>NW_028136454.1:0-1432000 GCF_964662115.1 Mustela nivalis | reverse complement strand
CAATCCATTGACCACAACCCTACAGGTTAGGGAATAGCTCCAAGGCCCCTGAGGCCATCAATAGTGTAGGCCACCCTGGACTAAGAGGGGCTCTCTGACACCAGCGGAGCAACTATCTCCACTTAGACTCTCAGACAGTGTCCCCAGAGACAGAAGGTTGAAATGGACAGGCCCCCAGGCCCTAATCTGAACCTTAGCTCTGGTTTCCATGTGTCCGTCCTCAGAGGTCTGTTTTCGTAGACCAGCACACGGGGCTTTTCTGAGGCACCAAACCAAACCTCTCTCGCCTCCACATGGGGAGCTTACTTACTGGGGATGTATCAAACCCTTCAGGTAGGAGAGTTCCGCAGGGCCACTGAACAACCAGCACATTCCAAGGTTTCCATGGACCCAAACGCACATTATGACGCATCCTCAGGAGAGGCCATTTCAACTCAGCCCCCTGGTTAGCGTGCCCCCGAGGCAGCAGATCAAACATATCTTGTGGCTAATGGCCAATGGGAATGCGAGGCATGCTGTACAGGGATCCATCCTTCGAACCGTGCTCTCCAGTCCTTCCGTATGGTATGTCCTGGAGCCATGCAACAGGACTCGAATGTCCCACAGAAGGAAACCTGGTGGTTTGGGGCAACCTCCAAACTCAGCGTGGGAAAACTTCCTTGGCCTCATGAGGCCCCCGCTTCATGAAGGTGCCATCATGGACACATACTCCAGCCTCAGCCAACGTCTGATCCTCAGCCTGACTTCAGATGCAGGAGATTTTGATTCAGCCTCTGCCTAGTGGGCCTGCTCTGCCCTTGGCTCCAATCCTCACTTTAGCTTGTGTTCCTAGACTTCCGTCCTCACACTCCTGGCCCACAAACCCTCCCTTCTGGGAATTCTGGGGCCACAATGAAGCACTCCGCCTGCCTCCCAGGAGAAAAACTTTGTCTATGGTGCTGCCCAGAAACCCCAAATGAGGATCAAACTGCTTGGCCCTCGGCAACACCCCAATTGCATAGGCTACCTTAAACACTGATGCTCTGTCGCAAATAGCCTGAGCCCAGACCTTCCAACAGACACCGACACAGCTGGCTGCACACCCAGCACATTGGAACCGCCACTGCCTTAGGCCACCATCCATTCCCAACCTGGGTTTTCAGTCATCAGAACCTAGACCTTATCTCCAATCCCTGCACAGGGGGGAACCTGATGCACAAGTCAGAACCCCTCCTTCCCCATGGCAAGAAACCTTGCTGCTGGCAGTGAGTCAAACCTTCAGTGTAGGAGAAAACGGCATGGCCCATGAGGCCACGCCCATGTGTGAGGGCCGCCTTGTGCACAAACACACATTGTGTCCCTCAGTACCTTATTCAAGTAACGCCTCTCAGTGATTGGACCAAGAGCCCGCATATGTGGCTTGCCATGCCCATAGGCACGCAGGACTAACTAGATGGTGTGTATTCCAGTTGAGGGAACCCACTGCTGTGCTCTAGAGTCCCTCTCCTGGGGGGTCCCCTGTGGCAGGAAACAGTACTCTTCCCTTCCCACAGAATGAACCCAAACACTTGGGAGATTGGACAATCCCCCCGAGAGGAAGGCTCTTCCTCGGCCCCTGAAGCAACCCCTACCCTGAACGGCCACTGTGAACGCAACACCCAGAGACAAAAGCCTGAGCGACTGCCTCCCACTTGCCCTCCTTTGATATCCAGAGGATCTCCCCTCTCGGACTGGAGATCAGGCCTGCCATTACCTTGGCCCCTACCTGAGCCAAGTTTGCTTTTTCAGACATCTGTCCCCACAGCCCTGGCAAACACAGCCTCTAGGCTGGGTCCTCTGGAGCCATACCACAGGACCATGCCTGCTCTCTCCTGGGAAACTCTGTCCATTCCTTTGGCCACACACCTCCAGAATATGAGAAACCTCAAGGCCCCCGAGGACATACCATTACCGGGAGCCTCCCTGCACACACAGGGGCCTTCGGACACAAGCGGAGCTGCTACCTCCATGAAGGCATGCACACAGATGTCAACAGAGATAGAAGGTTGAGCCCGACAGGCCCTTAGGCCCTAATCTCAACTCTTGCTTTGTTTTCCAGGTGTCACTCCTCAGAGGCTTTGGTTCGAAGAACAGGATATGGGGCTTTCCTGAGGCACTGAACTGAACTTCTCTCGTCTCCACATGGGAAGCTTCCTTGTTGGAGCCGTGTCAAACACCTCAGGTTGGAGAATCCTGCAGAGTCCCTGAGCCACCTCCACATTCCAAGGTCTCCCAGGCCACCAAGCCACAGTAGGACTCATCTTCAGGAGAGTCCATTTCAACTCTCCCCTCTGGGTAGCTCACCCAGGAGCCCGCAGATTGAGCCTGCCTTGTCCTGACTAAAGAGTGGGAATATGAGGTGGCGTTCCCAGGCATCCATGCTTAGACACCTGCTCTCGAGTCTTTCCGTATGGGGCCTCCTGGAACCATCCAATAGCACTCGACTTTCGTGCAGAAGGAAACCTTGAGGTTTGGAGTAGTTCACAAATCCCATCGTAGGCAAACCTTCCTGGCCTCATGAGGCCCCCACACCATTCAGGAAGAGGCCATGCTGGACAAAAACTCTAGCCTGAGGAACGTCTCAGAGTTGAAATGACCTCAGTGCAGGAGATCTCGATTCAGCCTCTCAGAGTGGGCCTGCCGTGCCATCGGTCCCAAACCTCACGCTAGCTTGTGTTTTCAGACTTCCTTCCTCACACTCCTGGCAAACAAGCCCTCCGGACTAGGAACTCCAGAACCACAACCCAGCCCAGGGTCTGCCCAAGGGAAGAAAAACGTTTCCCTGTGGGGCTCTCTCCAGAAAACCCAGATGAGGATCAACCTGCTCGGGCCTCGACGGTACCCGAACTGGATAGGCTGCTCTGGGCACTCATGCTCTGTCTGACACAGCCTGAAGCCAGACGTCCAGACAGACAAGGAGACAGCTGGCCGCACACCCAGCACTTCGGACACGCCATGGTCTTATGCCGTCACCTCTTCCTAACCTTGGTTTTCAGATATCTGAACCTAGACATTATATCAATTCTCCACACAGCTGGGTATCGCAAGCACAACACAGAACTCCTCCTTCCCCGTGGCTGTAAAGCTTGCTCTTGGCATGGAGTCACACCTTCATGGTGGGAGAAACCTTCCTGGTCCCTGATGCCACGCCCAAACTTGAGTGCTGCTTGGGCACAAATTCACACTCTGACCCTCAGCATGAGCCCCATGTCAAAGAAAGGCCTGTCAGGGCCTGGGCCAAGAGCCCGCATATGGGGCTTGCCAAGCCCCTATGCACCCAATCCTCACCAGTGTTTGAGTTTTCCAGTCGCCCCGCCCGTACCTGGGGCTCTGCTCTGGAACCCCTTTCTTGGAGAGACACATGAGCCAGACAACACGACTCCACCCTTCCCACAAAATGACCCCAAACTCTTGGGAGCTGGGACAAATCCCCAGAGAGGGATACTCGTCCACAGTCCCTGAGGCCACCCCTCCAATCCACGGCTATCTCGGACACAACATCCAGAGACAAAATCCTGAAGGAACGCCTCCCACTCGCCCTAGTTTCAGAGGCCCAGGAGCTCCCTCTCGGGCTGTACATCCGGCCTGCCATACCCTAGGCGCCACTCATAAGCTGAGTTTGTGTTTTCAGACTTCTGTGCCCTCAGCCTGGACCCACACAACCGCCAGGCTAGGGCCTCTGGAGCCACAGCGAAAGATTGTGCCTGCCCTCTCCAAGGAAATTGTGCCCAATCCATTGACCACAACCCTACAGGTTAGGGAATAGCTCCAAGGCCCCTGAGGCCATCAATAGTGTAGGCCACCCTGGACTAAGAGGGGCTCTCTGACACCAGCGGAGCAACTATCTCCACTTAGACTCTCAGACAGTGTCCCCAGAGACAGAAGGTTGAAATGGACAGGCCCCCAGGCCCTAATCTGAACCTTAGCTCTGGTTTCCATGTGTCCGTCCTCAGAGGTCTGTTTTCGTAGACCAGCACACGGGGCTTTTCTGAGGCACCAAACCAAACCTCTCTCGCCTCCACATGGGGAGCTTACTTACTGGGGATGTATCAAACCCTTCAGGTAGGAGAGTTCCGCAGGCCACTGAACAACCAGCACATTCCAAGGTTTCCATGGACCCAAACGCACATTATGACGCATCCTCAGGAGAGGCCATTTCAACTCAGCCCCCTGGTTAGCGTGCCCCCGAGGCAGCAGATCAAACATATCTTGTGGCTAATGGCCAATGGGAAAGCGAGGCATGCTGTACAGGGATCCATCCTTCGAACCGTGCTCTCCAGTCCTTCCGTATGGTATGTCCTGGAGCCATGCAACAGGACTCGAATGTCCCACAGAAGGAAACCTGGTGGTTTGGGGCAACCTCCAAACTCAGCGTGGGAAAACTTCCTTGGCCTCATGAGGCCCCCGCTTCATGAAGGTGCCATCATGGACACATACTCCAGCCTCAGCCAACGTCTGATCCTCAGCCTGACTTCAGATGCAGGAGATTTTGATTCAGCCTCTGCCTAGTGGGCCTGCTCTGCCCTTGGCTCCAATCCTCACTTTAGCTTGTGTTCCTAGACTTCCGTCCTCACACTCCTGGCCCACAAACCCTCCCTTCTGGGAATTCTGGGGCCACAATGAAGCACTCCGCCTGCCTCCCAGGAGAAAAACTTTGTCTATGGTGCTGCCCAGAAACCCCAAATGAGGATCAAACTGCTTGGCCCTCGGCAACACCCCAATTGCATAGGCTACCTTAAACACTGATGCTCTGTCGCAAATAGCCTGAGCCCAGACCTTCCAACAGACACCGACACAGCTGGCTGCACACCCAGCACATTGGAACCGCCACTGCCTTAGGCCACCATCCATTCCCAACCTGGGTTTTCAGTCATCAGAACCTAGACCTTATCTCCAATCCCTGCACAGGGGGGAACCTGATGCACAAGTCAGAACCCCTCCTTCCCCATGGCAAGAAACCTTGCTGCTGGCAGTGAGTCAAACCTTCAGTGTAGGAGAAAACGGCATGGCCCATGAGGCCACGCCCATGTGTGAGGGCCGCCTTGGGCACAAACACACATTGTGTCCCTCAGTACCTTATTCAAGTAACGCCTCTCAGTGATTGGACCAAGAGCCCGCATATGTGGCTTGCCATGCCCATAGGCACGCAGGACTAACTAGATGGTGTGTATTCCAGTTGAGGGAACCCACTGCTGTGCTCTAGAGTCCCTCTCCTGGGGGGTCCCCTGTGGCAGGAAACAGTACTCTTCCCTTCCCACAGAATGAACCCAAACACTTGGGAGCTTGGACAATCCCCCCGAGAGGAAGGCTCTTCTTCGGCCCCTGAAGCAACCCCTACCCTGAACGGCCACTGTGAACGCAACACCCAGAGACAAAAGCCTGAGCGACTGCCTCCCACTTGCCCTCCTTTGATATCCAGAGGATCTCCCCTCTCGGACTGGAGATCAGGCCTGCCATTACCTTGGCCCCTACCTGAGCCAAGTTTGCTTTTTCAGACATCTGTCCCCACAGCCCTGGCAAACACAGCCTCTAGGCTGGGTCCTCTGGAGCCATACCACAGGACCATGCCTGCTCTCTCCTGGGAAACTCTGTCCATTCCTTTGGCCACACACCTCCAGAATATGAGAAACCTCAAGGCCCCCGAGGACATACCATTACCGGGAGCCTCCCTGCACACACAGGGGCCTTCGGACACAAGCGGAGCTGCTACCTCCATGAAGGCATGCACACAGATGTCAACAGAGATAGAAGGTTGAGCCCGACAGGCCCTTAGGCCCTAATCTCAACTCTTGCTTTGTTTTCCAGGTGTCACTCCTCAGAGGCTTTGGTTCGAAGAACAGGATATGGGGCTTTCCTGAGGCACTGAACTGAACTTCTCTCGTCTCCACATGGGAAGCTTCCTTGTTGGAGCCGTGTCAAACACCTCAGGTTGGAGAATCCTGCAGAGTCCCTGAGCCACCTCCACATTCCAAGGTCTCCCAGGCCACCAAGCCACAGTAGGACTCATCTTCAGGAGAGTCCATTTCAACTCTCCCCTCTGGGTAGCTCACCCAGGAGCCCGCAGATTGAGCCTGCCTTGTCCTGACTAAAGAGTGGGAATATGAGGTGGCGTTCCCAGGCATCCATGCTTAGACACCTGCTCTCGAGTCTTTCGTATGGGGCCTCCTGGAACCATCCAATAGCACTCGACTTTCGTGCAGAAGGAAACCTTGAGGTTTGGAGTAGTTCACAAATCCCATCGTAGGCAAACCTTCCTGGCCTCATGAGGCCCCCACACCATTCAGGAAGAGGCCATGCTGGACAAAAACTCTAGCCTGAGGAACGTCTCAGAGTTGAAATGACCTCAGTGCAGGAGATCTCGATTCAGCCTCTCAGAGTGGGCCTGCCGTGCCATCGGTCCCAAACCTCACGCTAGCTTGTGTTTTCAGACTTCCTTCCTCACACTCCTGGCAAACAAGCCCTCCGGACTAGGAACTCCAGAACCACAACCCAGCCCAGGGTCTGCCCAAGGGAAGAAAAACGTTTCCCTGTGGGGCTCTCTCCAGAAAACCCAGATGAGGATCAACCTGCTCGGGCCTCGACGGTACCCGAACTGGATAGGCTGCTCTGGGCACTCATGCTCTGTCTGACACAGCCTGAAGCCAGACGTCCAGACAGACAAGGAGACAGCTGGCCGCACACCCAGCACTTCGGACACGCCATGGTCTTATGCCGTCACCTCTTCCTAACCTTGGTTTTCAGATATCTGAACCTAGACATTATATCAATTCTCCACACAGCTGGGTATCGCAAGCACAACACAGAACTCCTCCTTCCCCGTGGCTGTAAAGCTTGCTCTTGGCATGGAGTCACACCTTCATGGTGGGAGAAACCTTCCTGGTCCCTGATGCCACGCCCAAACTTGAGTGCTGCTTGGGCACAAATTCACACTCTGACCCTCAGCATGAGCCCCATGTCAAAGAAAGGCCTGTCAGGGCCTGGGCCAAGAGCCCGCATATGGGGCTTGCCAAGCCCCTATGCACCCAATCCTCACCAGTGTTTGAGTTTTCCAGTCGCCCCGCCCGTACCTGGGGCTCTGCTCTGGAACCCCTTTCTTGGAGAGACACATGAGCCAGACAACACGACTCCACCCTTCCCACAAAATGACCCCAAACTCTTGGGAGCTGGGACAAATCCCCAGAGAGGGATACTCGTCCACAGTCCCTGAGGCCACCCCTCCAATCCACGGCTATCTCGGACACAACATCCAGAGACAAAATCCTGAAGGAACGCCTCCCACTCGCCCTAGTTTCAGAGGCCCAGGAGCTCCCTCTCGGGCTGTACATCCGGCCTGCCATACCCTAGGCGCCACTCATAAGCTGAGTTTGTGTTTTCAGACTTCTGTGCCCTCAGCCTGGACCCACACAACCGCCAGGCTAGGGCCTCTGGAGCCACAGCGAAAGATTGTGCCTGCCCTCTCCAAGGAAATTGTGCCCAATCCATTGACCACAACCCTACAGGTTAGGGAATAGCTCCAAGGCCCCTGAGGCCATCAATAGTGTAGGCCACCCTGGACTAAGAGGGGCTCTCTGACACCAGCGGAGCAACTATCTCCACTTAGACTCTCAGACAGTGTCCCCAGAGACAGAAGGTTGAAATGGACAGGCCCCCAGGCCCTAATCTGAACCTTAGCTCTGGTTTCCATGTGTCCGTCCTCAGAGGTCTGTTTTCGTAGACCAGCACACGGGGCTTTTCTGAGGCACCAAACCAAACCTCTCTCGCCTCCACATGGGGAGCTTACTTACTGGGGATGTATCAAACCCTTCAGGTAGGAGAGTTCCGCAGGGCCACTGAACAACCAGCACATTCCAAGGTTTCCATGGACCCAAACGCACATTATGACGCATCCTCAGGAGAGGCCATTTCAACTCAGCCCCCTGGTTAGCGTGCCCCCGAGGCAGCAGATCAAACATATCTTGTGGCTAATGGCCAATGGGAATGCGAGGCATGCTGTACAGGGATCCATCCTTCGAACCGTGCTCTCCAGTCCTTCCGTATGGTATGTCCTGGAGCCATGCAACAGGACTCGAATGTCCCACAGAAGGAAACCTGGTGGTTTGGGGCAACCTCCAAACTCAGCGTGGGAAAACTTCCTTGGCCTCATGAGGCCCCCGCTTCATGAAGGTGCCATCATGGACACATACTCCAGCCTCAGCCAACGTCTGATCCTCAGCCTGACTTCAGATGCAGGAGATTTTGATTCAGCCTCTGCCTAGTGGGCCTGCTCTGCCCTTGGCTCCAATCCTCACTTTAGCTTGTGTTCCTAGACTTCCGTCCTCACACTCCTGGCCCACAAACCCTCCCTTCTGGGAATTCTGGGGCCACAATGAAGCACTCCGCCTGCCTCCCAGGAGAAAAACTTTGTCTATGGTGCTGCCCAGAAACCCCAAATGAGGATCAAACTGCTTGGCCCTCGGCAACACCCCAATTGCATAGGCTACCTTAAACACTGATGCTCTGTCGCAAATAGCCTGAGCCCAGACCCTCCAACAGACACTGACACAGCTGGCTGCACACCCAGCACATTGGAACCGCCACTGCCTTAGGCCACCATCCATTCCCAACCTGGGTTTTCAGTCATCAGAACCTAGACCTTATCTCCAATCCCTGCACAGGGGGGAACCTGATGCACAAGTCAGAACCCCTCCTTCCCCATGGCAAGAAACCTTGCTGCTGGCAGTGAGTCAAACCTTCAGTGTAGGAGAAAACGGCATGGCCCATGAGGCCACGCCCATGTGTGAGGGCCGCCTTGGGCACAAACACACATTGTGTCCCTCAGTACCTTATTCAAGTAACGCCTCTCAGTGATTGGACCAAGAGCCCGCATATGTGGCTTGCCATGCCCATAGGCACGCAGGACTAACTAGATGGTGTGTATTCCAGTTGAGGGAACCCACTGCTGTGCTCTAGAGTCCCTCTCCTGGGGGGTCCCCTGTGGCAGAAAACAGTACTCTTCCCTTCCCACAGAATGAACCCAAACACTTGGGAGATTGGACAATCCCCCCGAGAGGAAGGCTCTTCCTCGGCCCCTGAAGCAACCCCTACCCTGAAAGGCCACTGTGAACGCAACACCCAGAGACAAAAGCCTGAGCGACTGCCTCCCACTTGCCCTCCTTTGATATCCAGAGGATCTCCCCTCTCGGACTGGAGATCAGGCCTGCCATTACCTTGGCCCCTACCTGAGCCAAGTTTGCTTTTTCAGACATCTGTCCCCACAGCCCTGGCAAACACAGCCTCTAGGCTGGGTCCTCTGGAGCCATACCACAGGACCATGCCTGCTCTCTCCTGGGAAACTCTGTCCATTCCTTTGGCCACACACCTCCAGAATATGAGAAACCTCAAGGCCCCCGAGGACATACCATTACCGGGAGCCTCCCTGCACACACAGGGGCCTTCGGACACAAGCGGAGCTGCTACCTCCATGAAGGCATGCACACAGATGTCAACAGAGATAGAAGGTTGAGCCCGACAGGCCCTTAGGCCCTAATCTCAACTCTTGCTTTGTTTTCCAGGTGTCACTCCTCAGAGGCTTTGGTTCGAAGAACAGGATATGGGGCTTTCCTGAGGCACTGAACAGAACTTCTCTCGTCTCCACATGGGAAGCTTCCTTGTTGGAGCCGTGTCAAACACCTCAGGTTGGAGAATCCTGCAGAGTCCCTGAGCCACCTCCACATTCCAAGGTCTCCCAGGCCACCAAGCCACAGTAGGACTCATCTTCAGGAGAGTCCATTTCAACTCTCCCCTCTGGGTAGCTCACCCAGGAGCCCGCAGATTGAGCCTGCCTTGTCCTGACTAAAGAGTGGGAATATGAGGTGGCGTTCCCAGGCATCCATGCTTAGACACCTGCTCTCGAGTCTTTCCGTATGGGGCCTCCTGGAACCATCCAATAGCACTCGACTTTCGTGCAGAAGGAAACCTTGAGGTTTGGAGTAGTTCACAAATCCCATCGTAGGCAAACCTTCCTGGCCTCATGAGGCCCCCACACCATTCAGGAAGAGGCCATGCTGGACAAAAACTCTAGCCTGAGGAACGTCTCAGAGTTGAAATGACCTCAGTGCAGGAGATCTCGATTCAGCCTCTCAGAGTGGGCCTGCCGTGCCATCGGTCCCAAACCTCACGCTAGCTTGTGTTTTCAGACTTCCTTCCTCACACTCCTGGCAAACAAGCCCTCCGGACTAGGAACTCCAGAACCACAACCCAGCCCAGGGTCTGCCCAAGGGAAGAAAAACGTTTCCCTGTGGGGCTCTCTCCAGAAAACCCAGATGAGGATCAACCTGCTCGGGCCTCGACGGTACCCGAACTGGATAGGCTGCTCTGGGCACTCATGCTCTGTCTGACACAGCCTGAAGCCAGACGTCCAGACAGACAAGGAGACAGCTGGCCGCACACCCAGCACTTCGGACACGCCATGGTCTTATGCCGTCACCTCTTCCTAACCTTGGTTTTCAGATATCTGAACCTAGACATTATATCAATTCTCCACACAGCTGGGTATCGCAAGCACAACACAGAACGCCTCCTTCCCCGTGGCTGTAAAGCTTGCTCTTGGCATGGAGTCACACCTTCAGGGTGGGAGAAACCTTCCTGGTCCCTGATGCCACGCCCAAACTTGAGTGCTGCTTGGGCACAAATTCACACTCTGACCCTCAGCATGAGCCCCATGTCAAAGAAAGGCCTGTCAGGGCCTGGGACAAGAGCCCGCATATGGGGCTTGCCAAGCCCCTATGCACCCAATCCTCACCAGTGTTTGAGTTTTCCAGTCGCCCCGCCCGTACCTGGGGCTCTGCTCTGGAACCCCTTTCTTGGAGAGACACATGAGCCAGACAACACGACTCCACCCTTCCCACAAAATGACCCCAAACTCTTGGGAGCTGGGACAAATCCCCAGAGAGGGATACTCGTCCACAGTCCCTGAGGCCACCCCTCCAATCCACGGCTATCTCGGACACAACATCCAGAGACAAAAGCCTGAAGGAACGCCTCCCACTCGCCCTAGTTTCAGAGGCCCAGGAGCTCCCTCTCGGGCTGTACATCCGGCCTGCCATACCCTAGGCGCCACTCATAAGCTGAGTTTGTGTTTTCAGACTTCTGTGCCCTCAGCCTGGACCCACACAACCGCCAGGCTAGGGCCTCTGGAGCCACAGCGAAAGATTGTGCCTGCCCTCTCCAAGGAAATTGTGCCCAATCCATTGACCACAACCCTACAGGTTAGGGAATAGCTCCAAGGCCCCTGAGGCCATCAATAGTGTAGGCCACCCTGGACTAAGAGGGGCTCTCTGACACCAGCGGAGCAACTATCTCCACTTAGACTCTCAGACAGTGTCCCCAGAGACAGAAGGTTGAAATGGACAGGCCCCCAGGCCCTAATCTGAACCTTAGCTCTGGTTTCCATGTGTCCGTCCTCAGAGGTCTGTTTTCGTAGACCAGCACACGGGGCTTTTCTGAGGCACCAAACCAAACCTCTCTCGCCTCCACATGGGGAGCTTACTTACTGGGGATGTATCAAACCCTTCAGGTAGGAGAGTTCCGCAGGGCCACTGAACAACCAGCACATTCCAAGGTTTCCATGGACCCAAACGCACATTATGACGCATCCTCAGGAGAGGCCATTTCAACTCAGCCCCCTGGTTAGCGTGCCCCCGAGGCAGCAGATCAAACATATCTTGTGGCTAATGGCCAATGGGAATGCGAGGCATGCTGTACAGGGATCCATCCTTCGAACCGTGCTCTCCAGTCCTTCCGTATGGTATGTCCTGGAGCCATGCAACAGGACTCGAATGTCCCACAGAAGGAAACCTGGTGGTTTGGGGCAACCTCCAAACTCAGCGTGGGAAAACTTCCTTGGCCTCATGAGGCCCCCGCTTCATGAAGGTGCCATCATGGACACATACTCCAGCCTCAGCCAACGTCTGATCCTCAGCCTGACTTCAGATGCAGGAGATTTTGATTCAGCCTCTGCCTAGTGGGCCTGCTCTGCCCTTGGCTCCAATCCTCACTTTAGCTTGTGTTCCTAGACTTCCGTCCTCACACTCCTGGCCCACAAACCCTCCCTTCTGGGAATTCTGGGGCCACAATGAAGCACTCCGCCTGCCTCCCAGGAGAAAAACTTTGTCTATGGTGCTGCCCAGAAACCCCAAATGAGGATCAAACTGCTTGGCCCTCGGCAACACCCCAATTGCATAGGCTACCTTAAACACTGATGCTCTGTCGCAAATAGCCTGAGCCCAGACCTTCCAACAGACACCGACACAGCTGGCTGCACACCCAGCACATTGGAACCGCCACTGCCTTAGGCCACCATCCATTCCCAACCTGGGTTTTCAGTCATCAGAACCTAGACCTTATCTCCAATCCCTGCACAGGGGGGAACCTGATGCACAAGTCAGAACCCCTCCTTCCCCATGGCAAGAAACCTTGCTGCTGGCAGTGAGTCAAACCTTCAGTGTAGGAGAAAACGGCATGGCCCATGAGGCCACGCCCATGTGTGAGGGCCGCCTTGTGCACAAACACACATTGTGTCCCTCAGTACCTTATTCAAGTAACGCCTCTCAGTGATTGGACCAAGAGCCCGCATATGTGGCTTGCCATGCCCATAGGCACGCAGGACTAACTAGATGGTGTGTATTCCAGTTGAGGGAACCCACTGCTGTGCTCTAGAGTCCCTCTCCTGGGGGGTCCCCTGTGGCAGGAAACAGTACTCTTCCCTTCCCACAGAATGAACCCAAACACTTGGGAGCTTGGACAATCCCCCCGAGAGGAAGGCTCTTCCTCGGCCCCTGAAGCAACCCCTACCCTGAACGGCCACTGTGAACGCAACACCCAGAGACAAAAGCCTGAGCGACTGCCTCCCACTTGCCCTCCTTTGATATCCAGAGGATCTCCCCTCTCGGACTGGAGATCAGGCCTGCCATTACCTTGGCCCCTACCTGAGCCAAGTTTGCTTTTTCAGACATCTGTCCCCACAGCCCTGGCAAACACAGCCTCTAGGCTGGGTCCTCTGGAGCCATACCACAGGACCATGCCTGCTCTCTCCTGGGAAACTCTGTCCATTCCTTTGGCCACACACCTCCAGAATATGAGAAACCTCAAGGCCCCCGAGGACATACCATTACCGGGAGCCTCCCTGCACACACAGGGGCCTTCGGACACAAGCGGAGCTGCTACCTCCATGAAGGCATGCACACAGATGTCAACAGAGATAGAAGGTTGAGCCCGACAGGCCCTTAGGCCCTAATCTCAAATCTTGCTTTGTTTTCCAGGTGTCACTCCTCAGAGGCTTTGGTTCGAAGAACAGGATATGGGGCTTTCCTGAGGCACTGAACTGAACTTCTCTCGTCTCCACATGGGAAGCTTCCTTGTTGGAGCCGTGTCAAACACCTCAGGTTGGAGAATCCTGCAGAGTCCCTGAGCCACCTCCACATTCCAAGGTCTCCCAGGCCACCAAGCCACAGTAGGACTCATCTTCAGGAGAGTCCATTTCAACTCTCCCCTCTGGGTAGCTCACCCAGGAGCCCGCAGATTGAGCCTGCCTTGTCCTGACTAAAGAGTGGGAATATGAGGTGGCGTTCCCAGGCATCCATGCTTAGACACCTGCTCTCGAGTCTTTCCGTATGGGGCCTCCTGGAACCATCCAATAGCACTCGACTTTCGTGCAGAAGGAAACCTTGAGGTTTGGAGTAGTTCACAAATCCCATCGTAGGCAAACCTTCCTGGCCTCATGAGGCCCCCACACCATTCAGGAAGAGGCCATGCTGGACAAAAACTCTAGCCTGAGGAACGTCTCAGAGTTGAAATGACCTCAGTGCAGGAGATCTCGATTCAGCCTCTCAGAGTGGGCCTGCCGTGCCATCGGTCCCAAACCTCACGCTAGCTTGTGTTTTCAGACTTCCTTCCTCACACTCCTGGCAAACAAGCCCTCCGGACTAGGAACTCCAGAACCACAACCCAGCCCAGGGTCTGCCCAAGGGAAGAAAAACGTTTCCCTGTGGGGCTCTCTCCAGAAAACCCAGATGAGGATCAACCTGCTCGGGCCTCGACGGTACCCGAACTGGATAGGCTGCTCTGGGCACTCATGCTCTGTCTGACACAGCCTGAAGCCAGACGTCCAGACAGACAAGGAGACAGCTGGCCGCACACCCAGCACTTCGGACACGCCATGGTCTTATGCCGTCACCTCTTCCTAACCTTGGTTTTCAGATATCTGAACCTAGACATTATATCAATTCTCCACACAGCTGGGTATCGCAAGCACAACACAGAACTCCTCCTTCCCCGTGGCTGTAAAGCTTGCTCTTGGCATGGAGTCACACCTTCATGGTGGGAGAAACCTTCCTGGTCCCTGATGCCACGCCCAAACTTGAGTGCTGCTTGGGCACAAATTCACACTCTGACCCTCAGCATGAGCCCCATGTCAAAGAAAGGCCTGTCAGGGCCTGGGCCAAGAGCCCGCATATGGGGCTTGCCAAGCCCCTATGCACCCAATCCTCACCAGTGTTTGAGTTTTCCAGTCGCCCCGCCCGTACCTGGGGCTCTGCTCTGGAACCCCTTTCTTGGAGAGACACATGAGCCAGACAACACGACTCCACCCTTCCCACAAAATGACCCCAAACTCTTGGGAGCTGGGACAAATCCCCAGAGAGGGATACTCGTCCACAGTCCCTGAGGCCACCCCTCCAATCCACGGCTATCTCGGACACAACATCCAGAGACAAAAGCCTGAAGGAACGCCTCCCACTCGCCCTAGTTTCAGAGGCCCAGGAGCTCCCTCTCGGGCTGTACATCCGGCCTGCCATACCCTAGGCGCCACTCATAAGCTGAGTTTGTGTTTTCAGACTTCTGTGCCCTCAGCCTGGACCCACACAACCGCCAGGCTAGGGCCTCTGGAGCCACAGCGAAAGATTGTGCCTGCCCTCTCCAAGGAAATTGTGCCCAATCCATTGACCACAACCCTACAGGTTAGGGAATAGCTCCAAGGCCCCTGAGGCCATCAATAGTGTAGGCCACCCTGGACTAAGAGGGGCTCTCTGACACCAGCGGAGCAACTATCTCCACTTAGACTCTCAGACAGTGTCCCCAGAGACAGAAGGTTGAAATGGACAGGCCCCCAGGCCCTAATCTGAACCTTAGCTCTGGTTTCCATGTGTCCGTCCTCAGAGGTCTGTTTTCGTAGACCAGCACACGGGGCTTTTCTGAGGCACCAAACCAAACCTCTCTCGCCTCCACATGGGGAGCTTACTTACTGGGGATGTATCAAACCCTTCAGGTAGGAGAGTTCCGCAGGCCACTGAACAACCAGCACATTCCAAGGTTTCCATGGACCCAAACGCACATTATGACGCATCCTCAGGAGAGGCCATTTCAACTCAGCCCCCTGGTTAGCGTGCCCCCGAGGCAGCAGATCAAACATATCTTGTGGCTAATGGCCAATGGGAATGCGAGGCATGCTGTACAGGGATCCATCCTTCGAACCGTGCTCTCCAGTCCTTCCGTATGGTATGTCCTGGAGCCATGCAACAGGACTCGAATGTCCCACAGAAGGAAACCTGGTGGTTTGGGGCAACCTCCAAACTCAGCGTGGGAAAACTTCCTTGGCCTCATGAGGCCCCCGCTTCATGAAGGTGCCATCATGGACACATACTCCAGCCTCAGCCAACGTCTGATCCTCAGCCTGACTTCAGATGCAGGAGATTTTGATTCAGCCTCTGCCTAGTGGGCCTGCTCTGCCCTTGGCTCCAATCCTCACTTTAGCTTGTGTTCCTAGACTTCCGTCCTCACACTCCTGGCCCACAAACCCTCCCTTCTGGGAATTCTGGGGCCACAATGAAGCACTCCGCCTGCCTCCCAGGAGAAAAACTTTGTCTATGGTGCTGCCCAGAAACCCCAAATGAGGATCAAACTGCTTGGCCCTCGGCAACACCCCAATTGCATAGGCTACCTTAAACACTGATGCTCTGTCGCAAATAGCCTGAGCCCAGACCTTCCAACAGACACCGACACAGCTGGCTGCACACCCAGCACATTGGAACCGCCACTGCCTTAGGCCACCATCCATTCCCAACCTGGGTTTTCAGTCATCAGAACCTAGACCTTATCTCCAATCCCTGCACAGGGGGGAACCTGATGCACAAGTCAGAACCCCTCCTTCCCCATGGCAAGAAACCTTGCTGCTGGCAGTGAGTCAAACCTTCAGTGTAGGAGAAAACGGCATGGCCCATGAGGCCACGCCCATGTGTGAGGGCCGCCTTGGGCACAAACACACATTGTGTCCCTCAGTACCTTATTCAAGTAACGCCTCTCAGTGATTGGACCAAGAGCCCGCATATGTGGCTTGCCATGCCCATAGGCACGCAGGACTAACTAGATGGTGTGTATTCCAGTTGAGGGAACCCACTGCTGTGCTCTAGAGTCCCTCTCCTGGGGGGTCCCCTGTGGCAGGAAACAGTACTCTTCCCTTCCCACAGAATGAACCCAAACACTTGGGAGCTTGGACAATCCCCCCGAGAGGAAGGCTCTTCTTCGGCCCCTGAAGCAACCCCTACCCTGAACGGCCACTGTGAACGCAACACCCAGAGACAAAAGCCTGAGCGACTGCCTCCCACTTGCCCTCCTTTGATATCCAGAGGATCTCCCCTCTCGGACTGGAGATCAGGCCTGCCATTACCTTGGCCCCTACCTGAGCCAAGTTTGCTTTTTCAGACATCTGTCCCCACAGCCCTGGCAAACACAGCCTCTAGGCTGGGTCCTCTGGAGCCATACCACAGGACCATGCCTGCTCTCTCCTGGGAAACTCTGTCCATTCCTTTGGCCACACACCTCCAGAATATGAGAAACCTCAAGGCCCCCGAGGACATACCATTACCGGGAGCCTCCCTGCACACACAGGGGCCTTCGGACACAAGCGGAGCTGCTACCTCCATGAAGGCATGCACACAGATGTCAACAGAGATAGAAGGTTGAGCCCGACAGGCCCTTAGGCCCTAATCTCAACTCTTGCTTTGTTTTCCAGGTGTCACTCCTCAGAGGCTTTGGTTCGAAGAACAGGATATGGGGCTTTCCTGAGGCACTGAACTGAACTTCTCTCGTCTCCACATGGGAAGCTTCCTTGTTGGAGCCGTGTCAAACACCTCAGGTTGGAGAATCCTGCAGAGTCCCTGAGCCACCTCCACATTCCAAGGTCTCCCAGGCCACCAAGCCACAGTAGGACTCATCTTCAGGAGAGTCCATTTCAACTCTCCCCTCTGGGTAGCTCACCCAGGAGCCCGCAGATTGAGCCTGCCTTGTCCTGACTAAAGAGTGGGAATATGAGGTGGCGTTCCCAGGCATCCATGCTTAGACACCTGCTCTCGAGTCTTTCCGTATGGGGCCTCCTGGAACCATCCAATAGCACTCGACTTTCGTGCAGAAGGAAACCTTGAGGTTTGGAGTAGTTCACAAATCCCATCGTAGGCAAACCTTCCTGGCCTCATGAGGCCCCCACACCATTCAGGAAGAGGCCATGCTGGACAAAAACTCTAGCCTGAGGAACGTCTCAGAGTTGAAATGACCTCAGTGCAGGAGATCTCGATTCAGCCTCTCAGAGTGGGCCTGCCGTGCCATCGGTCCCAAACCTCACGCTAGCTTGTGTTTTCAGACTTCCTTCCTCACACTCCTGGCAAACAAGCCCTCCGGACTAGGAACTCCAGAACCACAAGCCAGCCCAGGGTCTGCCCAAGGGAAGAAAAACGTTTCCCTGTGGGGCTCTCTCCAGAAAACCCAGATGAGGATCAACCTGCTCGGGCCTCGACGGTACCCGAACTGGATAGGCTGCTCTGGGCACTCATGCTCTGTCTGACACAGCCTGAAGCCAGACGTCCAGACAGACAAGGAGACAGCTGGCCGCACACCCAGCACTTCGGACACGCCATGGTCTTATGCCGTCACCTCTTCCTAACCTTGGTTTTCAGATATCTGAACCTAGACATTATATCAATTCTCCACACAGCTGGGTATCGCAAGCACAACACAGAACTCCTCCTTCCCCGTGGCTGTAAAGCTTGCTCTTGGCATGGAGTCACACCTTCATGGTGGGAGAAACCTTCCTGGTCCCTGATGCCACGCCCAAACTTGAGTGCTGCTTGGGCACAAATTCACACTCTGACCCTCAGCATGAGCCCCATGTCAAAGAAAGGCCTGTCAGGGCCTGGGCCAAGAGCCCGCATATGGGGCTTGCCAAGCCCCTATGCACCCAATCCTCACCAGTGTTTGAGTTTTCCAGTCGCCCCGCCCGTACCTGGGGCTCTGCTCTGGAACCCCTTTCTTGGAGAGACACATGAGCCAGACAACACGACTCCACCCTTCCCACAAAATGACCCCAAACTCTTGGGAGCTGGGACAAATCCCCAGAGAGGGATACTCGTCCACAGTCCCTGAGGCCACCCCTCCAATCCACGGCTATCTCGGACACAACATCCAGAGACAAAATCCTGAAGGAACGCCTCCCACTCGCCCTAGTTTCAGAGGCCCAGGAGCTCCCTCTCGGGCTGTACATCCGGCCTGCCATACCCTAGGCGCCACTCATAAGCTGAGTTTGTGTTTTCAGACTTCTGTGCCCTCAGCCTGGACCCACACAACCGCCAGGCTAGGGCCTCTGGAGCCACAGCGAAAGATTGTGCCTGCCCTCTCCAAGGAAATTGTGCCCAATCCATTGACCACAACCCTACAGGTTAGGGAATAGCTCCAAGGCCCCTGAGGCCATCAATAGTGTAGGCCACCCTGGACTAAGAGGGGCTCTCTGACACCAGCGGAGCAACTATCTCCACTTAGACTCTCAGACAGTGTCCCCAGAGACAGAAGGTTGAAATGGACAGGCCCCCAGGCCCTAATCTGAACCTTAGCTCTGGTTTCCATGTGTCCGTCCTCAGAGGTCTGTTTTCGTAGACCAGCACACGGGGCTTTTCTGAGGCACCAAACCAAACCTCTCTCGCCTCCACATGGGGAGCTTACTTACTGGGGATGTATCAAACCCTTCAGGTAGGAGAGTTCCGCAGGGCCACTGAACAACCAGCACATTCCAAGGTTTCCATGGACCCAAACGCACATTATGACGCATCCTCAGGAGAGGCCATTTCAACTCAGCCCCCTGGTTAGCGTGCCCCCGAGGCAGCAGATCAAACATATCTTGTGGCTAATGGCCAATGGGAATGCGAGGCATGCTGTACAGGGATCCATCCTTCGAACCGTGCTCTCCAGTCCTTCCGTATGGTATGTCCTTGAGCCATGCAACAGGACTCGAATGTCCCACAGAAGGAAACCTGGTGGTTTGGGGCAACCTCCAAACTCAGCGTGGGAAAACTTCCTTGGCCTCATGAGGCCCCCGCTTCATGAAGGTGCCATCATGGACACATACTCCAGCCTCAGCCAACGTCTGATCCTCAGCCTGACTTCAGATGCAGGAGATTTTGATTCAGCCTCTGCCTAGTGGGCCTGCTCTGCCCTTGGCTCCAATCCTCACTTTAGCTTGTGTTCCTAGACTTCCGTCCTCACACTCCTGGCCCACAAACCCTCCCTTCTGGGAATTCTGGGGCCACAATGAAGCACTCCGCCTGCCTCCCAGGAGAAAAACTTTGTCTATGGTGCTGCCCAGAAACCCCAAATGAGGATCAAACTGCTTGGCCCTCGGCAACACCCCAATTGCATAGGCTACCTTAAACACTGATGCTCTGTCGCAAATAGCCTGAGCCCAGACCCTCCAACAGACACTGACACAGCTGGCTGCACACCCAGCACATTGGAACCGCCACTGCCTTAGGCCACCATCCATTCCCAACCTGGGTTTTCAGTCATCAGAACCTAGACCTTATCTCCAATCCCTGCACAGGGGGGAACCTGATGCACAAGTCAGAACCCCTCCTTCCCCATGGCAAGAAACCTTGCTGCTGGCAGTGAGTCAAACCTTCAGTGTAGGAGAAAACGGCATGGCCCATGAGGCCACGCCCATGTGTGAGGGCCGCCTTGGGCACAAACACACATTGTGTCCCTCAGTACCTTATTCAAGTAACGCCTCTCAGTGATTGGACCAAGAGCCCGCATATGTGGCTTGCCATGCCCATAGGCACGCAGGACTAACTAGATGGTGTGTATTCCAGTTGAGGGAACCCACTGCTGTGCTCTAGAGTCCCTCTCCTGGGGGGTCCCCTGTGGCAGAAAACAGTACTCTTCCCTTCCCACAGAATGAACCCAAACACTTGGGAGATTGGACAATCCCCCCGAGAGGAAGGCTCTTCCTCGGCCCCTGAAGCAACCCCTACCCTGAAAGGCCACTGTGAACGCAACACCCAGAGACAAAAGCCTGAGCGACTGCCTCCCACTTGCCCTCCTTTGATATCCAGAGGATCTCCCCTCTCGGACTGGAGATCAGGCCTGCCATTACCTTGGCCCCTACCTGAGCCAAGTTTGCTTTTTCAGACATCTGTCCCCACAGCCCTGGCAAACACAGCCTCTAGGCTGGGTCCTCTGGAGCCATACCACAGGACCATGCCTGCTCTCTCCTGGGAAACTCTGTCCATTCCTTTGGCCACACACCTCCAGAATATGAGAAACCTCAAGGCCCCCGAGGACATACCATTACCGGGAGCCTCCCTGCACACACAGGGGCCTTCGGACACAAGCGGAGCTGCTACCTCCATGAAGGCATGCACACAGATGTCAACAGAGATAGAAGGTTGAGCCCGACAGGCCCTTAGGCCCTAATCTCAACTCTTGCTTTGTTTTCCAGGTGTCACTCCTCAGAGGCTTTGGTTCGAAGAACAGGATATGGGGCTTTCCTGAGGCACTGAACAGAACTTCTCTCGTCTCCACATGGGAAGCTTCCTTGTTGGAGCCGTGTCAAACACCTCAGGTTGGAGAATCCTGCAGAGTCCCTGAGCCACCTCCACATTCCAAGGTCTCCCAGGCCACCAAGCCACAGTAGGACTCATCTTCAGGAGAGTCCATTTCAACTCTCCCCTCTGGGTAGCTCACCCAGGAGCCCGCAGATTGAGCCTGCCTTGTCCTGACTAAAGAGTGGGAATATGAGGTGGCGTTCCCAGGCATCCATGCTTAGACACCTGCTCTCGAGTCTTTCCGTATGGGGCCTCCTGGAACCATCCAATAGCACTCGACTTTCGTGCAGAAGGAAACCTTGAGGTTTGGAGTAGTTCACAAATCCCATCGTAGGCAAACCTTCCTGGCCTCATGAGGCCCCCACACCATTCAGGAAGAGGCCATGCTGGACAAAAACTCTAGCCTGAGGAACGTCTCAGAGTTGAAATGACCTCAGTGCAGGAGATCTCGATTCAGCCTCTCAGAGTGGGCCTGCCGTGCCATCGGTCCCAAACCTCACGTTAGCTTGTGTTTTCAGACTTCCTTCCTCACACTCCTGGCAAACAAGCCCTTCGGACTAGGAACTCCAGAACCACAACCCAGCCCAGGGTCTGCCCAAGGGAAGAAAAACGTTTCCCTGTGGGGCTCTCTCCAGAAAACCCAGATGAGGATCAACCTGCTCGGGCCTCGACGGTACCCGAACTGGATAGGCTGCTCTGGGCACTCATGCTCTGTCTGACACAGCCTGAAGCCAGACGTCCAGACAGACAAGGAGACAGCTGGCCGCACACCCAGCACTTCGGACACGCCATGGTCTTATGCCGTCACCTCTTCCTAACCTTGGTTTTCAGATATCTGAACCTAGACATTATATCAATTCTCCACACAGCTGGGTATCGCAAGCACAACACAGAACGCCTCCTTCCCCGTGGCTGTAAAGCTTGCTCTTGGCATGGAGTCACACCTTCAGGGTGGGAGAAACCTTCCTGGTCCCTGATGCCACGCCCAAACTTGAGTGCTGCTTGGGCACAAATTCACACTCTGACCCTCAGCATGAGCCCCATGTCAAAGAAAGGCCTGTCAGGGCCTGGGCCAAGAGCCCGCATATGGGGCTTGCCAAGCCCCTATGCACCCAATCCTCACCAGTGTTTGAGTTTTCCAGTCGCCCCGCCCGTACCTGGGGCTCTGCTCTGGAACCCCTTTCTTGGAGAGACACATGAGCCAGACAACACGACTCCACCCTTCCCACAAAATGACCCCAAACTCTTGGGAGCTGGGACAAATCCCCAGAGAGGGATACTCGTCCACAGTCCCTGAGGCCACCCCTCCAATCCACGGCTATCTCGGACACAACATCCAGAGACAAAAGCCTGAAGGAACGCCTCCCACTCGCCCTAGTTTCAGAGGCCCAGGAGCTCCCTCTCGGGCTGTACATCCGGCCTGCCATACCCTAGGCGCCACTCATAAGCTGAGTTTGTGTTTTCAGACTTCTGTGCCCTCAGCCTGGACCCACACAACCGCCAGGCTAGGGCCTCTGGAGCCACAGCGAAAGATTGTGCCTGCCCTCTCCAAGGAAATTGTGCCCAATCCATTGACCACAACCCTACAGGTTAGGGAATAGCTCCAAGGCCCCTGAGGCCATCAATAGTGTAGGCCACCCTGGACTAAGAGGGGCTCTCTGACACCAGCGGAGCAACTATCTCCACTTAGACTCTCAGACAGTGTCCCCAGAGACAGAAGGTTGAAATGGACAGGCCCCCAGGCCCTAATCTGAACCTTAGCTCTGGTTTCCATGTGTCCGTCCTCAGAGGTCTGTTTTCGTAGACCAGCACACGGGGCTTTTCTGAGGCACCAAACCAAACCTCTCTCGCCTCCACATGGGGAGCTTACTTACTGGGGATGTATCAAACCCTTCAGGTAGGAGAGTTCCGCAGGCCACTGAACAACCAGCACATTCCAAGGTTTCCATGGACCCAAACGCACATTATGACGCATCCTCAGGAGAGGCCATTTCAACTCAGCCCCCTGGTTAGCGTGCCCCCGAGGCAGCAGATCAAACATATCTTGTGGCTAATGGCCAATGGGAATGCGAGGCATGCTGTACAGGGATCCATCCTTCGAACCGTGCTCTCCAGTCCTTCCGTATGGTATGTCCTGGAGCCATGCAACAGGACTCGAATGTCCCACAGAAGGAAACCTGGTGGTTTGGGGCAACCTCCAAACTCAGCGTGGGAAAACTTCCTTGGCCTCATGAGGCCCCCGCTTCATGAAGGTGCCATCATGGACACATACTCCAGCCTCAGCCAACGTCTGATCCTCAGCCTGACTTCAGATGCAGGAGATTTTGATTCAGCCTCTGCCTAGTGGGCCTGCTCTGCCCTTGGCTCCAATCCTCACTTTAGCTTGTGTTCCTAGACTTCCGTCCTCACACTCCTGGCCCACAAACCCTCCCTTCTGGGAATTCTGGGGCCACAATGAAGCACTCCGCCTGCCTCCCAGGAGAAAAACTTTGTCTATGGTGCTGCCCAGAAACCCCAAATGAGGATCAAACTGCTTGGCCCTCGGCAACACCCCAATTGCATAGGCTACCTTAAACACTGATGCTCTGTCGCAAATAGCCTGAGCCCAGACCTTCCAACAGACACCGACACAGCTGGCTGCACACCCAGCACATTGGAACCGCCACTGCCTTAGGCCACCATCCATTCCCAACCTGGGTTTTCAGTCATCAGAACCTAGACCTTATCTCCAATCCCTGCACAGGGGGGAACCTGATGCACAAGTCAGAACCCCTCCTTCCCCATGGCAAGAAACCTTGCTGCTGGCAGTGAGTCAAACCTTCAGTGTAGGAGAAAACGGCATGGCACATGAGGCCACGCCCATGTGTGAGGGCCGCCTTGGGCACAAACACACATTGTGTCCCTCAGTACCTTATTCAAGTAACGCCTCTCAGTGATTGGACCAAGAGCCCGCATAGGTGGCTTGCCATGCCCATAGGCACGCAGGACTAACTAGATGGTGTGTATTCCAGTTGAGGGAACCCACTGCTGTGCTCTAGAGTCCCTCTCCTGGGGGGTCCCTTGTGGCAGAAAACAGTACTCTTCCCTTCCCACAGAATGAACCCAAACACTTGGGAGCTTGGACAATCCCCCCGAGAGGAAGGCTCTTCCTCGGCCCCTGAAGCAACCCCTACCATGAACGGCCACTGTGAACGCAACACCCAGAGACAAAAGCCTGAGCGACTGCCTCCCACTTGCCCTCCTTTGATATCCAGAGGATCTCCCCTCTCGGACTGGAGATCAGGCCTGCCATTACCTTGGCCCCTAGCTGAGCCAAGTTTGCTTTTTCAGACATCTGTCCCCACAGCCCTGGCAAACACAGCCTCTAGGCTGGGTCCTCTGGAGCCATACCACAGGACCATGCCTGCTCTCTCCTGGGAAACTCTGTCCATTCCTTTGGCCACACACCTCCAGAATATGAGAAGCCTCAAGGCCCCCGAGGACATACCATTACCGGGAGCCTCCCTGCACACACAGGGGCCTTCGGACACAAGCGGAGCTGCTACCTCCATGAAGGCATGCACACAGATGTCAACAGAGATAGAAGGTTGAGCCGGACAGGCCCTTAGGCCCTAATCTCAACTCTTGCTTTGTTTTCCAGGTGTCACTCCTCAGAGGCTTTGGTTAGAAGAACAGGATATGGGGCTTTCCTGAGGCACTGAACAGAACTTCTCTCGTCTCCACATGGGAAGCTTCCTTGTTGGAGCCGTGTCAAACACCTCAGGTTGGAGAATCCTGCAGAGTCCCTGAGCCACCTCCACATTCCAAGGCCTCCCAGGCCACCAAGCCACAGTAGGACTCATCTTCAGGAGAGTCCATTTCAACTCTCCCCTCTGGGTAGCTCACCCAGGAGCCCGCAGATTGAGCCTGCCTTGTCCTGACTAAAGAGTTGGAATATGAGGTGGCGTTCCCAGGCATCCATGCTTAGACACCTGCTCTCGAGTCTTTCCGTATGGGGCCTCCTGGAACCATCCAATAGCACTCGACTTTCGTGCAGAAGGAAACCTTGAGGTTTGGAGTAGTTCACAAATCCCATCGTAGGCAAACCTTCCTGGCCTCATGAGGCCCCCACACCATTCAGGAAGAGGCCATGCTCTAGAAAAACTCTAGCCTGAGGCACGTCTCATAGTTGAAATGACCTCAGTGCAGGAGATCTCGATTCAGCCTCTCAGAGTGGGGCTGCCGTGTCATCGGTCCCAAACCTCACGCTAGCTTGTGTTTCCAGACTTCCTTCCTCACACTCCTGGCAAACAAGCCCTCCGGACTAGGAACTCCAGAACCACAACCCAGCCCAGGGTCTGCCCAAGGGAAGAAAAACGTTTCCCTGTGGGGCTCACTCCAGAAAACCCAGATGAGGATCAACCTGCTCGGGCACGACGGTACCCGAACTGGATAGGCTGCTCTGGGCACTCATGCTCTGTCTGACACAGCCTGAAGCCAGACGTCCAGACAGACAAGGAGACAGCTGGCCGCACACCCAGCACTTCGGACACGCCATGGTCTTATGCCGTCACCTCTTCCTAACCTTGGTTTTCAGATATCTGAACCTAGACATTATATCAATTCTCCACACAGCTGGGTATCGCAAGCACAACACAGAACTCCTCCTTCCCCGTGGCTGTAATGCTTGCTCTTGGCATGGAGTCACACCTTCAGGGTGGGAGAAACCTTCCTGGTCCCTGATGGCACGCCCAAACTTGAGGGCAGCTTGGGCACAAATTCACACTCTGACCCTCAGCATGAGCCCCATGTCAAAGAAAGGCCTGTCAGGGCCTGGGCCAAGAGCCCGCATATGGGGCTTGCCAAGCCCCTATGCACCCAATCCTCACCAGTGTTTGAGTTTTCCAGTCGCCCCGCCCGTACCTGGGGCTCTGCTCTGGAATCCCTTTCTTGGAGAGACACATGAGCCAGACAACACGACTCCACCCTTCCCACAAAATGACCCCAAACTCTTGGGAGCTGGGACAAATCCCCAGAGAGGGATACTCGTCCACAGTCCCTGAGGCCACCCCTCCAATCCACGGCTATCTCGGACACAACATCCAGAGACAAAAGCCTGAAGGAACGCCTCCCACTCGCCCTAGTTTCAGAGGC
Organism: Mustela nivalis; assembly: GCF_964662115.1. Classification (NCBI taxonomy): domain Eukaryota; kingdom Metazoa; phylum Chordata; class Mammalia; order Carnivora; family Mustelidae; genus Mustela; species Mustela nivalis. The sequence continues at coordinate 1,405,952 of NW_028136454.1, read as the reverse complement.
CCAGGAGCTCCCTCTCGGGCTGTACATCCGGCCTGCCATACCCTAGGCGCCACTCATAAGCTGAGTTTGTGTTTTCAGACTTCTGTGCCCTCAGCCTGGACCCACACAACCGCCAGGCTAGGGCCTCTGGAGCCACAGCGAAAGATTGTGCCTGCCCTCTCCAAGGAAATTGTTCCCAATCCATTGACCACAACCCTACAGGTTAGGGAAAAGCTCCAAGGCCCCTGAGGCCATCAATAGTGTAGGCCACCCTGGACTAAGAGGGGCTCTCTGACACCAGCGGAGCAACTATCTCCACTTAGACTTTCAGACAGTGTCCCCAGAGACAGAAGGTTGAAATGGACAGGCCCCCAGGCCCTAATCTGAACCTTAGCTCTGGTTTCCATGTGTCCGTCCTCAGAGGTCTGTTTTCGTAGACCAGCACACGGGGCTTTTCTGAGGCACCAAACCAAACCTCTCTCGTCTCCACATGGGGAGCTTTCTTACTGGGGATGTATCAAACCCTTCAGGTAGGAGAGTTCCGCAGGGCCACTGAACAACCAGCACATTCCAAGGTCTCCATGGACCCAAACGAACATTATGACCCATACTCGGGAGAGGCCATTTCAACTCAGCCCTCTGGTTAGCGTGCCCCAGAGGCAGCAGATCAAACATATCTTGTGGCTAATGGCCAATGGGAATGCGAGGCATGCTGTACAGGGATCCATCCTTCGAACCGTGCTCTCCAGTCCTTCCGTATGGTATGTCCTGGAGCCATGCAACAGGACTCGAATGTCCCACAGAAGGAAACCTGGTGGTTTGGGGCAACCTCCAAACTCAGCGTGGGAAAACTTCCTTGGCCTCATGAGGCCCCCGCTTCATGAAGGTGCCATCATGGACACATACTCCAGCCTCAGCCAACGTCTGATCCTCAGCCTGACTTCAGATGCAGGAGATTTTGATTCAGCCTCTGCCTAGTGGGCCTGCTCTGCCCTTGGCTCCAATCCTCACTTTAGCTTGTGTCCCTAGACTTCCGTCCTCACACTCCTGGCCCACAAACCCTCCCTTCTGGGAATTCTGGGGCCACAATGAAGCACTCCGCCTGCCTCCCAGGAGAAAAACTGTGTCTATGGTGCTGCCCAGAAACCCCAAATGAGGATCAAACTGCTTGGCCCTCGGCAACACCCCAATTGCATAGGCTACCTTAAACACTGAAGCTCTGTCGCAAATAGCCTGAGCCCAGACCTTCCAACAGACACCGACACAGCTGGCTGCACACCCAGCACATTGGACCCGCCACTGCCTTAGGCCACCATCCATTCCCAACCTGGGTTTTCAGTCATCAGAACCTAGACCTTATCTCCAATCCCTGCACAGGGGGGAACCTGATGCACAAGTCAGAACCCCTCCTTCCCCATGGCAAGAAACCTTGCTGCTGGCAGTGAGTCAAACCTTCAGTGTAGCAGAAAACGGCATGGCCCATGAGGACACGCCCATGTATGAGGGCCGCCTTGGGCACAAACACACATTGTGACCCTCAGCGTGAGTACCTTATTCAAGTAACGCCTCTCAGTGATTGGACCAAGAGCCCGCATATGTGGCTTGCCATGCCCATAGGCACGCAGGACTAACTAGATGGTGTGTATTCCAGTTGAGGGAACCCACTGCTGTGCTCTAGAGTCCCTCTCCTGGGGGGTCCCCTGTGGCAGAAAACAGTACTCTTCCCTTCCCACAGAATGAACCCAAACACTTGGGAGCTTGGACAATCCCCCGAGAGGAAGGCTCTTCCTCGGCCCCTGAAGCAACCCCTACCCTGAACGGCCACTGTGAACGCAACACCCAGAGACAAAAGCCTGAGCGACTGCCTCCCACTTGCCCTCCTTTGATATCCAGAGGATCTCCCCTCTCGGACTGAAGATCAGGCCTGCCATTACCTTGGCCCCTACCTGAGCCAAGTTTGCTTTTTCAGACATCTGTCCCCACAGCCCTGGCAAACAGAGCCTCTGGGCTGGGTCCTCTGGAGCCATACCACAGGACCATGCCTGCTCTCTCCTGGGAAACTCTGTCCATTCCTTTGGCCACACACCTCCAGAATATGAGAAACCTCAAGGCCCCCGAGGACATACCATTACCGGGAGCCTCCCTGCACACACAGGGGCCTTCGGACACAAGCTGAGCTGCTACATCCATGAAGGCATGCACACAGATATCAACAGAGATAGAAGGTTGAGCCGGACAGGCCCTTAGGCCCTAATCTCAACTCTTGCTTTGTTTTCCAGGTGTCAATCCTCAGAGGCTTTGGTTCGAAGAACAGGATATGGGGCTTTCCTGAGGCACTGAACAGAACTTCTCTCGTCTCCACATGGGAAGCTTCCTTGTTGGAGCCGTGTCAAACACCTCAGGTTGGAGAATCCTGCAGAGTCCCTGAGCCACCTCCACATTCCAAGGTCTCCCAGGCCACCAAGCCACAGTAGGACTCATCTTCAGGAGAGTCCATTTCAACTCTCCCCTCTGGGTAGCTCACCCAGGAGCCCGCAGATTGAGCCTGCCTTGTCCTGACTAAAGAGTTGGAATATGAGGTGGCGTTCCCAGGCATCCATGCTTAGACACCTGCTCTCGAGTCTTTCCGTATGGGGCCTCCTGGAACCATCCAATAGCACTCGACTTTCGTGCAGAAGGAAACCTTGAGGTTTGGAGTAGTTCACAAATCCCATCGTAGGCAAACCTTCCTGGCCTCATGAGGCCCCCACACCATTCAGGAAGAGGCCATGCTGGACAAAAACTCTTGCCTGAGGCACGTCTCAGAGTTGAAATGACCTCAGTGCAGGAGATCTCGATTCAGCCTCTCACAGTGGGCCTGCCGTGCCATCGGTCCCAAACCTCACGCTAGCTTGTGTTTTCAGACTTCCTTCCTCACACTCCTGGCAAACAAGCCCTCCGGACTAGGAACTCCAGAACCACAACCCAGCCCAGGGTCTGCCCAAGGGAAGAAAAACGTTTCCCTGTGGGGCTGTCTCCAGAAAACCCAGATGAGGACCAACCTGCTCGGGCCTCGACGGTACCCGAACTGGATAGGCTGCTCTGGGCACTCATGCTCTGTCTGACACAGCCTGAAGCCAGACGTCCAGACAGACAAGGAGACAGCTGGCCGCACACCCAGCACTTCGGACACGCCATGGTCTTATGCCGTCACCTCTTCCTAACCTTGGTTTTCAGATATCTGAACCTAGACATTATATCAATTCTCCACACAGCTGGGTATCGCAAGCACAACACAGAACTCCTCCTTCCCCGTGGCTGTAAAGCTTGCTCTTGGCATGGAGTCACACCTTCAGGGTGGGAGAAACCTTCCTGGTCCCTGATGCCACGCCCAAACTTGAGGGCTGCTTGGGCACAAATTCACACTCTGACCCTCAGCATGAGCCCCATGTCAAAGAAAGGCCTGTCAGGGCCTGGGCCAAGAGCCCGCATATGGGGCTTGCCAAGCCCCTATGCACCCAATCCTCACCAGTGTTTGAGTTTTCCAGTCGCCCCGCCCGTACCTGGGGCTCTGCTCTGGAATCCCTTTCTTGGAGAGACACGTGAACCAGACAACACTTTTCCACCCTTCCCACAAAATGACCCCAAACTCTTGGGAGCTGGGACTATCCCCAGAGAGGGATACTCGTCCACAGTCCCTGAGGCCACCCCTCCAATCCACGGCTATCTCGGACACAACATCCAGAGACAAAAGCCTGAAGGAACGCCTCCCACTCGCCCTTGTTTCAGAGGCCCAGGAGCTCCCTCTCGGGCTGTACATCCGGCCTGCCATACCCTAGGCGCCACTCATAAGCTGAGTTTGTGTTTTCAGACTTCTGTGCCCTCAGCCTGGACCCACACAACCGCCAGGCTAGGGCCTCTGGAGCCACAGCGAAAGATTGTGCCTGCCCTCTCCAAGGAAATTGTGCCCAATCCATTGACCACAACCCTACAGGTTAGGGAAAAGCTCCAAGGCCCCTGAGGCCATCAATAGTGTAGGCCACCCTGGACTAAGAGGGGCTCTCTGACACCAGCGGAGCAACTATCTCCACTTAGACTCTCAGACAGTGTCCCCAGAGACAGAAGGTTGAAATGCAGAGGTCCCCAGGCCCTATCTGAACCTTAGCTTTGGTTTCCATGTGTCCGTCCTCAGAGGTCTGTTTTCGTAGACCAGCACACGGGGCTTTTCTGAGGCTCCAAACCAAACCTCTCTTGTCTCCACATGGGGAGCTTACTTACTGGGGATGTATCAAACCCTTCAGGTAGGAGAGTTCCGCAGGGCCACTGAACAACCAGCACATTCCAAGGTTTCCATGGACCCAAACGCACATTATGACGCATCCTCAGGAGAGGCCATTTCAACTCAGCCCCCTGGTTAGCGTGCCCCAGAGGCAGCAGATCAAACATATCTTGTGGCTAATGGCCAATGGGAATGCGAGGCATGCTGTACAGGAATCCATCCTTTGAACCGTGCTCTCCAGTCCTTCCATATGGTATGTCCTGGAGCCATGCAACAGGACTCGAATGTCCCACAGAAGGAAACCTGGTGGTTTGGGGCAACCTCCAAACTCAGCGTGGGAAAACTTCCTTGGCCTCATGAGGACCCCGCTTCATGAAGGTGCCAACATGGACGCATACTCCAGCCTCAGCCAACGTCTGATCCTCAGCCTGACTTCAGATGCAGGAGATTTTGATTCAGCCTCTGCCTAGTGGGCCTGCTCTGCCCTTGGCTCCAATCCTCACTTTAGCTTTGTTCCTAGACTTCCGTCCTCACACTCCTGGCCCGCAAACCCTCCCTACTGGGAATTCTGGGGCCACAATGAAGCACTCCGCCTGCCTCCCAGGAGAAAAACTTTGTCTATGGTGCTGCCCAGAAACCCCAAAAGAGGATCAAACTGCTTGGCCCTCGGCAACACCCCAATTGCATAGGCTACCTTAAACACTGATGCTCTGTCGCAAATAGCCTGAGCCCAGACCTTCCAACAGACACCGACACAGCTGGCTGCATACCCAGCACATTGGACCCGCCACTGCCTTAGGCCACCATCCATTCCCAACCTGGGTTTTCAGTCATCAGAACCTAGACCTTATCTCCAATCCCTGCACAGGGCGGAACCTGATGCACAAGTCAGAACCCCTCCTTCCCCATGGCAAGAAACCTTGCTGCTGGCAGTGAGTCAAACCTTCAGTGTAGGAGAAAACTGCAAGGCCCATGAGGCCACGCCCATGTGTGAGGGCCGCCTTGGGCACAAACACACATTGCGACCCTCAGCGTGAGTACCTTATTCAAGTAACGCCTCTCAGTGATTGGACCAAGAGCCCGCATATGTGGCTTGCCATGCCCATAGGCACGCAGGACTAACTAGATGGTGTGTATTCCAGTTGAGGGAACCCACTGCTGTGCTCTAGAGTCCCTCTCCTGGGGGGTCCCCTGTGGCAGAAAACAGTACTCTTCCCTTCCCACAGAATGAACCCAAACACTTGGGAGCTTGGACAATCCCCCGAGAGGAAGGCTCTTCCTCGGCCCCTGAAGCAACCCCTACCCTGAACGTCCACTGTGAACGCAACACCCAGAGACAAAAGCCTGAGCGACTGCCTCCCACTTGCCCTCCTTTGATATCCAGAGGATCTCCCCTCTCGGACTGGAGATCAGGCCTGCCATTACCTTGGCCCCTACCTGAGCCATGTTTGCTTTTTCAGACATCTGTCCCCACAGCCCTGGCAAACACAGCCTCTAGGCTGGGTCCTCTGGAGCCATACCACAGGACCATGCCTGCTCTCTCCTGGGAAACTCTGTCCATTCCTTTGGCCACACACCTCCAGAATATGAGAAACCTCAAGGCCCCCGAGGACATACCATTACCGGGAGCCTCCCTGCACACACAGGGGCCTTCGGACACAAGCTGAGCTGCTACCTCCATGAAGGCATGCACACAGATGTCAACAGAGATAGAAGGTTGAGCCCGACAGGCCCTTAGGCCCTAATCTCAACTCTTGCTTTGTTTTCCAGGTGTCACTCCTCAGAGGCTTTGGTTCGAAGAACAGGATATGGGGCTTTCCCGAGGCACTGAACAGAACTTCTCTCGTCTCCACATGGGAAGCTTCCTTGTTGGAGCCGTGTCAAACACCTCAGGTTGGAGAATCCTGCAGAGTCCCTGAGCCACCTCCACATTCCAAGGTCTCCCAGGCCACCAAGCCACAGTAGGACTCATCTTCAGGAGAGTCCATTTCAACTCTCCCCTCTGGGTAGCTCACCCAGGAGCCCGCAGATTGAGCCTGCCTTGTCCTGACTAAAGAGTGGGAATATGAGGTGGCGTTCCCAGGCATCCATGCTTAGACACCTGCTCTCGAGTCTTTCCGTATGGGGCCTCCTGGAACCATCCAATAGCACTCGACTTTAGTGCAGAAGGAAACCTTGAGGTTTGGAGTAGTTCACAAATCCCATCGTAGGCAAACCTTCCTGGCCTCATGAGGCCCCCCACACCATTCAGGAAGAGGCCATGCTGGACAAAAACTCTAGCCTGAGGCACGTCTCAGAGTTGAAATGACCTCAGTGCAGGAGATCTCGATTCAGCCTCTCAGAGTGGGCCTGCCGTGCCATCGGTCCCAAACCTCACGCTAGCTTGTGTTTTCAGACTTCCTTCCTCACACTCCTGGCAAACAAGCCCTCTGGACTAGGAACTCCAGAACCACAACCCAGCCCAGGGTCTGCCCAAGGGAAGAAAAACGTTTCCCTGTGGGGCTCTCTCCAGAAAACCCAGATGAGGATCAACCTTCTCGGGCCTCGACGGTACCCGAACTGGATAGGCTGCTCTGGGCACTCATGCTCTGTCTGACACAGCCTGAAGCCAGACGTCCAGACAGACAAGGAGACAGCTGGGCGCACACCCAGCACTTCAGACACGCCATGGTCTTATGCCGTCACCTCTTCCTAACCTTGGTTTTCAGATATCTGAACCTAGACATTATATCAATTCTCCACACAGCTGGGTATCGCAAGCACAACACAGAACTCCTCCTTCCCCGTGGCTGTAAAGCTTGCTCTTGGCATGGAGTCACACCTTCAGGGTGGGAGAAACCTTCCTGGTCCCTGATGCCACGCCCAAACTTGAGTGCTGCTTGGGCACAAATTCACACTCTGACCCTCAGCATGAGCCCCATGTCAAAGAAAGGCCTGTCAGGGCCTGGGCCAAGAGCCCGCATATGGGGCTTGCCAAGCCCCTATGCACCCAATCCTCACCAGTGTTTGAGTTTTCCAGTCGCCCCGCCCATACCTGGGGCTCTGCTCTGGAATCCCTTTCTTGGACAGGCACGTGAGCCAGACAACACTTTTCCACCCTTCCCACAAAATGACCCCAAACTCTTGGGAGCTGGGACAAATCCCCAGAGAGGGATACTCGTCCACAGTCCCTGAGGCCACCCCTCCAATCCACGGCTATCTCGGACACAACATCCAGAGACAAAAGCCTGAAGGAACGCCTCCCACTCGCCCTTGTTTCAGAGGCCCAGGAGCTCCCTCTCGGGCTGTACATCCGGCCTGCCATACCCTAGGCGCCACTCATAAGCTGAGTTTGTGTTTTCAGACTTCTGTGCCCTCAGCCTGGACCCACACAACCGCCAGGCTAGGGCCTCTGGAGCCACAGCGAAAGATTGTGCCTGCCCTCTCCAAGGAAATTGTGCCCAATCCATTGACCACAACCCTACAGGTTAGGGAAAAGCTCCAAGGCCCCTGAGGCCATCAATAGTGTAGGCCACCCTGGACTAAGAGGGGCTCTCTGACACCAGCGGAGCAACTATCTCCACTTAGACTCTCAGACAGTGTCCCCAGAGACAGAAGGTTGAAATGCAGAGGTCCCCAGGCCCTATCTGAACCTTAGCTTTGGTTTCCATGTGTCCGTCCTCAGAGGTCTGTTTTCGTAGACCAGCACACGGGGCTTTTCTGAGGCTCCAAACCAAGCCTCTCTCGTCTCCACATGGGGAGCTTACTTACTGGGGATGTATCAAACCCTTCAGGTAGGAGAGTTCCGCAGGGCCACTGAACAACCAGCACATTCCAAGGTTTCCATGGACCCAAACGCACATTATGACGCATCCTCAGGAGAGGCCATTTCAACTCAGCCCCCTGGTTAGCGTGCCCCCGAGGCAGCAGATCAAACATATCTTGTGGCTAATGGCCAATGGGAATGCGAGGCATGCTGTACAGGGTTCCATCCTTCGAACCGTGCTCTCCAGTTCTTCCGTATGGTATGTCCTGGAGCCATGCAACAGGACTCGAATGTCCCACAGAAGGAAACCTGGTGGTTTGGGGCAACCTCCAAACTCAGCGTGGGAAAACTTCCTTGGCCTCATGAGGCCCCCGCTTCATGAAGGTGCCAACATGGACACATACTCCAGCCTCAGCCAACGTCTGATCCTCAGCCTGACTTCAGATGCAGGAGATTTTGATTCAGCCTCTGCCTAGTGGGCCTGCTCTGCCCTTGGCTCCAATCCTCACTTTAGCTTGTGTTCCTAGACTTCCGTCCTCACACTCCTGGCCCACAAAACCTCCCTACTGGGTATTCTGGGGCCACAATGAAGCACTCCGCCTGCCTCCCAGGAGAAAAACTTTGTCTATGGTGCTGCCGAGAAACCCCAAATGAGGATCAAACTGCATGGCCCTCGGCAGCACCCCAATTGCATAGGCTACCTTAAACACTGATGCTCTGTCGCAAATAGCCTGAGCCCAGACCTTCCAACAGACACCGACACAGCTGGCTGCACACCCAGCACATTGGACCCGCCACTGCCTTAGGCCACCATCCATTCCCAACCTGGGTTTTCAGTCATCAGAACCTAGACGTTATCTCCAATCCCTGCACAGGGGGGAACCTGATGCACAAGTCAGAACCCCTCCTTCCCCATGGCAGAAACCTTGCTGCTGGCAGTGAGTCAAACCTTCAGTGTAATAGAAAACGGCATGGCCCATGAGGCCACGCCCATGTGTGAGGGCCGCCTTGGGCACAAACACACATTCTGACCCTCAGCGTGAGTACCTTATTCAAGTAACGCCTCTCAGTGATTGGACCAAGAGCCCGCATATGTGGCTTGCCATGCCCATAGGCACGCAGGACTAACTAGATGGTGTGTATTCCAGTTGAGGGAACCCACTGCTGTGCTCTAGAGTCCCTCTCCTGGGGGGTCCCCTGTGGCAGAAAACAGTACTCTTCCCTTCCCACAGAATGAACCCAAACACTTGGGAGCTTGGACAATCCCCCGAGAGGAAGGCTCTTCCTCGGCCCCTGAAGCAACCCCTACCCTGAACGGCCACTGTGAACGCAACACCCAGAGACAAAAGCCTGAGCGACTGCCTCCCACTTGCCCTCCTTTGATATCCAGAGGATCTCCCCTCTCGGACTGGAGATCAGGCCTGCCATTACCTTGGCCCCTACCTGAGCCAAGTTTGCTTTTTCAGACATCTGTCCCCACAGCCCTGGCAAACACAGCCTCTAGGCTGGGTCCTCTGGAGCCATACCACAGGACCATGCCTGCTCTCTCCTGGGAAACTCTGTCCATTCCTTTGGCCACACACCTCCAGAATATGAGAAGCCTCAAGGCCCCCGAGGACATACCATTACCGGGAGCCTCCCTGCACACACAGGGGCCTTCGGACACAAGCGGAGCTGCTACCTCCATGAAGGCATGCACACAGATGTCAACAGAGATAGAAGGTTGAGCCGGACAGGCCCTTAGGCCCTAATCTCAACTCTTGCTTTGTTTTCCAGGTGTCACTCCTCAGAGGCTTTGGTTCGAAGAACAGGATATGGGGCTTTCCTGAGGCACCGAACAGAACTTCTCTCGTCTCCACATGGGAAGCTTCCTTGTTGGAGCCGTGTCAAACACCTCAGGTTGGAGAATCCTGCAGAGACCCTGAGCCACCTCCACATTCCAAGGTCTCCCAGGCCACCAAGCCACAGTAGGACTCATCTTCAGGAGAGTCCATTTCAACTCTCCCCTCTGGGTAGCTCACCCAGGAGCCCGCAGATTGAGCCTGCCTTGTCCTGACTAAAGAGTGGGAATATGAGGTGGCGTTCCCAGGCATCCATGCTTAGACACCTGCTCTCGAGTCTTTCCGTATGGGGCCTCCTGGAACCATCCAATAGCACTCGACTTTCGTGCAGAAGGAAACCTTGAGGTTTGGAGTAGTTCACAAATCCCATCGTAGGCAAACCTTCCTGGCCTCATGAGGCCCCCACACCATTCAGGAAGAGGCCATGCTGGACAAAAACTCTAGCCTGATGCACGTCTCAGAGTTGAAATGACCTCAGTGCAGGAGATCTCGATTCAGCCTCTCAGAGTGGGCCTGCCGTGCCATCGGTCCCAAACCTCACGCTAGCTTGTGTTTTCAGACTTCCTTCCTCACACTCCTGGCAAACAAGCCCTCCTTACTAGGAACTCCAGAACCACAACCCATACCCAGGGTCTGCCCAAGGGAAGAAAAACGTTTCCCTGTGGGGCTCTCTCCAGAAAACCCAGATGAGGATCAACCTGCTCGGGCCTCGACGGTACCCGAACTGGATAGGCTGCTCTGGGCACTCATGCTCTGTCTGACACAGCCTGAAGCCAGACGTCCAGACAGACAAGGAGACAGCTGGCCGCACACCCAGCACTTCGGACACGCCATGGTCTTATGCCGTCACCTCTTCCTAACCTTGGTTTTCAGATATCTGAACCTAGACATTATATCAATTCTCCACACAGCTGGGTATCGCAAGCACAACACAGAACTCCTCCTTCCCCGTGGCTGTAAAGCTTGCTCTTGGCATGGAGTCACACCTTCAGGGGGGAGAAACCTTCCTGGTCCCTGATGCCACGCTACTAGTAGGGTTGTGGCCATTGGAATGGGCACATACAATTCCCTTGGAGAGGGCAAGTACAGTCCTCAGGTTTGGTTCCAGAGCCCTGAGCCTGTAGGGTGTGTAGGCCAGAGCTGTTTGGACAGTTGTCTGAAAACACAAGCTCGGCTTATGTTTTGGGTCATAGGTATGGCAGGACTGATCTACAGACCATGAGGAGAACACTTCGGGATATGAAAAAAGGGCGAGTGTGAGGCTCTTGCTCAAGTTTTTGTCTCTGGATATCGTGTCACTCATGGTCGTGAAATTGCCGGGTGACATCATGGGAAATGGACGAGTCTTACTCTCTGGGGGTTCGGTCCCGTCCAAAGAGTTTGGGGTCATTCTGGGGATGGAAGAAGTCCGTTTTTTTGTTGTTGTTGTCGATTTGTTTCATTTTGTTTTTCAACCTAGATGTCCCACCAAATGAGGGATTCCAGAGTAGAGCCCTGGGGTGGGGCGACTGGACAACCAGAAATCTGGTTAAAAATTGGGGACTAGGGACATGTCAAGCCCATTATGACATCTAATGGTCCAGCCACTGAGAGGACTTACTAGAGGACAGGACTCACGCTGAGGTCACAATGCGTGTTTATGCTGTCGTCGCGCTCAAGAATGGGCGGGGCCTCAGGGTGAATGCTGGTTTCTCCTACACTGAACGTTGGACAACATGCCAACCCCAAGGTTTCTTGCCATGGGTCAGGAAGAGTTCTGATTTCTGCATCACAGTCACCCGTGGGCAGTGATTGGAGATAAGGTCTAGGTTCTGAAGCCTGAAAACTGAGGTAGGGAAGAGATGATGACCTAAGGCCATGGCGGGTCTGATGTGCTCAGCGTGCGGTCAGCTGTCTGGGTGTTGGTCAGCAGGTCCGGGCTCAGGTTGTGTCAGACAGTGCATTAGTGCCCAGGTTAGACTATATAATTTGGGTACATTCGAGTGCCGTGTAGGTTTATCCTCATTTAAGCTGCCTGGGCTGCTCATTAGGCAATATATTTTTTCTAGAGGGCAGGCAGAGTGCTTCATTGTCGGTCCGGAATTGCCAAACTTGAGGGCTTCGGGGCCAGGAGAGTGAGGACGGAAGTCTGAGAACACAAGCTAGACTTCGGATTCAGGGTGAGGGCACGGCAGGTACCCCCTGCAGATCTGAACCAATATCTCATGCATCTGAAGTCAGGGCGAGGATCCGACGTTGGCTCAGGTTGGAGTTTCTGTGCATGACGGCCCCTTCATGAAGGGAGCGGAATCTCGAGGCCATGGAGGTTTTCCAAGTTGGGAGATGTGGGATGCCCCCTTCAAGGATTCCTTCTGCGGGACAATTGAGACCTGTTGGACAGCTCCAGGACATCCCATATGGAATGACTCCAGAGCACCGTTCCAATATGGATGCCTGGGAAGTCCACCTCGCCTTCCAATTGTCTCCTAGCAACAAGACAGTTTAGATCTAATGGATCTGCGGGAGCAACCGGGGTGGCTGAGTTGAAATGCACTTTCCAGAGGATGGGTCCTAACGTGTGTTTGTGTCCATGAGGGCCTTGGAATGGGGAGGTGGCACCGGGACCCTGAAGTATTCTCCTAAGCTTTGGCTTAGCTCCCATGCACAAGTTTCCTTGTGGAGACGAGATTTGTTCTGATAGGTGCCTCAGGAAATCCCCTCTGCTGGTATTGAAATCCAGGCTTTTGAGGAGACATGCCTGTAAACCAAAGCAATGGATCCGATAATGGCCTCGGGTCCTGTCTGGTTCAATCTTCTTGGTATGTGTGGAGGTAGATGAGTGGAGGTAGATGCTCAGCTGGTATCAACTGCCCTTTTTTGTCCCGGGCGACCTACACTATTGGGATGGCCCCAGGGACTTTGGAGGGTTCTCCTAATTTGTACGATTTTTGACAATGGAATGGGCAGAATTCCCATGGATTGGGTGGGGGCAGTCCTAATGTGTGGCTCCAGGGGCCCCAGCCTGGAGGGAGTGTGGCTCAGGACTTTGAGGACAGAAGACTGAAAACACAAACTCAGCTTAAGTTTGGGGACGTAGGTATGGCACGCCCGATTTACAAACCATGAGAAGAACTCTTCAGGATATGAAGAATGAGCGAGTCTGAGGCGCTTGCTCAAGCTTTTGTCTCTGGATTTTGTTTCAGCGATGGCCGTGGAATGTTGGGGAGGTCTCATGGGCCATGGACGAATCTTCCTCTCTGTGGATTTGGCCAGATCCCAATTGTTTTTTGTCAATCTATGGGATGGGAGGACTCCTTTCAGGTTTGTTACCTCAGGTGTCCCACCAAAAGAGGAATTCCAAAGCAGAGCCCTGGGGAAGAGTGAAGGGACAACCCGAACTATGGTTAAAAATTGCGGCCTAGGGGCATGGCAAGCCCAATATGCTGTCTCTTCATATAGGCCCTGAGAGGCCTTACCTGAGGACTGGGCTCAGGCTGAGGGTCACAATGTGTGTTTGTGACCAATGTGGCCCACAAGCATGGGCTGGGCCTCATGGTCCACGCTTGTTTCAACTACACTGAACGTTGGACAACATGCCAAACACAAGGTTTCTTGCCATGGGGAAAGAGTTCTGATTTCTGCATCATTTTCAACCCTGGGCAGTGGTTTGAGATAAGGTCTAGGTTCTGGTGCCTGAAAACCACAGTTGGGAAGAGATGACGACCTAAGGCCATGGCGGGTCCGATGTGCTCAGTGTGCGGCCAGCTGTCTGGGTGGGACCAGGAGGTCCAGGCTCAGGCTGGGTCAGAAGGGGAAATAGTGCCCAGGTCAGCCTATATGTTTGGGGTACAGCCGAATGGCGTGCAGGTTGATCCTCATTTGCGGTTTCGGGGTAGCCCTGAGGGCAATGTTTGAATTCTGTAGGGCAGGCAGAGTGCGGCATTGTAGTTCTGGATTGCCCAACTGGAGGGCTTGTGGGCCAGTAGTCTGAGGACGGAGTCTGAGAACCCAAGCTAGGCCTAGGTTTCTGGGTGAGGATATGGCAGGCACAATCTACAGACCTCAATCGAGATCTCGTGCATCTGAAGTCAGGGCAAGGATCAGACGATCGCTCAGGTTGGACTTTCTGCCCTGATGGCCCTTTCTTGAAGGGGGTTGGATCACGAGGTCATGGGGGTTTTCCCACGATGGGAGTTGTGAGAAGCTCCAAACTGCAAAGATTCTTCTGCAGGACAATTGAGACCTGTTGGTTGGCTCCAGGCCAACGATTCCGAGCAGGGTTCTAAGGATGGATGGCTGGGTAGCCCACCTCGCATTCCAATGGTCTCCAAGCAACAAGACAGGTTAGATCTGCTGGATGGGGGGGCAACCGAGGAGGCTGAGTTGAAATGGACTCTCCTGTGGATGTGTCCTAATATGTTTTTGTGTCTATGGAGACCTTGGAATGAAGCGGTGGCCCTGGGGCCCTGAAGGGTTCTCCTAAACAGAGGCTTTGACACAGCTCCAACGTGCATGTTTCCCATGTTTAGATGAGATTTGTTCTGATGGGTGAGTCAAGAAACAGCCATATGCTGGTATTGTAATCCAGGCCTCTGTGGAGAGATGCCTGGAAACCAAAGCAATGGATCCGATTAGTGCCTAGGGGCCTGTTCGTTCCTTTTTACCTCTGGGGACATCAGTCTACGGGTCTGAGTGCAGGTAGGTGCTCAGATGGGCTCAGATTGCCCCTGTTTGTCCTGCGAAGCCACAACTATTGGGATGGCCTCAGGGACTTTGGAGGTTATCCTACTAGTAGGGTTGTGGACATTGGAATGGGCACATACAATTCCCTTGGAGAGGGCAAGTACAGTCCTCAGGTTTGGCTCCAGGGCCCTGAGCCTGTAGGGTGTGTAGGCCAGAGCTGTTTGGACAGTTGTCTGAAAACACAAACTCGGCTTATGTTTTGGGTCATAGGTATGGCAGGACTGATCTACAGACCATGAGGAGAACACTTCGGGATATGAAAAAAGGGCGAGTGTGAGGCTCTTGCTCAAGTTTTTGTCTCTGGATATCGTGTCACTCATGGTCGTGAAATTGCCGGGTGACATCATGGGAAATGGACGAGTCTTACTCTCTGGGGTTTCGGTCCCTTCCAAAGAGTTTGGGGTCATTCTGGGGATGGAAGAAGTCCGTTTTTTTGTTGTTGTTGTCTATTTGTTTCATTTTGTTTTTCAACCTCAGATGTCCCACCAAATGAGGGATTCCAGAGTAGAGCCCTGGGTTGGGGCGACTGGACAACAAGAAATCTGGTTAAAAATTGGTGACTAGGGACATGTCAAGCCCATTATGACATCTAATGGTTCAGCCACTGAGAGGACTTACTAGAGGACAGGACACAGGCTGAGGTCACAATGCGTGTTTATGCTGTCGTCGCACTCAAGAATGGGCGGGGCCTCAGGGTGAATGCTGGTTTCTCCTACACTGAACTTTGGACAACATGCCAACCACAAGGTTTCTTGCCATGGGTCAGGAAGAGTTCTGATTTCTGCATCACAGTCACCCGTGGGCAGTGATTGGGGATAAGGTCTAGGTTCTGAAGCCTGAAAACTGAGGTAGGGAAGAGATGATGACCTAAGGCCATGGCGGGTCTGATGTGCTCAGCGTGCGGTCAGCTGTCTGGGTGTTGGTCAGCAGGTCCGGGCTCAGGTTGTGTCAGACAGTGCATTAGTGCCCAGGTTAGACTATATAATTTGGGTACATTCGAGTGCCGTGTAGGCTTATCCTAATTTAAGCTGCCTGGGCTGCTCATTAGGCAATATATTTTTTCTAGAGGACAGGCAGAGTGCTTCATTGTCGGTCCGGAATTGCCAAACTTGAGGGCTTCGGGGCCAGGAGAGTGAGGACGGAAGTCTGAGAACACAAGCTAGACTTCGGATTCAGGGTGAGGGCACGGCAGGTACCCCCTGCAGATCTGAACCAACATCTCATGCATCTGAAGTCAGGGCGAGGATCCGACGTTGGCTCAGGTTGGAGTTTCTGTGCATGACGGCCCCTTCATGAAGGGAGCGGAATCTCGAGGCCATGGAGGTTTTCCACGTTGGGAGATGTGGGATGCCCCCTTCAAGGATTCCTTCTGCGGGACAATTGAGACCTGTTGGACAGCTCCAGTTCATCCCTCATGGAATGACTCCAGAGCACCGTTCCAGGATGGATGCCTGGGAAGTCCGCCTCGCCTTCCAATTGTCTCCTAGCAACAAGACAGTTTAGATCTAATGGATCTGCGGGAGCAACCGGGGTGGCTGAGTTGAAATGCACTTTCCAGAGGATGGGTCCTAACATGTGTTTGTGTCCATGAGGGCCTTGGAATGGGGAGGTGGCACCGGGACCCTGAAGTATTCTCCTAAGCTTTGGCATAACTCCCATGCACAAGTTTCCTTGTGGAGACGAGATTTGTTCTGATGGGTGCCTCAGGAAATCCCCTCTGCTGGTATTGGAATCCAGGCTTTTGAGGAGACATGCCTGTAAACCACAGCAATGGATCTGATAATGGCCTCGGGTCCTGTCTGGTTCAATCTTCTTGGTATGAGTGGAGGTAGATGAGTGGAGGTAGATGCTCAGCCGGTATCAACTGCCCTTTTTTGTCCCGGGCGACATACACTATTGGGATGGCCCCAGGGACTTTGGAGGGTTCTCCTAATTTGTACGATTTTTGACAATGGAATGGGCAGAATTCCCATGGATTGGGTGGGGGCAGTCCTAATGTGTGGCTCCAGGGTCCCCAGCCTGGAGGGAGTGTGGCTCAGGACATTGAGGACAGAAGACTGAAAACAAAAACTCAGCTTAAGTTTGGGGACGTAGGTATGGCACGCCCGATCTACAAACCATGAGAAGAACTCTTCAGGATATGAAGAATGAGCGAGTCTGAGGCGCTTGCTCAGGCTTTTGTCTCTGGATTTTGTTTCAGCGATGGCCGTGGAATGTTGGGGAGGTCTCATGGGCCATGGACGAATCTTCCTCTCTGTGGATTTGGCCAGATCCCAATTGTTTTTCGTCAATCTGTGGGATGGGAGGACTCCTTTCAGGTTTGTTACCTCAGGTGTCCCACCAAAAGAGGAATTCCAAAGCAGAGCCCTGGGGAAGAGTGAAGGGACAACCCGAACTATGGTTAAAAATTGCGGCCTAGGGGCATGGCAAGCCCAATATGCTGTCTCTTCATATAGGCCCTGAGAGGCCTTACCTGAGGACTGGGCTCAGGCTGAGGGTCACAATGTGTGTTTGTGACCAATGTGGCCCGCAAGCATGGGCTGGGCCTCATGGGCCACGCTTGTTTCAACTACACTGAACGTTGGACAACATGCCAAACACAAAGTTTCTTGCCATGAGGAAAGATTTCTGATTTCTGCATCATTTTCAACCCTGGGCAGTGGTTGGAGATAAGGTCTAGGTTCTGGTGCTTGAAAACCGCAGTTGGGAAGAGATGACGACCTAAGGCCATGGCGGGTCCGATGTGCTCAGTGTGCGGCCAGCTGTCTGCGTGGGACCAGGAGGTCCAGGCTCAGGCTGGGTCAGAAGGGGAAATAGTGCCCAGGTCAGCCTATATGTTTGGGGTACAGCCGAATGGCGTGCAGGTTGATCCTCATTTGCGGTTTCGGGGTAGCCCTGAGGGCAATGTTTGACTTCTGTAGGGCAGGCAGAGTGCGGCATTGTAATTCTGGATTGCCGAACTGGAGGGCTTGTGGGCCAGTAGTCTGAGGACGGAGTCTGAGAACCCAAGCTAGGCCTAGGTTTCTGGGTGAGGATATGGCAGGCACAATCTACAGACCTCAATCGAGATCTCGTGCATCTGAAGTCAGGGCAAGGATCAGACGATCGCTCAGGTTGGACTTTCTGCCCTGATGGCCCTTTCTTGAAGGGGGTTGGATCACGAGGTCATGGGGGTTTTCCCACGATGGGAGTTGTGAGAAGCTCCAAACTGCAAAGATTCTTCTGCAGGACAATTGAGACCTGTTGGTTGGCTCCAGGCCAACGATTCCGAGCAGGGTTCTAAGGATGGATGGCTGGGTAGCCCACCTCGCATTCCAATGGTCTCCAAGCAACAAGACAGGTTAGATCTGCTGGATGTGGGGGGCAACCGAGGAGGCTGAGTTGAAATGGACTCTCCTGTGGATGTGTCCTAATATGTTTTTGTGTCTATGGAGACCTTGGAATGAAGCGGTGGCCCTGGGGCCCTGAAGGGTTCTCCTAAACAGAGGGTTTGACACAGCTCCAACGTGCATGTTTCCCATGTGTAGATGAGATTTGTTCTGATGGGTGAGTCAAGAAACAGCCATATGCTGGTATTGAAATCCAGGCCTCTGAGGAGAGATGCCTGGAAACCAAAGCAATGGATCCGATTAGTGCCTAGGGGCCTGTTCGTTCCTTTTTACCTCTGGGGACATCAGTCTACGGGTCTGAGTGCAGGTAGGTGCTCAGATGGGCTCAGATTGCCCCTGTTTGTCCTGGGAAGCCACAACTATTGGGATGGCCTCAGGGACTTTGGAGGTTATCCTACTAGTAGGGTTGTGGCCATTGGAATGGGCACATACAATTCCCTTGGAGAGGGCAAGTACAGTCCTCAGGTTTGGCTCCAGGGCCCTGAGCCTGTAGGGTGTGTAGGCCAGAGCTGTTTGGACAGTTGTCTGAAAACACAAACTCGGCTTATGTTTTGGGTCATAGGTATGGCAGGACTGATCTACAGACCATGAGGAGAACACTTTGGGATATGAAAAAAGGGCGAGTGTGAGGCTCTTGCTCAAGTTTTTGTCTCTGGATATCGTGTCACTCATGGTCGTGAAATTGCCGGGTGACTTCATGGGAAATGGACGAGTCATACTCTCTGGGGGTTCGGTCCGTCCAAAGAGTTTGGGGTCATTCTGGGGATGGAAGAAGTCCGTTTTTTTTGTTGTTGTTGTCGATTTGTTTCATTTTGTTTTTCAACCTCAGATGTCCCACCAAATGAGGGATTCCAGAGTAGAGCCCTGGGGTGGGGCGACTGGACAACCAGAAATCTGGTTAAAAATTGGGGACTAGCGACATGTCAAGCCCATTATGACATCTAATGGTCCAGCCACTGAGAGGACTTACTAGAGGACAGGACTCACGCTGACGTCACAATGCGTGTTTATGCTCTCGTTGCACGCAAGAATGGGCAGGGCCTCAGGGTGAATGCTGGTTTCTCCTACACTGAACGTTGGACAACATGCCAACCACAAGGTTTCTTGCCATGGGTCAGGAAGAGTTCTGATTTCTGCATCACAGTCACCCGTGGGCAGTGATTGGAGATAAGGTCTAGGTTCTGAAGCCTGAAAACTGAGGTAGGGAAGAGATGATGACCTAAGGCCATGGCAAGTCTGATGTGCTCAGCGTGCGGTCAGCTGTCTAGGTGTTGGTCAGCAGGTCCAGGCTCAGGTTGTGTCAGACAGTGCATTAGTGCCCAGGTTAGACTATATAATTTGGGTACATTCGAGTGCCGTGTAGGTTTATCCTCATTTAAGCTGCCTGGGCTGCTCATTAGGCAATATATTTTTTCTAGAGAGCAGGCAGAGTGCTTCATTGTCGGTCCGGAATTGCAAAACATGAGAGCTTCGGGGCCAGGAGAGTGAGGACGGAAGTCTGAGAACACAAGCTAGACTTCGGATTCAGGGTGAGGGCACGGCAGGTACCCCCTGGAGATCTGAACCAATATCTCATGCATCTGAAGTCAGGGCGAGGATCCGACGTTGGCTCAGGTTGGAGTTTCTGTGCATGACGGCCCCTTCATGAAGGGAGCGGAATCTCGAGGCCATGGAGGTTTTCCACGTTGGGAGATGTGGGATGCCCCCTTCAAGGATTCCTCCTGCGGGACAATTGAGACCTGTTGGACAGCTACAGGACATCCCATATGGAATGACTCCAGAGCACCGTTCCAGGATGGATGCCTGGGAAGTCCGCCTCGCCTTCCAATTGTCTCCTAGCAACAAGACAGTTTAGATCTAATGGATCTGCGGGAGCAACCGGTGTGGCTGAGTTGAAATGCACTTTCCAGAGGATGGGTCCTAACGTGTGTTTGTGTCCATGAGGGCCTTGGAATGGGGAGGTGGCACCGGGACCCTGAAGTATTCTCCTAAGCTTTGGCTTAGCTCCCATGCACAAGTTTCCTTGTGGATATCAGATTTGTTCTGATGGGTGCCTCAGGAAATCCCCTCTGCTGGTATTGAAATCCAGGCTTTTGAGGAGACATGCCTGTAAACCAAAGCAATGGATCTGATAATGGCCTCGGGTCCTGTCTGGTTCAATCTTCTTGGTATGAGTGGAGGTAGATGAGTGGAGGTAGATGCTCAGCCGGTATCAACTGCCCTTTTTTGTCCCGGGCGACCTACACTATTGGGATGGCCCCAGGGACTTTGGAGGGTTCTCCTAATTTGTACGATTTTTGACAATGGAATGGGCAGAATTCCCATGGATTGGGTGGGGGCAGTCCTAATGTGTGGCTCCAGGGGCCCCAGCCTGGAGGGAGTGTGGCTAAGGACTTTGAGGACAGAAGACTGAAAACACAAACTCAGCTTAAGTTTGGGGACGTAGGTATGGCACGCCCGATCTACAAACCATGAGAAGAACTCTTCAGGCTATGAAGAATGAGCGAGTCTGAGGCGCTTGTTCAGGCTTTTGTCTCTGACTTTTGTTTCAGCGATGGCCGTGGAATGTTGGGGAGGTCTCATGGGCCATGGACGAATCTTCCTCTCTGTGGATTTGGCCAGATCCCAATTGTTTTTCGTCAATCTGTGGGATGGGAGGACTCCTTTCAGGTTTGTTACCTCAGGTGTCCCACCAAAAGAGGAATTCCAAAGCAGAGCCCTGGGGAAGAGTGAAGGGACAACGCGAACTCTGGTTAAAAATTGCGGCCTAGGGGCATGGCAAGCCCAATATGCTGTCTCTTCATATAGGCCCTGAGAGGCCTTACCTGAGAACTGGGCTCAGGCTGAGGGTCACAATGTGTGTTTGTGACCAATGTGGCCCGCAAGCATGGGCTGGGCCTCATGGGCCACGCTTGTTTCAACTACACTGAACGTTGGACAACATGCCAACCACAAGGTTTCTTGCCATGGGGAAAGAGTTCTGATTTCTGCATCATTTTCAACCCTGGGCAGTGTTTGGAGATAAGGTCTAGGTTCTGGTGCCTGAAAACCGCAGTTGGGAAGAGATGACGACCTAAGGCCATGGCGGGTCCGATGTGCTCAGTGTGCGGCCAGCTGTCTGGGTGGGACCAGGAGGTCCAGGCTCAGGCTGGGTCAGAAGGGGAAATAGTGCCCAGGTCAGCCTATATGTTTGGGGTACAGCCGAATGGCGTGCAGGTTGATCCTCATTTGCGGTTTCGGGGTAGCCCTGAGGGCAATATTTGACTTCTGTAGGGCAGGCAGAGTGTGGCATTGTAGTTCTGGATTGCCGAACTGGAGGGCTTGTGGGCCAGTAGTCTGAGGACGGAGTCTGAGAACCCAAGCTAGGCCTAGGTTTCTGGGTGAGGATATGGCAGGCACAATCTACAGACCTCAATCGAGATCTCATGCATCTGAAGTCAGGGCAAGGATCAGACGATCGCTCAGGTTGGACTTTCTGCCCTGATGGCCCTTTCTTGAAGGGGGTTGGATCACGAGGTCATGGAGGTTTTCCCACGATGGGAGTTGTGAGAAGCTCCAAACTGCAAAGATTCTTCTGCAGGACAATTGAGACCTGTTGGTTGGCTCCAGGCCAACGATTCCGAGCAGGGTTCTAAGGATGGATGGCTGGGTAGCCCACCTCGCATTCCAATGGTCTCCAAGCAACAAGACAGGTTAGATCTGCTGGATGTGGGGGGCAACCGAGGAGGCTGAGTTGAAATGGACTCTCCTGTGGATGTGTCCTAATATGTTTTTGTGTCTATGGAGACCTTGGAATGAAGCGGTGGACCTGGGGCCCTGAAGGGTTCTCCTAAACAGAGACTTTGACACAGCTCCAACGTGCATGTTTCCCATGTGTAGATGAGATTTGTTCTGATGGGTGAGTCAAGAAACAGCCATATGCTGGTATTGAAATCCAGGCCTCTGAGGAGAGATGCCTGGAAACCAAAGCAATGGATCCGATTAGTGCCTAGGGGCCTGTTCGTTCCTTTTTACCTCTGGGGACATCAGTCTACGGGTCTGAGTGCAGGTAGGTGCTCAGATGGGCTCAGATTGCCCCTGTTTGTCCTGGGAAGCCACAACTATTGGGATGGCCTCAGGGACTTTGGAGGTTATCCTACTAGTAGGGTTGTGGCCATTGGAATGGGCACATACAATTCCCTTGGAGAGGGCAAGTACAGTCCTCAGGTTTGGCTCCAGGGCCCTGAGCCTGTAGGGTGTGTATGCCAGAGCTGTTTGGACAGTTGTCTGAAAACACAAGCTCGGCTTATGTTTTGGGTCATAGGTATGGCAGGACTGATCTACAGACCATGAGGAGAACACTTCGGGATATGAAAAAAGGGCGAGTGTGAGGCTCTTGCTCAAGTTTTTGTCTCTGGATATCGTGTCACTCATGGTCGTGAAATTGCCGGGTGACATCATGGAAATGGACGAGTCTTACTCTCTGGGGGTTCGGTCCCGTCCAAAGAGTTTGGGGTCATTCTGGGGATGGAAGAAGTCCGTTTTTTTGTTGTTGTTGTCGATTTGTTCATTTTGTTTTTCAACCTAGATGTCCCACCAAATGAGGGATTCCAGAGTAGAGCCCTTGGGTGGGGCGACTGGACAACCAGAAATCTGGTTAAAAATTGGGGACTAGGGACATGTCAAGCCCATTATGACATCTAATGGTCCAGCCACTGAGAGGACTTACTAGAGGACAGGACTCACGCTGAGGTCACAATGCGTGTTTATGCTCTCGTCGCACGCAAGAATGGGCGGGGCCTCAGGGTGAATGCTGGTTTCTCCTACACTGAACGTTGGACAACATGCCAACCACAAGGTTTCTTGCCATGGGTCAGGAAGAGTTCTGATTTCTGCATCACAGTCACCCGTGGGCAGTGATTGGAGATAAGGTCTAGGTTCTGAAGCCTGAAAACTGAGGTAGGGAAGAGATGATGACCTAAGGCCATGGCGGGTCTGATGTGCTCAGCGTGCGGTCAGCTGTCTGGGTGTTGGTCAGCAGGTCCGGGCACAGGTTGTGTCAGACAGTGCATTAGTGCCCAGGTTAGACTATATAATTTGGGTACATTCGAGTGCCGTGTAGGTTTATCCTCATTTAAGCTGCCTGGGCTGCTCATTAGGCAATATATTTTTTCTAGAGAGCAGGCAGAGTGCTTCATTGTCGGTCCGGAATTGCCAAACTTGAGGGCTTCGGGGCCAGGAGAGTGAGGACGGAAGTCTGAGAACACAAGCTAGACTTCGGATTCAGGGTGAGGGCACGGCAGGTACCCCCTGCAGATCTGAACCAATATCTCATGCATCTGAAGTCAGGGCGAGGATCCCACGTTGGCTCAGGTTGGAGTTTCTGTGCATGACGGCCCCTTCATGAAGGGAGCGGAATCTCGAGGCCATGGAAGTTTTCCACGTTGGGAGATGTGGGATGCCCCCTTCAAGGATTCCTTCTGTGGGACAATTGAGACCTGTTGGACAGCTCCAGGACATCCCATATGGAATGACTCCAGAGCACCATTCCAGGATGGATGCCTGGGAAGTCCGCCTCGCCTTCCAATTGTCTCCTAGCAACAAGACAGTTTAGATCTAATGGATCTGCGGGAGCAACCGGGGTGGCTGAGTTGAAATGCACTTTCCAGAGGATGGGTCCTAACGTGTGTTTGTGTCCATGAGGGCTTTGGAATGGGGAGGTGGCACCGGGACCCTGAAGTATTCTCCTAAGCTTTGGCTTAGCTCCCATGCACAAGTTTCCTTGTGGAGACGAGATTTGTTCTGATGGGTGCATCAGGAAATCCCCACTGCTAGTATTGGAATCCAGGCTTTGAGGAGACATGCCTGTAAACCAAAGCAATGGATCCGATAATGGCCTCGGGTCCTGTCTGGTTCAATCTTCTTGGTATGAGTGGAGGTAGATGAGTGGAGGTAGATGCTCAGCCGGTATCAACTGCCCTTTTTTGTCCCGGGCGACCTACACTATTGGGATGGCCCCAGGGACTTTGGAGGGTTCTCCTAATTTGTACGATTTTTGACAATGGAATGGGCAGAATTCCCATGGATTGGGTGGGGGCAGTCCTAATGTGTGGCTCCAGGGGCCCCAGCCTGGAGGGAGTGTGGCTCAGGACTTTGAGGACAGAAGACTGAAAACACAAACTCAGCTTAAGTTTGGGGACGTAGGTATGGCACGCCCGATCTACAAACCATGAGAAGAACTCTTCAGGATATGAAGAATGAGCGAGTCTGAGGCGCTTGCTCAGGCTTTTGTCTCTGGATTTTGTTTCAGCGATGGCCGTGGAATGTTGGGGAGGTCTCATGGGCCATGGACGAATCTTCCTCTCTGTGGATTTGGCCCCATCCCAATTGTTTTTCGTCAATCTGTGGGATGGGAGGACTCCTTTCAGGTTTGTTACCTCAGGTGTCCCACCAAAAGAGGAATTCCAAAGCAGAGCCCTGGGGAAGAGTGAAGGAACAACCCGAACTATGGTTAAAAATTGCGGCCTAGGGGCATGGCAAGCCCAATATGCTGTCTCTTCATATAGGCCCTGAGAGGCCTTACCTGAGGACTGGGCTCAGGCTGAGGGTCACAATGTGTGTTTGTGACCAATGTGGCCCGCAAGCATGGGCTGGGCCTCATGGGCCACGCTTGTTTCAACTACACTGAACGTTGGACAACATGCCTACTTGCCATGGGGAAAGAGTTCTGATTTCTGCATCATTTTCAACCCTGGGCAGTGGTTGGAGATAAGGTCTAGTTTCTGGTGCCTGAAAACCGCAGTTGGGAAGAGATGACGACCTAAGGCCATGGCGGGTCCGATGTATTCAGTGTGCGGCCAGCTGTCTGGGTGGGACCAGGAGGTCCAGGCTCAGGCTGGGTCAGAAGGGGAAATAGTGCCCAGGTCAGCCTATATGTTTGGGGTACAGCCGAATGGCGTGCAGGTTGATCCTCATTGGCGGTTTCGGGGTAGCCCTGAGGGCAATGTTTGACTTCTGTAGGGCAGGCAGAGTGTGGCATTGTAGTTCTGGATTGCCCAACTGGAGAGCTTGTGGGCCAGTAGTCTGAGGACGGAGTCTGAGAACCCAAGCTAGGCCTAGGTTTCTGGGTGAGGATATGGCAGGCACAATCTACAGACCTCAATCGAGATCTCGTGCATCTGAAGTCAGGGCAAGGATCAGACGATCGCTCAGGTTGGACTTTCTGCCCTGATGGCCCTTTCTTGAAGGGGGTTGGATCACGAGGTCATGGGGGTTTTCCCACGATGGGAGTTGTGAGAAGCTCCAAACTGCAAAGATTCTTCTACAGGACAATTGAGACCTGTTGGTTGGCTCCAGGCCAACGATTCCGAGCAGGGTTCTAAGGATGGATGGCTGGGTAGCCCACCTCGCATTCCAATGGTCTCCAAGCAACAAGACAGGTTAGATCTGCTGGATGTGGGGGGCAACCGAGGAGGCTGAGTTGAAATGGACTCTCCTGTGGATGTGTCCTAATATGTTTTTGTGTCTATGGAGACTTTGGAATGAAGCGGTGGCCCTGGGGCCCTGAAGGGTTCTCCTAAACAGAGGCTTTGACACAGCTCCAACGTGCATGTTTCCCATGTGTAGATGAGATTTGTTCTGATGGGTGAGTCAAGAAACAGCCATATGCTGGTATTGAAATCCAGGCCTCTGAGGAGAGATGCCTGGAAACCAAAGCAATGGATCCGATTAGTGCCTAGGGGCCTGTTCGTTCCTTTTTACCTCTGGGGACATCAGTCTACGGGACTGAGTGCAGGTAGGTGCTCAGATGGGCTCAGATTGCCCCTGTTTGTCCTGGGAAGCCACAACTATTGGGATGGCCTCAGGGACTTTGGAGGTTATCCTACTAGTAGGGTTGTGGCCATTGGAATGGGCACATACAATTCCCTTGGAGAGGGCAAGTACAGTCCTCAGGTTTGGCTCCAGGGCCCTGAGCCTGTAGGGTGTGTAGGCCAGAGCTGTTTGGACAGTTGTCTGAAAACACAAACTCGGCTTATGTTTTGGGTCATAGGTATGGCAGGACTGATCTACAGACCATGAGGAGAACACTTCGAGATATGAAAAAAGGGCGAGTGTGAGGCTCTTGCTCAAGTTTTTGTCTCTGGATATCGTGTCACTCATGGTCGTGAAATTGCCGGGTGACTTCATGGGAAATGGACGAGTCTTACTCTCTGGGGGTTCGGTCCCGTCCAAAGAGTTTGGGGTCATTCTGGGGATGGAAGAAGTCCGTTTTTTTTTGTTGTTGTTGTCGATTTGTTTCATTTTGTTTTTCAACCTCAGATGTCCCACCAAATGAGGGATTCCAGAGTAGAGCCCTGGGTTGGGGCGACTGGACAACCAGAAATCTGGTTAAAAATTGGGGACTAGGGACATGTCAAGCCCATTATGACATCTAATGGTCCAGCCACTGAGAGGACTTACTAGAGGACAGGACTCACGCTGAGGTCACAATGCGTGTTTATGCTCTCGTCGCACGCAAGAATGGGCGGGGCCTCAGGGTGAATGCTGGTTTCTCCTTCACTGAACGTTGGACAACATGCCAACCACAAGGTTTCTTACCATGGGTCAGGAAGAGTTCTGATTTCTGCATCACAGTCACCCGTGGGCAGTGATTGGAGATAAGGTCTAGGTTCTGAAGCCTGAAAACTGAGGTAGGGAAGAGATGATGACCTAAGGCCATGGCGGGTCTGATGTGCTCAGCGTGCGGTCAGCTGTCTGGGTGTTGGTCAGCAGGTCCAGGCTCAGGTTGTGTCAGACAGTGCATTAGTGCCCAGGTTAGACTATATAATTTGGGTACATTCGAGTGCCGTGTAGGTTTATCCTCATTTAAGCTGCCTGGGCTGCTCATTAGGCAATAATTTTTTCTAGAGGGCAGGCAGAGTGCTTCATTGTCGGTCCGGAATTGCCAAACTTGAGGGCTTCGGGGCCAGGAGTGTGAGGACGGAAGTCTGAGAACACAAGCTAGACTTCGGATTCAGGGTGAGGGCACGGCAGGTACCCCCTGCAGATCTGAACCAATATCTCATGCATCGGAAGTCAGGGCGAGGATCCGACGTTGGCTCAGGTTGGAGTTTCTGTGCATGACGGCCCCTTCATGAAGGGAGTGGAATCTCGAGGCCATGGAGGTTTTCCACGTTGGGAGATATGGGATGCCCCCTTCAAGGATTCCTTCTGCGGGACAATTGAGACCTGTTGGACAGCTCCAGGACATCCCATATGGAATGACTCCAGAGCACCGTTCGAGGATGGATGCCTGGGAAGTCCGCCTCGCCTTCCAATTGTCTCCTAGCAACAAGACAGTTTAGATCTAATGGATCTGCGGGAGCAACCGGGGTGGCTGAGTTGAAATGCACTTTCCAGAGGATGGGTCCTAACGTGTTTGTGTCCATGAGGGCCTTGGAATGGGGAGGTGGCACCGGGACCCTGAAGTATTCTCCTAAGCTTTGGCTTAGCTCCCATGCACAAGTTTCCTTGTGGAGACGAGATTTGTTCTGATGGGTGCCTCAGGAAATCCCCTCTGCTGGTATTGAAATCCAGGCTTTTGAGGAGACATGCCTGTAAACCAAAGCAATGGATCCGATAATGGCCTCGGGTCCTGTCTGGTTCAATCTTCTTGGTATGAGTGGAGGTAGATGAGTGGAGGTAGATGCTCAGCCGGTATCAACTGCCCTTTTTTGTCCCGGGCGACCTACACTATTGGGATGGCCCCAGGGACTTTGGAGGGTTCTCCTAATTTGTACGATTTTTGACAATGGAATGGGCAGAATTCCCATGGATTGGGTGGGGGCAGTCCTAATGTGTGGCTCCAGGGGCCCCAGCCTGGAGGGAGTGCGGCTCAGGACATTGAGGACAGAAGACTGAAAACACAAACTCAGCTTAAGTTTGGGGACGTAGGTATGGCACGCCCGATCTACAAACCCTGAGAAGAACTCTTCAGGATATGAAAATGAGCGAGTCTGAGGCGCTTCCTCAGGCTTTTGTCTCTGGATTTTGTTTCAGCGATGGCCGTGGAATGTTGGAGAGGTCTCATGGGCCATGGACGAATCTTCCTCTCTGTGGATTTGGGGCGATCCCAATTGTTTTTCGTCAATCTGTGGGATGGGAGGACTCCTTTCAGGTTTGTTACCTCAGGTGTCCCACCAAAAGAGGAATTCCAAAGCAGAGCCCTGGGGAAGAGTGAAGGAACAACCCGAACTATGGTTAAAAATTGCGGCCTAGGGGCATGGCAAGCCCAATATGCTGTCTCTTCATATAGGCCCTGAGAGGCCTTACCTGAGGACTGGGCTCAGGCTGAGGGTCACAATGTGTGTTTGTGACCAATGTGGCCCGCAAGCATGGGCTGGGCCTCATGGGCCACGCTTGTTTCAACTACACTGAACGTTGGACAACATGCCTACTTGCCATGGGGAAAGAGTTCTGATTTCTGCATCATTTTCAACCCTGGGCAGTGGTTGGAGATAAGGTCTAGTTTCTGGTGCCTGAAAACCGCAGTTGGGAAGAGATGACGACCTAAGGCCATGGCGGGTCCGATGTATTCAGTGTGCGGCCAGCTGTCTGGATGGGACCAGGAGGTCCAGGCTCAGGCTGGGTCAGAAGGGGAAATAGTGCCCAGGTCAGCCTATATGTTTGGGGTACAGCCGAATGGCGTGCAGGTTGATTCTCATTTGCGGTTTCGCGGTAGCCCTGAGGGCAATGTTTGACTTCTGTAGGGCAGGCAGAGTGTGGCATTGTAGTTCTGGATTGCCCAACTGGAGAGCTTGTGGGCCAGTAGTCTGAGGACGGAGTCTGAGAACCCAAGCTAGGCCTAGGTTTCTGGGTGAGGATATGGCAGGCACAATCTACAGACCTCAATCGAGATCTCGTGCATCTGAAGTCAGGGCAAGGATCAGACGATCGCTCAGGTTGGACCTTCTGCCCTGATGGCCCTTTCTTGAAGGGGGTTGGATCACGAGGTCATGGGGGTTTTCCCACGATGGGAGTTGTGAGAAGCTCCAAACTGCAAAGATTCTTCTGCAGGACAATTGAGACCTGTTGGTTGGCTCCAGGCCAACGATTCCGAGCAGGGTTCTAAGGATGGATGGCTGGGTAGCCCACCTCGCATTCCAATGGTCTCCAAGCAACAAGACAGGTTAGATCTGCTGGATGTGGGGGGCAACCGAGGAGGCTGAGTTGAAATGGACTCTCCTGGGGATGTGTCCTAATATGTTTTTGTGTCTATGGAGACCTTGGAATGAAGCGGTGGCCCTGGGGCCCTGAAGGGTTCTCCTAAACAGAGACTTTGACACAGCTCCAACGTGCATGTTTCCCATGTGTAGATGAGATTTGTTCTGATGGGTGAGTCAAGAAACAGCCATATGGTGGTATTGAAATCCAGGCCTCTGAGGAGAGATGCCTGGAAACCAAAGCAATAGATCCGATTAGTGCCTAGGGGCCTGTTCGTTCCTTTTTACCTCTGGGGACATCAGTCTACGGGACTGAGTGCAGGTAGGTGCTCAGATGGGCTCAGATTGCCCCTGTTTGTCCTGGGAAACCACAACTATTGGGATGGCCTCAGGGACTTTGGAGGTTATCCTACTAGTAGGGTTGTGGCCATTGGAATGGGCACATACAATTCCCTTGGAGAGGGCAAGTACAGTCCTCAGGTTTGGCTCCAGGGCCCTGAGCCTGTAGGGTGTGTAGGCCAGAGCTGTTTGGACAGTTGTCTGAAAACACAAACTCGGCTTATGTTTTGGGTCATAGGTATGGCAGGACTGATCTACAGACCATGAGGAGAACACTTTGGGATATGAAAAAAAGGCGAGTGTGAGGCTCTTGCTCAAGTTTTTGTCTCTGGATATCGTGTCACTCATGGTCGTGAAATTGCCGGGTGACTTCATGGGAAATGGACGAGTCTTACTCTCTGGGGGTTCGGTCCCGTCCAAAGAGTTTGGGGTCATTCTGGGGATGGAAGAAGTCCGTTTTTTTTTGTTGTTGTTGTCGATTTGTTTCATTTTGTTTTTCAACCTCAGATGTCCCACCAAATGAGGGATTCCAGAGTAGAGCCCTGGGGTGGGGCGACTGGACAACCAGAAATCTGGTTAAAAATTGGGGACTAGGGACATGTCAAGCCCATTATGACATCTAATGGTCCAGCCACTGAGAGGACTTACTAGAGGACAGGACTCACGCTGAGGTCACAATGCGTGTTTATGCTCTCGTCGCACGCAAAAATGGGCGGGGCCTCAGGGTGAATGCTGGTTTCTCCTACACTCAACGTTGGACAACATGCCAACCACAAGGTTTCTTGCCATGGGTCAGGAAGAGTTCTGATTTCTGCATCACAGTCACCCGTGGGCAGTGATTGGAGATAAGGTCTAGGTTCTGAAGCCTGAAAACTGAGGTAGGGAAGAGATGATGACCTAAGGCCATGGCGGGTCTGATGTGCTCAGCGTGCGGTCAGCTGTCTGTGTGTTGGTCAGCAGGTCCAGGCTCAGGTTGTGTCAGACAGTGCATTAGTGCCCAGGTTAGACTATATAATTTGGGTACATTCGAGTGCCGTGTAGGTTTATCCTCATTTAAGCTGCCTGGGCTGCTCATTAGGCAATATATTTTTTTTAGAGGGCAGGCAGAGTGCTTCATTTTCGGTCCGGAATTGCCAAACTTGAGGGCTTCGGGGCCAGGAGTGTGAGGACGGAAGTCTGAGAACACAAGCTAGACTTCGGATTCAGGGTGAGGCACGGCAGGTACCCCCTGCAGATCTGAACCAATATCTCATGCATCTGAAGTTAGGGCGAGGATCCGACGTTGGCTCAGGTTGGAGTTTCTGTG
This sequence comes from Mustela nivalis, assembly GCF_964662115.1. Taxonomy (NCBI): domain Eukaryota; kingdom Metazoa; phylum Chordata; class Mammalia; order Carnivora; family Mustelidae; genus Mustela; species Mustela nivalis. The sequence continues at coordinate 1,375,193 of NW_028136454.1, read as the reverse complement.
CATGACGGCCCCTTCATGAAGGGAGCGGAATCTCAAGGCCATGGAGGTTTTCCACGTTGGGAGATGTGGGATGCCCCCTTCAAGGATTCCTTCTTTGGGACAATTGAGACCTGTTGGACAGCTCCAGGACATCCCATATGGAATGACTCCAGAGCACCATTCGAGGATGGATGCCTGGGAAGTCCGCCTCGCCTTCCAATTGTCTCCTAGCAACAAGACAGTTTAGATCTAATGGATCTGCGGGAGCAACCGGGGTGGCTGAGTTGAAATGCACTTTCCAGAGGATGGGTCCTAAAATGTGTTTGTGTCCATGAGGGCCTTGGAATGGGGAGGTGGCACCGGGACCCTGAAGTATTCTCCTAAGCTTTGGCTTAGCTCCCATGCACAAGTTTCCTTGTGGAGACGAGATTTGTTCTGATGGGTGCCTCAGGAAATCCCCTCTGCTGGTATTGAAATCCAGGCTTTTGAGGAGACATGCCTGTAAACCAAAGCAATGGATCCGATAATGGCCTCGGGTCCTGTCTGGTTCAATCTTCTTGGTATGAGTGGAGGTAGATGAGTGGAGGTAGATGCTCAGCCGGTATCAACTGCCCTTTTTTGTCCCGGGCGACCTACACTATTGGGATGGCCCCAGGGACTTTGGAGGGTTCTCCTAATTTGTACGATTTTTGACAATGGAATGGGCAGAATTCCCATGGATTGGGTGGGGGCAGTCCTAATGTGTGGCTCCAGGGGCCCCAGCCTGGAGGGAGTGTGGCTCAGGACTTTGAGGACAGAAGACTGAAAACACAAACTCAGCTTAAGTTTGGGGACGTAGGTATGGCACGCCCGATCTACAAACCATGAGAAGAACTCTTCAGGATATGAAGAATGAGCGAGTCTGAGGCGCTTGCTCAGGCTTTTGTCTCTGGATTTTGTTTCAGCGATGGCCGTGGAATGTTGGAGAGGTCTCATGGGCCATGGACGAATCTTCCTCTCTGTGGATTTGGCCCGATCCCAATTGTTTTTCGTCAATCTGTGGGATGGGAGGACTCCTTTCAGGTTTGTTACCTCAGGTGTCCCACCAAAAGAGGAATTCCAAAGCAGAGCCCTGGGGAAGAGTGAAGGAACAACCCGAACTATGGTTAAAAATTGCGGCCTAGGGGCATGGCAAGCCCAATATGCTGTCTCTTCATATAGGCCCTGAGAGGCCTGACCTGAGGACTGGGCTCAGGCTGAGGGTCACAATGTGTGTTTGTGACCAATGTGGCCCGCAAGCATGGGCTGGGCCTCATGGGCCACGCTTGTTTCAACTACACTGAACGTTGGACAACATGCCAAACACAAGGTTTCTTGCCATGGGGAAAGAGTTCTGATTTCTGCATCATTTTCAACCCTGGGCAGTGGTTGGAGATAAGGTCTAGGTTCTGGTGCCTGAAAACCGCAGTTGGTAAGAGATGACGACCTAAGGCCATGGCGGGTCCGATGTGCTCAGTGTGCGGCCAGCTGTCTGGGTGGGACCAGGAGGTCCAGGCTCAGGCTGGGTCAGAAGGGGAAATAGTGCCCAGGTCAGCCTATATGTTTGGGGTACAGCCGAATGGCGTGCAGGTTGATCCTCATTTGCGGTTTCGGGGTAGGCCTGAGGGCAATGTTTGACTTCTGTAGGGCAGGCAGAGTGTGGCATTGTAGTTCTGGATTGCCCAACTGGAGGGCTTGTGGGCCAGTAGTCTGAGGACGGAGTCTGAGAACCCAAGCTAGGCCTAGGTTTCTGGGTGAGGATATGGCAGGCACAATCTACAGACCTCAATCGAGATCTCGTGCATCTGAAGTCAGGGCAAGGATCAGACGATCGCTCAGGTTGGACCTTCTGCCCTGATGGCCCTTTCTTGAAGGGGGTTGGATCACGAGGTCATGGGGGTTTTCCCACGATGGGAGTTGTGAGAAGCTCCAAACTGCAAAGATTCTTCTGCAGGACAATTGAGACCTGTTGGTTGGCTCCAGGCCAACGATTCCGAGCAGGGTTCTAAGGATGGATGGCTGGGTAGCCCACCTCGCATTCCAATGGTCTCCAAGCAACAAGACAGGTTAGATCTGCTGGATGTGGGGGGCAACCGAGGAGGCTGAGTTGAAATGGACTCTCCTGGGGATGTGTCCTAATATGTTTTTGTGTCTATGGAGACCTTGGAATGAAGCGGTGGCCCTGGGGCCCTGAAGGGTTCTCCTAAACAGAGACTTTGACACAGCTCCAACGTGCATGTTTCCCATGTGTAGATGAGATTTGTTCTGATGGGTGAGTCAAGAAACAGCCATATGGTGGTATTGAAATCCAGGCCTCTGAGGAGAGATGCCTGGAAACCAAAGCAATAGATCCGATTAGTGCCTAGGGGCCTGTTCGTTCCTTTTTACCTCTGGGGACATCAGTCTACGGGACTGAGTGCAGGTAGGTGCTCAGATGGGCTCAGATTGCCCCTGTTTGTCCTGGGAAACCACAACTATTGGGATGGCCTCAGGGACTTTGGAGGTTATCCTACTAGTAGGTTTGTGGCCATTGGAATGGGCACATACAATTCCCTTGGAGAGGGCAAGTACAGTCCTCAGGTTTGGCTCCAGGGCCCTGAGCCTGTAGGGTGTGTAGGCCAGAGCTGTTTGGACAGTTGTCTGAAAACACAAACTCGGCTTATGTTTTGGGTCATAGGTATGGCAGGACTGATCTACAGACCATGAGGAGAACACTTTGGGATATGAAAAAAGGGCGAGTGTGAGGCTCTTGCTCAAGTTTTTGTCTCTGGATATCGTGTCACTCATGGTCGTGAAATTGCCGGGTGACTTCATGGGAAATGGACGAGTCTTACTCTCTGGGGGTTCGGTCCCGTCCAAAGAGTTTGGGGTCATTCTGGGGATGGAAGAAGTCCGTTTTTTTTTGTTGTTGTTGTCGATTTGTTTCATTTTGTTTTTCAACCTCAGATGTCCCACCAAATGAGGGATTCCAGAGTAGAGCCCTGGGGTGGGGCGACTGGACAACCAGAAATCTGGTTAAAAATTGGGGACTAGGGACATGTCAAGCCCATTATGACATCTAATGGTCCAGCCACTGAGAGGACTTACTAGAGGACAGGGCTCACGCTGAGGTCACAATGCGTGTTTATGCTCTCGTCGCACGCAAAAATGGGCGGGGCCTCAGGGTGAATGCTGGTTTCTCCTACACTCAACGTTGGACAACATGTCAACCACAAGGTTTCTTGCCATGGGTCAGGAAGAGTTCTGATTTCTGCATCACAGTCACCCGTGGGCAGTGATTGGAGATAAGGTCTAGGTTCTGAAGCCTGAAAACTGAGGTAGGGAAGAGATGATGACCTAAGGCCATGGCGGATCTGATGTGCTCAGCGTGCGGTCAGCTGTCTGTGTGTTGGTCAGCAGGTCCAGGCTCAGGTTGTGTCAGACAGTGCATTAGTGCCCAGGTTAGACTATATAATTTGGGTACATTCGAGTGCCGTGTAGGTTTATCCTCATTTAAGCTGCCTGGGCTGCTCATTAGGCAATATATTTTTTTTAGAGGGCAGGCAGAGTGCTTCATTTTCGGTCCGGAATTGCCAAACTTGAGGGCTTCGGGGCCAGGAGTGTGAGGACGGAAGTCTGAGAACACAAGCTAGACTTCGGATTCAGGGTGAGGGCACGGCAGGTACCCCCTGCAGATCTGAACCAATATCTCATGCATCTGAAGTTAGGGCGAGGATCCGACGTTGGCTCAGGTTGGAGTTTCTGTGCATGACGGCCCCTTCATGAAGGGAGCGGAATCTCGAGGCCATGGAGGTTTTCCACGTTGGGAGATGTGGGATGCCCCCTTCAAGGATTCCTTCTTTGGGACAATTGAGACCTGTTGGACAGCTCCAGGACATCCCATATGGAATGACTCCAGAGCACCATTCGAGGATGGATGCCTGGGAAGTCCGCCTCGCCTTCCAATTGTCTCCTAGCAACAAGACAGTTTAGATCTAATGGATCTGCGGGAGCAACCGGGGTGGCTGAGTTGAAATGCACTTTCCAGAGGATGGGTCCTAAAATGTGTTTGTGTCCATGAGGGCCTTGGAATGGGGAGGTGGCACCGGGACCCTGAAGTATTCTCCTAAGCTTTGGCTTAGCTCCCATGCACAAGTTTCCTTGTGGAGACGAGATTTGTTCTGATGGGTGCCTCAGGAAATCCCCTCTGCTGGTATTGAAATCCAGGCTTTTGAGGAGACATGCCTGTAAACCTAAGCAATGGATCCGATAATGGCCTCGGGTCCTGTCTGGTTCAATCTTCTTGGTATGAGTGGAGGTAGATGAGTGGAGGTAGATGCTCAGCCGGTATCAACTGCCCTTTTTTGTCCCGGGCGACCTACACTATTGGGATGGCCCCAGGGACTTTGGAGGGTTCTCCTAATTTGTACGATTTTTGACAATGGAATGGGCAGAATTCCCATGGATTGGGTGGGGGCAGTCCTAATGTGTGGCTCCAGGGGCCCCAGCCTTGAGGGAGTGTGGCTCAGGACTTTGAGGACAGAAGACTGAAAACACAAACTCAGCTTAAGTTTGGGGACGTAGGTATGGCACGCCCGATCTACAAACCATGAGAAGAACTCTTCAGGATATGAAGAATGAGCGAGTCTGAGGCGCTTGCTCAGGCTTTTGTCTCTGGATTTTGTTTCAGCGATGGCCGTGGAATGTTGGGGAGGTCTCATGGGCCATGGACGAATCTTCCTCTCTGTGGATTTGGCCCGATCCCAATTGTTTTTCGTCAATCTGTGGGATGGGAGGACTCCTTTCAGGTTTGTTACCTCAGGTGTCCCACCAAAGGAGGAATTCCAAAGCAGAGCCCTGGGGAAGAGTGAAGGAACAACCCGAACTATGGTTAAAAATTGCGGCCTTGGGGCATGGCAAGCCCAATATGCTGTCTCTTCATATAGGCCCTGAGAGGCCTGACCTGAGGACTGGGCTCAGGCTGAGGGTCACAATGTGTGTTTGTGACCAATGTGGCCCGCAAGCATGGGCTGGGCCTCATGGGCCACGCTTGTTTCAACTACACTGAACGTTGGAAAACATGCCAAACACAAGGTTTCTTGCCATGGGGAAAGAGTTCTGATTTCTGCATCATTTTCAACCCTGGGCAGTGGTTGGAGATAAGGTCTAGGTTCTGGTGCCTGAAAACCGCAGTTGGGAAGAGATGACGACCTAAGGCCATGGCGGGTCCGATGTGCTCAGTGTGCGGCCAGCTGTCTGGGTGGGACCAGGATGTCCAGGCTCTGGCTGGGTCAGAAGGGGAAATAGTGCCCAGGTCAGCCTATATGTTCGGGGTACAGCCGAATGGCGTGCAGGTTGATCCTCATTTGCGGTTTCGGGGTAGGCCTGAGGGCAATGTTTGACTTCTGTAGGGCAGGCAGAGTGTGGCATTGTAGTTCTGGATTGCCCAACTGGAGGGCTTGTGGGCCAGTAGTCTGAGGACGGAGTCTGAGAACCCAAGCTAGGCCTAGGTTTCTGGGTGAGGATATGGCAGGCACAATCTACAGACCTCAATCGAGATCTCGTGCATCTGAAGTCAGGGCAAGGATCAGACGATCGCTCAGGTTGGACTTTCTGCCCTGATGGCCCTTTCTTGAAGGGGGTTGGATCACGAGGTCATGGGGGTTTTCCCACGATGGGAGTTGTGAGAAGCTCCAAACTGCAAAGATACTTCTGCAGGAAAATTGAGACCTGTTGGTTGGCTCCAGGCCAACGATTCCGAGCAGGGTTCTAAGGATGGATGGCTGTGTAGCCCACCTCGCATTCCAATGGTCTCCAAGCAACAAGACAGTTTAGATCTGCTGGATGTGGGGGGCAACCGAGGAGGCTGAGTTGAAATGGACTCTCCTGTGGATGTGTCCTAATATGTTTTTGTGTCTATGGAGACCTTGGAATGAAGCGGTGGCCCTCGGGCCCTGAAGGGTTCTCCTAAACAGAGACTTTGACACAGCTCCAACGTGCATGTTTCCCATGTGTAGATGAGATTTGTTCTGATGGGTGAGTCAAGAAACAGCCATATGCTGGTATTGAAATCCAGGCCTCTGAGGAGAGATGCCTGGAAACCAAAGCAATGGATCCGATTAGTGCCTAGGGGCCTGTTCGTTCCTTTTTACCTCTGGGGAGATCAGTCTACGGGTCTGAGTGCAGGTAGGTGCTCAGAAGGGCTCAGATTGCCCCTGTTTGTCCTGGGAAGCCACAACTATTGGGATGGCCTCAGGGACTTTGGAGGTTATCCTACTAGTAGGGTTGTGGCCATTGGAATGGGCACATACAATTCCCTTGGAGAGGGCAAGTACAGTCCTCAGGTTTGGCTCCAGGGCCCTGAGCCTGTAGGGTGTGTAGGCCAGAGCTGTTTGGACACTTGTCTGAAAACACAAACTCGGATTATGTTTTGGTTCATAGGTATGGCAGGACTGATCTACAGACCATGAGGAGAACACTTTGGGATATGAAAAAAGGGCGAGTGTGAGGCTCTTGCTCAAGTTTTTGTCTCTGGATATCGTGTCACTCATGGTCGTGAAATTGCCGGTGACTTCATGGGAAATGGACGAGTCTTACTCTCTGGGGGTTCGGTCCCGTCCAAAGAGTTTGGGGTCATTCTGGGGATGGAAGAAGTCCGTTTTTTTTGTTGTTGTTGTCGATTTGTTTCATTTTGTTTTTTCAACCTCAGATGTCCCACCAAATGAGGGATTCCAGAGTAGAGCCCTGGGGTGGGGCGACTGGACAATCAGAAATCTGGTTAAAAATTGGGGACTAGGGACATGTCAAGCCCATTATGACATCTAATGGTCCAGCCACTGAGAGGACTTACTAGAGGACAGGACTCACGCTGAGGTCACAATGCGTGTTTATGCTCTCGTCGCACGCAAGAATGGGCGGGGCCTCAGGGTGAATGCTGGTTTCTCCTTCACTGAACGTTGGACAACATGCCAACCACAAGGTTTCTTACCATGGGTCAGGAAGAGTTCTGATTTCTGCATCACAGTCACCCGTGGGCAGTGATTGGAGATAAGGTCTAGGTTCTGAAGCCTGAAAACTGAGGTAGGGAAGAGATGATGACCTAAGGCCATGGCGGGTCTGATGTGCTCAGCGTGCGGTCAGCTGTCTGGGTGTTGGTCAGCAGGTCCAGGCTCAGGTTGTGTCAGACAGTGCATTAGTGCCCAGGTTAGACTATATAATTTGGGTACATTCGAGTGCCGTGTAGGTTTATCCTCATTTAAGCTGCCTGGGCTGCTCATTAGGCAATATATTTTTTCTAGAGGGCAGGCAGAGTGCTTCATTGTCGGTCCGCAATTGCCAAACTTGAGGGCTTCGGGGCCAGGAGTGTGAGGACGGAAGTCTGAGAACACAAGCTAGACTTCGGATTCAGGGTGAGGGCACGGCAGGTACCCCCTGCAGATCTGAACCAATATCTCATGCATCGGAAGTCAGGGCGAGGATCCGACGTTGGCTCAGGTTGGAGTTTCTGTGCATGATGGCCCCTTCATGAAGAAAGCAGAATCTCGAGGCCATGGAGGTTTTCCACGTTGGGAGATGTGGGATGCCCCCTTCAAGGATTCCTTCTTTGGGACAATTGAGACCTGTTGGACAGCTCCAGGACATCCCATATGGAATGACTCCAGAGCACCGTTCGAGGATGGATGCCTGGGAAGTCCGCCTCGCCTTCCAATTGTCTCCTAGCAACAAGACAGTTTAGATCTAATGGATCTGCGGGAGCAACCGGGGTGGCTGAGTTGAAATGCACTTTCCAGAGGATGGGTCCTAACGTGTTTGTGTCCATGAGGGCCTTGGAATGGGGAGGTGGCACCGGGACCCTGAAGTATTCTCCTAAGCTTTGGCTTAGCTCCCATGCACAAGTTTCCTTGTGGAGACGAGATTTGTTCTGATGGGTGCCTCAGGAAATCCCCTCTGCTGGTATTGAAATCCAGGCTTTTGAGGAGACATGCCTGTAAACCAAAGCAATGGATCCGATAATGGCCTCGGGTCCTGTCTGGTTCAATCTTCTTGGTATGAGTGGAGGTAGATGAGTGGAGGTAGATGCTCAGCCGGTATCAACTGCCCTTTTTTGTCCCGGGCGACCTACACTATTGGGATGGCCCCAGGGACTTTGGAGGGTTCTCCTAATTTGTACGATTTTTGACAATGGAATGGGCAGAATTCCCATGGATTGGGTGGGGGCAGTCCTAATGTGTGGCTCCAGGGGCCCCAGCCTGGAGGGAGTGTGGCTCAGGACTTTGAGGACAGAAGACTGAAAACACAAACTCAGCTTAAGTTTGGGGACGTAGGTATGGCACGCCCGATCTACAAACCCTGAGAAGAACTCTTCAGGATATGAAGAATGAGCGAGTCTGAGGCGCTTGCTCAGGCTTTTGTTTCTGGATTTTGTTTCAGCGATGGCCGTGGAATGTTGGGGAGGTCTCATGGGCCATGGACGAATCTTCCTCTCTGTGGATTTGGCCAGATCCCAATTGTTTTTCGTCAATCTGTGGGATGGGAGGACTCCTTTCAGGTTTGTTACCTCAGGTGTCCCACCAAAAGAGGAATTCCAAAGCAGAGCCCTGGGGAAGAGTGAAGGGACAACCCAAACAATGGTTAAAAATTGCGGCCTAGGGGCATGGCAAGCCCAATATGCTGTCTCTTCATATAGGCCCTGAGAGGCCTTACCTGAGGACTGGGCTCAGGCTGAGGGTCACAATGTGTGTTTGTGACCAATGTGGCCCGCAAGCATGGGCTGGGCCTCATGGGCCACGCTTGTTTCAACTACACTGAACGTTGGACAACATGCCAAACACAAGGTTTCTTGCCATGGGGAAAGAGTTCTGATTTCTGCATCATTTTCAACCCTGGGCAGTGGTTGGAGATAAGGTCTAGGTTCTGGTGCCTGAAAACCGCAGTTGGGAAGAGATGAGGACCTAAGGCCATGGCGGGTCCGATGTGCTCAGTGTGTGGCCAGCTGTCTTTGTGGGACCAGGAGGTCCAGGCTCAGGCTGGGTCAGAAGGGGAAATAGTGCCCAGGTCAGCCTATATGTTTGGGGTACAGCCGAATGGCGTGCAGGTTGATCCTCATTTGCGGATTCGGGGTAGCCCTGAGGGCAATGTTTTACTTCTGTAGGGCAGGCAGAGTGCGGCATTGTAGTTCTGGATTGCCCAACTGGAGGGCTTGTGGGCCAGTAGTCTGAGGACGGAGTCTGAGAACCCAAGCTAGGCCTAGGTTTCTGGGTGAGGATATGGCAGGCACAATCTACAGACCTCAATCGAGATCTCGTGCATCTGAAGTCAGGGCAAGGATCAGACGATCGCTCAGGTTGGACTTTCTGCCCTGATGGCCCTTTCTTGAAGGGGGTTGGATCACGAGGTCATGGGGGTTTTCCCACGATGGGAGTTGTGAGAAGCTCTAAACTGCAAAGATTCTTCTGCAGGACAATTGAGACCTGTTGGTTGATTCCAGGCCAACGATTCCGAGCAGGGTTCTAAGGATGGATGGCTGGGTAGCCACCTCGCATTCCAATGGTCTCCAAGCAACAAGACAGGTTAGATCTGCTGGATGTGGGGGGCAACCGAGGAGGCTGAGTTGAAATGGACTCTCCTGTGGATGTATCCTAATATGTTTTTGTGTCTATGGAGACCTTGGAATGAAGCGGTGGCCCTGGGGCCCTGAAGGGTTCTCCTAAACAGAGGCTTTGACACAGCTCCAACGTGCATGTTTCCCATGTGTAGATGAGATTTGTTCTGATGGGTGAGTCAAGAAACAGCCATATGCTGGTATTGAAATCCAGGCCTCTGAGGAGAGATGCCTGGAAACCAAAGCAATGGATCCGATTAGTGCCTAGGGGCCTGTTCATTCCTTTTTACCTCTGGGGACATCAGTCTACGGGACTGAGTGCAGGTAGGTGCTCAGATGGGCTCAGATTGCCCCTGTTTGTCCTGCGAAGCCACAACTATTGGGATGGCCTCAGGGACTTTGGAGGTTATCCTACTAGTAGGGTTGTGGCCATTGGAATGGGCACATACAATTCCCTTGGAGAGGGCAAGTACAGTCCTCAGGTTTGGCTCCAGGGCCCTGAGCCTGTAGGGTGTGTAGGCCAGAGCTGTTTGGACAGTTGTCTGAAAACACAAACTCGGCTTCTGTTTTGGGTCATAGGTATGGCAGGACTGATCTACAGACCATGAGGAGAACACTTCGGGATATGAAAAAAGGGCGAGTGTGAGGCTCTTGGTCAAGTTTTTGTCTCTGGATATCGTGTCACTCATGGTCGTGAAATTGCCAGGTGACTTCATGGGAAATGGACGAGTCTTACTCTCTGGGGTTTAGGTCCCGTCCAAAGAGTTTGGGGTCATTCTGGGGATGGAAGAAGTCCGTTTTTTTGTTGTTGTTGTCGATTTGTTTCATTTTGTTTTTCAACCTCAGATGTCCCACCAAATGAGGGATTCCAGAGTAGAGCCCTGGGTTGGGGCGACTGGACAACCAGAAATCTGGTTAAAAATTGGGGACTAGCGACATGTCAAGCCCATTATGACATCTAATGGTCCAGCCACTGAGAGGACTTACGAGAGGACAGGACTCACGCTGAGGTCACAATGCGTGTTTATGCTCTCGTCGCACGCAAGAATGGGCAGGGCCTCAGGGTGAATGCTGGTTTCTCCTTCACTGAACGTTGGACAACATGCCAACCACAAGGTTTCTTGCCATGGGTCAGGAAGAGTTCTGATTTCTGCATCACAGTCACACGTGGGCAGTGATTGGAGATAAGGTCTAGGTTCTGAAGCCTGAAAACTGAGGTAGGGAAGAGATGATGACCTAAGGCCATGGCGGGTCTGATGTGCTCAGCGTGCGGTCAGCTGTCTGCGTGTTGGTCAGCAGGTCCGGGCTCAGGTTGTGTCAGACAGTGCATTAGTGCCCAGGTTAGACTATATAATTTGGGTACATTCGAGTGCCGTGTAGGTTTATCCTCATTTAAGCTGCCTGGGCTGCTCATTAGGCAATATATTTTTTCTAGAGGGCAGGCAGAGTGCTTCATTGTCGGTCCGGAATTGCCAAACTTGAGGGCTTCGGGGCCAGGAGAGTGAGGACGGAAGTCTGAGAACACAAGCTAGACTTCGGATTCAGGGTGAGGGCACGGCAGGTACCCCCTGCAGATCTGAACCAATATCTCATGCATCTGAAGTCAGGGCGAGGATCCCACGTTGGCTCAGGTTGGAGTTTCTGTGCATGACGGCCCCTTCATGAAGGGAGCGGAATCTCGAGGCTATGGAGTTTTTCCACGTTGGGAGATGTGGGATGCCCCCTTCAAGGATTCCTTCTGCGGGACAATTGAGACCTGTTGGACAGCTCCAGGACATCCCATATGGAATGACTCCAGAGCACCATTCCAGGATGTATGCCTGGGAAGTCCGCCTCGCCTTCCAATTGTCTCCTAGCAAAAAGACAGTTTAGATCTAATGGATCTGCGGGAGCACCCGGGGTGGCTGAGTTGAAATGCACTTTCCAGAGGATGGTTCCTAACGTGTGTTTGTGTCCATGAGGGCCTTGGAATGGGGAGGTGGCACCGGGACCCTGAAGTATTCTCCTAAGCTTTGGCATAGCTCCCATGCACAAGTTTCCTTGTGGAGACGAGATTTGTTCTGATGGGTGCCTCAGGAAATCCCCTCTGCTGGTATTGGAATCCAGGCTTTTGAGGAGACATGCATGTAAACCAAAGCAATGGATCCCATAATGGCCTCGGGTCCTGTCTGGTTCAATCTTCTTGGTATGAGTGGAGGTAGATGAGTGGAGGTAGATGCTCAGCCGGTATCAACCGCCCTTTTTTGTCCCGGGCGACCTACACTATTGGGAAGGCCCCAGGGACTTTGGAGGGTTCTCCTAATTTGTACGATTGTTGACAATGGAATGGGCAGAATTCCCATGGATTGGGTGGGGGCAGTCCTAATGTGTGGCTCCAGGGGCCCCAGCCTTGAGGGAGTGTGGCTCAGGACTTTGAGGACAGAAGACTGAAAACACAAACTCAGCTTAAGTTTGGGGACGTAGGTATGGCACGCCCGATCTACAAACCCTGAGAAGACCTCTTCAGGATATGAAGAATGAGCGAGTCTGAGGCGCTTGCTCAGGCTTTTGTCTCTGGATTTTGTTTCAGCGATGGCCGTGGAATGTTGGGGAGGTCTCATGGGCCATGGACGGATCTTCCTCTCTGTGGATTTGGCGCGATCCCAATTGTTTTTCGTCAATCTGTGGGATGGGAGGACTCCTTTCAGGTTTGTTACCTCAGGTGTCCCACCAAAAGAGGAATTCCAAAGCAGAGCCCTGGGGAAGAGTGAAGGGACAACCCGAACTATGGTTAAAAATTGGGGCCTAGGGTCATGGCAAGCCCAATATGCTGTCTCTTCATATAGGCCCTGAGAGGCCTGACCTGAGGACTGGGCTCAGGCTGAGGGTCACAATGAGTGTTTGTGACCAATGTGGCCCGCAAGCATGGGCTGGGCCTCATGGGCCACGCTTGTTTCAACTACACTGAACGTTGGACAACATGCCAACCACAAGGTTTCTTGCCATGGGGAAAGAGTTCTGATTTCTGCATCATTTTCAAACCTGGGAAGTGGTTGGAGATAAGGTCTAGGTTCTGGAGCCTGAAAACCGCAGTTGGGAAGAGATGACGACCTAAGGCCATGGCTGGTCCGATGTGCTCAGTGTGCGGCCAGCTGTCTGGGTGGGACCAGGAGGTCCAGGCTCAGGCTGGGTCAGAAGGGGAAATAGTGCCCAGGTCAGCCTATATGTTTGGGGTACAGCTGAATGGCGTGAAGGTTGATCCTCATTTGGGGTATCGGGGTAGCCCTGAGGGCAATGTTTTACTTCTGTAGGGCAGGCAGATTGCGGCATTGTAGTTCTGGATTGCCCAACTGGAGGGCTTGTGGGCCAGTAGTCTGAGGACAGAGTCTGAGAACCCTAGCTAGGCCTCGGTTTCTGGGTGAGGATATGGCAGGCACAATCTACAGACCTCAATCGAGATCTCGTGGATCTGAAGTCAGGGCAAGGATCAGACGATCGCTCAGGTTGGACTTTCTGCCCTGATGGCCCTTTCTTGAAGGGGGTTGGATCACGAGGACATGGGGGTTTTCCCACGATGGGAGTTGTGAGAAGTTCCAAACTGCAAAGGTTCTTCTTCAGGACAATTGAGACCTGTTGGTTGGCTCCAGGCCAACGATTCTTAGCAGGGTTATAAGGATGGATGGCTGGGTAGCCCACCTCGCATTCCAATGGTCTCCAAGCAACAAGACAGGTTAGATCTGCTGGATATGGGGGGCAACCGAGGAGGCTGAGTTGAAATGGACTCTCCTGTGGATGTGTCCTAATATGTTTTTGTGTCTATGGAGACCTTAGAATGAAGCGGTGGCCCTGGGGCCCTGAAGGGTTCTCCTAAACAGAGGCTTTGACACAGCTCCAACGTGCATGTTTCCCATGTGTAGATGAGATTTGTTCTGATGGGTGAGTCAAGAAACAGACATATGCTGGTATTGAAATCCAGGCCTCTGAGTAGAGATGCCTGGAAACCAAAGCAATGGATCCGATTAGTGCCTAGGGGCCTGTTCGTTCCTTTTTACCTCTGGGGACATCAGTCTACGGGTCTGAGTGCAGGTAGGTGCTCAGATGGGCTCAGATTCCCCCTGTTTGTCCTGCGAAGCCACAACTATTGGGATGGCCTCAGGGACTTTGGAGGTTATCCTACTAGTAGGGTTGTGGCCATTGGAATGGGCACATACAATTCCCTTGGAGAGGGCAAGTACAGTCCTCAGGTTTGGCTCCAGGGCCCTGAGCCTGTAGGGTGTAGGCCAGAGCTGTTTGGACAGTTGTCTGAAAGCACAAACTCGGCTTATGTTTTGGGTCATAGGTATGGCAGGACTGATCTACAGATCATGAGGAGAACACTTCGGGATATGAAAAAAGGGCGAGTGTGAGGCTCTTGCTCAAGTTTTTGTCTCTGGATATCGTGTCACTCATGGTCGTGAAATTGCCGGGTGACTTCATGGGAAATGGACGAGTCTTACTCTCTGGGATTTCGGTCCCGTCCAAAGAGTTTGGGGTCATTCAGGGGATGGAAGAAGTCCGTTTTGTTGTTGTTGTTGTCGATTTGTTTCATTTTGTTTTTCAACCTCAGATGTCCCACCAAATGAGGGATTCCAGAGTAGAGCCCTGGGGTGGGGCGACTGGACAACCAGAAATCTGGTTAAAAATTGGGGACTAGGGACATGTCAAGCCCATTATGACATCTAATGGTCCAGCCACTGAGAGGACTTACTAGAGGACAGGACTCACGCTGAGGTCACAATGCGTGTTTATGCTCTCGTCGCACGCAAGAATGGGCGGGGCCTCAGGGTGAATGCTGGTTACTCCTTCACTGAACATTGGACAACATGCCAACCACAAGGTTTCTTGCCATGGGTCAGGAAGAGTTCTGATTTCTGCATCACAGTCACCCGTGGGCAGTGATTGGAGATAAGGTCTAGGTTCTGAAGCCTGAAAACTGAGGTAGGGAAGAGATGATGACCTAAGGCCATGGCGGGTCTGATGTGCTCAGCGTGCGGTCAGCTGTCTGGGTGTTGGTCAGCAGGTCCGGGCTCAGGTTGTGTCAGACAGTGCATTAGTGCCCAGGTTAGACTATATAATTTGGGTACATTCGAGTGCCGTGTAGGTTTATCCTCATTTAAGCTGCCTGGGCTGCTCATTAGGCAATATATTTTTTCTAGAGGGCAGGCAGAGTGCTTCATTGTCGGTCTGGAATTGCCAAACTTGAGGGCTTCGGGGCCAGGTGAGTGAGGACGGAAGTCTGAGAACACAAGCTAGACTTCGGATTCAGGGTGAGGGCACGGCAGGTACCCCCTGCAGATCTGAACCAATATCTCATGCATCTGAAGTCAGGGCGAGGATCCGACGTTGGCTCAGGTTGGAGTTTCTGTGCATGACGGCCCCTTCATGAAGGGAGCGGAATCTCGAGGCCATGGAGGTTTTCCACGTTGGGAGATGTGGGATGCCCCCTTCAAGGATTCCTTCTGCGGGACAATTGAGACCTGTTGGACAGCTCCAGGTCATCCCATATGGAATGACTCCAGAGCACCGTTCGAGGATGGATGCCTGGGAAGTCCGCCTCGCCTTCCAATTTTCTCCTAGCAACAAGACAGTTTAGATCTAATGGATCTGCGGGAGCAACCGGGGTGGCTGAGTTGAAATGCACTTTCCAGAGGATGGGTCCTAACGTGTGTTTGTGTCCATGAGGGCCTTGGAATGGGGAGGTGGCACCGGGACCCTGAAGTATTCTCCTAAGCTTTGGCTTCGCTCCCATGCACAAGTTTCCTTGTGGAGAAGAGATTTGTTCTGATGGGTACCTCAGGAAATCCCCTCTGCTGGTATTGGAAACCAGGCTTTTTAGGAGACATGCCTGTAAACCAAAGCAATGGATCCGATAATGGCCTCGGGTTTTGTCTGGTTCAATCTTCTTGGTATGAGTGGAGGTAGATGAGTGGAGGTAGATGCTCAGCCGGTATCAACCGCCCTTTTTTGTCCCGGGCGACCTACACTATTGGGAAGGCCTAAGGGACTTTGGAGGGTTCTCCTAATTTGTACGATTTTTGACAATGGAATGGGCAGAATTCCCATGGATTGGTTGGGGGCAGTCCTAATGTGTGGCTCCAGGGGCCCCAGCCTGGAGGGAGTGTGGCCCAGGACTTTGAGGACAGAAGACTGAAAACACAAACTCAGCTTAAGTTTGGGGACGTAGGTATGGCACGCCCGATCTACAAACCATGAGAAGAACTCTTCAGGATATGAAGAATGAGCGAGTCTGAGGCGCTTGCTCAGGCTTTTGTTTCTGGATTTTGTTTCAGCGATGGCCGTGGAATGTTGGGGAAGTCTCATGGGCCATGGACGAATCTTCCTCTCTGTGGATTTGGCCCGATCCCAATTGTTTTTCGTCAATCTGTGGGATGGGAGGAATCCTTTCAAGTTTGTTACATCAGGTGTCCCACCAAAAGAGGAATTCCAAAGCAGAGCCCTGGGGAAGAGTGAAGGGACAACCCGAACTATGGTTAAAAATTGGGGCCTAGTGGCATGGCAAGCCCAATATGCTGTCTCTTGATATAGGCCCTGAGAGGCCTGACCTGAGGATTGGGCTCAGGCTGAGGGTCACAATGTGTGTTTGTGACCAATGTGGCCTGCAAGCATGGGCTGGGCCTCATGGGCCACGCTTGTTTCAACTACACTGAACGTTGGACAACATGCCAACCACAAGGTTTCTTGCCATGGGGAAAGAGTTCTGATTTCTGCATCATTTTCAAACCTGGGAAGTGGTTGGAGATAAGGTCTAGGTTCTGGAGCCTGAAAACCGCAGTTGGGAAGAGATGACGACCTAAGGCCATGGCGGGTCCGATGTGCTCAGTGTGCTGCCAGCTGTCTGGGTGGGACCAGGAGGTCCAGGCTCAGGCTGGGTCAGAAGGGGAAATAGTGCCCAGGTCAGCCTATATGTTTGGGGTACAGCTGAATGGCGTGAAGGTTGATCCTCATTTGGGGTATCGGGGTAGCCCTGAGGGCAATGTTTTACTTCTGTAGGGCAGGCAGATTGCGGCATTGTAGTTCTGGATTGCCCAACTGGAGGGCTTGTGGGCCAGTAGTCTGAGGACAGAGTCTGAGAACCCTAGCTAGGCCTCGGTTTCTGGGTGAGGATATGGCAGGCACAATCTACAGACCTCAATCGAGATCTCGTGGATCTGAAGTCAGGGCAAGGATCAGACGATCGCTCAGGTTGGACTTTCTGCCCTGATGGCCCTTTCTTGAAGGGGGTTGGATCACGAGGACATGGGGGTTTTCCCACGATGGGAGTTGTGAGAAGTTCCAAACTGCAAAGGTTCTTCTTCAGGACAATTGAGACCTGTTGGTTGGCTCCAGGCCAACGATTCTTAGCAGGGTTATAAGGATGGATGGCTGGGTAGCCCACCTCGCATTCCAATGGTCTCCAAGCAACAAGACAGGTTAGATCTGCTGGATATGGGGGGCAACCGAGGAGGCTGAGTTGAAATGGACTCTCCTGTGGATGTGTCCTAATATGTTTTTGTGTCTATGGAGACCTTGGAATGAAGCGGTGGCCCTGGGGCCCTGAAGGGTTCTTCTAAACAGAGGCTTTGACACAGCTCCAACGTGCATGTTTCCCATGTGTAGATGAGATTTGTTCTGATGGGTGAGTCAAGAAACAGCCATATGCTGGTATTGAAATCCAGGCCTCTGAGGAGAGATGCCTGGAAACCAAAGCAATGGATCCGATTAGTGCCTAGGGGCCTGTTCGTTCCTTTTTACCTCTGGGGACATCAGTCTACGGGTCTGAGTGCAGGTAGGTGCTCAGATGGGCTCAGATTCCCCCTGTTTGTCCTGCGAAGCCACAACTATTGGGATGGCCTCAGGGACTTTGGAGGTTATCCTACTAGTAGGGTTGTGGCCACTGGAATGGGCACATACAATTCCCTTGGAGAGGGCAAGTACAGTCCTCAGTTTTGGCTCCAGGGCCCTGAGCCTGTAGGGTGTGTAGGCCAGAGCTGTTTGGACAGTTGTCTGAAAGCACAAACTCGGCTTATGTTTTGGGTCATAGGTATGGCAGGACTGATCTACAGACCATGAGGAGAACACTTCGGGATATGAAAAAAGGGCGAGTGTGAGGCTCTTGCTCAAGTTTTTGTCTCTGGATATCGTGTCAATCATGGTCATGAAATTGCCGGGTGACTTCATGGGAAATGGACGAGTCTTACTCTCTGGTGTTTAGGTCCCGTCCAAAGAGTTTGGGGTCATTCTGGGGATGGAAGAAGTCCGTTTTTTTGTTGTTGTTGTCGATTTGTTTCATTTTGTTTTTCAACCTCAGATGTCCCACCAAATGAGGGATTCCAGAGTAGAGCCCTGGGGTGGGGCGACTGGACAACCAGAAATCTGGTTAAAAATTGGGGACTAGGGACATGTCAAGCCCATTATGACATCTAATGGTCCAGCCACTGAGAGGACTTACTAGAGGACAGGACTCACGCTGAGGTCACATTGCGTGTTTATGCTATCGTCGCACTCAAGAATGGGCGGGGCCTCATGGTGAATGCTGGTTTCTCCTTCACTGAACGTTGGACAACATGCCAACCACAAGGTTTCTTGCCATGGGTCAGGAAGAGTTCTGATTTCTGCATCACAGTCACCCGTGGGCAGTGATTGGAGATAAGGTCTAGGTTCTGAAGCCTGAAAACTGAGGTAGGGAAGAGATGATGACCTAAGGCCATGGCGGGTCTGATGTGCTCAGCGTGCGGTCAGCTGTCTGGGTGTTGGTCAGCAGGTCCGGGCTCAGGTTGAGTCAGACAGTGCATTAGTGCCCAGGTTAGACTATATAATTTGGGTACATTCGAGTGCCGTGTAGGTTTATCCTCATTTAAGCTGCCTGGGCTGCTCATTAGGCAATATATTTTTTCTAGAGGGCAGGCAGAGTGCTTCATTGTCGGTCCGGAATTGCCAAACTTGAGGGCTTCGGGGCCAGGAGAGTGAGGACGGAAGTCTGAGAACACAAGCTAGACTTCGGATTCAGGGTGAGGGCACGGCAGGTACCCCCTGCAGATCTGAACCAATATCTCATGCATCTGAAGTCAGGGCGAGGATCCCACGTTGGCTCAGGTTGGAGTTTCTGTGCATGACGGCCCCTTCATGAAGGGAGCGGAATCTCGAGGCCATGGAGGTTTTCCACGTTGGGAGATGTGGGATGCCCCCTTCAAGGATTCCTTCTGCGGGACAATTGAGACCTGTTGGACAGCTCCAGGACATCCCATATGGAATGACTCCAGAGCACCGTTCGAGGATGGATGCCTGGGAAGTCCGCCTCGCCTTCCAATTTTCTCCTAGCAACAAGACAGTTTAGATCTAATGGATCTGCGGGAGCAACCGGGGTGGCTGAGTTGAAATGCACTTTCCAGAGGATGGGTCCTAACGTGTGTTTGTGTCCATGAGGGCCTTGGAATGGGGAGGTGGCACCGGGACCCTGAAGTATTCTCCTAAGCTTTGGCTTCGCTCCCATGCACAAGTTTCCTTGTGGAGAAGAGATTTGTTCTGATGGGTACCTCAGGAAATCCCCTCTGCTGGTATTGGAAACCAGGCTTTTTAGGATACATGCCTGTAAACCAAAGCAATGGATCCGATAATGGCCTCGGGTTTTGTCTGGTTCAATCTTCTTGGTATGAGTGGAGGTAGATGAGTGGAGGTAGATGCTCAGCCGGTATCAACCGCCCTTTTTTGTCCCGGGCGACCTACACTATTGGGATGGCCTAAGGGACTTTGGAGGGTTCTCCTAATTTGTACGATTTTTGACAATGGAATGGGCAGAATTCCCATGGATTGGGTGGGGGCAGTCCTAATGTGTGGCTCCAGGGGCCCCAGCCTGGAGGGAGTGTGGCCCAGGACTTTGAGGACAGAAGACTGAAAACACAAACTCAGCTTAAGTTTGGGGACGTAGGTATGGCACGCCCGATCTACAAACCATGAGAAGAACTCTTCAGGATATGAAGAATGAGCGAGTCTGAGGCGCTTGCTCAGGCTTTTGTTTCTGGATTTTGTTTCAGCGATGGCCGTGGAATGTTGGGGAAGTCTCATGGGCCACGGACGAATCTTCCTCTCTGTGGATTTGGCCCGATCCCAATTGTTTTTCGTCAATCTGTGGGATGGGAGGACTCCTTTCAAGTTTGTTACCTCAGGTGTCCCACCAAAAGAGGAATTCCAAAGCAGTGCCCTGGGGAAGAGTGAAGGGACAACCCGAACTATGGTTAAAAATTGGGGCCTAGTGGCATGGCAAGCCCAATACGCTGTCTCTTGATATAGGCCCTGAGAGCCTGACCTGAGGATTGGGCTCAGGCTAAGGGTCACAATGTGTGTTTGTGACCAATGTGGCCTGCAAGCATGGGCTGGGCCTCATGGGCCACGCTTGTTTCAACTACACTGAACGTTGGACAACATGCCAACCACAAGGTTTCTTGCCATGGGGAAAGAGTTCTGATTTCTGCATCATTTTCAACCCTGGGAAGTGGTTGGAGATAAGGTCTAGGTTCTGGAGCCTGAAAACCGCAGTTGGGAAGAGATGACGACCTAAGGCCATGGCTGGTCCGATGTGCTCAGTGTGCGGCCAGCTGTCTGGGTGGGACCAGGTGGTCCAGGCTCAGGCTGGGTCAGAAGGGGAAATAGTGCCCAGGTCAGCCTATATGTTTGGGGTACAGCTGAATGGCGTGAAGGTTGATCCTCATTTGGGGTATCGGGGTAGCCCTGAGGGCAATATTTTACTTCTGTAGGGCAGGCAGATTGCGGCATTGTAGTTCTGGATTGCCCAACTGGAGGGCTTGTGGGCCAGTAGTCTGAGGACAGAGTCTGAGAACCCTAGCTAGGCCTCGGTTTCTGGGTGAGGATATGGCAGGCACAATCTACAGACCTCAATCGAGATCTCGTGCATCTGAAGTCAGGGCAAGGATCAGACGATCGATCTGGTTGGACTTTCTGCCCTGAAGGCCCTTTTTTGAAGGGGGTTGGATCACGAGGACATTGGGGTTTTCCCACGATGAGAGTTGTGAGAAGCTCCAAACTGCAAAGATTCTTCTGCAGGACAATTGAGACCTGTTGGTTGGCTCCAGGCCAACGATTCCGAGCAGGGTTCTAAGGATGGATGGCTGGGTAGCCCACCTCGCATTCCAATGGTCTCCAAGCAACAAGACAGGTTAGATCTGCTGGATGTGGGGGGCAACCGAGGAGGCTGAGTTGAAATGGATCCTCCTGGGGATGTGTCCTAATATGTTTTTGTGTCTATGGAGACCTTGGAATGAAGCGGTGGCCCTGGGGCCCTGAAGGGTTCTCCTAAACAGAGGCTTTGACACAGCTCCAACGTGCATGTTTCCCATGTGTAGATGAGATTTGTTCTGATGGGTGAGTCAAGAAACAGCCATATGCTGGTATTGAAATCCAGGCCTCTGAGGAGAGATGCCTGGAAACCAAAGCAATGGATCCGATTAGTGCCTAGGGGCCTGTTCGTTCCTTTTTACCTCTGGGGACATCAGTCTACGGGTCTGAGTGCAGGTAGGTGCTCAGATGGGCTCAGATTGCCCCTGTTTGTCCTGGGAAGCCACAACTATTGGGATGGCCTCAGGGACTTTGGAGGTTATCCTACTAGTAGGGTTGTGGCCATTGGAATGGGCACATACAATTCCCTTGGAGAGGGCAAGTACAGTCCTCAGGTTTGGCTCCAAGGCCCTGAGCCTGTAGGGTGTGTAGGCCAGAGCTGTGTGGACAGTTGTCTGAAAACACAAACTCGGCTTATGTTTTGGGTCATGGTATGGCAGGACTGATCTACATACCATGAGGAGAACACTTCGGGATATGAAAAAAGGGCGAGTGTGAGGCTCTTGCTCAAGTTTTTGTCTCTGGATATCGTGTCACTCATGGTCGTGAAATTGCCGGGTGACTTCATGGGAGATGGACGAGTCTTACTCTCTGGGGTTTCGGTCCCGTCCAAAGAGTTTGGGGTCATTCTGGGGATGGAAGAAGTCCGTTTTGTTGTTGTTGTTGTCGATTTGTTTCATTTTGTTTTTCAACCTCAGATGTCCCACCAAATGAGGGATTCCAGAGTAGAGCCCTGGGGTGGGGCGACTGGACAACCAGAAATCTGGTTAAAAATTGGGGACTAGGGACATGTCAAGCCCATTATGACATCTAATGGTCCAGCCACTGAGAGGACTTACTAGAGGACAGGACTCACGCTGAGGTCACAATGCGTGTTTATGCTCTCGTCGCACTCAAGAATGGGCGGGGCCTCAGGGTGAATGCTGGTTTCTCCTACACTGAACGTTGGACAACATGCCAACCACAAGGTTTCTTGCCATGGGTCAGGAAGAGTTCTGATTTCTGCATCACAGTCACCCGTGGGCAGTGATTGGAGATAAGGTCTAGGTTCTGAAGCCTGAAAACTGAGGTAGGGAAGAGATGATGACCTAAGGCCATGGCGGGTCTGATGTGCTCAGCGTGCGGTCAGCTGTCTGGGTGTTGGTCAGCAGGTCCGGGCTCAGGTTGTGTCAGACAGTGCATTAGTGCCCAGGTTAGACTATATAATTTGGGTACATTCGAGTGCCGTGTAGGTTTATCCTCATTTAAGCTGCCTGGGCTGCTCATTAGGCAATATATTTTTTCTAGAGGGCAGGCAGAGTGCTTCATTGTCGGTCCGGAATTGCCAAACTTGAGGGCTTCGGGGCCAGGAGAGTGAGGACGGAAGTCTGAGAACACAAGCTAGACTTCGGATTCAGGGTGAGGGCACGGCAGGTACCCCCTGCAGATCTGAACCAATATCTCATGCATCTGAAGTCAGGGCGAGGATCCCACGTTGGCTCAGGTTGGAGTTTCTGTGCATGACGGCCCCTTCATGAAGGGAGCGGAATCTCGAGGCCATGGAGGTTTTCCACGTTGGGAGATGTGGGATGCCCCCTTCAAGAATTCCTTCTGCGGGACAATTGAAACCTGTTGGACAGCTCCAGGACATCGCATATGGAATGACTCCAGAGCACCGTTCGAGGATGGATGCCTGGGAAGTCCGCCTCGGCTTCCAATTGTCTCCTAGCAACAAGACAGTTTAGATCTAATGGATCTGCGGGAGCAACCTGGGTGGCTGAGTTGAAATGCACTTTCCAGAGGATGGGTCCTAACGTGGGTTTGTGTCCATGAGGGCCTTGGTATGGGGAGGTGGCACCGGGACCCTGAAGTATTCTCTTAAGCTTTGGCTTAGCTCCCATGCACAAGTTTCCTTGTGGAGACGAGATTTGTTCTGATGGGTGCCTCAGGAAATCCCCTCTGCTGGTATTGGAATCCAGGCTTTTGAGGAGACATGCCCGTAAACCAAAGCAATGGATCCCATAATGGCCTCGGGTCCTGTCTGGTTCAATCTTCTTGGTATGAGTGGAGGTGGATGAGTGGAGGTAGATGCTCAGCCGGTATCAACCGCCCTTTTTTGTCCCGGGCGACCTACACTATTGGGATGGCCTCAGGGACTTTGGAGGGTTCTCCTAATTTGTACGATTTTTGACAATGGAATGGGCAGAATTCCCATGGATTGGGTGGGGGCAGTCCTAATGTGTGGCTCCAGGGGCCCCAGCCTGGAGGGAGTGTGGATCAGGACTTTGAGGACAGAAGACTGAAAACACAAACTCAGCTTAAGTTTGGGGACGTAGGTATGGCACGCCCGATCTACAAACCCTGAGAAGATCTCTTCAGGATATGAAGAATGAGCGAGTCTGAGGCGCTTGCTCAGGCTTTTGTCTCTGGATTTTGTTTCAGCGATGGCCGTGGAATGTTGGGGAGGTCTCATGGGCCATGGACGGATCTTCCTCTCTGTGGATTTGGCCCGATCCCAATTGTTTTTCGTCAATCTGTGGGATGGGAGGACTCCTTTCAGGTTTGTTACCTCAGGTGTCCCACCAAAAGAGGTATTCCAAAGCAGAGCCCTGGGGAAGAGTGAAGGGACAACCCGAACTATGGTTAAAAATTGGGGCCTAGGGGCATGGCAAGCCCAATATGCTGTCTCTTCATATAGGCCCTGAGAGGCCTGACCTGAGGACTGGGCTCAGGCTGAGGGACACAATGAGTGTTTGTGACCAATGTGGCCCGCAAGCATGGGCTGGGCCTCATGGGCCACGCTTGTTTCAACTACACTGAACGTTGGACAACATGCCAACCACAAGGTTTCTTGCCATGGGGAAAGAGTTCTGATTTCTGCATCATTTTCAACCCTGGGCAATGGTTGGAGATAAGGTCTAGGTTTTGGAGCCTGAAAACCGCAGTTGGGAAGAGATGACGACCTAAGGCCATGGCGGGTCCGATGGCTCAGTCTGCGGCCAGCTGTCTGGGTGGGACCAGGAGGTCCAGGCTCAGGCTGGGTCAGAAGGGGAAATAGTGCCCAGGTCAGCCTATATGTTTGGGGTACAGCCGAATGGCGTGCAGGTTGATCCTCATTTGCGGTTTTGGGGTAGCCCTTAGGGCAATGTTTTACTTCTGTAGGGCAGGCAGAGTGCGGCATTGTAGTTCTGGATAGCCCAACTGGAGGGCTTGTGTGCCAGTAGTCTGAAGAGGGAGTCTGAGAACCCAAGCTAGGCCTAGGTTTCTGGGTGAGGATATGGCAGGCACAATCTACAGACCTCAATAGAGATCTCGTGCATCTGAAGTCAGGGCAAGGATCAGACGATCGCTCTGGTTTGACTTTCTGCCCTGATGGCCCTTTGTTGAAGGGGGTTGGATCACGAGGACATGGGGGTTTTCCCACGATGGGAGTTGTGAGAAGCTCCAAACTGCAAAGATTCTTCTGCAGGACAATTGAGACCTGTTGGTTGGCTCCAGGCCAACGATTCCGAGCAGGGTTCTAAGGATGGATGGCTGGGTAGACCACCTCGCATTCCAATGGTCTCCAAGCAACAAGACAGGTTAGATCTGCTGGATGTGGGGGGCAACCGAGGAGGCTGAGTTGAAATGGACTCTCCTGTGGATGTGTCCTAATATGTTTTTGTGTCTATGGAGACCTTGGAATGAAGCGGTGGCCCTCGGGCCCTGAAGGGTTCTCCTAAACAGAGGCTTTGACACAGCTCCAACGTGCATGTTTCCCATGTGTAGATGAGATTTGTTCTGATGGGTGAGTCAAGAAACAGCCATATGCTGGTATTGAAATCCAGGCCTCTGAGGAGAGATGCCTGGAAACCAAAGCAATGGATCCGATTAGTGCCTAGGGGCCTGTTCGTTCCTTTTTACCTCTGGGGACATCAGTCTACGGGTCTGAGTGCAGGTAGGTGCTCAGATAGGCTCAGATTGCCCCTGTTTGTCCTGGGAAGCCACAACTATTGGGATGGCCTCAGGGACTTTGGAGGTTATCCTACTAGTAGGGTTGTGGCCATTGGAATGGGCACATACAATTCCCTTGGAGAGGGCAAGTACAGTCCTCAGGTTTGGCTCCAGGGCCCTGAGCCTGTAGGGTGTGTAGGCCAGAGCTGTTTGGACAGTTGTCTGAAAACACAAACTCGGCTTATGTTTTGGGTCATGGTATGGCAGGACTGATCTACAGATCATGAGGAGAACACTTCGGGATATTAAAAAAGGGCGAGTGTGAGGATCTTGCTCAAGTTTTTGTCTCTGGATATCGTGTCACTCATGGTCGTGAAATTGCCGGGTGACTTCATGGGAAATGGACGAGTCTTACTCTCTGGGGTTTCGGTCCCGTCCAAAGAGTTTGGGGTCATTCAGGGGATGGAAGAAGTCCGTTTTGTTGTTGTTGTTGTCGATTTGTTTCATTTTGTTTTTCAACCTCAGATGTCCCACCAAATGAGGGATTCCAGAGTAGAGCCCTGAGGTGGGGCGACTGGACAACCAGAAATCTGGTTAAAAATTGGGGACTAGGGACATGTCAAGCCCATTATGACATCTAATGGTCCAGCCACTGAGAGGACTTACTAGAGGACAGGACTCACGCTGAGGTCACAATGCGTGTTTATGCTCTCGTCGCACTCAAGAATGGGCGGGGCCTCAGGGTGAATGCTGGTTTCTCCTACACTGAACGTTGGACAACATGCCAACCACAAGGTTTCTTGCCATGGGTCAGGAAGAGTTCTGATTTCTGCATCACAGTCACCCGTGGGCAGTGATTGGAGATAAGGTCTAGGTTCTGAAGCCTGAAAACTGAGGTAGGGAAGAGATGATGACCTAAGGCCATGGCGGGTCAGATGTGCTCAGCGTGCGGTCAGCTGTCTGGGTGTTGGTCAGCAGGTCCAGGCTCAGGTTGTGTCAGACAGTGCATTAGTGCCCAGGTTAGACTATATAATTTGGGTACATTCGAGTGCCGTGTAGGTTTATCCTCATTTAAGCTGCCTGGGCTGCTCATTAGGCAATATATTTTTTTCTAGAGGGCAGGCAGAGTGCTTCATTGTCGGTCCGGAATTGCCAAACTTGAGGGCTTCGGGGCCAGGAGAATGAGGACGGAAGTCTGAGAACACAAGCTAGACTTCGGATTCAGGGTGAGGGCACGGCAGGTACCCCCTGCATATCTGAACCTATATCTCATGCATCTGAAGTCAGGGCGAGGATCCCACGTTGGCTCAGGTTGGAATTTCTGTGCATGACGGCCCCTTCATGAAGGGAGCGGAATCTCGAGGTCATGGAGGTTTTCCACGTTGGGAGATGTGGGATGCCCCCTTCAAGGATTCCTTCTGCGGGACAATTTAGACCTGTTGGACAGCTCCAGGACATCCCATATGGAATGACTCCAGAGCACCGTTCGAGGATGGATGCCTGGGAAGTCCGCCTCGCCTTCCAATTGTCTCCTAGCAACAAGACAGTTTAGATCTAATGGATCTGCGGGAGCAACCGGGGTGGCTGAGTTGAAATGCACTTTCCAGAGGATGGGTCCTAACGTGTGTTTGTGTCCGTGAGGGCCTTGGAATGGGGAGGTGGCACCGGGACCCTGAAGTATTCTCCTAAGCTTTGGCATAGCTCCCATGCACAAGTTTCCTTGTGGAGACGAGATTTGTTCTGATGGGTGCCTCAGGAAATCCCCTCTGCTGGTATTGGAATCCAGGCTTTTGAGGAGACATGCCTGTAAACCAAAGCAATGGATCCGATAATGGCCTCGGGTCCTGTCTGGTTCAATCTTCTTGGTATGAGTGGAGGTAGATGAGTGGAGGTAGATGCTCAGCCGGTATTAACCGCCCTTTTTTGTCCCAGGCGACCTACACTATTGGGATGGCCTCAGGGACTTTGGAGGGTTCTCCTAATTTGTACGATTTTTGACAATGGAATGGGCAGAATTCCCATGGATTGGGTGGGGGCAGTCCTAATGTGTGGCTCCAGGGGCCCCAACCTGGAGGGAGTGTGGCCCAAGACTTTGAGGACAGAAGACTGAAAACACAAACTCAGCTTAAGTTTGGGGACGTAGGTATGGCACGCCCGATCTACAAACCATGAGAAGATCTCTTCAGGATATGAAGAATGAGCGAGTCTGAGGCGCTTGCTCAGGCTTTTGTCTCTGGATTTTGTTTCAGCGATGGCCGTGGAATGTTGGGGAGGTCTCATGGGCCATGGACGGATCTTCCTCTCTGTGGATTTGGCCCGATCCCAATTGTTTTTCGTCAATCTGTGGGATGGGAGGACTCCTTTCAGGTTTGTTACCTCAGGTGTCCCACCAAAAGAGGTATTCCAAAGCAGAGCCCTGGGGAAGAGTGAAGGGACAACCCGAACTATGGTTAAAAATTGGGGCCTAGGGGCATGGCAAGCCCAATATGCTGTCTCTTCATATAGGCCCTGAGAGGCCTGACCTGAGGACTGGGCTCAGGCTGAGGGACACAATGAGTGTTTGTGACCAATGTGGCCCGCAAGCATGGGCTGGGCCTCATGGGCCACGCTTGTTTCAACTACACTGAACGTTGGACAACATGCCAACCACAAGGTTTCTTGCCATGGGGAAAGAGTTCTGATTTCTGCATCATTTTCAACCCTGGGCAATGGTTGGAGATAAGGTCTAGGTTTTGGAGCCTGAAAACCGCAGTTGGGAAGAGATGACGACCTAAGGCCATGGCGGGTCCGATGGCTCAGTCTGCGGCCAGCTGTCTGGGTGGGACCAGGAGGTCCAGGCTCAGGCTGGGTCAGAAGGGGAAATAGTGCCCAGGTCAGCCTATATGTTTGGGGTACAGCCGAATGGCGTGCAGGTTGATCCTCATTTGCGGTTTTGGGGTAGCCCTTAGGGCAATGTTTTACTTCTGTAGGGCAGGCAGAGTGCGGCATTGTAGTTCTGGATAGCCCAACTGGAGGGCTTGTGTGCCAGTAGTCTGAAGAGGGAGTCTGAGAACCCAAGCTAGGCCTAGGTTTCTGGGTGAGGATATGGCAGGCACAATCTACAGACCTCAATAGAGATCTCGTGCATCTGAAGTCAGGGCAAGGATCAGACGATCGCTCTGGTTTGACTTTCT
Organism: Mustela nivalis; assembly: GCF_964662115.1. Taxonomy (NCBI): domain Eukaryota; kingdom Metazoa; phylum Chordata; class Mammalia; order Carnivora; family Mustelidae; genus Mustela; species Mustela nivalis. Next base: position 1,347,164 of record NW_028136454.1, on the reverse strand, counting down.
GCCCTGATGGCCCTTTGTTGAAGGGGGTTGGATCACGAGGACATGGGGGTTTTCCCACGATGGGAGTTGTGAGAAGCTCCAAACTGCAAAGATTCTTCTGCAGGACAATTGAGACCTGTTGGTTGGCTCCAGGCCAACGATTCCGAGCAGGGTTCTAAGGATGGATGGCTGGGTAGACCACCTCGCATTCCAATGGTCTCCAAGCAACAAGACAGGTTAGATCTGCTGGATGTGGGGGGCAACCGAGGAGGCTGAGTTGAAATGGACTCTCCTGTGGATGTGTCCTAATATGTTTTTGTGTCTATGGAGACCTTGGAATGAAGCGGTGGCCCTCGGGCCCTGAAGGGTTCTCCTAAACAGAGGCTTTGACACAGCTCCAACGTGCATGTTTCCCATGTGTAGATGAGATTTGTTCTGATGGGTGAGTCAAGAAACAGCCATATGCTGGTATTGAAATCCAGGCCTCTGAGGAGAGATGCCTGGAAACCAAAGCAATGGATCCGATTAGTGCCTAGGGGCCTGTTCGTTCCTTTTTACCTCTGGGGACATCAGTCTACGGGTCTGAGTGCAGGTAGGTGCTCAGATAGGCTCAGATTGCCCCTGTTTGTCCTGGGAAGCCACAACTATTGGGATGGCCTCAGGGACTTTGGAGGTTATCCTACTAGTAGGGTTGTGGCCATTGGAATGGGCACATACAATTCCCTTGGAGAGGGCAAGTACAGTCCTCAGGTTTGGCTCCAGGGCCCTGAGCCTGTAGGGTGTGTAGGCCAGAGCTGTTTGGACAGTTGTCTGAAAACACAAACTCGGCTTATGTTTTGGGTCATGGTATGGCAGGACTGATCTACAGATCATGAGGAGAACACTTCGGGATATGAAAAAAGGGCGAGTGTGAGGATCTTGCTCAAGTTTTTGTCTCTGGATATCGTGTCACTCATGGTCGTGAAATTGCCGGGTGACTTCATGGGAAATGGACGAGTCTTACTCTCTGGGGTTTCGGTCCCGTCCAAAGAGTTTGGGGTCATTCAGGGGATGGAAGAAGTCCGTTTTGTTGTTGTTGTTGTCGATTTGTTTCATTTTGTTTTTCAACCTCAGATGTCCCACCAAATGAGGGATTCCAGAGTAGAGCCCTGAGGTGGGGCGACTGGACAACCAGAAATCTGGTTAAAAATTGGGGACTAGGGACATGTCAAGCCCATTATGACATCTAATGGTCCAGCCACTGAGAGGACTTACTAGAGGACAGGACTCACGCTGAGGTCACAATGCGTGTTTATGCTCTCGTCGCACTCAAGAATGGGCGGGGCCTCAGGGTGAATGCTGGTTTCTCCTACACTGAACGTTGGACAACATGCCAACCACAAGGTTTCTTGCCATGGGTCAGGAAGAGTTCTGATTTCTGCATCACAGTCACCCGTGGGCAGTGATTGGAGATAAGGTCTAGGTTCTGAAGCCTGAAAACTGAGGTAGGGAAGAGATGATGACCTAAGGCCATGGCGGGTCAGATGTGCTCAGCGTGCGGTCAGCTGTCTGGGTGTTGGTCAGCAGGTCCAGGCTCAGGTTGTGTCAGACAGTGCATTAGTGCCCAGGTTAGACTATATAATTTGGGTACATTCGAGTGCCGTGTAGGTTTATCCTCATTTAAGCTGCCTGGGCTGCTCATTAGGCAATATATTTTTTTCTAGAGGGCAGGCAGAGTGCTTCATTGTCGGTCCGGAATTGCCAAACTTGAGGGCTTCGGGGCCAGGAGAATGAGGACGGAAGTCTGAGAACACAAGCTAGACTTCGGATTCAGGGTGAGGGCACGGCAGGTACCCCCTGCATATCTGAACCAATATCTCATGCATCTGAAGTCAGGGCGAGGATCCCACGTTGGCTCAGGTTGGAATTTCTGTGCATGACGGCCCCTTCATGAAGGGAGCGGAATCTCGAGGTCATGGAGGTTTTCCACGTTGGGAGATGTGGGATGCCCCCTTCAAGGATTCCTTCTGCGGGACAATTTAGACCTGTTGGACAGCTCCAGGACATCCCATATGGAATGACTCCAGAGCACCGTTCGAGGATGGATGCCTGGGAAGTCCGCCTCGCCTTCCAATTGTCTCCTAGCAACAAGACAGTTTAGATCTAATGGATCTGCGGGAGCAACCGGGGTGGCTGAGTTGAAATGCACTTTCCAGAGGATGGGTCCTAACGTGTGTTTGTGTCCGTGAGGGCCTTGGAATGGGGAGGTGGCACCGGGACCCTGAAGTATTCTCCTAAGCTTTGGCATAGCTCCCATGCACAAGTTTCCTTGTGGAGACGAGATTTGTTCTGATGGGTGCCTCAGGAAATCCCCTCTGCTGGTATTGGAATCCAGGCTTTTGAGGAGACATGCCTGTAAACCAAAGCAATGGATCCGATAATGGCCTCAGGTCCTGTCTGGTTCAATCTTCTTGGTATGAGTGGAGGTAGATGAGTGGAGGTAGATGCTCAGCCGGTATTAACCGCCCTTTTTTGTCCCAGGCGACCTACACTATTGGGATGGCCTCAGGGACTTTGGAGGGTTCTCCTAATTTGTACGATTTTTGACAATGGAATGGGCAGAATTCCCATGGATTGGGTGGGGGCAGTCCTAATGTGTGGCTCCAGGGGCCCCAACCTGGAGGGAGTGTGGCCCAAGACTTTGAGGACAGAAGACTGAAAACACAAACTCAGCTTAAGTTTGGGGACGTAGGTATGGCACGCCCGATCTACAAACCATGAGAAGAACTCTTCAGGATATGAAGAATGAGCGAGTCTGAGGCGCTTGCTCAGGCTTTTGTCTCTGGATTTTGTTTCAGCGATGGCCGTGGAATGTTGGGGAGGTCTCATGGGCCATGGACGAATCTTCCTCTCTGTGGATTTGGCCCGATCCCAATTGTTTTTCGTCAATCTGTGGGATGGGATGACTCCTTTCAGTTTTGTTACCTCAGGTGTCCCACCAAAAGAGGAATTCCAAAGCAGAGCCCTGGGGAAGAGTGAAGGGACAACCCGAAATATGGTTAAAAATTGCGGCCTAGGGGCATGGCAAGCCCAATATGCTGTCTCTGTATCCAGCCACTGAGAGGCCTTACCTGAGGACTGGGCTCAGGCTGAGGGTCACAATGTGTGTTTGTGACCAATGTGGCCTGCAAGCATGGGCGGGGCCTCATGGGCCACACTGGTTTCAACTACACTGAACGTTGGACAACATGCCAACCACAAGGTTTCTTGCCATGGAATAAGAGTTCTGATTTATGCATCATTTTCAAACCAGGGCAGTGATTGGAGATCAGGTCTAGGTTCTCAAGCCTGGAAACCAATGTTGAGATGAGATGACGACCTAAGGCCATGGCGGTTTTAATGTGCTCAGTGTGCTACCAGCTGTCTGGGTGGGGCCAGGAGGTCCAGGCTCAGGCTGGGTCAGAAAGGGCAATGTTGCCCAGGTCAGCCTACACATTTGGGGTACAGCCGAATGGCGTGCAAGTTGATCCTCATTTGGGGATTCTGGGTTGCCCCAGTAGGCAAGGTTTTTCTTCTGGGGGGCAGGCAGAGTGCAGCATTGTAGTTCTGGTTTGCCAAACTGGAGGGCTTGTGGGCCAGTAGTCTGAGGACGGAAGTCTGAGAACCCAAGCTAGGCCTAGGTTTCTGGGTGAGGATATGGTAGGCACAATCTACAGACCTCAATTGAGACCTCGTGCAGCTGAAGTCAGGGCAAAGGTCAGATGATCGCTCCTGTTGGACTTTCTGTCCCTGATGGCCCCTTCTTGAAGGGGGGGTTGGATCACGAGGCCATGGGTGTTTTCCCATGATGGGAGTTGTGAGAAGCTCCCAACTGCAAAGATTCTTCTGCAGGACAATTGAGACCTGTTGGTTGGCTCCAGGCCAACGATTCCGAGCAGGGTTCTAAGGATGGATGGCTGGGTAGCCCACCTCGCATTCCAATGGTCTCCAAGCAACAAGACAGGTTAGATCTGCTGGATGTGGGGGAGCAACCGAGGAGGCTGAGTTGAAATGGACTCTCCTGTGGATGTGTCCTAATATGTTTTTGTGTCTATGGAGACCTTGGAACGAAGCGGTGGCCCTGGGGCCCTGAAGGGTTCTCCTAAACAGAGGCTTTGACACAGCTCCAACGTGCATGTTTCCCATGTGTAGATGAGATTTGTTCTGATGGGTGAGTCAAGAAACAGCCATATGCTGGTATTGAAATCCAGGCCTCTGAGGAGAGATGCCTGGAAACCAAAGCAATGGATCCGATTAGTGCCTAGGGGCCTGTTCGTTCCTTTTTACCTCTGCGGACATCAGTCTACAGGTCTGCGTGCAGGTAGGTGCTCAGATGGTCTCAGATTACCCCTGTTTGTTCTGGGAAGCCACAACTATTGAGATGGCCTCAGGGACTTTGGAGGTTTATACTTTTAGTAGGGCTTTGGCTATTGGAATGGGCACATACAATTCTCTTGTAGAGGGCAAGTACAGTCCTCAGGTTTGGGTCCAGGGGCCTGAGCCTGTAGGGTGTGTAGGCCAGAGCTGTTTGGTCAGTTGTCTGAAAACACAAACTCGGCTTATGTTTCGGGTCATAGGTATGGTAGGACTGATCTATAGACCATGAGGAGAAGCCTTCGCGATATGAAAAGAGGGCGAGTGTGAGGCTCTTGCTCAAGTTTTTGTCTCTGGATATCGTGTCACTCTTGGTCGTGAAATTTCCGGGTGACTCAATGGGAAAGGGACGAGTCTTACTCTCTGGTATTTCGGCCCCGTCGAAAGAGTTTGGGGTCATTCTGGGGATGAAAGAAGTCCGTTTTGTTGTTGTTGTTGTTTTGTTTTGTTTTGTTTTTCAACCTCCGATGTCCCACCAAATGAGGGATTCCAGAGTAGAGCCCTGGGGAGTGGCGACTGGACAACCAGAAATCTGGTTAAAAATTGGGGCCTAGGGAAATGTCAAGCCCATTATGATATCTAATGATCCAGCCACTGAGAGTACTTACTAGAGGACAGGACTCAGCTGAGGTCACAATGCGTGTTTATGCTCTCGTCGCACTCAAGAATGGGCGGGGCCTCAGGGTGAATGCTGTTTTCTCCTACACTGAACGTTGGACAACATGCCAACCGCAAGGTTTCTTGCCATGGGTAAGGAGGAGTTCTGATTTCTACATCACACTCACCCCTGAACATGGATTGGAGATAAGGACTCGGCCCCGAAGCCTGAAAACTGAGGTAGGGAAGAGATGATGACCTAAGGCCATGGCCGGACTAATGTGCTCAGTGTGCGGTCAGCTCTCTGGGTGTTGGTCAAGAGGTCCGGGCTCAGGTTGTGTCAGACAGTGCATTCGTGCCCAGGTTAGACTATATAATTTGGGTACATTCGAGTGCCGTGTATGTTGATCCTCATTTAAGCTGCCTGGGCAGCTCATTAGGCAATATATTTGTTCTAGAGGGCAGGCAGAGTGCTTCATTGTTGGTCCGGAATTGCCAAACTTGAGGGCTTGGGGTCCAGGAGAGTGAGAACGGAAGTCTGAGAACAAAAGCTAGACTTCGGATTCAGGGTGAGGGCACGGCAGGTACCCCCTGCAGATCTGAACCAATATCTCATGCATCTGAAGTCAGGCTGAGGATCAGACTTTGGCTGAGGCTGGAGTATGTGTCCATGATGGCACCTTCATGAAGCGGGGGCCTCATGAGGTCAAGGAAGTTTTCCCACGCTGAGTTTGGAGGTTGCCCCAAACCACAAGGTTTCTTCTGCGGGATATTCGTTTCCTGTTGCATGGCTCCAGGACATACCCTACGGAAGGACCGTAGAGCGGTTTTCGAAGGATGGATCCCTGTACAGAATGCCTCGGTTTCCCATTGACCATGAGCGACAAGATATGTTTGATCTCCTGCCTCTGGGGCACGCTACCCAGTGGGCTTAGTTGAAATGGCCTCTCCCGAGGATGGGTCATAATGTGCGTTTGGGTCCATGAAGACCTTGTAATGTGCTGGTTGTTCAGTGGCCCTGCGGAACTCTCCTACCTGAAGGGTTTGATACATCCCCAGTAAGAAAGCTCCCCATGTGGAGACAAGAGAGGTTTTGTTTGGTGCCTCAGAAAAGCCCCGTGTGCTGGTCTACGAAAACAGTCCTCTGTGGACGGACACATGGAAACCAAAGCTAAGGTTTATATTAGGGCCTGGGGGCCTGTCCATTTCAAACTTCTGTCTCTGGGGACAATGTCTGAGAGTCTAAGTGGAGATAGTTGCACCGCTCGTGTCAGAGAGCCCCTCTTAGTCCAGGGTGGCCTACACTATTGATGGCCTCAGGGGCCTTGGGGCTTTTCCCTAACCTGTGGGGTTGTGGTCAATGGATTGGGCACACTTTCCTTGGAGAGGGCAGGCACAATCTTTCGCTGTGGCACCAGAAATCCTAGCCTGTAGGTTGTGTGGGTCCAGGCTGTGGACACAGAAGTCTGAAAATACAAACTCAGCTCATGAGTGGCGCCTAGGGTATGGCAGGCCGGATGTACAGCCCGAGAGGGAGCTCCTGGGCCTCTGCAACAAGGGCGAGTGGGAGGCGTTCCTTCAGGCTTTTGTCTCTGGATGTGTGTCCGGGATAGCCGTGGATAGGAGGGGTGGCCTCGGGGACTGTGGATGAGTATCTCTCTCTGGGGATTTGTCCCAGGTCCCAAGAGTTTGGGGTCATTTTGTTGAAAGGGTGGAGTCGTGTTTTCTGGCTCATGTGTCTCTCCAGGAAAGGGATTCCAGACCAGAGACCCAGGTATGGGCTGGGCGACTGGTAAAATCAATCACTGGTGAGGATTGGGTGCATAGGTGCTTGGCAAGTCAATATGCGGGCTCTTGGTCCAGGCCCTGACAGGCCTTTCTTTGACATGGGGCTCATGCTGAGGGACACTGTTTGAATTTGTGCCCAAGCAGCACTCACGTTTGGGCGTGGCATCAGGGGCCATGAAGGTTTCTCCCACCCTGAAGGTGTGACTCCATGCCAAGAGCAAGCTTTATAGCCATGGGGAAGGAAGAGTTCTGTTTTTTGCATGCGATACCCAGCTGTATGGAGAATTGATATAATATCTAGGTTCAGATATCTGAAAACCAAGGTTAGGAAGAGTTGACGGCATATGACCATGGCGTGTCCGAGTGCGGGGTGTGCGGCCAGCTGTCTCCTTGTCTGTCTGGACGTCTGGCTTCAGGCTGTGTCAGACAGAGCATGAGTGCCCAGAGCAGCCTATCCAGTTCGGGTACCGTCGAGGCCCGAGCAGGTTGATCCTCATCTGGGTTTTCTGGAGAGAGCCCCACAGGGAAACGTTTTTCTTCCCTTGGGCAGACCCTGGGCTGGGTTGTGGTTCTGGAGTTCCTAGTCCGGAGGGCTTGTTTGCCAGGAGTGTGAGGAAGGAAGTCTGAAAACACAAGCTAGCGTGAGGTTTGGGACCGATGGCACGGCAGGCCCTCTCTGCAGAGGCTGAATCGAGATCTCCTGCTCTGAGGTCATGTCAACTATGAGACGAGCCTAAGGCTAGAGTTTTTATCCAGCATGGCCTCTTCCTGAAGGGTGTGGGGGCGTCATGAGGCCAGGGAGGTTTGCCTACGATGGGATTTGTGAACTACTCCAAACCTCAAGGTTTCCTTCTGCACGACTGTCGAGTCCTATTGGATGGTTCCAGGAGGCCCCATATGGAAAGACTCGAGAGCAGGTGTCTAAGCATGGATGCCTGGGAACGCCACCTCATATTCCCACTCTTTAGTCAGGACAAGGCAGGCTCAATCTGCGGGCTCCTGGGTGAGCTACCCAGAGGGGAGAGTTGAAATGGACTCTCCTGAAGATGAGTCCTACTGTGGCTTGGTGGTCTGGGAGACCTTGGAATGTGGAGGTGGCTCAGGGACTCTGCAGGATTCTCCACCCTGAGGTGTTTGACACGCCTCCAACAAGGAAGCTTCCCATGTGGAGACCAGAGGAGTTCTATTCAGTGCCTCAGGAAAGCCCCATATCCTGTTCTTCGAACCAAAGCCTCTGAGGAGTGACACCTGGAAACCAAAGCAAGAGTTGAGATTAGGGCTTAATGGCCTGTCCGGCTCAACCTTCTATCTCTGTTGACATATTTGTGCATGCCCTCGTGGAGGTAGCTGCTCAGCTTGTGTCTGAATGCCGCTGTGTGTCCATAGAGGATCCCGGTAGTGGGATATCCTCGGGGGCCTTGAGTTTTTTCATATTCTGGAGGTGTGTCGCCAAAGGAATGGTCACAGTTTCCCAGGAGAGAGCAGGCACGGTCCTGTGTTATGGCTCCAGAGGACCCAGCCTAGAGGCTGTGTTTGCCAGGGCTGTGGGACAGATTTCTGAAAAAGCAAACTTGGCTCTGGTAGGGGCCAAGGTAATGGCAGGCCTGATCTCCAGTCCGTGAGGGGATATCCTCTGGATATCAATGGAGGGCAATTGGGAGGCAGTCGCTCAGGCTTTTGTCTCTGGTTGGTGCATTCACAGAGGCTGTTCAGGGTAGGGGTTGCCTCAGGGGACGAGGAAGAGCCTTCCTCTCGGGGGATTGTCCAAGCTCCCAAGTGTTTTGGTTCATTCTGTGGGAAGGAAAGAGTACTGTATTCTGCCTCAGGGGACCCCCCAGGAGAGGGACTCTAGAGCACAGCAGTGGCTTCCCTCAACTGGAATACACACCATCTAGTTAGTCCTGGGTGCCTATGGGCATGGCAAGCCACATATGCGGGCTCTTGGTCCAGTCACTGAGAGGCGTTACTTGAATAAGGTACTCATGCTGAGGGTCACAATGTGTGTTTGTGCCCAAGGCGGCCCTCACGCATGGGCGTGGCCTCATGGGTCATGCCGTTTTCTCCTACACTGAATGTTTGACTCACTGCCAGCAGCAAGGTTTCTTGCCATGGGGAAGGAGGGGTTCTGACTTGTGCATCAGGTTCCCCCGTGTGCAGGAATTGGAGATAAGGTCCAGGTTCCGATGACTGAAAACCCAGGTTGGGAATGGATGGTGGCCTAAGGCAGTGGCTGGTCCAATGTGCTGGGTGTGCAGCCAGCTGTGTTGGTGTCTGTTGGAAGGTCTGGGCTCAGGCAATTTGCGACAGAGCATCAGTGTTTAAGGTAGCCTATGCAATTGGGGTGTTGCCGAGGGCCAAGCTGTTTGGTCCTCATTTGGGGTTCTGGGCAGCACCATAGACAATGTTTTTCTCCTGGAAGGCAGGCAGAGTGCTTCATTGTGGCCCCAGAATTTCCAGGAGGGTGGGTTTGTGGGCCCAGAATGTGAGGACAGAAGTCTGAAAACACAAGCTAGGGTGAGGAATGGAGCCAAGGGCAGAGCAGGCCCACTCTGCAGAGGCTGAATCAAAATCTCCTGCATCTGAAGTCAGGCTGAGGATCAGACGTTGGCTGAGGCTGGAGTTTTTGGCCATGATGGTACCTTCATGAAGCGGGGGCCTCATGAGGCCAAGAAAGTTTTCCCACGCTGAGTTTGGAGGTTACCCCAACCACAAGGTTTCCTTCCGCGGGACATTCGAGTCCTGTTGCATGGCTCCAGGACATAGGATACGGAAGGACTGTAGAGCAGGGTTCGAAGGATGGATCCCTGTACAGCATGCCTCGCATTCCCATTGGCCATTAGCCACAAGATATGTTTGATCTGCTGCCTCTGGGTCACGCTACCCAGGGGGCTGAGTTGAAATGGCCTCTCCTGAGGATGCGTCATAATGTGCGTTTGAGTCCATGGAGACCTTGGAATGTGCTGGTTGTTCTGTGGCCCTGCGGAACTCTCCTACCTGAAGGGTTTGATACATCCCTAGTATGTAAGCTTCCCATGAGAAGACGAGAGAGGTTTGGTTTGGTGCCTCAGAAAAGCTCCGTGTGCTGGTCTACGAAAACAGTCCTCTGAGGACGGACACATGGAAACCAAAGCTAAAGTTCAGATTAGGGCCTGGGGGCCTGTCCATTTCAACCTTCTGTCTCTGGGGACACTGTTTGAGAGTCTAAGTGGAGATAGATGCTCCGCTGGTGTCAGAGAGCCCTTCTTAGTCCAGGGTGGCCTACACTATTGATGGCCTCAGGGGCCTTGGAGCTTTTCCCTAACCTGTAGGGTTGTGGTCAATGGATTGGGCACAATTTCCTTGGAGAGGGCAGGCACAATCTTTCGCTGTGTCTCCAGAGGCCCTAGCCTGGAGGTTTTGTGGGTCCAGGCTGTGAACACAAAAGTCTGAAAACACAAACTCAGCTCATGAGTGGCGCCTAGCGTATGGCAGGCCGGATGTACAGCCCGAGAGGGAGCTCCTGGGCCTCTGAAACAAGGGCGAATGGGAGGCGTTCCTTCAGGCTTTTGTCTCTGGATGTTGTGTCCGGGATAGCCGTGGATTGGAAAGGTGGCCTCAGGGACTATGGACGACTATCCCTCTCTGGGGATTTGTCCCAGCTCCCAAGAGTTAGGGGTCATTTTCTGGTAAGGGTGGAGTCGTGTTTTCTGACTCATGTGTCTCTCCAAGAAAGGGATTCCAGAGCAGAGCTCCAGGTACGGGCTGGGCGACTGGTAAACTCAAACACTGGTGAGGATTGTGTGTATGGGGGCTTGGAAAGCAAACATGAGCGGGGCCTCATGGGCCACACTGGTTTCAACTAAACTTAACATTGGACAACATGCCAACCACAAGGTTTCTTGCCCTGGGGAAGGAATTCTGATTTCTGCATTAGGTTCAGGCCTGGGCAGTGAATAGAGATAAGGTCTAGGTTCTGAAGCCTGAAAACCGAGGTGGAAAGAGATGACGTCCTAAGGCCTTGGCGGCTTGATGTGCTCAGTGTGCGGCCAGCTGTCTTGGTGCGGCCAGGAGGTCTAGACTCAGGCTGTGTCAGAAAGGGCATTAGTGCCCTGGTCAGCCTATGTATTTGGGGTACAGCCAAGGTAGGCGCAGGCTGATCCTCACTTGGGGTTACTTGGTAGCCCCAGAGGGCAATGTTTTTCTTCTGGAGGGCAGGCAGAGTGCTGCTTTGTAGTTCTGGATTGCCAAAATGGAGGGCTTCTGGGTCAGTAGTCTGAGGACAGAAGTCTGAGAACACTAGCTAGGCTTCGGTTTCTGGGTGAGGACATGGCAGGCACAATCTACAGAACTGAATAGAGATCTCGTGCATCTGAAGTCAGGGCGAGGATCAGACGATCCTTCAGGTTGGAGTTTCTGACCCTAATAGCCCCTTCATAAAGGGGGGCATCACGAGGCAATGGCGGTTTTCCCACAATGGGAATTGTGAGAAGCTCCAAACTGCAAAGTGTCTTCTGCAGGACAATTGAGACCTGTTGTTGGCTCCAAGCCAATGATTCTGAGCAGGGTTCTAAGGATGGATGGCTGGGTAGCCCACCTCTCATTCCAATTGTCACCTAGCAACAAGACAGGTTAGTTCTGCTGGATCTAGGGGAGAAACCGAGGAGGCTGAGTTGAAATGGACTCTCCTGTGGATGGGTCCTAATGTGCTTTTGTGTCTATGGACACCTTGGAAAGAGCGGTGGCACTGGGGCCCTGAAGGGTTCTCCTAAACAGAGCCTTTGAAAACAGCTCCAACGTGCAAGTCTCCCATGTGTAGATGAGATGTTTTCTGATGGGTGAGTCAAGAAACAGCCATTGCTGGTTTTGAAATCCAGGCCTCTGAGGAGAGATGCCTGGAAACCAAAGCAATGGATATGATTAGTGACTAGGGGCCTGTTCTTTCCTTCTTACCTCTGGGGACATCTGTCTATCGGTCTGAGTACAGGTAGGTGCTCAGATGGGCTCAGATTGCCCCTGTTTTACCTGGGAAGCCACCACTAATGAGATGGATCAGGGACTTGGGAGGTTTATCCTATTAGAAGGAATGTGGCCATTGGAATGGGCACACACAATTCCCTTGGAGAGGGCAAGTACAGTCCTCAGGTTTGGCTCCAGGGGCCTGAGACAGTAGGTTGTGTAGGCCAGGACTGTTTGGACAGTTGTCTGAAAACACAAACTTGGCTTATGTTTCAGGTCATAGGTATGGCAGGACTTATATACAGACCATGAGGAGAACATTTCGGGATTTGAGCAAAGGGCGAGTGTGAGGCTCTTGCTCAAGTTTTTGTCTCTGGATATCTTGTCACTCATGGTCGTGAAATTTTTGGGTGACTTCATGCGAAATGGACGAGTCTTCTTCCCTGGTGGTTTGGCCCAGTCCAAAGCGTTTGGGGTCACTCTGTGGGATAGAAGAAGTCCGTTTATTTTTTTTTTTTTGATGTTGTTTTCTTTTTAACCTCAGGTGTCCCACCAAATGAGGAATTCCAGAGTAGAGCCCTGGGGGGGGGGGTTGACTGGACAATCAGAAATCTGGTTAAAAATTGGGACCTAGGGACATATCAAGCCCATTATGACATCTAATGGTCCAGTCACTGAGAGGACTTACTAGAGGACAGGACTCATGCTGAGGGTCACAATGCGTGTTTATGCCCTTGTCGCACTCAAGAATGGGCGGGGCCTCAGGGTGAATGCTGGTTTCTTCTACACTGAACGTTCGACGACGTGCCAACCACAAGGTTTCTTACCATGTGTAAGGAGGTGTTCTGATTTCTGCATCACACTCACCCCTGGGCAGTGATTGGAGATAATGTCTCGTTTCTGAGGCCTGAAAACTGAGGTAGGGAAGAGAGGATGACCTACGGCCTTGGCGGGTCTTATGTGCTCAGTTTGCGGTCTGCTTTCTGGGAGTTGGTCGGGAGGTCCGGGCTCAGGTTGTGCCTGACAGTGCATTAGTTCCCAGGTTAGACTATATAATTTGGGTGAAGTCGAGTGCTGTGGAGGTTTATCCTCATTGAAGGTGCCTGGGCAGCTCATGAGGCAATAATTTTTTTCTAGAGGGCAGGCAGAGTGCTGCATTGTGTGTCCGGAATTGCCAAACTTGAAGGCATCGGGGCCAGGAGTGTGAGGACGGCAGTCTGAGAAGACTAGCTAGATTTGGTTTCAGGGCTAGGGCACTGCAGGTACCCCCTGCAGGTCTGAACCAATACTCATGCATCTGAAGTCAGGGCGAGGATCAGACGTTGGCTCAGGTTGGAGTTTCCGCGCATGATGGCCGCTTCATGAAGGGAGCGGAATCTCGAGGCCATTGAGGTTTTCCCACGTTGGGAGTTGTGGGATGCCACCTTCAAGGAATCCTTCTGCGGGACAATTGAGGCCTGTTGGACAGCTCCAGGACATCCGATATGGAATGACTCCAGAGCACCGTTCGAGTTGGATGCCTGGGAAGCCCGCCTCGCATTCCAATTGTCTCCTAGCAACAAGACAGTTTAGATCTGATGGCTCTGCCAAGCAACCGGGGTGGCTGAGTTGAAATGGACTTTCCTGAGGATGGGTCCTAATGTGTTTTTGTGTCCATGATGGCCCTGGAATGGGGCGGTGGCACCGGGACCCTGAAGTACTCTCCTATGCTTTGGACATGGCTCCCATGCATAGGTTTCCTTGTGGAGACGAGATGAGTTCTGCTGGGTGCCTCAGCAAAACCCGTATGCTCGTATTGGAATCAGGCTTTTGAGGAGACATGCCTGTAAAACAAGGCAATGGATCCTATTATGGCCTAGTGTCCTGTCTGGTTCAATCTTCTCCTCTGGGGACATCCATTTATGGTATGAGTGGAGGTAGATTATCAGCTGGTGTCAGACAGCCCTTGTTAGTTCCGGGCGACCTACGCTATTGGGATGGCCTCAGGGTCTTTGGAGGTTTCTCCTAATTTGTACGATTTTGGACAATGGTATGGGCAGAATTCCCATGGATTGTTAGGCACAGTCCTAATGTGTGGCTCCAGGGGCCCCAGCCTAGAGGATGTGTGGCCCAGGACTTTGAGGACAGAAGTCTGAAAACACAAACTCAGCCTAGTTTTGGGGACATAGGTATGGCAGGTCCGATCTACAAACCATGAGAAGAACTCTTCAGGATATGTAGAAAGTGCGAGTCTGAGGTGTTTGCTCAGGTTTGTGTCTCTGGATTTTGTATCAGCGATGGCACAATCTACAGACCTGAATCGAGATCAGGTGCATCTGAAGTCAGGGCGAGGATCAGACGATCGCTCAAGTTGCTGTTTCTGTCCCTGATGGGCCCTTCACGAAGGGGCGGCATCACGAGGCCATGGGGATTTTCCCACGATGGAATTTGTGAGAAGCTCCAAACTGCAAAGTGTCTTCTGCAGGACAATTGAGACCTGTTGTTTGGCTCCAGGCCAATGATTCTGATCAGGGTTCTAAGGATGAATGGCTGGGTAGCCCACCTCACATTCCAGTTGTCTCCTAGAAACAAGATAGGTTAGATCTGCTGGATCTGGGGGAGCAACCGAGGAGGCTGAGTTGAAATGGACTCCCCTATGGATGGGTCCTAATGTGCTTTTGTTTCTATGGAGACCTTGGAATGTAGCCGTGGCTCTGGGGCCCTGAAGGGTTCTCCTAAACAGAGGCTTTGACACAGCTCCAACGTGCATGTTTCCCATGTGTAGATGAGATTTGTTCTGATGGGTGAGTCAAGAAACAGCCATATGCTCGTATTGAAATCCAGGCCTCTGAGGAGAGATGCCTGGAAACCAAAGCAATGGATCCGATTAGTGCCTAGGGGCCTGTTCATTCCTTTTTACCTCTGGGGACATCAGTCTACGGGTCTGAGTGCAGGTAGGTGCTCAGATGGGCTCAGATTGCCCCTGTTTTTCCTGGGAAGCCACCACTATTGAGATGGATCAGGGACTTTGGAGATTTATCCTATTAGAAGGGATGTGGCCATTGGAATGGGCACACACAATTCCCTTGGAGAGGGCAAGTACAGTCCTCAGGTTTGGCTCCAGTGGCCTGAGCCTGTTGGTTGTGTAGGCCAGGGCTGTTTGGACAGTTGTCTGAAATAACAAACTTGGCTTTAGTTTCAGGTCATAGGTATGGCAGGACTTAAACTACAGACCATGAGGAGAACTTTTCGGGATTTGAGAAAAGGGCGAGTGTGAGGCTCTTGCTCATGTTTTTGTCTCTGGATATCGTGTCACTCATGGTCGTGAAATTTCTGGGTGACTTCATGGGAAATGGACGAGTCTTACTCCCTGGTGGTTTGGACCAGTCCAAAGCGTTTGGGGTCACTCTGTGGGATGGAAGAAGTCCGTTTTTTTTTTTTTTTTTGATGTTGCTTTCTATTTAACCTCAGGTGTCCCACCAATTTAGGGATTCCAGAGTAGAGCCCTGGGGGGGTGGTGACTGGATATTCAGAAATCTGGTTAAAAATTGGGGCGTAGGGACATATCAAGCCCATTATGACAACTAATGGTCCAGTCACTGAGAGGACTTACTAGAGGACAGGACTCATGCTGAGGGTCACAATGCGTTGTTATGCTTTTGTCGCACTCAAGAATGGGCGGGGCCTCAGGGTGAATGCTGGTTTCTCCTACACTGAATGTTGGATGGCGTGCCAAACACAAGGTTTCTTACCATGGGTAAGGAGGTGTTCTGATTTCTGCATCAACTCACCCCTGGGCAGTGATTGGAGATAATGTCTCGGTTCTGAGGCCTGAAAACTGAGGTAGGGAAGAGAGGATGACCTAAGGACAAGGTGGTCTTATATGCTCAGTGTGCGGACTGCTTTCCGGGTGTTGGTCAGGAGGTCCGGGCTCAGGTTGTGTCCGACAGTGCATTAGTGCCCAGGTTAGACTATATCATTTTGGTGAAGTCGAGTGCTGTGGAGGTTTATCCTCATTGAAGGTGCCTGGGCAGCTCATGAGGCAATAATTTTTTTCTAGAGGGCAGGCAGAGTGCTGCATTGTGGGTACGGAATTGCCAAACTTGAGGGCTTCGGGGCCAGGAGTGTGAGGACGGAAGTCTGAGAAGACAAGCAAGACTTGGGTTTCAGGGCGAGGGCACGGAACGTACCCCCTGCAGATCTGAAACAATACTAATGCATCTGAAGTCAGGGCGAGGATCAGACGTTGGCTCAGGTTGGAGTTTCCGTGCATGACGGCCGCTTCATGAAGGGAGTGGAATCTCGAGGCCATTGAGGTTTTCCCACGTTGGGAGTTGTGGGATGCCCCCTTCAAGGATTCCTTCTGCGGGACAATAGAGACCTTTTGGACAGCTCCAGGACATCCCATATGGAATGACTCCAGAGCACTGTTCGAGGATGGATGCCTTGGAAGCCCGCCTTGCATTCCAATTGTCTCCTAGCAACAAGGCAGTTTAGATCTGATGGCTCAGCGGGAGCAACCGGGGTGGCTGAGTTGAAATGGACTTTCCTGAGGATGGGTCCTAATGTGTTTTTGTGTCCATGAGGGCCTTGGAATGGGGCGGTGGCACCGGGACCCTGAAGTACTCTCCTATGCTTTGGACATGGCTCCCATGCACAGGTTTCCTTGTGGAGACGAGATGACTTCTGCTGGGTGCCTCAGCAAAACCCCTATGCTCGTATTTGAATCAGGCTTTTGAGACGACATGCCTGTAAACCAAGGCAATGGATCCTATTATGGCCTAGGGTCCTGTCTGGTTCAATCTTCTCCTCTGGGGACTTCCATTTATGGTATGAGTGGTGGTAGATTATCAGCTGATGTCAGACAGCCCTTGTTTGTTCCGGGCAACCTACACGATTGGAAAGGCCTCAGGTACTTTGGAGGTTTCTCCTAATTTGTACGATTTTGGACAATGGAATGGGCAGAATACCCATGGATTGGTAGGCATAGTCCTAATGTGTGGCTCCAGGGGCCCCAGCCTGGAGAGTGTGTGTCCCTGGACTTTGAGGACAGAAGTCTGAAAACACAAACTCAGCTTAGGTTTGGGGACGTAGGTATGGCAGGCCCGATCTACAAACCATGAGAAGAACTCTTCAGGATATGAAGAAAGTGCGAGTCTGAGGTGCTTGCTTAGGTTTTTGTCTCTGGATTTTGTATCAGCGATGGCACAATCTACAGACCTGAATCGAGATCTCGTGCATCTGAAGTCAGGGCGAGGATCAGATGATCGCTCAAGTTGGTGTTTCTGTCCCTGATGGCCCCTTCAAGAAGGGGGGGGCATCACGAGGCCATGGGGGTTTTCCCACGATGAGTGTTAGAAGCTCCAAACTGCAAAGTGTCTTCTGCAGGACAATTGAGACCTGTTGTTTGGCTCCAGGCCAATGATTCTGAGCAGGGTTCTAAGGATGCATGGCTGGGTAGCCCACTTCGCATTCCAATTGTCTACTAGACACAAGACAAATTAGATCTGCTGGATCTGGGGGAGCAACCGAGGAGGCTGAGTTGAAATGGACTCTCCTATGGATGGGTCCTAATGTGCTTTTGTGTCGATGGAGACCTTGGAATGAAGTGGTGGCACTGGGGTCCTGAGGGTTCTCCTAAACAGAGGCTTTGACACAGCTCCAACGTGCAAGTTTCCCATGGGTAGATGAGATGTTTTCTGATGGGTGAGTCAAGAAACAGCCATATGCTGGTTTTGAAATCCAGGCCTCTGAGGAGAGATGCCTGGAAACCAAAGCAATGTATATGATTAGTGCCTAGGTGCCTGTTCTTTCCTTTTTACCTCTGGGGATATCTGTCTATGGGTCTGAGTACAGGTAGGTGATCAGATCGGCTCAGATTGCCCCTGTTTTACCTGGGAAGCCACCACTAATGAGATGGATCAGGGACTTTAGAGGTTTATCCTATTAGAAGGGATGTGGCCATTGGAATGGGCACACACAATTCCCTTGGAGAGGGCAAGTACAGTCCTCAGGTTTCGCTCCAGGGGCCTGAGCCTTTAGGTTGTGTAGGCCAGGGCTGTTTGGACAGTTGTCTGAAAACACAAACTTGGCTTATGTTTCAGGTCATGTATGGCAGGACTTATCTACAGACCATGAGGAGAACTTTTCGGGATATGAGAAAAGGGCGAGTGTGAGGCTCTTGCTCAAGTTTTTGTCTCTGGATATCGTGTCACTCATGGTCGTGAAATTTCTGGGTGACTTCATGGGAAATGGACGAGTCTTACTCTCTGGTGGTTTGGACCAGTCCAAAGAGTTTGGGGTCACTCTGTGGGAAGGAAGAAGTCCGTTTTTTTTTTTTTTGATGTTGTTTTCTTTTTAACCTCAGGTGTCCCACCAAATGAGAGATTCCAGAGTAGAGCCCTGGGGGGGGGGGTGACTGGACAATCAGAAATCTGGTTAATAATTGGGCCTAGGGTCATATCAATCCCATTATGACATCTAATGGTCCAGTCACTGAGAGGACTTACTAGAGGACAGGACTCATGCTGAGGGTCACAATGCGTGTTTATGCCCTTGTCCCACTCAAGAATGGGCGGGGCCTCAGGGTGAATGCTGGTTTCTCCTACACTGAACGTTGGACGACGTGCCAACCACAAGCTTTCTTACCGTGGGTAAGGAGGTGTTCTGATTTCTGCATCACACTCACCCCTGGGCAGTGATTGGAGATAATGTCTCGGTTCTGAGGCCTGAAAACTGAGGTAGGGAAGAGGTGATGACCTAAGGCCATGGTGGGTCTTATGTGCTCAGTGTGCGGTCTGCTTTCCGGGTGTTGGTCAGGAGGTCCGGGCTCAGGTTCTGTCCGACATTGCATTAGTGCCCAGGTTAGAATATTTAATTTGGGTAAAGTCGAGTGCTGTGGAGGTTTATCCTCATTGAAGGTGCCTGGGCAGCTCATGAGGCAATAATTTTTTTCTAGAGGGCAGGCAGAGTGCTGCATTGTGGGTCCGGAATTGCCAAACATGAGGGCTTCGAGGCCAGGAGTGTGAGGACGGAAGTCTGAAAAGACAAGCTAGACTTGGGTTTTAGGGCGAGGGCACGGCAAGTACCCCTGCAGATCTGAACCAATACTCATGCATCTGAATCAGGGGGATGATCAGACGTTGGCTCAGGTTGGAGTTTCTGTGCATGATGGCCGTTTCATGAAGGGAGTGGAATCTCGAGGCCATTAAGGATTTCCCACGTTGGTAGTTGTGGGATGCCCCCTTCAAGGATTCCTTTTGCGGGACAATTGAGACCTGTTGGACAGCTCCAGGACATCCCTTATGGAATGACTCCAGAGCACCGTTCGAGGATGGATGCCTGGGAAGCCCGCCTTGCACACCAATTGTCTACTAGCAATAAGACAGATTAGATCTGATGGCTCTGCGGGAGCAACCGGGGTGGCTGTGTTGAAATGGAATTTCCTGAGGATGGGTCCTAATGTGTTTTTGTGTCCATGAGGGCCCTGGAATGGGGCGGAGGTACCGGGACCATGAAGTACTCTCCTATGCTTTGGACATGGCTCCCATGCACAGGTTTCCTTGTGGAGATGAGATGAGTTCTGCTGGGTGCCTCAGCAAAACCCCTATGCTCGTATTGGAATCAAGCTTTTGAGCAGACATGCCTGTAAACCAAGGGAATGGATCCTATTATGGCCTAGGGTCCTGTCTGGTTCAATCTTCTCCTCTGGGGACATCCATGTATGGTATGAGTGGAGGTAGATTATCAGCTGGTGTCAGACAGCCCTTGTTTGTTCCGAGCGACCTACAAAATTGGGATAGCCTCAGGGATTTTGGAGGTTTCTCCTAATTTGTACGATTTTGGACAATGGAATGGGCAGAATTCCCATGGATTTGTAGGCACAGTCCTAATGTGTGGCTTCAGAGGCTCCAGCATGAGGGTGTGTGGCCCAGGACTTTGAGGACAGAAGTCTGAAAACACAAACTCAGCTTAGGTTTGGGGACGTAGGTATGGCAGGCCCGATCTACAAACCATGAGAAGAACTCTTCAGGATATGAAGAAAGTGCGAGTCTGAGGCTCTTGCTCAGGTTTTTGTCTCTGGATTTTGTATCAGCGATGGCACAATTTACAGACCTGAATCGAGATCTCGTGCATCTGTAGTCAGGGCGAGGATCAGACGATCGCTCAAGTTGGTGTTTCTGTCCCTGATGGCCCATTCACGAAGGGGGGGCATTACGAGGCTATGGGGGTTTTCCCACGATGGGATTTGTGAGAAACTCTGAACTGCAAAGTGTCTTCTGCAGGACAATTGCGACCTGCTGTTTGGCTCCGCCAATGATTCTGAGCAGGGTTCTAAGGATGCATGGCCTGGTAGCCCACCTCGCATTCCAATTGTCTCCTAGACACAAGACAAGTTAGATCTGCTGGATCTGGGGGAGCAACTGAGGAGGCTGAGTTGAAATGGACTCTCCTATGGATGGGTCCTAATGTGCTTTTGTGTCTATGGAGACCTTGGAATGAAGCCGTGGCACTGGGGTCCTGAAGGGTTGTCCTAAACAGAGGCTTTGACACAGCTCCAAAGTGCAGGTTTCCCTTATGTAGATGAGATGTTTTCTGATCGGTGAGTCAAGAAACAGCCATATGCTGGTTTTGAAATCCAGGCCTCTGAGGAGAGATGCCTGGAAACCAAAGCAATGGATATGATTAGTGCCTAGGGGCCTGTTCTTTCCTTTTTACCTCTGGGGACATCTTTCTATGGGTCTGAGTACAGGTAGGTGCTCAGATGGGCTCACATTGCCCCTGTTTGACCTGGGAAGCCACCACTAATTAGATGAATCAGGGACTTTGGAGGTTTATCCTATTAGAAGGGATGTGGCCATTGGAATGGGCACACACAGTTCCCTTGGAGAGGGCAAGTACAGTCCTCAGGTTTGGCTCCAGGGGCCTGAGCCTGTAGGTTGTGTAGGCCAGGGCTGTTTGGACAGTTGTCTGAAAGCACAAACTTGGCTTATGTTTCAGGTCATAGGTATGGCAGGACTTATCTACAGACCATGAGGAGAACTTTTCGGGATTTGAGAAAAGGGCGAGTGTGAGGCTCTTGCTCAAGTTTTTGTCTCTGGATATCGTGTCACTCATGGTCGTGAAATTTCTGGGTGACTTCATTGGAAATGGACGAGTCTTACTCCCTGGTGGTTTGGCCCAGTCCAAATCATATGGGGTCACTCTGTGGGATGGGATGGATGAAGTCCGTTTTTTTTTTTTTTTATGTTGTTTTCTTTTTAACCTCAGGTGTCCCACCAAATGAGGGATTCCAGAGTAGAGCCCTGGTGGGGGGTGACTGGACAATCAGAAATCTGGTTAAAAATTGGGGCTTAGGGACATATCAAGCCCATTATGACATCTAATGGTCCAGTCACTGAGAGGACTTACTAGAGGACAGGACTCATGCTGAGGGTCACAATGCGTGTTTATGCCCTTGTCGCACTCAAGAATGGGCGGGGCCTCAGGGTGAATGCTGGTTTCTCCTACACTGAACGTTGGACAACGTGCCAACCACAAGGTTTCTTACAATGGGTAAGGAGGTGTTCTGATTTCTGCATCACACTCACCTCTGGGGAGTGAGGGGAAATAATGTCTCGGTTCTGAGGCCTGAAAACTGTGGTAAGGAAGAGATGATGACCTAAGGCCATGGCGGGTCTTATGTGCTGAGTGTGCGGTCTGGTCAGGAGGTCCGGGCTCAGGTTGTGTCCGACAGTGCATTAGTGCCCAGGTTAGACTATATAATTTGGGTAAAGTCGAGTGCTGTGTAGGTTTATCCTCATTGAATGTGCCTGGGCAGCTCTTGAGGCAATCATTTTTTTCTAAAGGGAAGGCAGAGTGCTGCATTGTGGGTCCGGAATTGCCAAACTTGGGCTTATATCAACGATGGCCGTGGAATGTGGGGAGGTTTCATGGGCCATGCACGAATCTTCCTCTCTGTGGATTTGGCCCGATCCCAATTGTTATTCGTCAATCTGTGGGATGGGAGGTATCCTTTCAGGTTTATTATCTCAGGTGTCTGAACAAAAGAGGAATTCCAAAGCAGAGCCCTGGGGAAGAGTGAAGGGAAAACCCAAACTATGGTTAAAAATTGGGGCCTAGGGGCAAGGCAGGCACAATAAGCTGTCTCTTCACACAGCCACTGAGAGGCCTTACTTGAGGGCTGGGCTCAGGCTGCGGGTCACAGTGTGTGTTTGTGACCAATGTGGCACTCGAGCATGGGCGGTGCCTCATGGGCCAATCTGGTTTCAACTACACTGGAACTTGGACAACATGCCAATAACAAGGTCTCTTGCCATGGGGAAGGTGTTCTGATTTCTACATCATTTTCAACCCTGGGCCATGGTGGAGATAAGGTCTAGGTTCTGAAGCCTGAAAAATCAGAGTTGGGAAGAGATGATGATCTAAGGCGATGGCGCGTCTGATATGCTCAGTGTGCGGTCAACTGCCTGGGTGTTGGTCAGGAGGTTCTGGCTCAGGTTGTGTCAGACAGTGCACTAGTGCCCAAGTTAGACTATATAATTTGGGTACAGTCGAGTGCCCTGTAGGTTTATCCTCATATGAGGTGCCTGGGCACCTGATTAGGCAAGATATTTTTTTTAGAGGGCAGGCAGAGTGCTGCATTGTGGGTCCGGAATTGCCAAAATGGAGGATTTCTGGGCCAGGAGTTTGAGGACAGAAGTCTGAGAACACAAGATAGACTTGGGCTTCAGGCCCAGGGCACGGTAGGTACCCCCTGCAAATCGGAAACAATATCTCAAGCATCTGAAGTCACGGCGAGGATCAGATGTTGGCTCAGGTTGGAGTTTCTGTGCATGACTGCCCCTTCATGAAAGGAGTGGAAACTCAAGGCCATGGAGCTTTTCCCACGTTGGGAGTTGTGTGATGCCCCCTTCAAAGATTCCTTCTGCGGGACAATTAAGACCTGTTGGGCAGCTCCAGGACATCCCATATGGAATGACTCCAGAGCACCGTTCGAGGATGGATGCCCGGAAGCCCGCCTCTCATTCCAATTGTCTCCTAGCAACAATACAGTTGAGATCGGATGGCTCTGCGGGAGCAACCGGGGTGGCTGAGTTGAAATGGGCTTTCCTGAGGATGGGGCCTAAAGTGTGTTTGTGTCCATGAGGGCCTTGGAATGGGGTGGTGGCACCGGGACCCTGAAGTATTCTCCTAAGCTTTTGACATAGCTCCCATGCACAAGTTTCCTTGTGGAGAGGAGATTTGTTCTGATGGGTGCCTCAGGAAAACCCTTATGCTGGTCTTGGAATCCAGGCCCTTGAGGAGACATGCCTGTAAACCAAAGCAATGGATCTGATTATTGCCTAGGATCCTGTCTGGTTCAATCTTCTTCTCTGGGGATATCCGTCTATGGAATGAGTGGAGGTAGATGCTCACCTGGTGTCAGACCACGCTTGTTTGTCCCTGGAGACCTACACTATTGGGATTGCCTCGGGGACTTTGGAGAGTTCTCCCAATTTGTAAGATTTTGGACAATGGAATGGGCAGAATTCCCATGGATTGGGTAGGCACAGTCCGAATGTGTGGCTCCAGGGGCCCCAGCCTGGAGGCTGTGTGGCCCAGGACTTTGAGGACAGAAGTCTGAAAACACAAACTCACCTTATGTTTGGGGACGTAGGTATGGCAGGCCCAATCTACAAACCAGAGAAGAACTCTTCAGGATATGAAGAAAGAGCGAGTCTGAGGCACTTGCTCAGGCTTTTGCATTTGGATTTTATATCAACGATGGCCGTGGAATGGGGGAAGACTCATGGGCCATGGACGAATCTTCCTCTCGGTGGATTTGGCCCGATCCCAATTGTTTTTCGTCAATCTGTGGGATGGGATGTCTCCTTTCAGGTTTATTACCTCAGGTGTATGAAGAAAAGAGGAATTCCAAAGCAGAGCCCTGGGGAAGAGTGAAGGGAAAACCCAAACTATGGTTAAAAATTGGGGCCTAGGGGCATGGCAGGCACAATAAGCTGTCTCTTCATCCAGCCACTGAGAGGCCTTACTTGAGGGCTGGGCTCAGGCTGAGGGTCACAGTGTGTGTTTGTGACCAACGTGGCACGCGAGCATGGGCGGGGCCTCATGGGCCACACTGGTTTCAACTACACTGGACCTTGGACAACGTGCCAATCACAAGGTCTTGCCATGGGGAAGGTGTTTTGATTTCTGCATCATTTTCAACCCTGGGCAGTGGTTGGAGATAAGGTCTAGGTTCAGAAGCCTGAAAACCGCAGTTGGGAAGACATGACAATCTAAGGCGATGGCGCATCTGATATGCTCAGTGTGCGGTCAACTGCCTGGGTGTTGGTCAGGAGGTTCTGGCTCAGGTTGTGTCAGACAGTGCACTAGTGCCCAAGTTAGACTATATAATTTGGGTAAAGTCGAGTGCCCTGTAGGTTTATCCTCATTTGAGGTGCCTGAGCACCTCATTAGGCAAGATATTTTTTCTGGAGGGCAGGCAGAGTGCTGCATTGTGGGTCCGGAATTGCTAAACTTTTTGGCTTCTGGGCCAGGAGTGTGAGGACAGAAGTCTGAGAACACAAGCTAGACTTGAGTTTCAGCCCGAGGGCACTGCTGGTACCCCCTGCAGTCGCAACCATAATCTCAAGCATCTGAAGTCACGGTGAGGATCAGTCGTTGGCTCAGGTTGGAGTTTCTGTGCATGACCGCCCCTTCATGAACGGAGCGGAATCTCAAGGCCATGGAGGTTTTCCGACGTGGGAGTGGTGGGATGCCCCCTTCAATGATTCCTTCTGTGTGACAATTGAGACCTGTTGGGCAGCCCAGGACATCCCATATGGAATGACCAGAGCACCCTTGGAGAATGGATGCCAGGGAAGCCCGCCTCGCAATCCAATTGTCTACTAGCCACAATACAGTTGAGATCGGATCCCTCTGCGGGAGCAACCGGGGTGGTTGAGTTGAAATGGACTTTCCTGAGGATGAGCCCTAATGTGTGTTTCTGTCCATGAGGGACTTGAAATGGGGCGGTGGCACTGGGACCCTGAAGTATTCTCCTAAGCTTTTGACATAGCTCCCATGCACAAGTTTCCTTGTGGAGAGGAGATTTGTTCTGATGGGTGCCTCAGGAAACCCATTATGCTGGTATAGGAATCCAAACTTTTGAAGAGACATGCCTGTAAACCAAAGCAATGTATTCGATTATGGCCTAGGGTCCTGTCTTGTTCATTCTTCTTCTCTGGGGATATTCATCTATGGAATGAGTGGAGGTAGATGCTCATCTGGTGTCTTACTGCCCTTGTTTGTCCCCGGAGACCTACACTATTGGTTTGGCCTCAGGGACTTTGGAGAGCTCTCCTAATTTGTACGATTTTGGACAATGGAATGAGCAGAATTCCCATGGATTGGGTAGGCACAGTCCTAATGTGTGGCTTCAGAGGCACCATCATGAGGGTGTGTGGCCCAGGACTTTGAGGACAGAAGTCTGAAAGCACAAACTCAGCTTATGTTTGGGGATGTAGGTATGGCAGGCCCAATCTACAAATCATGAGAAGAAATCTTCAGGATATGAAGAAAGAGCGAGTCTGAGGCACTTGTTCAGGCTTTTGCATTTGGATTTTATATCAACGATGGCCGTGGAATGGGGGAAGACTCATGGGCCATGGACGAATCTTCCTCTCGGTGGATTTGGCCCGATCCCAATTGTTTTTCGTCAATCTGTGGGATGGGATGTCTCCTTTCAGGTTTATTACCTCAGGTGTATGAACAAAAGAGGAATTCCAAAGCAGAGCCCTGGGGAAGAGTGAAGGGAAAACCCAAACTATGGTTAAAAATTGGGGCCTAGGGGCATGGCAGGCACAATAAGCTGTCTCTTCATCCAGCCACTGAGAGGCCTTACTTGAGGGCTGGGCTCAGGCTGAGGGTCACAGTGTGTGTTTGTGACCAACGTGGCACGCGAGCATGGGCGGGGCCTCATGGGCCACACTGGTTTCAACTACACTGGACCTTGGACAACATGCCAATCACAAGGTCTTGCCATGGGGAAGGTGTTTTGATTTCTGCATCATTTTCAACCCTGGGCAGTGGTTGGAGATAAGGTCTAGGTTCAGAAGCCTGAAAACCGCAGTTGGGAAGACATGACAATCTAAGGCGATGGCGCATCTGATATGCTCAGTGTGCGGTCAACTGCCTGGGTGTTGGTCAGGAGGTTCTGGCTCAGGTTGTGTCAGACAGTGCACTAGTGCCCAAGTTAGACTATATAATTTGGGTAAAGTCGAGTGCCCTGTAGGTTTATCCTCATTTGAGGTGCCTGAGCACCTCATTAGGCAAGATATTTTTTCTGGAGGGCAGGCAGAGTGCTGCATTGTGGGTCCGGAATTGCTAAACTTTTTGGCTTCTGGGCCAGGAGTGTGAGGACAGAAGTCTGAGAACACGAGCTAGAGTTGAGTTTCAGGCCGAGCACGGCTGGTACCCCCTGCAGTCGCAACCAAAATCTCAAGCATCTGAAGTCAGGGCGAGGATCAGACATTGGCTCAGGTTGGAGTTTCTGTGCATGACTGCCCCTTCATGAAAGGAGCGGAATCTCAAGGCCATGGAGGTTTCCGACGTTGGGAGTGGTGGAATGCCCCCTTCAATGATACCTTCTGTGTGACAATTAAGACCTGTTGGGCAGCTCCAGGACATCCCATATGGAATGACTCCAGAGCATCGTTGGAGGATGGATGCCAGGCAAGCCCGCCTTGCAATCCAATTGTCTACTAGCCACAATACAGTTGAGATCAGATCCCTCTGCGGGAGCAACCGGGGTTGATGAGTTTAATGGACTTTCCTGAGGATGGGCCCTAATGTGTGTTTCTGTCCATGAGGGCCTTGGAATGGGGCGGTGACCCCGGGACCCTGAAGTATTCTCCTAAGCTTTTGAGATATTTCCCACCACAAGTTTCCTTGTGGAGAGGATATTTGTTCTGATGGGTGCCTCAGGAAACCCATTATGCTGGAATTGGAATCCAGACTTTTGAAGAGATATGCCTGTAAACCAAAGCAATGTATTCGATTATGGCCTAGGGTCCTGTCTTGTTCATTCTTCTTCTCTGGGGATATTCATCTATGGAATAAGTGGAGGTAGATGCTCACCTGGTGTCAGACCACCCTTGTTTGTCCCTGGAGACCTACACTATTGGGATTGCCTCGGGGACTTTGGAGAGTTCTCCCAATTTGTAAGATTTTGGACAATGGAATGGGCAGAATTCCCATGGATTGGGTAGGCACAGTCCGAATGTGTGGCTCCAGGGGCCCCAGCCTGGAGGCTGTGTGGCCCAGGACTTTGAGGACAGAAGTCTGAAAACACAAACTCACCTTATGTTTGGGGACATAGGTATGGCAGGCCCAATCTACACACCATGAGCAGAACTCTTCAGGATATGAAGAAAGAGCGAGTCTGAGGCACTTGCTCAGGCTTTTGTCTCTGGATTTTATATCAACGATGGCCGTGGAATGTGGGGAGGCATCATGGGCCATGGACGAATCTTCCTTTCTGTGGATTGGGGCGGTCCCAATTTTTTTCCGTCAATCTGTGGGATGGGAGGTCTCCTTTCAGGTTTATTACCTCAGGTGTCCGAACAAAAGAGGAATTCCAAAGCAGAGCCCTGGAGAAGAGTGAAGGGACAACCCAAACTATTGTTAAAAATTGGGACCAAGGAGCTTGGCAGGCCCAATAAGCTGTCTCTTCATCCAGTCACTGAGCGGCCTTCCTTGAGACTGGGCTCAGGCTGAGGGTCAAATGTGTGTTTGTGACAATAGTGGCCCGCGAGCATGGGTGGGGCCTCATGGGCCAAACTGGTTTCAACTACACTGGACCTTGGACAACATGCCAATCACAAGGTCTCTTGCCATGGGGAAGGTGTTCTGATTTCTGCACCATTTTCAATCTTGAGCAGTGATTGGACATAAGGTATAAGTTCTGAAGCCTGAAAAATCGCAGTTGGGAAGAGATGACGACCTAAAGCGATGGCGCGTCTGATATGCTCAGTGTGCGGTCAGCTGCCTGGGTGTTGGTCAGGGGGTTCTGGCTGAGGTTGTGTCAGACAGTAAACTAGTGCCCAAGTTAGAGTATATAATTTGGGTACAGTCGAGTTCCCTGTAGGTTTATCCTCATTTGAGGTGCCTGGGCACCTCATTAGGCAAGATATTTTTTCTAGAGAGCAGGCAGAGTGCTGCCTTGTGGGTCCGGAATTGCCAAAATGGAGGATTTCCGGGCCAGGAGTTTGAGGACAGAAGTCTGAGAACACAAGATAGACTTGGGCTTCAGGCCGAGGGCATGGTAGGTACCCCCTGCAGATCGGAAACCATATCTCAAGCATCTGAAGTCAAGGCGAGGATCAGACGTTGGATCAGGTTGCAGTTTCTGTGCACGACCGCCCCTTCATGAACGGAGCGGAATCTCAAGGCCATGGAGGTTTTCCGACGTGGGAGTGGTGGGATGCCCCCTTCAATGATTCCTTCTGTGTGACAATTGAGACCTGTTGGGCAGCCCAGGACATCCCATATGGAATGACCAGAGCACCCTTGTTGAATGGATGCCAGGGAAGCCCGCCTCACAATACAATTGTCTACTAGCCACAATACAGTTGAGATCGGATCCCTCTGTGAGAGCAACCGGGGTGGCTGAGTTGAAATGGACTTTCCTGAGGATGAGCCCTAATGTGTGTTTCTGTCCATGAGGGACTTGAAATGGGGCGGTGGCACTGGGACCCTGAAGTATTCTCCTAAGCTTTTGACATAGCTCCCATGCACAAGTTTCCTTGTGGAGAGGAGATTTGTTCTTATGGGTGCCTCAGGAAACCAATTATGCTGGTATTGGAATCCAGACTTTTGAAGAGACATGCCTGTAAACCAATGCAATGTATTCGATTATGGCCTAGGGTCCTGTCTTGTTCATTCTTCTTCTCTGGGGATATTCATCTATGGAATGAGTGGAGGTAGATGCTCACCTGGTGTCTTACCGCCCTTGTTTGTCCCCGGAGACCTACACTATTGGTTTGGCCTCAGGGACTTTGGAGAGTTCTTTTAATTTGTACGATTTTGGACAATGGAATGGGCAGAATTCCCATGGATTGGGTAGTCACAGTCCTAATGTGTGGCTTCAGAGGCCCCAGCATGAGGGTGTGTGGCCCAGGACTTTGAGGACAGAAGTCTGAAAACAAAACTCAGCTTAGGTTTTCCCACGTTGGGAGTTGTGGGATGCCACCTTCAAGGATTCCTTCAGCGGGACAATTGAGACCAGTTGGGCAGCTCCATGACATCCCATATGAAATGACTCCAGAGCACCGTTCGAGGATGGATGCCATGGAAGCCCGCCTCTCATTCCAATTGTCTCCTAGCAACAATACAGTTGAGATCGGATGGCTCTGCGGGAGCAAACGGGGTGGCTGAGTTGAAATGGACTTTCCTGAGGATGGGGCCTAAAGTGTGTTTGTGTCCATGAGGGCCTTGGAATGGGGTGGTGGCACCGGGACCCTGAAGTATTCTCCTAAGCTTTTGACATAGCTCCAATGCACAAGTTTCCTTGTGGAGAGGAGATTTTTTCTGATGGGTGCCTCAGGAAAACCCTTATGCTGGTCTTGGAATCCAGGCTCTTGAGGAGACATGCCTGTAAACCAAAGCAATGGATCCGATTATTGCCTAGGATCCTGTCTGGTTCAATCTTCTTCCCTGGGGATATCCGTCTATGGAATGAGTGGAGGTAGATGCTCACCTGGTGTCAGACCACCCTTGTTTGTCCCTGGAGACCTACACTATTGGGATTGCCTCGGGGACTTTGGAGAGTTCTCCCAATTTGTAAGATTTTGGACAATGGAATGGGCAGAATTCCCATAGATTGGGTAGGCACAGTCCGAATGTGTGGCTCCAGGGGCCCCAGCCTGGAGGCTGTGTGGCCCAGGACTTTGAGGACAGAAGTCTGAAAACACAAACTCACCTTATGTTTGGGGACGTAGGTATGGCAGGCCCAATCTACAAACCATGAGAAGAACTCTTCAGGATATGAAGAAAGAGCGAGTCTGAGGCACTTGCTCAGGGTTTTGTCTCTGGATTTTATATCAATGATGGCCGTGGAATGTGGGGAGGCCTCATGGGCCATGGACGAATATCCTCTCTGTGGATTGGGGCGGTCCCAATTATTTTTCGTCAATCTGTGGGATGGGAGGTCTCCTTTCAGGTTTATTACCTCAGGTGTCCGAACAAAAGAAGTATTCTAAAGCAGAGCCCTGGGGAAGAGTGAAGGGACAACCCAAACTATGGTTAAAAATTTGGGGCCTAGGGGCATGGCAGGCCCAATAAGCTGTTTCTTCATCCAGCCACTGAGCGGCCTTACTTGAGGACTGGGCTCAGGCTGAGGGTCAAATGTGTGTTTGTGACAAATGTGGCCCGCGAGCATGGGCGGGGCCTCATGGGCCAAACTGGTTTCAACTACACTGGACCTTGCACAACATGCCAATCACAAGGTCTCTTGCCATGGGGAAGGTGTTCTGATTTCTGCATCATTTTCAATCGTGAGCAGTGATTGGACATAAGGTATAGGTTCTGAAGCCTGAATAATCGTAGTTGGGAAGAGATGACGACCTAAGGCGATGGCGCGTCTGATATGCTCAGTGTGCGGTCAGCCTCCTGGGTGATGGTCAGGAGGTTCTGGCTCAGGTTGTGTCAGACAGTGCATTAGTGCCCAGGTTAGACTATATAATTTGGGTACAGTCGAGTGCCGTGTAGGTTTATCCTCATTTGAGGTGCCTGGGCACCTCATTAGGCAAGATATTTTTTCTAGAGGGCAGGCAGAGTGCTGCCTTGTGGGTCCGGAATTGCCAAACTTTTGGGCTTCTGGGCCAGGAGTGTGAGGACAGAAGTCTGAGAACACAAGCTAGACTTGAGTTTCAGGCCGAGGGCACGGCTGGTACCCCCTG
The DNA here is from genome assembly GCF_964662115.1 of Mustela nivalis. Taxonomy (NCBI): domain Eukaryota; kingdom Metazoa; phylum Chordata; class Mammalia; order Carnivora; family Mustelidae; genus Mustela; species Mustela nivalis. Next base: position 1,316,550 of record NW_028136454.1, on the reverse strand, counting down.
CAGTCGCAACCAAAACCTCAAGCATCTGAAGTCATGGCGAGGATCAGATGTTGGCTCAGGTTGGAGTTTCTGTGCATGACTACCCCTTCATGAACGGAGCGGAATCTCAAGGCCATGGAGGTTTTCCGACGTGGGAGTGGTGGGATGCCCCCTTCAATGATTCCTTCTGTGTGACAATTGAGACCTGTTGGGCAGCTCCAGGACATCCCATATGGAATGACTCCACAGCACCCTTGGAGGATGGATATCAGGCAAGCCCGCCTCGCAATCCACTTGTCTACTAGCCACAATACAGTTGAGATCGGATCCCTCTGCGGGAGCAACCTGGGTGGCTGAGTTGAAATGGACTTTCCTGAAGATGGGCCCTAATGTGTGTTTGTGTCCATGAGGGCCTTGAAATGGGGCGGTGGCACTGGGACCCTGAAGTATTCTCCTAAGCTTTTGACATAGCTCCCATGCACAAGTTTCCTTGTGGAGAGGAGATTTGTTCTGATGGGTGCCTCAGGAAACCCATTATGCTGGTATTGGAATCCAGACTTTTGAAGAGACATGCCTGTAAACCAATGCAATGTATTCGATTATGGCCTAGGGTCCTATCTTGTTCATTCTTCTTCTCTGGGGATATTCATCTATGGAATGAGTGGAGGTAGATGCTCACCTGGTGTCTTACCTCCCTCGTTTGTCCCCGGAGACCTACACTATTGGGATGGCCTCGGGGACTTTGGAGAGTTCTCCTAATTTGTACGTTTTTGGACAATGGAATTGGCAGAATTCCCATGGATTGGGTAGGCACAGTCCTAATGTGTGGCTTCAGGGGCCCTTACCTGAGGGTGTGTGGCTTAGGACTTTGAGGACAGAAGTCTGAAAACACAAATTCAGCTTAGGTTTGGGGATGTATGTATGGCAGGCCCAATCTACAAATCATGAGAAGAAATCTTCAGGATATGAAGAAAGAGCGATTCTGAGGCACTTTCTCAGGTTTTTGCATTTGGATTTTATATCAACGATGGCCGTGGAATGTGGGGTAGACTCATGGGTCATGGACGAATCTTCCTATCTGTGGATTTGGCCCGATCCCTATTATTTTTCGTCAATCTGTGGGATGGGAAGTCTCCTTTCAGGTTTATTACCTCAGGTTTCTCAACAAAAGAGGAATTCCAAAGCAGAGCCCTGGGGAAGAGTGAAGGGAAAACCCAAACTATGGTTAAATATTGGGGCCTCGGGGCATGGCAGGCACAATAAGCTGTCTCTACATCCAGCCACTGAGAGGCCTTACTTGAGGGCTCGGCTCAGGCTGAGGGTCACAGTGTGTGTTTGTGACCAATGTGGCACGCGAGCATGGGCGGGGCCTCATGGGCCACACTGGTTTCAACTACACTGGACCTTAAACAACATGCCAATCACAAGGTCTCTTGCCATGGGGAAGGTGTTTTGATTTCTGCATCATTTTCAACCCTGGGCAGTGGTTGGAGATAAGGTCTAGGTTCTGAAGCCTGAAAAATCGCAGTTGGGAAGAGATGACGATCTAAGGCGATGGCGCGTCTGATATGTTCAGTGTGCGGTCAACTGCCTGGGTGTTGGTCAGGAGGTTCTGGCTCAGGATGAGTCAGACAGTGCACTAGTGCCCAAGTTAGACTATATAATTTGGGTACACTCGAGTGCCCTGTAGGTTTATCCTCATTTGAGGTGCCTGGGGACCTCATTAGGCAAGATATTTTTTCTAGAGGGCAGGCTGAGTGCTGCATTGTGGGTCCGGAATTGCCAAACTTTTGGGCTTCTGGGCCAGGAATGTGAGGACAGAAGTCTGAGAACACAAGCTAGACTTGGGCTTCAGGCCGAGGGCACGGGAGGTACCCCCTGCAGATCGGAAACAATATCACAAGCATCTGAAGTCATGGCGAGGATCAGACGTTGTCTCAGGTTGTAGTTTCTGTGCATGACTGCCCCTTCATGAAAGAAGCGGAATCTCAAGGCCATGGAGCTTTTCCCACGTTGGGAGTTGTGTGATGCCCCTTCAGGAATTCCATCAGCGGGACAATTGAGACCTGTTGGGCAGCTCCAGGACATCTCATATGGAATGACTCCAGAGCACCGTTCGAGGATGGATGCCTGGGAAGCCCGCCTCGCATTCCAATTGTCTCCTAGCAACAATACAGTTGAGATCGAATGGCTCTGCGAGAGCAACCGTGGTGGCTGAGTTGAAATGGACTTTCCTGAGGATGGGGCCTTAAGTGTGTTTGTGTCCATGAGGGCCTTGGAATGGGGCAGTGGTTCCGGGACCCTGAAGTATTCTCCTAAGCTTTTGACATAGCTGCCATGCACAAGTTTCCTTGTGGAGAGGAGATTTTTTCTGATGGGTGCCTCAGGAAAACCCTTATGCTGGTCTTGGAATCCAGGCTCTTGAGGAGACATGCCTGTAAACCAAAGCAATGGATCCGATTATTGCCTAGGATCCTGTCTGGTTCAATCTTCTTCTCTGGGGATATCCGTCTATGGAATGAGTGGAGGTAGATGCTCACCTGGTGTCAGACCACCCTTGTTTGTCCCTGGAGACGTACACTATTGGGATTGCCTCGGGGACTTTGGAGAGTTCTCCCAATTTGTAAGATTTTGGACAATGGAATGGGTAGAATTTCCATGGATTGTGTAGGCACAGTCCAAATGTGTGGCTCCAGGGGCTCCAGCCTGGAGGGTGTGTGGCCCAGGACTTTGAGGACAGAAGTCTGAAAACACAAACTCCTTGCTTGGGGACGTAGGTATGGCAGGCCCAATCTACAAATCATGAGAAGAACTCTTCAGGATATGAAGAAGAGCGAATCTGAGGCACTTGCTCAGGCTTTTGTCTCTGGGTTTTATATCAATGATGGCCGTGGAATGTGGGGAGGCATCATGGGCCATGGACGAATCTTCCTCTCTGTGGATTTGGCCCGGTCCCAATTATTTTTCGTCAATCTGTGGGATGGGAGGTCTCCTTTCAGGTTTATTACCTCAGGTGTCCGAACAAAAGAGGAATTTCAAAGCAGAGCCCTGGGGAAGAGTGAAGGGACAACCCAAACTATGGTTAAAAATTGGGGCCTAGGGGCATGGCAGGCCCCATATGCTGTCTCTTCATCCAGCCACTGATCGGCCTTACTTGAGGACTGGGCTCAGGCTGAGGGTCAAATGTGTGTTTGTGACAAATGTGGCCCGTGAGCATTGGCGGGGCCTCATGGGCCAAACTGGTTTCCACTACACTGGAACTTGGACAACATGGCAATCACAAGGTCTCTTGCCATGGGGAAGGTGTTCTGATTTCTGCATCATTTTCAATCGTGAGCAGTGATTGGACATAAGGTATAGGTTCTGAAGCCTGAAAAACCGCAGTTGGCAAGAGATGACGACCTAAGGCGATGGCGCGTCTGATATGCTCAGTGTGCGGTCAGCTGCCTGGGTGTTGGTCAGGAGGTTCTGACTCAAGTTGTGTCAGACAGTGTATTAGTGCCCAGGTTAGACTATATAATTTGGGTAAAGTCGAGTGCCGTGTAGGTTTATCCTCATTTGAGGTGCCTGGGCACCTCATTAGGCAAGATATTTTTTCTAAAGGGCAGGCAGAGTGCTGCATTGTGGGTCCAGAATTGCCAAACTTTTGGGCTTCTGGGCCAGGAGTGTGAGGACAGAAGTCTGAGAACACAAACTAGACTTGAGTTTCAGGCCGAGGGCACGGCTGGTACTCCCTGCAGTCCCAACCAAAATCTCAAGCATCTGAAGTCACGGCGAGGATCAGACGTTGGCTCAGGTTGGAGTTTCTGTGCATGAATGCCCCTTCTAGAAAGGAGCGGAATCTCAAGGCCATGGAGGTTTTCCGACGTGGGAGTGGTGGGATGCCCCCTTCAATGTTTCCTTCTGTGTGACAATTGAGACCTGTTGGGCAGCTCCAGGACATCCCATATGGAATGACTCCAGAGCACCGTTGGAGGATGGATGCCAGGCAAGCCCGCCTCGCAATCCAATTGTCTACTAGCCACAATACAGTTGAGATCGGATCCCTCTGCGGGAGCAACCGGGGTGGCTGAGTTGAAATGGACTTTCCTGAGGATGGGCCCTAATGTGTGTTTGTGTCCATGAGGGCCTTGAAATGGGGCCGTGGCACTGGGACACTGAAGTATTCTCCTAAGCTTTTGACATAGCTCCCATGCACAAGTTTCCTTGTGGAGAGGAGATTTGTTCTGATGGGTGCCTCAGGAAACCCATTATGCTGGTATTGGAATCCAGACTTTTAAAGAGACATGCCTGTAAACCAAAGCAATGTATTCGATTATGGCCTAGGGTCCTGTCTTGTTCATTCTTCTTCTCTGGGGATATTCATCTATGGAATGAGTTGAGGTAGATGCTCACCTGGTGTTAGACCGTCCTTGTTTGTCCCCGGAGACCTACACTATTCGGATTGCCTCGGGGACTTTGGAGAGTTCTCATAATTTGTACGATTTTGGACAATGGAATGGGCAGAATTCCCATGGATTGGGTAGGCACAGTCCTAATGTGTGGCTTCAGGGGCCCCAACCTGAGGGTGTGTTGCCCAGGACTTTTAGGACATAAGTCTGAAAACACAAACTCAGCTTAGGTTTGGGGATGTAGGTATGGCAGGCCCAATCTACAAATCATGAGAAGAAATCTTCAGGATATGAAGAAAGAGCGATTCTGAGGCACTTGCTCAGGCTTTTGCATTTGGATTTTATATCAACGATGGCCGTGGAATGTGGGGAGGACTCATGGGCCATGGACAAATCTTCCTCTCTGTTGATTTGGCCCGATCCCAATTGTTATTCCTCAATCTGTGGGATGGGAGGTCTCCTTTCAGGTTTATTATCTCAGGTGTCTGAACCAAGAGGAATTCCAAAGCAGAGCCCTGGGGAAGAGTCAAGGGAAAACCCAAACTATGGTTAAAAATTGGGGCCTAGGGGTATGGCAGGCACTATAAGCTGTCTCTTCATCCAGCCACTGAGAGGCTTTACTTGAGGGCTGGGCTCAGGCTGAGGGTCACAGTGTGTGTTGTGACCAACGTGGCACCCGAGCATGGGCGGGGCCTCATGGGCCACACTGGTTTCAACTAAACTGGAACTTGGACAACATGCCAAACACAAGGTCTCTTGCCATGGGGAAGGTCTTCTGATTTCTGCATCATTTTCAACCCTGGGCAGTGTTTGGAGATAAGGTCTAGGTTCCGAGCTTGAAAAATCGCAGTTGGGAATAGATGACGATCTAAGGCAATGGCGCGTCTGATATGCTCAATGTGCGGTCAACTGCCTGGGTGTTGGTCAGGAGGTTCTGGCTCAGGTTGTGTCAGACAGTGCACTAGTGCCCAAGTTAGACTATATAATTTGGGTAGAGTCGAGTGCCGTGTAGGTTTATCCTCATTTGAGGTGCCTGGGCACCTCATTAGGCAAGATATTTTTTCTAGAGTGCGGCAGAGTGCTGCATTGTGGGTCCGGAATTGCCAAAATGGAGGATTTCTGGGCCAGGAGTTTGAGGACAGAAGTCTGAGAACACAAGATAGACTTGGGCTTCAGGCCGAGGGCACGGTAGTTACCCCCTGCAGATCGGAAACAATATCTAAGCATCTGAAGTCACGGCGAGGATCAGACGTTGGCTCAGGTTGTAGTTTCTGTGCATGACTGCCCCTTCAAGAAAGGAGCGGAATCTCAAGGCCATGGAGATTTACCCACGTTGGGAGTTGTGTGATGCCCCCTTCAAGGATTCCTTCTGCGGGACAATTGAGACCTGTTGGGCAGCTCCAGGACAACCCATATGAAATGAGTCCAGAGCACCGTTCGAGGATGGATGCCAGGGAAGCCCGCCTCTCATTCCAATTGTCTCCTAGCTACAATACAGTTGTGATCGGATGGCTCTGCGGAAGCAACCGGGGTGGCTGAGTTGAAATGGACATTCCTGAGGATGGGGCCTAAAGTGTGTTTTGTCCATGAGGGCCTTGGAATGGGGCGGTGGCACCGTAACCCTGAAGTATACTCCTACGCTTTTGACATAGCTCCCATGCACAAGTTTCCTTGTGGAGAGGAGATTTGTTCTGATGGGTGCCTCAGGAAAACCCTTATGCTGGTCTTGGAATCCAGGCTCTTGAGGAGACATGCCTGTAAACCAAAGCAATGGATCTGATTATTACCTAGGATCCTGTCTGGTTCAATCTTCTTCTCTGGGGATATCCGTCTATGGAATGAGTGGAGATTGATGCTCACCTGGTGTCAGACCACCCTTGTTTGTCCCTGGAGACGTACACTATTGAGATGGCCTCGGGGACCTTGGAGAGTTCTCCCAATTTGTAAGATTTTGGACAATGGAATGGGCAGAATTCCCATGGATTGGGTAGGCACAGTCCGAATGTGTGGCTCCAGGGGCCCCAGCCTGGAGGGTGTGTGGCCCAGGACTTTGAGGACAGAAGTCTGAAAACACAAACTCACCTTATGTTTGGGGACGTAGGTATGGCAGGCCCAATCTACAAATCATGAAAAGAACTCTTCAGGATATGTAGAAAGAGCGAGTCTGAGGCACTTGCTCAGGCTTTTGTCTCTGGGTTTTATATCAATGATGGCCGTGGAATGTGGGGAGCCATCATGGGCCATGGACGAATCTTCCTCTCTGTGGATTTTTCTAGGTCCCAATTATTTTTCGTCAATCTGTGGGATGGGAGGTCTCTTTTCAGGTTTATTACCTCAGGTGTCCGAACAAAAGAAGAATTCCAAAGCAGAGCCCTGGGGAAGAGTGAAGGGACAACCCAAACTATGGTTAAAAATTGGGGCCTAGGGGCATGGCAGGCCAAATAAGCTGACTCTTCATCCAGCCACTGAGCGGCCTTACTTGAGGACTGGGCTCAGGCTGAGGGTCAAATATGTGTTTGTGACAAATGTGGCCCGCGAGCATGGGCGGGGCCTCATGGTCCAAACTGGTTTCAACTACACTGGAACTTGGACAACATGCCAATCACAAGGTCTCTTGCCATGGGGAAGGTGTTCTGATTTCTGCATCATTTTCAATCGTGAGCAGTGATTGGACATAAGGTATAGGTTCTGAAGCCTGAAACATCGCTGTTGGGAAGAGATGACGACCTAAGGCGATGGCGCGTGTGATATGCTCAGTGTGCGGTCAGCTAACTGGGTGTTGGTCAGGAGGTTCTGGCTCAGGTTGTTTCAGACAGTGCACTAGTGCCCGGTTAGACTATATAATTTGGGTAGAGTCGAGTTCCGTGTAGGTTTATCCTCATTTGAGGTGCCTGGGCACCTCATTAGGCAAGATATTTTTTTCTAGAGGGCAGGCAGAGTGCTGCATTGTGGGTCCGGAATTGCTAAACTTTTTGGCTTCTGGGCCAGGAGTGTGAGGGCAGAAGTCTGAGAACACAAGCTAGACTGAGTTTCAGGCCGAGGGCACGGCTGGTACCCCCTGCAGTCGCAACCATAATCTCAAGCATCTGAAGTCACGGTGAGGATCAGTCGTTGGCTCAGGTTGGAGTTTCTGTGCATGACCGCCCCTTCATGAACGGAGCGGAATCTCACGGCCATGGAGGTTTTCCGACGTGGGAGTGGTGGGATGCCCCCTTCAATGATTCCTTCTGTGTGACAATTGAGACCTGTTGGGCAGCCCAGGACATCCCATATGGAAGGACCAGAGCAACCTTGGAGAATGGATGCCAGGGAAGCACGCCTCGCAATCCAATTGTTTACTAGCCACAATACAGTTGAAATCGGATCCTCTGCGGGAGCAACCGGGGTGGCTGAGTTGAAATGGACTTTCCTGTGGATGAGCCCTAATGTGTGTTTCTGTCCATGAGGGACTTGAAATGGGGCGGTGGCACTGGGACCCTGAAGTATTCTCCTAAGCTTTTGACATAGCTCCCATGCACAAGTTTCCATGTGGAGAGGAGATTTGTTCTGATGGGTGCCTCAGGAAACCCATTATGCTGGTATAGGAATCCAGACTTTGAAGAGACATGCCTGTAAACCAAAGCAATGTATTCGATTATGGCCTAAGGTCCTGTCTTGTTCATTCTGCTTCTCTGGGGATATTCATCTATGGAATGAGTGGAGGTAGATGCTCATCTGGTGTCTTACCGCCCTTGTTTATCCCCGGAGAACTGCACTATTGGTTTGGCCTCAGGGACTTTGGAGAGCTCTCCTAATTTGTACGATTTTGGACAATGGAATGAGCAGAATTCCCATGGATTGGGTAGGCACAGTCCTAATGTGTGGCTTCAGAGGCCCCAGCATGAGGGTGTGTGGCCCAGGAATTGAGGACAGAAGTCTGAAAGCACAAACTCAGCTTATGTTTGGGGATGTAAGTATGGCAGGCCCAATCTACAAATCATGAGAAGAAATCTTCAGGATATGAAGAAAGAGCGAGTCTGAGGCACTTGCTCAGGCTTTTGCATTTGGATTTTATATCAACGATGGCCGTGGAATGGGGGAGGACTCATGGGCCATGGACGAATCTTCCTCTCTGTGGATTTGGCCCGATCCCAATTGTTTTTCGTCAATCTGTGGGATGGGATTTCTCCTTTCAGGTTTATTACCTCAGGTGTCTGAACAAAAGAGGAATTCCAAAGCAGAGCCCTGGGGAAGAGTGAAGGGAAAACCCAAACTATGGTTAAAAATTGGGGCCTAGGGGCATGGCAGGCACAATAAGCTGTCTCTTCATCCAGCCACTGAGAGGCCTTACTTGAGGGCTGGGCTCAGGCTGAGGGTCACAGTGTGTGTTTGTGACCAACGTGGCACGCGAGCATGGGCGGGGCCTCATGGGCCACACTGGTTTCAACTACACTGGACCTTGGACAACATGCCAATCACAAGGTGTTGCCATGCGGAAGGTGCTTTGATTTCTGCATCATTTTCAACCCTGGGCAGTGGTTGGAGATAAGGTCTAGGTTCAGAAGCCTGAAAACCGCAGTTGGGAAGACATGACAATCTAAGGCGATGGCGCATCTGATATGCTCAGTGTGCGGTCAACTGCCTGGGTGTTGGTCAGGAGGTTCTGGCTCAGGTTGTGTCAGACAGTGCACTAGTGCCCAAGTTAGACTATATAATTTGGGTACAGTCGAGTGCCCTGTAGGTTTATCCTCATTTGAGGTGCCTGGGCACCTCATTAGGCAAGATATTTTTTCTAGAGGGCAGGCAAAGTGCTGCATTGTGGGTCCGGAATTGCCAAACTTGAGGGCTTCTGGGACAGGAGTGTGAGGACAGAAGTCTGAGAACACGAGCTAGAGTTGAGTTTCAGGCCGAGGGCACGGCTGGTACCCCCTGCAGTCGCAACCAAAATCTCAAGCATCTGAAGTCACGGCGAGGATCAGACGTTGGCTCAGGTTGCAGTTTCTGTGCATGACTGCCCCTTCATGAAAGGAGCAGAATCTCAAGGCCATGGAGGTTTCCGACGTTGGGAGTGGTGGAATGCCCCCTTCAATGATACCTTCTGTGTGACAATTAAGACCTGTTGGGCAGCTCCAGGACATCCCATATGGAATGACTCCAGAGCACCGTTGGAGGATGGATGCCAGGCAAGCCCGCCTCGCAATCCAATTGTCTACTAGCCACAATACAGTTGAGATCGGATCCCTCTGTGGGAGCAACCGGGGTGGATGAGTTGAAATGGACTTTCCTGAGGATGGGCCCTAATGTGTGTTTCTGTCCATGAGGGCCTTGGAATGGGGTGGTGGCACCGGGTCCCTGAAGTATTCTCCTAAGCTTTTGAGATAGTTCCCATGCACAAGTTTCCTTGTGGAGAGGATATTTGTTCTGATGGGTGCCTCAGGAAACCCATTATGCTGGAATTGGAATCCAGACTTTTGAAGAGACATGCCTGTAAACCAAAGCAATGTATTCGATTATGGCCTAGGGTCCTGTCTTGTTCATTCTTCTTCTCTGGGGATATTCATCTATGGAATAAGTGGAGGTAGATGCTCACCTGGTGTCAGACCACCCTTGTTTGTCCCTGGAGACCTACACTATTGGGATTGCCTCGGGGACTTTGGAGAGTTCTCCCAATTTGTAAGATTTTGGACAATGGAATGGGCAGAATTCCCATAGATTGGGTAGGCACAGTCCGAATGTGTGGCTCCAGGGGCCCCAGCCTGGAGGCTGTGTGGCCCAGGACTTTGAGGACAGAAGTCTGAAAACACAAACTCACCTTATGTTTGGGGACGTAGGTATGGCAGGCCCAATCTACAAACCATGAGAAGAACTCTTCAGGATATGAAGAAAGAGCGAGTCTGAGGCACTTGCTCAGGGTTTTGTCTCTGGATTTTATATCAATGATGGCCGTGGAATGTGGGGAGGCCTCATGGGCCATGGACGAATATCCTCTCTGTGGATTGGGGCGGTCCCAATTATTTTTCGTCAATCTGTGGGATGGGAGGTCTCCTTTCAGGTTTATTACCTCAGGTGTCCGAACAAAAGAAGTATTCTAAAGCAGAGCCCTGGGGAAGAGTGAAGGGACAACCCAAACTATGGTTAAAAATTTGGGGCCTAGGGGCATGGCAGGCCCAATAAGCTGTTTCTTCATCCAGCCACTGAGCGGCCTTACTTGAGGACTGGGCTCAGGCTGAGGGTCAAATGTGTGTTTGTGACAAATGTGGCCCGCGAGCATGGGCGGGGCCTCATGGGCCAAACTGGTTTCAACTACACTGGACCTTGCTCTACATGCCAATCACAAGGTCTCTTGCCATGGTGAAGGTGTTCTGATTTCTGCATCATTTTCAATCGTGAGCAGTGATTGGACATAAGGTATAGGTTCTGAAGCCTGAATAATCGTAGTTGGGAAGAGATGACGACCTAAGGCGATGGCGCATCTGATATGCTCAGTGTGCGGTCAGCCTCCTGGGTGATGGTCAGGAGGTTCTGGCTCAGGTTGTGTCAGACAGTGCATTAGTGCCCAGGTTAGACTATATAATTTGGGTACAGTCGAGTGCCGTGTAGGTTTATCCTCATTTGAGGTGCCTGGGCACCTCATTAGGCAAGATATTTTTTCTAGAGGGCCGGCAGAGTGCTGCCTTGTGGGTCCGGAATTGCCAAAATGGAGGACTTCCGGGCCAGGAGTGTGAGGACAGAAGTCTGAGAACACAAGATAGACTTGGGCTTCAGGCCGAGGGCACGGTAGGTACCCCCAATAGATCGGAAACCATATCTCAAGCATCTGAAGTCACGGCGAGGATCAGACGTTGGCTCAGGTTGTAGTTTCTGTGCATGACTGCCCCTTCATGAAAGGAGCGGAATCTCGAAGCCATGGAGCTTTTCTCACGTTGGGAGTTGTGTGATGCCCCCTTCAAGGATTCCTTCTGCGGGACAATTGAGACCACTTGGGCAGCTCAAGGACATCCCATATGAAATGACTCCAGAGCACCGTTCGAGGATGGATGCCATGGAAGCCCGCCTCTCATTCCAATTGTCTCCTAGCAACAATACAGTTGAGATCGGATGGCTCTGCGGGAGCAACCGGGGTGGCTGAGTTGAAATGGACTTTCCTGAGGATGGGGCCTAAAGTGTGTTTGTGTCCATGAGGGCCTTGGAATGGGGTGGTGGCACCGGGACCATGAAGTATTCTCCTAAGCTTTTGACATAGCTCCCATGCACAAGGTTCCTTGTGGAGAGGAGATTTGTTCTGATGGGTGCCTCAGGAAAACACTTATGCTGGTCTGGAATCCAGGCTCTTGAGGAGACATGCCTGTAAACCAAAGCAATGGATCCGATTATTGCCTAGGATCCTGTCTGGTTCAATCTTCTTCTCTGGGGATATCCGTCTATGGAATGAGTGGAGGTAGATGCTCACCTGGTTTCAGACCACCCTTGTTTGTCCCTGGAGACCTACACTATTGGGATTGCCTCGGGGACTTTGGAGAGTTCTCCCAATTTGTAAGATTTTGGACAATGGAATGGGCAGAATTCCCATAGATTGGGTAGGCACAGTCCGAATGTGTGGCTCCAGGGGCCCCAGCCTGGAGGCTGTGTGGCCCAGGACTTTGAGGACAGAAGTCTGAAAACACAAACTCACCTTATGTTTGAGGACGTAGGTATGGCAGGCCCAATCTACAAACCATGAGAAGAACTCTTCAGGATATGAAGAAAGAGCGAGTCTGAGGCACTTGCTCAGGGTTTTGTCTCTGGATTTTATATCAATGATGGCCGTGGAATGTGGGGAGGCCTCATGGGCCATGGACGAATATCCTCTCTGTGGATTGGGGCGGTCCCAATTATTTTTCGTCAATCTGTGGGATGGGAGGTCTCCTTTCAGGTTTATTACCTCAGGTGTCCGAACAAAAGAAGTATTCTAAAGCAGAGCCCTGGGGAAGAGTGAAGGGACAACCCAAACTATGGTTAAAAATTGGGGCCTAGGGGCATGGCAGGCCCAATAAGCTGTTTCTTCATCCAGCCACTGAGCGGCCTTACTTGAGGACTGGGCTCAGGCTGAGGGTCAAATGTGTGTTTGTGACAAATGTGGCCCGCGAGCATGGGCGGGGCCTCATGGGCCAAACTGGTTTCAACTACACTGGACCTTGCTCTACATGCCAATCACAAGGTCTCTTGCCATGGGGAAGGTGTTCTGATTTCTGCATCATTTTCAATCGTGAGCAGTGATTGGACATAAGGTATAGGTTCTGAAGCCTGAATAATCGTAGTTGGGAAGAGATGACGACCTAAGGCGATGGCGCGTCTGATATGCTCAGTGTGCGGTCAGCCTCCTGGGTGATGGTCAGGAGGTTCTGGCTCAGGTTGTGTCAGACAGTGCATTAGTGCCCAGGTTAGACTATATAATTTGGGTACAGTCGAGTGCCGTGTAGGTTTATCCTCATTTGAGGTGCCTGGGCACCTCATTAGGCAAGATATTTTTTCTAGAGGGCAGGCAGAGTGCTGCATTGTGGGTCCGGAATTGCCAAACTTTTGGGCTTCTGGGCCAGGAGTGTGAGGACAGAAGTCTGAGAACACAAGCTAGACTTGAGTTTTAGGCGAGGGCACGGCTGGCACACCCTGCAATCGCAACCAAAATCTCAAGCATCTGAAGTTACGGCGAGGATCAGACGTTGGCTCAGGTTGGAGTTTCTGTGCATGACTACCCCTTCATGAACGGAGCGGAATCTCAAGGCCATGGAGGTTTTCCGACGTGGGAGTGGTGTGATGCCCCCTTCAATGATTCCTTCTGTGTGACAATTGAGACCTGTTGGGCAGCTCCAGGACATCTCATATGGAATGACTCCACAGCACCCTTGGAGGATGGATGTCAGGGAAGCCCGTCTCGCAATCCAATTGTCTACTAGCAACAATACAGTTGACATCGGATCCCTCTGCGGGAGCAACCTGGGTGGCTGAGTTGAAATGGACTTTCCTGAGGATGGGCCCTAATGTGTGTTTGTGTCCATAAGGGCTTTGAAATGGGGCGGTGGCACTGGGACCCTGAAGTATTCTCCTAAGCTTTTGACATAGCTCCCATGCACAAGTTTCATTGTGGAGAGGAGATTTGTTCTGATGGGTGACTCAGGAAACCCATTATGCTGGTATTGGAATCCAGACTTTTGAAGAGACATGCCTGTAAACCAAAGCAATGTATTCGATTATGGCCTAGGGTCCTGTCTTGTTCATTCTTCTTCTCTGGGGATATTCATCTATGGAATGAGTGGAGGTAGATGCTCACCTGGTGTCTTACCTCCCTCGATTGTCCCCGGATACCTAAACTATTGGGATGACCTCGGGGACTTTGGAGAGTTCTCCTAATTTGTACGATTTTGGACAATGGAATGGGCAGAATTCCCATGGATTGGGTAGGCACAGTCCTCTTGTGTGGCTTCAGGGGCCCCTACCGGAGGGTGTGTGGCTTAGGACTTTGAGGACAGAAGTCTGAAAACACAAATTCAGCTTAGGTTTGTGGATGTAGGTATGGCAGGCCCAATCTACAAATCATGAGAAGAAATCTTCAGGATATGAAGAAAGAGCGATTCTGAGGCACTTGCTCAGGCTTTTGCATTTGGATTTTATATCAACGATGGCCGTGGAATGTGGGGTGGACTCATGGGTCATGGACAAATCTTCCTATCTGTGGATTTGACCCGATCCCAATTGTTTTTCGTCAATCTGCGGGATGGGAGGTCTCCTTTCAGGTTTATTACCTCAGGTGTCTGAACAAAAGAGGAATTCCAAAGCAGAGCCCTGGGGAAGAGTGAAGGGAAAACCCAAACTATGGTTAAAAATTGGGGCCTAGGGGCATGGCAGGCACAATAAGCTGTCTCTACATCCAGCCACTGAGAGGCCTTACTTGAGGGCTGGGCTCAGGCTGAAGGTCACAGTGTGTGTTTGTGACCAACGTGGCACGTGAGCATGGGCGGGGCCTCATGGGCCACACTGGTTTCAACTACACTGGACCTTGGACAACATGCCAATCACAAAGTCTCTTGCCATGGGGAAGGTGTTTTGATTTCTGCATCATTTTCAACCCTGGGCAGTGGTTGGAGATAAGGTCTAGGTTCTGAAGCCTGAAAAATCGCAATTGGGAAGAGATGACGATCTAAGGCGATGGCGCGTCTGATATGCTCAGTGTGCGGTCAACTGCCTGGGTGTTGGTCAGGAGGTTCTGGCTCAGGATGTGTCAGACAGTGCACTAGTGCCCAAGTTAGACTATATAATTTGGGTACAGTCGAGTGCCCTGTAGGTTTATCCTCATTTGAGGTGCCTGGGCACCTCATTAGGCAAGATATTTTTTCTAGAGGGCAGGCTGAGTGCTGCAATGTGGGTCCGGTATTGCCAAACTTTTGGGCTTCTGGGCCAGGAATGTGAGGACAGAAGTCTGAGAACACAAGCTAGACTTGGGCTTCAGGCCGAGGGCACGGTAGGTACCCCCTGCAGATCGGAAACAATATCACAAGCATCTGAAGTCATGGCGAGGATCAGACGTTCGCTCAGGTTGTAGTTTCTGTGCATGACTGCCCCATCATGAAAGAAGCGGAATTCAAGGCCATGGAGCTTTTCCCACGTTGGGAGTTCTGTGATGCCCCCTTCAAGGATTCCATCTGCGGGACAATTGAGACCTGTTGGGCAGCACCAGGTCATCTCATATGGAATGACTCCAGAGCACCGTTCGAGGATGGATGCCTGGGAAGCCCGCCTCCCATTCCAATTGTCTCCTAGCAACAATACAGTTGAGATCGGATGGCTCTGCGGGAGCAACCGTGGTGGCTGAGTTGAAATGGACTATCCTGAGGATGGGGCCTTAAGTGTGTTTGTGTCCATGAGGGCCTTGGAATGGGGCGGTGGTACCGGGACCCTGAAGTATTCTCCTAAGCTTTTGACATAGCTCCCATGCACAAGTTTCCTTGTGGAGAGGTGATTTGTTCTGATGGGTGCCTCAGGAAAACCCTTATGCTGGTCTTGGAATCCAGGCTCTTGAGGAGACATGCCTGTAAACCAAAGCAATGGATCCTATTATGGCCTAGGGTCCTGTCTGGTTCAATCTTCTTCTCTGGGGACATCCATCTATGGTATGAGTGGAGGTCGATTATCAGCTGGTGTCAGACAGCCCTTGTTTGTTCCGGGCGACCTACACTATTGGGATGGCCTCAGGGACGTTGGAAGTTTCTCCAAATTTGTGCGATTTTGGACCATGGAATGGGCAGAATTCCCATGGATTGGTAGGCACGGTCCTAATGTGTGGCTCCAGGGGCCCAGCCTGGAGTGTGTGTGGCCCAAAACTTTGAGAACAGAAGTCTGAAAACACAAACTCAGCTTAGGTTTGGGGACGTAGGTATGGCAGGCCCGATCTACAAGCCATGAGAAGAACTCTTCAGGATATGAAGAAAGTGCGAGTCTGAGGCGCTTGCTCAGGCTTTTGTCTCTGGATTTTGTATCAGCGATGGCCGTGGAATGTCGGGGAGGCCTCATGGGCCATGGACGAATCTTCCTCTTTGAGGATTTGGCCCGATTCCCAATTGCTTTTCGTCAGTCTGTGGGATGGGAGGACTCATTTCAGTTTTGTTACCTCAGGTGTCCCACCAAAAGAGGAATTCCAAAGCCAAGCCGTGGGGAAGACTGAAGGGAAAACTTGAACTATGGTTAAAAATTGGGGCCTAGAGGCATGGCAAGCCCAATATGCTATCTCTTCATCCAGCCACTGAGGGGCCTTACTTGAGGACTGGGCTCAGCCTGAGGGTCACAATGTGTGTTTGTGACCAATGTGGCCCGGGAGCATGGGCGGGGGCTCATGGGCCACATTGTTTCAACTACACTGAAGGTGGGACAACATGCCAACCACAAGGTTTCTTGCCATGGGGAAGGAGTTCTGATTTCTGCTTCACCTTCAACCCTGGGCAGTGATTGGAGATAAGGTCTAGGTTCTGAAACCTGAAAACCGAGGTTGGGAAGAGATGACGACCTAAGGCCATGGCGGCTCTATGTGCTCAGTATGCGGCCAGCTGTCAGGGATGGGCCAGGGGATCCAGGCTGAGGCTGTGTCAGAAAGGGCATTAGTGCCCTGGTCAGCCTATGTATTTAGGTTACAGCCAAGGTCGGTGGAGGTTGATCCAAATTTGGGGTTACTGGGTAGCCCCAGAGGACAATGTTTTTCTTCTGGAGGGCAGGCAGAGTGCTGCATTGTAGTTCTGGATTGCCAAACTGGAGGGCTTGTGGGCCAGTAGTCTGACGACAAAAGTCTGAGAACACAGGCTAGGCTTAGGTTTCTGGGTGAGACCATGGCAGGCACAATCTACAGACCTGAAACGAGTTCTCGTGCATCTGTAGTCAGGGCGAGGATCAGAGGATCGCTCAGGTTGAGTTTCTGTCCCTGATGGCCCCTTCATGAATGGGGGGGCATCACGAGGCCATGGGGGTTTTCCCACGATGGGAGTTGTGAGAAGCTCCAAACTGCAGAGAGTGTTCTGCAGGACAATTGAGACCTGTGGTTTGGCTCCAGGCCAATGATTCTAAGCAGGGTTCTAAGGATGGATGGCTGGGTAGCCCACCTCGCATTCCAGTTGTCTCCTAGCAACAAGACAGGTTAGATCTCCTGGATCTGTGGGGAGCAACCGAGGACGCTGAGTTGAAATGGACACCCCTGGGGATGGGTCCTAATGTGCTTTTGTGTCTATGGAGACCTTGGAATGAAGCGGTGGCCCTGGGGCCCTAAAGGCTTCTCCTAAACAGAGGCTTTGACACAGCTCCAACGTGCAAGTTTCCCATTTGTAGATGAGATGTTTTCTGATGGGTGAGTCAAGAAACAGCTATATGCTGCTTTTGAAATCCAGGCCTCTGAGGAGAGATGCTTGTTAACCAAAGCAATGGATCTGATTAGTGCCTAGGGGCCTGTTCTTTCCTTTTTACCTCTGGGACATCTGTCTATGGGTCTGAGTGCAGGTAGGTGCTCAGTTGGGCTCAGATTGCCCCTGTTTTTCCTGGGAAGCCAACACTATTGAGATGGATCAGGGACTTTAGAGGTGTATCCTATTAGAAGGGTTGTGGCCATTGGAATGGGCACACACTATTCCCTTAGAGAGGGCAAGTACAGTCCTCAGGTTTGGCTCCAGGGGCCTGAGCCTGTAGGTTGTGTAGGCCAGGGTTGTTTGGACAGTTGTCTGAAAACACAAACTCGGCTTATGTTTCGGGTCATAGGTATGGCAGGACTGACCTACAGACCATGAGAACTCTTCGGGATTTGAAAGAAGGGCGAGTGTGAGGCTCCTGCTTAAGTTTTTGTCTCTGGATATCGTGTCACTCATGGTCGTGTTATTTCTGGGTGACTTCATGCGAAATGGACGAGTCTTACTCTCTGGTGGTTTGGCCCTGTCCAAAGAGTTTGGGGTCATTCTGTGGGCTGGAAGAAGTCCGTTGTTTTTTTTTTTTTTGTTGTTGTTGTTGTTTTCTTTATTAACCTCAGGTGTCCAACCAAATGAGGGATTCCAGAGTAGAGCCCTGGAGAGGGGCGACTGGACAATCAGAAATCTGGGTAAAATTGGGGCTAGGGACATGTCAAGCCCATTATGACATCTAATGGTCCAGCCACTGAGAGGACTTACTAGAGGACAGGACTCATGTTGAGGGTCACAATGCGTGTGTATGCCCTCGTCTCACTCAAGAATGGGCGGGTCTTCAGGGTGAATGCTGGTTTCGCTTACAATGAACGTTGGACTACGTGCCAACCACAAGGGTTCCTGCCATGGGTAAGGGGGAGTTCTGATTTCTGCATCACACTCACCCCTGGGCATTGATTGGAGATAAGGTCTCGGTTCAGAATCCTGAAAACTGAGGTAGCGAAGAGAAGATGACCTAAGGCCATGGCGGCTTTTATGTGCTCAGTGTGCGGTCAGCTTTCTGAGTGTTGGTCAGGAGGTCCGGGCTCAGGTTTGTTCGACAGTGCATTAGTGCCCAGGTTAGACTATATAATTTGGGTAAAGTCGTGTGCTGTGTAGGTTTACCCTCATTTAAGTTGCCTGGGCAGCTCATGACGCAATAATTTTTTTTCTAGAGTGCAGGCAGAGTGCTGCATTGTGGGTCCGGAATTGCCAAACTTGAGGGCTTCGGGGCCAGGAGTGTGAGGACGGAAGTCTGAGAAGACAAGCAAGACTTGGGTCTCAGGGCGAGGGCACGGCAGGTACCCCCTGCAGATCTGAACCAATATCTCATGCATCTGAAGTCAGGGCTAGGATCAGACGTTGGCTCAGGTTGGAGTTTCTGTGCATGATGGCCGCTTCATGAAGGGAGCGGAATCTCGTGGCCATTGAGGTTTTCCCAAGTTGGGAGTTGTGGGATGCCCCCTTCAAGGATTCCTTCTGCGGGACAATTAAGACCTGTTGGACAGCTCCAGGACATCCCATATGGAATGCCTCCAGATCACCGTTCGTGGATGGATGCCTGGGAAGCCCACCTCGCATTCCAATTGTCTCCTAGCAACAAGACAGTTTAGATCTGATGGCTCTGCCGGAGCAACCGGGGTGGCTGAGTTGAAATGGACTTTCCTGAAAATTGGTCCTAATGTGTTTTTGGGTCCATGAGGGCATTGGAATGGGGCGGTGGCACCGGGACCCTGAAGTACTCTCCTAAGCTTTGGACATGGCTCCCATGCACAGGTTTCTTTGTGGAGACGAGATGACTTCTGATGGGTGCCTCAGGAAAACCCCTATGCTCGTATTGGAATCAGGCGTTTGAGGACACATGCCTGTAACCCAAAGCAATGGATCCTATTATGGCCTAGGGTCCTGTCTGGTTCAATCTTCTTCTCTGGGGACATCCATCTATGGTATGAGTGAAGGTCGATTATCATCTGGTGTCAGACAGCCCTTGTTTGTTCCGGGCGACCTACACTATTGGGATGGCCTCAGGGACTTTGGAGTTTTCTCCTACTTTGTACGATTTTGGACCATGGAATGGGCAGAATTCCCATGGATTGGTAGGCACAGTCCTAATGTGTGGCTCCAGGAGCCCAGCCTGGAGGCTGCGTGGCCCAAGACTTTGAGGACAGAAGTCTGAAAACACAAACTCAGCTTAGGTTTGGGGACGTAGGTATGGCAGGCCCGATCTACAAACCATGAGAAGAACTCTTCAGGATATGAAGAAAGTGCGAGTTTGAGGTGCTTGCTCAGACTTTTGTCTCTGGATTTTGTATCAGCGATGGCCGTGGAATGTCGGAGAGGCCTCATGGGCCATGGACGAATCCTCCTCTCTGAGGATTTGGCCCGATTCCAATTGCTTTTCGTCAATCTGTGGGATGGGAGGACTCATTTCAGTTTTGTTACCTCAGGTGTCTCACCAAAAGAGGAATTCCAAAGCAAAGCCGTGGGGAAGACTGAAGGGACAACCCGAACTATGGTTAAAAATTGGGGCCTAGGGGCATGGCAAGCCCAATATGCTATCTCTTCATCCAGCCACTGAGTGGCCTTACTTGAGGACTGGGCTCAGCCTGAGGGTCACAATGTGTGTTTGTGACCAATGCGGCCCGTGATCATGGGCGGGGCCTCAAGGGCCACACTGGTTTCAACTACTTTGAACGTTGGACAACATGCCAACCACAAGGTTTTTTGCTTTGGGGAAGGAGTTCTGATTTCTGCATCACCTTCAACCCTGGGCAGGGATTGGAGATAATGTCTAGGTTCTGAAACCTGAAACCGAGGTTGGGAAGAGATGACGACCTAAGGCCACGGCGGCTAGATGTGCTCAGTGTGCGTCCAGCTGTCTGGGAGGGGCCAGGGGGTCCAGGCTCAGGCTGTGTCAGAAAGGACATAAGTGCCCTGGTCTGCCTTTGTATTTGGGGTACAGCCAAGGTCGGTGCAGGGTGATCCTCATTTGGGGTTACTGGGTAGCCCCAGAGGACAATGTTTTTTCTTCTGGAGGGCAGGCAGAGTGCTGAATTGTAGTTCTGGATTGCCAAACTGGAGGGCTTGTGGGCCAGTAGTCTGACGACAAAAGTCTGAGAACACAAGCTAGGCTTAGGCCTCTGGGTGAGGCCATGGCAGGCACAATCTACAGACCTGAATCGAGATCTCGTGCTTCTGAAGTCAGGGCGAGGATCAGACGATCGCTCAGGTTGGAGTTTCTGTCCCTGATGGCCCCTTCATGAATGGGGGGGCATCACGAGGCCACGGGGGTTTTTCCACGATGGGAGTTGTGAGAAGCTCCAAAGTGCAGAGAGTCTTCTAAGACAATTGAGACCTGTTGTTTGGCTCCAGGCCAATGATTCTTAGCAGGCTTCTAAGGATGGATGGCTGGGTAGCCCACTTCGCATTCCAATTGTCTCCTAGCAACAAGACAGGTTAGATCTCCTGGATCTGTGGGGAGCAACCGAGGACGCTGAGTTGAAATGGACACCCCTGGGGATGGGTCCTAATGTGCTTTTGTGTCTATGGAGACCTTGGAATGAAGCTGTGGCCCTGGGGCCCTAAAGGGTTCTCCTAAACAGAGGCTTTGACACAGCTCCAACGTGCAAGTTTCCCATGTGTAGATGAGATGTTTTCTGATGGGTGAGTCAAGAAACAGCTATATGCTGCTTTTGAAATCCAGGCCTCTGAGGAGAGATGCCTGGAAACCAAAGCAATGGATCTGATTAGTGCCTAGGGGCCTGTTATTTCCTTTTTACCTCTGGGGACATCTGTCTATGGGTCTGAGTGCAGGTAGGTGCTCAGTTGGGCTCAGATTGCCCCTGTTTTTCCTGGGAAGCCACCACTATTGAGATGGATCAGGGACTTTGGAGATTTATCCTATTAAAAGGGTTGTGGCCATTGGAATGGGCACACACAATTCCCTTGGAGAGGGCAAGTACAGTCCTCAGGTTTGGCTCCAGGGGCCTGAGCCTGTAGGTTGTGTAGGCCAGGGCTGTTTGGACAGTTTTCTGAAAACACAAACTCGGCTTATGTTTCGGGTCATAGGTATGGCAGGACTGACCTACATACCATGAGGAGAACTCTTCTGGATTTGAAAGAAGGGCGAGTGTGAGGCTCCTGCTCAAGTTTTTGTCTCTGGATATCGTGTCACTCGTGGTCGTGTAATTTCTGGGTGACTTCATGGGAAATGGACCAGTCTTACTCTCTGGTGGTTTGGCCCCGCCCAAAGAGTTTGGGGTCATTCTGTGGGCTGGAAGAAGTCCGTTTTATTCATGTTGTTCTTGTTTTCTTTTTTAACCTCAGGTGTCCCACCAAATGAGGGATTCCAGAGTAGAGCCCTCGGAGGGGCGACTGGACAATCAGAAATCTGGGTAAAATTGGGGCTAGGGACATGTCAAGCCCATTATGACATCTAATTGTCCAGCCACTGAGAGGACTTACTAGAGGACAGGACTCATGCTGAGGGTCACAATGCGTGTGTATGCCCTCGTCGCACTCAAGAATGGGCGGGTCCTCAGGGTGAATGCTGGATTCTCCTACACTGAACGTTGGACAACGTGCCAACCACAAGGGTTCTTGCCATGATTAAGGTGGAGTTCTGATTTCTGCATCACACTCACCCCTGGGCAGAGATTGGAGATAAGGTCTCGGTTCTGAAGCCTGAAAACTGAGGTAGCGAAGAGATGATGACCTAAGGCCATGGCGGGATTTATGTGCTCGGTGTGCGGTCAGCTTTCTTTGTGTTGGTCAGGAGGTCCGGGCTCAGGTTGTGTTCGACAGTGCATTAGTGCCCAGGTTAGTCTATATAATTTGGGTAAAGTCGAGTGCTGTGTAGGTTTATCCTCATTTAAGTTGCCTGAGCAGCTCATGAGGCAATAATTTTTTTTCTAGAGGGCAGGCAGAGTGCTGCATTGTGGGTCCGGAATTGCCAAACTTGAGGGCTTCGGGGCCAGGAGTGTGAGGACGGAAGTCTGAGAAGACAAGCTAGACTTGGGTTTCAGGGCGAGGGCACGGCAGGTACCCCCTGCAGATCTGAACCAATATCTCATGCATCTGATGTCAGGGTGAGGATCAGACGTTGGCTCAGGTTGGATTATCTGTGCATGACGGCCGCTTCATGAAGGGAGCGGAATCTCGAGGCCATTGAGGTTTTCCCACGTTGGGAGTTGTGGGATGCCCCCTTCAAGGATTCCGTCTGCGGGACAATTGAGACCTGTTGGACAGCTCCAGGTCATCCCATATGGAATGACTCCAGAGCACCGTTCGCGCATGGATGCCTGGGAAGCCCGCCTCGCATTCCAATTGTCTCCTAGCATCAAGACAGTTTAGATCTGATGGCTCTGCCAGAGCAACTGGGTTGGCTGAGTTGAAATCCACTTTCCTGAGGATGGGTCCTAATGTGTTTTTGTGTCCATGAGAGCCTTGGAATGGGGCGGTGGCACCGGGAACCTGAAGTACTCTCCTAAAGTTTGGACATGGCTCCCATGCACAGGTTTCCTTGTGGAGACGAGACGAGTTCTGATGGGTGCCTCAGGAAGACCCCTATGCTCGTATTGGAATCAGGCTTTTGAGAACACATGCCTGTAACCCAAAGCCATGGTTCCTATTATGGCCTAGGGTCCTGTCTGGTTCAATCTTCTTCTCTGGGGACATCCATCTATGGTATGAGTGGAGGTCGATTATCAGCTGGTGTCAGACAGCCCTTGTTTGTTCCGGGCGACCTACACTATTGGGATGGCCTCAGGGACTTTGGAGGTTTCTCCTAATATGTACGATTTTGGACCATGGAATGGGCAGAATTCCCATGGATTGGTAGGCACAGTCCTAATGTGTGGCTCCAGAAGCCAGCATGGAGGGTGAGTGGCCCAAGACTTTGAGGACAGAAGTCTGAAAACACAAACTCAGCTTAGGTTTGGGGACGTAGGTATGGCAGGCCCGATCTACAAGCCATGAGAAGAACTCTTCAGGATATGAAGAAAGAGCGAGTCTGAAGCGCTTGCTCAGGGTTTTGTCTCTGGATTTTGTATCAGCGATTGCCGTGGAATGTCGGGGAGGCCTCATGGGCCATGGACGAATCTTCCTCTCTGAGGATTTGGCCAGATTCCCAATTGCTTTTCGTCAGTCTGTGGGATGGGAGGACTCATTTCAGTTTTGTTACCTCAGGTGTCTCACCAAAAGAGGAATTCCAAAGCCAAGCCGTGCGGAAGACTGAAGGGACAACTTGAACTATGGTTAAAAATTGGGGCCTAGGCGCATGGCAAGCCCAATATGCTATCTCTTCATCCAGCCACTTAGTGGCCTTACTTGAGGACTGGGCTCAGCCTGATGGTCACAATGTGTGTTTGTGACCAATGTGGCCCGGTTGCATGGGCGGGGGCTCATGGGCCACACTGTTTCAACTACACTGAACGTTGGAAAACATGCCAACCACAAGGTTTCTTGCCATGGGGAAGGAGTTCTGATTTCTGCATTACCTTCACCCTGGGCAGTGATTGGAGATAAGGTCTAGGTTCTGAAACCTGAAAACCGAGGTTGGGAAGAGATGACGACCTAAGGCCATGGCGGCTCTTTGTGCTCAGTGTGCGGCCAGCTGTCAGGGACGGGCCAGGAGATCCAGGCTCAGGCTTTGGCAGAAAGGGCATTAGTGCCCTGGTCAGCCTATGTATTTGGGGTACAGCCAAGGTCGGTGCAGGTTGATCCTCATTTGGGGTTACTGGGTAGCCCCAGAGGACAATGTTATTCTTCTGGAGGGCGGGCAGGGTGCTGCATTGTAATTCTGGATTGCCAAACTGGAGGGATTGTGGGCCAGTAGTCTGACGACAAAAGTCTGAGAACACAGGCTAGGCTTAGGTTTCTGGGTGAGGCCATGGCAGGCACAATCTACAGACCTGAATCGAGATCTCGTGCATCTGTAGTCAGGGCGAGGATCAGACGATCGCTCAGGTTGAGTTTCTGTCCCTGATGGCCCCTTCATGAATGGGGGGGCATCACGAGGCAATGGGGGTTTTCCCACGATGGGAGTTTTGAGAAGCTCCAAACTGCAGAGGGTCTTCTGCAGGACAATTGAGACCTGTTGTTTGGCTCCAGGCCAATGATTCTGAGCAGGGTTCTAAGGATGGATGGCTGGGTAGCCCACCTCGCATTCCAATTGTCTCCTAGCAACAAGACAGGTTAGATCTCCTGGATCTGTGGGGAGAAACCGAGGACGCTGAGTTGAAATGGACACCCCTGGGGATGTTTCCTAATGTGCTTTTGTGTCTATGGAGACCTTGGAATGAAGCTGTGGCCCTGGGGCCCTAAAGGGTTCTCCTAAACAGAGGCTTTGACACAGCTCCAACGTGCAAGTTTCCCATGTGTAGATGAGATGTTTTCTGATGGGTGAGTCAAGCAACAGCTATATGCTGCTTTTGAAATTCAGGCCTCTGAGGAGAGATGCCTGGAAACCAAAGCAATGGATCTGATTAGTGCCTAGGGGCCTGTTCTTTCCTTTATACCTCAGGGGACATCTGTCTATGGGTCTGAGTGCAGGTAGGTGCTCAGTTGGGCTCAGATAGCCCCTGTTTTTCCTGGTAAGCCACCACTATTGAGATGGATCAGGGACTTTGGAGGTTTATCCTATTAGAAGGGTTTTGGCCATTGGAATGAGCACACACAATTCCCTTGGAGAGGGCAAGTACAGTCCTCAGGTTTGGCTCCAGGGGCCTGAGCCGGTAGGTTGTGTAGGCCAGGGCTGTTTGGACAGTTGTCTGAAAACACAAACTCGGCTTATGTTTCGGGTCATAAGTATGGCAGGACTGAACTACAGACCATGAGGAGAACTCTTCGGGATTTGAAAGAAGGGCGAGTGTGAGGCTCCTGCTCAAGTTTTTGTCTCTGGATATCGTGTCACTCATGGTCGTGTAATTTCTGGGTGACTTCATGGGAAATGAACGAGTCTAACTCTCTGGTGTTTTGGCCCCGTCCAAAGAGTTTGGGGTCATTCTGTGGGCTGGAAGAAGCCCGTATTTTTTTTGTTGTTGTTGTTGTTTTCTTTTTTAACCTCAGGTGTCCCACCAAATGAGGAACTCCAGAGTAAAGCCCTGGGGAGGGTCGACTGGACAATCAGAAATCTGGTTAAAAATTGGGGCCTAGGGACATGTCAAGCCCATTATGACATCTAATGGTCCAGCCACTGAGAGGACTTACTAGAGCACAGGACTCATGCTGAGGGTCACAATGCGTGTGTATGCCCTCGTCGCACTCAAGAATGGTCGGGGCCTCAGGGTGAATGCTGGTTTGTCCTACACTGAACGTTGGACAACGTGCCAACCACAAGGGTTCTTGCCATGGGTAAGGAGGAGTTCTGATTTCTGCATCACACTCACCCCTGGGCAGTGATTGGAGATAAGGTCTCGGTTCTGAAACCTGAAAACTGAGGTAGCGAAGAGATGATGACCAAAGGCCATGGCGGGATTTATGTGCTCAGTGTGCGGTCAGCTTTCTTTGTGTTGGTCAGGAGGTCCGGGCTCAGGTTGTGTTGGAAAGTGCATTATTGCCCAGGTTAGACTATATAATTTGGGTAAAGTCGATGCTGGGTAGGTTTATCCTCATTTAAGTTGCCTGAGCAGCTCATGAGGCAATAATTTTTTTTCTAGAGGGCAGGCAGAGTGCTGCATTGTGGGTCCGGAATTGCCAAACTTGAGGGCTTCGGGGCCAGGAGTGTGAGGACGGAAGTCTGAGAAGACAAGCTAGACTTGGGTTTCAGGGCGAGGGCACGGCAGGTACCCCCTGCAGATCTGAACCAATATCTCATGCATCTGATGTCAGGGCGAGGATCAGACGTTGGCTCAGGTTGGATTTTCTGTGCATGACGGCTGCTTCATGAAGGGAGCGGAATCTCGACGCCATTGAGGTTTTCCCACTTTGGGAGTTGTGGGATGCCCCCTTTAAGGATTCCGTCTGCTGGACAATTGAGACCTGTTGGACAGCTCCAGGACATCCCATATAGAATGACTCCAGAGCACCGTTCGCGGATGGATGCCTGGGAAGCCCGCCTCGCATTCCAATTGTCTCCTAGCAACAAGACAATTTAGATCTGATGGCTCTGCCGGAGCAACCGGGGTGGCTGAGGTGAAATCGACTTTCCTGAGGATGGGCCCAGGTGTGTTTTTGTGTCCATGAGGGCCTTGGATGGGGCGGTGGCACCGGGACCCTGAAGTACTCTCCTAAGCTTTGGACATGGCTCCCATGCACAGGTTTCCTTGTGGAGACGAGATGAGTTCTGATGGGTGCCTCAGGAAGACCCCTATGCTCATATTGGAATCAGGCTTCTGAGGACACATGACTGTAACCCAAAGCAATGGATCCTATTATGGCCTAGGGTCCTGTCTGGTTCAATCTTCTTCTCTGGGGACATCCATCTATGGTATGAGTGGAGGTCGATTATCAGCTGGTGTCAGACAGCCCTTGTTTGTTCCGGGCGACCTACACTATTGGGATGGCCTCAGGGACGTTGGAAGTTTCTCCAAATTTGTGCGATTTTGGACCATGGAATGGGGAGAATTCCCATGGATTGGTAGGCACGGTCCTAATGTGTGGCTCCAGGGGCCCAGCCTGGAGTGTGTGTGGCCCAAAACTTTGAGAACAGAAGTCTGAAAACACAAACTCAGCTTAGGTTTGGGGACGTAGGTATGGCAGGCCCGATCTACAAGCCATGAGAAGAACTCTTCAGGATATGAAGAAAGTGCGAGTCTGAGGCGCTTGCTCAGGCTTTTGTCTCTGGATTTTGTATCAGCGATGGCCGTGAAATGTCGGGAAGGCCTCATGGGCCATGGACGAATCTTCCTCTTTGAGGATTTGGCCCGATTCCCAATTGCTTTTCGTCAGTCTGTGGGATGGGAGGACTCATTTCAGTTTTGTTACCTCAATTGTCCCACCAAAAGAGGAATTCCAAAGCAAAGCCGTGGGGAAGACTGAAGGGAAAACTTGAACTATGGTTAAAAATTGGGGCCTAGGGGCATGGCAAGCCCAATATGCTATCTCTTCATCCAGCCACTGAGTGGCCTAACTTGAGGACTGGGCTCAGCCTGAGGGTCACAATGTGTGTTTGTGACCAATGTGGCCCGGGAGCATGGGCGGGGGCTCATGGGCCACATTGTTTCAACTACACTGAAGGTTGGACAACATGCCAACCACAAGGTTTCTTGCCATGGGGAAGGAGTTCTGATTTCTGCATCACCTTCAACTCTGGGCAGTGATTGGAGATAAGGTCTAGGTTCTGAAACCTGAAACCGAGGTTGGGAAGAGATGACGACCTAAGGCCATGGCGGCTCTATGTGCTCAGTGTGCGGCCAGCTGTCAGGGATGGGCCAGGGGATCCAGGCTGAGGCTGTGTCAGAAAGGGCATTAGTGCCCTGGTCAGCCTATGTATTTAGGGTACAGCCAAGGTCGGTGGAGGTTGATCCAAATTTGGGGTTACTGGGTAGCCCCAGAGGACAATGTTTTTCTTCTGGAGGGCAGGCAGAGTGCTGCATTGTAGTTCTGGATTGCCAAACTGGAGGGCTTGTGGGCCAGTAGTCTGACGACAAAAGTCTGAGAACACAGGCTAGGCTTAGGTTTCTGGGTGAGGCCATGGCAGGCACAATCTACAGACCTGAATCGAGATCTCGTGCATCTGTAGTCAGGGCGAGGATCAGACGTTCGCTCAGGTTGAGTTTCTGTCCCTGATGGCCCCTTCATGAATGGGGGGGCATCACGAGGCCATGGGGGTTTTCCCACGATGGGAGTTGTGAGAAGCTCCAAACTGCAGAGAGTGTCTGCAGGACAATTGAGACCTGTTGTTTGGCTCCAGGCCAATGATTCTAAGCAGGGTTCTAAGGATGGATGGCTGGGTAGCCCACCTCGCATTCCAATTGTCTCCTAGCAACAAGACAGGTTAGATCTCCTGGATCTGTCGGGAGCAACCGAGGACGCTGAGTTGAAGTGGACACCCCTGGGGATGGGTCCTAATGTGCTTTTGCGTCTATGAAGACCTTGGAATGAAGCGGTGGCCCTGGGGCCCTAAAGGCTTCCCCTAAACAGAGGCTTTGACACACCTCCAACGTGCAAGTTTCCCATGTGTAGATGAGATGTTTTCTGATGGGTGAGTCAAGAAACAGCTATATGCTGCTTTTGAAATCCAGGCCTCTGAGGAGAGATGCCTGTTAACCAAAGCAATGGATCTGATTAGTGCCTAGGGGCCTGTTCTTTCCTTTTTACCTCTGGGACATCTGTCTATGGGTCTGAGTGCAGGTAGGTGCTCAGATGGGCTCAGATTGCCCCTGTTTTTCCTGGGAAGCCACCACTATTGAGATGGATCAGGGACTTTAGAGGTGTATCCTATGAGAAGGGTTGTGGCCATTGGAATGGGCACACACTATTCCCTTGGAGAGGGCAAGTACAGTCCTCAGGTTTGGCTCCAGGGGCCTGAGCCTGTAGGTTGTGTAGGCGAGGGCTGTTTGGACAGTTGTCTGAAAACACAAACTCGGCTTATGTTTCGGGTCATAGGTATGGCAGGACTGACCTACAGACCATGAGGAGAACTCTTCGGGATTTGAAAGAAGGGCGAGTGTGAGGCTCCTGCTCAAGTTTTTGTCTCTGGATATCGTGTCACTCATGGCCGTGTAATTTCTGGGTGACTTCATGGGAAATGGACGAGTCTTACTCTCTGGTGGTTTGGCCCCGCCCAAAGAGTTTGGGGTCATTCTGTGGGCTGGAAGAAGTCCGTTGTTTTTTTTTTTTTGTTGTTGTTGTTGTTTTCTTTATTAACCTCAGGTGTCCCACCAAATGAGGGATTCCAGAGTAGAGCCCTAGGAGAGGGGCGACTGGACAATCAGAAATCTGGGTAAAATTGGGGCTAGGGACATGTCAAGCCCATTATGACATCTAATGGTCCAGCCACTGAGAGGACTTACTAGAGGACAGGACTCATGTTGAGGGTCACAATGCGTGTGTATGCCCTCGTCTCACTCAAGAATGGGCGGGTCCTCAGGGTGAATGCTGGTTTCGCTTACACTGAACGTTGGACTACGTGCCAACCACAAGGGTTCCTGCCATGGGTAAGGGGGAGTTCTGATTTCTGCATCACACTCACCCCTGGGCATTGATTGGAGATAAGGTCTCGGTTCTGAAGCCTGAAAACTGAGGTAGCGAAGAGAAGATGACCTAAGGCCATGGCGGGTTTTAGGTGCTCAGTGTGCGGTCAGCTTTCTGAGTTTTGGTCAGGAGGTCCGGGCTCAGGTTTGTTCGACAGTGCATTAGTGCCCAGGTTAGACTATATAATTTGGGTAAAGTCGTGTGCTGTGTAGGTTTACCCTCATTTAAGTTGCCTGGGCAGCTCATGAGGCAATAATTTTTTTTCTAGAGGGCAGGCAGAGTGCTGCATTGTGGGTCCGGAATTGACAAACTTGAGGGATTCGGGGCCAGGAGTGTGAGGACGGAAGTCTGAGAAGACAAGCAAGACTTGGGTTTCAGGGCGAGGGCACGGCAGGTACCCCCTGCAGATCTGAACCAATATCTCATGCATCTGAAGTCAAGGCGAAGATCAGACGTTGGCTCAGGTTGGAGTTTCTGTGCATGATGGCCGCTTCATGAAGGGAGCGGAATCTCGTGGCCATTGAGGTTTTCCCACGTTGGGAGTTGTGGGATGCCCCCTTCAAGGATTCCTTCTGCGGGACAATTAAGACCTGTTGGACAGCTCCAGGACATCCCATATGGAATGCCTCCAGATCACCGTTCGTGGATGGATGCCTGGGAAGCCCGCCTCGCATTCCAATTGTCTCCTAGCAACAAGACAGTTTAGATCTGATGGCTCTGCCGGAGCAACCGGGGTGGCTGAGTTGAAATGGACTTTCCTGAAAATGGGTCCTAATGTGTTTTTGGGTCCATGAGGGCCTTGGAATGGGGCGGTGGCACCGGGACCCTGAAGTACTCTCCTAAGCTTTGGACATGGCTCCCATGCACAGGTTTCTTTGTGGAGACGAGATGACTTCTGATGGGTGCCTCAGGAAAACCCCTATGCTCGTATTGGAATCAGGCTTTTGAGGACACATGCCTGTAACCTAAAGCAATGAATCCTATTATGGCCTAGGATCCTGTCTGGTTCAAGCTTCTTCTCTGGGGACATCCATCTATGGTATGAGTGGAGGTCGATTATCAGCTGGTGTCAGACAGCCTTTGTTTGTTCCGGGCGACCTACACTATTGGGATGGCCTCAGGGACTTTGGAGTTTTCTCCTACTTTGTACGATTTTGGACCATGGAATGGGCAGAATTCCCATGGATTGGTAGGCACAGTCCTAATGTGTGGCTCAGGAGCCCAGCCTGAAGGGTGCGTGGCCCAAGACTTTGAGAAGAGAAGTCTGAAAACACAAACTCAGCTTAGGTTTGGGGACGTAGGTATGGCAGGCCCGATCTACAAGCCATGAGAAGAACTCTTCAGGATATGAAGAAAGTGCGATTCTGAGGCGCTTGCTCAGGCTTTTGTCTCTGGATTTTGTATCAGCGATGGCCGTAAAATGTCGGGGAGGCCTCATGGGCCATGGACGAATCCTTCTCTCTGAGGATTTGGCCCGATTCCAATTGCTTTTCGTCAATCTGTGGGATGGGAGGACTCATTTCAGTTTTGTTACCTCAGGTGTCTCACCAAAAGAGGAATTCCAAAGCAAAGCCGTGGGGAAGACTGAAGGGACAACCCGAAATATGGTTAAAGATTGGGGCCTAGGGGCATGGCAAGCCCAATATGCTATCTCTTCATCCAGCCACTGAGTGGCCTTACTTGAGGACTGGGCTCAGCCTGAGGGTCACAATGTGTGTTTGTGACCAATGTGGCCCGTGAGCATGGGCGGGGCCTCAAGGGCCACACTGGTTTCAACTACATTGAACGTTGGACAACATGCCAACCACAAGGTTTTTTGCTTTGGGGAAGGAGTTCTGATTTCTGCATCACCTTCAACTCTGGGCAGGGATTGGAGATAATGTCTAGGTTCTGAAACCTGAAACCGAGGTTTGGAAGAGATGACGACCTAAGGCCACGGCGGCTCGATGTGCTCAGTGTGCGTCCAGCTGTCTGGGAGGGGCCAGGGGGTCCAGGCTCAGGCTGTGTCAGAAAGGACATAAGTGCCCTGGTCTGCCTTTGTATTTGGGGTACAGCCAAGGTCGGTGCAGGTTGATCCTCATTTGGGGTTACTGGGTAGCCCCAGAGGACAATGTTTTTTCTTCTGGAGGGCAGGCAGAGTGCTGAATTGTAGTTCTGGATTGCCAAACTGGAGGGCTTGTGGGCCAGTAGTCTGACGACAAAAGTCTGAGAACACAAGCTAGGCTTAGGCCTCTGGGTGAGGCCATGGCAGGCACAATCTACAGACCTGAATCGAGATCTCGTGCTTCTGAAGTCAGGGCGAGGATCAGACGATCGCTCAGGTTGGAATTTCGTTCCCTGATGGCCCCTTCATGAATGGGGGGGCATCACGAGGCCACGGGGGTTTTTCCACGATGGGAGTTGTGAGAAGCTCCAAAGTGCAGAGAGTCTTCTAGGACAATTGAGACCTGTTGTTTGGCTCCAGGCCAATGATTCTGAGCAGGGTTCTAAGGATGGATGGCTGGGTAGCCCACCTCGCATTCCAATTGTCTCCTAGCAACAAGACAGGTTAGATCTCCTGGATCTGTGGGGAGCAACCGAGGACGCTGAGTTGAAATGGACACCCCTGGGGATGGGTCCTAATGTGCTTTTGTGTCTATGGAGACCTTGCAATGAAGCGGTGGCCCTGGGGCCCTAAAGGGTTCTCCTAAACAGAGGCTTTGACACAGCTCCAACGTGCAAGTTTCCCATGTGTAGATGAGATGTTTTCTGATGGGTGAGTCAAGAAACAGCTATATGCTGCTTTTGAAATCCAGGCCTCTGAGGAGAGATGCCTGGAAACCAAAGCAATGGATCTGATTAGTGCCTAGGGGCCTGTTCTTTCCTTTTTACCTCTGGGGACATCTGTCTATGGGTCTGAGTGCAGGTAGGTGCTCAGTTGGGCTCAGATTGCCCCTGTTTTTCCTGGGAAGCCACCACTATTGAGATGGATCAGGGACTTTGGAGATTTATCCTATTAAAAGGGTTGTGGCCATTGGAATGGGCACACACAATTCCCTTGGAGAGGGCAAGTACAGTCCTCAGGTTTGGCTCCAGGGGCCTGAGCCTGTAGGTTGTGTAGGCCAGGGCTGTTTGGACAGTTTTCTGAAAACACAAACTCGGCTTATGTTTCGGGTCATAGGTATGGCAGGACTGACCTACAGACCATGAGGAGAACTCTTCGGGATTTGAAAGAAGGGCGAGTCTGAGGCTCCTGCTCAAGTTTTTGTCTCTGGATATCGTGTCACTCGTGGTCGTGTAATTTCTGGGTGACTTCATGGGAAATGGACGAGTCTTACTCTCTGGTGGTTTGGCCCCGCCCAAAGAGTTTGGGGTCATTCTGTGGGCTGGAAGAAGTTCGTTTTTTTCATGTTGTTCTTGTTTTCTTTTTTAACCTCAGGTGTCCCACCAAATGAGGGATTCCAGAGTAGAGCCCTCGGAGGGGCGACTGGACAATCAGAAATCTGGGTAAAATTGGGGCTAGGGACATGTCAAGCCCATTATGACATCTAATTGTCCAGCCACTGAGAGGACTTACTAGAGGACAGGACTCATGCTGAGGGTCACAATGCGTGTGTATGCCCTCGTCGCACTCAAGAATGGGCGGGTCCTCAGGGTGAATGCTGGATTCTCCTACACTGAACGTTGGACAACGTGCCAACCACAAGGGTTCTTGCCATGATTAAGGTGGAGTTCTGATTTCTGCATCACACTCACCCCTGGGCAGTGATTGGAGATAAGATCTCGGTTCTGAAGCCTGAAAACTGAGGTAGCGAAGAGATGATGACCTAAGGCCATGGCGGGAATTATGTGCTCGGTGTGCGGTCAGCTTTCTTTGTGTTGGTCAGGAGGTCCGGGCTCAGGTTGTGTTCGACAGTGCATTAGTGCCCAGATTAGACTATATAATTTGGGTAAAGTCGAGTGCTGTGTAGGTTTATCCTCATTTAAGTTGCCTGAGCAGCTCATGAGGCAATAATTTTTTTTCTAGAGGGCAGGCAGAGTGCTGCATTGTGGGTCCGGAATTGCCAAACTTGAGGGCTTCGGGGCCAGGAGTGTGAGGACGGAAGTCTGAGAAGACAAGCTAGACTTGGGTTTCAGGGCGAGGGCACGGCAGGTACCCCCTTCAGATCTGAACCAATATCTCATGCATCTGATGTCAGGGTGAGGATCAGACGTTGGCTCAGGTTGGATTATCTGTGCATGACGGCCGCTTCATGAAGGGAGCGGAATCTCGAGGCCATTGAGGTTTTCCCACGTTGGGAATTGTGGGATGCCCCCTTCAAGGATTCCGTCTGCGGGACAATTGAGACCTGTTGGACAGCTCCAGGTCATCCCATATGGAATGACTCCAGAGCACCGTTCGCGGATGGATGCCTGGGAAGCCCGCCTCGCATTCCAATTGTCTCCTAGCATCAAGACAGTTTAGATCTGATGGCTCTGCCAGGGCAACCGGGGTGGCTGAGTTGAAATCGACTTTCCTGAGGATCGGTCCTAATGTGTTTTTGTGTCCATGAGAGCCATGGAAATGGGCGGTGGCACCGGGAACCTGAAGTACTCTCCTAAGCTTTGGACATGGCTCCCATGCACAGGTTTCCTTGTGCAGACGAGACGAGTTCTGATGGGTGCCTCAGGAAGACCCCTATGCTCGTATTGGAATCAGGCTTTTGAGAACACATGCCTGTAACCCAAAGCCATGGTTCCTATTATGGCCTAGGGTCCTGTCTGGTTCAATCTTCTTCTCTGGGGACATCCATCTATGGTATGAGTGGAGCTCGATTATCAGCTGGTGTCAGACAGCCCTTGTTTGTTCCGGGCGACCTACACTATTGGGATGGCCTCAGGGACTTTGGAGGTTTCTCCTACTTTGTACGATTTTGGACCATGGAATGCGCAGAATTCCCATGGATTGGTAGGCACAGTCTTAATGTGTGGCTCCAGGAGCCCAGCCTGGAGGGTGAGTGGCCCAAGACTTTGAGGACAGAAGTCTGAAAACACAAACTCAGCTTAGGTTTGGGGACGTAGGTATGGCAGGCCCGATCTACAAACCATGAGAAGAACTCTTCAGGATATGAAGAAAGTGCGAGTTTGAGGTACTTGCTCAGACTTTTGTCTCTGGATTTTGTATCAGCGATGGCCGTGGAATGTCGGGGAGGCCTCATGGGCCATGGACGACTCCTCCTCTCTGAGGATTTGGCCCGATTCCAATTGCTTTTCGTCAATCTGTGGGATGGGAGGACTCATTTCAGTTTTGTTACCTCAGGTGTCCCACCAAAAGAGAAATTCCAAAGCTTAGCCGTGGGGAAGACTGAAGGGACAACCCGAACTATGGTTAAAAATTGGGGCCTAGGGGCATGGCAAGCCCAATATGCTATCTCTTCATCCAGCCACTGAGTGGCCTTACTTGAGGACTGGGCTCAGCCTGAGGGTCACAATGTGTGTTTGTGACCAATGTGGCCCGCGAGCATGGGCGGGGCCTCATGGGCCACACTGGTTTCAACTACTTTGAACGTTGGACAACATGCCAACCACAAGGTTTCTTGCCATGGGGAAGGAGTTCTGATTTCTGCATCACCTTCAACCCTGGGCAGTGATTGGAGATAAGGTCTAGGTTCTGAAACCTGAAAACCGAGGTTGGGAAGAGATGACGACCTAAGGCCACGGCAGCTCGATGTGCTCAGTGTGCGAGCAGCTGTCTGGGAGAAGCCAGGGGGTCCAGGCTCAGGCTGTGTCAGAAAGGACATTAGTGCCCTGGTCTGCCTTTGTATTTGGGGTACAGCCAAGGTCGGTGCAGGTTGATTCTCATTTGGGGTTACTGGGTTGCCCCAGAGGACAATGTTTTTTCTTCTGGGGGGCAGGCATAGTGCTGCATTGTAGTTCTGGATTGCCAAACTGGAGGGCTTGTGGGCCAGTAGTATGACGACAAAATTCTGAGAACACAGGCTAGGCTTAGGTTTCTGGGTGAGGCCATGGCAGGCACAATCTACAGACCTGAATCGAGATCTCGTGCATCTGTAGTCAGGGCGAGGATCAGACGATCGCTCAGGTTGAGTTTCTGTCCCTGATGGCCCCTTCATGAATGGGGGGGCATCACGAGGCAATAGGGGTTTTCCCACGATGGGAGTTTTGAGAAGCTCCAAACTGCAGAGGGTCTTCTGCAGGACAATTGAGACCTGTTGTTTGGCTCCAGGCCAATGATTCTTAGCAGGCTTCTAAGGATGGATGGCTGGGTAGCCCACTTCGCATTCCAATTGTCTCCTAGCAACAAGACAGGTTAGATCTCCTGGATCTGTGGGTAGCAACCGAGGACGCTGAGTTGAAGTGGACACCCCTGGGGATGGGTCCTAATGTGCTTTTGTGTCTATGGAGACCTTGGAATGAAGCTGTGGCCCTGGGGCCCTAAAGGGTTCTCCTAAACAGAGGCTTTGACACAGCTCCAACGTGCAAGTTTCCCATGTGTAGATGAGATGTTTTCTGATGGGTGAGTCAAGAAACAGCTATATGCTGCTTTTGAAATCCAGGCCTCTGAGGAGAGATGCCTGGAAACCAAAGCAATGGATCTGATTAGTGCCTAGGGGCCTGTTCTTTCCTTTATACCTCAGGGGACATCTGTCTATGGGTCTGAGTGCAGGTAGGTGCTCAGTTGGGCTCAGATTGCCCCTGTTTTTCCTGGGAAGCCACCACTATTGAGATGGATCAGGGACTTTGGAGGTTTATGCTATTAGAAGGGTTTTGGCCATCGGAATGGGCACACACAATTCCCTTGGAGAGGGCAAGTACAGTCCTCAGGTTTGGCTCCAGGGGCCTGAGCCGGTAGGTTGTGTAGGCCAGGGCTGTTTGGACAGTTGTCTGAAAACACAAACTCGGCTTATGTTTCGGGTCATAAGTATGGCAGGACTGACCTACAGACCATGAGGAGAACTCTTCGGGATTTGAAAGAAGGGCTAGTGTGAGGCTCCTGCTCAAGTTTTTGTCTCTGGATATCGTGTCACTCATGGTCGTGTAATTTCTGGGTGACTTCATGGGAAATGAACGAGTCTAACTCTCTGGTGTTTTGGCCCCGTCCAAAGAGTTTGGGGTCATTCTGTGGGCTGGAAGAAGCCCGTATTTTTTTTTTGTTGTTGTTGTTTTCTTTTTTAACCTCAGGTGTCCCACCAAATGAGGAACTCCAGAGTAAAGCCCTGGGGAGGGGCGACTGGACAATCAGAAATCTGGTTAAAAATTGGGGCCTAGGGACATGTCAAGCCCATTATGACATCTAATGGTCCAGCCACTGAGAGGACTTACTAGAGGACAGGACTCATGCTGAGGGTCACAATGCGTGTGTATGCCCTCGTCGCACTCAAGAATGGTCGGGGCCTCAGGGTGAATGCTGGTTTCTCCTACACTGAACGTTGGACAACGTGCCAACCACAAGGGTTCTTGCCATGGGTAAGGAGGAGTTCTGATTTCTGCATCACACTCACCCCTGGGCAGTGATTGGAGATAAGGTCTCGGTTCTGAAACCTGAAAACTGAGGTAGCGAAGAGATGATGACCTAAGGCCATGGCTGGATTTATGTGCTCAGTGTGCGGTCAGCTTTCTTTGTGTTGGTCAGGAGGTCCGGGCTCAGGTTGTGTTGGCCAGTGCATTATTGCCCAGGTTAGACTATATAATTTGGGTAAAGTCGAGTGCTGTGTAGGTTTATCCTCATTTAAGTTGCCTGGGCAGCTCATGAGGCAATAATTTTTTTTCTAGAGGGCAGGCAGAGTGCTGCATTGTGGGTCCGGAATTGCCAAACTTGAGGGCTTCGGGGCCAGGAGTGTGAGGACGGAAGTCTGAGAAGACAAGCTAGACTTGGGTTTCAGGGCGAGGGCACGGCAGGTACCCCCTGCAGATCTGAACCAATATCTCATGCATCTGATGTCAGGGCGAGGATCAGACGTTGGCTCAGGTTGGATTTTCTGTGCATGACGGCCGCTTCATGAACGGAGCGGAATCTCGAGGCCATTGAGGTTTTCCCACGTTGGGAGTTGTGGGATGCCCCCTTCAAGGATTCCGTCTGCGGGAAAATTGAGACCTGTTGGACAGCTCCAGGACATCCCATATGGAATGACTCCAGAGCACCATTCGCGGATGGATGCCTGGGAAGCCCGCCTCGCATTCCAATTGTCTCCTAGCATCAAGACAGTTTAGATCTGATGGCTCTGCCAGAGCAACCGGGGTGGCTGAGTTGAAATCGACTTTCCTGAGGATGGGTCCTAATGTGTTTTTGTGTCCATGAGGGCCTTGGAATGGGGCGGTGGCACCGGGACCCTGAAGTACTCTCCTTAGGTTTGGACATGGCTCCCATGCACAGGTTTCCTTGTGGAGACGAGATGAGTTCTGATGGGTGCCTCAGGAAGACCCCTATGCTCGTATTGGAATCAGGCTTTTGAGGACACATGCCTGTAACCCAAAGCAATGGATCCGATTATGGCCAAGGGTCCTGTCTGGTTCAATCTTCTTCTCTGGGGACATCCATCTATGGTATGAGTGGAGGTCGATTATCAGCTGGTGTCAGACAGCCCTTGTTTGTTCCGGGCGACCTACACTATTGGGATGGCCTCAGGGACGTTGGAAGTTTCTCCAAATTTGTGCGATTTTGGACCATGGAATGGGCAGAATTCCCATGGATTGGTAGTCACGGTCCTAATGTGTGGCTCCAGGGGCCCAGCCTGGAGTGTGTGTGGCCCAAAATTTGAGGACAGAAGTCTGAAAACACAAACTTAGCTTAGGTTTGGGGACGTAGGTATGGCAGGCCCGATCTACAAGCCATGAGAAGAACTCTTCAGGATATGAAGAAAGTGCGAGTCTGAAGCGCTTGCTCAGGGTTTTGTCTCTGGATTTTGTATCAGCGATTGCCGTGGAATGTCGGGGAGGCCTCATGGGCCATGGACGAATCTTCCTCTCTGAGGATTTGGCCCGATTCCCAATTGCTTTTCGTCAGTCTGTGGGATGGGAGGACTCATTTCAGTTTTGTTACCTCAGGTGTCTCACCAAAAGAGGAATTCCAAAGCCAAGCCGTGCGGAAGACTGAAGGGACAACTTGAACTATGGTTAAAAATTGGGGCCTAGGCGCATGGCAAGCCCAATATGCTATCTCTTCATCAAGCCACTGAGTGGCCTTACTTGAGGACTGGGCTCAGCCTGATGGTCACAATGTGTGTTTGTGACCAATGTGGCCCGGTTGCATGGGCGGGGACTCATGGGCCACACTGTTTCAACTACACTGAACGTTGGAAAACATGCCAACCACAAGGTTTCTTGCCATGGGGAAGGAGTTCTGATTTCTGCATCACCTTCACCCTGGGCAGTGATTGGAGATAAGGTCTAGGTTCTGAAACCTGAAAACCGAGGTTGGGAAGAGATGACGACCTAAGACCATGGCGGCTCTTTGTGCTCAGTGTGCGGCCAGCTGTCAGGGATGGGCCAGGAGATCCAGGCTCAGGCTTTGGCAGAAAGGGCATTAGTGCCCTGGTCAGCCTATGTATTTTGGGTACAGCCAAGGTCGGTGCAGGTTGATCCTCATTTGGGGTTACTGGGTAGCCCCAGAGGACAATGTTTTTCTTCTGGAGGGCGGGCAGGGTGCTGCATTGTAATTCTGGATTGCCAAACTGGAGGGATTGTGGGCCAGTAGTCTGACGACAAATGTCTGAGAACACAGGCTAGGCTTAGGTTTCTGGGTGAGGCCATGGCAGGCACAATCTACAGACCTGAATCGAGATCTCGTGCATCTGTAGTCAGGGCAAGGATCAGACGATCGCTCAGGTTGAGTTTCTGTCCCTGATGGCCCCTTCATGAATGGGGGGGGCATCACGAGGCAATGGGGGTTTTCCCACGATGGGAGTTTTGAGAAGCTCCAAACTGCAGAGGGTCTTCTGCAGGACAATTGAGACCTGTTGTTTGGCTCCAGGCCAATGATTCTGAGCAGGCTTCTAAGGATGGATGGCTGGGTAGCCCACCTCGCATTCCAATTGTCTCCTAGCAACAAGACAGGTTAGATCTCCTGGATCTGTGGGGAGCAACCGATGACGCTGAGTTGAAATGGACACCCCTGGGGATGTTTCCTAATGTGCTTTTGTGTCTATGGAGACCTTGGAATGAAGCTGTGGCCCTGGGGCCCTAAAGGGTTCTCCTAAACAGAGGCTTTGACACAGCTCCAACGTGCAAGTTTCCCATGTGTAGATGAGATGTTTTCTGATGGGTGAGTCAAGCAACAGCTATATGCTGCTTTTGAAATCCAGGCCTCTGAGGAGAGATGCCTGGAAACCAAAGCAATGGATCTGATTAGTGCCTAGGGGCCTGTTCTTTCCTTTATACCTCAGGGGACATCTGTCTATGGGTCTGAGTGCAGGTAGGTGCTCAGTTGGGCTCAGATAGCCCCTGTTTTTCCTGGGAAGCCACCACTATTGAGATGGATCAGGGACTTTGGAGGTTTATCCTATTAGAAGGGTTTTGACCATTGGAATGAGCACACACAATTCCCTTGGAGAGGGCAAGTACAGTCCTCAGGTTTGGCTCCAGGGGCCTGAGCCGGTAGGTTGTGTAGGCCAGGGCTGTTTGGACAGTTGTCTGAAAACACAAACTCGGCTTATGTTTCGGGTCATAAGTATGGCAGGACTGAACTACAGACCATGAGGAGAACTCTTCGGGATTTGAAAGAAGGGCGAGTGTGAGGCTCCTGCTCAAGTTTTTGTCTCTGGATATCGTGTCACTCATGGTCGTGTAATTTCTGGGTGACTTCATGGGAAATGAACGAGTCTAACTCTCTGGTGTTTTGGCCCCGTCCAAAGAGTTTGGGGTCATTCTGTGGGCTGGAAGAAGCCCGTATTTTTTTTTTTTGTTGTTGTTGTTTTCTTTTTTAACCTCAGGTGTCCCACCAAATGAGGAACTCCAGAGTAAAGCCCTGGGGAGGGGCGACTGGACAATC
Organism: Mustela nivalis; assembly: GCF_964662115.1. Classification (NCBI taxonomy): domain Eukaryota; kingdom Metazoa; phylum Chordata; class Mammalia; order Carnivora; family Mustelidae; genus Mustela; species Mustela nivalis. Next base: position 1,276,156 of record NW_028136454.1, on the reverse strand, counting down.
AGAAATCTGGTTAAAAATTGGGGCTAGGGACATGTCAAGCCCATTATGACATCTAATGGTCCAGCCACTGAGAGGACTTACTAGAGCACAGGACTCATGCTGAGGGTCACAATGCGTGTGTATGCCCTTGTCGCACTCAAGAATGGGCGGGGCCTCAGGGTGAATGCTGGTTTCTCCTACACTGAACGTTCGACAACGTGCCAACCACAAGGGTTCTTGCCATGGGTAAGGAGGAGTTCTGATTTCTGCATCACACTCACCCCTGGGCAGTGATTGGAGATAAGGTCTCGGTTCTGAAACCTGAAAACTGAGGTAGCGAAGAGATGATGACCTAAGGCCATGGCGGGATTTATGTGCTCAGTGTGCGGTCAGCTTTCTTTGTGTTGGTCAGGAGGTCCGGGCTCAGGTTGTGTTGGACAGTGCATTATTGCCCAGGTTAGACTATATAATTTGGGTAAAGTCGAGTGCTGTGTAGGTTTATCCTCATTTAAGTTGCCTGAGCAGCTCATGAGGCAATAATTTTTTTTCTAGAGGGCAGGCAGAGTGCTGCATTGTGGGTCCGGAATTGCCAAACTTGAGGGCTTCGGGGCCAGGAGTGTGAGGACGGAAGTCTGAGAAGACAAGCTAGACTTGGGTTTCAGGGCGAGGGCACGGCAGGTACCCCCTGCAGATCTGAACCAATATCTCATGCATCTGAAGTCAGGGCGTGGGTCAGACGTTGGCTCAGGTTGGATTTTCTGTGCATGACGGCCGCTTCATGAAGGGAGCGGAATCTCGACGCCATTGAGGTTTTCCCACTTTGGGAGTTGTTGGATGCCCCCTTTAAGGATTCCGTCTGCTGGACAATTGAGACCTGTTGGACAGCTCCTGGACATGCCATATAGAATGACTCCAGAGCACCGTTCGCTGATGGATGCCTGGGAAGCCCGCCTCCCATTCCAATTGTCTCCTAGCAACAAGAGAATTTAGATCTGATGGCTCTGCCGGAGCAACCGCGGTGGCTGAGTTGAAATCGACTTTCCTGAGGATGGGCCCTAGTGTGTTTTTGTGTCCATGAGGGCCTTGGAATGGGGCGGTGTCACCGGGACCCTGAAGTACTCTCCTAAGCTTTGGACATGGCTCCCATGCACAGGTTTCCTTGTGGAGACGAGATGAGTTCTGATGGGTGCCTCAGGAAGAACCCTATGCTCATATTGGAATCAGGCTTGTGAGGACACATGCCTGTAACCCAAAGCAATGGATCCTATAATGGCCTAGGGTCCTGTCTGGTTCAATCTTCTTCTCTGGGGACATCCATCTATGGTATGAGTGGAGGTCGATTATCAGCTGGTGTCAGACAGCCCTTGTTTGTTCCGGGCGACCTACACTATTGGGATGGCCTCAGGGACGTTGGAAGTTTCTCCAAATTTGTGCGATTTTGGACCATGGAATGGGGAGAATTCCCATGGATTGGTAGGCACGGTCCTAATGTGTGGCTCCAGGGGCCCAGCCTGGAGTGTGTGTGGCCCAAAACTTTGAGAACAGAAGTCTGAAAACACAAACTCAGCTTAGGTTTGGGGACGTAGGTATGGCAGGCCCGATCTACAAGCCATGAGAAGAACTCTTCAGGATATGAAGAAAGTGCGAGTCTGAGGCGCTTGCTCAGGCTTTTGTCTCTGGATTTTGTATCAGCGATGGCCTTGGAATGTCGGGGAGGCCTCATGGGCCATGGACGAATCTTCCTCTTTGAGGATTTGGCCCGATTCCCAATTGCTTTTCGTCAGTCTGTGGGATGGGAGGACTCATTTCAGTTTTGTTACCTCAAGTGTCCCAACAAAAGAGGAATTCCAAAGCCAAGCCGTGGGGAAGACTGAAGGGAAAACTTGAACTATGGTTAAAAATTGGGGCCTAGGGGCATGGCAAGCCCAATATGCTATCTCTTCATCCAGCCACTGAGTGGCCTAACTTGAGGACTGGGCTCAGCCTGAGGGTCACAATGTGTGTTTGTGACCAATGTGGCCCGGGAGCATGGGCGGGGGCTCATGGGCCACATTGTTTCAACTACACTGAAGGTTGGACAACATGCCAACCACAAGGTTTCCTGCCATGGGGAAGGAGTTCTGATTTCTGCATCACCTTCAACCCTGGGCAGTGATTGGAGATAAGGTCTAGGTTCTGAAACCTGAAAACCGAGGTTGGGAAGAGATGACGACCTAAGGCCATGGCGGCTCTTTGTGCTCAGTGTGCGGCCAGCTGTCAGGGATGGGCCAGGGGATCCAGGCTGAGGCTGTGTCCGAAAGGGCATTAGTGCCCTGGTCAGCCTATGTATTTAGGGTACAGCCAAGGTCGGTGGAGGTTGATCCAAATTTGGGGTTACTGGGTAGCCCCAGAGGACAATGTTTTTCTTCTGGAGGGCAGAATTGGGGCTAGGGACATGTCAAGCCCATTATGACATCTAATGGTCCAGCCACTGAGAGGACTTACTAGAGGATAGGACTCATGTTGAGGGTCACAATGCGTGTGTATGCCCTTGTCGCACTCAAGAATGGGCAGTTCCTCAGGGTGAATGCTGGTTTCGCTTACACTGAACGTTGGACTACGTGCCAACCACAAGGGTTCCTGCCATGGGTAAGGGGGAGTTCTGATTTCTGCATCACACTCACCCCTGGGCATTGATTGGAGATAAGGTCTCGGTTCTGAAGCCTGAAAACTGAGGTAGCGAAGAGAAGATGACCTAAGGCCATGGCGGGTTTTATGTGCTCAGTGTGCGGTCAGCTTTCTGAGTGTTGGTCAGGAGGTCCGGGCTCAGGTTTGTTCGACAGTGCATTAGTGCCCAGGTTAGACTATATAATTTGGGTAAAGTCGTGTGCTGTGTAGGTTTACCCTCATTTAAGTTGCCTGGGCAGCTCATGAGGCAATAATTTCTTTTCTAGAGGGCAGGCAGAGTGCTGCATTGTGGGTCCGGAATTGCCAAACTTGAGGGCTTCGGGGCCAGGAGTGTGAGGACGGAAGTCTGAGAAGACAAGCAAGACTTGGGTTTCAGGGCGAGGGCACGGCAGGTACCCCCTGCAGATCTGAACCAATATCTCATGCATCTGAAGTCAGGGCGAGGATCAGACTTTGGCTCAGGTTGGAGTTTCTGTGCATGATGGCCGCTTCATGAAGGGAGCGGAATCTCGTGGCCATTGAGGTTTTCCCACGTTGGGAGTTGTGGGATGCCCCCTTCAAGGATTCCTTCTGCGGGACAAATAAGACCTGTTGGACAGCTCCAGAACATCCCATATGGAATGCCTCCAGATCACGGTTCGTGGATGGATGCCTGGGAAGCCCGCCTCGCATTCCAATTGTCTCCTAGAAACAAGACAGTTTAGATCTGATGGCTCTGCCGGAGCAACCGGGGTGGCTGAGTTGAAATGGACTTTCCTGAAAATGGGTCCTAATGTGTTTTTGGGTCCATGAGGGCCTTGGAATGGGGCGGTGGCACCGGGACCCTGAAGTACTCTCCTAAGCTTTGGACATGGCTCCCATGCACAGGTTTCTTTGTGGAGACGAGATGACTTCTGATGGGTGCCTCAGGAAAACCCCTATGCTCGTTTTGGAATCAGGCTTTTGAGGACACATGCCTGTAACCCAAAGCAATGGATCCTATTATGGCCTAGGATCCTGTCTGGTTCAATCTTCTTCTCTGGGGACATCCATCTATGGTATGAGTGGAGGTCGATTATCAGCTGGTGTCAGACAGCCCTTGTTTGTTCCGGGCGACCTACACTATTGGGATGGCCTCAGGGACTTTGGAGTTTTCTCCTACTTTGTACGATTTTGGACCATGGAATGGGCAGAATTCCCATGGATTGGTAGGCACAGTCCTAATGTGTGGCTCCAGGAGCCCAGCCTGGAGGGTGCGTGGCCCAAGACTTTGAGGAGAGGAGTCTGAAAACACAAACTCAGCTTAGGTTTGGGGACGTAGGTATGGCAGGCCCGATCTACAAGCCATGAGAAGAACTCTTCAGGATATGAAGAAAGTGCGATTCTGAGGCGCTTGCTCAGGCTTTTGTCTCTGGATTTTGTATCAGCGATGGCCGTGGAATGTCGGGGAGGCTTCATGGGCCATGGACGACTCCTCCTCTCTGAGGATTTGGCCCGATTCCAATTGCTTTTCGTCAATCTGTGGGATGGGAGGACTCATTTCAGTTTTGTTACCTCAGGTGTCTCACCAAAAGAGGAATTCCAAAGCAAAGCCGTGGGGAAGACTGAAGGGACAACCCGAACTATGGTTAAAAATTGGGGCCTAGGGGCATGGCAAGCCCAATATGCTATCTCTTCATCCAGCCACTGAGTGGCCTTACTTGAGGACTGGGCTCAGCCTGATGGTCACAATGTGTGTTTGTGACCAATGCGGCCCGTGAGCATGGGCGGGGCCTCAAGGGCCACACTGGTTTCAACTACTTTGAACGTTGGACAACATGCCAACCACAAGGTTTTTTGCTTTGGGGAAGGAGTTCTGATTTCTGCATCACCTTCAACCCTGGGCAGGGATTGGAGATAATGTCTAGGTTCTGAAACCTGAAACCGAGGTTGGGAAGAGATGACGACCTAAGGCCACGGCGGCTCGATGTGCTCAGTGTGCATCCAGCTGTCTGGGAGGGGCCAGGGGGTCCAGGCTCAGGCTGTGTCAGAAAGGACATAAGTGCCCTGGTCTGCCTTTGTATTTGGGGTACAGCCAAGGTCGGTGCAGGTTGATCCTCATTTGGGGTTACTGGGTAGCCCCAGAGGACAATGTTTTTTCTTCTGGAGGGCAGGCAGAGTGCTGAATTGTAGTTCTGGATTGCCAAACTGGAGGGCTTGTGGGCCAGTAGTCTGACGACAAAAGTCTGAGAACACAAGCTAGGCTTAGGCCTCTGGGTGAGGCCATGGCAGGCACAATCTACAGACCTGAATCGACATCTCGTGCATCTGAAGTCAGGGCGAGGATCAGACGATCGCTAAGGTTGGAGTTTCTGTCCCTGATGGCCCCTTCATGAATGGGGGGGCATCACGAGGCCATGGGGGTTTTCCCACGATGGGAGTTTTGAGAAGCTCCAAACTGCAGAGGGTCTTCTGCAGAACAATTGAGACCTGTTGTTTGGCTCCAGGCCAATGATTCTTAGCAGGCTTCTAAGGATGGATGGCTGGGTAGCCCACTTCGCATTCCAATTGTCTCCTAGCAACAAGACAGGTTAGATCTCCTGGATCTGTGGGGAGCAACCGAGGACGCTGAGTTGAAGTGGACACCCCTGGGGATGGGTCCTAATGTGCTTTTGTGTCTATGGAGACCTTGGAATGAAGCTGTGGCCCTGGGGCCCTAAAGGATTCTCCTAAACAGAGGCTTTGACACAGCTCCAACGTGCAAGATTCCCATATGTAGATGAGATGTTTTCTGATGGGTGAGTCAAGAAACAGCTATATGCTGCTTTTGAAATCCAGGCCTCTGAGGAGAGATCCTGGAAACCAAAGCAATGGATCTGATTAGTGCCTAGGGGCCTGTTCTTTCCTTTATACCTAAGGGGACATCGTCTATGGGTCTGAGTGCAGGTAGGTGCTCAGTTGGGCTCAGATAGCCCCTGTTTATCCTGGGAAGCCACCACTATTGAGATGGATCAGGGACTTTGGAGGTTTATCCTATTTGAAGGGTTGTGGCCATTGGAATGGGCACACACAATTCCCTTGGAGAGGGCAAGTTCAGTCCTCAGGTTTGGTTCCAGGGGCCTGAGCCGGTAGGTTGTGTAGGCCAGGGCTGTTTGGACAGTTGTCTGAAAACACAAACTCGGCTTATGTTTCTGGTCATAAGTATGGCAGGACTGAACTACAGACCATGAGGAGAACTCTTCGGGATTTGAAAGAAGGGCGAGTGTGAGGCTCCTGCTCAAGTTTTTGTCTCTGGATATCGTGTCACTCATGGTCGTGTAATTTCTGGGTGACTTCATGGGAAATGAACGAGTCTAACTCTCTGGTGTTTTGGCCCCGCCCAAAGAGTTTGGGGTCATTCTGTGGGCTGGAAGAAGTCCGTTTTTTTCTTGTTGTTCTTGTTTTCTTTTTTAACCTCAGGTGTCCCACCAAATGAGGGATTCCAGAGTAGAGCCCTGGGGAGGGGCGACTGGACAATCAGAAATCTGGTAAAAATTGGGGCCTAGGGACATGTCAAGCCCATTATGACATCTAATGGTCCAGCCACTGAGAGGACTTACTAGAGGACTGGACTCATGCTGAGGGTCACAATGCGTGTGTATGCCCTCGTCGCACTCAAGAATGGGCGGGTCCTCAGGGTGAATGCTGGATTCTCCTACACTGAACGTTGGACAACGTGCCAACCACAAGGGTTCTTGCCATGATTAAGGTGGAGTTCTGATTTCTGCATCACACTCACCCTTGGGCAGTGATTGGAGATAAGGTCTCGGTTCTGAAACCTGAAAACTGAGGTAGCGAAGAGATGATGACCTAAGGCCATGGCGGGATTTATGTGCTAGGTGTGCGGTCAGCTTTCTTTGTGTTGGTCAGGAGGTCCGGGCTCAGGTTGTGTTCGACAGTGCATTAGTGCCCAGGTTAGACTATATAATTGGGTAAAGTCGAGTGCTGTGTAGGTTTATCCTCATTTAAGTTGCCTGAGCAGCTCATGAGACAATAATTTTTTTTCTAGAGGGCAGGCAGAGTGCTGCATTGTGGGTCCGGAATTGCCAAACTTGAGGGCTTCGGGGCCAGGAGTGTGAGGACGGAAGTCTGAGAAGACAAGCTAGACTTGGGTTTCAGGGCGAGGGCACGGCAGGTACCCCCTGCAGATCTGAACCAATATCTCTTGCATCTGATGTCAGTGTGAGGATCAGACGTTGGCTCAGGTTGGATTTTCTGTGCATGACGGCCGCTTCATGAAGGGAGCAGAATCTCGAGGCCATTGAGGTTTTCCCACGTTGGGAGTTGTGGGATGCCCCCTTCAAGGATTCCATCTGCGGGACAATTGAGACCTTTTGGACAGCTCCAGGTCATCCCATATGGAATGACTCCAGAGCACCGTTCGCGGATGGATGCCTGGGAAGCCCGCCTCGCATTCCAATTGTCTCCTAGCATCAAGACAGTTTAGATCTGATGGCTCTGCCAGAGCAACCGGGGTGGCTGAGTTGAAATCGACTTTCCTGAGGATGGGTCCTAATGTGTTTTTGTGTCCATGAGGGCCTTGGAATGGGGCGGTGGCACCGGGACCCTGAAGTACTCTCCTAAGGTTTGGACATGGCTCCCATGCACAGGTTTCCTTGTGGAGACGAGATGAGTTCTGATGGGTGCCTCAGGAAGACCCCTATGCTCGTATTGGTATCAGGCTTTTGAGGATACATGCCTGTAACCCAAAGCAATGGATCCTATTATGGCCTAGGGTCCTGTCTGGTTCAATCTTCTTCTCTGGGGACATCCATCTATGGTATGAGTGGAGGTCGATTATCAGCTGGTGTCAGACAGCCCTTGTTTGTTCCGGGCGACCTACACTATTGGGATGGCCTCAGGGACGTTGGAAGTTTCTCAAAATTTGTGCGATTTTGGACCATGGAATGGGCAGAATTCCCATGGATTGGTAGGCACGGTCCTAATGTGTGGCTCCAGGGACCCATCCTGGAGTGTGTGTGGCCCAAAATTTGAGGACAGAAGTCTGAAAACACAAACTTAGCTTAGGTTTGGGGACGTAGGTATGGCAGGCCCGATCTACAAGCCATGAGAAGAACTCTTCAGGATATGAAGAAAGTGCGAGTCTGAAGCGCTTGCTCAGGGTTTTGTCTCTGGATTTTGTATCCGCGATTGCCGTGGAATGTCGGGGAGGCCTCATGGGCCATGGACGAATCTTCCTCTCTGAGGATTTGGCCCGATTCCCAATTGCTTTTCGTCAGTCTGTGGGATGGGAGGACTCATTTCAGTTTTGTTACCTCAGGTGTCCCACCAAAAGATGAATTCCAAAGCCAAGCCGTGCGGAAGACTGAAGGGACAACTTGAACTATGGTTAAAAATTGGGGCCTAGGCGCATGGCAAGCCCAATATGCTATCTCTTCATCAAGCCACTGAGTGCCCTTACTTGAGGACTGGGCTCAGCCTGAGGGTCACAATGTGTGTTTGTGACCAATGTGGCCCGGTTGCATGGGCGGGGGCTCATGGGCCACACTGTTTCAACTACACTGAACGTTGGACAACATGCCAACCACAAGGTTTCTTGCCATGGGGAAGGAGTTCTGATTTCTGCATCACCTTCAACCCTGGGCAGTGATTGGAGATAATGTCTAGGTTCTGAAACCTGAAAACCGAGGTTGGGAAGAGATGACGACCTAAGGCCATGGCGGCTCTTTGTGCTCAGTGTGCGGCCGCTGTCAGGGATGGGCCAGGAGATCCAGGCTCAGGCTTTGGCAGAAAGGGCATTAGTGCCCTGGTCAGCCTATGTATTTGGGGTACAGCCATGGTCGGTGCAGGTTGATCCTCATTTGGGGTTACTGGGTATCCCCAGAGGACAATGTTTTTCTTCAGGGGGGCCAGCAGAGTGCTGCATTGTAGTTCTGGATTGCCAAACTGGAGGGCTTGTAAGCCAGTAGTCTGACGACAAATGTCTGAGAACACAGGCTAGGCTTAGGTTTCTTGGTGAGGCCATGGCAGGCACAATCTACAGACCTGAATCGAGATCTCGTGCATCTGAAGTCAGGGCGAGGATCAGACGATCGCTCAGGTTGGAGTTTCTGTCCCTGATGGCCCCTTCATGAATGGGGGGGCATCACGAGGCCATGGGGGTTTTCCCACGATGGGAGTTTTGAGAAGCTCCAAACTGCAGAGGGTCTTCTGCAGGACAATTGAGACCTGTTGTTTGGCTCCAGGCCAATGATTCTTAGCAGGCTTCTAAGGATGGATGGCTGGGTAGCCCACGTCGCATTCCAATTGTCTCCTAGGAACAAGACAGGTTAGATCTCCTGGATCTGTGGGGAGCAACCGAGGACGCTGAGTTGAAGTGGACACCCCTGGGGATGGGACCTAATGTGCTTTTGTGTCTATGGAGACCTTGGAATGAAGCTGTGGCCCTGGGGCCCTAAAGGGTTCTCCTAAACAGAGGCTTTGACACAGCTCCAACGTGCAAGTTTCCCATGTGTAGATGAGATGTTTTCTGATGGGTGAGTCAAGAAACAGCTATATGCTGCTTTTGAAATCCAGGCCTCTGAGGAGAGATCCTGGAAACCAAAGCAATGGATCTGATTAGTGCCTAGGGGCCTGTTCTTTCCTTTATACCTCAGGGGACATCTGTCTATGGGTCTGAGTGCAGGTAGGTGCTCAGTTGGGCTCAGATAGCCCCTGTTTATCCTGGGAAGCCACCACTATTGAGATGGATCAGGGACTTTGGAGGTTTATCCTATTAGATGGGTTTTGGCCATTGGAATGGGCACACACAATTCCCTTGGAGAGGGCAAGTACAGTCCTCAGGTTTGGCTCCAGGGGCCTGAGCCGGTAGGTTGTGTAGGCCACGGCTGTTTGGACAGTTGTCTGAAAACACAAACTCGGCTTATGTTTCGGGTCATAAGTATGGCAGGACTGAACTACAGACCATGAGGAGAACTCTTCGGGATTTGAAAGAAGGGCGAGTGTGAGGCTCCTGCTCAAGTTTTTGTCTCTGGATATCGTGTCTCTCATGGTCGTGTAATTTCTGGGTGACTTCATGGGAAATGAACGTGTCTAACTCTCTGGTGTTTTGGCCCCGCCCAAAGAGTTTGGGGTCATTCTGTGGGCTGGAAGAAGTCCGTTTTTTTCTTGTTGTTCTTGTTTTCTTTTTTAACCTCAGGTGTCCCACCAAATGAGGGATTCCAGAGTAGAGCCCTGGGGAGGGGCGACTGGACAATCAGAAATCTGGTAAAAATTGGGGCCTAGGGACATGTCAAGCCCATTATGACATCTAATGGTCCAGCCACTGAGAGGACTTACTAGAGGACTGGACTCATGCTGAGGGTCACAATGCGTGTGTATGCCCTCGTCGCACTCAAGAATGGGCGGGTCCTCAGGGTGAATGCTGGATTCTCCTACACTGAACGTTGGACAACGTGCCAACCACAAGGGTTCTTGCCATGATTAAGGTGGAGTTCTGATTTCTGCATCACACTCACCCCTGGGCAGTGATTGGAGATAAGGTCTCGGTTCTTAAGCCTAAAACTGAGGTAGCGAAGAGATGATGACCTAAGGCCATGGCGGGATTTATGTGCTAGGTGTGCGGTCAGCTTTCTTTGTGTTGGTCAGGAGGTCCGGGCTCAGGTTGTGTTCGACAGTGCATTATTGCCCAGGTTAGACTATATAATTTGGGTAAAGTCGAGTGCTGTGTAGGTTTATCCTCATTTAAGTTGCCTGGGCAGCTCATGAGGCAATAATTTTTTTTCTAGAGGGCAGGCAGAGTGCTGCATTGTGGGTCCGGAATTGCCAAACTTGAGGGCTTCGGGGCCAGGAGTGTGAGGACGGAAGTCTGAGAAGACAAGCTAGACTTGGGTTTCAGGGCGAGGGCACGGCAGGTACCCCTGCAGATCTGAACCAATATCTCATGCATCTGATGTCAGGGTGAGGATCAGACGTTGGCTCAGGTTGGATTTTCTGTGCATGACGGCCGCTTCATGAAGGGAGCAGAATCTCGAGGCCATTGAGGTATTCCCACGTTGGGAGTTGTGGGATGCCCCCTTCAAGGATTCCGTCTGCGGGACAATTGAGACCTTTTGGACAGCTCCAGGTCATCCCATATGGAATGACTCCAGAGCACCATTTCAGATGGATGCCTGGGAAGCCCGCCTGGCATTCCAATTGTCTCCTAGCATCAAGACAGTTTAGATCTAATGGCTCTGCCAGAGCAACCGGGGTGGCTGAGTTGAAATCGACTTTCCTGAGGATGGGTCCTAATGTGTTTTTGTGTCCATGAGGGCCTTGGAATGGGGCGGTGGCACCGGGAACCTGAAGTACTCTCCTAAAGTTTGGACATGGATCCCATGGACAGGTTTCCTTGTGGAGACGAGACGAGTTCTGATGGGTGCCTCAGGAAGACCCCTATGCTCGTATTGGAATCAGGCTTTTGAGAACACATGCCTGTAACCCAAAGCCATGGTTCCTATTATGGCCTAGGGTCCTGTCTGGTTCAATCTTCTTCTCTGGGGACATCCATCTATGGTATGAGTGGAGCTCGATTATCAGCTGGTGTCAGACAGCCCTTGTTTGTTCCGGGCGACCTACACTATTGGGATGGCCTCAGACTTTGGAGGTTTCTCCTATTATGTACGATTTTGGACCATGGAATGGGCAGAATTCCCATGGATTGGTAGGCACAGTCCTAATGTGTGGCTCCAGGAGCCCAGCCTGGAGGGTGCATGGCCCAAGACTTTGAGGACAGAAGTCTGAATACACAAACTCAGCTTAGGTTTGGGGACGTAGGTATGGCAGGCCCGATCTACAAACCATGAGAAGAACTCTTCAGGATTTGAAGAAAGTGCGAGTTTGAGGTGCTTGCTCAGACTTTTGTCTCTGGATTTTGTATCAGCGATGGCCGTGGAATGTCGGGGAAACCTCATGGGCCATGGACGAATCCTCCTCTCTGAGGATTTGGCCCGATTCCAATTGCTTTTCGTCAATCTGTGGGATGGGAGGACTCATTTCAGTTTTGTTACCTCAGGTGTCCCACCAAAAGAGAAATTCCAAAGCATAGCCGTGGGGAAGACTGAAGGGACAACCCGAACTATGGTTAAAAATTGGGGCCTAGTGGCATGGCAAGCCCAATATGCTATCTCTTCATCCAGCCACTTAGTGGTCTAACTTGAGGACTGGGCTCAGCCTGAGGGTCACAATGTGTGTTTGTGACCAATGTGGCCCGCGAGCATGGGCGGGGCCACATGGGCCACACTGGTTTCAACTACTTTGAACGTTGGACAACATGCCAACCACAAGGTTTCTTGCCATGGGGAAGGAGTTCTTATCTGCATCACCTTCAACCCTGGGCAGTGATTGGAGATAAGGTCTAGGTTCTGAAACCTGAAAACCGAGGTTGGGAAGAGATGACGACCTAAGGCCATGGCTGCTCTTTGTGCTCAGTGTGCGGCCAGCTGTCAGGGATGGGCCAGGAGATCCAGGCTCAGGCTGTGGCAGAAAGGGCATTAGTGCCCTGGTCAGCCTATGTATTTGGGGTACAGCCATGTCGGTGCAGGTTGATCCTCATTTGGGGTTACTGGGTAGCCCCAGAGGACAATGTTTTTCTTCTGGAAGGCAGGCAGAGTGCTCCATTGTACTTCTGGATTGCCAAACTGGAGGGCTTGTGGGCCAGTACTCTGACGACAAAAGTCTGAGAACACAGGCTAGGCTTAGGTTTCTGGGTGAGGCTATGGCAGGCACAATCTACAGACCTGAATCGAGATCTCGTGCATCTGAAGTCAGCGCGAGGATCAGACGATCGCTCAGGTTGGAGTTTCTGTCCCTGATGGCCCCTTCATGAATGGGGGGGCATCACGAGGCCATGGGGGTTTTCCCACGATGGGAGTTTTGAGAAGCTCCAAACTGCAGAGGGTCTTCTGCAGGACAATTGAGACCTGTTGTTTGGCTCCAGGCCAATGATTCTTAGCAGGCTTCTAAGGATGGATGGCTGGGTAGCCCACGTCGCATTCCAATTGTCTCCTAGGAACAAGACAGGTTAGATCTCCTGGATCTGTGGGGAGCAACCGAGGACGCTGAGTTGCAGTGGAAACCCCTGGGGATGGGTCCTAATGTGCTTTTGTGTCTATGGAGACCTTGGAATGAAGCTGTGGCCCTGGGGCCCTAAAGGGTTCTCCTAAACAGAGGCTTTGACACAGCTCCAACGAGCAAGTTTCCCATGTGTAGATGAGATGTTTTCTGATGGGTGAGTCAAGAAACAGCTATATGCTGCTTTTGAAATCCAGGCCTCTGAGGAGAGATGCCTGGAAACCAAAACAATGGATCTGATTAGTGCCTAGGGGCCTGTTCTTTCCTTTATACCTCAGGGGACATCTGTCTATGGGTCTGAGTGCAGGTAGGTGCTCAGTTGGGCTCAGATAGCCCCTGTTTTTCCTGGGAAGCCACCACTATTGAGATGGATCAGGGACTTTGGAGGTTTATCCTATTAGAAGGGTTTTGGCCATTGGAATGGGCACACACAATTCCCTTGGAGAGGGCAAGTACAGTCCTCAGGTTTGGCTCCAGGGGCCTGAGCCGGTAGGTTGTGTAGGCCAGGGCTGTTTGGACAGTTGTCTGAAAACACAAACTCGGCTTATGTTTCGGGTCATAAGTATGGCAGGACTGAACTAAAGACCATGAGGAGAACTCTTCGGGATTTGAAAGAAGGGCGAGTGTGAGGCTCCTGCTCAAGTTTTTGTCTCTGGATATCGTGTCACTCATGGTCGTGTAATTTCTGGGTGACTTCATGGGAAATGAACGAGTCTAACTCTCTGGTGTTTTGGCCCCGTCCAAAGATTTTGGGGTCATTCTGTGGGCTGGAAGAAGCCCGTATTTTTTTTTGTTGTTGTTGTTTTCTTTTTTAACCTCAGGTGTCCCACCAAATGAGGAACCCAGAGTAAAGCCCTGGGGAGGGGCGACTGGACAATCAGAAATCTGGTTAAAAATTGGGGCCTAGGGACATGTCAAGCCCATTATGACATCTAATGGTCCAGCCACTGAGAGGACTTACTAGAGCACAGGACTCATGCTGAGGGTCACAATGCGTGTGTATGCCCTCGTCGCACTCGAGAATGGGCGGGTCCTCAGGGTGAATGCTGGTTTCTCCTACACTGAATGTTGGACAACGTGCCAACCACAAGGGTTCTTGCCATGGGTAAGGAGGAGTTCTGATTTCTGCATCACACTCACCCCTGGGCAGTGATTGGAGATAAGGTCTCGGTTCTGAAACCTGAAAACTGAGGTAGCGAAGAGATGATGACCTAAGGCCATGGCGGGATTTATGTGCTCAGTGTGCAGTCAGCTTTCTTTGTGTTGGTCAGGAGGTCCGGGCTCAGGTTGTGTTCGACAGTGCATTATTGCCCAGGTTAGACTATATAATTTGGGTAAAGTCGAGTGCTGTGTAGGTTTATCCTCATTTAAGTTGCCTGGGCAGCTCATGAGGCAATAATTTTTTTTTCTAGAGGGCAGGCAGAGTGCTGCATTGTGGGTCCGGAATTGCCAAACTTGAGGGCTTCGGGGCCAGGAGTGTGAGGACGGAAGTCTGAGAAGACAAGCTAGACTTGGGTTTCAGGGCGAGGGCACGGCAGGTACCCCCTGCAGATCTGAACCAATATCTCTTGCATCTGATGTCAGGGCGAGGATCAGACGTTGGCTCAGGTTGGATTTTCTGTGCATGATGGCCGCTTCATGAAGGGAGCGGAATCTCGAGGCCATTGAAGTTTTCCCACGTTGGGAGTTGTGGGATGCCCCCTTCAAGGATTCCGTCTGCAGGACAATTGAGACCTGTTGGACAGCTCCAGGACATCCCATATGGAATGACTCCAGAGCACCATTCGCGGATGGATGCCTGGGAAGCCCGCCTCGCATTCCAATTGTCTCCTAGCATCAAGACAGTTTAGATCTGATCGCTCTGCCAGAGCAACCGGGGTGGCTGAGTTGAAATCGACTTTCCTGAGGATGGGTCCTAATGTGTTTTTGTGTCCATGAGGGCCTTGGAATGGGGCGGTGGCACCGGGACCCTGAAGTACTCTCCTAAGCTTTGGACATGGCTCCCATGCACAGGTTTCCTTGTGGAGACGAGATGAGTTCGGATGGGTGCCTCAGGAAGACCCCTATGCTCGTATTGGAATCAGGCTTTTGAGGACACATGCCTGTAACCCTAAGCAATGGATCCTATTATGGCCTAGGGTCCTGTCTGGTTCAATCTTCTTCTCTGGGGACATCCATCTATGGTATGAGTGGAGGTCGATTATCAGCTGGTGTCAGACAGCCCTTGTTTGTTCCGGGCGTCCTACACTATTGGGATGGCCTCAGGGACGTTGGAAGTTTCTCCAAATTTGTGCGATTTTGGACCATGGAATGGGGAGAATTCCCATGGATTGGTAGGCACGGTCCTAATGTGTGGCTCCAGGGGCCCAGCCTGGAGTGTGTGTGACCCAAAATTTGAGGACAGAAGTCTGAAAACACAAACTTAGCATAGGTTTGGGGACGTAGGTATGGCAGGCCCGATCTACAAGCCATGAGAAGAACTCTTCAGGATATGAAGAAAGTGCGAGTCTGAAGCGCTTGCTCAGGGTTTTGTCTCTGGATTTTGTATCAGCGATGGCCGTGGAATGTCGGGGAGGCCTCATGGGCCATGGACGAATCTTCCTCTCTGAGGATTTGGCCCGATTCCCAATTGCTTTTCGTCAGTCTGTGGGATGGTAGGACTCATTTCAGTTTTGTTACCTCAGGTGTCCCACCAAAAGAGGAATTCCAAAGCCAAGCCGTGGGGAAGACTGAAGGGAAAACTTGAACTATGGTTAAAAATTGGGGCCTAGGGGCACGGCAAGCCCAATATGCTATCTCTTCATCAAGCCACTGAGTGGCCTTACTTGAGGACTGGGCTCAGCCTGAGGGTCACAATGTGTGTTTGTGACCAATGTGGCCCGGTTGCATGGGCGGGGGCTCATGGGCAACACTGTTTCAACTACACTGAACGTTGGACAACATGCCAACCACAAGGTTTCTTGCCATGGGGAAGGAGTTCTTATCTGCATCACCTTCAACCCTGGGCAGTGATTGGAGATAAGGTCTAGGTTCTGAAACCTGAAAACCGAGGTTGGGAAGAGATGACGACCTAAGGCCATGGCTGCTCTTTGTGCTCAGTGTGCGGCCAGCTGTCAGGGATGGGCCAGGAGATCCAGGCTCAGGCTGTGGCAGAAAGGGCATTAGTGCCCTGGTCAGCCTATGTATTTGGGGTACAGCCATGTCGGTGCA
Source organism: Mustela nivalis (assembly GCF_964662115.1). Taxonomy (NCBI): domain Eukaryota; kingdom Metazoa; phylum Chordata; class Mammalia; order Carnivora; family Mustelidae; genus Mustela; species Mustela nivalis. Next base: position 1,260,229 of record NW_028136454.1, on the reverse strand, counting down.
GGTTGATCCTCATTTGGGGTTACTGGGTAGCCCCAGAGGACAATGTTTTTCTTCTGGAAGGCAGGCAGAGTGCTGCATTGTACTTCTGGATTGCCAAACTGGAGGGCTTGTGGGCCAGTAGTCTGACGACAAAAGTCTGAGAGCACAAGCTAGGCTTAGGTTTCTGGGTGAGGCTATGGCAGGCACAATCTACAGACCTGAATCGAGATCTCGTGCATCTGAAGTCAGCGCGAGGATCAGACGATCGCTCAGGTTGGAGTTTCTGTCCCTGATGGCCCCTTCATGAATGGGGGGGCATCACGAGGCCATGGGGGTTTTCCCACGATGGGAGTTTTGAGAAGCTCCAAACTGCAGAGGGTCTTCTGCAGGACAATTGAGACCTGTTGTTTGGCTCCAGGCCAATGATTCTGAGCAGGCTTCTAAGGATGGATGGCTGGGTAGCCCACTTCGCATTCCAATTGTCTCCTAGCAACAAGACAGGTTAGATCTCCTGGATCTGTGGGGAGCAACCGAGGACGCTGAGTTGCAGTGGAAACCCCTGGGGATGGGTCCTAATGTGCTTTTGTGTCTATGGAGACCTTGGAATGAAGCTGTGGCCCTGGGGCCCTAAAGGGTTCTCCTAAACAGAGGCTTTGACACAGCTCCAACGAGCAAGTTTCCCATGTGTAGATGAGATGTTTTCTGATGGGTGAGTCAAGAAACAGCTAAATGCTGCTTTTGAAATCCAGGCCTCTGAGGAGAGATGCCTGGAATCCAAAGCAATGGATCTGATTAGTGCCTAGGGGCCTGTTCTTTCCTTTTTCCCTCTGGGGACATCTGTCTATGGGTCTGAGTGCAGGTAGGTGCTCAGTTGGGCTCAGATAGCCCCTGTTTATCCTGGGAAGCCACCACTATTGAGATGGATCAGGGACTTTGGAGATTTATCCTATTAGAAGGGTTTTGACCATTGGAATGGGCACACACAATTCCCTTGGAGAGGGCAAGTACAGTCCTCAGATTTGGCTCCAGGGGCCTGAGCCTGTAGGTTGTGTAGGCCAGGGCTGTTTGGACAGTTGTCTGAAAACACAAACTCGGCTTATGTTTCGGGTCATAAGTATGGCAGGACTGAACTACAGACCATAAGGAGAACTCTTCGGGATTTGAAAGAAGGGAGAGTGTGAGGCTCCTGCTCAAGTTTTTGTCTCTGGATATCGTGTCACTCATGGTCGTGTAATTTCTGGGTGACTTCATGGGAAATGAACGAGTCTAACTCTCTGGTGTTTTGGCCCCGTCCAAAGAGTTTGGGGTCATTCTGTGGGCTGGAAGAAGCCCGTATTTTTTTTTGTTTTTGTTGTTTTCTTTTTTAACCTCAGGTGTCCCACCAAATGAGGAACTCCAGAGTAAAGCCCTGGGGAGGGGCGACTGGACAATCAGAAATCTGGTTAAAAATTGGGGCCTAGGGACATGTCAAGCCCATTATGACATCTAATGGTCCAGCCACTGAGAGGACTTACTAGAGCACAGGACTCATGCTGAGGGTCACAATGCGTGTGTATGCCCTCGTCGTACTCGAGAATGGGCGGGGCCTCAGGGTGAATGCGGGTTTCTCCTACACTGAACGTTGGAAAACGTGCCAACCACAAGGTTTCTTGCCATGGGTAAGGATGAGTTCTGATTTCTGCATCACACTCACCCCTGGGCAGTGATTGGAGATAAGGTCTCGGTTCTGAAACCTGAAAACTGAGGTAGCGAAGAGATGATGACCTAAGGCCATGGCGGGTTTTATGTGCTCAGTGTGCGGTCAGCTTTCTTTGTGTTGGTCAGGAGGTCCGGGCTCAGGTTGTGTTGGACAGTGCATTATTGCCCAGGTTAGACTATATAATTTGGGTAATGTCGAGTGCTGTATTGGTTTATCCTCATTTAAGTTGCCTGGGCAGCTCATGAGGCAATAATTTTTTTTCTAGAGGGCAGGCAGAGTGCTGCATTGTGGGTCCGGAATTGCCAAACTTGAGGGCTTCGAGGCCAGGAGTGTGAGGACGGAAGTCTGAGAAGACAAGCTAGACTTGGGTTTCAGGGCGAGGGCACGGCAGGTACCCCCTGCAGATCTGAACCAATATCTCTTGCATCTGATGTCAGGGCGAGGATCAGACGTTGGCTCAGGTTGGATTTTCTGTGCATGACGGCCGCTTCATGAAGGGAGCGGAATCTCGAGGCCATTGAGGTTTTCCCACGTTGGGAGTTGTGGGTTGCCCCTTTCAAGGATTCCGTCTGCGGGACAATTGAGACCTGTTGGACAGCTCCAGGACATCCCATATGGAATGACTCCAGAGCACCATTTGCGGATGGATGCCTGGGAAGCCCGCCTGGCATTCCAATTGTCTCCTAGCATCAAAACAGTTTAGATCTGATGGCTCTGCCAGAGCAACCGGGGTGGCTGAGTTGAAATCGACTTTCCTGAGGATGGGTCCTAATGTGTTTTTGTGTCCATGAGGGCCTTGGAATGGGGCGGTGGCACCGGGACCCTGAAGTACTCTCCTAAGCTTTGGACATGGCTCCCATGCACAGGTTTCCTTGTGGAGACGAGATGAGTTCTGATGGGTGCCTCAGGAAGACCCCTATGCTCGTATTGGAATCAGGCTTTTGAGGACACATGCCTGTAACCCTAAGCAATGGATCCTATTATGGCCTAGGGTCCTGTCTGGTTCAATCTTCTTCTCTGGGGACATCCATCTATGGTATGAGTGGAGGTCGATTATCAGCTGGTGTCAGACAGCCCTTGTTTGTTCCGGGCGACCTACACTATTGGGATGGCCTCAGGGACTTTGGAGGTTTCTCCTAATTTGTACGATTTTGGTCCTTGGAATGGGCAGAATTCCCATGGATTGGTAGGCACAGTCCTAATGTGTGGCTCCAGCGGCCCAGCCTGAAGGGTGTGTGGCCCAAGACTTTGAGGACTGAAGTCTGGAAACACAAACTCAGCTTAGGTTTGGGGACGTAGGTATTGCAGGCCCGATCTACAAACCATGAGAAAAACTCTTTAGGATATGAAGAAAGTGCGAGTCTGAGGCGCTAGCTTAGGCTTTTGTCTCTGGATTTTGTATCAGCGAGGGCCGTGGAATGTCGGGGAGGCCTCATGTGCCATGGACGAATCTACCTCTCTGAGGATTTGGCCCGATTCCCAATTGCTTTTCGTCAATCTGTGGGATAGGAGGACTCATTTCAGATTTGTTACCTCAGGTGTCCCACCAAAAGAGGAATTCCATAGCAAAGCCGTGGGGAAGACTGAAGGGACAACCCGAACTATGGTTAAAAATTGGGGCCGAGGGTCATTTCAAGCCCAATATGCTATCTCTTCATCCAGGCACTGAGGGGCCTTACTTGAGGACTGGGCTCAGCCTGAGGGTCACAATGTGTGTTTGTGACCAATGTGGCCCGCGAGCATTGGCAGGGCCTCATGGGCCACACTGGTTTCAACTACACTGAACGTTGGACAACATGCCAACCACAAGGTTTCTTGCCGTGGGGAAGGAGTTCTGATTTCTGCATCACCTTCAACCCTGGGCAGTGATTGGAGATAAGGTCTAGGTTCTGAAACCTGAAAACCGAGGTTGGGAAGAGATGACGACCTAAGGCCATGGCGGCTTGATGTGCTCAGTGTGCGGCCAGCTGTCTGGGAGGGGCCAGGGGGTCCAGGCTCAGCCTGTGTCAGAAAGGGTATTAGTGCCCTGGTAAGCTTATGTATTTGGGGTACAGCCAAGGTCGGTGGGGGGCAGGCAGAGTGCTGCATTGTAGTTCTAGATTGCCAAACTGGAGGGCTTGTGGGCCAGTAGTCTGACGACAAAAGTCTGAGAACACAAGCTAGGCTTAGGCCTCTGGGTGAGGCCATGGCAGGCACAATCTACAGACCTGAATCGAGATCTCGTGCATCTGAAGTCAGGGCGAGGATCAGACGATCGCTCAGGTTGGAGTTTCTGTCCCTGATAGCCCCTTTATGAATGGAAGGGCATAACGAGGCCATGGGGGTTTTCCCATGATGGGAGTTGTGAGACGCTCCAAACTGCAGAGAGTCTTGTGCAGGACAATTGAGACCTGTTGTTTGGCTCCAGGCCAATGATTCTGAGCAGGGTTCTAAGGATGGATGGCTGGGTAGCCCACCTCGCATTCCAATTGTCTCCTAGCAACAAGACAGGTTAGATCTCCTGGATCTGTGGGGAGCAACCGAGGACGCTGAGTTGAAATGGACACTCCTGGGAATGAAGCGGTGGCACTGGGGCCCTAAAGGGTTCTCCTAAACAGAGGCTTTGACACAGCTCCAACGTGCAAGTTTCCCATGGGTAGATGAGATGTTTTCTGATGGGTGAGTCAAGAAACAGCTATATGCTGCTTTTGAGATCCAGGCCTCTGAGGAGAGATGCCTGGAAACCAAAGCAATGGATCTGATTAGTGCCTAGGGGCCTGTTCTTTCCTTTTTACCTCTGGGGACATCTGCCTATGGGTCTGCGTGCAGGTAGTTGCTCAGTTGGGCTCAGATTGCCCCTGTTTTTCCTGGGAAGCCACCACTATTGAGATGGATCAGGGATTTGGAGGTTTATCCTATTAGAAGGCTTGTGGCCATTGGAATGGGCACACACAATTCCCTTGGAGAGGGCAAGTACAGTCCTCAGGTTTGGCTCCAGGGGCCTGAGCCTGTAGGTTGTGTAGGCCAGGGCTGTTTGGGCAGTTGTCTGAAAACACAAACTCGGCTTATGTTTCGTGTCATAGGTATGGCAGGACTGACCTACAGACCATGAGGAGAACTCTTCGGGATTTGAAAGAAGGGCGAGTGTGAGGCTCCTGCTCAAGTTTTTGTCTCTGGATATCGTGTCACTCATGGTCGTGGAATTTCTGGGTGACTTCATGGGAAATGGACGAGTCTTACTCTCTGGTGGTTTGGCCCCGTCCAAAGAGTTTGGGGTCATTCTGTGGGCTGGAATAAGTCCGTTTTTTTTTTTTGCTGTTGTTGTTGTTGTTGTTTTCTTTTTTAACCTCAGGTGTCCCACCAAATGAGTGATTCCAGAGTAGAGCCCTGTGGAGGGGCGACTGGACAATCAAAAATCTGGTTAAAAATTGGGGCCTAGGGACATGTCAAGCCCATTATGACATCTAATGGTCCAGACACTGAGAGGATTTAATAGAGGACAGGACTCATGCTGAGGGTCACAATGCGTGTCTATGCCCTCGTCGCACTCAAGAATGGGCGGGGCCTCAGGGTGAATGCTGGTTTTTCCTACACTGAATGTTTTACAACGTGGCAACCACAAGGGTTCTTGCCATGGGTAAGGAGGAGTTCTGATTTCTGCATCACACTCACCCCTGGGCAGTGATTGGAGATAAGGTCTCCGTTCTGAAGCCAGAAAACTGAGGTAGGGAAGAGATGATGACCTAAGGCCATGGCGGGTTTTATGTGCTCAGTGTGTGGTCAGCTTTGGGGTGTTGGTCAGGAGGTCCGGGCTCAGGTTGTGTTCGACAGTGCATTATTGCCCAGGTTAGACTATATAATTTGGGTAAAGTCGAGTGCTGTGTAGGTTGATCCTCATTTAAGGTGCCTGGGCAGCTCATGAGGCAATAATTTTTTTTCTAGAGGGCAGGCAGAGTGCTGCATTGTGGGTCCGGAATTGCCAAACTTGAGGTCTTCGGGGCCAGGAGTGTGAGGATGGAAGTTTGAGAAGACAAGCTAGACTTGGGTTTCAGGGCGAGGGCACGGCAGGTACCCTCTGTAGATCTGAACCAATATCTCATGCATCTGAAGTCAGGGCGAGGATCAGACGTTGGCTCAGGTTGGAGTTTCTGTGCATGACGGCCGATTCATGAAGGGAGCGGAATTTCGAGGCCATTGAGGTTTTCCCACTTTGGGAGTTGTGGGATGCCCCTTTCAAGGATTCCTTCCACTGGACAATTGAAACCTGTTGGACATCTCCAGGACATCCCATATGGAATGACTCCAGAGCACCGTTCGCGGATGGATGCCTGGGAAGCCCGCCTCGCATTCCAATTGTCTCCTAGCAACAAGACAGTTTAGATCTGATGGCTCTGCAGGAGCAACCGGGGTGGCTGAGTAGAAATGGACTTTTCTGAGGATGGGTCCTAATGTGTTTTTGTGTCCATGAGGGCCTTGGAATGGGTCGGTGGCACCGGACCCTGAAGTACTCTCCTAAGCTTTGGACATGGCTCCCATGCACAGGTTTCCTTGTGGAGACGAGTTGAGTTCGGATGGGTGCCTCAGGAAAACCCCTATGCTCGTATTGGAATCAGGCTTTTGAGGACACATGCCTGTAACCCAAAGAAATGGATCCTATTATGGCCTAGGGTCCTGTCTGGTTTAATGTTCTTCTCTGGGGACATCCATCTAAGGTATGAGTGGAGGTCGATTATCAGCTGGTGTCAGACAGCCCTTGTTTGTTCCTGGCGTCCTATACTATTGGGATGGACTCAGGGACTTTGGAGGTTTCTCCTAATTTGTACGAATTTGGACCATGGAATGGGGAGAATTCCCATGGATTGGTAGGCACAGTCCTAATGTGTGGCTCCAGCGGCCCAGCCTGGAGGGTGTGTGGCCCAAGACTTTGAGGACAGAAGTCTGGAAACACAAACTCAGCTTAGGTTTGGGGTCGTAGGTATGGCAGGCCCGATCTACAAACCATTAGAAGAACTCTTTAGGATATGAAGAAAGTGCGAGTCTGAGGCGCTAGCTTAGGCTTTTGTCTCTGGATTTTGTATCAGCGAGGGCCGTGGAATGTCGGGGAAGCCTCATGGGCCATGGACGAATCTACCTCTCTGAGGATTTGGCCCGATTCCCAATTGCTTTTCGTCAATCTGTGAGATAGGAGGACTCATGTCAGTTTTGTTACCTCAGGTGTCCCACCAAAGAGGAATTCCATAGCAAAGCCGAGGGGAAGACTGAAGGGACAACCCGAACTATGGTTAAAAATTGGGGCCTAGGGGCATTGCAAGACCAATATGCTATCTCTTCATCCAGCCACTGAGGGGCCTTACTTGAGGACTGGGCTCAGCCTGAGGGTCACAATGTGTGTTTGTGACCAATGTGGCCCACGAGCATGGGCCGGGCCTCATGGGCCACACTGGTTTCAACTACACTGAAGGTTGGACAACATGCCAACCACAAGGTTTCTTGCCATGGGGAAGGAGTTCTGATTTCTGCATCACCTTCAACCCTGGGCAGTGATTGGAGATAAGGTCTAGGTTCTGAAACCTGAAAACCGAGGTTGGGAAGAGATGACGACCTAAGGCCATGGCGGCTCGATGTGCTCAGTGTGCGGCCAGCTGTCTGGAGGGGCCAGGGGTCCAGGCTCAGGCTGTGTCAGAAAGGGTATTAGTGCCCTGGTAAGCTTATGTATTTGGGGTACAGCCAAGGTCGGTGGAGGTTGATCCTCATTTGGGGTTACTGGGTAGCCCCAGAGGACAATGTTTTTCTTCTGGGGGGCAGGCAGAGTGCTGCATTGTTGTTCTAGATTGCCAAACTGGAGGGCTTGTGGGCCAGTAGTCTGACGACAAAAGTCTGAGAACACAAGCTAGGCTTAGGTTTCTGGGTGAGGCCATGGCAGGCACAATCTACAGACCTGAATCGAGATCTCGTGCATCTGAAGTCAGGGCGAGGATCAGACGATCGCTCAGGTTGGAGTTTTTGTCCCTGATGGCCCCTTTATGAATGGAAGGGCATAACGAGGCCATGGGGGTTTTCCCATGATGGGAGTTGTGAGACGCTCCAAACTGCAGAGAGTCTTGTGCAGGACAATTGAGACCTGTTGTTTGACTCCAAGCCAATGATTCTGAGCAGGGTTCTAAGGATGGATGGCTGGGTAGCCCACCTCGCATTCCAATTGTCTCCGAGCAACAAGACAGGATAGATCTCCTGGATCTGTGGGGAGCAACCGAGGACGCTGAGTTGAAATGGACACCCCTGGGGATGGGTCCTAATGTGCTTTTGTGCCTATGGAGACCTTGGAATGAAGCGGTGGCACTGGGGCCCTAAAGGGTTCTCCTAAACAGAGGCTTTGACACAGCTCCAACGTGCAAGTTTCCCATGTGTAGATGAGATGTTTTCTGATGGGTGAGTCAAGAAACAGCTATATGCTGCTTTTGAAATCCAGGCCTCTGAGGAGAGATGCCTGGAAACCAAAGCAATGGATCTGATTAGTGCCTAGGGGCCTGTTCTTTCCTTTTTACCTCTGGGGACATCTGTCTATGGGTCTGAGTGCAGGTAGGTGCTCAGTTGGGCTCAGATTGCCCCTGTTTTTCCTGGGAAGCCACCACTATTGAGATGGATCAGGGATTTGGAGTTTTATCCTATTAGAAGGCTTGTGGCCATTGGAATGGACACACACAATTTCCTTGGAGAGGGCAAGTACAGTCCTCAGGTTTGGCTCCAGGGGCCTGAGCCTGTAGGTTGTGTAGGCCAGGGCTGTTTGGACAGTTGTCTGAAAACACAGACTCGGCTTATGTTTCGGGTCATAGGTATGGCAGGACTGATCTACAGACCACGAGGAGGTCTTTTCGGGATTTGAAAGAAGCGCGACTGTGAGGCTCCTGCTCAAGTTTTTGTCCCTGGATATCGTGTCACTCATGGTCGTGGAATTTCTGGGTGACTTCATGGGAAATGGACGAGTCTTACTCTCTGGTGGTTTGGCCCCGTCCAAAGAGTTTGGGGTCATTCTGTGGGCTGGAATAAGTCCGTTTTTTTTTTTTTTTTTTTTTTTGCTGTTGTTGTTGTTGTTGTTTTCTTTTTTAACCTCAGGTGTCCCACCAAATGAGTGATTCCAGAGTAGAGCCCTGGGGAGGGGCGACTGGACAATCAAAAATCTGGTTAAAAATTGGGGCCTAGGGACATGTCAAGCCCATTATGACATCTAATGGTCCAGACACTGAGAGGATTTAATAGAGGACAGGACTCATGCTGAGGGTCACAATGCGTGTCTATGCCCTCGTCGCACTCAAGAATGGGCTGGGCCTCAGGGTGAATGCTGGTTTCTCCTACACTGAACGTTGGACAACGTGCCAACCACAAGGGTTCTTGCCATGGGTAAGGAGGAGTTCTGATTTCTGCATCACACTCACCCCTGGGCAGTGATTGGAGATAAGGTCTCGGTTCTGAAGCCAGAAAACTGAGGTAGGGAAGAGATGATGACCTAAGGCCATGGCGGGTTTTATGTGCTCAGTGTGTGGTCAGCTTTCCGGGTGTTGGTCAGGAGGTCCGGGCTCAGGTTGTGTTCGACAGTGCATTATTGCCCAGGTTAGACTATATAATTTGGGTAAAGTCGAGTGCTGTGTAGGTTGATCCTCATTTAAGGTGCCTGGGCAGCTCATGAGGCAATAATTTTTTTTCTAGAGGGCAGGCAGAGTGCTGCATTGTGGGTCCGGAATTGCGAAACTTGAGGGCTTCGGGGCCAGGAGTGTGAGGATGGAAGTTTGAGAAGACAAGATAGACTTGGGTTTCAGGGCGAGGGCACGGCAGGTACCCACTGTAGATCTGAACCAATATCTCATGCATCTGAAGTCAGGGCGAGGATCAGACGTTGGCTCAGGTTGGAGTTTCTGTGCATGACGGCCGCTTCATGAAGGGAGTGGAATTTCGAGGCCATTGAGGCTTTCCCACTTTGGGAGCTGTGGGATGCCCCCTTCAAGGATTCCTTCTGCGGGACAATTGAAACCTGTTGGACATCTCCAGGACATCCCATATGGAATGACTCCAGTGCACCGTTCGCGGATGGATGCCTGGGAAGCCCGCCTCGCATTCCAATTGTCTCCTAGCAACAAGACAGTTTAGATCTGATGGCTCTGCAGGAGCAACCGGGGTGGCTGAGTTGAAATGGACTTTTCTGAGGATGGGTCCTAATGTGTTTTTGTGTCCATGAGGGCCTTGCAATGGGTCGGTGGCACCGGACCCTGAAGTACTCTCCTAAGCTTTGGACATGGCTCCCATGCACAGGTTTCCTTGTGGAGACGAGTTGAGTTCGGATGGGTGCCTCAGGAAAACCCCTATGCTCGTATTGGAATCAGGCTTTTGAGGACACATGCCTGTAACCCAAAGAAATGGATCCTATTATGGCCTAGGGTCCTGTCTGGTTCAATGTTCTTCTCTGGGGACATCCATCTAAGGTATGAGTGGAGGTGATTATCAGCTGGTGTCAGACAGCCCTTGTTTGTTCCTGGCGTCCTATACTATTGGGATGGCCTCAGGGACTTTGGAGGTTTCTCCTAATTTGTACGAATTTGGACCATGGAATGGGGAGAATTCCCATGGATTGGTAGGCACAGTCCTAATGTGTGGCTCCAGCGGCCCAGGCTGGAGGGTGTGTGGCCCAAGACTTTGAGGACAGAAGTCTGGAAACACAAACTCAGCTTAGGTTTGGGGACGTAGGTATGGCAGGCCCGATCTACAAACCATTAGAAGAACTCTTTAGGATATGAAGAAAGTGCGAGTCTGAGGCGCTAGCTTAGGCTTTTGTCTCTGGATTTTGTATCAGCGAGGGCCGTGGAATGTCGGGGAAGCCTCATGGGCCATGGACGAATCTACCTCTCTGAGGATTTGGCCCGATTCCCAATTGCTTTTCGTCAATCTGTGAGATAGGAGGACTCATGTCAGTTTTGTTACCTCAGGTGTCCCACCAAAGAGGAATTCCATAGCAAAGCCGTGGGGAAGACTGAAGGGACAACCCGAACTATGGTTAAAAATTGGGGCCTAGGGGCATTGCAAGACCAATATGCTATCTCTTCATCCAGCCACTGAGGGGCCTTACTTGAGGACTGGGCTCAGCCTGAGAGTCACAATGTGTGTTTGTGACCAATGTGGCCCACGAGCATGGGCCAGGCCTCATGGGCCACACTGGTTTCAACTACACTGAAGGTTGGACAACATGCCAACCACAAGGTTTCTTGCCATGGGGAAGGAGTTCTGATTTCTGCATCACCTTCAACCCTGGGCAGTGATTGGAGATAAGGTCTAGGTTCTGAAACCTGAAAACCGAGGTTGGGAAGAGATGACGACCTAAGGCCATGGCGGCTCGATGTGCTCAGTGTGCGGCCAGCTGTCTGGAGGGGCCAGGGGTCCAGGCTCAGGCTGTGTCAGAAAGGGTATTAGTGCCCTGGTAAGCTTATGTATTTGGGGTACAGCCAAGGTCGGTGGAGGTTGATCCTCATTTGGGGTTACTGGGTAGCCCCAGCGGACAATGTTTTTCTTCTGGTGGGCAGGCAGAGTGCTGCATTGTAGTTCTAGATTGCCAAACTGGAGGGCTTGTGGGCCAGTAGTCTGACGACAAAGTCTGAGAACACAAGCTAGGCTTAGGTTTCTGGGTGAGGCCATGGCAGGCACAATCTACAGACCTGAATCGAGATCTCGTGCATCTGAAGTCAGGGCGAGGATCAGACGATCGCTCAGTTTGGAGTTTCTGTCCCTGATGGCCCCTTTATGAATGGAAGGGCATAACGAGGCCATGGGGGTTTTCCCATGATGGGAGTTGTGAGACGCTCCAAACTGCAGAGAGTCTTGTGCAGGACAATTGAGACCTGTTGTTTGACTCCAAGCCAATGATTCTGAGCAGGGTTCTAAGGATGGATGGCTGGGTAGCCCATCTCGCATTCCAATTGTCTCCTAAAACAAGACAGGTTAGATCTCCTGGATCTGTGGGGAGCAACCGAGGATGCTGAGTTGAAGTGGACACCCCTGGGAATGGGTCCTAATGTGCTTTTGTGCCTATGGAGACCTTAGAATTAAGCGGTGGCACTGGGGCTCTAAACGGTTCTCCTAAACAGAGGCTTTGACACAGCTCCAACGTGAAAGTTTCCCATGGGTAGATGAGATGTTTTCTGATGGGTGAGTCAAGAAACAGCTATATGCTGCTTTTGAAATCCAGGCCTCTGAGGAGAGATGCCTGGAAACCAAAGCAACGGATGTGATTAGTGCCTAGGGGCCTGTTCTTTCCTTTTTACCTCTGGGGACATCTGTCTATGGGTCTGAGTGCAGGTAGGTGCTCAGTTGGGCTCAGATTGCCCCTGTTTTTCCTGGGAAGCCACCACTATTGAGATGGATCAGGGATTTGGAGGTTTATCCTATTAGAAGGCTTGTGGCCATTGGAATGGGCACACACAATTTCCTTGGAGAGGGCAAGTACAGTCCTCAGGTTTGGCTCCAGGGGCCTGAGCCTGTAGGTTGTGTAGGCCAGGGCTGTTTGGACAGTTGTCTGAAAACACAGACTCGGCTTATGTTTCAGGTCATAGGTATGGCAAGACTGATCTACAGACCATGAGGAGGTCTCTTCGGGATTTGAAAGAAGCGCGACTGTGAGGCTCCTGCTCAAGTTTTTGTCTCTGGATATCGTGTCACTCATGGTCGTGGAATTTCGGGGTGATCTCATGGGCATTGGAAGAGTCTTACTCTCTGGTGGTTTGGCCCCGTCCAAAGAGTTTGGGGTCATTCTGTGGGCTGGAATAAGTCCGTTTTTTTTTTGTTGTTGTTGTTGTTTTCTTTTTTAACCTCAGGTGTCCCACCAAATGAGTGATTCCAGAGTAGAGCCCTGGGGAGGTGCGACTGGACAATCAGAAATCTGGTTAAAAATTGGGGCCTAGGGACATGTCAAGCCCATTATGACATCTAATGGTCCAGCCACTGAGAGGACTTACTAGGGGACAGGACTCATGCTGAGGGTCACAATGCGTGTCTATGCCCTCGTCGCACTCAAGAATGGGCGGGGCCTCAGGGTGAATGCTGGTTTCTCCTACACTGAACGTTGAACAACGTGCCAACCACAAGGGTTCTTGCCATGGGTAAGGAGGAGTTCTGATTTCTGCATCACACTCACCCCTGGGCAGTGATTGGAGATAAGGTCTCGGTTCTGAAGCCAGAAAACTGAGGTAGGGAAGAGATGATGACGTAAGGCCATGGCGGGTTTTATGTGCTCAGTGTGCGGTCAGCTTTCCGGGTGTTGGTCAGGAGGTCCGGGCTCAGGTTGTGTTCGACAGTGCATTAGTGCCCTGGTTAGACTATATAATTTGGGTAAAGTCGAGTGCTGTGTAGGTTGATCCTCATTTAAGGTGCCTGGGCAGCTAATGAGGCAATAATTTTTTTTCTAGAGGGCAGGCAGAGTGCTGCATTGTGGGTCCGGAATTGCCAAACTTGAGGGCTTCGTGGCCAGGAGTGTGAGGATGGAAGTTTGAGAAGACAAGCTAGACTTGGGTTTCAGGGCGAGGGCACGGCAGGTACCCCCTGTAGATCTGAACCAATATCTCATGCATCTGAAGTCAGGGCGAGGATCAGAGGTTGGCTCAGGTTGGAGTTTCTGTGCATGACGGCCGCTTCATGAAGGGAGCGGAATCTCGAGGCCATTGAGGCTTTCCCACTTTGGGAGTTGTGGGATGCCCCCTTCAAGGATTCCTTCTGCGGGACAATTGAAACCTGTTGGACATCTCCAGGACATCCCATATGGAATGACTCCAGAGCACCGATCGCGGATGTATGCCTGGGAAGCCCGCCTCGCATTCCAATTGTCTCCTAGCAACAAGACAGTTTAGATCTCATGGCTCTGCGGGAGCAACCAGGGTGGCTGAGTTGAAATGGACTTTCCTGAGGATGGGTCCTAATGTGTTTTTGTGTCCATGAGGGCCTTGGAATGGGGCGGTGGCACCGGACCCTGAAGTACTCTCCTAAGCTTTGGACATGGCTCCCATGCACAGGTTTCCTTGTGGAGACGAGTTGAGTTCGGATGGGTGCCTCAGGAAAACCCCTATGCTCGTATTGGAATCAGGCTTTTGAGGACACATGCCTGTAACCCAAAGGAATGGATCCTATTATGGCCTAGGGTCCTTTCTGGTTCAATCTTCTTCTCTGGGGACATCCATCTAAGGTATGAGTGGAGTTCGATTATCAGCTGGTGTCAGACAGCACTTGTTTGTTCCTGGCGACCTATACTATTGGGATGGCCTCAGGGACTTTGGAGGTTTCTCCTAATTTGTACGATTTTGGACCATGGAATGGGGAGAATTCCCATGGATTGGTAGGCACAGTCCTAATGTGTGGCTCCAGCGGCCCAGCCTGGAGGGTGTGTGGCCCAAGACTTTGAGGACAGAAGTCTGGAAACACAAACTCAGCTTAGGTTTGGGGTCGTAGGTATGGCAGGCCCGATCTACAAACCATTAGAAGAACTCTTTAGGATATGAAGAAAGTGCGAGTCTGAGGCGCTAGCTTAGGCTTTTGTCTCTGGATTTTGTATCAGCGAGGGCCGTGGAATGTCGGGGAAGCCTCATGGGCCATGGACGAATCTACCTCTCTGAGGATTTGGCCCGATTCCCAATTGCTTTTTGTCAATCTGTGAGAGGGGAGGACTCATGTCAGTTTTGTTACCTCAGGTGTCCCACCAAAAGAGGAATTCCATAGCAAAGCCGTGGGGAAGACTGAAGGGACAACCCGAACTATGGTTAAAAATTGGGGCCTAGGGGCATGGCAAGCCCAATATGCTATCTCTTCATCCAGCCACTGAGGGGCCTTACTTGAGGACTGGGCTCAGCCTGAGGGTCACAATGTGTGTTTGTGACCAATGTGGCCCGCGAGCATGGGCGGGGCCTCATGGGCCACACTGGTTTCAACTACACTGAAGGTTGGACAACATGCCAACCACAAGGTTTCTTGCCATGGGGAAGGAGTTCTGATTTCTGCATCACCTTCAACCCTGGGCAGTGATTAGAGATAAGGTCTAGTTTCTGAAACCTGAAAACCGAGGTTGGGAAGAGATGACGACCTAAGGCCATGGCACTCGATGTGCTCAGTGTGCGGCCAGCTGTCTGGAGGGGCCAGGGGATCCAGGCTCAGGCTGTGTCAAAAAGGGTATTAGTGCCCTGGTAAGCTTATGTATTTGGGGTACAGCCAAGGTCGGTGGAGGTTGATCCTCATTTGGGGTTACTGGGTAGCCCCAGCGGACAATGTTTTTCTTCTGGGAGGCAGGCAGAGTGCTGCATTGTTGTTCTAGATTACCAATCTGGAGGGCTTGTGAGCCAGTAGTCTGACGAGAAAAGTCTGAGAACACAAGCTAGGCTTAGGTTTCTGGGTGAGGCCATGGCAGGCACAATCTACAGACCTGAATCGAGATCTCGTGCATCTGAAGTCAGGGCGAGGATCAGACGATCGCTCAGGTTGGAGTTTCTGTACCTGATGGCCCCTTTATGAATGGAAGGGCATAACGAGGCCATGGGGGTTTTCCCATGATGGGAGTTGTGAGACGCTCCAAACAGCAGAGAGTCTTGTGCAGGACAATTGAGACCTGTTGTTTGACTCCAAGCCAATGATTCTGAGCAGGGTTCTAAGGATGGATGGCTGGGTAGCCCACCTCGCATTCCAATTGTCTCCTAGCAACAAGACAGGTAGGATCTCCTGGATCTGTGGGGAGCAACCGAGGATGCTGAGTTGAAATGGACACCCCTGGGGATGGGTCCTAATGTGCTTTTGTGCCTATGGAGACCTTGGTATGAAGCGGTGGCCCTGGGGCCCTAAAGGGTTCTCCTAAACAGAGGCTTTGACACAGCTCCAACGTGCAAGTTTCCCATGTGTAGATGAGATGTTTTCTGATGGGTGAGTCAAGAAACAGCTATATGCTGCTTTTGAAATCCAGGCCTCTGAGGAGAGATGCCTGGCAACCAAAGCAATGGATCTGATTAGTGCCTAGGGGCCTGTTCTTTCCTTTTTACCTCTGGGGACATCTGTCTATGGGTCTGAGTGCAGGTAGGTGCTCAGTTGGGCTCAGATTGCCCCTGTTTTTCCTGGGAAGCCACCACTATTGAGATGGATCAGGGATTTGGAGGTTTATCCTATTAGAAGGCTTGTGGCCATTGGAATGGGCACACACAATTCCTTTGGAGAGGGCAATTACAGTCCTCAGGTTTGGCTCCAGGGGCCTGAGCCTGTAGGTTGTGTAGGCCAGGGCTGTTTGGACAGTTGTCTGAAAACACAGACTCGGCTTATGTTTCGGGTCATAGGTATGGCAGGACTGATCTACAGACCATGAGGAGGTCTCTTCGGGATTTGAAAGAAGCGCGACTGTGAGGCTCCTGCTCAAGTTTTTGTCTCTGGATATCGTGTCACTCATGGTCGTGGAATTTCTGGGTGACCTCATGGGAAATGGACGAGTCTTACTCTCTGGTGGTTTGGCCCCGTCCAAAGAGTTTGGGGTCATTCTGTGGGCTGGAATAAGTCCGTTTTTTTTTTGTTGTTGTTGTTGTTGTTGTTTTCTTTTTTAACCTCAGGTGTCCCACCAAATGAGGGATTCCAGAGTAGAGCCCTGGGGAGGGGCGACTGGACAATCAGAAATCTGGTTAAAAATTGGGGCCTAGGGACATGTCAAGCCCATTATGACATCTAATGGTCCAGCCACTGAGTGGATTTAATAGAGGACAGGACTCATGCTGAGGGTCACAATGCGTGTCTATGCCCTCGTCGCACTCAAGAATGGGCTGGGCTTCAGGGTGAATGCTGGTTTCTCCTACACTGAACGTTGGACAACGTGCCAACCACAAGCGTTCTTGCCATGGGTAAGGAGGAGTTCTGATTTCTGCATCACACTCACCCCTGGGCAGTGATTGGAGATAAGGTCTCGGTTCTGAAGCCTGAGAACTGAGGTAGGGAAGAGATGATGACCTAAGGCCATGGCAGGTTTTATGTGCTCAGTGTGCGGTCAGCTTTCTGGGTGTTGGTCAGGAGGTCCGGGCTCAGGTTGTGTTCGACAGTGCATTAGTGCCCAAGTTAGACTATATAATTTTTGTAAAGTCGAGTGCTGTGTAGGTTGATCCTCATTTAAGGTGCCTGGGCAGCTCATGAGGCAATAATTTTTTTTTCTAGAGGGCAGGCAGAGTGCTGCATTGTGGGTCCGGAATTGCCAAACTTGAGGGCTTCGGGGCCAGGAGTGTGAGGACGGAAGTCTGAGAAGACAAGCTAGACTTGGGTTTCAGGGCGAGGGCACGGCAGGTTACCCCTGCAGATCTGAACCAATATCTCATGCATCTGAAGTCAGGGCGAGGATCAGACGTTGGCTCAGGTCGGAGTTTCTGTGCATGACGGCCGCTTCATAAAGGGAGCGGTATCTCGAGGCCATTGAGGTTTTCCCACGTTGGGAGTCGTAGGATGCCCCCTTCAAAGATTCCTTCTGCGGGACAATTGAGACCAGTTGGACAGCTCCAGGACATCCCATATGGATTGACTCCAGAGCACCGTTCGCGGATGGATGCCTGGGAAGCCCGCCTAGCATTCCAATTGTCTCCTAGCAACAAGACAGTTTAGATCTGATGGCTCTGCCGGAGCAATCGGGGTGGCTGAGGAAACGGACTTTCCTGAGGATGGGTCCTAATGTGTTTTTGGGTCCATGAGGGCCTTGGAATGGGGCGGTGGCACCGGGACCCTGAAGTACTCTCCTAAGCTTTGGACATGGCTCCCATGCACAGGTTTCCTTGTGGAGACGAGATGAGTTCTGATGGGTGCCTCAGGAAAACCCCTATGCTCGTATTGGAATCAGGCTTTTGAAACCACATGCCTGTAACCCAAAGCAATTGATCCTATTATGGCCTAGGGTCCTGTCTGGTTCAATCTTCTTCTCTGGGGACATCCATCTATGGTATGAGTGAAGGTCGATTATCAGCTGGAGTCAGACAGCCCTTGTTTGTTCCGGGCGACCTACACTATTGGGATGGCCTCAGGGACTTTGGAGGTTTCTCCTAATTTGTACGATTTTGGACCATGGAATGGGCAGAATTCCCATGGATTGGTAGGCCCATTCCTAATGTGTGGCTCCAGCGGCCCAGCCTGGAGGGTGTGTGGCCCAAGACTTTGAGGACAGAAGTCTGGAAACACAAACTCAGCTTAGGTTTGGGGACGTAGGTATGGCAGGCCCGATCTATAAACCATGAGAAGAACTCTTTAGGATATGAAGAAAGTGCGAGTCTGAGGCGCTAGCTTAGGCTTTTGTCTCTGGATTTTGTATCAGCGACTGCCGTGGAATGTCGGGGAGGCCTCATGGGCCATGGACGAATCTACCTCTCTGAGGATTGGCCCGATTCCCAATTGCTTTTCGTCAATCTGTGGGATAGGAGGACACATTTCAGATTTGTTACTTCAGGTGTCCCACCAAAAGAGGATTCCATAGCAAAGCCGTGGGGAAGACTGAAGGGACAACCCGATATATGGTTAAAAATTGGGGCCTAGGGGCATTGCAAGACCAATATGCTATCTCTTCATCCAGCCACTGAGGGGCCTTACTTGAGGACTGGGCTCAGCCTGAGGGTCACAATGTGTGTTTGTGACCAATGTGGCCCGCGAGCATGGGCCGGGCCTCATGGGCCACACTGGTTTCAACTACACTGAAGGTTGGACAACATGCCAACCACAAGGTTTCTTGCCATGGGGAAGGAGTTCTGATTTCTGCATCACCTTCAACCCTGGGCAGTGATTGGAGATAAGGTCTAGGTTCTGAAACCTGAAACCGAGGTTGGGAAGAGATGACGACCTAAGGCCATGGCGGCTCGATGTGCTCAGTGTGCGGCCAGCTGTCTGGGTGGGGCCAGTGATCCAGGCTCAGGCTGTGTCAGAAAGGGTATTAGTGCCCTGGTAAGCTTATGTATTTGGGGTACAGCCAAGGTCGGTGGAGGTTGATCCTCATTTGGGGTTACTGGGTAGCCCCAGAGGACAATGTTTTTCTTCTGGTGGGCAGGCAGAGTGCTGCATTGTAGTTCTAGATTGCCAAACTGGAGGGCTTGTGGGCCAGTAGTCTGACGACAAAAGTCTGAGAACACAAGCTAGGCTTAGGTTTCTGGGTGAGGCCATGGCAGGCACAATCTACAGACCTGAATCGAGATCTCGTGCATCTGAAGCCAGGGCGAGGATCAGACGATCGCTCAGGTTGGAGTTTCTGTCCCTGATGGCCCCTTTATGAATGGAAGGGCATAACGAGGCCATGGGGGTTTTCCCATGATGGGAGTTGTGAGACGCTCCAAACTGCAGAGAGTCTTCTGCAGGACAATTGAGACCTGTTGTTTGGCTCCAGACCAATGATTCTGAGCAGGGTTCTAAGGATGGATGGCTGGGTAGCCCACCTCGCATTCCAATTGTCTCCTAGCAACAAGACAGGTTAGATCTCCTGGATCTGTGGGGAGCAACCGAGGACGCTGAGTTGAAATGGACACCCCTGGGGATGGGTCCTAATGTGCTTTTGTGCCTATGGAGACCTTGGAATGAAGCGGTGGCACTGGGGCCCTAAACGGTTCTCCTAAACAGAGGCTTTTACACAGCTCCAACGTGAAAGTTTCCCATGGGTAGATGAGATGTTTTCTGATGGGTGAGTCAAGAAACAGCTATATGCTGCTTTTGATCCAGGCCACTGAGGAGAGATGCCTGGCAACCAAAGCAACGGATCTGATTAGTGCCTAGGGGCCTGTTCTTTCCTTTTTACCTCTGGGGACATCTGTCTATGGGTCTGAGTGCAGGTAGGTGCTCAGTTGGGCTCAGATTGCCCCTGTTTTTCCTGGGAAGCCACCACTATTGAGATGGATCAGGGATTTGGAGGTTTATCCTATTAGAAGGCTTGTGGCCATTTGAATGGGCACACACAATTCCTTTGGAGAGGGCAATTACAGTCCTCAGGTTTGGCTCCAGCGGCCTGAGCCTGTAGGTTGTGTAGGCCAGGGCTGTTTGGACAGTTGTCTGAAAACACAGACTCGGCTTATGTTTCGGGTCATAGGTATGGCAGGACTGATCTACAGACCATGAGGAGGTCTCTTCGGGATTTGAAAGAAGCGCGACTGTGAGGCTCCTGCTCAAGTTTTTGTTTCTGGATATCGTGTCACTCATGGTCGTGGAATTTCTGGGTGACCTCATGGGAAATGGACGAGTCTTACTCTCTGGTGGTTTGGCCCCGTCCAAAGAGTTTGGGGTCATTCTGTGGGCTGGAATAAGTCCGTTTTTTTGTTATTGTTGTTGTTGTTTTCTTTTTTAACCTCAGTTGTCCCACCAAATGAGGGATTCCAGAGTAGAGCCCTGGGGAGGGGCAACTGGACAATCAGAAATCTGGTTAAAAATTGGGGCCTAGGGACATGTCAAGCCAATTATGACATCTAATGGTCCAGCCACTGAGAGGACTTACTAGAGGACAGGACTCATGCTGAGGGTCACAATGCGTGTGTATGACCTCGTCGCACTCACGAATGGGCGGGGCCTCAGGGTGAATGCTGGTTTCTACTACACTGAACGTTGGACAACGTGCCAACCACAAGGTTTCTTGCCATGGGTAAGGAGGAGTTCTGATTTCTGCATCACACTCACCCCTGGGCAGAGATTGGAGATAAGGTCTCGGTTCTGAAGCCTGAGAACTGAGGTAGGGAAGAGATGATGACCTAATGCCATGGCAGGTTTTTTGTGCTCAGTGTGCGGTCAGCTTTCTGGGTGTTGGTCAGGAGGTCCGGGCTCAGGTTGTATTCGACAGTGCATTACTGCCCAAGTTAGACTATATAATTTTTGTAAAGTCGAGTGCTCTGTAGGTTTATCCTCATTTAAGGTGCCTGGGCAGCTCATGAGGCAATATTTTTTTTTTTCTAGAGGGCAGGCAGAGTGCTGCATTGTGGGTCCGGAATTGCCAATCTTGAGGGCTTCGGGGCCAGGAGTGTGAGGACGGAGGTCTGAGAAGACAAGCTAGACTTGGGTTTCAGGGCGAGGGCACGGCAGGTTCCCCCTGCAGATCTGAACCAATATCTCATGCATCTGAAGTCAGGGCGAGGATCAGACGTTGGCTCAGGTTGGAGTTTCTGTGCATGACTGCCGCTTCATGAAGGGAGCGGCATCTCGAGCCCATTGAGGTTTTCCCACGTTGGGAGTTGTGGGATGCCCCCTTCAAGGATTCCTTCTGCGGGACAATTGAGACCTGTTGGACAGCTCGAGGACAGCCCATATGGAATGACTCCAGATCACCGTTCGCGGATCGATGCCTGGGAAGCCCGCCTCGCATTCCAATTTTCTCCTAGCAACAAGACAGTTTAGATCTGATGGCTCTGCCAGAGCTATCGGGGTGGCTGAGTTGAAATGGACTTTCCTGAGGATGGGTCCTAATGTGTTTTTGGGTCCATGAGGGCCTTGGAATGGGGCGGTGGCACCGGGACCTTGAAGTTCTCTCCTAAGTTTGGACATGGCTCCCATGCACAGGTTTCCTTGTGGAGACGAGATGAGTTCTGATGGGTGCCTCAGGAAGACCCCTATGCTCGTATTGGAATCAGGCTTTTGAGGACATATGCCTGTAACCCAAAGCAATGGATCCTATTATGGCCTAGGGTCCTGTCTGGTTCAATCTTCTTCTCTGGGGACATCCATCTATGGTATGAGTGGAGGTCGATTATCAGCTGGTGTCAGACAGTCCTTGTTTGTTCCTGGCGACCAAAACTATTGGGATGGCCTCAGGGACTTTGGAGGTTTCTCCTAATTTGTCCGATTTTGGACCATGGAATGGGCAGAATTCCCATGGATTGGTAGGCACAGTCCTAATGTGTGGCTTCAGGATCCCAGCCTGGAGGGTGTGTGGCCTAAGATTTTGAGGATAGAACTCTGAAAACACAAACTCAGCTTAGGTTTGGGGACTTAGGTATGGCAGGCCCGATCTACAAACCATGAGAAAAACTCTTCAGGATATGAAGAAAGTGTGAGTCTGAGGCGCTTGCTCAGGCTTTTGTCTCTGGATTTTGTATCAGCGACCGCCGTGGAATGACGGCGAGTCCTTCTGGGCCATGGACGAATCTTCCTCTCTGAGGATTTGGCCCGATTACCAATTGCTTTTCGTCAATCTGTGGGATGGGAGGACTCATTTTACTTTTCTTACCTCAGGTGTCCCACCAAAAGAGGAATTCCAAAGCAAAGCCGTGGGGAAGACTGAAGGGACAACCCGAACTATGGTTAAAAATTGGGGCCTAGGGGCATTGCAAGACCAATATGCTATCTCTTCATCCAGCCACTGAGGGGCCTTACTTGAGGACTGGGCTCAGCCTGAGGGTCACAATGTGTGTTTGTGACCAATGTGGCCCGCGAGCATGGGCGGGGCCTCATGGGCCACACTGGTTTCAACTACACTGAAGGTTGGACAACATGCCAACCACAAGGTTTCTTGCCATGGGGAAGGAGTTCTGATTTCTGCATCACCTTCAACCCTGGGCAGTGATTGGAGATAAGGTCTAGGTTCTGAAACCTGAAAACCGAGGTTGGGAAGAGATGACGACCTAAGGCCATGGCGGTTCGATGTGCTCAGTGTGCGGCCAGCTGTCTGGGAGGGGTCAGGGGGTCCAGGCTCAGGCTGTGTCAGAAAGGGCATTAATGCCCTTGTCAGCCTATGTATTTGTGGTACAGCCAAGGTTGGTGCAGGTTGATCCTCATTTAGGGTTACTGTGTAGCCCCAGAGGACAATGTTTTTCTTCAGGAGGGCAGGCAGAGTGCTGCATTGTAGTTCTGGATTGCCAAACTGGAGGGCATGTGGGCCAGTAGTCTGACGACAAAAGTCTGAGAACACAAGCTAGGCTTAGGTTTCTGTGTTAGGCCATGGCAGGCACAATCTACAGACCTGAATCTAGATCTCGTGCATATGAAGTCAGGGCGAGGATCAGACGATTGCTCAGGTTGGAGTTTCTGTCGCTGATGGCCCCTTCATGAATGGGGGTCATCACGAGGCCATGGGGGTTTTCCCACGATGGGAGTTGTGAGACACTCCAAACTGCATAGAGTATTCTGCAGGACAATTGAGACCTGTTGTTTGGGTCGAGGCCAATGATTCTGAGCAGGGTTCTAAGGATGGATGGCTGGGTAGCCCACCACGCATTCCAATTGTCTCCTAGCAACAAGACAGGTTAGATCTCCTGGATATGTGGGGAGAAACCGAAAACGCTGAGCTGAAATGGACAGCCCTGGGGATGGGTCCTAATTTGTTTGTGTCTGTGGAGACCTTGGAATGAAGCGGAGGCACTGGGGCCCTAAAGGGTTCTCCTAAACAGAGGCTTTGACACAGCTCCAACGTGCAAGTTTCCCATGTGTAGATGAGATGTTTTCTGATGGGTGAGTCAAGAAACAGCTATATGCTGCTTTTGAAATCCAGGCCTCTGAGGAGAGATGCCTGGAAACCAAAGCAACGGATCTGATTAGTGCCTCGGGGCCTGTTCTTTCCTTTCTCCTCTGGGGACATCTGTCTATGGGTCTGAGTGCAGGTAGGTGCTCATTTGGGCTCAGATTGTCCCTGGATCAGGGTCTTTGGTGGTTTATCCTATTAGAAGGGTTGTGGCCATTGGAATGGGCACACACAATTCCCTTGGAGCGGGCAAGTACAGTCCTCAGGTTTGGCTCCAGGGGCCTGAGCCTGTAGGTTGTGTATGCAAGGGCTGTTTGGACAGTTGTCTGAAAACACAGACTCGGCTTATGTTTCGGGTCATAGGTATGGCAGGACTGATCTACAGACCATGAGGAGGTTTCTTCGGGATTTGAAAGAAGCGCGACTGTGAGGCTCCTGCTCAAGTTTTTGTCTCTGGATATCGTGTCACTCATGGTCGTGGAATTTCTGGGTGACTTCATGGGAAATGGACGAGTCTTACTCTCTGGTGGTTGGGCCCCGTCCAAAGAGTTTGGGGTCATTCTGTGGGCTGGAAGAAGTCCGTTTTTTTTTTGTTTGTTTGTTTTTGTTGTTGTTTTCTTTTTTAACCTCAGGTGTCCCACCAAATGAGGGTTTCCAGAGTAGAGCCCTGGGGAGGGGCAACCGGATAATCAGAAATCTGGTTAAAAATTGGGGCTTAGGGACATGTCAAGCCCATTATGACATCTAATGGTCCAGCCACTGAGAGGACTTACTAGAGGACAGGACTCATGCTGAGGGTCACAATGCGTGTGTATGCCCTCTTCGCACTCAAGAATGGACGGGGCCTCAGGGTGAATGCTGGTTTTTCCTACACTGAACGTTGGACAACGTGCCAACCGCAAGGGTTCTTGCCATGGGTAAGGAGGAGTTCTGATTTCTGCATCACACTCACCCTTGGGCAGTGATTGGTGATAAGGTCTCGGTTCTGAAGCCAGAAAACTGAGGTAGGGAAGAGATGATGACCTAAGCCCATGGCGGGTTTTATGTGCTCAGTGTGCGGTCAGCTTTCTGGGTGTTGGTAGGAGGTCCTGGCTCAGGTTGTGTTCGACATTGCATTAGTGCCCAGGTTAGACTATATAATTTGAGTAAAGTCGAGTGCTGTGTAGGTTTATCCTCATTTAAGGTGCCTGGGCAGCTCATGAGGCAGTAATATTTTTTCTAGAGGGCAGGCAGAGTGCTGCATTGTGGGTCCGGAATTGCCAAACTTGAGGGCTTCGGGGCCAGGAGTGTGAGGATGGAAGTTTGAGAAGACAAGCTAGACTTGGGTTTCAAGGCGAGGGCACGTCAGGTACCCCCTGCAGACTGAACAAATATCTCATGCATCTGAAGTCAGGGCGAGGATCAGACATTGGCTCAGGTTGGAGTTTCTGTGCATGACGGCCGCTTCATGAAGGGAGCGGAATCTCGAGGCCATTGAGGTTTTCCCACTTTGGGAGTTGTGGGATGCCCCCTTCAAGGATTCCTTCTGCGGGACAATTGAGACCTGTTGGACAGCTCCAGGACATCCCATATGGAATGACTCCAGAGCACCGTTCGCGGATGGATGCCTGGGAAGCCCACCTCGCATTCCAATTGTCTCCTAGCAACAAGATAGTTTAGATCTGATGGCTCTGCCGGAGCAACCGGGGTGGCTGAGTTAAAATGGACTTTCCTGAGGATGGGTCCTAATGTGTTTTTGTGTCCATGAGGGCCTTGGAATGGGGCGGTGGCACCGGACCCTGAAGTACTCTCCTAAGCTTTGGACATGGCTCCCATGCACAGGTTTCCTTGTGGAGACGAGTTGAGTTCTGATGGGTGCCTCAGGAAAACCCCTATGCTCGTATTGGAATCAGGCTTTTGAGGACACATGCCTGTAACCCAAAGCAATTGATCCTATTATGGCCTAGGGTCCTGTCTGGTTCAATCTTCTTCTCTGGGGACATCAATCTATGGTATGAGTGGAGGTCAATTATCAGCTGGTGTCAGACAGCCCTTTTTTGTTCCGGGAGACCAAAACTATTGGGATGGCCTCAGGGACTTTGGAGGTTTCTCCTAATTTGTATGAATTTGGACCATGGAATTGGCAAAATTCCCATGGATTGTTAGGCACAGTCCTAATGTGTGGCTCCAGGGGCCCAGCCTGGTGGGTGTGTGGCCCAAAACTTTGAGGACAGAAGTCTGGAAACACAAACTCAGCTTAGGTTTGGGGACGTAGGTATGGCAGGCCCGATCT
This sequence comes from Mustela nivalis, assembly GCF_964662115.1. Lineage (NCBI taxonomy): Eukaryota > Metazoa > Chordata > Mammalia > Carnivora > Mustelidae > Mustela > Mustela nivalis. The sequence goes on along the minus strand of NW_028136454.1, from coordinate 1,234,867 downwards.
ACAAACCATGAAAAGAACTCTTTAGGATATGAAGAAAGTGCGAGTCTGAGGCGCTAGCTTAGGCTTTTTTTTCTGGATTTTGTATCAGAGTCGGCCGTGGATGTCGGGTAGGCCTCATGGGCCATGGACGAATCTTCCTCTCTGAGGATTTGGCCCGATTCCCAATTGCTTTTCGTCAATCTGTGGGATAGGAGGACTCATTTCAGTTTTGTTACCTCAGGTGTCCCACCAAAAGAGGAATTCCATAGCAAAGCCGTGGGGAAGACTGAAGGGACAACCGAACTATGGTTAAAAATTCGGGCCTAGGGGCATGGCAAGCCCAATATGCAATCTCTTCATCCAGCCACTGAGTGGCCTTACTTGAGGACTGGGCTCAGTCTGAGGGTCTCAATGTGTGTTTGTGACCAATGGGGCCCGCGAGTATGGGCGGGGCCTCATGGGCCACACTGGTTTCAACTACACTGAACGTTGGACAACATGCCAAGCACAAGGTTTTTAGCAATGGGGAAGGAGTTCTGTTTTCTGCATCACACTCACCCCTGGGCAGTGATTGGAGATAAGGTCTTGGTTCTGAAGCCTGAAAACTGAGGTAGGGTAGAGATGATGACCTAAGGCCATGGCGGGTTTTATGGGCTCAGTGTGCGGTCAGCTTTCTGGGTGTTGGTCAGGAGGTCCGGGCTCAGGTTGTGTTCGACAGTGCATTAGTGCCCAGGTTAGACTATATAATTTGGGTAAAGTCGAGTGCTGTGTAGGTTGATCCTCATTTAAGGTTCCTGGGCAGCTCTTGAGGCAATAATCTTTTTTCTAGAGGGCAGGCAGAGTGCTGCATTGTGGGTCCGGAATTGCCAAACTTGAGGGCTTCGTGGCCAGGAGTGTGAGGATGGAAGTTTGAGAAGACAAGCTAGACTTGGGTTTCAGGGCGAGGGCACGGCAGGTACCCCGTGCAGATCTGAACCAATATCTCATGCATCTGAAGTCAGGGCGAGGATCAGACGTTGGCTCAGGTGGAGTTTCTGTGCATGACGGCCGCTTCATGAAGGGAGCAGAATCTCGAGGCCATTGAGGTTTTCCCACGTTGGGAGTTGTGGGATGCCCCCTTCAAAAATTCCTTCTGCGGGACAATTGAGACCTGTTGGGCAGCTCCAGGATATCCCATATGGAAAGACTCCAGAGCACCGTTCGAGGATGGATGCCAGGGAAGCGGGCCTCGTATTCCAATTGTCTCCAAGCAACAAGACAGTTGAGATCTGATGGCTCTGCGGGAGCAACCGGGGTGGCTGAGTTGAATTGGACTTTCCTGGGGATGGGGCCTAATATGTGTTTCTGTACATTAAAGCCTTGCAATGTGGCGGTAGCACCGGGACCCTGAAGTATTCTCCTAAGCTTTTGACATAGGTCCCATGCACAAGTTTCCTTGTGGAGACGAGATTTGTTCTGATGGGTGCCTCAGTAAACCCCTATGCTGGTCTTGGAATCCAGGCTTTTGAGGAGACATGCCTGTAAACCAAAGAAATGATCCGATTATGGCCTAGGGTCCTGTCTGGTCCCATCTCCTTCTCTGGGGACATCCATCTATGGTATGAGTGGAGGTTGATGCTCAGCTGGTGTCAGACCGCCCTTGTTTGTACCGGGAGACATACACTATTGGGATGGCCTCGGGAACTTTGGAGGGTTTTCCTAATATGTACGATTTTGGAAAATGGAATGGGCAGAATTCCCATGGATTGGGTAGGCACAGTCCTAATGTGTGGCTCCAGGGGCTCCAGCCTGGAGGGTGTGTGGCCCAGGAATTTGAGGACAGAAGTCTGAAAACACAAACAGCTTAGGTTTGGGGACGTAGGTATGGCAGGTCCAATCAACAAACCATGAGAAGAAATCTTCAGGATATGAAGAAAGAGCGAGACTGAGGCGCTTGCTGAGGGTTTTGTCTCTGGATTTTGTATCAAAGATCGGCGTGGAATGTGGGGAGGCCTCATGGGACATGGAAGAATCTTCCTCTCTGTGGATTTAGACCGGTCCCAATTTCTTTCCGTCAATATGTGGGATGGGAGGTCTCCTCACAGGTTTGTTACCTCAGGTGTCCCAACCGAAGAGGAATTCTAAAGCAGAGCCCTGGGGAAGAGTGAAGGGACAACCCAAACTATGGTTAAAAATTTGGAATAGGGGCATGGAAGGCCCAATATGCTGTCTCTAAATCCAGCCACTGAGAGGCCTTACTTGAGGACTGGGCTCAGGCTGAGGGTCATAATGTGTGGTTGTGACCAATGGGGCCCGCGAGCAAAGGCGGGGCCTCATGGGCCACACTGGTTTCAACTACACTGACTTTGGACAACATGCCAATCACAGGGTCTCTTGCCATGGGGAAGGTGTTCTGATGTCTGCATCACTTTCAACCCTGGGCAGTGGTTGGAGATAAGGTCTAGGTTCTGAAGCCTGAAAAACTGAAGTTGGGAAGAGATGATGACCTAAGGCCATGGCGGGTCTGATATGCTCAGTGTGCGGTCAGCAGCCTGTGTGTTGGTCAGGAGGTTCTGGCTCAGGTTGTGTCAGACAGTGCATTATAGCCCAGGTTAGACTATATGATTTTGGTACAGTCGAGTGCCATGTAGTTTTATCCTCATTTGAGGTGCATGGGCAGCTCTTTAGGCAAGATATTTTTTCTAGAAAGCAGGCATAGTGCTGCATTGTGGGTCCGGAATTGCCAAACTTGAGGGCTTCTGGGCCAGGAGTGTGAGGACAGAAGTCTGAGAACACAAGCTAGACTTGGGCTTCAGGCCGAGGGCACGGCAGGTACCCCCTGCAGATCTGAACCAATATCTCATGCATCTGAAGTCAGGGCGAGGATCAGACGTTGGCTCAGGTTGGAGTTTCTGTGCATGACTGCCCCTTCATAAACGGAGCAGAATCTCAAGGCCATGGAGGTTTTCCCACGTTGGGAGTTGTGGGATACCTCCTTCAAGGATTCCTTCTGGGGGACAATTGAGACCTGTTGGGCAGCTCCAGGCATCCCATATGGAATTACTCCAGAGCAACTTTGGAGGATGGATGGCAGGGAAGGCCGCCTCGAATTCCAATTGTCTCATAGCAACAAAACAGTGGAGATCGGATGGCTCTGCGGGAGCAACCGGGGTGGCTGAGTTGAATGGACTCTCCTGAGGATGGGGCCTAATGTGTGTTTGTGTATGAGAGCCTTGGAATGGGGCGGTGGCACTGGGACCCTGAAGTATTCTCCTAAGCTTTTGACATAGCTCCCATGCACAAGTTTCATTGTGGAGACGAGATTTGTTCTGATGGGTGCCTTAGGAAATCCCTTATGCTGGTATTGGAATCCAGGCTTTTGAGGAGACACGCCTGTAAACCAAAGCAATGGATCCGATTATGGCCTAGGGTCCTGCCTCGTTCAATCTTCTACTCTGGGGATATCCCTCTATGGAATGAGTGGAGGTAGATGCTCACCTGGTGTCAGACCGCCCTTGTTTGTCCCCGGAGACCTACACTATTGGGATGGCCTCGGGGACTTTGGAGAGTTCTCCTAATTTGTACGATTTTGGACAATGGAATGGGCAAAATTCCCATGGATTGGGTAGGCACAGTCCTAATGTGTGGCTCCAGGGGACCCAGCCTGGAGGGAGTGTGGCCCAGGAATTTGAGGACAGAAGTCTGAAAACAAAAACTCAGCTTAGGTTTGGGGAAGTAGTATTGCAAGTCCAATCTACAAACCATGAGAAGAACTATTCAGGATATGAAGAATGAGCGAGTCTGAGGCGCTTGCTCAGGCTTTTGTCTCTGGATTTTGTATCAAAGATGGGCGTGGAACGTGGGGAGGCCTCATGGGCCATGGACGTATCTTCCTCTCTGTGGATTTGGCCCGGTCCCAATTTCTTTCCGTCAATCTGTGGGATGGGAGGTCTCCTCTCAGGTTTGTTACCTCAGGTGTCCCAACCAAAGAGGAATTCCAAAGCAGAGCCCTGGGGAAGAGTGAAGGGACAACCCAAACTATGGTTAAAAATTGGGGCCTAGGGGCATGGCAGGCCCAATATGCTGTCTCTTCATCCAGCCACTGAGTGGCCTTACTTAAAGACAGGGTTCAGACTGAGGGTCAACATGTGTGTTTGTGACCAATGTGGCCGTGAGGTTGGGCGGGGCCTCATGGGCAACACTGGTTTCAAGTACACTGAACTTTGGACAACATGCCAATCACAAGGTCTCTTGCCATGGGGAAGGAGCTCTGATTTCTGCATCATTTTCAACACTGGGAAGTGGTTGTGATAAGGTCTAGGTTCTGAAGCCTGAAAACCACAGTTGGGAAGAGATGACGACCTAAGGCCATGGCGAGTCTCATGTGCTCAGTGTGCGGTCAGCTGCCTGTGTGTTGGTCCAGAGTTTCCCGTTCAGGTTGTGTCAGACAGTGCATTAGGGCCCAGGTTAGACTATATAATTTAGGTACAGTCGAGTGCCGTGAAAGTTTATCCTCATTTGAGATGCCTGGGAAAATCATTAGGCAATATATTTTTCCTAGAGGGCAGGCAGATTGCTGCATTGTGGGTCCGGAATTGCCAAACTTGAGGACTTCTGGGCCAGGAGGGTGAGGACAGAAGTCTGAGAACACAATTAGACTTGGGCTTCAGGCCGAGAGTATGGCAAGTACCCCCTGCAGATCTGATCCAATATCTCATGCATCTTAAGTCACGGCGAGGATCAGAAGTTGGCTCGGGTTGGAGTTTCTGTGCATGACTGCCCCTTCATGAACGGAGCGGAATCTCAAGGCCATGGAGGTTTTCCAACGTTGGGAGTGTGGGATCCCCCTTCAAGGATTCCTTCTGCGGGACAATTGAACCTGTTGGTCAGCTCCAGGACATCCCATATGGAATGACTGCAGTGCACCGTTCAAGGATGGATGCCAGGGAAGCCAGCCTCGCATTCCAATTGTCTCCTAGCAACAAGACAGTTGAGTTCTATGGCTCTGCGTTAGCAATCGGGGCGGCTGTGTTGAAATGGACTTTCCCGAGTTTGGGGCCTAATGTGTGATTTTGTCCATGAAGGCCTTGGAATGGAGCGGTGGCACTGGGACCCTGAAGTATTCTCCAAGCTTTTGACATAGGTCCCATGCACAAGTTTTCTTGTGGAGACGAGATTTGTTCTGATGGGTGCCTCAGGAAACCCCCTATGCTGGTCTTGGAATCCAGGCTTTTGAGGAGACATGCCTGTAAACCAAAGCAATGGATCCGATTATGGCCTAGGGTCATGTCTGGTTCCATCGTCTTCTCTGGGGACATCCATTTATGGTATGAGTGGATGTAGATGCTCAGCTGTTGTCAGACCGCCCTTGTTTGTTCTGGGAGACCTACACTATTGGTATGGCCTCAGGGACTTTGGAGGGTACTTCTAATTTGTACGATTTTGGACAATGGAATGGGCAGAATTCCCATGGATTGGGTGGCACAGTCCTAATGTCTGGCTCCAGGGGCCCCAGCCTGGAGGGTGTGTGGCCCAGGAATTTGAGGACAGAAGTCTGAAAACACAAACTCAGCTTAGGTTTGCGGACGTAGGTATGGCAGGTCCAATCTACAAACCATGAGAAGAACTCTTCAGGATATGAAGAAAGAGCGAGAATGAGGCACTTGCTCAGGCTTTTGTCTCTGGATTTTGTATCAAGGATGGGCGTTGAATGTGGGGAGGCCTCATGGGCCATGGACGAATCTTCCTCTTTGTGGATTTGGCCCAGTCCCAATTTCTTTCCATCAATCTGTGGGATGGGAGGTCTCCTCTCAGGTTTTTTACCTCAGGTGTCCCAACCAAAGAGGAATTTCAAAGCAGAGACCTGGGGAAGAGTGAAGGGACAACCCAAACTATGGTTAAAAATTGGCGCCTAGCGGAATGGCAGGCCCAATATGCTGTCTCTTCATCCAGGCACTGAGGGCCTTACTTGAGGACTGGGTACAGGCTGAGTTTCACAATGTGTGTTTGTGACCAATGTGGCCCGCGAGCATGGGCGGGGCCTCAGGGACCACACTGGTTTCAACTACACTGAACTTTGGACAACATTCCAATCACAGGTCTTTTGCCATGGGGAAGGAGCTCTGATTTCTGCATCATTTTCAACCCTAGGCAGTGGTTGGTGTTAAGATCTAGGTTCTGAAGCCTGAAAATCCCAGTTGGGAAGAGAAGACGACCTAAGGCCATGGCAGGTCTGATGTGCTCAAGGTGTGGTCAGCTGCCTAGGTGTTGGTCAGGAGGTTCGGGCTCAGGTTGTGTCAGACAGTGCATTAGTGCCCAGGTTAGATTATATAATTCAGGTACAGTCGAGAGCCGTGTAGGTTTATCCTCATTTGAGGTGCCTGGGCAACACATTAGGCAATATATTTTTTCTAGAGGTAGGCAGAGTGCTGCATTGTGGGTCCGGTATTGTCAAACATGAAAGATTCTGGAACAGGAGTGTGAGGACAAGTCTGAGAGCAGAAGCTAGACTTGGGCTTCAAGTCGAGGGCATGGCTGTTACCCCCTGCAGATCTGAACGAATATCTCATGCTTCTGAAGTCACGGCGAGGATCAGACTTTGGCTCAGGTTGGAGTTCCGGTGCATGACTGCCCCTTCATGAACGGAGCGGAATCTCATGGCCATGGAGGTTTTCCCACGTTGGGAGTTGTGGGACGAGCCCTTCAAGGATTCCTTCTGCGGGACAATTGAGACCTGTTGGGAAGCTCCAGGATATCCCATATAGAAGGACTCCAGAGCACCGTTCGGGGATGGATGCCAGGGAAGCGGGCCTCGTATTCCAATTGTCTCCTAGCAACAAGTCAGTTGAGATCTGATGGCTCTGCGGGAGCAACCGGGGTGGCTGAGGTGAAATGGACTTTCCCAAGGATGGGGCCTAATATGTGTTTGTGTCCATGAAGGCCATGGAATGGGGTGGTGGCACCGGTACCCTGAAGTATTCTCCTAAGCTTTTGACATAGGTCCCATGCACAAGTTTCCTTGTGGAGACGAGATTTGTTCTGATGGGTGCCTCAGGAAACCCCCTATGCTGGCCTTGGAATCCAGGCTTTTGAGGAGACATGCCTGTAAACCAAAGCAATGGATCCGATTATGGCCTAGGGTCCTGTCTGGTTCAATCTTCTTCTCTGGGGACATCCATGTTTTGTATGAGTGTAGGTAGATGGTCAGCTGGTGTCAGACCGCTCTTGTTTGTCCCGGGAGACCTACACTATTGGGATGGCCTCGGGAACTTTGGAGGGTTCTCCCATTTTGTACGATTTTGGACAATGGAATGGGCAGAATTCCCATCATTGGGTAGGCACAGTCCTAATGTGTGGCTCCAGGGGCCCCAGCCAGGAGGGTGTGTGGCCCAGAAATTTGAGCACAGAAGTCTGAAAACACAAACTCAGCTTACGTTGGGGACATAGGTATGGCAGGTCCAATCTACAAACCATGAGAAAAACTCTTCAGGATATGAAGAAAGAGCGAGTCTGAGGCGCTTGCTCAGGCTTTTGTCTGGATTTTGTATCAAAGATGGGCGTGGAATGTGGGGAGTCCTCATGGGCCATGGACGAATCTTTCCCTCTGTGGATTTGGCCCGGTCCCAATTTCTTTCCATCAATCTGTGGAATGGGCGGTCTCCTCTCAGGTTTGTTAATTCAGGTGTCCCAACCAAAGAGGAATTCCAAAGCAGAGCCCTGGGGAAGAGTGAAGGGACAACCCAAACTATGGTTAAAAATTGGGGCCTAGGGGCATGGCAGGCCCAATATGCTTTCTCTTCATCCAGCCACTGAGTGGCCTTACTTAAGGACTGAGCACAGCCTGAGCGTCACAATGTGTGTTTGTGACCAATGTGGCCCGCGAGCAGGGGCTGGGTCTCATGGGCCATACTGGTTTCAACTACACTGAACTTAGGACAATATGCCAATCACAAGGTCTTTTGCCATGGGGAAGGAGCTCTGATTTCTGCATCATTTTCAACCCTAGGCAGTGGTTGGATATAAGGTCTAGGATCTGAAGTCTGAAAACCGCAGTTGGGAAGAGATGACGACCTAAGGCCATGGCAGGTCTGATGTGCTCAGTGTGCGGTCAGCTACCTGGGTGTTGGTCCGGAGTTTCGGGTTCAGGTTGTGCCAGACAGTGCATTAGAGCTCAGGTTAGACTATATAATTTAGGTACAGTCGAGTGCCGTGTAAGTTTATCCTCATTTGAGGTGCCTGGACAACTCATTAGGCAATATATTTTTTCTAGAGGGGAAGCAGGGTGCTGCATTGTGGGTCCGGAATTGCCAAACTTGAGGGCTTCTGGATTAGGAGTGTGAGGACAGAAGTCTGAGAACACAAGCTAGACTAGGGCTTCAGGCCGAGGGCACGGCAGGTACCCCCTGCAGATCTGAACCAATATCTCATGCATATGAAGTCACGGCGAGGATCAGACGTTGGCTCGGTTTGGAGTTTCTGTGCATGACTGCCCCTTCATGAATGAAGCGGAATCTCAAGGCCATGGAGGTTTTCCCACGTTGGAAATTGTGGGATGCCCCCTTCAAGGATTCCTTCTGCGGGACAATGGAGACCTGTTGGTCAGCTCCAGGACATCCCATATGGAATGACTCCAGAGCACCTTTCGAGGATGGATGCCAGGGAATCCAGTCTCGCATTCAAATTGTCTCCTAGCAACAAAACAGTTGAGTTCTGATGGCTCTATGGGAGCAATCGGGGGGCTGTGTTGAAATGGACTTTTCCGAGTTTGGGGCCTAATGTGTGTTTGTGTCCATGAGGGCCTTGGAATGGGGCGGTGGCACCGGGACCCTGAAGTATTCTCCTAAGCTTTTGACATAGGTCCCATGCACAAGTTTCCTTGAGGAGACGAGATTTGTTCTGATGGGTGCCTCAGGAAACCCCCCAAGCTGGCCTTGGAATCCAGGCTTTTGAGGAGACATGCCTGTAAACCAAAGCAATTGATCCGATTATGGCCTAGGGTCCTGTCTGGTTCCATCTTCTTCTCTGGGGACATCCATTTATGGTATGAGTGGAGGTAGATGCTCAGCTGGTGTCAGACTGCCCTTGTTTGTCCCGGGAGACCTACACTATTGGATTGCCTCAGGGCCTATGGAGGGTTCTTCTAATTTGTACGATTTTGGAAAATGGAATGGGAAGAATTTTCTGGATTTGGTAGGAACAGTCTAATGTGTGGCTCCAGAGGCCCCAGCCTGGAGAGTGTGTGGCCCAGGAATTTGAGGACATAAGTCTGAACACAAACTCAGCTTAGGTTTGAGACGTAGGTATGGCAGGTCAAATCTACAAACCATGAGAAGAACTCTTCAGGATATGAAGAAAGAGCGAGTCTGAGGCGCTTGCTCAGGCTTTTGTCTCTGGATTTTGTATCAAAGATGGGCGTGGAATGTGGGGAGGCCTCATGGGCCATGGACGAATCTTCCTCTCTGTGGATTTGGCCCGGTCCCAATTTCTTTCTGTCAATATGTGGAATGGGAGGTCTCTCAGGTTTGTTACCTCAGGGGTCCCAATCAAAGAGGAATTCAAAAGCAGAGCCCTGGGGAAGAGTGAAGTGACCACCCAAACTATGGTTAAATATTGGGGCCTAGGGGCATGGCAGGCCCAATATGCTGTCTCTTCATCCAGCTACTGTGTGGCCTTACTTGAGGACTGGACTCAGGCTGAGGGTCACAATGTGTGTTTGTGACCAATGTGGCTCGCGAGCATGGGCGGGGCCTCATGGGCCACACTGGTTTCAACTACACTGAACTTTGGACAACATGCCAATCACAAGGTCTCTTGCCATGGAGAAGGAGCTCTGATTTCTTCATCATTTTCAACCCTGGGCAGTGGTTGGATTTAAGGCCTAGGTTCTGAAGCCTGAAAACGGCTGTTGGGAAGAGATGAAGACCTAAGCCCATGGCAGGTCTGATGTGCTCAGTGTGAGGTCAGCTGCCTGGGTGTTGGTCCAGAGGTTCGGGTTCAGGTTGTGTCAGACAGTGAATTAGTGCCCAGTTAGACTATAATTCAGGTACAGCCGAGAGCCGTGTAGGTTTATCCTCATTTGAGGTGCCTGGGCAACTCAATATGCAATATATTTTTTCTAGAGGCAGGCAGAGTGCTGCATTGTGGGTCCGGTATTGCCAAACATGAGGTATTCTGGACCAGGAGTGTGAGGACAAGTCTGAGAAAACAAGCTAGGCTTGGGCTTCAGGCCGAGGGCAAAGCTGGTACCCCCTGCAGATCTGAAAGAATATCTCATGTTTCTGAAGTCATGGCGAGGATCAGACTTTGGCTCAGTTTGGATTTTCTGTGCATGACTGCCCCTTCATGAACGGAGTGGTAATTCAAGGCCATGGAGGTTTTCCAACGTTGGGAGTTGTGGGATGCGCACTTCAAGGATTCCTTCTGCGGGACAATTGAGACCTGTTGGGCAGCTCAAGGATATCCCATATGGAAGGACTCCAGAGTACCGTTCAGGGATGGATGCCAGGGAAGCGGGCCTCGCATTCCAATTGTCTCCTAGCAACAAGACAGTTGAGATCTGAAGGCTCTGCAGGAGCAACCGGGGTGGCTGAGTTGAAATGGACTTTCCCGAGGATGGGGCCTGATATGTGTTTGTTTCCATGAGGGCATTGGAATGGGGCGGTGGCACCGGGACCCTGAAGTATTCTCCTAAGCTTTTGACATAGGTCCCATGCACAAGTTTCCTTGTGGAGACGAGATTTGTTCTGATGGGTGCCTCAGGAAACCCCCTATGCTGGTCTTGGAATCCAGGCTTTTGAGGAAACATGCCTGTAAACCAAAGCAATGGATCCGATTATGGCCTAGGGTCCTGTCTGGTTCCATCTTCTTCTCTGGGGACATCCATCTATGGTATGAGTGGAGGGTGATGCTCAGCTGGTGTCAGACCGCCCTTGTTTGTACCGGGAGACCTACAATATTGTGATGGCCTCGGGAAATTTGGAGGGTTCTCCTAATTTGTACGATTTTGGACAATGGAATGGGCAGTGTTCCCATGGATTGGGTAGGCACAGTCCTAAAGTGGCTCCAGGGGCCCCATCCTGGAGGGAGTGTGGCCCAGGAATTTGAGGACAGAAGTCTGAAAACACAAACTCAGCTTAGGTTTGGGGAAGTACGTATTGCATGTCCAATCTACAAACCATGAGAAGAACTCTTCAGGATATGAAGAAAGAGCGAGTCTGAGGCACTTGCTCAGGCTTTTGTCTCTGGATTTTGTATCAAAGATGGGCGTGGAACATGGGGAGGCCTCATGGGCCATGGACGAATCTTCCTCTCTGTGGATTTGGCACGGTCCCAATTTCTTTCCGTCAATCTGTGGGATGGGAGGTCTCCTCTCTGGTTTGTTACCTCAGGTGTCCCAACCAAAGAGGAATTCCAAAGCAGAGCCCTGGGGAAGAGTGAAGGGACAACCCAAATGATGGTTGAAAATTGGGACCTAGGGGCATGGCAGGCCCAATATGCTGTCTCTTCATCCAACCACTGAGAGGCCTTACTTGAGGACTGGGCTCAGGCTGAGGGTCACAATGTGTGTTTGTGACCGATGTGGCCCGCGTCCATGGGCGGGGCCTCATGGGCCACACTGGTTTCAACTACACTGAAATTTGGACAACATGCCAATCACAAGGGATCTTGCCATGGGGAAGGTGTTCTGATGTCTGCATCATTTTCACCCCTGGGTAGTGGTTGGAGATAAGGTCTAGGGTCTGAAGCCTGAAAAACCGAGGCTGGGAAGAGATGACGACATAAGGCCATGGCGGGTCTGATATGCTCAGGGGGCGGTCAGCTGCCTGTGTGTTGGTCAGGAGGTTCTGGCTCAGTTTGTGTCAGACAGTGCATTAGTGCCCAGTTTTGACTATATAATTTAGGTACAGTCGAGTGCCGTGTAAGTTTATCCTCATTTGAGGTGCCTGGGAAAATCATTAGGCAATATATTTTTCCTAGAGGGCAGGCAGATTGCTGCATTGTGGGTCCGGAATTGCCAAACTTGAGGGCTTCTGGGCCAGGAGTGGGTGGCGGAGTTGAAATGGACTTTCCTGAGGATGGGGCCTAATGTGTGTTTGTGTCCATGAGGGCCTTGGAATGGGGCGGTGGCAACGGGACCCTGAAGTATTCTCCTAAGCTTTGGCATAGCTCCCATGCACAAGTTTCCCTGTGGAGACGAGATTTTTCTGATGGGTGCCTCAGGAAATCACTTATGCTGTTATTGGAATCCAGGCTTTTGAGGAGACACGCCTGTACCAAAGCAATGGATCCGATTATGGCCTAGGGTCCTGTCTGGTTCCATCTTCTTCTCTGGAGATATCCATCTATGGAATGAGTGGGGGTAGATGCACACCTGGTGTTAGACCGCGCCTGTTTGTCCCCGGAGACATACACTATTGGGATGGCCTCGGGGAATTTGGAGGGTTCTCCTTATTTGTACGACTTTGGACAATGGAATGGGCAGAATTCTCATGGATTGGGTAGGCACAGTCCTAATGTGTGGCTCCAGGGGCCCCAGCCTGGAGGGTGTGTTGCCCAGGACTTTGAGGACAGAAGTCTGAAAACACAAACTCAGCTCAGGTTTTGGGACATAGGTATGGCAGGCCCAATCTAAAGACCATGATAAGAACTCTTTAGGATATGAAGAAAGAGCGAGGCTGAGGCACTTGCTCAGGTTTTTGTCTCTATATTTTGAATCAACGATGGCCGTGGATGTGGGGAGGCATCATGGGCCATGGACGAATCTTCCTCTCTGTGAATTTGTCCCTGTCCCAATTCTTTTTCGATAATCTGTGGAATGGGAGGTCCCCTTTCACGTTTGTTACTTCAAGTGACCCAACCAAAGAGAAATTACAAAGCACAGCCCTGGGGAAGAGTGAAGAGACAACCCAAACTATCGTTAAAAATTGGGGCCTAGGGGCATGGCAGGCCCAATATGCTGTCTCTTCATCCAGCCACTGAGAGGCCTTACTTGAGGGCTGGGCTCAGGTTGTGGGTCACAATGTGTGTTTGTGACCAATATGGCTCGCGAGCATGGGCGGGGCCACATGGGCCACACTGGTTTCAACTACACTGGACTTTGGACAACATGCCAATCACATGGTCTCTTGCCATGGGGAAGGTGTTCTTATTTCTGCATCATTTTCAACCCTGGGCAGTAGTTGGAGATAAGGTCTAGGTTCTGAAGCCTGAAAAACCGTAGTTGGGAAGAGATGACGACCTAAGGCCATTGCTGGTCTGATAGGCTCATTTTGCGGTCAGCTGCCTGGGTGTTGGTAGGAGGTTCTGGCTCGGGTTGTGTCAGACAGTGCATTAGTGCCCAGGTTAGACTATATAATTTGGGTGGCCTCAGGGGCCTTGGAGCTTTTCCCTAACCTGTAGGGTTGTGGTCAATGGATTGGGCACAATTTCCTAGGAGAGGGCAGGCACAATTTTCGCTGTGACACCAGAGGCCCTAGCCTGGAGGATGTGTGGGTCCAGGCTGTGGGCACAGAAGTCTGAAAAAACAGACTCAGCTTATGAGTGGCACCTAGGGTATGGCAGGCCGGATGTACAGCTCCTGGGCCTCTGAAACAAGGGAGAGTTGGAGGCGTTACTTCAGTCTTTTGTCTCTGGATTTTGGGTCCGGGATAGCCGTGGATTGGAGGGGTGGACTCAGGGACTAAGGACGAGTATCCCTCTCTGGGTATTTGTCCCAGCTACCGAGAGTTTGGGGTCATTTTTTTGGAAGGGTGGAGTCGTGTTGTCTGGCTCATGTGTCTCACCAAGAAAGGGATTCCAGAGCAGAGCCCCAGGTACGGGCGGGGCCACTGGTAAACTCAAACACTGGTGAGGATTGGGTGCATAGGGGCTTGGCAAGCCCCATATGCGGGCTCTTGGTTCAGGCGCTGACAGGCCTTTCTTTGACATGGTGCTCATGCTGAAGGTCACAGTGTGAATTTATGCCCAAGCAGCACTCAAGTTTGGGCGTGGCATCAGGGGCCATGAAGGTTTCTCCCACCCAGAAAGTGTGACTCCATGTCAAGAACAAGCTTTACAGCCATGGGGAAGGAGGAGTTCTGTTTTGTGCTTGCGATACCCAGCTGTGCGGAGAATTGATATAATGTCTAGGTTCAGATATCTGAAAACCAAGGTTAGGAAGAGGTGACGGCAGAAGACCTTGGCGTGTCCGAAGTGCGAGGTGTGCGGCCAGCTGTCTCCTTGTCTGTCTGGACGTCTGGCTTCAGGCTGTGTCAGACAGAGCATGAGTGCCCAGAGCAGCCTATCCAGTTCGCGGACTTTCGAGGCCTAAGCAGGTTGATCCTCATCCGGGTTTTCTGGAGAGCCCCTCAGGGAAACATTTTTCTTCCGTTGGGCAGACACTGGGCTGGGTTGTGGTTCTGGAGTTCCTAGTCCGGAGGACTTGTTTGCCACAGTTGTGAGGAAGGAAGTCTGAAAACACAAGCTAGCATGAGGTTTGGGACCGAGGGCAGGGCAGGCCCACTCTGCAGAGGCTGAATCGAGATCTCCTGCACTGAGGTCATGTCAACTATGAGACGTTCCTCAGGCTAGAGTTTTTGTCCAGCATGGCCTCTTCCTGAAAGTTGTGGTGTCTTCATGAGGCCAGGGAGGTTAGCCTACGATGGGATTTGTGAACTACTCCAAACCTAAAGGTTTCCTTCTGCACGACAGTCGAGTCCTATTGGATGGTTCCAGGAGGCCCCATATGGAAAGACTCGAGACCAGGGGCCTAAGCTTGGAAGCCTGGGAAAGCCACCTCATATTCCCACTCTTTAGTCAGGACAAAGCAGGCTCAATCTGCGGGCTCCTGGGTGAGCTACCCAGAGGGGAGAGTTGAAATGAACTCTCCTGAAGATGACTCCAACTGTGGCTTTGTGGCCTGGCTGACCTTGTAATGTGGAGGTGGCTCAGGGACTCTGCAGTATTCTCCAAACTGAGGTGTTTGACACGGCTCCAACAAGGAAGCTTCCCATGTGGAGACGAGAGGAGTTCTGTTCAGTGCCTCAGCAAAGCCCCATATCCTGTTCTTCGAACCAAAGCTGCTGAGGAGTGACACCTGGAAACCAAAGCAAGAGTTGAGATTAGGGCCTAAGGGCCTGTCCGGCTCAACCTTCTATCTCTGTTGACATCTGTGTGCATGCCTTCGTGGAGATAGCTGCTCAGCTTGTGTCTGAATGCCCCTGTGTGTCCAGTGAGGAACCCAGTAGTGGGATGTCCTCGGGGGCCTTGAGGGTTCTCATATTCTGGAGGTGTGTGGCCAAAGCAATGGACACAGTTTCCCAGGAGAGAGCAGGCACGGTCCATTGGTATGGCTCCAGAGGACCCAGCCTAGAGACTGTGTTTGCCAGGCCTGTGGGGACAGATGTCTGAAAAAGCAAACTTGGCTCAGCTAGGGGCCAAGGTAATGGCAGGCCTGATCTCCACTCCGTGAGGGGAGATCCTCGGGATATCAATGGAGGGCAAGTGGGAGGCAGTTGCTCAGGCTTTTGTCTCTGGGTGTTGCGATCACATTGGCCATACAGGGTAGGCGTTGCTTCAGGGGCCGAGGAAGAGCCTTCCTCTTGGGGGATTGTCCAAGCTCCCAAGAGTTTGGGTTCATTCTGTGGGAAGGGAATAGTACTGTTTACTGACACAGGGGACCCCCCAGGAGAGGGAATCTAGAGCACAGCAGTGGGCTCCCTCAACTGGAATACACACCATCTAGTTAGTCCTGGGTGCCTATGGGCATGGCAAGCCATATATGCGGGCTCTTGGTCCAGTCACTGAGATCCGTTACTTGAATAAGGTACTCACGCTGAGGGTCACAATATGCGTTTGTGCCCAAGGCGGCTCTCACGCATGGGCGTGGCCTCATGGGCCATGCCGTTTTCTCCTACACTGAAGTTTTGACTCACTGCCAGCAGCAAGGTTTCTTGCCATGGGGAAGGAGGGGTTCTGACTTGTGCATCAGGTTCCCCCCTGTACAGGGATTGGAGATAAGGTCTAGGTTCCGATGACTGAAAACCTATGTTGGGAATGGATGGTGGCCTAAGGCAGTGGCGGGTCCAATGTGCTGGGTGTGCAGCCAGCTATGTCGGTGTCTGTTGGAAAGTCTGGGCTCAGGCTATTTGCGACAGAGCATCAGTGTTTAAGGTAGCCTATGCAATTGGGGTGTTGCCGAGGGCCAAGCAGTTTGATCCTCAGTTGGTGTTTCTTGGCAGCACCATAGAAAATGTTTTTCTCCCGGGAGGCAGGCAGAGTGCTTCATTGTGGCCCCAGAATTCCCAGGAGGGAGGGTTGTGGGCCAGGAGTGTGAAGACAGAAGTCTGAAAACAAAAGCTAGGGTGAGGATTGGAGCCAAGCTCAGAGGAGGCCCACTCTGCAGAGCCTGAATCAAAATCTCCTGCATCTGAAGTCAGGCTGAGGATAAGACGTTGGCAGAGGCTGGAGTGTGTGTCCATGATGGCACCTTCATGAAGCAGGGGCCTCATGAGGCCAAGAAAGTTTTCCCACGCTGAGTTTGGAGGTTGCTTCAAACCACAAGATTTCCTTCTGCGGGACATTCGAGACCTGTTGCATGGCTCCAGGACATAATACGGAAGGACTGAAGAGCAGGGTTTGAAGGATGGATCCCTATACAGCGTGACTCGCATTCCCATTGGCCATTATCGACAAGATATGTTTGATCTGCTGCCTCTGGGGCACGCTACCCAGGGGGCTGAGATGAAATGGCTTCTCCCAAGTATGCGTCATAATGTGCGTTTGGGTCCAT
Organism: Mustela nivalis; assembly: GCF_964662115.1. Classification (NCBI taxonomy): domain Eukaryota; kingdom Metazoa; phylum Chordata; class Mammalia; order Carnivora; family Mustelidae; genus Mustela; species Mustela nivalis. The sequence goes on along the minus strand of NW_028136454.1, from coordinate 1,218,141 downwards.
GGAGACCTTGGAATGTGCTGCTTGTTCAGTGGCACTGCGGAACTTCCCGACCTGAAGGGTTTGATACATCCCCAGTAAGAAAGCTCCCCATGTGGAGACGAGAGAGGTTTGGTTTGGTGCCTCAGAAAAGCCCCGTGTGCTGGTCTACGAAAACAACCCTCTGAGGACGGACACATGGAAACCAAAGCTAAGGTTCAGATTAGGGCCTGGGGGCCTGTCCATTTCAACCTTCTGTCTCTGGGGACACTGTCTGAGAGTCTAAGTGGAGAAAGTTCCTCCGCTGGTGTCAGAGAGCCCCTCTTAGTCCAGGGTGGCCTACACTATTGATGGCCTCAGGGGCCTTGGAGCTTTTCCCTAACCTGTAGGGTTGTGGTCAATGGATTGGGCACAATTTCCTTGGAGAGGGCAGGCACAATCTTTCTCTGTGACTCCAGAGGCCCTAGCCTGGAGGATGTGTGGGTCCAGGCTGTGGGCACAGAAGTCTGAAATCACAGACTCAACTTATGATTGGCACCTAGGATATGGCAGGCCGGATGTACAGCTCCTGGTCCTCTGAAACATGGGAGAGTTGGAGGCTTTCCTTCAGGCTTTTGTCTCTGGATGTTGTGTCCGGGATAGCCGTGTATTGGAGGGGTGGCCTCAGGGACTATGGACGAGTATCCCTCTTTGGGGATTTGTCCCAGCTCCCAAGAGTTTGGGGTCATTTTGTGGGAAGGGTGGAGTCGTGTTGTCTGGCTCATGTGTCTCTCCAAGAAAGGGATTCCAGAGCAGAGCCCCAGGTACGGGCGGCGCCACTGGTAAACTCAAACACTGGGGAGGATTGGGTGCATAGGGGCTTGGCAAGCCCCATATGCAGGCTCTTGGTCCAGGCCCTGACAGGCCTTTCTCTGACATGGGGCTCATGCTGAAGGTCACAGTGTGAATTTGTGCCCAAGCAGCACTCAAGTTTGGACTTGGCATGAAGGGCCATTAAGGTTTCTCCCACCCTGAAGGTGTGACTCCATGCCAAGAACAAGCTTTACAGCCATGGTGAAGGAGGAGTTCTGTTTTGTGCTTGCGATACCCAGCTGTGCGGAGAATTGATATAATGTCTAGGTTCAGATATCTGAAAACCAAGGTTAGGAAGAGGTGATGGCAGAAGACCTTGGCGTGTCTGAAGTGCGAAGTGTGCGGCCAGCTGTCTCCTTGTCTGTCTGGACGTCTGGCTTCAGGCTGTGTCAGACAGAGCATGAGTGCCCAGAGCAGCCTATCCAGTTCGCGAACCTTCGAGGCCTAAGCAGGTTGATCCTCATCTGGGTTTTCAGGAGAGCCCCACAGGGAAACGTTTTTCTTCCGTTCGGCAGACACTGGGCTGGGTTGTGGTTCTCGAGTTCCTAGTCCGGAGGGCTTGTTTGCCACAGGTGTGAGGAAGGAATTCTGAAAACACAAGCTAGCATGAGGTTTGGGACCGAGGGCAGGGCAGTCCCACTCTGCAGAGGCTCAATCGAGATCTCCAGCACTGAGGTCATGTCAACTATACGACGTGCCTCAGGCTAGAGATTTTGTCCAGCATGGCCTCTTCCTGAAGGGTGTCGGGGCTTCATGAGTCCAGGGAAGTTTGCCTACAATGGGATTTCTGAACTACTCCAAACCACAAGTTTTCCTTCTGCACGACTGTTGAGTCCTATTGGATGGTTCCAGGAGGCCCCATACGGAAAGACTCGAGAGCAGGAGTCTAAGCATGGATGCCTGGGAATGCCACCTACTACTCCCATTCTTTAGACAGGACAAGATAGGCTCAACCTGCGGGCTCCTGGGTGAACTACCCAGAGGGGAGAGTTGAAATGGACTCTCCTGAAGATGAGTCCTACTGTGGGTTGGTGAACTGGGAGACCTTGGAATGTGGAGGTGGCTCAGGGACTCTGCAGGATTCTCCAACGTGAGGTGTTTGACATGGCTCCAACAAGGAAGCTTCACATGTGGAGACGAGAGGAGTTCTATTCGGTTCCTCAGGAAAGCCCCATGTCCTGTTCTTCGAACCAAAGCTCTGAGAGTGACACCTGGAAACCAAAGCAAGAGTTGAGATTAGGGCCTAAGGGCCTGTCCGGCTCAACCTTCTATCTCTGTTGACATCTGTGTGCATGCATTCGGGGAAGTAGCTGCTCAGCTTGTGTCCGAATGCCCCTGTGTGTCCAGGGAGGCTCCCAGTAGTGGGATGTCCTCGGGGGCCTTGAGGTTTCTCATATTCTGGCGGTGTGTGGCCAAAGCAATGGACACAGTTTCCCAGAGGAGAGCAGGCACGGTCCTTTGGTATGGCTCCAGAGGACCCAGCCTAGAGACTGTGTTTGCCAGGCCTGTGGGGACAGATGTCTGAAAAAGCAAACTTGGCTCAGGTAGGGGCCAAGGTAATGGCAGGCCTGATCTCCAGTCCGTGAGGGGAGATCCTCGGGATATCAAAGCAGGGCAAGTGGGAATTAGTCGCTCAGGCTTTTGTCTCTGGGTGTTGCAATCACAGTGGCCGTTCAGGTTAGGGGTTGATTCAGGGGCCGAGGAAGAGCCTTTCTCTCAGGGGATATTCCAAGCTCCCAAGTGTTTGGGTTCATTCTGAGGGAAGGGAAGAGAACTGTTATCTGCCACAGGGTACCCGCAGGAGATGGACTCTAGAGCACAGCAGTGGGTTCCCTCAACTGGAATACACACCATCTACTTAGTCCTGGGTGCCTATGGGCATGGCAAGCCACAATGCGGGCTCTTGGTCCAGTCCCTGAGAGGTGTTACTTGAATAAGGTACTCACGCTGAGGGTCAAAATGTGTGTTTGTGCCCAAGGCGGCCCTCACGCATGGGCGTGGCCTCATGGGCCATGCCGTTTTCTCCTACACAGAAGGTTTGACTCACTGCCAGCAGCAAGATTTCTTGCCATGGGGAAGGAGGGGTTCTCACATGTGCATCAGGTTCCCCCCTGTACAGGGATTGGAGATAAGGTCTAGGTACCGATGACTGTAAACCCAGGTTGTGAATGGATGATGGCCTAAGGCATTGGCGTGTCCAATGTGCTGGGTGTGCAGCCAGCTGTGTCGGTGTCTGTTGGAAGGTCTGGGCTCAGGCTATTTGCGACAGAGCATCAGTGTTTAAGGTAGCCTATGCAATTGGGGTGTTGCCGAGGGCCAAGCTGTTTGATCCTCAGTTGGGGTTTCTGGGAAGCACCATAGACAATGGTTTTCTCCTGGGAGGCAGGCAGAGTGCTTCATTGTGGCCCCAGAATTCCCAGGAGGGAGGGTATGTGGGCCTGGAGTGTGAGGACAGAAGTCTGAAAACACAAGCTAGGGTGAGGATTGGAGCCAAGGGCAGAGCAGGCCCACTCTGCAGAGACTGAATCAAAATCTCCTGCATCTGAAGTCAGGCTGAGGATAAGACATGGCTGAGGCTGGAGTGTGTGTCCATGATGGCACCTTCATGAAGCGGGGGCCTCATGAAGCCAAGGAAGTTTTCCCACGCTGAGTTTAGCGGTTGCCTCAAACCACAAGGTTTCCTTCTGCGGGACATTCGAGTCCTGTTGCATGGTTCCAGGACATACCATACGGAAGGACTGAAGAGCAGGGTTCCATGGATGGATCCCTATACAGCGTGCCTCGCATTCCCATTGGCCATTAGTGACCAGATATGTTTGATCTGCTGCCTCTGGGGCACGCTACCCAGGGGGCTGAGTTGAAATGGCCTCTACCAAGGATGCGTCATAATGTGTGTTTGGGTCCATGGAGACCTTGGAATGTGCTGGTTGTTCAGGGTCCCTGCGGAACTCTCCGACCTGAAGGGTTTGATACATCCCCAGTAAGAAAGCTCCCCATGTGGAGACGAGAGAGGTTTGGTTTGGTGCCTCAGAAAAGCCCCGTTTGCTGGTCTACGAAAACAGTCCTCTGAGGACGGTCACATGGAAACCAAAGCTAAGGTTCAGATTAGGGCCTGTGGGCCTGTCCATTTCAACCTTCTGTGTCTGGGGACACTGTCTGAGAGTCTAAGTGGAGATAGTTGCTCCGCTGGTGTCAGAGAGCCCCTCTTAGTCCAGGGTGGCCTACGCTATTGATGGCCTCAGGGGTCTTGGAGCTTTTCCCTAACCTGTAGGGTTGTGGTCAATGGATTGGGCACATTTTCCTTGGAGAGAACAGGCACAATCTTCCTCTGGGGCTCCAGAGGCCCTAGCCTGGAGGTTGTGTGGGTCCAGGCTGTGGGCACAGAAGCCTGAAAACACAAACTCCGCTTATAAGTGGCGCCTAGTGTATGGCAGGCCGGATGGACAGCCCAAGAGGAAGCTCCTGGGCCTCTGAAACAAGGGCGAGTGGGAGGCGTTCCTTCAGGCTTTTGTCTCTGGATGTTGTGTCCGGGATAGCCGTCGATTGGAGGGGTGGCCTCAGGGACTGAGGACGAGTATCCCTCTCTGGGGATTTGTCCCAGCTCCCAAGAGTTTGGGTTCATTTTGTGGGAAGGGTGGAGTCGTGTTGTCTGGCTCATGTGTCTCTCCAAGAAAGGGATTCCGGAGCAAGGCCCCAGGTACGGGCGGGGCGACTGGAAAACTCAAACACTGGTGAGGATTGGGTGCATAGGAGCTTGGCAAGCCCCATATGCAGGATCTTGGTCCAGGCCCTGACAGGCCTTTCTTTGACATGTGGCTCATGCTGAGGGTCACAGTGTGAATTTGTGCCCAAGCAGCACTCAAGTTTGGGCTTGGCATCAGGGGCAATGAAGGTTTCTCCCACCCTGAAGGTGACTCCATGCCAAGAGAAAGCTTTACAGCCATGGGGAAGGAGGAGTTCTGTTTTGTGCTTGCGATACCCAGCTGTGTGGAGAATTGATATAACGTCTAGGTTCAGATATCTGAAAACCAAGGTTAGGAAGAGGTGACGGCATAAGACCATGGCGTGTCCGAAGTGCTGGGTGTGCGGCCAGCTGTCTCCTTGTCTGCTGGACGTCTGGCTTCAGGCTGTGTCAGACAGAGCATGAGTGCCCAGAGCAGCCTATCCATTTCGGGTACCGTCGAGGCCCGAGCAGGTTGATCCTCATCTGGGTTTTCTGGAGAGCCGCACAGGGAAACGTTTTTCTTCCATTGGGCAGACACTGGGCTGGGTTTTGGTTCTGGAGTTCCTAGTCCGGAGGGCTTGTTTGCCAGGAGTGTGAGGAAGGAAGTCTGAAAACACAAGCTAGCGTGAGGTTTGGGACCGAGGGCATGGCAGGCCCACTCTGCAGAGGCTGAATCAAGATCTCCGGCACTAAGGTCATGTCAACTATGAGACGTGTCTCAGGCTAGAGTTTTTGTCCAGCATGGCCACTTCCTGAAGGATGTGGGGGCTTCATGAGGCCAGGGGTGTTTGCCTACGATGGGATTTGTGAACTTCTCCAAACCTCAAGGTTTCCTTCTGCACGACAGTCGAGTCCAAATGGATGGTTCCAGGAGGCCCCATATGGAAAGACTCGAGAGCAGGTGTCTAAGCATGGATGCCTGGGAACGTCACCTCATATACCAACTCTTTATTCAGGACAAGGCAGGCTCAATCTGCGTGCTCCTGGGTGAGCTACCTTGAGGGGAGAGTTGAAATGGAATCTCCTGAAGATAAGTCCTACTGTGGGTTGGTGGACTGGGAGACCTTGGAATGTGGAGGTGGCTCAGGGACTCTGAAGGATTCTCCAACGTGAGGTGTTTGACACGGCTCCAACAAGGAAGCTTCCCATGTGGAGACGAGAGGAGTTCTGTTCAGTGCCTCAGGAAAGCCCCATATCCTGTTCTTCGAACCAAAGCCTCTGAGGAGTGACACCTGGAAACCAAAGCAAGAGTTGAGATTAGGGCCAAAGGGCCTGTCCGGCTCAACCTTCTATCTCTGTGGACATCTGTGTGCATGCATTCGGGGAAGTAGCTGCTCAGCTTGTGTCCGAATGCCCCTATGTGTCCAGGGAAGCTCCCAGTAGTGGGATGTCCTCAGGGGCCTTGAGGTGTCTCATATTCTGGAGGTGTGTGGCCAAAGCAATGGACACAGTTTCCCAGGAGAGAGCAGGCACGATCCTTTGGTATGGCTCCAGAGGACCCAGCCTTGAGGCTGTGTTTGCCAGGGCTGTGGGGACAGATGTCTGAAAAAGCAAACTTGGCTCAGCTAGGGGCCAAGGTAATGGCAGGCCTGATCTCCAGTCCGTGAGGGGAGTTCCTCGGGATATCAAAGGAGGGCAAGTGGGAGTTAGTCACTCAGGCTTTTGTCTCTGGGTGTTGCGTTCACAGTGGCCGTTCAGGTTAGGGGTTGCTTCAGGGGCCGAGGAAGATCCTTCTCTCAGGGGATAGTCCAAGCTCCCAAGTGTTTGGGTTCATTCTGATGGAAGGGAAGAGTACTGTTTTTTGCCACAGGGGACCCCGCAGGAGAGGGACTCTATAGCACAGCAGTGGGTTCCCTCAACTGGAATACACACCATCTAGTTAGTCCTGGGTGCCTATGGGCATGGCAAGCCCATATGCGGGCTCTTGGTCCAGTCCTTGAGAGGCGTTACTTAAGTAAGGTACTCACGCTGAGGGTCACAATGTGTGTTTGTGCCCATGGCGGCCCTCACGCATGGGCGTGGCCTCATGGGCCATGCCGTTTTCTCCTAAACTGAAGGTTCACCTCACTTCCAGCAGCAAGGATTCTTGCCATGGGGAAGGAGGGGTTCTCACATGTGCATCAGGTTCCCCCCTGTGCAGGGATTTGAGATAAGGTCTAGGTTCCGATGACTGAAAACCCAGGTTGGGAATGGATGATGGCCTAAGGCATTGGCGTGTCCAATGTGCTGGATGTGCAGCCAGCTGTGACGGTGTCTGTTGGAAGGTCTGGGCTCAGGCTATTTGTGACAGAGTATCAGTGTTTAAGGTAGCCTATGCAATTGGGGTGATGCCGAGGGCCAAGCAGTTTGATCCTCAGTTGGGGTTTCTGGGCAGCACCATAGACAATGTTTTTCTCCTGGGAGGCAGGCAGAGTACTTCATTGTGGCCCCAGAATTCCCAGGAGGGAGTGTTTGTGGGCCAGGATTGTGAGGACAGAAGTCTGAAAACACAAGCTAGGGTGAGATTGGAGCCAAGGGCAGAGCAGGCCCACTCTGCAGAGGCTGAATCAAAATCTCCTGCATCTGAAGTTAGGCTGAGGATAAGACGTTGGCTGAGGCTGGAGTATGTGTCCATGATGGCAGCTCATAAAGCGGGGGCCTCATGAAGCCAAGGAAGTTGTCCCTCGCTGAGTGTAGCGGTTGCCTCAAACCACAAGGTTTCCTTCTGCGGGACATTCGAGTCCTGTTGCATGGCTCCAGGACATACCATGCGGAAGGACTGAAGAGCAGGGTTCGAAGGATGGATCCCTATACAGCGTGACTCGCATTCCCATTGGCCATTAGCGACAAGATATGTTTGATCTGCTGCCTCTGGGGCACGCTACCCAGGGGGCTGAGTTGAAATGGCCTCTCCAAACGATGCGTCATAATATGCGTTTGGGTCCATGGAGACCTTGGAATGTGCTTGTTGTTCAGTGTCCCTGAGGAACTCTCCTACCTGAAGGGTTTGATACATCCCCAGTAAGAAAGCTCCCCATGTGGAGACGGAGAGGTTTGGTTTGTTGCCTCAGAAAAGCCCTGTGTGCTGGTCTACGAAAACAGACCTCTGAGGACAGAGACACATGGAAACCAAAGCTAAGGTTCAGATTAGGTCCCGGGGGCCTGTCATTACAACCTTCTGTCTCTGGGGACACTGTCTGAGAGTCTAAGTGGAGATAGTTGCTCCGCTAGTGTCAGAAAGCCCCTCTTAGTCCAGGGTGGCCTACACTATTGATGGCCTTAGGGGCATTGAAGCTTTTCCCTAACCTGTAGGGTTGTGTCAATGGATTGGGCACACTTTCCTTGGAGAGGGCAGGCACAATCTTTCACTGTGGCTCCAGAGGCCCTAGCCTGCAGGTTGTGTGGGTCCAGGCTGTGGGCACAGAAGTCTGAAAACACAAACTCAGCTTTTGAGTGGCGCCTAGGGTATGGGAGGCCAGATGTACCGCCCGAGAGGGAGCTCCTGGGCCTCTGAAACAAGGGCGAGTGGGAGGCGTTCCTTCAGGCTTTTGTCTCTGGATATTGTTTCCGGGATAGCCGTGTATTGGAGGGGTGGCCTCAGGGACTGTGGACGAGTATCCCTCTCTGGGGATTTGTCCCAGCTCCCAAGAGTTTGGGGTCATTTTGTGGGAAGGGTGGAAAAGTGTTGTCTGGCTCACGTGTCTCTCCAAGAAAGGGATTCCAGAGCAGAGCCCCAGGTACGGGCGGGGCGACTGGAAAACTCAAACACTGGTGAGGATTGGGTGCATAGGGGCTTGGCAAGCCCCATATGCGGGCTATTGGTCCAGGCCCTGGCAGGCCTTTCTTTGACATGGGGCTCATGCTGAGGGTCACAGTGTGAATTTGTGCCAAATCAGCACTCAAGTTTGGGCTTGGCATGAAGGGCCATGAAGGTTTCTCCCACCCTGAAGGTGTGACTCCATGCCAAGAACAAGCTTTACAGCCATGGGGAAGGAGGAGTTCTGTTTTGTGCTTGTGATACCCAGCTGTGTGTAGAATTGATATAATGTCTAGGTACAGATATCTGAAAACCAATATTAGGAAGAGGTGATGGCATAAGACCATGGCGTGTCCGAAGTGCTGGGTGTGCGGCCAGCTGTCTCCTTGTCTGTCTGGAAACCTGGCTGCAGGCTGTGTCAGACAGAGCATGAGTGCCCAGAGCAGCCTATCTATTTCGGGTACCGTCGACGCCCGAGCTGGTTGATCCTCATCTGGGTTTTCTCGAGGGCCCCACAGCAAAACGTTTTTCTTCCGTTGGGCAGACACTGGGCTGGGTTGTGGTTCTGGAGTTCCTAGTCCGGAGAGCTTGCTTGCCAGGAGTGTGAGGAAGGAAGTCTGAAACCACAAGCTAACGTGAGGTTTGGGACCGAGGGCACAGCAGGCCTACTCTGCAGAGGCTGAATCGAGATCTCCTGCACTGAGGTCATGTCAACTATGAAACGTGCCTCAGGCTAGAGTTTTTTTCCAGCATGGCCTCTTAATGAAGGGTGTGGGGGCTTCATGAGGCCAGGGGTGTTTGCCTACGATGGGATTTGTGAACTACTCCAAACCTCAAGGTTTCCTTCTGCACGACAGTCGAGTCCTATTGGATGGTTCCAGGAGGCCCCATATGGAAAGACTCGAGAGCAGGTGTCTAAGCATGGATGCCTGGGAACGCCACCTCATATTCCCACTCTTTAGTCATGACAAGGCAGGCTCAATCTGCAGGCACCTGGGTGAGCTACCTAGAGGGGAGAGTTGAAATGGACTCCTCTGAAGATGAGTCCTACTGTGGGTTGGTGGCCTGGGAGACCTTGGAATGTGGAGGTGGCTCAGGGAAACTGCAGGATTCTCCAACGTGAGGTGTTTGACAGGGCTCCAACAAGGAAGCTTCCCATGTGGAGACGAGAGGAGTTCTGTTCAGTGCCTCAGGAAAGCCCCATATCCTGTTCTTCGAACCAAAGCCTCTGAGGAGTGACACCTGGAAACCAAAGCAAGAGTTGAGATTAGGGCCTAAGGGCCTGTCCGGCTCAACCTTCTATCTCTGTTGACATCTGTGTGCATGCATTCGGGGAGGTAGCTACTCAGCTTGTGTCTGAATGCCCCTGTGTGTCCAGGGAGGCTCCCAGTAGTGGGATGTCCTCGGAGGCCTTGACGTTTCTCATATTCTGGAGGTGTGTGGCCAAAGCAATGGACACAGTTTTTCAGGAGAGAGAAGGCACGGTCCTGCGGTATGGCTCCAGAGGACCCAGCCTAGGTCTGTGTTTGCCAGGGCTGTGGGGACAGATGTCTGAAAAAGCAAACTTGGCTCAGCTAGGGGCCAAGGTAATGGAAGGCCTGATCTCCAGTCCGTGAGGGGAGATCCTCGGGATATCAAAGCAGGGCAAGTGGGAGTTAGTCGCTCAGGCTTTTGTCTCTGGGTGTTGCGTTCACAGTGGCCATTCAGCGTAGGGGTACCTTCAGGGACCGAGGAAGAGCCTTTCTCTCAGGGTTAATCCAAGCTCCCAACTGTTTGGGTTCATTCTGAGGGAAGGAAAGAGTACTGTTTTCTGCCACAGGGGACCCCGCAGGAGAGGGACTCTAGAGCACAGCAGTGGGTTCCCTCAACTGGAATACACACCATCTAGTTAGTCCTGGGTGCATATGGGCATGGCAAGCCACATATGCTGGCTCTTGGTCCAGTCACTGAGAGGCGTTACTTGAATAAGGTACTCACACTGAGGGTCACAATGTGTGTTTGTGCCCAAGGCAGCACTCACGCATGGGCGTGGCCTCATGGGACATGCCATTTTCTCCTAAACTGAAGGTTTGATGCATTTCCAGCAGCAAGGATTCTTGCCATGGGGAAGGAGGGGTTCTGACATATGCATCAGGTTTCCCCCTGTGCAGGGATTGGAGATAAGGTCTAGGTTCCCATGACTGAAAATCCAGGTTTGGAATGGATGGTGGCATAAGGCAGTGGCTGGTCCTATGTGCTGGGTGTGCAGCCAGCTGTGTCGGTGTCTGTTGGAAGGTGTGGTCTCAGGCTATTTGAGACAGAGCATCAGTGTTTAAGGTAGCCTATGCAATTGGGGTGTTGTCGAGGGCCAAGCAGTTTGATCCTGATTTGGGGTTTCTGGGAAGCACCATAGACAATGGTTTTCTCCTGGGAGGCCTGCAGAGTGCTTCCTTGTGGACCCAGAATTCCCAGGAAGGAGGGTGTGTGGGCCAGGTGTGTGAGGACGGAAGTCTGAAAACACAAGCTAGGGTGAGGATTGGAGCCAAGGGCAGAGCAGGCCCACTCTGCAGAGTCTGAATCAAAATCTCCTGCATCTGAAGTCAGGCAGAGGATCGAAAGTTGATGAGGCTGGAGTATGTGTCCATGATGGCACCTTAATGAAGTGGGGGCCACATGAGGCCAAGGAAGTTTTCCCACGCTTAGTTTGGAGGATGCCCCAAACCACAAGTTTTCCTTCTGCGGGACATTCGAGTCCTGTTTTATGGCTCCAGGACATACCATACGGAAGGACTGGAGAGCTGGGTTCGAAGGATGGATCCCTGTACAGCATGCCTCGCATTCCCAAGGGCCATTAGCTACAAGATATGTTTGATCTGCTCTCTCTGGTGCACGCTACCCAGGGGGCTGAGTTGAAATGGCCTCTCCTGAGGATGCGTCATAATGTGCGTTTGGGTCCATGGAGACCTTGGAATGTGCTGGTTGTTCAGGGGCCCTGCGGAACTTTCCTACCTCTAGGGTTTGATACATCCCCAGTAAGAAAGCTCCCCATTTGAAGACGAGAGCGGTTTGGTTTGGTGACTCAGAAAAGCCCCGTGTGCTGGTCTATTAAAACAGTCCTCTGAGGACGGACACATGGAAACCAAATCTAAGGTTCAGATTAGGGCCTGGGCGCCTGTCCATTTCAACCTTCTGTCTCTGGGGACACTGTCTGAGAGTCTAAGTGGAGATAGTTGCTCCGCTGGTGTCAGAGAGCCCCTCTTAGTCCAGGGTGGTCTACACTATTGATGGCCTCAGGGGCCTTGGAGCTTTTCCCTAATATGTAGGGTTGTGATAAATTGATTTGCACACTTTCCTTGGAGAGGGCAGGCACAATCTTTCGCTGTGGATCCAGAGGCCCTAGCCTGGAGGTTGTGTGGGTCCAGGCTGTGGGCACAGTAGTCTGAAAACACAAATTCAGCTCATGAGTGGCGCCTAGGGTATGGCAGGCCGGACATACAGCCCTAGAGGGAGCTCCTGGGCCTCTGAAACAAGGGCGAGTGGGAGGCGTTCCTTCAGGCTTTTGTCTCTGGATGTTGTGTCTGGGATAGCCGTGTATTGGAGGGGTGGCCTCAGGGACTGTGGACGAGTATCCCTCTCTGGGGATTTGTCCCAGCTCCCAAAGTTTGGGGTCATTTTGTGGGAAGGGTGGAGTCGTGTTGTCTGGCTCATGTGTCTCTCCAAGAAAGGGATTCCAGAGCAGAGCCCCAGGTATGGGCAGGGCGACTGGAAAACTCAAACACTGGTGAGGATTGGGTGCATAGGGGCTTGGCAAGCCCCATATGTGGCCTCTTGGTCCAGGCCCTGACAGGCCTTTCTTTGACATAGGGCTCATGCTGAGGGTCACAGTGTGAATTTGTGCCCAAGCAGCACACAAGTTTGGGCTTGACATCAGGGGCCATGAAGGTTTCTCCCACCCAGAAGGTGACTCCATGCCAAGAGCAAGCTTTACAGCCATGGGGAAGGAGGAGCTCTGTTTTGTGCTTTCGATACCTAATTGTGTGGAGAATTGCTATAATGTGTAGGTTCAGATATCTGAAAACCTAGGTTAGGAAGAGGTGACGGCATAAGACCATGGCATGTCAGAAGTACTGGGTGTGCAGGCAGCTCACTCCTTGTCTGTCTGGACTTCTGCATTCAGGCTGTGTCAGACAGAGCATAGGTGCCCAGAGCAGCTTATCAAGTTTGAGTACTGTTAAGCCCGAGCAGGTTGATCCTCATCTGGGTTTTCTGGAGAGCCCCACAGGGAAACGTTTTTCTTCCGTTGGGCAGACACTGGGCTGGGTTGTGGTTCTGGAGTTCCTAGTCCGGAGGGCTTGTTTTCCAGAAGTGTGAGGAAGGAAGTCTGAAAACACAAGCTAGCGTGATGTTTGGGACCGAGGGCACAGCAGGCCCACTCTGCAGAGGCTGAATCGAGATCTCCTGCACTGAGGTCATGTCAACTATGAGTCTTGCCTCAGGCTAGAGTTTTTGTCCAGCATGGCCTCTTTCTGAAGGGTGTGGGGGCTTCATGAGGCCTGGGAGGTTAGCCTACGATGGGATTTGTGAAGTACTCCAAACCTCAAGGTTTCCTTCTGCACGACAGTCGAGTGCTATTGGATGGTTCCAGGAGTCCCCATACGGAAAGACTCGAGAGCAGGTGTCTAAGCATGGATGCCTGGGAATGCCACCTCATATTCCCACTCTTTAGTCAGGACAAGGCAGGCTCAATCTGCGGGCTCCTTGGTGAGCTACCCAGGGGGGAGAGTTGAAATGGACTCTCCTGAAGATGAGTCCTACTGTGGTTTGGTGGACTGGGAGACCTTGGAATGTGGAGGTTTCTCAGGGACTCTGCACGATTCTCCAACGTGACGTGTTTGACACGGCTCCAACAAGGAAGCTTCCCATGTGGAGACGAGAGGAGTTCTGTACAGTGCCTCAGGAAAGCCCCATATCCTGTTCTTCGAACCAAAGCCTCTGAGGAGTGACACCTGGAAACCAAAGCAAGAGTTGAGATTAGGGCCTAAGGGCCTGTCCGGCTCAACCTTCTATCTCTGTTGACATCTGTGTGCATGTCCTCGTGGAGGTAGCTGCTCAGCCTGTGTCCGAATGCCCCTGTGTGTCCAGGGAGTCTCCCAGTAGTGGGATGACCTCGGGGGCCTTGAGGTTTCTCATATTCTGGAGGTGTGTGGCCAAAGGAATGGACACAGTTTCCCAGGATAGAGCAGGTACGGTCCTGTGGTATGGCTCCAGAGGATCCAGCCATGAGGTAGTGTTTGCCAGGGCTGTGGGGACAGATGTCTGAAAAAGCAAACTAGGATCAGCTAGGGGCCAAGGTAATGGCAGGCCTGATCTCCAGTCGGTGAGGGGTGATCCTCTGGATATAAAATGAGGGCAAGTAGGAGGCAGTCGCTCAGGCTTTTGTCTCTGGGTGTTGCGTTCACAGTGGCCGTTAAGGGTAGGGGTTGCTTCAGGGGCTGAGGAAGAGCCTTCCTCTCAGGGGAAAATCCAAGCACCCTAGTGTTTGGTACATTCTGTATGAAGGGAAGAGTACTGTTTCTGCCACAGGGGCCCCCCATGAGAGGGACTCTGGAGCACAGCAGTGGGTTCCCTCAACTGGAATACACACCATCTAGTTAGTCCTGCGTGCCTATGGGCATTTCAAGCCAAATATGCGTGCTTTGGTCTAGTCATTGAGAGGCGTTACTTGAATAAGGTAGTCACGCTGAGGATCACAATGTGTGTTTGTGCTCAAGGCGGCCTTCATGCATGGGCGTGGCCTCATGGGCCATGCCGTTTTCTCCTACACTGAAGGTTTGACTCACTGCCAGCAGCAAGGTTTCTTGCCAAGGGGAAGGAGGGGTTCTGACTTGTGCATCAGGTTTCCCCCTGTGCAGGGATTTAGAGATAAGGTCTAGGTTCCGATGACTGAAAACCCAGGTTGGGAATGGAAGGTCGCCTACGGCATTGGCGTGTCCATTGTGCTGGGTGTGCAGCCTGCTGTGTCCGTTTCTGTTGGATGGTCTGGGCTCAGGCTATTTGAGACAGAGCATCAGTGTTTAAGGTAGCCTATGCAATTGGGGTGTTGCCGAGGGCCAAGCTGTTTGATCCTCATTTGGGGTTTCTGGGCTGCACCATAGACAATGTTTTCTCCTGGGAGGCAGGCAGAGTGCTTCATCGTGGCCCCAGAATTCCCAGGAGAAAGGGTTTGTGGGCCAGGAGTGTGAGGACAGAAGTCTGAAAACACAAGCTAGGGTGAGGATTGGAGCCAAGGGAAGAGCATGCCCACTCTGCAGAGGCTGAATCAAAATCTCCTGCATCTGAAGTCAGGCTGAGAATCAGGCGTTGGCTGAGGCTGGAGTATGTGTCCATGATGGCACCTTCATGAAGCGGGGGCCTCATGAGGCCGTGGAAGTTTACCCACGCTGAGTTTGGAGGTTGCCGCAAACCACAAGTTTACCTTCTGAAGGACATTCGAGTCCTTTTGCATGGCTCCATGTCATACCATACGGAAGGACTGGAGAGCAGGGTCGAAGGATGGATCCCTGTACAGCATGCCTCGCATTCCCATAGGCCATTAGCGACAAGATATGTTTGATCTGCTCTCTCTGGGGCACGCTACCCAGGGGGCTGAGTTGAAATGGCCTCTCCTGAGGATGCGTCATAATGTGCGTTTGGGTCCATGGAGACCTTTGAATGTGCTGTTTGTTCAGGCACCTGCGGAACTCTCCTACCTGAAGGGTTTGATACATCCCCAGTAAGAAAGCTCCCCATGTGGAGACGAGAGAGGTTTGGTTTGGTGCCTCAGAAAAGCCCCGTGTGCTGTTCTACGAAAACAGTCCTCTGAGGACGGACACATGGAAACCAAAGCTAAGGTTCAGATTAGGGCCTGGGGGCCTGTCTATTTCAACCTTCTGTCTCTGGGGACACTGTCTGAGAGTCTAAGTGGAGATAGTTGCTCCGCTGGTGTCAGAGAGCCCCTCATAGACCAGGGTGGCTTACACTATTGGTGGCCTCAGGGGCCTTGGAGCTTTTCCCTAACCTATAGGATTGTGATCAATGGATTGGGCACACTTTCCTTGGAGAGGGCAGGCACAATCTTTCGCTGTGGCTCCAGAGGCCCTAGCCTGGAGGTTGTG
The DNA here is from genome assembly GCF_964662115.1 of Mustela nivalis. Taxonomy (NCBI): domain Eukaryota; kingdom Metazoa; phylum Chordata; class Mammalia; order Carnivora; family Mustelidae; genus Mustela; species Mustela nivalis. The sequence goes on along the minus strand of NW_028136454.1, from coordinate 1,202,720 downwards.
TGGGTCAAGGCTGTTGGCACAGAAGTCTGAAAACACAAACTCAGCTGATGAGTGGCGCCTAGGGTATGGCAGGCCGGATGTACAGCCCGAGAGGGAGCTCCTGGGCCTCTGAAACAAGGGCGAGTGGGAGGCGTTCCTTCAGGCTTTTGTCTCTGGATGTTGTGTCCGGGATAGCCGTGTATTGGAGGGGTGGCCTCAGGGACTGTGGACGAGTATCCCTCTCTGGGGATTTATCCAGGCTCCCAAGAGTTTGGGGTCATTTTGTGGGAAGGTTGGAGTCGTGTTGTCTGGCTCATGTGTCTCTCCAAGAAAGTATTCCAGAACAGAGCCCCAGGTACGGGCGGGGCAAATGGAAAACTCAAACCCTGGTGAAGATTGTGTGCATAGGGGCTTGGCAAGCCCCATATGCGGGCTCTTGGTCCAGGCCCTGACAGGCCTTTCTTTGATATGGGGCTCATGCTGAGGGTCACAGTGTGAATTTGTGCCCAAGCAGCACTCAAGTTCGGCTGTGGCATCAGGGGCCATGAAGGTTTCTCCCACCCTTAAGGTGTGACTCCATGCCAAGAGCAAGCTTTACAGCCACGGGGAAGGAGGAGTTCTGTTATTTGCTTGCGATACCCAGCTGTGTGGGAATTGATATAATGTCTAGGTTCAGATATCTGAAAACCAAGGTTAGGAAGAGGTGACGGCATAAGACCATGGCGTGTCCGAAGTGCTGTGTGTGCGGCCAGCTGTCTCCTTGTCTGTCTGGACATCTGGCATCAGGCTGTGTCAGACAGAGCATGAGTGCCCAGAGCAGCCTATCCAGTTCGGGTACCGTCGAGGCCCGAGCAGGTTGATCCTCATCTGGGTTTTCTGGAGAGAGCCCCACAGGGAAACATTTTTCTTCCATTGGCAAGACCCTGGGCTGGGTTGTGGTTCTGGAGTTCCTAGTTCGGAGGGCTTTTTTCCAGGAGTATGAGGAAGGAAGTCTGAAAACACAAGCTAGCGTGAGGTTTGGGACCGATGGCACGGCAGGCCCACTCTGCAGAGGCTGAATCGAGATCTCCTGCACTGAGGTCATGTCAACTATGAGAGGTGTTTCAGGCTAGAGTTTTTGTCCAGCATGGCCTCTTCCTGAAGGGTGTGGGGGCTTCATGAGGCCAGGGAGGTTTGCCTACGATGGGATTTGTGAACTATTCCAAACCTCAAGATTTCCTTCTGCACGACAGTCGAGTCCTATTGGATGGTTCCAGGAGGCCCCATACGGAAAGACTCGAGAGCATGTGCCTAAGCATGGATGCCTGGGAACGCCAACTCATATTCCCACTCTTTAGGCAGGACAAGGCAGGCTCAATCTGCGGGCTCCTTGGTTAGCTACCCAGGGGGGAGAGCTGAAATGGACTCTCCTGAAGATGAGTCCTACTGTGGTTTGGTGGACTGGGAGACCTTGGAATGTGGAGGTTTCTCAGGGACTCTGCACGATTCTCCAACGTGAGGTGTTTGACACGGCTCCAACAAGGAAGCTTCCCATGTGGAGACGAGAGGAGTTCTGTACAGTGCCTCAGGAAAGCCCCATATCCTGTTCTTCAAACCAAAGCCTCTGAGGAGTGACACCTGGAAACCAAAGCAAGAGTTGAGATTAGGGCCTAAGGGCCTGTCTGGCTCAACCTTCTATCTCTGTTGACATCTGTGTGCATGCCTTCCTGGAGGTAGCAGCTCAGCTTGTGTCCGAAGGCCCCTGTGTGTACAGGGAGGCTCCCGGTAGTGGGATGTCCTCGGGGGCCTTGAGGTTTCTCATATTCTGGAGGTGTGTAGCCAAAGGAATGGACAGAGTTTCCCAGGAGAGTGCAGGCACGGTCCTGTGGTATGGCTCCAGAGGACTCAGCCAGATGCTGTGTTTGCCAGGGCTGTGGGGACAGATGTCGGAAAAAGCAAACTTGGCTCAGGTAGTGGCCAAGGTAATGGCATGCCTGATATCCAATCTGTGAGGGGAGATCCTCTGGATATCAAAGGAGGGCAAGTGGGAGGCAGTCGCTCAGGCTTTTGTCTCTGGGTTTTGCGTTCACAGTGGCCGTTCAGGTTAGGGGTTGCTTCAGGGGCCGAGGAAGAGCCTTCCTCTCGGGGGATTGTCCAAGCTCCCAAGTGTTTGGGTTCATTCTGTTGGAAGGGAAGAGTATTGTTTTTGCCACAGAAGACCCCCCAGGAGAGGGCCTCTAGTGCACAGCAGTGGGTTCCCTCAACTGGAATATGAACCATCTAGTTAGTCCTGGGTTCCTAGGGGCATGGCAAGCCATATATGCGGGCACTTGGTCCAGTCACTGAGAGGCGTTACTTGAATAAGGTACTCACGCTGAGGGTCACCATGTGTGTTTGTGCCCAAGGCGGCCCTCACGCATGGGCGTGGCCTCATTGGGCCATGCCGTTTTCTCCTACACTAAAGGTTTGACTCACTGCCAGCAGCAAGGTTTCTTACCATGGGGAAGGAGGGGTTCTGACTTGTGCATCAGGTTCCCCCCTGTGCAGGGATTGGAGATAAGGTCTAGGTTCCGATGACTGAAAACCCAGGTTGGGAATGGATGGTGGCCTAAGGCAGTGGCGGGTCCAATGTGCTGGGTGTGCAGCCAGCTGTGTCGGTGTCTGTTGGAAGGTCTGGGCTCAGGCTATTTGCGACAGAGCATCAGTGTTTAAGGTAGCCTATGCAATTGGGGTGTTGCCGAGGGCCAAGCAGTTTGATCCTCATTTGGGGTTTCTGGGCAGCAGCATAGACAATGTTTTTCTCCTGGGAGGCAGGCAGAGTGCTTCATTGTGGCCCCAGAATTCCCAGTAGGGAGGGTTTGTGGGCCAGGAGTGTGAGGACGGAAATCTGAGAACACAAGCTAAAGTGAGGATTGGAGCCAAGGGCAGAGCAGGTCGACTCCTCAGAGGCTGAATCAAAATCTCCTGCATCTGAAGTCAGGCTGAGGATCAGTCGTTGGCTGAGGCTGGAGTATGTGTCCGTGATGGAACCTTCATGAAGCGGGGGCCTCATGAGGCCAAGGAAGTTTTCCCACGCTGAGTTTGGAGTTAGCCCCGAACCACAAGGTTTCCTTCTGCGGGACATTCGAGTCCTGTTGCATGGCTCCAGGACATACCATACGGAAGGACTGGAGAACAGGGTTCGAAGGATGGATCCTGTCCAGCATACCTCGCATTCCCATTGGCCATAAGCCACAAGATATGTTTGATCTGCTGCCTCTGGGGCACGCTTCCCAGGGGGCAGTGATGGAGTGGCCTCTCCTGAGGATGTGTCATAATGTGCGTTTGGGTCCATGGAGACTTTGGAATGTGCTGGATGTTCAGTGGCCCTGCGGAACTCTCCTACCTGAAGGGTTTGATACATCCCCAGTAAGTAAGCTCCCCATGTGAAGACGAGAGTGGTTTGGTTTGGTGCCTCAGAAAAGACCCGTGTGCAGGTCTACGAAAACAGTCCTCTGAGGACGGACACATGGAAACCAAAGCTAAGGTTCAGATTAGGGCCTGGGGGCCTGTCCATTTCAACCTTCTGTCTCTGGGGACACTGTCTGAGAGTCTAAGTGGAGATAGTTGCTCCGCTGGTGTCAGAGAGCCCCTCTTAGTCCAGGGTGGCCTACACTATTGATGGCCTCAGGGGCCTTGGAGATTTTCGCTAACCTGTAGGTGTGGTCAATGGATTGGGCATATTTTCTTTGGAGAGGGCAGGCACAATCTTTCGCTGTGGCTCCAGATGCCCTAGCCTGGAGGTTGTGTGGGTCCAGGCTGTGGGCACAGAAGTCTGAAAACACAAACTCAGCTTATGAGTGTCGCCTATGATATGGCAGACCGATGTACAGTCCGAGAGAAAGCTCCTGGGCCTCTGAAACAAGGGCGAGTGGGAGGCGTTCCTTCAGGCTTTTGTCTCTGGATGTTTTGTCCTGGATAGCCGTGGATTGGAGGGGTGGCCTCAGGACTGTGGACGAGTATCCCTCTCTGGTCATTTGTCCCAGCTCCCAAGAGTTTGGGGTCATTTTGTGGGAAGGGTGGAGTCGTGTTGTCTGGCTCATGTGTCTCTCCAAGAAAGGTATTCCAGAGCAGAACCCCAGGTACGGGCGTGGTGACTGGAAAACACAAACACTGGTGAGGATTGGGTGCATAGGGTCTTGGCAAGCCCAATATGCGGGCTCTTGGTCCAGGCCCTGAAAGGCCATTCTTTGACGTGGGGCTCATGCTGAGGGTCACAGTGTGAATTTGGTCCAAAGCAGCACTCAAGTTTGGTCGTGGCATCAGGGGCCATGAAGGTTTCTCCCACCCTGAAGGTGTGACTCCATGCCAAGAGCAAGCTTTACAGCCATGGGGAAGGAGGAGTTATGTGTTGTGCTTGCGATACCCAGCTGTGTGGAGAATTGATATAATGTCTAGGTTCAGATATCTGAAAACCAAGGTTAGGAAGTGGTGATGGCATAAGACCATGGCGTTTCTGAAGTGCTGGGTGTGTGGCCAGCTTTCTCCTTGTCTGTCTGGACGTCTGGCTTCAGGCTGTGTCAGACAGAGCATGAGTGCCCAGAGCAGCCTATCCATTTCGTGTACCATCGAGGCCCGTGCAGGTTGATCCTTATCTGGGTTTTCTGGAGAGCCCCACAGGGAAACGTTTTTTTTCCGTTGGGCAGACCCTGGGCTGGGTTGTGGTTCAGGAGTTCCTAGTCCGGAGGGCTTGTTTGCCAGGAGTGTGAGGAAGGAAGTCTGAAAAGAAAAGCTAGCGTGATGTTTGGGACCGAGGGCACGGCAGGCCTACTCTGCAGAGGCTGAATCGAGATCTCCTGCACTGAGGTCATGTCAACTCTGAGACGTGCCTCAGGCTAGAGTTTTTGTCCAGCATGGCCTCTTCCTGAAGGGTGTGGGGGCTTCATGAGGCCAGGGAGGTTTGCCTACGATGGGATTTGTGAACTACTCCAAAACACAAGGTTTCCTTCTGCACGACAGTCGAGTCCTATTGGATGATTCCAGGAGTCCCCATACGGAAAGACTCGAGAGCAGGTGTCTAAGCATGGATGCCTGGGAACGCCACCTCATATTCCCACTCTTTAGTCAGGGCAAGGCAGGCTCAATCTTCAGGCTCCTCAGTGAGCTACCAAGAGGGGAGAGTTGAAATGGACTCTCCTGAAGATGAGTCCTACTGCGGCTTGGTGGCCTGGGAGTCTTGTAATGTGGTGGTGGCTTAGGGTCTCTGCAGGATTCTCCAACCTGAGGTGTTTGACACGGGTTTAACAAGGAAGCTTCCCATGTGGAGACGAGAGGAGTTCTGTTCAGTGCCTCAGGATAGCCGCATATCCTGTTCTTCGAACCAAAGCCTCTGAGGAGTGACACCTGGAAACCAAAGCAAGAGTTGAGATTAGGGCCAAAGGGCCTGTCCGGATCAACCTTCTATCTCTGTTGACATCTGTGTGCATGCCTTCGTGGAGGTAGCTGCTCAGCTTGTGTCCGAAGGCCCCTGTGTGTCCAGGGGGGCTCCCAGTAGTGGGTTGTCCTCGGGGGTCTTGAGGTTTCTCATATTCTGGAGGTGTGTGGCCAAAGCAATGGACACAGTTTCTCAGGAGAGAGCAGGCACGGTCCTGTGGTATGGCTCCAGAGGACTAAGCCTAGAAGCTGTGTATGCCAGGGCTGTGGGGACAGATGTCTGAAAAAGCAAACTTGGCTCAGGTAGGGGCCAAGGAAATGGTAGGTCTGATCTCCAGTCCGTGAGGGGAGATCCTCTGGATATCAAAGGAGGGCAAGTGGGAGGCAGTCGCTCAGGCTTTTGTCTCTGGGTGTTGCATTCACAGAGGCCGTTCAGGGTAGGGGTTTCCTCAGGGGACGAGGAAGAGCCTTCCTCTCAGGGGGATGGTCTAAGCTCCCAAGTGTTCGGGTTCATTCTGTGGGAAGGGGAGAGTAATGTTTTCTGCCACAAGGGACCCCCAGTAGAGGGAATCTAGATCACAGCAGTGGGTTCCCTCAACTGGAATAACCACCATCTATTTAGTCCTGGGTGCCTATGGGCATGGCAAGCCACATATGCGGGCTCTTGGTCCTGTCACTGAGAGGCGTTACTTGAATAAGGTACTCACGCTGAGGGTCACCATGTGTGTTTGTGCCCAAGGCGGCCCTCACGCATGGGCGTGGCCTCATTGGGCCATGCCGTTTTCTCCTACACTAAAGGTTTGACTCACTGCCAGCAGCAAGGTTTGTTACCATGGGGAAGGAGGGGTTCTGACTTGTGCATCAGGTTCCCCCCTGTGCAGGGATTGGAGTTAAGGTCTAGGTTCCGATGACTGAAAACCCAGGTTGGGAATGGATAGTGGCCTAAGGCAGTGGCGGGTCCAATGTGCTGGGTGTGCAGCCAGCTGTGTCGGTGTCTGTTGGAAGGTCTGGGCTCAGGCTATTTGCGACAGAGCATCAGTGTTTAAGGTAGCCTATGCAATTGGGGTGTTGCCGAGGGCCAAGCAGTTTGATCCTCATTTGGGGTTTCTGGGCAGCAGCATAGACAATGTTTTTCTCCTGGGAGGCAGGCAGAGTGCTTCATTGTGGCCCCAGAATTCCCAGTAGGGAGGGTTTGTGGGCCAGGAGTGTGAGGACGGAAATCTGAGAACACAAGCTAAAGTGAGGATTGGAGCCAAGGGCAGAGCAGGTCGACTCCTCAGAGGCTGAATCAAAATCTCCTGCATCTGAAGTCAGGCTGAGGATCAGTCGTTGGCTGAGGCTGGAGTATGTGTCCGTGATGGAACCTTCATGAAGCGGGGGCCTCATGAGGCCAAGGAAGTTTTCCCACGCTGAGTTTGGAGTTAGCACCGAACCACAAGGTTTCCTTCTGCGGGACATTCGAGTCCTGTTGCATGGCTCCAGGACATACCATACGGAAGGACTGGAGAGCAGGGTTCGAAGGATGGATCTCTGTCCAGCATGCCTCGCATTCCCATTGGCCATAAGCCACAAGATATGATTGTTCTGCTTCCTCTGGGGCACGCTAACCAGGGGGCTGAGTTGAAATGGCCTCTCCTGAGGATGCGTCATAATGTGCGTTTGGGTCCATGGAGACTTTGGAATGTGCTGGTTGTTCAGTGGCCCTGCGGAACTCTCTTACCTGAAGGGTTTGATACATCCCCAGTAAGTAAGCTCCCCATGTGGAGACGAGAGAGGTTTGGTTTGGTGCCTCAGAAAAGCCCTGTGTGCTGGTCTACGAAAACAGTCCTCTGAGGATGGACACATGGAAACCAAAGCTAAGGTTCAGATTAGGGCCTGGGGGCCTGTCCATTTCATCCTTCTGTCTCTGGGGACACTGTCTGAGAGTCTAAGTGGAGATAGTTGCTCCGCTGGTGTCAGAGAGCCCATCTTAATCCAGGGTGGCCTACACTATTGATGGCCTCAGGGGCCTTGGAGCTTTTCCCTAACCTGTAGGGTTGTGGTCAATGGATTGGGCACACTTTCCTTGGAGAGGGCAGGCACAATCTTTCGCTGTGGCTCCAGAGGCCCTAGCCTGGCGGTTGTGTGGGTCCAGGCTGTGGGCACAGAAGTCTGAAAACACAAACTCAGCTTATGAGTGGCGCCTAGGGTATGGCAGGCCGGATGTACAGCCCGAGAGGGAGCTCCTGGGCCTCTGAAACAAGGGCGAGTGGGAGGCGTTCCTTCAGGCTTTTGTCTCTGGATGTTGTGTCCGGGATAGCCGTGGATTGGAGGGGTGGCCTCAGGGACTGTGGATGAGTATCCCTCTCTGGGGATTTGTCCCAGCTCCCAAGAGTTTGGGGTCATTTAGTGGGAAGGGTGGAGTCGTGATGTCTGGCTCATGTGTCTCTCCAAGAAAGGGACTCCAGAGCCGAGCCCCAGGTACGGGCGGGGCGACTGCAAAACTCAAACACTGGTGAGGATTGGGTGCATAGGGGCTTGGCAAGCCCCATATTTGGGCTCTTGGTTCAGGCCCTGACAGGCCTTTCTTTGACATGGGGCTCATGCTGAGGGTCACAGTGTGAATTTGTGCCCAAGCAGCACTCAAGTTTGGGCGTGGCATCAGGGGCCATGAAGGTTTCTCCCACCCTGAAGGTGTGACTCCATGCCAAGAGCAAGCTTTACAGCCACGGGAAAGGAGGAGTTCTGTTTTGTGCTTGCGATACCCAGTTGTGTGGAGAATTGATATAATGTCTAGGTTCAGATATCTGAAAACCAAGGTTAAAAAAAGGTGACGGCATAAGACCATGGCGTGTCCGAAGTGCTGGGTGTGCGGCCAGCTGTCTCCTTGTCTGTCTGGACGTCTGGCTTCAGGCTGTGTCAGACAGAGCATGAGTGACCAGAGAAGCCTATCCAGTTCGGGTACCGTCAAGGCCCGAGCAGGTTGATCCTCATCTGGGTTTTCTGGAGAGAGCCCCACAGGGAAACGTTTTTCTTCCATTGGGCAGACCCTGGGATTGGTTGTGGTTCTGGAGTTCCTAGTCCGGAGGCCTTTTTGCCAGGAGTGTGAGGAAGGAAGTCTGAAAACACAAGCTAGCATGAGGTTTGGGACCGAGGGCATGGCAGGCCCACTCTGCAGAGGCTGAATCGAGATCTCCTGCACTGAGGTCATGTCAACTATGAGACGTGCCTCAGGCTAGAGTTTTTGTCCAGCATGGCCACTTCCTGAAGGGTGTGGGGGCTTCTTGAGGCCAGGGAGGTTTGACTACGATGGGATTTGAGAACTACTCCAAACCTTAAGGTTCCTTCTGCACGACAATCTAGTACTATTGGATGGTTCCAGGAGGCCCCATACGGAAAGACTCGAGAGCAGTTGTCTAAGCATGGATGCCTGGGAACGCCACCTCATATTCCCACTCTTTAGTCAGGACAAGGCAGGCTCAATCGGCGGGCTCTTGGGTGAGATACCCAGAGGGGAGAGTTGAAATGGACTCTCCTGAAGATGAGTCCTACTGTGGCTTGGTGGCCTGGGAGACCTGGATGTGGAGGTGGCTCAGGGACTCTGCAGGATTCTCCAACCTGAGGTGTTTGACACGGCTCCAACAAGGAAGCTTCCCATGTGGAGACGAGAGGAGTTCTGTTCAGTGCCTCAGGAAAGCCCCATATCCTGTTCTTCGAACCAAAGCCTCTGAGGAGTGACACCTGGAAAACAAAGCAAGAGTTGAGATTAGGCCCTAGGGCCTGTCCGGCTCAACCTTCTATCTCTGTTTACATCTGTGTGCATATAATGTGTAGGTTCAGACATCTGAAAACCAAGGTTAGGAAGAGGTGACGGCATAAGACCATGGCGTGTCCGAAGTGCTGGGTGTGCGGCCACCTGTCTCCTTGTCTGTCTGGACGTCTGGCTTCAGGCTGTGTCAGATAGAGCATGAGTGCCCAGAGCAGCCTATCTAGTTCGGTACCGTCAAGGCCTGAGCAGGTTGATCCTCATCTGGGTTTTCTGGAGAGAGCCCCATAGGGAAACGTTTTTCTTCCATTGGGCAGACCCTGGGCTGGGTTGTGGTTCTGGAGTTTCTAGTCCGGAGGGCTTGTTTGCCAGGAGTGTGAGGAAGGAAGTCTGAAAACACAAGTTAGCGTGAGGTTTGGGACCGAGGGCACGGCAGGCCCACTCTGCAGAGGCTGAATCGAGATCTCCTGCACTGAGGTCATGTCAACTATGAGACGTGCCTCAGGCTAGAGTTTTTGTCCAGCATGGCCTCTTCCTGAAGGGTGTGGGGGCTTCATGAGGCCAGGGAGTTTTGCCAATGATGGGATTTGTGAACTACTCCAAACCTCAAGATTTCCTTCTGCACGACAGTCGAGTGCTATTGGATGGTTCCAGGAAGCCCCATACCGAAATACCTGAGAGCAGGTGTCTAAGCATGGATGCCTGGGAACGCCACCTCATATTCCCACTCTTTAGTCCGGACAAGACGGGCTCAATCTGCGGGCTCCTGGGTTAGCTACCCAGAGGGGAGAGTTGAAATGGACTCTCCTGAAGATGAGTCCTACTGTGGCTTGGTGGTCTGGGAGACCTTGGAATGTGGAGGTGGCTCAGGGACTCTGCAGGATTCTCCACCCTGAGGTGTTTGACACGGCTCCAACAAGGAAGCTTCCCATGTGGAGACCAGAGGAGTTCTATTCAGTGCCTGAGGAAAGCCCCATATCCTGTTCTTCGAACCAAAGCCTCTGAGGAGTGACACCTGGAAACCAAAGCAAGAGTTGAGATTAGGGCTTAAGGGCCTGTCCGGCTCAACCTTCTATCTCTGTTGACATATTTGTGCATGCCCTCGTGGAGGTAGCTGCTCAGCTTGTGTCTGAATGCCGCTGTGTGTCCATAGATGATCCCGGTAGTGGGATATCCTCTGGGGCCTTGAGTTTTTTCATATTCTGGAGGTGTGTCGCCAAAGGAATGGTCACAGTTTCCCAGGACAGAGCAGGCACGTTTCTGTGTTATGGCTCCAGAGGACCCAGCCTAGAGGCTGTGTTTGCCAGGGCTGTGGGACAGATTTCTGAAAAAGCAAACTTGGCTCTGGTAGGGGCCAAGGTAATGGCAGGCCTGATCTCCAGTCCGTGAGGGGATATCCTCTGGATATCAATGGAGGGAAATTGGGAGGCAGTCGCTCAGGCTTTTGTCTCTGGGTGGTGCATTCACAGAGGCTGTTTAGGGTAGGGGTTGCCTCAGGGGACGAGGAAGAGCCTTCCTCTCGTGGTATTGTCCAAGCTCCCAAGTGTTTGTGTTCATTCTGTGGGAAGGGAAGAGTACTGTTTTCTGCCAAAGGGGACCCCACAGGATTGGGACTCTAGAGCACAGCAGTGGGTTCTCTCAACTGGAATACACACCATCTAGTTAGTCCTGGGGTCCTATGGGCATGGCAAGCACTATATGCAGGCTCTTGGTCCAGACAGTGACAGACCTTTTTTTGACATCGGCTCATGCTGATGGTCACACTGTGAATTTGTGCCCAAGCAGCACTCAAGTTTTGGTGTGGCATCTGTGGCCATGAAGGGTTCTCCCACGTGAAGGTGTGACTCCATGCGAAGAACAAGCATTACAACCATGTTGAAGGCAGAGTTCTGATTTGTGATTCCGATACACAAACTCAGCTTTGGTTGGGGACGTCGGTATTGCAGGCCCAATCTACAAACCATGAGAAGAACTCATGAGGATTTGAATATAGAGCAGGTCTGAGGCTCTTGCTCAGGCATTTGTCTCTGGATGTTGTTCAGCGATGGCCGTGGAATGTCGGGAATGCCTCATGGGCCATGGAGGAATCTTCCTCTCTGAAGATATGGCCCGATTTCCAATTGTTTTTCGTCAGTCTGTGGGATGGGAGGACTCATTTCATGTTTGTTACCTCAGGTATCCCACCAAAGAGGAATTCCAAAGCAAAGCCGTGGGGAAGACTGAAGGGACAACCCGAATTATGGTTAAAAATTTGGGCTAAGGGGCATGGCAAGCCCAATATGCTATCTCTTTATCCAGCCACTGAGAGGCCTTACTTGAGGACTGGGCTCAGGCTTAGGTTCACAATGTGTGTTTGTGACCAATGTGGCACGCGAGCATGGGTGGGGCCTCATGGGCCACACTGGTATCAACTACACTGAATGTTGGACAACATGCCAACCACAAGGTTTCTTGCCATGGCGAAGGAGTTCTGATTTCCTCATCATGTTCAACCCTGAGCAGTGATTGTAGATAAAGTCTAGTTTCTGAAGCCTGAAAACCGAGGTTGGGAAGAAAAAATGACCTTACGCCATGGTGGAACGAATGCTCAGTGTGCGGCCAGCTGCCTGCATGGGGCCAGGAGGTCCAGGCTCAGGCTGTGTCAGAAAGGACATTAGTGCCCTGGTCAGCTTAAGTATTTGGGGTACAGCAAAGGTCGGTGAGGTTGATCCTCATTTGGGGTTACTGGGTAGCAATGTTTTTCTTCTGGAGGGCAGGCAGAGTGCTGCATTGTAGTTCTGGATTGCCAAACTGGAGGGCTTGTGGGCCAGTAGTCTGAGGACAGAAGTCAGGGAACACAAGCTAGGCTTAGGTTTCTGGGTGAGGCCATGGCAGGCACAATCTACAGACCTGAATCGAGATCTCGTGCATCTGAAGTCAGGGAGAGGATCAGACGATCGCTCAGGTTGGAGTTTCTGAACCTGATGGCCCCTTCATGAAGGGGGGGGCATCACGATGCCATGGGGGTTTTCCCACGATGGGAGTTTGAGAAGCTCCAAAGTGCAGAGAGTTCTGCAGGGCAATTGAGACCTGTTGTTTGCTCCAGGCCAATGATTCTGAGCAGGGTTCTAAAGATGGATGGCTGGGTAGCCCACCTCGCATTCCAATTGTCTCCTAGCAACAAGACAGGTTAGATCTCCTGGATCTGTGGGGAGCAACCGAGGACGCTGAGTTGAAATGGACACCCCTGGTGATGGGTCCTAATGTGCTTTTGTGTCTATGAAGACCTTGGAATAAAGCGGTGGCACTGGAGCCCTGAAGGGTTCTCCTAAAAAGAGGCTTTGACACAGCTCCAACGTGCAAGTTTCTCATGTGTAGATGAGATGTTTTCTGATGGGTGAGTCAAGAAACAGCTATATGCTGCTTTTGAAATCCAGGCCTCTGAGGAGAGATGCCTGGATACCAAAGCAATGGATCTGATTAGTGCCTAGGGGCCTGTTCTTTCGTTTTTACCTCTGGGGACATCTGTCTATGGGTCTGAGTGCAGGTAGGTGCTCAGTTGGGCTCAGATTGCCCGTTTTTCCTGGGAAGCCACCACTATTGAGATGGATCAGTGACTTTGGAGGTTTATCCTATTAGAAGGGTTGTGGCCATTGGAATGGGCACACACAATTTCCTTGGAGAGGCAAGTACAGTCCTCAGGTTTGGCTCCAGGGGCCTGAGCCTGTAGGTTGTGTAGGCCAGGGCTGTTTGGACAGTTGTCTGAAAACACAAACTCGGCTTATGTTTCGGGTCATAGGTATGGCAGGACTGATCTACAGACCATGAGGAGAACTCTTCGGGATTTGAAAGAGGGGCGAGTGTGAGGCTACTGCTCAAGTTTTTGTCTCTGGATATCGTGTCACTCATGGTCGTGGAATTTCTGGGTGACTTCATGGGAAATGGACGAGTCTTACTCTCTGATGGTTTGGCCCCGTCCAACGAGTTTGAGGTCATACTGTGGGCTGGAAGAAGACCATTTTTTTGTTGTTGTTGTTTTCTTTATTAACCTCAGGTGTCCCACCAAATGAGGGATTCCAGAGTAGAGCCCTGGGAAGGGGCGACTGGACAATCAAAATCTGGTTAAAAATTGGGGCCTAGGGACATGTCAAGCCCATTATGACATCTAATGGTCCAGCCACTGAGAGGACTTACTAGGGGACAGGACTCATGCTGAGGGTCACAATGCGTGTTTATGCCCTCGTTGCACTCAAGAGTGGGCGGGGCCTCAGGGTGAATGCTGGTTTCTCCTTCACTGAACCTTGGAAAACGTGCCAACCACAAGGTTTCTTGCCATGGGTAAGGAGGAGTTCTGATTTCTGCATCACACTCACCCCTGGGCAGTGATTGGGGATAATGTCTCGTTTCTGAAGCCTGAAAAATGAGGTAGGGAAGAGATGATGACCTAAGGCCATGGCGGGTCTTATGTGCTCAGTGTGGGGTAGCTTTCTGGGTGTTGGTCCGGAGGTCTGGGCTCACGCTGTGTCCAACAGTGCATTAGTGCCCAGGTTAGACTAGATAATTTGGGTAAAGTCGAGTGCTGTGTAGGTTTATCCTCATTTAAGGTGCCTGGGCTGCTCATGAGGCAATACTTTTTTTTTTTTTTAAAGGGCAGGCAGTGTGCTGTATTGTGGGTCCGGAATTGCCAACTTGAGGGCTTCGGGGCCAGGAGTGTGAGGACGGAAGTCTGAGAACACAAGCTAGACTTGGGAATCAGGGCGAGGGCACGACAGGTACCCCCTGCAGATCTGAACCAATATCTCATGCATCTGAAGTCAGGGCGAGGATCAGACGTTGGCTCAGGTTGTAGTTTCCGTGCATGACGGCAGCACCATGAAGGGAGCGGAATCTCGAGGCCATTGAGGTTTTCCCACGTTGGGAGTTGTGGGATGCCCCCTTCAAGCATTCGTTCTGCGGGACAATGGAGACATGTTGGACAGCTCCAGCATATCCCACATGGAATGACTCCAGAGCACCGTTCGAGGATGGATGCCTGGGAAGCCCACCTCCCAGGGCTTCCAATTGTCTCCTAGCAACAAGACAGTTTAGATCTGATGGCTCTGCGGGAGCAACCGGGGTGGCTGAGTTGAAATGGACTTTCCTAGGATGGGTCCTAATGTATTTTTGTGTCCATGAGGGCCTTGGAATGGGGCAGTGGCACCGGAACCCTGAAGTACTCTCCTAAGCTTTTGACATAGCTCCCATGCACAGGATTCCTTGTGGAGACGAGATGAGTTCTGATGGGTGACTCAGGAAAACCCCTATGCTCGTATTGGAATCCGGCTTTTGAGGAGACATGCCTGTAAACCAAAGCAATGAATCCTATTATGGCCTAGGGTCCTGTCTGGTTCAATCTTCTTCTCTGGGTATATCCATCTATGGTATGAGTGGAAGTAGATTATCATCTGGTATCAGACAGCCCTTGTGTGTTCCGGGCGACCTACACTATTGGAATGGCCTCAGGGATTTGGCGGTTTCTCCTAATTGGTACGATTTTGGCAGATGCTCAGCTGGTGTCACACCTCCCTTGTTTATCCCGGGCGACCTACACTATTGGGATGGCCTCAGGGATTTGGCGGTTTCTCTTAATTTGTACAATTTTGGACAATGGAATGGGCAGAATTCCCATGGATTGGTAGGCACAGTCCTAATGTGTGGCTCCAGGGGCCCCAGCCTGGAGGGTGTGTGGCCCAGGACTTTGAGGACAGAAGTCTGGAAACACAAACTCAGCTTAGGTTGAGGAACTTAGGTATGGCAGGCCCGATCTACAAACCATGAGAAGAACTCTTTAGGATATTAAGAAAGTGCGAATCTGAGGCACTTGCTCAGGCTTTTGTCTCTGGATTTTTTATCTGCGCTGGCCGTGGAATGTCGGGGAGGACTCATGGGCCATGGACAAATCATCCTCTCTGAGGATTTGGCCAGATTCCCAATTGTTGTTTTCAATCTGTGGGATGAGAGTACACCTTTCAGTTTTGTTACCTCAGGTGTCCCACCAAAAGAGGAATTCCAAAGGAAAGCCGTGGGGAAGACTGAAGGGACAACCTGAACTATGGTTAAAAATTGGGGCCTAGGGGCATGGAAGCCCAATATGCTATCTCTTCATCCAGCCACTGAGAGGCCTTACTTGAGGACTGGGCTCAGGCTGAGAGTCACAATGTGTGATTGGGACCCATGTGGTCCGCGAGCATGGGCGGGGCCTCATGGGCCACACTGGTTTCAACTACACTGAACGTTGGACAACATGCCCCCCACAAGGTTTCTTGCCATGGGGAAGGAGTTCTGATTTCTGAATCACGTTCAACCCCGGGCAGTGATTGGAGATAAGGTCTAGGTTCAGAAGCATGAAAAAAGAGGTTGGGAAGAGATGACGACCTAAGGCCATGGCGGCTCGATGTGCTCAGTGTGCAGCCAGCTGTCTGGGTGGGGCCAGGAGTTTCAGGCTCAGGCTGTGTCAGAAAGGGCATTAGTGACCTGGTCAGCCTATGTATTTGGGGTACAGCCAAGGTAGGTGCAGGTTGATCCTCATTTGGGGTTACTGGGTAGCCCCAGAGGGCAATGTTTTTCTTCTGGGGGGCAGGCAGAGTGCTGCATTGTAGTTCTGGATTGCCAAACTGGAGGGCTTGTGGGCCAGTAGTCTGAGGACAGAAATCTGAGGCTTCGGTTTTTGGGTGAGGCCATGGCAGGCACAATCTACAGACCTGAATCGAGATCTCGTGCATCTGAAGTCAGGGCGAGGATCAGACGATCGCTCAGGTTGGAGTTTCTGTCCCTGATGGCCGCTTCATGAAGGGGGGGCATCTCGATGCCATGGGGGTTTTCCCACGATGGGAGGTGTGAGCAGCTCCAAACTGCAAAGAGTCTTCTGCAGGACAATTGAGACCTGTTGTTTGGCCCAGGCCATGATTCTGAGCAGGGTTCTAAGGATGCATGGCTGGGTAGCCCACCTCGCATTCCAATTGTCTCCTAGCAACAAGACAGGTTAGATCTGCTGGATCTGGGGGAGCAACCGAGGAGGCTGAGTTGAAATGGACTCTCCTGTGGATGGGTCCTAATGTGCTTTTGTGTCTAAGGAGACCTTGAAATGGTGCCCTGAAGGGTTCTCCTACACAGAGGCTTTAACACAGCTCCAACGTGCAAGTGTTCCTTGTGTAGATGAGATGTTTCCTGATGGGTGAGTCAAGAAACAGCCATATGCTGGTTTTGAAATCCAGGCCTCTGAGGAGAGATGCATGGAAAACAAAGCAATGGATCTGATTAGTGCTTAGGGACCCGGTCTTTACTTTTTACCTCTGGGGAGATCTCTCTATGGGTCTGAGTGCAGGTAGGTGCTCAGATGGGCTCAGATTGCCCCTGTATTTCCTGGGAAGCCAGCACTAGTGCGATGGATCAGGGACTTTGGAGGTTTATCCAATTAGAAGGGTTGTGGCCATTGGAATGGGCACACACAAATCCCTTGGAGAGAGCAAGTACAGTCCTCAGGTTTGGCTCCAGGGGCCTGAGCCTGTAGGTTGGGTAGGCCAGTTCTCTTTGGACAGTTGTCTGAAAACACAACCTCGGCTTATGTTTCGGGTCGTACGTATGGCAGGACTGATCTACAGACCATGAGGAGAACTCTTCGGGATTTGAAAAAAAGGCGAGTGTGAGGCTCTTGCTCAAGTTTTTGTCTCTGGATATCGTGTCACTCATGGTCGTGAAATTTCTGGGTGACTTCATGGGAAATGGACGAGTCTTACTTTCTGGTGGTTTGGCCCCGTCCAAAGTGTTTGGGGTAATTCAGTGTGATGGAAGAATTTCGTTTATTTGTTGTTGTTGTTTGCTTTTTTAACCTCAGTTGACCCACCAAATGAGGGATTCCAGAGTAGAGCCCTGGGGAGGGGCAACCGGACAATCAGAAATCTGGTTAAAAATTGGGGACTAGGGACATGTCAAGTCCATTATGACATCTTATGGTTCAGCCACTGAGAGGACTTACTAGAGTACAGGACTCATGCTGAGGGTCACAATGCGTGTTTATGCCCTCGTCGCACTCAAGAATGGGCGGGGCCTCAGGGTGAATGCTGGTTTCTCCTACACTGAACGTTGGACAACGTGCCAACCACAAGGTTTCTTGCCATGCGTAAGGAGGAGTTCTGATTTCTGCATCACACTCACCCCTGGGCAGTGATTGGAGATAAGGTCTCAGTTCTGAAGTTGAAAACTGAGGTAGGGAATAGATGATGACCTAAGGTCATGGCAGGTCTTATATGCTCAGTGTGCGGTCAGCTTTCTGGGGGTTGGTCAGGAGGTCCGGCTCAGGTTGTGTCCGACAGTACTTTAGTGCACAGGTTAGACTATATAACTTTGGTAAATAGAATGCTGTGTATGTTTATTCTCATTTAAGGTGCCTGGGAAGCTCATAAGGCAATAATTTTTTTCTAGAGCGCAGGCAGTGTGCTGCATTGTGGGTCCGGAATTGCCAAACTTGAGGGATTCGGGGCCAGGGGTGTGAGGACGGAAGTCTGAGAAGAAAGCTAGACTTGGGTTTCAGGGCGAGAGCACGGCAGGTACCACCTGCAGCTCTGAACCAATATCTCATGCATCTGAAGTCAGGGCGAGGAACAGACGTTGGTTCAGGTTGGAGTTTCTGTGCATGACGGCCGCTTCATGAAGGGAGCGGAATCTCGAGGCCATTGAGGTTTTCCCACGTTGGGAGTTGTGGGATGCCCCCTTCAAGGATTCCTTCTGCAGGACAATTGAGACCTGTTGGACAGCTCCAGGACATCCCATATGAAATGACTACAGAGCACCATACGAGGATGGATGCCTGGGAAGCCCGCCTCGCATTCTAATTTTCTCCTTGCAACAAGATAGTTTAGATCTGATGGCTCTGCGGGAGCAACCGGGGTGGTTGAGTTGAAATGGACTTTCCTGAGGTTGGGTCTTAATGGGTTTTGTGTCCCTGAGGGCCTTGGAATGGGGCAGTGGCACCGGAACCCTGAAGTACTCTCCTAAGCTTCTGACATAGCTCCCATGCACAAGTTTCCTTGTGGAGACGAGATGAGTTCTGATGGGTGCCTCAGGAAAACCCCTATGCTCGTATTGGAATCAGTCTTTTGAGGGCACATGCCAGTAAACCAAAGCAATGGATCCTATTATGGCCTAGGTTCCTGTCTGGTTCAATCTTCTTCTCTGGGGACATCCCTCTACGGTGTGAGTAGACGTAGATGCTCAGCTGGTGTCAGACCGCCCTTGTTTGTCCCGGGCGACCTACACAATTGGGATGGCCTCATGGATTTTGCGGTTTCTCTTAATTGTACAATTTTGGACAATGGAATGGGCAGAATTCCCATGGATTGGTAGGCACAGTCCTAATGTGTGGCGCCAGGGGGCCCAGCCTGGAGCGTGTGTGGCCCAAAATTTGAGGACAAAGTCTGAAAACACAAACTCAGCTTAGGTTTGGGGACGTAGCTATGGCATGCCCGATCTACAAACCATGAGAAGAATTCGTCAGGATATGAAGAAAGTGCAAATCTGAGGCGCTTGCTCAGGCTTTTGTCTCTGGATTTTGTATCAGCGCTGGCCGTGGAATGTCGGGGAGGCCTCATGGGCCATGGACGAATCTTCCTCTCTGAGGATTTGGCCCGATTCCCAATTGTTTTTCGTCAATCTGTGGGATGGGGGGACTCCTTTCAGTTTTGTTACCTCAGGTGTCCCACCAAAAGAAGAATCCCAAAGCAAACCGTGGGGAAGACTGAAGGGACTACCCGAACTATGGTTAAAAATTGGGGCCTAGGGGCATGGCAAGCCCAAAATGCTATATCTTCATCCACCCACTGAGAAGCCTTACTTGAGGACTGAGCTCAGGCTGAGGGTCACAATGTGTGTTTGGGACCCATGTGGCCCGCGAGCATGGGCGGGGCCTCATGGGCCACTCTGGTTTCAACTACACTGAACGTTGGTCAACATGCCAACCACAAGGTTTCTTGCCATGGGGAAGGAGTCCTGATTTCTGCATCACGTTCAACCCTGGGCAGTGATTGGAGATAAGGTCTAGGATCTGAAGCCTGAAAACCGAGGTTGGAAAGAGATGACGACCTAAGGCCATGACGGCTCGATGTGCTCAGTGTGCGGCCAACTGCCTGGGTGGGGCCAGGAGTTCCAGGCTCAGGCTGTGTCAGAAAGGGCATTAGTGCCCTGGTCAGCCTATACATTTGGGGTACAGCCAAGGTAGGTGCAGGTTGATCCTCATTTGGGATTACTGTGTAGCCCCTGAGGGCAATGTTTTTCTTCTGGACGGCAGGAAGAGTGCTGCATTGTAGTTCTGGATTGCCAAACTGGAGGGCTTGTGGGCCAGTATTCTGAGGACAGAAGTCAGGGAACACAAGCTAGGCTTTGGTTTCTGGGTGAGGCCATGGCAGGCACAATCTACAGACCTGAATCGAGATCTCGTGCATCTGAAGTCAGGGCGAGGATCAGACGATCGCTCAGGTTGGAGTTTCTGAACCTGATGGCCCCTTCATGAAGGGGGGGCATCACGATTCCATGGGGGTTTTCCCACGATGGGAGTTTGAGAAGCTCCAAAGTGCAGAGAATTCTGCAGGACAATTGATACCTGTTGTTTGGCTCCAGGCCAATGATTCTGAGCAGGGTTCTAAGGACGCATTCCAATTGTCTCCTAGCAACAAGACAGGTTAGATCTGCTGGATCGGGAGAGACCGAGGATGCTGAGTTGAAATGGATTTCCGGGGATTGGTCCTAATGTCTTTTGTTTCTATGGAGACCTTGGAATGAAGTGGTAGCAATGGGGTCCTGAAGGTTCTCCTAAACAGGGGCTTTGACACAGCTCCAACGTGCAAGTTTCCCATGTGTAGATGAGATGTTTTCTGATGGGTGAGTCAAGAACAGCCATATGCTGGTTGTGAAATCCAGGCCTCTGAGGAGAGATGTCTGGAAACCAAAGCAATGGTTCTGATAAGTGCCTAGGGGCCTGTTCTTTCCTTTTTTCCTCTGGGGACATCTGTCTATGGGTCTAAGTGCAGGTAGGTGCTCAGATGGGCTCAGATTGCCCCTGTGTTTCCTGGGAAGCCACCACTATTGGGATGGATCAGGGACTTTGGAGGTTTATCCTATTAGAAGGGATGTGGCCATTGGAATGGGCACACACAATATCCTTGGAGAGGGCAAGTACAGTCCTTAGGTTTGGCTCCAGGGGCCTGAGCCTGTAGGTTGTGTAGGCCAGGGCTGTTTGGACTGTTGTCTGAAAACACAACCTCGGCTTATGTTTCGGGTCGTAGGTATGGCAGGACTGATCTACAGACCATGAGGAGAACACTTCGGTATTTGAAAAAAGGGCGAGTGTGAGGCTCTTGCTCAAGTTTTGTCTCTGGACATCGTGTCACTCATGGTGCTGACATTTCTGGGTGACTTCATAGGAAATGGACGATCTTACTCTCTGGTGGTTTGGCCCCGTCCAAAGTGTTTGGGATCATTCTGTGTGATGGAAGAATTCCGTTTTTTTGTTGTTGTTGTTGTTGTTTTCTTTTTTAACCTCAGGTGACCCACCAAATGAGGGATTCCAGAGTAGAGCCCTTGGGAGGGGCAACCGGATAATCAGAAATCTGGTTAAAAATTGGGGCCTAGGGACATGTCAAGCCCATTATGACATCTTATGGTCCAGCCACTGAGAGGACTTACTAGAGGACAGTACTCATGCTGAGGGTCACAATGCGTGTTTATGCCCTCGTCGCACTCAAGAATGGGCGGGGTCTCACGGTGAATGCTGGTTTCTGCTACACTGAACGTTGGACAACGTGCCAACCACAAGGGTTCTTGCCATGGGTAAGGAGGAGTTCTGATTTCTGCATCACACTCACCCCTGGGCAGTGATTGGAGATAAGGTCTCGGTTCTGAAGCCTGAAAACTGAGGTAGGGAAGAGATGATGACCTAAGTCCATCGCGGGTCTTATGTGCTCAGTGTGCGGTCAGCTTTCTGGGGGTTGTTCAGGAGGTCCGGCCTCAGGTTGTGTCTGACAGTGCTTTAGTGCACAGGTTAGACTATATAACTTGGGTAAAGTCGAGTGCTGTGTAGGTTTAATCTCATTTAAGGTGCCTAGGAAGCTCATGAGGCAATAATTTTTTTCTAGAGGGCAGGCAGAGTGCTGCATTGTGGGTCCGGAATTGCCAAACTTGAGGGCTTCGGGGCCAGGCATGTGAGGATGGAAGTCTGAGAAGGAAGCTAGACTGGGTTTCAGGGCGAGGACACGGCTGGAACCCCTTCAGCTCTGAACCAATATCTCATGCATCTGAAGTCAGGGCGAGGATCAGACGTTGGCTCAGGTTGTGGTTTCTGTGCATGACGGACGCTTCATGAAGGGAGCGGCATCTCAAGGCCATTGAGGTTTTCCCACGTTGGGAGTTGTGGGGTGCCCCTTTCAAGGATTCCTTCTGCGGGACAATTGAGATCTGTTGGACAGCTCCAGGACATCCCAGATGGAATGACTCCAGAGCTCATGTGAGGATGGATGCCTGGGAAGCCCGCCTCGCATTCCAATTGTCTCCTAGCAAAAAAACAGTTTAGATCTGATGGCTCTGCGGGAGCAACCGGGGTGGCTGAGTTGAAATGGACTTTCCTGAGGTTGGGTCCTAATGGGTTTTTGTGTCCCTGAGGGCCTTGGATTGGGGTCGTGGCCTCGGGACCCTGAAGTACTCTCCTAAGCTTCTGACATAGCATCCATGCACAGGTTTCCTTGTGGAGACGAGATGAGTTCTGATGGGTGCCTCAGGAAATCCCCTCTGCTGGTATTGGAATCCAGGCTTTTGAGGAGACATGCCTGTAAACCAAAGCAATGGATCCGATAATGGCCTCGGGTCCTGTCTGGTTCAATCTTCTTGGTATGAGTGGAGGTAGATGAGTGGAGGTAGATGCTCAGCCGGTATCAACCGCCCTTTTTTGTCCCGGGCGACCTACACTATTGGGATGGCCTCAGGGACTTTGGAGGGTTCTCCTAATTTGTACGATTTTTGACAATGGAATGGGCACAATTCCCATGGATTGGGTGGGGGCTGTCCTAATGTGTGGCTCCAGGGGCCCCAGCCTGGAGGGAGTGTGGCCCAGGACTTTGAGGACAGAAGACTGAAAACAGAAACTCAGCTTAAGTTTGGGGACGTAGGAATGGCACGCCCGATCTACAAACCATGAGAAGAACTCTTCAGGATATGAAGAATGAGCGAGTCTGTGGCGCTTGCTCAGGCTTTTGTCTCTGACTTTTGTTTCAGCGATGGCCGTGGAATGTTGGGGAGGTCTCATGGGCCATGGACGAATCTTCCTCTCTGTGGATTTGGGGCGATCCCAATTGTTTTTCGTCAATCTGTGGGATGGGAGGACTCCTTTCAGGTTTGTTACCTCAGGTGTCCCAACAAAAGAGGAATTCCAAAGCAGAGCCCTGGGGAAGAGTGAAGGGACAACCCGAACTATGATTAAAAATTGGGGCCTCGGGGCATGGCAAGCCCAATATGCTGTCTCTTCATATAGGCCCTGAGAGGCCTTACCTGAGGACTGGGCTCAGGCTGAGGGTCACAATGTGTGTTTGTGTCCAATGTTGCCCGCAAGCATGGGCTGGGCCTCTTGGGCCACGCTTGTTTCAACTACACTGAACGTTGGACAACATGCCAACCCCAAGGTTTCTTGCCATGGGGAAAGAGTTCTGATTTCAGCATCATTTTCAACCCTGGGCAGTGGTTGGAGATAAGGTCTAGGTTCTGGAGCCTGAAAACCGCAGTTGGGAAGAGATGACGACCTAAGGCCATGGCGGGTCCGATGTGCTCAGTGTGCGGCCAGCTGTCTGGGTGGGACCAGGAGGTCCAGGCTCAGGCTGTGTCAGAAGGGGAAATAGTGCCCAGGTCAGCCTATATGTTTGGGGTACAGCCGAATGGCGTGCAGGTTGAACCTCATTTGCGGTTTCGGGGTAGCCCTGAGGGCAATGTTTTACTTCTTTAGGGCAGGGAGAGTGCGGCATTGTAGTTCTGGATTGCCCAACTGGAGGGCTTGTGGGCCAGTAGTCTGAGGACGGAGTCTGAGAACCCAAGCTAGGCCTAGGTTTCTGGGTGAGGATATGGCAGGCACAATCTACAGACCTCAATAGAGATCTCGTGCATCTGAAGTCAGGGCAAGGATCAGACGATCGCTCAGGTTGGACTTTCTGCCCTGATGGCCCTTTCTTGAAGG
Source organism: Mustela nivalis (assembly GCF_964662115.1). Classification (NCBI taxonomy): domain Eukaryota; kingdom Metazoa; phylum Chordata; class Mammalia; order Carnivora; family Mustelidae; genus Mustela; species Mustela nivalis. Next base: position 1,179,381 of record NW_028136454.1, on the reverse strand, counting down.
GGGTTGGATCACGAGGACATGGGGGTTTTCCCACGATGAGAGTTGTGAGAAGCTCCAAACTGCAAAGATTCTTCTGCAGGACAATTGAGACCTGTTGGTTGGCTCCAGGCCAACGATTCCGAGCAGGGTTCTAAGGATGGATGGCTGGGTAGCCCACCTCGCATTCCAATTTTCTCCAAGCAACAAGACAGGTTAGATCTGCTGGATGTGGGGGGCAACCGAGGAGGCTGAGTTGAAATGGACTCTCCTGTGGATGTGTCCTAATATGTTTTTGTGTCTATGGAGACCTTGGAATGAAGCGGTGGCCGTGGGCCCTGAAGGGTTCTCCTAAACAGAGGCTTTGACACAGCTCCAACGTGCAAGTTTCCCATGTGTAGATGAGATTTGTTCTGATGGGTGAGTCAAGAAACAGCCATATGCTGGTATTGAAATCCAGGCCTCTGAGGAGAGATGCCTGGAAACCAAAGCAATGGATCTAATTAGTGCCTAGGGGCCTGTTCGTTCCTTTTTACCTCTGGGAACATCAGTCTACGGGTCTGATTGCAGGTAGGTGCTCAGATGGGCTCAGATTGCCCCTGTTTGTCCTGGGAAGCCACAACTATTGGGATGGCCACAGGGACTTCGGAGGTTATCCTACTAGTAGGGTTGTGGCCATTGGAATGGGCACATACAATTCCCTTGGAGAGGGCAAGTACAGTCCTCAGGTTTGGCTCCAGGGCCCTGAGCCTGTAGGGTGTAGGCCAGAGCTGTTTGGACAGTTGTCTGAAAACACAAACTCGGCTTGTTTTGGGTCATAGGTATGGCAGGACTGATCTACAGACCATGAGGAGAACACTTCGGGATATGAAAAAAGGGCGAGTGTGAGGCTCTTGCTCAAGTTTTTGTCTCTGGATATCGTGTCACTCATGGTCGTGAAATTGCCGGGTGACATCATGGGAAATGGACGAGTCTTACTCTCTGGGGGTTCGGTCCCGTCCAAAGAGTTTGGGGTCATTCTGGGGATGGAAGAAGTCCGTCTTTTTGTTGTTGTTGTCGATTTGTTTCATTTTGTTTTTCAACCTCAGATGCCCCACCAAATGAGGGATTCCATAGTAGAGCCCTGGGGTGGCGAGACTGGACAACCAGAAATCTGGTTAAAAATTGGGGTCTAGGGACATGTCAAGCCCATTATGACATCTAATGGTCCAGCCACTGAGAGGACTTACTAGAGGACAGGACTCACGCTGAGGTCACTATGCGTGTTTATGCTCTCGTCGCACTCAAGAAAGGGCGGGGCCTCTGGGAGAATGCTGGTTTCTCCTACACTGAACGTTGGACAACATGCCAACCACAAGGTTTCTTGCCATGGGTCAGGAAGAGTTCTGATTTCAGCATCACAGTCACCCGTGGGCAGTGATTGGAGATAAGGTCTAGGTTCTGAAGCCTGAAAACTGAGGTAGGGAAGAGATGATGACCTAAGGCCATGGCGGGTCTGATGTGCTCAGCATGCGGTCAGCTGTCTGGGTGTTGGTCAGCAGGTCCGGGCTCAGGTTGTGTCAGACAGTGCATTAGTGCCCAGGTTAGACTATATAATTTGGGTACATTCGAGTGCCGTGTAGGTTTATCCTCATTTAAGCTGCCTGGGCTGCTCATTAGGCAATATATTTTTTCTAGAGGGCAGGAGAGTGCTTCATTGTCGGTCCGGAATTGCCAAACTTGAGGGCTTCGGGGCCAGGAGAGTGAGGACGGAAGTCTGAGAACACAAGCTAGACTTCGGATGCAGGGTGAGGGCACGGCAGGTACCCCCTGCAGATCTGAACCAATATCTCATGCATCTGAAGTCAGGGCGAGGATCCGACGTTGGCTCAGGTTGGCGTTTCTGTGCATGACGGCCCCTTCATGAAGGGAGCGGAATCTCGAGGTCATGGAGATTTTCCACGTTGGGAGATGTGGGATGCCCCCTTCAAGGATTCCTTCTGCGGGACAATTGAGACCTGTTGGACAGCTCCAGGACATCCCATATGGAATGACTCCAGAGCACCGTTCGAGGATGGATGCCTGGGAAGTCCGCCTCACCTTCCAATTGTCTCCTAGCAACAAGACAGTTTAGATCTAATGGATCTGCGGGAGCAACCGAGGTGCCTGAGTTGAAATGCACTTTCCAGAGGATGGGTCCTAACGTGTGTTTGTGTCCATGAGGGCCTTGGAATGGGGAGGTGGCACCGGGACCCTGAAGTATTCTCCTAAGCTTTGGCATAGCTCCCATGCACAAGTTTCCTTGTGGAGACGAGATTTGTTCTGATGGGTGCCTCAGGAAATCCCCTCTGCTGGTATTGGAATCCAGGCTTTTGAGGAGACATGCCTGTAAACCAAAGCAATGGATCCGATAATGGCCTCGGGTCCTGTCTGGTTCAATCTTCTTGGTATGAGTGGAGGTAGATGAGTGGAGGTAGATGCTCAGCCGGTATCAACCGCCCTTTTTTGTCCCGGGCGACCTACACTATTGGGTTGGCCTCAGGGACTTTGGAGGGTTCTCCTAATTTGTACGATTTTTGACAATGGAATGGGCAGAATTGCCATGGATTGGGTGGGGGCAGTCCTAATGTGTGGCTCCAGGGGCCCCAGCCTGGAGGGAGTGTGGCCCAGGACTTTGAGGACAGAAGACTGAAAACACAAACTCAGCTTACGTTTGGGGACGTAGGTATGGCACGCCCGATCTACAAACCATGAGAAGAACTCTTCAGGATATGAAGAATGAGCGAGTCTGTGGCGCTTGCTCAGGCTTTTGTCTCTGACTTTTGTTTCAGCGATGGCCGTGGAATGTTGGGGAGGTCTCATGGGCCATGGACGAATCTTCCTCTCTGTGGATTTGGGGCGATCCCAATTGTTTTTCGTCAATCTGTGGGATGGGAGGACTCCTTTCAGGTTTGTTACCTCAGGTGTCCCAACAAAAGAGGAATTCCAAAGCAGAGCCCTGGGGAAGAGTGAAGGGACAACCCGAACTATGGTTAAAAATTGGGGCCTAGGGGCATGGCAAGCCCAATATGCTGTCTCTTCATATAGGCCCTGAGAGGCCTTACCTGAGGACTGGGCTCAGGCTGAGGGTCACAATGTGTGTTTGTGTCCAATGTTGCCCGCAAGCATGGGCTGGGCCTCTTGGGCCACGCTTGTTTCAACTACACTGAACGTTGGACAACATGCCAACCACAAGGTTTCTTGCCATGGGGAAAGAGTTCTGATTTCTGCATCATTTTCAACCCTGGGCAGTGGTTGGAGATAAGGTCTAGGTTCTGGAGCCTGAAAACCGCAGTTGGGAAGAGATGACGACCTAAGGCCATGGCGGGTCCGATGTGCTCAGTGTGCGGCCAGCTGTCTGGGTGGGACCAGGAGGTCCAGGCTCAGGCTGGGTCAGAAGGGGAAATAGTGCCCAGGTCAGCCTATATGTTTGGGGTACAGCCGAATGGCGTGCAGGTTGAACCTCATTTGCGGTTTCGGGGTAGCCCTGAGGGCAATGTTTGACTTCTGTAGGGCAGGCAGAGTGCGGCATTGTAGTTCTGGATTGCCCAACTGGAGGGCTTGTGGGCCAGTAGTCTGAGGACGGAGTCTGAGAACCCAAGCTAGGCCTAGGTTTCTGGGTGAGGATATGGCAGGCACAATCTACAGACCTCAATCGAGATCTCGTGCATCTGAAGTCAGGGCAAGGATCAGACGATCGCTCAGGTTGGACTTTCTGCCCTGATGGCCCTTTCTTGAAGGGGGTTGGATCACGAGGACATGAGGGTTTTCCCACGATGGGATTTGTGAGAAGCTCCAAACTGCAAAGATTCTTCTGCAGGACAATTGAGACCTGTTGGTTGGCTCCAGGCCAACGATTCCGAGCAGGGTTCTAAGGATGGATGGCTGGGTAGCCCACCTCGCATTCCAATTGTCTCCAAGCAACAAAACAGGTTAGATTGCTGATGTGGGGGGCCACCGAGGAGGCTGAGTTGAAATGGACTCTCCTGTGGATGTGTCCTAATATGTTTTTGTGTCTATGGAGACCTTGGAATGAAGCGGTGGCCCTGGGGCCCTGAAGGGTTCTCCTAAACAGAGGCTTTGACACAGCTCCAACGTGCATGTTTCCCATGTGTAGATGAGATTTGTTCTGATGGGTGAGTCAAGAAACAGCCATATGCTGGTATTGAAATCCAGGCCTCTGAGGAGAGATGCCTGGAAACCAAAGCAATGGATCCGATTAGTGCCTAGGGGCCTGTTCGTTCCTTTTTACCTCTGGGGACATCAGTCTACGGGTCTGAGTGCAGGTAGGTGCTCAGATGGGCTCAGATTGCCCCTGTTTGTCCTGGGAAGCCACAACTATTGGGATGGCCTCAGGGACTTTGGAGGTTATCCTACTAGTAGGGTTGTGGCCATTGGAATGGGCACATACAATTCCCTTGGAGAGGGCAAGTACAGTCCTCAGGTTTGGCTCCAGGGCCCTGAGCCTGTAGGGTGTAGGCCAGAGCTGTTTGGACAGTTGTCTGAAAACACAAACTCGGCTTATGTTTTGGGTCATAGGTATGGCAGGACTGATCTACAGACCATGAGGAGAACACTTCGGGATATGAAAAAAGGGCGAGTGTGAGGCTCTTGCTCAAGTTTTTGTCTCTGGATATCGTGTCACTCATGGTCGTAAAATTGCCGGGTGACATCATGGGAAATGGACGAGTCTTACTCTCTGGGGGTTCGGTCCCGTCCAAAGAGTTTGGGGTCATTCTGGGGATGGAAGAAGTCCGTTTTTTTGTTGTTGTTGTCGATTTGTTTCATTTTGTTTTTCAACCTCAGATGTCCCACCAAATGAGGGATTCCAGAGTAGAGCCCTGGTGTGGGGCGACTGGACAACCAGAAATCTGGTTAAAAATTGGGGACTAGGGACATGTCAAGCCCATTATGACATCTAATGGTCCAGCCACTGAGAGGACTTACTAGAGGACAGGACTCACGCTGAGGTCACAATGCGTGTTTATGCTCTTGTCGCACTCAAGAATGGGCGGGGCCTCAGGGTGAATGCTGGTTTCTCCTACACTGAACGTTGGACAACATGCCAACCACAAGGTTTCTTGCCATGGGTCAGGAAGAGTTCTGATTTCAGCATCACAGTCACCCGTGGGCAGTGATTGGAGATAAGGTCTAGGTTCTGAAGCCTGAAAACTGAGGTAGGGAAGAGATGATGACCTAAGGCCATGGCGGGTCTGATGTGCTCAGCGTGCGGTCAGCTGTCTGGGTGTTGGTCAGCAGGTCCGGGCTCAGGTTGTGTCAGACAGTGCATTAGTGCCCAGGTTAGACTATATAATTTGGGTACATTCGAGTGCCGTGTAGGTTTATCCTCATTTAAGCTGCCTGGGCTGCTCATTAGGCAATATATTTTTTCTAGAGGGCAGGCAGAGTGCTTCATTGTCGGTCCGGAATTGCCAAACTTGAGGGCTTCGGGGCCAGGAGAGTGAGGACGGAAGTCTGAGAACACAAGCTAGACTTCGGATTCAGGGTGAGGGCACGGCAGGTACCCCCTGCAGATCTGAACCAATATCTCATGCATCTGAAGTCAGGGCGAGGATCCCACGTTGGCTCAGGTTGGAGTTTCTGTGCATGACGGCCCCTTCATGAAGGGAGCGGAATCTCGAGGCCATGGAGGTTTTCCACGTTGGGAGATGTGGGATGACCCCTTCAAGGATTCCTCCTGCGGGACAATTGAGACCTGTTGGACAGCTCCAGGACATCCCATATGGAATGACTCCAGAGCACCGTTCCAGGATGGATGCCTGGGAAGTCCGCCTTGCCTTCCAATTGTCTCCTAGCAACAAGACAGTTTAGATCTAATGGATCTGCGGGAGCAACCGGGGTGGCTGAGTTGAAATGCACTTTCCAGAGGATGGGTCCTAATGTGTGTTTGTGTCCATGAGGGCCTTGGAATGGGGAGGTGGCACCGGGACCCTGAAGTATTCTCCTAAGCTTTGGCATAGCTCCCATGCACAAGTTTCCTTGTGGAGACGAGATTTGTTCTGATGGGTGCCTCAGGAAATCCCCTCTGCTGGTATTGGAATCCAGGCTTTTGAGGAGATATGCCTGTAAACCAAAGCAATGGATCCGATAATGGCCTCGGGTCCTGTCTGGTTCAATCTTCTTGGTATGAGTGGAGGTAGATGAGTGGAGGTAGATGCTCAGCCGGTATCAACCGCCCTTTTTTGTCTCGGGCGACCTACACTATTGGGAGGGCCTCAGGGACTTTGGAGGGTTCTCCTAATTTGTACGATTATTGACAATGGAATGGGCAGAATTCCCATGGATTGGGTGGGGGCAGTCCTAATGTGTGGCTCCAGGGGCCCCAGCCTGGAGGGAGTGTGGCCCAGGACTTTGAGGACAGTAGACTGAAAACACAAACTCAGCTTAAGTTTGGGGACGTAGGTATGGCACGCCCGATCTACAAACCATGAGAAGAACTCTTCAGGATATGACGAATGAGCGAGTCTAAGGCGCTTGCTCAGGCTTTTGTCTCTGACTTTTGTTTCAGCGATGGCCGTGAAATGTTGGGGAGATCTCATGGGACATGGACGAATCTCCCTCTCTGTGGATTTGGCCCGATCCCAATTGTTTTTCGTCAATCTGTGGGATGGGAGGACTCCTTTCAGGTTTGTTACCTCAGGTGTCCCAACAAAAGAGGAATTCCAAAGCAAGGCCTGGGGAAGAGTGAAGGGACAACCCGAACTATGGTTAAAAATTGGGGCCTAGGGGCATGGCAAGCCCAATATGCTGTCTCTTCATATAGGCCCTGACAGGCCTTACCTGAGGACTGGGCTCAGGCTGAGGGTCACAATGTGTGTTTGTGACCAATGTGGCCTGCAAGCATGGGCTGGGCCTCATGGGCCACGCTTGTTTCAACTACACTGAACGTTGGACAACATGCCAACCACAAGGTTTCTTGCCATGGGGAAAGAGTTCTGATTTCTGCATCATTTTCAACCCTGGGCAGTGGTTGGAGATAAGGTCTAGGTTCTGGAGCCTGAAAACCGCAGTTGGGAAGAGATGACGACCTAAGGCCATGGCGGGTCCGATGTGCTCAGTGTGCGGCCAGCTGTCTGGGTGGGACCAGGAGGTCCATGCTCAGGCTGGGTCAGAAGGGGAAATAGTGCCCAGGTCAGCCTATATGTTTGGGGTACAGCCGAATGGCGTGCAGGTTGAACCTCATTTGCGGTTTCGGGGTAGCCCTGAGGGCAATGTTTGACTTCTGTAGGGCAGGCAGAGTGCGGCATTGTAGTTTTGGATTACCCAACTGGAGGGCTTGTGGGCCAGTAGTCTGAGGACGGAGTCTGAGAACCCAAGCTAGGCCTAGGTTTCTGGGTGAGGATATGGCAGGCACAATCTACAGACCTCAATCAAGATCTCGTGCATCTAAAGTCAGGGCAAGGATCAGACGATCGCTCAGGTTGGACTTTCTGCCCTGATGGCCCTTTCTTGAAGGGGGTTGGATCACGAGGACATGGGGGTTTTCCCACGATGGGAGTTGTGAGAAGCTCCAAACTGCAAAGACTCTTCTGCAGGACAATTGAGACCTGTTGGTTGGCTCCAGGCCAACGATTCCGAGCAGGGTTCTAAGGATGGATGGCTGGGTAGCCCACCTCGCATTCCAATTGTCTCCAAGCAACAAGACAGGTTAGATCTGCTGGATGTGGGGGGCAACCGAGGAGGCTGAGTTGAAATGGACTGTCCTGTGGATGTGTCCTAATATGTTTTTGTGTCTATGGAGACCTTGGAATGAAGCGGTGGCCCTGGGGCCCTGAAGGGTTCTCCTAAACAGAGGCTTTGACACAGCTCCAACGTGCATGTTTCCCATGTGTAGATGAGATTTGTTCTGATGGGTGAGTCAAGAAACAGCCATATGCTGGTATTGAAATCCAGGCCTCTGAGGAGAGATGCCTGGAAACCAAAGCAATGGATCCGATTAGTGCCTAGGGGCCTGTTCGTTCCTTTTTACCTCTGGGGACATCATTCTACGGGTCTGAGTGCAGGTAGGTGCTCAGATGGGCTCAGATTGCCCCTGTTTGTCCTGGGAAGCCACAACTATTGGGATGGCCTCAGGGACTTTGGAGGTTATCCTACTAGTAGGGTTGTGGCCATTGGAATGGGCACATACAATTCCCTTGGAGAGGGCAAGTACAGTCCTCAGGTTTGTCTCCAGGGCCCTGAGCCTGTAGGGTGTAGGCCCGAGCTGTTTGGACAGTTGCTGAAAACACAAACTCGGGTTATGTTTTGGGTCATAGGTATGGCAGGACTGATCTACAGACCATGAGGAGAACACTTCGGGATATGAAAAAAGGGCGAGTGTGAGGCTCTTGCTCAAGTTTTTGTCTCTGGATATCGTGTCACTCATGGTCGTGAAATTGCCGGGTGACATCATGGGAAATGGACGAGTCTTACTCTCTGGGGGTTCGGTCCCGTCCAAAGAGTTTGGGGTCATTCTGGGGATGGAAGAAGTCCGTTTTTTTGTTGTTGTTGTCGATTTGTTTCATTTTGTTTTTCAACCTCAGATGTCCCACCAAATGAGGGATTCCAGAGTAGAGCCCTGGGGTGGGGCGACTGGACAACCAGAAATCTGGTTAAAAATTGGAGACTAGGGACATGTCAAGCCCATTATGACATCGAATGGTCCAGCCACTGAGAGGACTTACTAGAGGACAGGACTCACGCTGAGGTCACAATGCGTGTTTATGCTCTCCTCGCATGCAAGAATGGGCGGGGCCTCAGGGTGAATGCTGGTTTCTCCTACACTGAACGTTGGACAACATGCCAACCACAAGGTTTCTTGCCATGGGTCAGGAAGAGTTCTGATTTCTGCATCACAGTCACCCGTGGGCAGTGATTGGAGATAAGGTCTAGGTTCTGAAGCCTGAAAACTGAGGTAGGGAAGAGATGATGACCTAAGGCCATGGCGGGTCTGATGTGCTCAGCGTGCGGTCAGCTGTCTGGGTGTTGGTCAGCAGGTCTGGGCTCAGGTTGTGTCAGACAGTGCATTAGTGCCCAGGTTAGACTATATAATTTGGGTACATTCGAGTGCCGTGTAGGTTTATCCTCATTTAAGCAGCCTGGGCTGCTCATTAGGCAATATATTTTTTCTAGAGGGCAGGCAGAGTGCTTCATTGTCGGTCCGGAATTGCCAAACTTGAGGGCTTCGGGGCCAGAAGAGTGAGGACGGAAGTCTGAGAACACAAGCTAGACTTCGGATTCAGGGTGAGGGCACGGCAGGTACCCCCTGCAGATCTGAACCAATATCTCATGCATCTGAAGTCAGGGCGAGGATCCCACGTTGGCTCAGGTTGGAGTTTCTGTGCATGACGGCCCCTTCATGAAGGGAGCGGAATCTCGAGGCCATGGAGGTTTTCCACGTTGGGAGATGTGGGATGCCCCCTTCAAGGATTCCTTCTGTGGGACAATTGAGACCTGTTGGACAGCTCCAGGACATCCCATATGGAATGACTCCAGAGCACCGTTCCAGGTTGGATGCCTGGGAAGTCCGCCTTGCCTTCCAATTGTCTCCTAGCAACAAGACAGTTTAGATCTAATGGATCTGTGGGAGCACCCGGGGTGGCTGAGTTGAAATGCACTTTCCAGAGGATGGGTCCTAACGTGTGTTTGTGTCCATGAGGGCCTTGGAATGGGGAGGTGGCACCGGGACCCTGAAGTATTCTCCTAAGCTTTGGCATAGCTCCCATGCACAAGTTTCCTTGTGGAGACGAGATTTGTTCTGATGGGTGCCTCAGGAAATCCCCTCTGCTGGTATTGGAATCCAGGCTTTTGAGGAGACATGCCTGTAAACCAAAGCAATGGATCCGATAATGGCCTCGGGTCCTGTCTGGATCAATCTTCTTGGTATGAGTGGAGGTAGATGAGTCGAGGTAGATGCTCAGCCGGTATCAACCGCCCTTTTTTGTCCCGGGCGACCTACACTATTGGGATGGCCCAGGGACTTTGGAGGGTTCTCCTAATTTGTACAATTTTTGACAATGGAATGGGCAGAATTCCCATGGATTGGGTGGGGGCAGTCCTAATGTGTGGCTCCAGGGGCCCCAGCCTGGAGGGAGTGTGGCCCAGGACTTTGAGGACAGAAGACTGAAAACACAAACTCAGCTTAAGTTTGGGGACGTAGGTATGGCACGCCCGATCTACAAACCATGAGAAGAACTCTTCAGGATATGAAGAATGAGCGAGTCTGAGGCGCTTGCTCAGGCTTTTGTCTCTGACTTTTGTTTCAGCGATGGCCGTGGAATGTTGGGGAGATCTCATTGGCCATGGACGAATCTTCCTCTCTGTGGATTTGGCCCGATCCCAATTGTTTTTCGTCAATCTGTGGGATGGGAGGACTCCTTTCAGGTTTGTTACCTCAGGTGTCCCACCAAAAGAGGAATTCCAAAGCAGAGCCCTGGGGAAGAGTGAAGGGACAACCCGAACTATGGTTAAAAATTGGGGCCTAGGGGCATGGCAAGCCCAATATGCTGTCTCTTCATATAGGCCCTGAGAGGCCTTACCTGAGGACTGGGCTCAGGCTGAGGGTCACAATGTGTGTTTGTGTCCAATGTGGCCCGCAAGCATGGGCTGGGCCTCATGGGCCACGCTTGTTTCAACTACACTGAACGTTGGACAACATGCCAACCACAAGGTTTCTTGCCATTGGGAAAGAGTTCTGATTTCTGCATCATTTTCAACCCTGGGCAGTGGTTGGAGATAAGGTCTAGGTTCTGGAGCCTGAAAACCGCAGTTGGGAAGAGATGACGACCTAAGGCCATGGCGGGTCCGATGTGCTCAGTGTGCGGCCAGCTGTCTGGGTGGGACCAGGAGGTCCAGGCTCAGGCTGTGTCAGAAGGGGAAATAGTGCCCAGGTCAGCCTATATGTTTGGGGTACAGCCGAATGGCATGCAGGTTGAACCTCATTTGCGGTTTCGGGGTAGCCCTGAGGGCAATGTTTGACTTCTGTAGGGCAGGCAGAGTGCGGCATTGTAGTTCTGGATTGACAAACTGGAGGGCTTGTGGGCCCGTAGTCTGAGGACGGAGTCTGAGAACCCAAGCTAGGCCTAGGTTTCTGGGTGAGGATATGGCAGGCACAATCTACAGACCTCAAAAGAGATCTCGTGCATCTGAAGTCAGGGCAAGGATCAGACGATCGCTCAGGTTGGACTTTCTGCCCTGATGGCCCTTTCTTGAAGGGGGTTGGATCACGAGGACATGGGGGTTTTCCCACGATGGGAGTTGTGAGAAGCTCCAAACTGCAAAGACTCTTCTGCAGGACAATTGAGACCTGTTGGTTGGCTCCAGGCCAACGATTCTGAGCAGGGTTCTAAGGATGGATGGCTGGGTAGCCCACCTCGCATTCCAATTGTCTCCAAGCAACAAGACAGGTTAGATCTCCTGGATGTGGGGGGCAACCGAGGAGGCTGAGTTGAAATGGACTCTCCTGTGGATATGTCCTAATATGTTTTTGTGTTATGGAGACCTTGGAATGAAGCGGTGGCCCTGGGGCCCTGAAGGGTTCTCCTAAACAGAGGCTTTGACACAGCTCCAAAGTGCATGTTTCCCATGTGTAGATGAGATTTGTTCTGATGGGTGAGTCAAGAAACAGCCATATGCTGGTATTGAAATCCAGGCCTCTGAGGAGAGATGCCTGGAAACCAAAGCAATGGATCCGATTAGTGCCTAGGGGCCTGTTCGTTCCTTTTTACCTCTGGGGACATCAGTCTACGGGTCTGAGTGCATGTAGGTGCTCAGATGGGCTCAGATTGCCCCTGTTTGTCCTGGGAAGCCACAACTATTGGGATGGCCTCAGGGACTTTGGAGGTTATCCTACTAGTAGGGTTGTGGCCATTGGAATGGGCACATACAATTCCCTTGGAGAGGGCAAGAACAGTCCTCAGGTTTGACTCCAGGGCCCTGAGCCTGTAGGGTGTAGGCCAGAGCTGTTTGGACAGTTGTCTGAAAACACAAACTCGGCTTATGTTTTGGGTCATGGGTATGGCAGGACTGATCTACAGACCATGAGGAGAACACTTCGGGATATGAAAAAAGGGCGAGTGTGAGGCCCTTGCTCAAGTTTTTGTCTCTGGATATCGTGTCACTCATGGTCGTGAAATTGCCGGGTGACATCATGGGAAATGGACGAGTCTTACTCTCTGGGGGTTCGGTCCCGTCCAAAGAGTTTGGGGTCATTCTGGGGATGGAAGAAGTCCGTTTTTTTGTTGTTGTTGTCGATTTGTTTCATTTTGTTTTTCAACCTCAGATATCCCACCAAATGAGGGATTCCAGAGTAGAGCCCTGGGGTGGGGCGACTGGACAACCAGAAATCTGGTTAAAAATTGAGGACTAGGGACTTGTCAAGCCCATTATGACAACTAATGGTCCAGCCACTGAGAGGACTTACTAGAGGACAGGACTCACGCTGAGGTCACAATGCGTGTTTATGCTCTCGTCGCACTCAGGAATGGGCGGGGCCTCAGGGTGAATGCTGGTTTCTCCTACACTGAACGTTGGACAACATGCCAACCACAAGGTTTCTTGCCATGGGTCAGGAAGAGTTCTGATTTCTGCATCACAGTCACCCGTGGGCAGTGATTGGAGATAAGGTCTAGGTTCTGAAGCCTGAAAACTGAGGTAGGGAAGAGATGATGACCTAAGGCCATGGCGGGTCTGATGTGCTCAGCGTGCGGTCAGCTGTCTGGGTGTTGGTCAGCAGGTCTGGGCTCAGGTTGTGTCAGACAGTGCATTAGTGCCCAGGTTAGACTATATAATTTGGGTACATTCGAGTGCCGTGTAGGTTTATCCTCATTTAAGCAGCCTGGGCTGCTCATTAGGCAATATATTTTTTCTAGAGGGCAGGCAGAGTGCTTCATTGTCGGTCCGGAATTGCCAAACTTGAGGGCTTCGGGGCCAGAAGAGTGAGGACGGAAGTCTGAGAACACAAGCTAGACTTCGGATTCAGGGTGAGGGCACGGCAGGTACCCCCTGCAGATCTGAACCAATATCTCATGCATCTGAAGTCAGGGCGAGGATCCCACGTTGGCTCAGGTTGGAGTTTCTGTGCATGACGGCCCCTTCATGAAGGGAGCGGAATCTCGAGGCCATGGAGGTTTTCCACGTTGGGAGATGTGGGATGCCCCCTTCAAGGATTCCTTCTGTGGGACAATTGAGACCTGTTGGACAGCTCCAGGACATCCCATATGGAATGACTCCAGAGCACCGTTCCAGGTTGGATGCCTGGGAAGTCCGCCTTGCCTTCCAATTGTCTCCTAGCAACAAGACAGTTTAGATCTAATGGATCTGTGGGAGCACCCGGGGTGGCTGAGTTGAAATGCACTTTCCAGAGGATGGGTCCTAACGTGTGTTTGTGTCCATGAGGGCCTTGGAATGGGGAGGTGGCACCGGGACCCTGAAGTATTCTCCTAAGCTTTGGCATAGCTCCCATGCACAAGTTTCCTTGTGGAGACGAGATTTTTTCTGATGGGTGCCTCAGGAAATCCCCTCTGCTGGTATTGGAATCCAGGCTTTTGAGGAGACATGCCTGTAAACCAAAGCAATGGATCCGATAATGGCCTCGGGTCCTGTCTGGATCAATCTTCTTGGTATGAGTGGAGGTAGATGAGTCGAGGTAGATGCTCAGCCGGTATCAACCGCCCTTTTTTGTCCCGGGCGACCTACACTATTGGGATGGCCCAGGGACTTTGGAGGGTTCTCCTAATTTGTACAATTTTTGACAATGGAATGGGCAGAATTCCCATGGATTGGGTGGGGGCAGTCCTAATGTGTGGCTCCAGGGGCCCCAGCCTGGAGGGAGTGTGGCCCAGGACTTTGAGGACAGAAGACTGAAAACACAAACTCAGCTTAAGTTTGGGGACGTAGGTATGGCACGCCCGATCTACAAACCATGAGAAGAACTCTTCAGGATATGAAGAATGAGCGAGTCTGAGGCGCTTGCTCAGGCTTTTGTCTCTGACTTTTGTTTCAGCGATGGCCGTGGAATGTTGGGGAGATCTCATTGGCCATGGACGAATCTTCCTCTCTGTGGATTTGGCCCGATCCCAATTGTTTTTCGTCAATCTGTGGGATGGGAGGACTCCTTTCAGGTTTGTTACCTCAGGTGTCCCACCAAAAGAGGAATTCCAAAGCAGAGCCCTGGGGAAGAGTGAAGGGACAACCCGAACTATGGTTAAAAATTGGGGCCTAGGGGCATGGCAAGCCCAATATGCTGTCTCTTCATATAGGCCCTGAGAGGCCTTACCTGAGGACTGGGCTCAGGCTGAGGGTCACAATGTGTGTTTGTGTCCAATGTGGCCCGCAAGCATGGGCTGGGCCTCATGGGCCACGCTTGTTTCAACTACACTGAACGTTGGACAACATGCCAACCACAAGGTTTCTTGCCATTGGGAAAGAGTTCTGATTTCTGCATCATTTTCAACCCTGGGCAGTGGTTGGAGATAAGGTCTAGGTTCTGGAGCCTGAAAACCGCAGTTGGGAAGAGATGACGACCTAAGGCCATGGCGGGTCCGATGTGCTCAGTGTGCGGCCAGCTGTCTGGGTGGGACCAGGAGGTCCAGGCTCAGGCTGTGTCAGAAGGGGAAATAGTGCCCAGGTCAGCCTATATGTTTGGGGTACAGCCGAATGGCATGCAGGTTGAACCTCATTTGCGGTTTCGGGGTAGCCCTGAGGGCAATGTTTGACTTCTGTAGGGCAGGCAGAGTGCGGCATTGTAGTTCTGGATTGACAAACTGGAGGGCTTGTGGGCCCGTAGTCTGAGGACGGAGTCTGAGAACCCAAGCTAGGCCTAGGTTTCTGGGTGAGGATATGGCAGGCACAATCTACAGACCTCAAAAGAGATCTCGTGCATCTGAAGTCAGGGCAAGGATCAGACGATCGCTCAGGTTGGACTTTCTGCCTTGATGGCCCTTTCTTGAAGGGGGTTGGATCACGAGGACATGGGGGTTTTCCCACGATGGGAGTTGTGAGAAGCTCCAAACTGCAAAGACTCTTCTGCAGGACAATTGAGACCTGTTGGTTGGCTCCAGGCCAACGATTCTGAGCAGGGTTCTAAGGATGGATGGCTGGGTAGCCCACCTCGCATTCCAATTGTCTCCAAGCAACAAGACAGGTTAGATCTCCTGGATGTGGGGGGCAACCGAGGAGGCTGAGTTGAAATGGACTCTCCTGTGGATATGTCCTAATATGTTTTTGTGTTATGGAGACCTTGGAATGAAGCGGTGGCCCTGGGGCCCTGAAGGGTTCTCCTAAACAGAGGCTTTGACACAGCTCCAAAGTGCATGTTTCCCATGTGTAGATGAGATTTGTTCTGATGGGTGAGTCAAGAAACAGCCATATGCTGGTATTGAAATCCAGGCCTCTGAGGAGAGATGCCTGGAAACCAAAGCAATGGATCCGATTAGTGCCTAGGGGCCTGTTCGTTCCTTTTTACCTCTGGGGACATCAGTCTACGGGTCTGAGTGCATGTAGGTGCTCAGATGGGCTCAGATTGCCCCTGTTTGTCCTGGGAAGCCACAACTATTGGGATGGCCTCAGGGACTTTGGAGGTTATCCTACTAGTAGGGTTGTGGCCATTGGAATGGGCACATACAATTCCCTTGGAGAGGGCAAGAACAGTCCTCAGGTTTGACTCCAGGGCCCTGAGCCTGTAGGGTGTAGGCCAGAGCTGTTTGGACAGTTGTCTGAAAACACAAACTCGGCTTATGTTTTGGGTCATGGGTATGGCAGGACTGATCTACAGACCATGAGGAGAACACTTCGGGATATGAAAAAAGGGCGAGTGTGAGGCCCTTGCTCAAGTTTTTGTCTCTGGATATCGTGTCACTCATGGTCGTGAAATTGCCGGGTGACATCATGGGAAATGGACGAGTCTTACTCTCTGGGGGTTCGGTCCCGTCCAAAGAGTTTGGGGTCATTCTGGGGATGGAAGAAGTCCGTTTTTTTGTTGTTGTTGTCGATTTGTTTCATTTTGTTTTTCAACCTCAGATATCCCACCAAATGAGGGATTCCAGAGTAGAGCCCTGGGGTGGGGCGACTGGACAACCAGAAATCTGGTTAAAAATTGAGGACTAGGGACTTGTCAAGCCCATTATGACAACTAATGGTCCAGCCACTGAGAGGACTTACTAGAGGACAGGACTCACGCTGAGGTCACAATGCGTGTTTATGCTCTCGTCGCACTCAGGAATGGGCGGGGCCTCAGGGTGAATGCTGGTTTCTCCTACACTGAACGTTGGACAACATGCCAACCACAAGGTTTCTTGCCATGGGTCAGGAAGAGTTCTGATTTCTGCATCACAGTCACCCGTGGGCAGTGATTGGAGATAAGGTCTAGGTTCTGAAGCCTGAAAACTGAGGTAGGGAAGAGATGATGACCTAAGGCCATGGCGGGTCTGATGTGCTCAGCGTGCGGTCAGCTGTCTGGGTGTTGGTCAGCAGGTCCGGGCTCAGGTTGTGTCAGACAGTGCATTAGTGCCCAGGTTAGACTATATAATTTGGGTACATTCGAGTGCCGTGTAGGTTTATCCTCATTTAAGCTGCCTGGGCTGCTCATTAGGCAATATATTTTTTCTAGAGGGCAGGCAGAGTGCTTCATTGTCGGTCCGGAATTGCCAAACTTGAGGGCTTCGGGGCCAGGAGAGTGAGGACAAAAGTCTGAGAACACAAGCTAGACTTCGGATTCAGGGTGAGGGCACGGCAGGTACCCCCTGCAGATCTGAACCAATATCTCATGCATCTGAAGTCAGGGCGAGGATCCCACGTTGGCTCAGGTTGGAGTTTCTGTGCATGACGGCCCCTTCATGAAGGGAGCGGAATCTCGAGGCCATGGAGGTTTTCCACGTTGGGAAATGTGGGATGCCCCCTTCAAGGATTCCTTCTGCGGGACAATTGAGACCTGTTGGACAGCTCCAGGACATCCCATATGGAATGACTCCAGAGCACCGTTCCAGGATGGATGCCTGGGAAGTCCGCCTCGCCTTCCAATTGTCTCCAGGCAACAAGACAGTTTAGATCTAATGGATCTGCGGGACCACCCGGGGTGGCTGAGTTGAAATGCACTTTCCAGAGGATGGGTCCTAACGTGTGTTTGTGTCCATGAGGGCCTTGGAATGGGGAGGTGGCACCGGGACACTGAAGTATTCTCCTAAGCTTTGGCTTAGCTCCCATGCACAAGTTTCCTTGTGGTGACGAGATTTTTTCTGATGGGTGCCTCAGGAAATCCCCTCTGCTGGTATTGGAATGCAGGCTTTTGTGGAGACATGCCTGTAAACCAAAGCAATGGATCCGATAATGGCCTCGGGTCCTTTCTGGTTCAATCTTCTTGGTATGAGTGGAGGTAGATGAGTCGAGGTAGATGCTCAGCCGGTATCAACCGCCCTTTTTTGTCCCGGGCGACTTACACTATTGGGATGGCTTCAGGGACTTTGGAGGGTTCTCCTAATTTGTACGATTTTTGACATGGAATGGACAGAATTCCCATGGATTGGGTGGGGGCAGTCCTAATGTGCGGCTCCAGGGGCCCCAGCATGGAGGAGTGTGGCCCAGGACTTTGAGGACAGAAGACTGAAAACACAAACTCAGCTTAAGTTTGGGGACCTAGGTATGGCACGCCCTATCTACAAACCATGAGAAGAACTCTTCAGGATATGAAGAATGAGCGAGTCTGAGGCGCTTGCTCAGGCTTTTGTCTCTGACTTTTGTTTCAGCGATGGCCGTGGAATGTTGGGGAGGTCTCATGGGCCATGGACGAATCTTCCTCTCTGTGGATTTGGCCCGATCCCAATTGTTTTTCGTCAATCTGTGGGATGGGAGGACTCCTTTCAGGTTTGTTACCTCAGGTGTCCCACCAAAAGAGGAATTCCAAAGCAGAGCCCTGGGGAAGAGTGAAGGGACAACCCGAACTATGGTTAAAAATTGGGGCCTAGGGGCATGGCAAGCCCAATATGCTGTCTCTTCATATAGGCCCTGAGAGGCCTTACCTGAGGACTGGGCTCAGGCTGAGGGTCACAATGTGTGTTTGTGACCAATGTGGCCGCAAGCATGGGCTGGGCCTCATGGGCCACGCTTGTTTCAACTACACTGAACGTTGGACAACATGCCAAGCACAAGGTTTCTTGCCATGGGGAAAGAGTTCTGATTTCTGCATCATTTTCAAACTGGGCAGTGGTTGGTGATAAGGTCTAGGTTCTGGAGCCTGAATACCGCAGTTGGGAAGAGATGACGCCCTAAGGCCATGGCGGGTCCGATGTGCTCAGTGTGCGGCCAGCTCTCTGGTTGGGACCAGGAGGTCCAGGCTCAGGCTGGGTCAGAAGAGGAAATAGTGCCCCGGTCAGCCTATATGTTTGGGGTACAGCCGAATGGCGTGCAGGTTGATCCTCATTTGCGGTTTCGGGGTAGCCCTGAGGGTAATGTTTTACTTCTGTAGGGCAGGCAGAGTGCGGCATTGTAGTTCTGGATTGCCCAACTGGAGGGCTTGTGGGCCAGTAGTCTGAGGACGGAGTCTGAGAACCCAAGCTAGGCCTAGGTTTCTGGGTGAGGATATGGCAGTCACAATCTACAGACCTCAATCGAGATCTCGTGCATCTGAAGTCAGGGCAAGGATCAGACGATCGCTCAGGTTGGACTTTCTGCCGTGATGGCCCTTTCTTGAAGGGGGTTGGATCACGAGGACATGGGGGTTTTCCCACGATGGGAGTTGTGAGAAGCTCCAAACTGCAAAGATTCTTCTGCAGGACAATTGAGACCTGTTGGTTGGCTCCAGGCCAACGATTCCGAGCAGGGTTCTAAGGATGGATGGCTGGGTAGCCCACCTCGCATTCCAATTGTCTCCAAGCAACAAGACAGGTTAGATCTGCTGGATGTGGGGGGCAAACGAGGAGGCTGAGTTGAAATGGACTCTCCTGTGGATGTGTCCTAATATGTTTTTGTGTCTATGGAGACCTTGGAATGAAGCGGTGGCCTTGGGGCCCTGAAGGGTTCTCCTAAACAGAGGCTTTGACACAGCTCCAACGTGCATGTTTCCCATGTGTAGATGAGATTTGTTCTGATGGGTGAGTCAAGAAACAGCCATATGCTGGTATTGAAATCCAGGCCTCTGAGGAGAGATGCCTGGAAACCAAAGCAATGGATCCGATTAGTGCCTAGGGGCCTGTTCGTTCCTTTTTACCTCTGGGGACATCAGTCTACGGGTCTGAGTGCAGGTAGGTGCTCAGATGGGCTCAGATTGCCCCTGTTTGTCCTGGGAAGCCACAACTATTGGGATGGCCTCAGGGACTTTGGAGGTTATCCTACTAGTAGGGTTGTGGCCATTGGAATGGGCACATACAATTCCCTTGGAGAGGGCAAGTACAGTCCTCAGGTTTGGCTCCAGGGCCCTGAGCCTGTAGGGTGTGTAGGCCAGAGCTGTTTGGACAGTTGTCTGAAAACACAAACTCGGCTTATGTTTTGGGTCATAGGTATGGCAGGACTGATCTACAGACCATGAGGAGAACACTTCGGGATATGAAAAAAGGGCGAGTGTGAGGCTCTTGCTCAAGTTTTTGTCTCTGGATATCGTGTCACTCATGGTCGTGAAATTGCAGGGTGACTTCATGGGAAATGGACGAGTCTTACTCTCTGGGGGTTCGGTCCCGTCCAAAGAGTTTGGGGTCATTCTGGGGATGGAAGAAGTCCGTTTTTTTGTTGTTGTTGTCGATTTGTTTCATTTTGTTTTTCAACCTCAGATGTCCCACCAAATGAGGGATTCCAGAGTAGAGCCCTGGGGTGGGGCGACTGGACAACCAGAAATCTGGTTAAAAATTGGGGACTAGGGATATGTCAAGCCCATTATGACATCTAATGGTCCAGCCACTGAGAGGACTTACTAGAGGACAGGACTCACGCTGAGGTCACAATGCGTGTTTATGCTCTCGTCGCACTCAAGAATGGGCGGGGCCTCAGGGTGAATGCTGGTTTCTACTACACTGAACGTTGGACAACATGCCAACCACAAGGTTTCTTGCCATGGGTCAGGAAGAGTTCTGATTTCTGCATCACAGTCACCCGTGGGCAGTGATTGGAGATAAGGTCTAGGTTCTGAAGCCTGAAAACTGAGGTAGGGAAGAGATGATGACCTAAGGCCATGGCGGGTCTGATGTGCTCAGCGTGCGGTCAGCTGTCTGGGTGTTGGTCAGCAGGTCCGGGCTCAGGTTGTGTCAGACAGTGCATTAGTGCCCAGGTTAGACTATATAATTTGGGTACATTCGAGTGCCGTGTAGGTTTATCCTCATTTAAGCTGCCTGGGCGGCTCATTAGGCAATATATTTTTTCTAGAGGGCAGGCAGAGTGCTTCATTGTCGGTCCGGAATTGCCAAACTTGAGGGCTTCGGGGCCAGGAGAGTGAGGACGGAAGTCTGAGAACACAAGCTAGACTTCGGATTCAGGGTGAGGGCACGGCAGGTACCCCCTGCAGATCTGAACCAATATCTCATGCATCTGAAGTCAGGGCGAGGATCCGACGTTGGCTCAGGTTGGAGTTTCTGTGCATGACGGCCCCTTCATGAAGGGAGCGGAATCTCGAGGCCATGGAGGTTTTCCACGTTGGGAGATGTGGGATGCCCCCTTCAAGGATTCCTTCTGCGGGACAATTGAGACCTGTTGGACAGCTCCAGTTCATCCCTTATGGAATGACTCCAGAGCACCATTCCAGGATGGATGCCTGGGAAGTCCACCTCGCCTTCCAATTGTCTCCTAGCAACAAGACAGTTTAGATCTAATGGATCTGCGGGAGCAACCGGGGTGGCTGAGTTGAAATGCACTTTCCAGAGGATGGGTCCTAACGTGTGTTTGTGTCCATGAGGGCCTTGGAATGGGGAGGTGGCACCGACCCTGAAGTATTCTCCTAAGCTTTGGCATAACTCCCATGCACAAGTTTCCTTTTGGAGACGAGATTTGTTCTGATGGGTGCCTCAGGAAATCCCCTCTGCTGGTATTGGAATCCAGGCTTTTGAGGAGACATGCCTGTAAACCAAAGCAATGGATCCGATAATGGCCTCGGGTCCTGTCTGGTTCAATCTTCTTGGTATGAGTGGAGGTAGATGAGTGGAGGTAGATGCTCAGCCGGTATCAACCGCCCATTTTTTGTCCGGGCGACCTACACTAATGGGATGGCCTCAAGGCCTTTGGAGGGTTCTCCTAATTTGTACGATTTTGGAAAATGGAATGGGCAGAATTCCCATGGATTGGGTGGGGGCAGTCCTAATGTGTGGCTCCAGGGGCCCCAGCCTGGAGGGAGTGTGGCCCAGGAATTTGAGGACAGAAGACTGAAAACACAAACTCAGCTTAAGTTTGGGGACGTAGGTATGGCACGCCCGATCTACAAACCCTGAGAAGAACTCTTCAGGATATGAAGAATGAGCGAGTCTGAGGAGCTTGCTCAGGCTTTTGTCTCTGGATTTTGTTTCAGCGATGGCCGTGGAATGTTGGGGAGGTCTCATGGGCCATGGACGAATCTTCCTCTCTGTGGATTTGGCCCGATCCCAATTGTTTTTCGTCAATCTGTGGGATGGGAGGACTCCTTCAGGTTTGTTACCTCAGGTGTCCCACCAAAAGAGGAATTCCAAAGCAGAGCCCTGGGGAAGAGTGAAGGGACAACCCGAACTATGGTTAAAAATTGGGGCCTAGGGGCATGGCAAGCCCAATATGCTGTCTCTTCATATAGGCCCTGAGAGGCCTTACCTGAGGACTGGGCTCAGGCGGAGGGTCACAATGTGTGTTTGTGACCAATGTGGCCCGCAAGCATGGGCTGGTCCTCATGGGCCACGCTTATTTCAACTACACTGAACGTTGGACAACATGCCAACCACAAGGTTTCTTGCCATAAGGAAAGAGTTCTGATTTCTGCATCAATTTCCACCCGGGCAGTGGTTGGAGATAAGGTCTAGGTTCTGTAGCCTGAAAACCGCAGTTGGGAAGAGATGAAGACCTAAGGCCATGGCGAGTCCGATGTGCTCAGTGTGCGGCCAGCTGTCTGTGTGGGACCAGGAGGTCCAGGCTCAGGCTCGGTCAGAAGGGGAAATAGTGCCCAGGTCAGTATATGTTTGGGGTACAGCCGAATCGCGTGCAGGTTGATCCTCATTTGCGGTTTCGGGGTAGCCCTGAGGGCAATGTTTGACTTCTGTAGGGCAGGCAGAGTTCGGCATTGTAGTTCTGGATTGCCAAACTGGAGAGCTTGTGGGCCAGTAGTCTGAGGACGGAGTCTGAGAACCCAAGCTAAGCCTAGGTTTCTGGGTGAGGATATGGCAGGCACAATCTACAGACCTCAATCGAGATCTCGTGCATCTGAAGTCAGGGCAAGGATCAGACGATCGCTCAGGTTGGACTTTCTGCCCTGATGGCCCTTTCTTGAAGGGGGTTGGATCACGAGGACATGGGGGTTTTCCCACGATGGGAGTTGTGAGAACCTCCAAACTGCAAAGATTCTTCTGCAGGACAATTGAGACCTGTTGGTTGGCTCCAGGCCAACGATTCCGAGCAGGGTTCTAAGGATGGATGGCTGGGTAGCCCACCTCGCATTCCAATGGTCTCCAAGCAAAAAGACAGGTTAGATCTGCTGGATGTGGGGGGCAACCGAGGAGGCTGAGTTGAAATGGACTCTCCTGTGGATGTGTCCTAATATGTTTTTGTGTCTATGGAGACCTTGGAATGAAGCGGTGGCCCTGGGGCCCTGAAGGGTTCTCCTAAACAGAGGCTTTGACACAGCTCCAACGTGCATGTTTCCCATGTGTAGATGAGATTTGTTCTGATGGGTGAGTCAAGAAACAGCCATATGCTGGTATTGAAATCCAGGCCTCTGAGGAGAGATGCCTGGAAACCAAAGCAATGGATCCGATTAGTGCCTAGGGGCCTGTTCGTTCCTTTATACCTCTGGGGACATCAGTCTACGTGTCTGAGTGCAGGTAGGTGCTCAGATGGGCTCAGATTGCCCCTGTTTGTCCTGGGAAGCCACAACTATTGGGATGGCCTCAGGGACTTTGGAGGTTATCCTACTAGTAGGGTTGTGGCCATTGGAATGGGCACATACAATTCCCTTGGAGAGGGCAAGTACAGTTCTCAGGTTTGGCTCCAGGGCCCTGAGCCTGTAGGGTGTGTAGGCCAGAGCTGTTTGGACAGTTGTCTGAAAACACAAACTCGGCTTATGTTTTGGGTCATAGGTATGGCAGGACTGATCTACAGACCATGAGGAGAACACTTCGGGATATGAAAAAAGGGCGAGTGTGAGGCTCTTGCTTAAGTTTTTGTCTCTGGATATCGTGTCACTCATGGTCGTGAAATTGCCGGGTGACTTCATGGGAAATGGACAAGTCTTACTCTCTGGGGGTTCGGTACCGTCCAAAGAGTTTGGGGTCATTCTGGGGATGGAAGAAGTCCGTTTTTTTATTGTTGTCGATTTGTTTCATTTTGTTTTTCAACCTCAGATGTCCCACCAAATGAGGGATTCCAGAGTAGAGCCCTGGGGTGGGGCGACTGGACAACCAGAAATCTGGTTAAAAATTGGGGACTAGGGACATGTCAAGCCCATTATGACATCTAATGGTCCAGCCACTGAGAGGACTTACTAGAGGACAGGACTCACGCTGAGGTCACAATGCGTGTTTATGCTCTCGTCGCACTCAAGAATGGGCAGGGCCTCAGGGTGAATGCTGGTTTATCCTACACTGAACGTTGGACAACATGCCAACCACAAGGTTTCTTGCCATGGGTCAGGAAGAGTTCTGATTTCTGCATCACAGTCACCCGTGGGCAGTGATTGGAGATAAGGTCTAGGTTCTGAAGCCTGAAAACTGAGGTAGGGAAGAGATGATGACCTAAGGCCATGGCGGGTCTGATGTGCTCAGCGTGCGGTCAGCTGTATGGGTGTTGATCAGCAGGTCCGGGCTCAGGTTGTGTTAGACAGTGCATTAGTGCCCAGGTTAGACTATATAATTTGGGTACATTCGAGTGCCGTGTAGGTTTATCCTCATTTAAGCTGCCTGGGCTGCTCATTAGGCAATATATTTTTTCTAGAGGGCAGGCAGAGTGCTTCATTGTCGGTTCGGAATTGCCAAACTTGAGGGCTTTGGGGCCAGGAGAGTGAAGACGGAAGTCTGAGAACACAAGCTAGACTTCGGATTCAGAATGAGGGCACGGCTGGTACCCCCTGCAGATCTGAACCAATATCTCATGCATCTGAAGTCAGGGCGAGGATCCCACGTTGGCTCAGGTTGGAGTTTCTGTGCATGACGGCCCCTTCATGAAGAGAGCAGAATCTCGAGGCCATGGAGGTTTTCCACGTTGGGAGATGTGGGATGCCCCCTTCAAGGATTCCTTCTGCGGGACAATTGAGACCTGTTGGACAGCTCCAGGACATCCCATATGGAATGACTCCAGAGCACTGTTCCAGGATGGATGCCTGGGAAGTCCGCCTCGCCTTCCAATTGTCTCCTAGCAACAAGACAGTTTAGATCTAATGGATCTGCGGGAGCACCCGGGGTGGCTGAGTTGAAATGCACTTTCCAGAGGATGGGTCCTAACGTGTGTTTGTGTCCATGAGGGCCTTGGAATGGGGAGGTGGCACCGGGACACTGAAGTATTCTCCTAAGCTTTGGCATAGCTCCCATGCACAAGTTTCCTTGTGGAGACGAGATTTGTTCTGATGGGTGCCTCAGGAAATCCCCTCTGCTGGTATTGGAATCCAGGCTTTTGAGGAGACATGCCTGTAAACCAAAGCAATGGATCCGATAATGGCCTCGGGTCCTGTCTGGTTCAATCTTCTTGGTATGAGTGGAGGTAGATGAGTGGAGGTAGATGCTCAGCCGGTATCAACCGCCCTTTTTTGTCCCGGGCGACCTACACTATTGGGATGGCCTCAGGGACATTGGAGGGTTCGCCTACTTTGTACGATTTTTGACAATGGAATGGACAGAATTCACATGGATTGGGTGGGGGCAGTCCTAATGTGTGGCTCCAGGGGCCCCACCCTGGAGGGAGTGTGGCCCAGGACTTTGAGGACAGAAGACTGAAAACACAAACTCAGCTTAAGTTTGGGGACGTAGGTATGGCACGCCCGATCTACAAACCATGAGAAGAACTCTTCAGGATATGAAGAATGAGCGAGTCTGAGGCGCTTGCTCAGGCTTTTGTCTCTGACTTTTGTTTCAGCGATGGCCGTGGAATGTTGGGGAGGTCTCATGGGCCATGGACGAATCTTCCTCTCTGTGGATTTGGCCCGATCCCAATTGTTTTTCGTCAATCTGTGGGATGTGAGGACTCCTTTCAGGTTTGTTACCTCAGGTGTCCCACCAAAAGAGGAATTCCAAAGCAGAGCCCTGGGGAAGAGTGAAGGGACAACCCGAACTATGGTTAAAAATTGGGGCCTAGGGGCATGGCAAGCCCAATATGCTGTCTCTTCATATAGGCCCTGAGAGGCCTTACCTGAGGACTGGGCTCAGGCTGAGGGTCACAATGTGTGTTTGTGACCAATGTGGCCCGCAAGCATGGGCTGGGCCTCATGGGCCACGCTTGTTTCAACTACACTGAACGTTGGACAACATGCCAACCACAAGGTTTATTGCCATGGGGAAAGAGTTCTGATTTCTGCATCATTTTCAACCCTGGGCAATGGTTGGAGATAAGGTCTAGGTTCTGGAGCCTGAAAACCGCAGTTGGGAAGAGATGACGACCTAAGGCCATGGCGGGTCCGATGTGCTCAATGTGCGGCCAGCTGTCTGGGTGGGACCAGGAGGTCCAGGCTCAGGCTGGGTCAGAAGGGGAAATAGTGCACAGGTCAGCCTATATGTTTGGGGTACAGCCGAATGGTGTGCAGGTTGATCCTCATTTGCGGTTTCGGGGTAGCCGTGAGGGCAATGTTTTACTTCTGTAGGGCAGGCAGAGTGCGGCATTGTAGTTCTGGATTGCCAAACTGGAGGGCTTGTGGGCCAGTAGTCTGAAGAGGGAGTCTGAGAACCCAAGCTAGACCTAGGTTTCTGGGTGAGGATATGGCAGGCACAATCTACAGACCTCAATAGAGATCTCGTGCATCTGAAGTCAGGGCAAGGATCAGACGATCGCTCAGGTTGGACTTTCTGCCCTGATGGCCCTTTCGTGAAGGGGGTTGGATCACGAGGACATGGGGGTTTTCCCACGATGGGAGTTGTGAGAAACTCCAAACTGCAAAGATTCTTCTGCAGGACAATTGAGACCTGTTGGTTGGCACCAGGCCAACGATTCCGAGCAGGGTTCTAAGGATGGATGGCTGGGTAGCCCACCTCGCATTCCAATGGTCTCCAAGGAACAAGACAGGTTAGATCTGCTGGATGTGGGGGGCAACCGAGGAGGCTGAGTTGAAATGGACTCTCCTGTGGATGTGTCCTAATATGTTTTTGTGTCTATGGAGACCTTGGAATGAAGCGGTGGCCCTGGGGCCCTGAAGGGTTCTCCTAAACAGAGGCTTTGACACAGCTCCAACGTGCATGTTTCCCATGTGTAGATGAGATTTGTTCTGATGGGTGAGTCAAGAAACAGCCATATGCTGGTATTGAAATCCAGGCCTCTGAGGAGAGATGCCTGGAAACCAAAGCAATGGATCCGATTAGTGCCTAGGGGCCTGTTCGTTCCTTTTTACCTCTGGGGACATCAGTCTACGGGTCTGAGTGCAGGTAGGTGCTCAGATGGGCTCAGATTGCCCCTGTTTGTCCTGGGAAGCCACAACTATTGGGATGGCCTCAGGGACTTTGGAGGTTATCCTACTAGTAGGGTTGTGGCCATTGGAATGGGCACATACAATTCCCTTGGAGAGGGCAAGTACAGTCCTCAGGTTTGGCTCCAGGGCCCTGAGCCTGTAGGGTGTGTAGGCCAGAGCTGTTTGGACAGTTGTCTGAAAACACAAACTCGGCTTATGTTTTGGGTCATAGGTATGGCAGGACTGATCTACAGACCATGAGGAGAACACTTCGGGATATGAAAAAAGGGCGAGGGTGAGGCTCTTGCTCAAGTTTTTGTCTCTGGATATCGTGTCACTCATGGTCGTGAAATTGCCGGGTGACTTCATGGGAAATGGACGAGTCTTACTCTCTGGGGGTTCGGTCCCGTCCAAAGAGTTTGGGGTCATTCTGGGGATGGAAGAAGTCCGTTTTTTTGTTGTTGTCGATTTGTTTCATTTTGTTTTTCAACCTCAGATGTCCCACCAAATGAGGGATTCCAGAGAAGAGCCCTGGGGTGGGGCGACTGGACAACCAGAAATCTGGTTAAAAATTGGGGACTAGGGACATGTCAAGCCCATTATGACATCTAATGGTCCAGCCACTGAGAGGACTTACTAGAGGACAGGACTCACGCTGAGGTCACAATGCGTGTTTATGATCTCGTCGCACTCAAGAATGGGCGGGGCCTCGGGGTGAATGCTGGTTTCTCCTACACTGAACGTTGGACAACATGCCAACCACAAGGTTTCTTGCCATGGGTCAGGAAGAGTTCTGATTTCTGCATCACAGTCACCCGTGGGCAGTGATTGGAGATAAGGTCTAGGTTCTGAAGCCTGAAAACTGAGGTAGGGAAGAGATGATGACCTAAGGCCATGGCGGGTCTGATGTGCTCAGCGTGCGGTCAGCTGTCTGGGTGTTGGTCAGCAGGTCCGGGCTCAGGTTGTGTCAGACAGTGCATTAGTGCCCAGGTTAGACTATATAATTTGGGTACATTCGAGTGCCGTGTAGGTATATCCTCATTTAAGCTGCCTGGGCTGCTCATTAGGCAATATATTTTTTCTAGAGGGCAGGCAGAGTGCTTCATTGTCGGTCCGCAATTGCCAAACTTGAGGGCTTCGGGGCCAGGTTAGTGAGGACGGAAGTCTGAGAACAGAAGCTAGACATCGGATTCAGGGTGAGGGCACGGCAGGTACCCCCTGCAGATCTGAACCAACATCTCATGCATCTGAAGTCAGGGCGAGGATCCGACGTTGGCTCAGGTTGGAGTTTCTGTGCATGACGGCCCCTTCATGAAGGGAGCGGAATCTCGAGGCCATGGAGGTTTTCCACGTTGGGAGATGTGGGATGCCCCCTTCAAGGATTCCTTCTGCGGGACAATTGAGACCTGTTGGACAGCTCCAGTTCATCCCTTATGGAATGACTCCAGAGCACCGTTCCAGGATGGATGCCTGGGAAGTCCGCCTCGCCTTCCAATTGTCTGCTAGCAACAAGACAGTTTAGATCTAATGGATCTGCTGGAGCAACCGGGGTGGCTGAGTTGAAATGCACTTTCCAGAGGATGGGTCCTAACGTGTGTTTGTGTCCATGAGGGCCTTGGAATGGGGAGGTGGCACCGGGACCCTGAAGTATTCTCCTAAGCTTTGGCATAACTCCCATGCACAAGTTTCCTTGTGGAGACGAGATTTGTTCTGATGGGTGCCTCAGGAAATCCCCTCTGCTGGTATTGGAATCCAGGCTTTTGAGGAGACATGCCTGTAAACCAAAGCAATGGATCCGATAATGGCCTCGGGTCCTGTCTGATTCAATCTTCTTGGTATGAGTGGTGGTAGATGAGTGGAGGTAGATGCTCAGCCGGTATTAACCGCCCTTTTTTGTCCCGGGCGACCTACACTATTGGGATGGCCTCAGGGACTTTGGAGGGTTCTCCTAATTTGTACGATTTTTGACAATGGAATGGGCAGAATTCCCATGGATTGTGTGGGGGCAGTCCTAATGTGTGGCTCCAGGGGCCCCAGCCTGGAGGGAGTGTGGCCCAGGACTTTGAGGACAGAAGACTGAAAACACAAACTCAGCTTAAGTTTGGGGACGTAGGTATGGCACGCCCGATCTACAAACCATAAGAAGAACTCTTCAGGATATGAAGAATGAGCGAGTCTGAGGCGCTTGCTCAGGCTATTGTCTCTGACTTTTGTTTCAGCGATGGCCGTGGAATGTTGGGGAGGCCTCATGGGCCATGGACGAATCTTCCTCTCTGTGGATTTGGGGCGATCCCAATTGTTTTTCGTCAATCTGTGGGATGGGAGGACTCCTTTCAGGTTTGTTACCTCAGGTGTCCCACCAAAAGAGGAATTCCAAAGCAGTGCCCTGGGGAAGAGTGAAGGGACAACCCGAACTATGGTTAAAAATTGGGGCCTAGGGGCATGGCAAGCCCAATATGCTGTCTCTTCATATAGTCCCTGAGAGGCCTTACCTGAGGACTGGGCTCAGGCTGAGGGTCACAATGTGTGTTTGTGACCAATGTGGCCGCAAGCATGGGCTGGGCCTCATGGGCCACGCTTGTTTCAACTACACTGAACGTTGGACAACATGCCAAGCACAAGGCTTCTTGCCATGGGGAAAGAGTTCTGATTTCTGCATCATTTTCAAACTGGGCAGGGGTTGGTGATAAGGTCTAGGTTCTGGAGCCTGAAACCGCAGTTGGGAAGAGATGACGACCTAAGGCCATGGCAGGTCCGATGTGCTCAGTGTGCGGCCAGCTATCTGGTTGGGACCAGGAGGTCCAGGCTCAGGCTGGGTCAGAAGAGGAAATAGTGCCCAGGTCAGCCTATATGTTTGGGGTACAGCCGAATGGCGTGCAGGTTGATCCTCATTTGCGGTTTCGGGGTAGCCCTGAGGGCAATGTTTGACTTCTGTAGGGCAGGCAGAGTGCGGCATTGTAGTTCTGGATTGCCCAACTGGAGGGCTTGTGGGCCAGTAGTCTGAGGACGGAGTCTGAGAACCCAAGCTAGGCCTAGGTTTCTGGGTGAGAATATGGCAGGCACAATCTACAGACCTCAATCGAGATCTCGTGCATCTGAAGTCAGGGCAAGGATCAGACGATCGCTCAGGTTGGACTTTCTGCCCTGATGGCCCTTTCTTGAAGGGGGTTGGATCACGAGGACATGGGGGTTTTCCCACGATGGGAGTTGTGAGAAGCTCCAAACTGCAAAGATTCTTCTGCAGGACAATTGAGACCTGTTGGTTGGCTCCAGGCCAACGATTCCGAGCAGGGTTCTAAGGATGGATGGCTGGGTAGCCCACCTCGCATTCCAATTGTCTCCAAGCAACAAGACAGGTTAGATCTGCTGGATGTGGGGGGCAAACGAGGAGGCTGAGTTGAAATGGACTCTCCTGTGGATGTGTCCTAATATGTTTTTGTGTCTATGGAGACCTTGGAATGAAGCGGTGGCCCTGGGGCCCTGAAGGGTTCTCCTAAACAGAGGCTTTGACACAGCTCCAACGTGCATGTTTCCCATGTGTAGATGAGATTTGTTCTGATGGGTGAGTCAAGAAACAGCCATATGCTGGTATTGAAATCCAGGCCTCTGAGGAGAGATGCCTGGAAACCAAAGCAATGGATCCGAATAGTGCTTAGGGGCCTGTTCGTTCCTTTTTACCTCTGGGGACATCAGTCTACGGGTCTGAGTGCAGGTAGGTGCTCAGATGGGCTCAGATTGCCCCTGTTTGTCCTGGGAAGCCACAAC
Organism: Mustela nivalis; assembly: GCF_964662115.1. Lineage (NCBI taxonomy): Eukaryota > Metazoa > Chordata > Mammalia > Carnivora > Mustelidae > Mustela > Mustela nivalis. Next base: position 1,148,894 of record NW_028136454.1, on the reverse strand, counting down.
TATTGGGATGGCCTCAGGGACTTTGGAGGTTATCCTACTAGTAGGGTTGTGGCCATTGGAATGGGCACATACAATTCCCTTGGAGAGGGCAAGTACAGTCCTCAGGTTTGGCTCCAGGGCCCTGAGCCTGTAGGGTGTGTAGGCCAGAGCTGTTTGGACAGTTGTCTGAAAACACAAACTCGGCTTATGTTTTGGGTCATAGGTATGGCAGGACTGATCTACAGACCATGAGGAGAACACTTCGCGATAGGAAAAAAGGGCGAGTGTGAGGCTCTTGCTCAAGTTTTTGTCTCTGGATATCATGTCACTCATGGTCGTGAAATTGCCGGGTGACTTCATGGGAAATGGACGAGTCTTACTCTCTGGGGCTTCGGTACCGTCCAAAGAGTTTGGGGTCATTCTGGGGATGGAAGAAGTCCGTTTTTTTATTGTTGTCGATTTGTTTCATTTTGTTTTTCAACCTCAGATGTCCCACCAAATGAGGGATTCCAGAGTAGAGCCCTGGGGTGGGGCGACTGGACAACCAGAAATCTGGTTAAAAATTGGGGACTAGGGACATGTCAAGCGCATTATGACATCTAATGGTCCAGCCACTGAGAGGACTTATTAGAGGACAGGACTCACGCTGAGGTCACAATGCGTGTTTATGCTCTCGTCGCACTCAAGAATGGGCAGGGCCTCAGGGTGAATGCTGGTTTATCCTACACTGAACGTTGGACAACATGCCAACCACAAGGTTTCTTCCCATGGGTCAGGAAGAGTTCTGATTTCTGCATCTCAGTCACCCATGGGCAGTGATTGGAGATAAGGTCTAGGTTCTGAAGCCTGAAAACTGAGGTAGGGAAGAGATGATGACCTAAGGCCATGGCGGGTCTGATGTGCTCAGCGTGCGGTCAGCTGTCTGGGTGTTGATCAGCAGGTCCGGGCTCAGGTTGTGTTAGACAGTGCATTAGTGCCCAGGTTAGACTATATAATTTGGGTACATTCGAGTGCCGTGTAGGTTTATCCTCATTTAAGCTGCCTGGGCTGCTCATTAGGCAATATATTTTTTCTAGAGGGCAGGCAGAGTGCTTCATTGTCGGTTCGGAATTGCCAAACTTGAGGGCTTTGGGGCCAGGAGAGTGAAGACGGAAGTCTGAGAACACAAGCTAGACTTCGGATTCAGAATGAGGGCACGGCTGGTACCCCCTGCAGATCTGAACCAATATCTCATGCATCTGAAGTCAGGGCGAGGATCCCACGTTGGCTCAGGTTGGAGTTTCTGTGCATGACGGCCCCTTCATGAAGAGAGCGGAATCTCGAGGCCATGGAGGTTTTCCACGTTGGGAGATGTGGGATGCCCCCTTCAAGGATTCCTTCTGCGGGACAATTGAGACCTGTTGGACAGCTCCAGGACATCCCATATGGAATGACTCCAGAGCACCGTTCGAGGATGGATGCCTGGGAAGTCCGCCTCGCCTTCCAATTGTCTCCTAGCAACAAGACAGTTTAGATCTAATGGATCTGCGGGAGCACCCGGGGTGGCTGAGTTGAAATGCACTTTCCAGAGGATGGGTCCTAACGTGTGTTTGTGTCCATGAGGGCCTTGGAATGGGGAGGTGGCACCGGGACACTGAAGTATTCTCCTAAGCTTTGGCATAGCTCCCATGCACAAGTTTCCTTGTGGAGACGAGATTTGTTCTGATGGGTGCCTCAGGAAATCCCCTCTGCTGGTATTGGAATCCAGGCTTTTGAGGAGACATGCCTGTAAACCAAAGCAATGGATCCGATAATGGCTTCGGGTCCTGTCTGGTTCAATCTTCTTGGTATGAGTGGAGGTAGATGAGTGGAGGTAGATGCTCAGCCGGTATCAACCGCCCTTTTTTGTCCCGGGCGACCTACACTATTGGGATGGCCTCAGGGACTTTGGAGGGTTCGCCTAATTTGTACGATTTTTGACAATGGAATGGACAGAATTCCCATGGATTGGGTGGGGTCAGTCCTAATGTGTGGCTCCAGGGGCCCCAGCCTGGAGGGAGTGTGGCCCAGGACTTTGAGGACAGAAGACTGAAAACACAAACTCAGCTTAAGTTTGGGGACGTAGGTATGGCACGCCCAATCTACAAACCATGAGAAGAACTCTTCAGGATATGAAGAATGAGCGAGTCTGAGGCGCTTGCTCAGGCTTTTGTCTCTGACTTTTGTTTCAGCGATGGCCGTGGAATGTTGGGGAGGTCTCATGGGCCATGGACGAATCTTCCTCTCTGTGGATTTCGCCCGATCCCAATTGTTTTTCGTCAATCTGTGGGATGTGAGGACTACTTTCAGGTTTGTTACCTCAGGTGTCCCACCAAAAGAGGAATTCCAAAGCAGAGACCTGGGGAAGAGTGAAGGGACAACCCGAACTATGGTTAAAAATTGGGGCCTAGGGGCATGGCAAGCCCAATATGCTGTCTCTTCATATAGGCCCTGAGAGGCCTTACCTGAGGACTGGGCTCAGGCTGAGGGTCACAATGTGTGTTTGTGACCAATGTGGCCCGCAAGCATGGGCTGGGCCTCATGGGCCACGCTTGTTTCAACTACACTGAACGTTGGACAACATGCCAACCACAAGGTTTCTTGCCATGGGGAAAGAGTTCTGATTTCTGCATCATTTTCAACCCTGGGCAATGGTTGGAGATAAGGTCTAGGTTCTGGAGCCTGAAAACCGCAGTTGAGAAGAGATGACGACCTAAGGCCATGGCGGGACCGATGTGCTCAGTGTGCGGCCAGTTGTCTGGGTGGGACCAGGAGGTCCAGGCTCAGGCTGGGTCAGAAGGGGAAATAGTGCCCAGGTCAGCCTATATGTTTGGGGTACAGCCGAATGGTGTGCAGGTTGATCCTCATTTGCGGTTTCGGGGTAGCCGTGAGGGCAATGTTTTACTTCTGTAGGGCAGGCAGAGTGCGGCATTGTAGTTCTTGATTGCGAAACTGGAGGGCTTGTGGGCCAGTAGTCTGAAGAGGGAGTCTGAGAACCCAAGCTAGACCTAGGTTTCTGGGTGAGGATATGGCAGGCACAATCTACAGACCTCAATAGAGATCTCGTGCATCTGAAGTCAGGGCAAGGATCAGACGATCGCTCAGGTTGGACTTTCTGCCCTGATGGCCCTTTCGTGAAGGGGGTTGGATCACGAGGACATGGGGGTTTTCCCACGATGGGAGTTGTGAGAAGCTCCAAACTGCAAAGATTCTTCTGCAGGACAATTGAGACCTGTTGGTTGGCACCAGGCCAACGATTCCGAGCAGGGTTCTAAGGATGGATGGCTGGGTAGCCCACCTCGCATTCCAATTTTCTCCAAGGAACAAGACAGGTTAGATCTGCTGGATGTGGGGGGCAACCGAGGAGGCTGAGTTGAAATGGACTCTCCTGTGGATGTGTCCTAATTTTTTTTTGTGTCTATGGAGACCTTGGAATGAAGCGGTGGCCCTGGGGCCCTGAATGGTTCTCCTAAACAGAGGCTTTGACACAGCTCCAACGTGCATGTTTCCCATGTGTAGATGAGATTTGTTCTGATGGGTGAGTCAAGAAACAGCCATATGCTGGTATTGAAATCCAGGCCTCTGAGGAGAGATGCCTGGAAACCAAAGCAATGGATCCGATTAGTGCCTAGGGGCCTGTTCGTTCCTTTTTACCTCTGGGGACATCAGTCTACGGGTCTGAGTGCAGGTAGGTGCTCAGATGGGCTCAGATTGCCCCTGTTTGTCCTGGGAAGCCACAACTATTGGGATGGCCTCAGGGACTTTGGAGGTTATCCTACTAGTAGGGTTGTGGCCATTGGAATGGGCACATACAATTCCCTTGGAGAGGGCAAGTACAGTCCTCAGGTTTGGCTCCAGGGCCCTGAGCCTGTAGGGTGTGTAGGCCAGAGCTGTTTGGACAGTTGTCTGAAAACACAAACTCGGCTTATGTTTTGGGTCATAGGTATGGCAGGACTGATCTACAGACCATGAGGAGAACACTTCGGGATAGGAAAAAAGGGCGAGGGTGAGGCTCTTGCTCAAGTTTTTGTCTCTGGATATCGTGTCACTCATGGTCGTGAAATTGCCGGGTGACTTCATGGGAAATGGACGAGTCTTACTCTCTGGGGGTTCGGTACCGTCCAAAGAGTTTGGGGTCATTCTGGGGATGGAAGAAGTCCGTTTTTTTGTTGTTGTCGATTTGTTTCATTTTGTTTTTCAACCTCAGATGTCCCACCAAATGAGGGATTCCAGAGTAGAGCCCTGGGGTGGGGCGACTGGACAACCAGAAATCTGGTTAAAAATTGGGGACTAGGGACATGTCAAGCCCATTATGACATCTAATGGTCCAGCCACTGAGAGGACTTACTAGAGTACAGGACTCACGCTGAGGTCACAATGCGTGTTTATGCTCTCGTCGCACTCAAGAATGGGCAGGGCCTCAGGGTGAATGCTGGTTTCTCCTACACTGAACGTTGGACAACATGCCAACCACAAGGTTTCTTGCCATGGGTCAGGAAGAGTTCTGATTTCTGCATCACAGTCACCCGTGGGCAGTGATTGGAGATAAGGTCTAGGTTCTGAAGCCTGAAAACTGAGGTAGGGAAGAGATGATGACCTAAGGCCATGGCGGGTCTGATGTGCTCAGCGTGCGGTCAGGTGTCTGGGTGTTGATCAGCAGGTCCGGGCTCAGGTTGTGTTAGACAGTGCAGTAGTGCCCAGGTTAGACTATATAATTTGGGTACATTCGAGTGCCGTGTAGGTTTATCCTCATTTAAGCTGCCTGGGCTGCTCATTAGGCAATATATTTTTTCTAGAGGGCAGGCAGAGTGCTTCATTGTCGGTCCGGAATTGCCAAACTTGAGGGCTTTGGGGCCAGGAGAGTGAAGACGGAATTCTGAGAACACAAGCTAGACTTCGGATTCAGAATGAGGGCACGGCTGGTACCCCCTGCAGATCTGTACCAATATCTCATGCATCTGAAGTCAGGGCGAGGATCCCACGTTGGCTCAGGTTGGAGTTTCTGTGCATGACGGCCCCTTCATGAAGAGAGCGGAATCTCGAGGCCATGGAGGTTTTCCACGTTTTGAGATGTGGGATGCCCCCTTCAATGATTCCTTCTGCGGGACAATTGAGACCTGTTGGACAGCTCCAGTTCATCCCTTATGGAATGACTCCAGAGCACCGTTCCAGGATGGATGCCTGGGACGTCCGCCTCGCCTTCCAATTGTCTCCTAGCAACAAGACAGTTTAGATCTAATGGATCTGCGGGAGCACCCGGGGTGGCTGAGTTGAAATGCACTTTCCAGAGGATGGGTCCTAACGTGTGTTTGTGTCCATGAGGGCCTTGGAATGGGGAGGTGGCAAAGGGACACTGAAGTATTCTCCTAAGCTTTGGCATAGCTCCCATGCACAAGTTTCCTTGTGGAGACGAGATTTGTTCTGATGGGTACCTCAGGAAATCCCCTCTGCTGGTATTGGAATCCAGGCTTTTGAGGAGACATGCCTGTAAACCAAAGCAATGGATCCGATAATGGCCTCGGGTCCTGTCTGGTTCAATCTTCTTGGTATGAGTGGAGGTAGATGAGTGGAGGTAGATGCTCAGCCGGTATCAACCGCCCTTTTTTATCCCGGGCGACCTATACTATTGGGATGGCCCCAGGGACTTTGGAGGGTTCTCCTAATTTGTACGATTTTTGACAATGGAATGGGCAGAATTGCCATGGATTGGGTGGGGGCAGTCCTAATGTGTGGCTCCAGGGGCCCCACCCTGGAGGGAGTGTGGCCCAGGACTTTGAGGACAGAAGACTGAAAACACAAACTCAGCTTAAGTTTGGGGACGTAGGTATGGCACGCCCAATCTACAAACCATGAGAAGAACTCTTCAGGATATGAAGAATGAGCGAGTCTGAGGCGCTTGCTCAGGCTTTTGTCTCTGACTTTTGTTTCAGCGATGGCCGTGGAATGTTGGGGAGGTCTCATGGGCCATGGACGAATCTTCCTCTCTGTGGATTTGGCCCGATACCAATTGTTTTTCGTCAATCTGTGGGATGTGAGGACTCCTTTCAGGTTTGTTACCTCAGGTGTCCCACCAAAAGAGGAATTCCAAAGCAGAGCCCTGGGGAAGAGTGAAGGGACAACCCGAACTATGGTTAAAAATTGGGGCCTAGGGGCATGGCAAGCCCAATATGCTGTCTCTTCATATAGGCCCTGAGAGGCCTTACCTGAGGACTGGGCTCAGGCTGAGGGTCACAATGTGTGTTTGTGACCAATGTGGCCCGCAAGCATGGGCTGGGCCTCATGGGCCACGCTTGTTTCAACTACACTGAACGTTGGACAACATGCCAACCACAAGGTTTCTTGCCATGGGGAAAGAGTTCTGATTTCTGCATCATTTTCAACCCTGGGCAATGGTTGGAGATAAGGTCTAGGTTCTGGAGCCTGAAAACCGCAGTTGGGAAGAGATGACGACCTAAGGCCATGGCGGGTCCGATGTGCTCAGTGTGCGGCCAGCTGTCTGGGTGGGACCAGGGGGTCCAGGCTCAGGCTGGGTCAGAAGGGGAAATAGTGCACAGGTCAGCCTATATGTTTGGGGTACAGCCGAATGGTGTGCAGGTTGATCCTCATTTGCGGTTTCGGGGTAGCCGTGAGGGCAATGTTTTACTTCTGTAGGGCAGGCAGATTGCGGCATTGTAGTTCTGGATTGCCAAACTGGAGGGCTTGTGGGCCAGTAGTCTGAAGAGGGAGTCTGAGAACCCAAGCTAGGCCTAGGTTTCTGGGTGAGGATATGGCAGGCACAATCTACAGACCTCAATAGAGATCTCGTGCATCTAAAGTCAGGGCAAGGATCAGACGATCGCTCAGGTTGGACTTTCTGCCCTGATGGCCCTTTCTTGCAGGGGGTTGGATCACGAGGACATGGGGGTTTTCCCACGATGGGAGTTGTGAGAAGCTCCAAACTTCAAATATTCTTCTGCAGGACAATTGAGACCTGTTGGTTGGCTCCAGGCCAACGATTCCGAGCAGGGTTCTAAGGATGGATGGCTGGGTAGCCCACCTCGCATTCCAATTGTCTCCAAGGAACAAGACAGGTTAGATCTGCTGGATGTGGGGGGCAACCGAGGAGCCTGAGTTGAAATGGACTCTCCTGTGGATGTGTCCTAATATGTTTTTGTGTCTATGGAGACCTTGGAATGAAGCGGTGGCCCTGGGGCCCTGTAGGGTTCTCCTAAACAGAGGCTTTGACACAGCTCCAACGTGCATGTTTCCCATGTGTAGATGAGATTTGTTCTGATGGGTGAGTCAAGAAACAGCCATATGCTGGTATTGAAATCCAGGCCTCTGAGGAGAGATGCCTGGAAACCAAAGCAATGGATCCGATTAGTGCCTAGGGGCCTGTTCGTTCCTTTTTACCTCTGGGGACATCAGTCTACGGGTCTGAGGGCAGGTAGGTGCTCAGATGGGCTCAGATTGCCCCTGTTTGTCCTGGGAAGCCACAACTATTGGGATGGCCTCAGGGACTTTGGAGGTTATCCTACTAGTAGGGTTGTGGCCATTGGAATGGGCACATACAATTCCCTTGGAGAGGGCAAGTACAGTCCTCAGGTTTGGCTCCAGGGCCCTGAGCCTGTAGGGTGTGTAGGCCAGAGCTGTTTGGACAGTTGTCTGAAAACACAAACTCGGCTTATGTTTTGGGTCATAGGTATGGCAGGACTGATCTACAGACCATGAGGAGAACACTTCGGGATATGAAAAAAGGGCGAGTGTGAGGCTCTTGCTCAAGTTTTTGTCTCTGGATATCGTGTCACTCATGGTCGTGAAATTGCCGGGTGACATCATGGGAAATGGACGAGTCTTACTCTCTGGGGTTTCGGTACCGTCCAAAGAGTTTGGGGTCATTCTGGGGATGGAAGAAGTCCGTTTTTTTGTTGTTGTCGATTTGTTTCATTTTGTTTTTCAACCTCAGATGTCCCACCAAATGAGGGATTCCAGAGAAGAGCCCTGGGGTGGGGCGACTGGACAACCAGAAATCTGGTTAAAAATTGGGGACTAGGGACATGTCAAGCCCATTATGACATCTAATGGTCCAGCCACTGAGAGGACTTACTAGAGGACAGGACTCACGCTGAGGTCACAATGCGTGTTTATGCTCTCGTCGCACTCAAGAATGGGCGGGGCCTCAGGGTGAATGCTGGTTTCTCCTACACTGAACGTTGGACAACATGCCAACCACAAGGTTTCTTGCCATGGGTCAGGAAGAGTTCTGATTTCTGCATCACAGTCACCCGTGGGCAGTGATTGGAGATAAGGTCTAGGTTCTGAAGCCTGAAAACTGAGGTAGGGAAGAGATGATGACCTAAGGCCATGGCGGGTCTGATGTGCTCAGCGTGCGGTCAGCTGTCTGGGTGTTGGTCAGCAGGTCCGGGCTCAGGTTGTGTCAGACAGTGCATTAGTGCCCAGGTTAGACTATATAATTTGGGTACATTCGAGTGCCGTGTAGGTATATCCTCATTTAAGCTGCCTGGGCTGCTCCTTAGGCAATATATTTTTTCTAGAGGGCAGGCAGAGTGCTTCATTGTCGGTCCGCAATTGCCAAACTTGAGGGCTTCGAAGCCAGGTTAGTGAGGACGGAAGTCAGAGAACAGAAGCTAGACTTCGGATTCAGGGTGAGGGCACGGCAGGTACCCCCTGCAGATCTGAACCAACATCTCATGCATCTGAAGTCAGGGCGAGGATCCGACGTTGGCTCAGGTTGGAGTTTCTGTGCATGACGGCCCCTTCATGAAGGGAGCGGAATCTCGAGGCCATGGAGGTTTTCCACGTTGGGAGATGTGGGATGCCCCCTTCAAGGATTCCTTCTGCGGGACAATTGAGACCTGTTGGACAGCTCCAGTTCATCCCTTATGGAATGACTCCAGAGCACCGTTCGAGGATGGATGCCTGGGACGTCCGCCTCGCCTTCCAATTGTCTCCTAGCAACAAGACAGTTTAGATCTAATGGATCTGCGGGAGCAACCGGGGTGGCTGAGTTGAAATGCACTTTCCAGAGGATGGGTCCTAACGTGTGTTTGTGTCCATGAGGGCCTTGGAATGGGGAGGTGGCACCGGGACCCTGAAGTATTCTCCTAAGATTTGGCATAACTCCCATGCACAAGTTTCCTTGTGGAGACGAGATTTGTTCTGATGGGTGCCTCAGGAAATCCCCTCTGCTGGTATTGGAATCCAGGCTTTTGAGGAGACATGCCTGTAAACCAAAGCAATGGATCCAATAATGGCCTCGGGTACTGTCTGATTCAATCTTCTTGGTATGAGTGGTGGTAGATGAGTGGAGGTAGATGCTCAGCCGGTATTAACCGCCCTTTTTTGTCCCGGGCGACCTACACTATTGGGATGGCCTCAGGGACTTTGGAGGGTTCTCCTAATTTGTACGATTTTTGACAATGGAATGGACAGAATTCCCATGGATTGTGTGGGGGCAGTCCTAATGTGTGGCTCCAGGGGCCCCAGCCTGGAGGGAGTGTGGCCCAGGACTTTGAGGACAGAAGACTGAAAACACAAACCCAGCTTAAGTTTGGGGACGTAGGTATGGCACGCCCGATCTACAAACCATGAGAAGAACTCTTCAGGATATGAAGAATGAGCGAGTCTGAGGCGCTTGCTAAGGTATTGTCTCTGACTTTTGTTTCAGCGATGGCCGTGGAATGTTGGGGAGGCCTCATGGGCCATGGACGAATCTTCCTCTCTGTGGATTTGGCCCTATCCCAATTGTTTTTCGTCAATATGTGGGATGGGAGGACTCCTTTCAGGTTTGTTACCTCAGGTGTCCCACCAAAAGAGGAATTCCAAAGCAGTGCCCTGGGGAAGAGTGAAGGGACAACCCGAACTATGGTTAAAAATTGGGGCTTAGGGGCATGGCAAGCCCAATATGCTGTCTCTTCATATAGTCCCTGAGAGGCCTTACCTGAGGACTGGGCTCAGGCTGAGGGTCACAATGTGTGTTTGTGACCAATGTGGCTGCAAGCATGGGCTGGGCCTCATGGGCCACGCTTGTTTCAACGACACTGAACGTTGGACAACATGCCAAGCACAAGGTTTCTTGCCATGGGGAAAGAGTTCTGATTTCTGCATCATTTTCAAACTGGGCAGGGGTTGGTGATAAGGTCTAGGTTCTGGAGCCTGAAAACCGCAGTTGGGAAGAGATGACGACCTAAGGCCATGGCAGGTCCGATGTGCTCAGTGTGCGGCCAGCTATCTGGTTGGGACCAGGAGGTCCAGGCTCAGGCTGGGTCAGAAGAGGAAATAGTGCCCAGGTCAGCCTATATGTTTGGGGTACAGCCGAATGGCGTGCAGGTTGATCCTCATTTGCGGTTTCGGGGTAGCCCTGAGGGCAATGTTTTACTTCTGTAGGGCAGGCAGAGTGCGGCATTGTAGTTCTGGATTGCCCAACTGGAGGGCTTGTGGGCCAGTAGTCTGAGGACGGAGTGTGAGAACCCAAGCTAGGCCTAGGTTTCTGGGTGAGGATATGGCAGGCACAATCTACAGACCTCAATCGAGATCTCGTGCATCTGAAGTCAGGGCAAGGATCAGACGATCGCTCAGGTTGGACTTTCTGCCCTGATGGCCCTTTCTTGAAGGGGGTTGGATCACGAGGACATGGGGGTTTTCCCACGATGGGAGTTGTGAGAAGCTCCAAACTGCAAAGATTCTTCTGCAGGACAATTGAGACCTGTTGGTTGGCTCCAGGCCAACGATTCCGAGCAGTGTCCTAAGGATGGATGGCTGGGTAGCCCACCTCGCATTCCAATTGTCTCCAAGCAAAAAGACAGGTTAGATCTGCTGGATGTGGGGGGCAAACGAGGAGGCTGAGTTGAAATGGACTCTCCTGTGGATGTGTCCTAATATGTTTTTGTGTCTATGGAGACCTTGGAATGAAGCGGTGGCCCTGGGGCCCTGAAGGTTTCTCCTAAACAGAGGCTTTGACACAGCTCCAACGTGCAGGTTTCCCATGTGTAGATGAGATTTGTTCTGATGTGTGAGTCAAGAAACAGCCATATGCTGGTATTGAAATCCAGGCCTCTGAGGAGAGATGCCTGGAAACCAAAGCAATGGATCCGATTAGTGCTTAGGGGCCTGTTCGTTCCTTTTTACCTCTGGGGACATCAGTCTACGGGTCTGAGTGCAGGTAGGTGCTCAGATGGGCTCAGATTGCCCCTGTTTGTCCTGGGAAGCCACAACTATTGGGATGGCCTCAGGGACTTTGGAGGTTATCCTACTAGTAGGGTTGTGGCCATTGGAATGGGCACATACAATTCCCTTGGAGAGGGCAAGTACAGTCCTCAGGTTTGGCTCCAGGGCCCTGAGCCTGTAGGGTGTGTAGGCCAGAGCTGTTTGGACAGTTGTCTGAAAACACAAACTCGGCTTATGTTTTGGGTCATAGGTATGGCAGGACTGATCTACAGACCATGAGGAGAACACTTCGAGATATGAAAAAAGGGCGAGTGTGAGGCTCTTGCTCAAGTTTTTGTCTCTGGATATCGTGTCACTCATGGTCGTGAAATTGCCGGGTGACTTCATGGGAAATGGACGAGTCTTACTCTCTGGGGGTTCGGTCCCGTCCAAAGAGTTTGGGATCATTCTGGGGATGGAAGAAGTCCGTTTTTTTGTTGTTGTCGATTTGTTTCATTTTGTTTTTCAACCTCAGATGTCCCACCAAATGAGGGATTCCAGAGTAGAGCCCTGGGGTGGGGCGACTGGACAACCAGAAATCTGGTTAAAAATTGGGGACTAGGGATATGTCAAGCCCATTATGACATCTAATGGTCCAGCCACTGAGAGGACTTACTAGAGGACAGGACTCACGCTGAGGTAACAATGCGTGTTTATGCTCTCGTCGCACGCAAGAATGGGCGGGGCCTCAGGGTGAATGCTGGTTTCTACTAAACTGATCCTTGGACAACATGCCAACCACAAGGTTTCTTGCCATGGGTCAGGAAGAGTTCTGATTTCTGCATCACAGTCACCCGTGGGCAGTGATTGGAGATAAGGTCTAGGTTCTGAAGCCTGAAAACTGAGGTAGGGAAGAGATGATGACCTAAGGCCATGGCGGGTCTGATGTGCTCAGCGTGCGGTCAGCTGTCTGGGTGTTGGTCAGCAGGTCCGGGCTCAGGTTGTGTCAGACAGTGCATTAGTACCCAGGTTAGACTATATAATTTGGGTACATTCGAGTGCCGTGTAGGTATATCCTCATTTAAGCTGCCTGGGCTGCTCATTAGGCAATATATTTTTTTTAGAGGGCAGGAAGAGTGCTTCATTGTCGGTCCGCAATTGCCAAACTTGAGGGCTTCGGGGCCAGGAGAGTGAGGACGGAAGTCTGAGAACACAAGCTAGACTTCGGATTCAGGGTGAGGGCACGGCAGGTACCCCCTGCAGATCTGAATCAATATCTCATGCATCTGAAGTCAGGGCGAGGATCCGACGTTGGCTCAGGTTGGAGTTTCTGTGCATGACGGCCCCTTCATGAAGGGAGCAGAATCTCGAGGCCATGGAGGTTTTCCACGTTGGGAGATGTGGGATGCCCCCTTCAAGGATTCCTTCTGCGGGACAATTGAGACCTTTGGACAGCTCCAGGACATCCCATATGGAATGAGTCCAGAGCACCGTTCCAGGATGGATGCCTGGGAAGTCCGCCTCGCCTTCCAATTGTCTCCTAGCAACAAGACAGTTTAGATCTAATGGATCTGCGGGAGCAACCGGGGTGGCTGAGTTGAAATGCACTTTCCAGAGGATGGGTCCTAACGTGTGTTTGTGTCCATGAGGGCCTTGGAATGGGGAGGTGGCACCGGAACCCTGAAGTATTCTCCTAAGCTTTGGCATAACTCCCATGCACAAGTTTCCTTGTGGAGACGAGATTTGTTCTGATGGGTGCCTCAGGAAATCCCCTCTGCTGGTATTGGAATCCAGGCTTTTGAGGAGACATGCCTGTAAACCAAAGCAATGGATCCGATAATGGCCCCGGGTCCTGTCTGATTCAATCTTCTTGGTATGAGTGGAGGTAGATGAGTGGAGGTAGATGCTCAGCCGGTATCAACCGCCCTTTTTTGTCCCGGGCGACCTACACTATTGGGATGGCCTCAGGGACTTTGGAGGATTCTCCTAATTTGTACGATTTTTGACAATGGAATGGACAGAATTCCCATGGATTGGGTGGGGGCAGTCCTAATGTGTGACTCCAGGGGCCCCAGCCTGGAGGGAGTGTGGCCCAGGACTTTGAGGACAGAAGACTGAAAACACAAACTCAGCTTAAGTTTGGGGACGTAGGTATGGCACGCCCGATCTACAAACCATGAGAAGAACTCTTCAGGATATGAAGAATGAGCGAGTCTGAGGCGCTTGCTCAGGCTTTTGTCTCTGGATTTTGTTTCACAGATGGCCGTGGAATGTTGGGGAGGTCTCATGGGCCATGGACGAATCTTCCTCTCTGTGGATTTGGCACGATCCCAGTTGTTTTTCGTCAATCTGTGGGATGGGAGGACTGCTTTCAGGTTTGTTACCTCAGGTGTCCCACCAAAAGAGGAATTCCAAAGAGGAGCCCTGGGGAAGAGTGAAGGGACAACCCGAACTATGGTTAAAAATTGGGGCCTAGGGGCATGGCAAGCCCAATATGCTGTCTCTTCAAATAGGCCCTGAGAGGCCTTACCTGAGGACTGGGCTCAGGCTGAGGGTTACAATGTGTGTATGTGACCAATGTGGTCCGCAAGCATGGGCTGGGCCTCATGGGCCACGCTTGTTTCAACTACACTGAACGTTGGACAACATGCCAAGCACAAGGTTTCTTGCCATGGGGAAAGAGTTCTGATTTCTGCATCATTTTCTTACTGGGCAGTGGTTGGTGATAAAGTCTAGGTTCTGGAGCCTGAAAACCGCAGTTGGGAAGAGATGACGACCTAAGGCCATGGCGGGTCCGATGTGCTCAGTGTGCGGCCAGCTGTCTGGGTGGGACCAGGAGGTCCAGGATCAGGCTGGGTCAGAAGGGGAAATAGTGCCCAGGTCAGCCTATATGTTTGGGGTACAGCCGAATGGCGTGCAGTTTGATCCTCATTTGCGGTTTCGGGGTAGCCCTGAGGGCAATGTTTTACTTCTGTAGGGCAGGCAGAGTGCGGCATTGTAGTTCTGGATTGCCCAACTGGAGGGCTTGTGGGCCAGTAGTCTGAGGACAGAGTCTGAGAACCCAAGCTAGGCCTAGGTATCTGGGTGAGGATATGGCAGGCACAATCTACAGACCTCAATCGAGATCTCGTGCATCTGAAGTCAGGGCAAGGATCAGACGATCGCTCAGGTTGGACTTTCTGCCCTGATGGCCCTTTCTTGAAGGGGGTTGGATCACGAGGACATGGGGGTTTTCCCACGATGGGAGTTGTGAGAAGCTCCAAACTGCAAAGATTCTTCTGCAGGACAATTGAGACCTGTTGGTTGGCTCCAGGCCAACGATTCCGAGCAGCGTCCTACGGATGGATGGCTGGGTAGCCCACCTCGCATTCCAATGGTCTCCAAGCAACAAGACAGGTTAGATCTGCTGGATGTGGGGGGCAACCGAGGAGGCTGAGTTGAAATGGACTCTCCTGTGGATGTGTCCTAATATGTTTTTGTGTCTATGGAGACCTTGGAATGAAGCGGTGGCCTTGGGGCCCTGAAGGGTTCTCCTAAACAGAGGCTTTGACACAGCTCCAACGTGCATGTTTCCCATGTGTAGATGAGATTTGTTTTGATGGGTGAGTCAAGAAACAGCCATATGCTGGTATTGAAATCCAGGCCTCTGAGTAGAGATGCCTGGAAACCAAAGCAATGGATCCGATTAGTCCCTAGGGGCCTGTTCGTTCCTTTTTACCTCTGGGGACATCAGTCTATGGGTCTGAGTGCAGGTAGGCGCTCAGATGGGCTCAGATTGCCCCTGTTTGTCCTGGGAAGCCACAACTATTGGGATGGCCTCAGGGACTTTGGAGGGTATCCTACTAGTAGGGTTGTGGCCATTGGAATGGGCACATACAATTCCCTTGGAGAGGGCAAGTACAGTCCTCAGGTTTGGCTCCAGGGCCCTGAGCCTGTAGGGTGTGTAGGCCAGAGCTGTTTGGACAGTTGTCTGAAAACACAAACTCGGCTTATGTTTTGGGTCATAGTTATGGCAGGACTGATCTACAGACCATGAGGAGAACACTTCGGGATATGAAAAAAGGGCGAGTGTGAGGCTCTTGCTCAAGTTTTTGTCTCTGGATATCGTGTCACTCATGGTCGTGAAATGGCCGGGTGACTTCATGGGAAATGGACGAGTGTTACTCTCTAAGGGTTCGGTCCCGTCCAAAGAGTTTGCGGTCATTCTGGGGATGGAAGAAGTCCGTTTTTTTGTTGTTGTTGTCGATTTGTTTCATTTTGTTTTTCAACCTCAGATGTCCCACCAAATGAGGGATTCCAGTGTAGAGCCCTGGGGTGGGGCGACTGGACAACCAGAAATCTGGATAAAAATTGGGGACTAGAGATATGTCAAGCCCATTATGACATCTAATGGTCCAGCCACTGAGAGGACTTAAGAGGACAGGACTCACGCTGAGGTCACAATGCGTGTTTATGCTCTCGTCGCACTCAAGAATGGGCGGGGCCTCAGGGTGAATGCTGGTTTCTCCTACACTGAACGTTGGACACATGCCAACCACAAGGTTTCTTGCCATGGGTCAGGAAGAGTTCTGATTTCTGCATCACAGTCACCGGTGGGCAGTGATTGGAGATAAGGTCTAGGTTCTGAAGCCTGAAAACTGAGGTAGGGAAGAGATGATGACCTAAGGCCATGGCGGGTCTGATGTGCTCAGCGTGCGGTCAGCTGTCTGGGTGTTGGTCAGCAGGTCCGGGCTCAGGTTGTGTCAGACAGTGCATTAGTGCCCAGGTTAGACTATATAATTTGGGTACATTCGAGTGCCGTGTAGGTTTATCCTCATTTAAGCTGCCTGGGCTGCTCATTAGGCAATATATTTTTTCTAGAGGGCAGGCAGAGTGCTTCATTGACGGTCCGGAATTGCCAAACTTGAGGGCTTCGGGGCCAGGAGAGTGAGGACGGAAGTCTGAGAACACAAGCTAGACTTCGGATTCAGAATGAGGGCACGGCAGGTACCCCCTGCAGATCTGAACCAATATCTCATGCATCTGAAGTCAGGGCGAGGATCCCACGTTGGCTCAGGTTGGAGTTTCTGTGCATGACGGCCCCTTCATGAAGGGAGCGGAATCTCGAGGCCATGGAGGTTTTCCACGTTGGGAGATGTGGGATGCTTCCTTCAAGGATTCCTTCTGCGGGACAATTGAGACCTGTTGGACAGCTCCAGGACATCCCATAAGGAATGAATCCAGAGCACCGTTCCAGGATGGATGCCTGGGAAGTCCGCCTCGCCTTCCAATTGTCTCCTAGCAACAAGACAGTTTAGATCTAATGGATCTGCGGGAGCAACCGGGGTGGCTGAGTTGAAATGCATTTTCCAGAGGATGGGTCCTAACGTGTATTTGTGTCCATGAGTACCTTGGAATGGGGAGGTGGCACCGGGACCCTGAAGTATTCTCCTAAGCTTTGGCTTAGCTACCATGCACAAGTTTCCTTGTGGAGACGATATTTGTTCTGATGAGTGCCTCAGGAAATCCCCTCTGCTGGTATTGGAATCCAGGCTTTTGAGGAGACATGCCTGTAAACCAAAGCAATGGATTCGATAATGGCCTCGGGTCCTGTCTCGTTCAATATCCTTGGTATGAGTGGAGGTAGATGTGTGGAGGTAGATGAGTGGAGGTAAATGCTCAGCCGGTATCAACCGCCCATTTTTTGTCTCGGGCGGCCTACACTATTGGGATGGCCTCAGGGACTTTGGAGAGTTCTCCTAATTTGTACGATTTTTGACAATGGAATGGGCAGAATTCCCATGGATTGGGTGGGGGCAGTCCTAATGTGTGGCTCCAGGGGCCCCAGCCTGGAGGGAGTGTGGCCCAGGACTTTGAGGACAGAAGACTGAAAACACAAACTCAGCTTAAGTTTGGGGACGTAGGTATGGCACGCCCGATCTACAAACCATGAGAAGAACTCTTCAGGATATGAAGAATGAGCGAGTCTGAGGTGCTTGCTCAGGCTTTTTTCTCTGGATTTTGTTTCTGCAATGTCCGTGGAATGTTGGGGAGGTCTCATGGGCCATGGACGAATCTTCCTCTCTGTGGATTTGGCACGATCCCAATTGTTTTTCGTCAATCTGTGGGATGGGAGGACTCCTTTCAGGTTTGTTACCTCAGGTGTCCCACCAAAAGAGGAATTCCAAAGCAGAGCCCTGGGGAAGAGTGAAGGGACAACCCGAACTATGGTTAAAAATTGGGGCCTAGGGGCATGGCAAGCCCAATATGCTGTCTCTTCATATAGGCCCTGAGAGGCCTTACCTGAGGACTGGGCTCAGGCTGAGGGTCACAATGTGTGTTTGTGACCAATGTGGCCCGCAAGCATGGGCTGGGCCTCATGGGCCACGCTTGTTTCAACTACACTGAACATTGGACAACATGCCAACCACAAGGTTTCTTGCCATGGGGAAAGAGTTCTGATTTCTGCATCATTTTCAACCCTGGGCAGTGGTTGGAGATAAGGTCTAGGTTCTGGTGTCTGAAAACCGCACTTGGGAAGAGATGACGACCTAAGGCCATGGCGGGTCCGATGTGCTCAGTGTGCGGCCAGCTGTCTGGGTGTGACCAGGAGGTCCACGCTCAGGCTGGGTCAGAAGGGGAAATAGTGCCCAGGTCAGCCTATATGTTTGGGATACAGCCGAATGGCGTGCAGGATGATCCTCATTTGGGGATTCGGGTTAGCCCTGAGGGCAATATTTTACTTCTGTAGGGCAGGCAGAGTGCGGCATTGTAGTTCTGGATTGCCAAAATGGAGGGCCTGTGGGCCAGTAGTCTGAGGACGGAGTCTGAGAAACCAAGCTAAGCCTAGGTTTCTGGGTGAAGATATGGCAGGCACAATCTACAGGCCTCAATAGAGATCTCGTGCATCTGAAGTCAGGGCAAGGATCAGACGATCGCTCAGGTTGGACTTTCTGCCCTGATGGCCCTTTCTTGAAGGGGGTTGGATCACGAGGACATGGGGGTTTTCCCACGATGGGAGTTGTGAGAAGCTCCAAACTGCAAAGATTCTTCTGCAGGACAATTGAGACCTGTTGGTTGGCTCCAGGCCAACGATTCCGAGCAGGGTTCTAAGGATGGATGGCTGGGTAGCCCACCTCGCATTCCAATTGTCTCCAAGCACCAGACAAGTTAGATCTGCTGGATGTGGGGGACAACCGAGGAGGCTGAGTTGAAATGGACTCTCCTGTGGATGTGTCCTAATATGTTTTTGTGTCTATGGAGACCTTGGAATGAAGCGGTGGCCCTGGGGCCCTGAAGGGTTCTCCTAAACAGAGGCTTTGACACAGCTCCAACGTGCATGTTTCCCATGTGTAGATGAGATTTGTTCTGATGGGTGAGTCAAGAAACAGCCATATGCTGGTATTGAAATCCAGGCCTCTGTGGAGAGATGCCTGGAAACCAAAGCAATGGATCCGATTAGTGCTTAGGGGCCTGTTCGTTCCTTTTTACCGCTGGGGACATCAGTCTACGGGTCTGAGTGCAGGTAGGTGCTCAGATGGGCTCAGATTGCCCCTGTTTGTCCTGGGAAGCCACAACTATTGGGATGGCCTCAGGGACTTTGGAGGTTATCCTACTAGTAGGGTTGTGGCCATTGGAATGGGCACATACAATTCCCTTGGAGAGGGCAAGTACAGTCCTCAGGTTTGGCTCCAGGGCCCTGAGCCTGTAGGGTGTGTAGGCCAGAGCTGTTTGGACAGTTGTCTGAAAACACAAACTCGGCTTATGTTTTGGGTCATAGGTATGGCAGGACTGATCTACAGACCATGAGGAGAACACTTCGGGATATGAAAAAAGGGCGAGTGTGAGGCTCTTGCTCAAGTTTTTGTCTCTGGATATCGTGTCACTCATGGTCATGAAATTGCCGGGTGACATCATGGGAAATGGACGAGTCTTACTCTCTGGGGGTTCGGTCCCGTCCAAAGAGTTTGGGGTCATTCTGGGGATGGAAGAAGTCCGTTTTTTTGTTGTTGTTGTCGATTTGTTTCATTTTGTTTTTCAACCTCAGATGTCCCACCAAATGAGGGATTCCAGAGTAGAGCCCTGGGATGGGGCGACTGGACAACCAGAAATCTGGTTAAAAATTGGGGACTAGGGACATGTCAAGCCCATTATGACATCTAATGGTCCAACCACTGAGAGGACTTACTAGAGGACAGGACTCACGCTGAGGTCACAATGCGTGTTTATGCTCTCGTCTCACTCAAGAATGGGCGGGGCCTCAGGGTGAATGCTGGTTTCTCCTACACTGAACGTTGGACAACATGCCAACCACAAGGTTTCTTGCCATGGGTCAGGAAGAGTTCTGATTTCTGCATCACAGTCACCCGTGGGCAGTGATTGGAGATAAGGTCTAGGTTCTGAAGCCTGAAAACTGAGGTAGGGAAGAGATGATGACCTAAGGCCATGGCGGGTCTGATGTGCTCAGCGTGCGGTCAGCTGTCTGGGTGTTGGTCAGCAGGTCCGGGCTCAGGTTGTGTCAGACAGTGCATTAGTGCCCAGGTTAGACTATATAATTTGGGTACATTCGAGTGCCGTGTAGGCTTATCCTCATTTAAGCTGCCTGGGCTGCTCATTAGGCAATATATTTTTTCTAGAGGGCAGGCAGAGTGCTTCATTGTCGGTCCGGAATTGCCAAACTTGAGGGCTTCGGGGCCAGGAGAGTGAGGACGGAAGTCTGAGAACACAAGCTAGACTTCGGATTCAGGGTGAGGGCACGGCAGGTACCCCCTGCAGATCTGAACCAATATCTCATGCATCTGAAGTCAGGGCGAGGATCCCACGTTGGCTCAGGTTGGAGTTTCTGTGCATGACGGCCCCTTCATGAAGGGAGCGGAATCTCGAGGCCATGGAGGTTTTCCACGTTGGGAGATGTGGGATGCCCCCTTCAAGGATTCCTTCTGCGGGACAATTGAGACCTGTTGGACAGCTCCAGGACATCCCATATGGAATGACTCCAGAGCACCGTTCCAGGATGGATGCCTGGGAAGTCCGCCTCGCCTTCCAATTGTCTCCTAGCAACAAGACAGTTTAGATCTAATGGATTCTCGGGAGCAACAGGGGTGGCTGAGTTGAAATGCACTTTCCATAGGATGGGTCCTAACGTGTATTTGTGTCCATGAGGGCCTTGGAATGGGGAGGTGGCACCGGGACCCTGAAGTATTCTCCTAAGCTTTGGCTTAGCTACCATGAACAAGTTTCCTTGTGGAGACGAGATTTGTTCTGATGAGTGCCTCAGGAAATCCCCTCTGCTGGTATTGGAATCCAGGCTTTTGAGGAGACATGCCTGTAAACCACAGCAATGGTTCCGATAATGGCCTCGGGTCCTGTCTGGTTCAATCTCCTTGGTATTAGTGGAGTTAGATGAGTGGAGGTAGGTGCTCAGCCGGTATCAACCGCCCATTTTTTGTCCCGGGCGACCTACACTATTGGGATGGCCTCGGGGACTTTGGAGGGTTCTCCTAATTTGTACGATTTTTGACAATGGAATGGGCAGAATTGCCATGGATTGGGTGGGGGCAGTCCTAATGTGTGGCTCCAGGGGCCCCAGCCTGGAGGGAGTGTGGCCCAGAACTTTGAGGACAGAAGACTGAAAACACAAACTCAGCTTAAGTTTGGGGACGTAGGTATGGCACGCCCGATCTACAAACCATGAGAAGTACTCTTCAGGATATGAAGAATGAGCGAGTCTGAGGCGCTTGCTCAGGCTTTTTTCTATGGATTTTGTTTCTGCGATGGCCGTGGAATGTTGGGGAGGTCTCATGGGCCATGGACGAATCTTCCTCTCTGTGGATTTGGCCAGATCCCAATTGTTTTTCGTCAATCTGTGTGATGGGAGGAGTCCTTTCAGGTTTGTTACCTCAGGTGTCCCACCAAAAGAGGAATTCCAAAGCAGAGCCCTGGGGAAGAGTGAAGGGACACCCCGAACTATGGTTAAAAATTGGGGCCTAGGGGCATGGCAAGCCCAATATGCTGTCTCTTCATATAGGCCCTGAGAGGCCTTACCTGAGGACTGGGCTCAGGCTGAGGGTCACAATGTGTGTTTGTGACCAATGTGGCCCGCAAGCATGGGCTGGGCCTCATGGGCCACGCTTGATTCAACTACATTGAAAGTTGGACAACATGCCAACCAAAAGGTTTCTTGCCATGGGGAAAGAGTTCTGATTTCAGCATCATTTTCAAACCTGGGCAGTGTTGGAGATAAGGTCTAGGTTCTGGAGCCTGAAATCCGCAGTTGGGAAGAGATGAAGACCTAAGGCCATGGCGGGTCCAATGTGCTCAGTGTGCGGCCAGCTGTGTGGGTGGGACCAGGAGGTCCAGGCTCAGGCTGGGTCAGAAGGGGAAATAGTGCCCAGGTCAGCCTATATGTTTGGGGTACAGCCGAATGGCGTGCAGGTTGATCCTCATTTGCGGTTCTGGGTAGCCCTGAGGGCAATGTTTTACTTCTGTAGGGAAGGCAGAGTGCGGCATTGTAGTTCTGGATTGCCCAACTGGAGGGCCTGTGGGCCAGTAGTCTGAGGACAGAGTCTGAGAACCCAAGCTAGGCCTAGGTTTCTGGGTGAGGATATGGCAGGCACAATCTACAGACCTCAATAGAGATCTCGTGCATCTGAAGTCAGAGCAAGGATCAGACGATCGCTCAGGTTGGACTTTCTGCCCTGATGGCCCTTTCTTGAAGGGGGTTGGATCACGAGGACATGGGGGTTTTCCCACGATGGGAGTTGTGAGAAGCTCCAAACTGCAAAGATTCTTCTGCAGGACAATTGAGACCTGTTGGTTGGCTCCAGGCCAACGATTCCGAGCAGGGTTCTAAGGATGGATGGCTGGGTAGCCCACCTCGCATTCCAATGGTCTCCAAGCAACAAGACAGGTTAGATCTGCTGGATGTGGGGGGCAACCGAGGAGGCTGAGTTGAAATGGACTCTCCTGTGGATGTGTCCTAATATGTTTTTGTGTCTATGGAGACCTTGGAATGAAGCGGTGGCCCTGGGGCCCTGAAGGGTTCTCCTAAACAGAGGCTTTGACACAGCTCCAACGTGCATGTTTCCCATGTGTAGATGAGATTTGTTCTGATGGGTGAGTCAAGAAACAGCCATATGTTGGTATTGAAATCCAGGCCTCTGAGGAGAGATGCCTGGAAACCAAAGCAATGGATCCGATTAGTGCCTAGGGGCCTGTTCGTTCCTTTTTACCTCTGGGGACATCAGTCTACGGGTCTGAGTGCAGGTAGGTGCTCAGATGGTCTCAGATTGCCCCTGTTTGTTTTGGGAAGCCACAACTATTGGGATGGCCTCAGGGACTTTGGAGGTTATCCTACTAGTAGGGTTGTGGCCATTGGAATGGGCACATACAATTCCCTTGGAGAGGGCAAGTACAGTCCTCAGGTTTGGTTCCAGGGCCCTGAGCCTGTAGGGTGTGTAGGCCAGAGCTGTTTGGACAGTTGTCTGAAAACACGAGCTCGGCTTATGTTTTGGATCATAGGTATGGCAGGACTGATCTACAGACCATGAGGAGAACACTTCGGGATATGAAAAAAGGGCGAGTGTGAGACTCTTGCTCAAGTTTTTGTCTCTGGATATCGTGTCACTCATGGTCGTGAAATTGCCGGGTGACATCATGGGAAATGGACGAGTCTTACTCTCTGGGGGTTCGGTCCCGTCCAAAGAGTTTGGGGTCATTCTGGGGATGGAAGAAGTCCGTTTTTTTGTTGTTGTTGTCGATTTGTTTCATTTTGTTTTTCAACCTAGATGTCCCACCAAATGAGGGATTCCAGAGTAGAGCCCTGGGGTGGGGCGACTGGACAACCAGAAATCTGGTTAAAAATTGGGGACTAGGGACATGTCAAGCCCATTATGACATTTAATGGTCCAGCCACTGAGAGGACTTACTGGAGGACAGGACTCACGCTGAGGTCACAATGCGTGTTTATGCTGTCGTCGCGCTCAAGAATGGGCGGGGCCTCAGGGTGAATGCTGTTTTCTCCTACACTGAACGTTGGACAACATGCCAACCACAAGGTTTCTTGCCATGGGTCAGGAAGAGTTCTGATTTCTGCATCACAGTCACCCGTGGGCAGTGATTGGAGATAAGGTCTAGGTTCTGAAGCCTGAAAACTGAGGTAGGGAAGAGATGATGACCTAAGGCCATGGCGGGTCTGATGTGCTCAGCGTGCGGTCAGCTGTCTGGGTGTTGGTCAGCAGGTCCGGGCTCAGGTTGTGTCAGACAGTGCATTAGTGCCCAGGTTAGACTATATAATTTGGGTACATTCGAGTGCCGTGTAGGTTTATCCTCATTTAAGCTGCCTGGGCTGCTCATTAGGCAATATATTTTTTCTAGAGGGCAGGCAGAGTGCTTTATTGTCGGTCCGGAATTGCCAAACTTGAGGGCTTCGGGGCCAGGAGAGTGAGGACGGAAGTCTGAGAACACAAGCTAGACTTCGGATTCAGGGTGAGGGCACGGCAGGTACCCCCTGCAGATCTGAACCAATATCTCATGCATCTGAAGTCAGGGCGAGGATCCGACGTTGGCTCAGGTTGGAGTTTCTGTGCATGACGGCCCCTTCATGAAGGGAGCGGAATCTCGAGGCCATGGAGGTTTTCCACGTTGGGAGATGTGGGATGCCCCCTTCAAGGATTCCTTCTGTGGGACAATTGAGACCTGTTGGACAGCTCCAGGACATCCCATATGGAATGACTCCAGAGCACCGTTCCAGGATGGATGCCTGGGAAGTCCGCCTCGCCTTCCAATTGTCTCCTAGCAACAAGACAGTTTAGATCTAATGGATCTGCGGGAGCAACCGGGGTGGCTGAGTTGAAATGCACTTTCCAGAGGATGGGTCCTAACGTGTGTTTGTGTCCATGAGGGCCTTGGAATGGGGAGGTGGCACCGGGACCCTGAAGTATTCTCCTAAGCTTTGGCTTAGCTCCCATGCACAAGTTTCCTTGTGGAGACGAGATTTGTTCTGATGGGTGCCTCAGGAAATCCCCTCTGCTGGTATTGAAATCCAGGCTTTTGAGGAGACATGCCTGTAAACCAAAGCAATGGATCCGATAATGGCCTCGGGTCCTGTCTGGTTCAATCTTCTTGGTATGAGTGGAGGTAAATGAGTGGAGGTAGATGCTCAGCCGGTATCAACTGCCCTTTTTTGTCCCGGGCGACCTACACTATTGGGATGGCCCCAGGGACTTTGGAGGGTTCTCCTAATTTGTACGATTTTTGACAATGGAATGGGCAGAATTCCCATGGATTGGGTGGGGGCAGTCCTAATGTGTGGCTCCAGGGGCCCCAGCCTGGAGGGAGTGTGGCTCAGGACTTTGAGGACAGAAGACTGAAAACACAAACTCAGCTTAAGTTTGGGGACGTAGGTATGGCACGCCCGATCTACAAACCATGAGAAGAACTCTTCAGGATATGAAGAATGAGCGAGTCTGAGGCGCTTGCTCAAGCATTTGTCTCTGGATTTTGTTTCAGCGATGGCCGTGGAATGTTGGGGAGGTCTCATGGGCCATGGACGAATCTTCCTCTCTGTGGATTTGGCCAGATCCCAATTGTTTTTCGTCAATCTGTGGGATGGGAGGACTCCTTTCAGGTTTGTTACCTCAGGTGTCCCACCAAAAGAGGAATTCCAAAGCAGAGCCCTGGGGAAGAGTGAAGGGACAACCCGAACTATGGTTAAAAATTGGGGCCTAGGGGCATGGCAAGCCCAATATGCTGTCTCTTCATATAGGCCCTGAGAGGCCTTACCTGAGGACTGGGCTCAGGCTGAGGGACACAATGTGTGTTTGTGACCAATGTGGCCCACAAGCATGGGCTGGGCCTCATGGGCCACGCTTGTTTCAACTACACTGAACGTTGGACAACATGCCAAACACAAGGTTTCTTGCCATGGGGAAAGAGTTCTGATTTCTGCATCATTTTCAACCCTGGGCAGTGGTTGGAGATAAGGTCTAGGTTCTGGTGCCTGAAAACCACAGTTGGGAAGAGATGACGACCTAAGGCCATGGCGGGTCCGATGTGCTCAGTGTGCGGACAGCTGTCTGGGTGGGACCAGGAGGTCCAGGCTCAGGCTGGGTCAGAAGGGGAAATAGTGCCCAGGTCAGCCTATATGTTTGGGGTACAGCCGAATGGCGTGCAGGTTGATCCTCATTTGCGGTTTCGGGGTAGCCCTGAGGGCAATGTTTGACTTCTGTAGGGCAGGCAGAGTGCGGCATTGTAGTTCTGGATTGCCCAACTGGAGGGCTTGTGGGCCAGTAGTCTGAGGACGGAGTCTGAGAACCCAAGCTAGGCCTAGGTTTCTGGGTGAGGATATGGCAGGCACAATCTACAGACCTCAATCGAGATCTCGTGCATCTGAAGTCAGGGCAAGGATCAGACGATCGCTCAGGTTGGACTTTCTGCCCTGATGGCCCTTTCTTGAAGGGGGTTGGATCACGAGGTCATGGGGGTTTTCCCACGATGGGAGTTGTGAGAAGCTCCAAACTGCAAAGATTCTTCTGCAGGACAATTGAGACCTGTTGGTTGCCTCCAGGCCAACGATTCCGAGCAGGGTTCTAAGGATGGATGGCTGGGTAGCCCACCTCGCATTCCAATGGTCTCCAAGCAACAAGACAGGTTAGATCTGCTGGATGTGGGGGGCAACCGAGGAGGCTGAGTTGAAATGGACTCTCCTGGGGATGTGTCCTAATATGTTTTTGTGTCTATGGAGACCTTGGAATGAAGCGGTGGCCCTGGGGCCCTGAAGGGTTCTCCTAAACAGAGGCTTTGACACAGCTCCAACGTGCATGTTTCCCATGTTTAGATGAGATTTGTTCTGATGGGTGAGTCAAGAAACAGCCATATGCTGGTATTGAAATCCAGGCCTCTGTGGAGAGATGCCTGGAAACCAAAGCAATGGATCCGATTAGTGCCTAGGGGCCTGTTCGTTCCTTTTTACCTCTGGGGACATCGGTCTACGGGTCTGAGTGCAGGTAGGTGCTCAGATGGGCTCAGATTGCCCCTGTTTGTCCTGCGAAGCCACAACTATTGGGATGGCCTCAGGGACTTTGGAGGTTATCCTACTAGTAGGGTTGTGGCCATTGGAATGGGCACATACAATTCCCTTGGAGAGGGCAAGTACAGTCCTCAGGTTTGGCTCCAGGGCCCTGAGCCTGTAGGGTGTGTAGGCCAGAGCTGTTTGGACAGTTGTCTGAAAACACAAACTCGGCTTATGTTTTGGGTCATAGGTATGGCAGGACTGATCTACAGACCATGAGGAGAACACTTCGGGATATGAAAAAAGGGCGAGTGTGAGGCTCTTGCTCAAGTTTTTGTCTCTGGATATCGTGTCACTCATGGTCGTGAAATTGCCGGGTGACATCATGGGAAATGGACGAGTCTTACTCTCTGGGGGTTCGGTCCCTTCCAAAGAGTTTGGGGTCATTCTGGGGATGGAAGAAGTCCGTTTTTTTGTTGTTGTTGTCTATTTGTTTCATTTTGTTTTTCAACCTCAGATGTCCCACCAAATGAGGGATTCCAGAGTAGAGCCCTGGGTTGGGGCGACTGGACAACCAGAAATCTGGTTAAAAATTGGTGACTAGGGACATGTCAAGCCCATTATGACATCTAATGGTTCAGCCACTGAGAGGACTTACTAGAGGACAGGACACACGCTGAGGTCACAATGCGTGTTTATGCTGTCGTCGCACTCAAGAATGGGCGGGGCCTCAGGGTGAATGCTGGTTTCTCCTACACTGAACGTTGGACAACATGCCATACACAAGGTTTCTTGTCATGGGTCAGGAAGAGTTCTGATTTCTGCATCACAGTCACCCGTGGGCAGTGATTGGAGATAAGGTCTAGGTTCTGAAGCCTGAAAACTGAGGTAGGGAAGAGATGATGACCTAAGGCCATGGCGGGTCTGATGTGCTCAGCGTGCGGTCAGCTGTCTGGGTGTTGGTCAGCAGGTCCGGGCTCAGGTTGTGTCAGACAGTGCATTAGTGCCCAGGTTAGACTATATAATTTGGGTACATTCGAGTGCCGTGTAGGCTTATCCTCATTTAAGCTGCCTGGGCTGCTCATTAGGCAATATATTTTTTCTAGAGGACAGGCAGAGTGCTTCATTGTCGGTCCGGAATTGCCAAACTTGAGGGCTTCGGGGCCAGGAGAGTGAGGACGGAAGTCTGAGAACACAAGCTAGACTTCGGATTCAGGGTGAGGGCACGGCAGGTACCCCCTGCAGATCTGAACCAATATCTCATGCATCTGAAGTCAGGGCGAGGATCCGACGTTGGCTCAGGTTGGCGTTTCTGTGCATGACGGCCCCTTCATGAAGGGAGCGGAATCTCGAGGCCATGGAGGTTTTCCACGTTGGGAGATGTGGGATGCCCCCTTCAAGGATTCCTACTGTGGGACAATTGAGACCTGTTGGACAGCTCCAGGACATCCCATAAGGAATGAATCCAGAGCACCGTTCCAGGATGGATGCCTGGGAAGTCCGCCTCGCCTTCCAATTGTCTCCTAGCAACAAGACAGTTTAGATCTAATGGATCTGCGGGAGCAACCGGAGTGGCTGAGTTGAAATGCACTTTCCAGAGGATGGGTCCTAACGTGTGTTTGTGTCCATGAGGGCCTTGGAATGGGGAGGTGGCACCGGGACCCTGAAGTATTCTCCTAAGCTTTGGCTTAGCTCCCATGCACAAGTTTCCTTGTGGAGACGAGATTTGTTCTGATAGGTGCCTCAGGAAATCCCCTCTGCTGGTATTGAAATCCAGGCTTTTGAGGAGACATGCCTGTAAACCAAAGTACTGGATCCGATAATGGCCTCGGGTCCTGTCTGGTTCAATCTTCTTGGTATGAGTGGAGGTAGATGAGTGGAGGTAGATGCTCAGCCGGTATCAACCGCCCATTTTTTGTCCCGGGTGACCTACACTATTGGGATGGCCTCAGGGACTTTGGAGGGTTCTCCTAATTTGTACGATTTTTGACAATGGAATGGGCAGAATTGCCATGGATTGGGTGGGGGCAGTCCTAATATGTGGCTCCAGGGGCCCCAGCCTGGAGGGAGTGTGGCTCAGGACTTTGAGGACAGAAGACTGAAAACACAAACTCAGCTTAAGTTTGGGGACGTAGGTATGGCACGCCCGATCTACAAACCATGAGAAGAACTCTTCAGGATATGAAGAATGAGCGAGTCTGAGGCGCTTGCTCAGGCTTTTTTCTCTGGATTTTGTTTCTGCGATGGCCGTGGAATGTTGGGGAGGTCTCATGGGCCATGGACGAATCTTCCTCTCTGTGGATTTGGCCAGATCCCAATTGTTTTTCGTCAATCTGTGGGATGGGAGGACTCCTTTCAGGTTTGTTACCTCAGGTGTCCCACCAAAAGAGGAATTCCAAAGCAGAGCCCTGGGGAAGAGTGAAGGGACACCCCGAACTATGGTTAAAAATTGGGGCTTAGGGGCATGGAAAGCCCAATATGCTGTCTCTTCATATAGGCCCTGAGAGGCCTTACCTGAGGACTGGGCTCAGGCTGAGGGTCACAATGTGTGTTTGTGACCAATGTGGCCTGCAAGCATGGGCTGGGCCTCATGGGCCACGCTTGTTTCAACTACACTGAACATTGGACAACATGCCAACCACATGGTTTCTTGCCATCGGGAAAGAGTTCTGATTTCAGCCTCATTTTCAAACCTGGGCAGTGGTTGGAGATAAGGTCTAGGTTCTGGAGCCTGAAAACCGCAGTTGGGAAGAGATGACGACCTAAGGCCATGGCGGGTCCGATGTGCTCAGTGTGCGGCCAGCTGTCTGGGTGGGGCCAGGAGTTCCAGGCTCAGGCTGGGTTAGAAGGGGAAATAGTGCCCAGGTCAGCCTATATGTTTGGGGTACAGCCGAATGGCGTGCAGGTTGATCCTCATTTGGGGATTCGGGGTAGCCCTGAGGGCAATATTTCACTTCTGTAGGGCAGGCAGAGTGCGGCATTGTAGTTCTGGATTGCCAAACTGGAGGGCCTGTGGGCCAGTAGTCTGAGGACGGAGTCTGAGAACCCAAGCTAAGCCTAGGTTACTGGGTGAGGATATGGCAGGCACAATCTACAGACCTCAATTGAGATCTCGTGCATCTGAAGTCAGGGCAAGGATCAGACGATCGCTCAGGTTGGACTTTCTGCCCTGATGGCCCTTTCTTGAAGGGGGTTGGATCACGAGGACATGGGGGTTTTCCCACGATTGGAGTTGTGAGAAGCTCCAAACTGCAAAGATTCTTCTGCAGGACAATTGAGACCTGTTGGTTGGCTCCAGGCCAACGATTCCGAGCAGGGTTCTAAGGATGGATGGCTGGGTAGCCCACCTCGCATTCCAATTGTCTCGAAGCAACAAGACAAGTTAGATCTGCTGGATGTGGGGCGCAACCGAGGAGGCTGAGTTGAAATGGACCCTCCTGGGGATGTGTCCTAATATGTTTTTGTGTCTATGGAGACCTTGGAATGAAGCGGTGGCCCTGGGGCCCCGAAGGGTTCTCCTAAACAGAGGCTTTGACACAGCTCCAACGTGCATGTTTCCCATGTGTAGATGAGATTTGTTCTGATGGTTGAGTCAAGAAACAGCCATATGCTGGTATTGAAATCCAGGCCTCTGAGGAGAGATGCCTGGAAACCAAAGCAATGGATCCGATTAGTGCCTAGGGTCCTGTTCGTTCCTTTTTACCTCTGGGGACATCAGTCTACGGGTCTGAGTGCAGGTAGGTGCTCAGATGGGCTCAGATTGCCCCTGTTTGTTTTGTGAAGCCACAACTATTGGGATGGCCTCAGGGACTTTGGAGGTTATCCTACTAGTAGGGTTGTGGCCATTGGAATGGGCACATACAATTCCCTTGGAGAGGGCAAGTACAGTCCTCAGGTTTGGTTCCAGGGCCCTGAGCCTGTAGGGTGTGTAGGCCAGAGCTGTTTGGACAGTTGTCTGAAAACACAAGCTCGGCTTATGTTTTGGGTCATAGGTATGGCAGGACTGATCTACAGACCATGAGGAGAACACTTCGGGATATGAAAAAAGGGCGAGTGTGAGGCTCTTGCTCAAGTTTTTGTCTCTGGATATCGTGTCACTCATGGTCGTGAAATTGCCGGGTGACATCATGGGAAATGGACGAGTCTTACTCTCTGGGGGTTCGGTCCCGTCCAAAGAGTTTGGGGTCATTCTGGGGATGGAAGAAGTCCGTTTTTTTGTTGTTGTTGTCGATTTGTTTCATTTTGTTTTTCAACCTAGATGTCCCACCAAATGAGGGATTCCAGAGTAGAGCCCTGGGGTGGGGCGACTGGACAACCAGAAATCTGGTTAAAAATTGGGGACTAGGGACATGTCAAGCCCATTATGACATCTAATGGTCCAGCCACTGAGAGGACTTACTAGAGGACAGGACTCACGCTGAGGTCACAATGCGTGTTTATGCTGTCGTCGCGCTCAAGAATGGGCGGGGCCTCAGGGTGAATGCTGTTTTCTCCTACACTGAACGTTGGACAACATGCCAACCCCAAGGTTTCTTGCCATGGGTCAGGAAGAGTTCTGATTTCTGCATCACAGTCACCCGTGGGCAGTGATTGGAGATAAGGTCTAGGTTCTGAAGCCTGAAAACTGAGGTAGGGAAGAGATGATGACCTAAGGCCATGGCGGGTCTGATGTGCTCAGCGTGCGGTCAGCTGTCTGGGTGTTGGTCAGCAGGTCCGGGCTCAGGTTGTGTCAGACAGTGCATTAGTGCCCAGGTTAGACTATATAATTTGGGTACATTCGAGTGCCGTGTAGGTTTATCCTCATTTAAGCTGCCTGGGCTGCTCATTAGGCAATATATTTTTTCTAGAGGGCAGGCAGAGTGCTTCATTGTCGTTCCAGAATTGCCAAACTTGAGGGCTTCGGGGCCAGGAGAGTGAGGACGGAAGTCTGAGAACACAAGCTAGACTTCGGATTCAGGGTGAGGGCACGGCAGGTACCCCCTGCAGATCTGAACCAATATCTCATGCATCTGAAGTCAGGGCGAGGATCCGACGTTGGCTCAGGTTGGAGTTTCTGTGCATGACGGCCCCTTCATGAAGGGAGCGGAATCTCGAGTCCATGGAGGTTTTCCAAGTTGGGAGATGTGGGATGCCCCCTTCAAGGATTCCTTCTGCGGGACAATTGAGACCTGTTGGACAGCTCCAGGACATCCCATATGGAATGACTCCAGAGCACCGTGCCAATATGGATGCCTGGGAAGTCCGCCTCGCCTTCCAATTGTCTCCTAGCAACAAGACAGTTTAGATCTAATGGATCTGCGGGAGCAACCGGGGTGGCTGAGTTGAAATGCACTTTCCAGAGGATGGGTCCTAACGTGTGTTTGTGTCCATGAGGGCCTTGGAATGGGGAGGTGGCACCGGGACCCTGAAGTATTCTCCTAAGCTTTGGCTTAGCTCCCATGCACAAGTTTCCTTGTGGAGACGAGATTTGTTCTGATAGGTGCCTCAGGAAATCCCCTCTGCTGGTATTGAAATCCAGGCTTTTGAGGAGACATGCCTGTAAACCAAAGCAATGGATCCGATAATGGCCTCGGGTCCTGTCTGGTTCAATCTTCTTGGTATGAGTGGAGGTAGATGAGTGGAGGTAGATGCTCAGCTGGTATCAACTGCCCTTTTTTGTCCCGGGCGACCTACACTATTGGGATGGCCCCAGGGACTTTGGAGGGTTCTCCTAATTTGTACGATTTTTG
This sequence comes from Mustela nivalis, assembly GCF_964662115.1. Lineage (NCBI taxonomy): Eukaryota > Metazoa > Chordata > Mammalia > Carnivora > Mustelidae > Mustela > Mustela nivalis. Next base: position 1,117,034 of record NW_028136454.1, on the reverse strand, counting down.
ACAATGGAATGGGCAGAATTCCCATGGATTGGGTGGGGGCAGTCCTAATGTGTGGCTCCAGGGGCCCCAGCCTGGAGGGAGTGTGGCTCAGGACTTTGAGGACAGAAGACTGAAAACACAAACTCAGCTTAAGTTTGGGGACGTAGGTATGGCACGCCCGATTTACAAACCATGAGAAGAACTCTTCAGGATATGAAGAATGAGCGAGTCTGAGGCGCTTGCTCAAGCTTTTGTCTCTGGATTTTGTTTCAGCGATGGCCGTGGAATGTTGGGGAGGTCTCATGGGCCATGGACGAATCTTCCTCTCTGTGGATTTGGCCAGATCCCAATTGTTTTTTGTCAATCTATGGGATGGGAGGACTCCTTTCAGGTTTGTTACCTCAGGTGTCCCACCAAAAGAGGAATTCCAAAGCAGAGCCCTGGGGAAGAGTGAAGGGACAACCCGAACTATGGTTAAAAATTGCGGCCTAGGGGCATGGCAAGCCCAATATGCTGTCTCTTCATATAGGCCCTGAGAGGCCTTACCTGAGGACTGGGCTCAGGCTGAGGGTCACAATGTGTGTTTGTGACCAATGTGGCCCACAAGCATGGGCTGGGCCTCATGGGCCACGCTTGTTTCAACTACACTGAACGTTGGACAACATGCCAAACACAAGGTTTCTTGCCATGGGGAAAGAGTTCTGATTTCTGCATCATTTTCAACCCTGGGCAGTGGTTGGAGATAAGGTCTAGGTTCTGGTTCCTGAAAACCACAGTTGGGAAGAGATGACGACCTAAGGCCATGGCGGGTCCGATGTGCTCAGTGTGCGGCCAGCTGTCTGGGTGGGACCAGGAGGTCCAGGCTCAGGCTGGGTCAGAAGGGGAAATAGTGCCCAGGTCAGCCTATATGTTTGGGGTACAGCCGAATGGCGTGCAGGTTGATCCTCATTTGCGGTTTCGGGGTAGCCCTGAGGGCAATGTTTGACTTCTGTAGGGCAGGCAGAGTGCGGCATTGTAGTTCTGGATTGCCCAACTGGAGGGCTTGTGGGCCAGTAGTCTGAGGACGGAGTCTGAGAACCCAAGCTAGGCCTAGGTTTCTGGGTGAGGATATGGCAGGCACAATCTACAGACCTCAATCGAGATCTCGTGCATCTGAAGTCAGGGCAAGGATCAGACGATCGCTCAGGTTGGACTTTCTGCCCTGATGGCCCTTTCTTGAAGGGGGTTGGATCACGAGGTCATGGGGGTTTTCCCACGATGGGAGTTGTGAGAAGCTCCAAACTGCAAAGATTCTTCTGCAGGACAATTGAGACCTGTTGGTTGCCTCCAGGCCAACGATTCCGAGCAGGGTTCTAAGGATGGATGGCTGGGTAGCCCACCTCGCATTCCAATGGTCTCCAAGCAACAAGACAGGTTAGATCTGCTGGATGTGGGGGGCAACCGAGGAGGCTGAGTTGAAATGGACTCTCCTGTGGATGTGTTCTAATATGTTTTTGTGTCTATGGAGACCTTGGAATGAAGCGGTGGCCCTGGGGCCCTGAAGGGTTCTCCTAAACAGAGGCTTTGACACAGCTCCAACGTGCATGTTTCCCATGTTTAGATGAGATTTGTTCTGATGGGTGAGTCAAGAAACAGCCATATGCTGGTATTGTAATCCAGGCCTCTGTGGAGAGATGCCTGGAAACCAAAGCAATGGATCCGATTAGTGCCTAGGGGCCTGTTCGTTCCTTTTTACCTCTGGGGACATCAGTCTACGGGTCTGAGTGCAGGTAGGTGCTCAGATGGGCTCAGATTGCCCCTGTTTGTCCTGCGAAGCCACAACTATTGGGATGGCCTCAGGGACTTTGGAGGTTATCCTACTAGTAGGGTTGTGGCCATTGGAATGGGCACATACAATTCCCTTGGAGAGGGCAAGTACAGTCCTCAGGTTTGGCTCCAGGGCCCTGAGCCTGTAGGGTGTGTAGGCCAGAGCTGTTTGGACAGTTGTCTGAAAACACAAACTCGGCTTATGTTTTGGGTCATAGGTATGGCAGGACTGATCTACAGACCATGAGGAGAACACTTCGGGATATGAAAAAAGGGCGAGTGTGAGGCTCTTGCTCAAGTTTTTGTCTCTGGATATCGTGTCACTCATGGTCGTGAAATTGCCGGGTGACATCATGGGAAATGGACGAGTCTTACTCTCTGGGGGTTCGGTCCCTTCCAAAGAGTTTGGGGTCATTCTGGGGATGGAAGAAGTCCGTTTTTTTGTTGTTGTTGTCTATTTGTTTCATTTTGTTTTTCAACCTCAGATGTCCCACCAAATGAGGGATTCCAGAGTAGAGCCCTGGGTTGGGGCGACTGGACAACCAGAAATCTGGTTAAAAATTGGTGACTAGGGACATGTCAAGCCCATTATGACATCTAATGGTTCAGCCACTGAGAGGACTTACTAGAGGACAGGACACACGCTGAGGTCACAATGCGTGTTTATGCTGTCGTCGCACTCAAGAATGGGCGGGGCCTCAGGGTGAATGCTGGTTTCTCCTACACTGAACTTTGGACAACATACCAACCACAAGGTTTCTTGCCATGGGTCAGGAAGAGTTCTGATCTGCATCACAGTCACCCGTGGGCAGTGATTGGAGATAAGGTCTAGGTTCTGAAGCCTGAAAACTGAGGTAGGGAAGAGATGATGACCTAAGGCCATGGCGGGTCTGATGTGCTCAGCGTGCGGTCAGCTGTCTGGGTGTTGGTCAGCAGGTCCGGGCTCAGGTTGTGTCAGACAGTGCATTAGTGCCCAGGTTAGACTATATAATTTGGGTACATTCGAGTGCCGTGTAGGCTTATCCTCATTTAAGCTGCCTGGGCTGCTCATTAGGCAATATATTTTTTCTAGAGGACAGGCAGAGTGCTTCATTGTCGGTCCGGAATTGCCAAACTTGAGGGCTTCGGGGCCAGGAGAGTGAGGACGGAAGTCTGAGAACACAAGCTAGACTTCGGATTCAGGGTGAGGGCACGGCAGGTACCCCCTGCAGATCTGAACCAACATCTCATGCATCTGAAGTCAGGGCGAGGATCCGACGTTGGCTCAGGTTGGAGTTTCTGTGCATGACGGCCCCTTCATGAAGGGAGCGGAATCTCGAGGCCATGGAGGTTTTCCACGTTGGGAGATGTGGGATGCCCCCTTCAAGGATTCCTTCTGCGGGACAATTGAGACCTGTTGGACAGCTCCAGTTCATCCCTCATGGAATGACTCCAGAGCACCGTTCCAGGATGGATGCCTGGGAAGTCCGCCTCGCCTTCCAATTGTCTCCTAGCAACAAGACAGTTTAGATCTAATGGATCTGCGGGAGCAACCGGGGTGGCTGAGTTGAAATGCACTTTCCAGAGGATGGGTCCTAACGTGTGTTTGTGTCCATGAGGGCCTTGGAATGGGGAGGTGGCACCGGGACCCTGAAGTATTCTCCTAAGCTTTGGCATAACTCCCATGCACAAGTTTCCTTGTGGAGACGAGATTTGTTCTGATGGGTGCCTCAGGAAATCCCCTCTGCTGGTATTGGAATCCAGGCTTTTGAGGAGACATGCCTGTAAACCACAGCAATGGTTCCGATAATGGCCTCGGGTCCTGTCTGGTTCAATCTTCTTGGTATGAGTGGAGGTAGATGAGTGGAGGTAGATGCTCAGCCGGTATCAACTGCCCTTTTTTGTCCCGGGCGACCTACACTATTGGGATGGCCCCAGGGACTTTGGAGGGTTCTCCTAATTTGTACGATTTTTGACAATGGAATGGGCAGAATTCCCATGGATTGGGTGGGGGCAGTCCTAATGTGTGGCTCCAGGGTCCCCAGCCTGGAGGGAGTGTGGCTCAGGACATTGAGGACAGAAGACTGAAAACAAAAACTCAGCTTAAGTTTGGGGACGTAGGTATGGCACGCCCGATCTACAAACCATGAGAAGAACTCTTCAGGATATGAAGAATGAGCGAGTCTGAGGCGCTTGCTCAGGCTTTTTTCTATGGATTTTGTTTCAGCGATGGCCGTGGAATGTTGGGGAGGTCTCATGGGCCATGGACGAATCTTCCTCTCTGTGGATTTGGCCAGATCCCAATTGTTTTTCGTCAATCTGTGGGATGGGAGGACTCCTTTCAGGTTTGTTACCTCAGGTGTCCCACCAAAAGAGGAATTCCAAAGCAGAGCCCTGGGGAAGAGTGAAGGGACAACCCGAACTATGGTTAAAAATTGCGGCCTAGGGGCATGGCAAGCCCAATATGCTGTCTCTTCATATAGGCCCTGAGAGGCCTTACCTGAGGACTGGGCTCAGGCTGAGGGTCACAATGTGTGTTTGTGACCAATGTGGCCCGCAAGCATGGGCTGGGCCTCATGGGCCACGCTTGTTTCAACTACACTGAACGTTGGACAACATGCCAAACACAAAGTTTCTTGCCATGAGGAAAGATTTCTGATTTCTGCATCATTTTCAACCCTGGGCAGTGGTTGGAGATAAGGTCTAGGTTCTGGTGCCTGAAAACCGCAGTTGGGAAGAGATGACGACCTAAGGCCATGGCGGGTCCGATGTGCTCAGTGTGCGGCCAGCTGTCTGCGTGGGACCAGGAGGTCCAGGCTCAGGCTGGGTCAGAAGGGGAAATAGTGCCCAGGTCAGCCTATATGTTTGGGGTACAGCCGAATGGCGTGCAGGTTGATCCTCATTTGCGGTGTCGGGGTAGCCCTGAGGGCAATGTTTGACTTCTGTAGGGCAGGCAGAGTGCGGCATTGTAGTTCTGGATTGCCGAACTGGAGGGCTTGTGGGCCAGTAGTCTGAGGACGGAGTCTGAGAACCCAAGCTAGGCCTAGGTTTCTGGGTGAGGATATGGCAGGCACAATCTACAGACCTCAATCGAGATCTCGTGCATCTGAAGTCAGGGCAAGGATCAGACGATCGCTCAGGTTGGACTTTCTGCCCTGATGGCCCTTTCTTGAAGGGGGTTGGATCACGAGGTCATGGGGGTTTTCCCACGATGGGAGTTGTGAGAAGCTCCAAACTGCAAAGATTCTTCTGCAGGACAATTGAGACCTGTTGGTTGGCTCCAGGCCAATGATTCCGAGCAGGGTTCTAAGGATGGATGGCTGGGTAGCCCACCTCGCATTCCAATGGTCTCCAAGCAACAAGACAGGTTAGATCTGCTGGATGTGGGGGGCAACCGAGGAGGCTGAGTTGAAATGGACTCTCCTGTGGATGTGTCCTAATATGTTTTTGTGTCTATGGAGACCTTGGAATGAAGCGGTGGCCCTGGGGCCCTGAAGGGTTCTCCTAAACAGAGGGTTTGACACAGCTCCAACGTGCATGTTTCCCATGTGTAGATGAGATTTGTTCTGATGGGTGAGTCAAGAAACAGCCATATGCTGGTATTGAAATCCAGGCCTCTGAGGAGAGATGCCTGGAAACCAAAGCAATGGATCCGATTAGTGCCTAGGGTCCTGTTCGTTCCTTTTTACCTCTGGGGACATCAGTCTACGGGTCTGAGTGCAGGTAGGTGCTCAGATGGGCTCAGATTGCCCCTGTTTGTCCTGCGAAGCCACAACTATTGGGATGGCCTCAGGGACTTTGGAGGTTATCCTACTAGTAGGGTTGTGGCCATTGGAATGGGCACATACAATTCCCTTGGAGAGGGCAAGTACAGTCCTCAGGTTTGGCTCCAGGGCCCTGAGCCTGTAGGGTGTGTAGGCCAGAGCTGTTTGGACAGTTGTCTGAAAACACAAACTCGGCTTATGTTTTGGGTCATAGGTATGGCAGGACTGATCTACAGACCATGAGGAGAACACTTTGGGATATGAAAAAAGGGCGAGTGTGAGGCTCTTGCTCAAGTTTTTGTCTCTGGATATCGTGTCACTCATGGTCGTGAAATTGCCGGGTGACATCATGGGAAATGGACGAGTCTTACTCTCTGGGGGTTCGGTCCGTCCAAAGAGTTTGGGGTCATTCTGGGGATGGAAGAAGTCCGTTTTTTTTGTTGTTGTTGTCGATTTGTTTCATTTTGTTTTTCAACCTCAGATGTCCCACCAAATGAGGGATTCCAGAGTAGAGCCCTGGGGTGGGGCGACTGGACAACCAGAAATCTGGTTAAAAATTGGGGACTAGCGACATGTCAAGCCCATTATGACATCTAATGGTCCAGCCACTGAGAGGACTTACTAGAGGACAGGACTCACGCTGACGTCACAATGCGTGTTTATGCTCTCGTCGCACGCAAGAATGGGCAGGGCCTCAGGGTGAATGCTGGTTTCTCCTACACTGAACGTTGGACAACATGCCAACCGCAAGGTTTCTTGACATGGGTCAGGAAGAGTTCTGATTTCTGCATCACAGTCACCCGTGGGCAGTGATTGGAGATAAGGTCTAGGTTCTGAAGCCTGAAAACTGAGGTAGGGAAGAGATGATGACCTAAGGCCATGGCAAGTCTGATGTGCTCAGCGTGCGGTCAGCTGTCTGGGTGTTGGTCAGCAGGTCCGGGCTCAGGTTGTGTCAGACAGTGCATTAGTGCCCAGGTTAGACTATATAATTTGGGTACATTCGAGTGCCGTGTAGGTTTATCCTCATTTAAGCTGCCTGGGCTGCTCATTAGGCAATATATTTTTTCTAGAGGGCAGGCAGAGTGCTTCATTGTCGGTCCGGAATTGCAAAACATGAGGGCTTCGGGGCCAGGAGAGTGAGGACGGAAGTCTGAGAACACAAGCTAGACTTCGGATTCAGGGTGAGGGCACGGCAGGTACCCCCTGGAGATCTGAACCAATATCTCATGCATCTGAAGTCAGGGCGAGGATCCGACGTTGGCTCAGGTTGGAGTTTCTGTGCATGACGGCCCCTTCATGAAGGGAGCGGAATCTCAAGGCCATGGAGGTTTTCCACGTTGGGAGATGTGGGATGCCCTTTTCAAGGATTCCTCCTGCGGGACAATTGAGACCTGTTGGACAGCTCCAGGACATCCCATATGGAATGACTCCAGAGCACCGTTCCAGGATGGATGCCTGGGAAGTCCGCCTCGCCTTCCAATTGTCTCCTAGCAACAAGACAGTTTAGATCTAATGGATCTGCGGGAGCAACCGGTGTGGCTGAGTTGAAATGCACTTTCCAGAGGATGGGTCCTAACGTGTGTTTGTGTCCATGAGGGCCTTGGAATGGGGAGGTGGCACCGGGACCCTGAAGTATTCTCCTAAGCTTTGGCTTAGCTCCCATGCACAAGTTTCCTTGAGGATATCAGATTTGTTCTGATGGGTGCCTCAGGAAATCCCCTCTGCTGGTATTGAAATCCAGGCTTTTGAGGAGACATGCCTGTAAACCAAAGCAATGGATCTGATAATGGCCTCGGGTCCTGTCTGGTTCAATCTTCTTGGTATGAGTGGAGGTAGATGAGTGGAGGTAGATGCTCAGCCGGTATCAACTGCCCTTTTTTGTCCCGGGCGACCTACACTATTGGGATGGCCCCAGGGACTTTGGAGGGTTATCCTAATTTGTACGATTTTTGACAATGGAATGGGCAGAATTCCCATGGATTGGGTGGGGGCAGTCCTAATGTGTGGCTCCAGGGGCCCCAGCCTGGAGGGAGTGTGGCTAAGGACTTTGAGGACAGAAGACTGAAAACACAAACTCAGCTTAAGTTTGGGGACGTAGGTATGGCACGCCCGATCTACAAACCATGAGAAGAACTCTTCAGGCTATGAAGAATGAGCGAGTCTGAGGCGCTTGCTCAGGCTTTTGTCTCTGACTTTTGTTTCAGCGATGGCCGTGGAATGTTGGGGAGGTCTCATGGGCCATGGACGAATCTTCCTCTCTGTGGATTTGGCCCGATCCCAATTGTTTTTCGTCAATCTGTGGGATGGGAGGACTCCTTTCAGGTTTGTTACCTCAGGTGTCCCACCAAAAGAGGAATTCCAAAGCAGAGCCCTGGGGAAGAGTGAAGGGACAACCCGAACTATGGTTAAAAATTGCGGCCTAGGGGCATGGAAAGCCCAATATGCTGTCTCTTCATATAGGCCCTGAGAGGCCTTACCTGAGAACTGGGCTCAGGCTGAGGGTCACAATGTGTGTTTGTGACCAATGTGGCCCACAAGCATGGGCTGGGCCTCATGGGCCACGCTTGTTTCAACTACACTGAACGTTGGACAACATGCAAACCACAAGGTTTCTTGCCATGGGGAAAGAGTTCTGATTTCTGCATCATTTTCAACCCTGGGCAGTGTTTGGAGATAAGGTCTAGGTTCTGGTGCCTGAAAACCGCAGTTGGGAAGAGATGACGACCTAAGGCCATGGCGGGTCCGATGTGCTCAGTGTGCGGACAGCTGTCTGGGTGGGACCAGGAGGTCCAGGCTCAGGCTGGGTCAGAAGGGGAAATAGTGCCCAGGTCAGCCTATATGTTTGGGGTACAGCCGAATGGCGTGCAGGTTGATCCTCATTTGCGGTTTCGGGGTAGCCCTGAGGGCAATGTTTGACTTCTGTAGGGCAGGCAGAGTGTGGCATTGTAGTTCTGGATTGCCGAACTGGAGGGCTTGTGGGCCAGTAGTCTGAGGACGGAGTCTGAGAACCCAAGCTAGGCCTAGGTTTCTGGGTGAGGATATGGCAGGCACAATCTACAGACCTCAATCGAGATCTCATGCATCTGAAGTCAGGGCAAGGATCAGACGATCGCTCAGGTTGGACTTTCTGCCCTGATGGCCCTTTCTTGAAGGGGGTTGGATCACGAGGTCATGGAGGTTTTCCCACGATGGGAGTTGTGAGAAGCTCCAAACTGCAAAGATTCTTCTGCAGGACAATTGAGACCTGTTGGTTGGCTCCAGGCCAACGATTCCGAGCAGGGTTCTAAGGATGGATGGCTGGGTAGCCCACCTCGCATTCCAATGGTCTCCAAGCAACAAGACAGGTTAGATCTGCTGGATGTGGGGGGCAACCGAGGAGGCTGAGTTGAAATGGACTCTCCTGTGGATGTGTCCTAATATGTTTTTGTGTCTATGGAGACCTTGGAATGAAGCGGTGGACCTGGGGCCCTGAAGGGTTCTCCTAAACAGAGACTTTGACACAGCTCCAACGTGCATGTTTCCCATGTGTAGATGAGATTTGTTCTGATGGGTGAGTCAAGAAACAGCCATATGCTGGTATTGAAATCCAGGCCTCTGAGGAGAGATGCCTGGAAACCAAAGCAATGGATCCGATTAGTGCCTAGGGGCCTGTTCGTTCCTTTTTACCTCTGGGGACATCAGTCTACGGGACTGAGTGCAGGTAGGTGCTCAGATGGGCTCAGATTGCCCCTGTTTGTCCTGGGAAGCCACAACTATTGGGATGGCCTCAGGGACTTTGGAGGTTATCCTACTAGTAGGGTTGTGGCCATTGGAATGGGCACATACAATTCCCTTGGAGAGGGCAAGTACAGTCCTCAGGTTTGGTTCCAGGGCCCTGAGCCTGTAGGGTGTGTATGCCAGAGCTGTTTGGACAGTTGTCTGAAAACACAAGCTCGGCTTATGTTTTGGGTCATAGGTATGGCAGGACTGATCTACAGACCATGAGGAGAACACTTCGGGATATGAAAAAAGGGCGAGTGTGAGGCTCTTGCTCAAGTTTTTGTCTCTGGATATCGTGTCACTCATGGTCGTGAAATTGCCGGGTGACATCATGGAAATGGACGAGTCTTACTCTCTGGGGGTTCGGTCCCGTCCAAAGAGTTTGGGGTCATTCTGGGGATGGAAGAAGTCCGTTTTTTTGTTGTTGTTGTCGATTTGTTCATTTTGTTTTTCAACCTAGATGTCCCACCAAATGAGGTATTCCAGAGTAGAGCCCTTGGGTGGGGCGACTGGACAACCAGAAATCTGGTTAAAAATTGGGGACTAGGGACATGTCAAGCCCATTATGACATCTAATGGTCCAGCCACTGAGAGGACTTACTAGAGGACAGGACTCACGCTGAGGTCACAATGCGTGTTTATGCTCTCGTCGCACGCAAGAATGGGCAGGGCCTCAGGGTGAATGCTGGTTTCTCCTACACTGAACGTTGGACAACATGCCAACCACAAGGTTTCTTGACATGGGTCAGGAAGAGTTCTGATTTCTGCATCACAGTCACCCGTGGGCAGTGATTGGAGATAAGGTCTAGGTTCTGAAGCCTGAAAACTGAGGTAGGGAAGAGATGATGACCTAAGGCCATGGCAAGTCTGATGTGCTCAGCGTGCGGTCAGCTGTCTGGGTGTTGGTCAGCAGGTCCGGGCTCAGGTTGTGTCAGACAGTGCATTAGTGCCCAGGTTAGACTATATAATTTGGGTACATTCGAGTGCCGTGTAGGTTTATCCTCATTTAAGCTGCCTGGGCTGCTCATTAGGCAATATATTTTTTCTAGAGGGCAGGCAGAGTGCTTCATTGTCGGTCCGGAATTGCAAAACATGAGGGCTGCGGGGCCAGGAGAGTGAGGACGGAAGTCTGAGAACACAAGCTAGACTTCGGATTCAGGGTGAGGGCACGGCAGGTACCCCCTGGAGATCTGAACCAATATCTCATGCATCTGAAGTCAGGGCGAGGATCCGACGTTGGCTCAGGTTGGAGTTTCTGTGCATGACGGCCCCTTCATGAAGGGAGCGGAATCTCGAGCTCATGGAGGTTTTCCACGTTGGGAGATGTGGGATGCCCCCTTCAAGGATTCCTTCTGCGGGACAATTGAGACCTGTTGGACAGCTCCAGGACATCCCATATGGAATGACTCCAGAGCACCGTTCGAGGATGGATGCCTGGGAAGTCCGCCTCGCCTTCCAATTGTCTCCTAGCAACAAGACAGTTTAGATCTAATGGATCCGCGGGAGCAACCGGGGTGGCTGAGTTGAAATGCACTTTCCAGAGGATGGGTCCTAACGTGTGTTTGTGTCCGTGAGGGCCTTGGAATGGGGAGGTGGCACCGGGACCCTGAAGTATTCTCCTAAGCTTTGGCATAGCTCCCATGCACAAGTTTCCTTGTGGAGACGAGATTTGTTCTGATGGGTGCCTCAGGAAATCCCCTCTGCTGTTATTGGAATCCAGGCTTTTGAGGAGACATGCCTGTAAACCAAAGCAATGGATCCGATAATGGCCTCGGGTCCTGTCTGGTTCAATCTTCTTGGTATGAGTGGAGGTAGATGAGTGGAGGTAGATGCTCAGCCGGTATTAACCGCCCTTTTTTGTCCCAGGCGACCTACACTATTGGGATGGCCTCAGGGACTTTGGAGGGTTCTCCTAATTTGTACGATTTTTGACAATGGAATGGGCAGAATTCCCATGGATTGGGTGGGGGCAGTCCTAATGTGTGGCTCCAGGGGCCCCAACCTGGAGGGAGTGTGGCCCAAGACTTTGAGGACAGAAGACTGAAAACACAAACTCAGCTTAAGTTTGGGGACGTAGGTATGGCACGCCCGATCTACAAACCATGAGAAGAACTCTTCAGGATATGAAGAATGAGCGAGTCTGAGGCGCTTGCTCAGGCTTTTGTCTCTGGATTTTGTTTCAGCGATGGCCGTGGAATGTTGGGGAGGTCTCATGGGCCATGGACGAATCTTCCTCTCTGTGGATTTGGCCCGATCCCAATTGTTTTTCGTCAATCTGTGGGATGGGATGACTCCTTTCAGTTTTGTTACCTCAGGTGTCCCACCAAAAGAGGAATTCCAAAGCAGAGCCCTGGGGAAGAGTGAAGGGACAACCCGAAATATGGTTAAAAATTGCGGCCTAGGGGCATGGCAAGCCCAATATGCTGTCTCTGTATCCAGCCACTGAGAGGCCTTACCTGAGGACTGGGCTCAGGCTGAGGGTCACAATGTGTGTTTGTGACCAATGTGGCCTGCAAGCATGGGTGGGGCCTCATGGGCCACACTGGTTTCAACTACACTGAACGTTGGACAACATGCCAACCACAAGGTTTCTTGCCATGGAAAAAGAGTTCTGATTTATGCATCATTTTCAAACCAGGGCAGTGATTGGAGATCAGGTCTAGGTTCTCAAGCCTGGAAACCAATGTTGAGATGAGATGACGACCTAAGGCCATGGCGGTTTTAATGTGCTCAGTGTGCTACCAGCTGTCTGGGTGGGGCCAGGAGGTCCAGGCTCAGGCTGGGTCAGAAAGGGCAATGTTGCCCAGGTCAGCCTACACATTTGGGGTACAGCCGAATGGCGTGCAAGTTGATCCTCATTTGGGGATTCTGGGTTGCCCCAGTAGGCAAGGTTTTTCTTCTGGGGGGCAGGCAGAGTGCAGCATTGTAGTTCTGGTTTGCCAAACTGGAGGGCTTGTGGGCCAGTAGTCTGAGGACGGAAGTCTGAGAACCCAAGCTAGGCCTAGGTTTCTGGGTGAGGATATGGTAGGCACAATCTACAGACCTCAATTGAGACCTCGTGCAGCTGAAGTCAGGGCAAAGGTCAGATGATCGCTCCTGTTGGACTTTCTGTCCCTGATGGCCCCTTCTTAAAGGGGGGGTTGGATCACGAGGCCATGGGTGTTTTCCCATGATGGGAGTTGTGAGAAGCTCCCAACTGCAAAGATTCTTCTGCAGGACAATTGAGACCTGTTGGTTGGCTCCAGGCCAACGATTCCGAGCAGGGTTCTAAGGATGGATGGCTGGGTAGCCCACCTCGCATTCCAATGGTCTCTTAGCAACAAGACAGGTTAGATCTGCTGGATGTGGGGGAGCAACCGAGGAGGCTGAGTTGAAATGGACTCTCCTGTGGATGTGTCCTAATATGTTTTTGTGTCTATGGAGACCTTGGAATGAAGCGGTGGCCCTGGGGCCCTGAAGGGTTCTCCTAAACAGAGGCTTTGACACAGCTCCAACGTGCATGTTTCCCATGTGTAGATGAGATTTGTTCTGATGGGTGAGTCAAGAAACAGCCATATGCTGGTATTGAAATCCAGGCCTCTGAGGAGAGATGCCTGGAAACCAAAGCAATGGATCCGATTAGTGCCTAGGGGCCTGTTCGTTCCTTTTTACCTCTGCGGACATCAGTCTACAGGTCTGCGTGCAGGTAGGTGCTCAGATGGGCTCAGATTACCCCTGTTTGTTCTGGGAAGCCACAACTATTGAGATGGCCTCAGGGACTTTGGAGGTTTATACTTTTAGTAGGGCTTTGGCTATTGGAATGGGCACATACAATTCTCTTGTAGAGGGCAAGTACAGTCCTCAGGTTTGGGTCCAGGGGCCTGAGCCTGTAGGGTGTGTAGGCCAGAGCTGTTTGGTCAGTTGTCTGAAAACACAAACTCGGCTTATGTTTCGGGTCATAGGTATGGTAGGACTGATCTATAGACCATGAGGAGAAGCCTTCGCGATATGAAAAGAGGGCGAGTGTGAGGCTCTTGCTCAAGTTTTTGTCTCTGGATATCGTGTCACTCTTGGTCGTGAAATTTCCGGGTGACTCAATGGGAAAGGGACGAGTCTTACTCTCTGGTATTTCGGCCCCGTCGAAAGAGTTTGGGGTCATTCTGGGGATGAAAGAAGTCCGTTTTGTTGTTGTTGTTGTTTTGTTTTGTTTTGTTTTTCAACCTCCGATGTCCCACCAAATGAGGGATTCCAGAGTAGAGCCCTGGGGAGTGGCGACTGGACAACCAGAAATCTGGTTAAAAATTGGGGCCTAGGGAAATGTCAAGCCCATTATGATATCTAATGATCCAGCCACTGAGAGTACTTACTAGAGGACAGGACTCAGCTGAGGTCACAATGCGTGTTTATGCTCTCTGCTCTCGTCGCACTCAAGAATGGGCGGGGCCTCAGGGTGAATGCTGTTTTCTCCTACACTGAACGTTGGACAACATGCCAACCGCAAGGTTTCTTGCCATGGGTAAGGAGGAGTTCTGATTTCTGCATCACACTCACCCCTGAACATGGATTGGAGATAAGGACTCGGCCCCGAAGCCTGAAAACTGAGGTAGGGAAGAGATGATGACCTAAGGCCATGGCCGGACTGATGTGCTCAGTGTGCGGTCAGCTCTCTGGGTGTTGGTCAAGAGGTCCGGGCTCAGGTTGTGTCAGACAGTGCATTCGTGCCCAGGTTAGACTATATAATTTGGGTACATTCGAGTGCCGTGTATGTTGATCCTCATTTAAGCTGCCTGGGCAGCTCATTAGGCAATATATTTGTTCTAGAGGGCAGGCAGAGTGCTTCATTATTGGTCCGGAATTGCCAAACTTGAGGGCTTGGGGTCCAGGAGAGTGAGAACGGAAGTCTGAGAACAAAAGCTAGACTTCGGATTCAGGGTGAGGGCACGGCAGGTACCCCCTGCAGATCTGAACCAATATCTCATGCATCTGAAGTCAGGCTGAGGATCAGACTTTGGCTGAGGCTGGAGTATGTGTCCATGATGGCACCTTCATGAAGCGGGGGCCTCATGAGGTCAAGGAAGTTTTCCCACGCTGAGTTTGGAGGTTGCCCCAAACCACAAGGTTTCTTCTGCGGGATATTCGTTTCCTGTTGCATGGCTCCAGGACATACCCTACGGAAGGACCGTAGAGCGGTTTTCGAAGGATGGATCCCTGTACAGCATGCCTCGGTTTCCCATTGACCATGAGCGACAAGATATGTTTGATCTCCTGCCTCTGGGGCACGCTACCCAGTGGGCTTAGTTGAAATGGCCTCTCCCGAGGATGGGTCATAATGTGCGTTTGGGTCCATGAAGACCTTGTAATGTGCTGGTTGTTCAGTGGCCCTGCGGAACTCTCCTACCTGAAGGGTTTGATACATCCCCAGTAAGAAAGCTCCCCATGTGGAGACAAGAGAGGTTTTGTTTGGTGCCTCAGAAAAGCCCCGTGTGCTGGTCTACGAAAACAGTCCTCTGTGGACGGACACATGGAAACCAAAGCTAAGGTTTATATTAGGGCCTGGGGGCCTGTCCATTTCAAACTTCTGTCTCTGGGGACAATGTCTGAGAGTCTAAGTGGAGATAGTTGCACCGCTCGTGTCAGAGAGCCCCTCTTAGTCCAGGGTGGCCTACACTATTGATGGCCTCAGGGGCCTTGGGGCTTTTCCCTAACCTGTGGGGTTGTGGTCAATGGATTGGGCACACTTTCCTTGGAGAGGGCAGGCACAATCTTTCGCTGTGGCACCAGAAATCCTAGCCTGTAGGTTGTGTGGGTCCAGGCTGTGGACACAGAAGTCTGAAAATACAAACTCAGCTCATGAGTGGCGCCTAGGGTATGGCAGGCCGGATGTACAGCCCGAGAGGGAGCTCCTGGGCCTCTGCAACAAGGGCGAGTGGGAGGCGTTCCTTCAGGCTTTTGTCTCTGGATGTTGTGTCCGGGATAGCCGTGGATAGGAGGGGTGGCCTCGGGGACTGTGGATGAGTATCTCTCTCTGGGGATTTGTCCCAGGTCCCAAGAGTTTGGGGTCATTTTGTTGAAACGGTGGAGTCGTGTTTTCTGGCTCATGTGTCTCTCCAGGAAAGGGATTCCAGACCAGAGACCCAGGTATGGGCTGGGCGACTGGTAAAATCAATCACTGGTGAGGATTGGGTGCATAGGTGCTTGGCAAGTCAATATGCGGGCTCTTGGTCCAGGCCCTGACAGGCCTTTCTTTGACATGGGGCTCATGCTGAGGGACACTGTTTGAATTTGTGCCCAAGCAGCACTCACGTTTGGGCGTGGCATCAGGGGCCATGAAGGTTTCTCCCACCCTGAAGGTGTGACTCCATGCCAAGAGCAAGCTTTATAGCCATGGGGAAGGAAGAGTTCTGTTTTTTGCATGCGATACCCAGCTGTATGGAGAATTGATATAATATCTAGGTTCAGATATCTGAAAACCAAGGTTAGGAAGAGTTGACGGCATATGACCATGGCGTGTCCGAGTGCGGGGTGTGCGGCCAGCTGTCTCCTTGTCTGTCTGGACGTCTGTCTTCAGGCTGTGTCAGACAGAGCATGAGTGCCCAGAGCAGCCTATCCAGTTCGGGTACCGTCGAGGCCCGAGCAGGTTGATCCTCATCTGGGTTTTCTGGAGAGAGCCCCACAGGGAAACGTTTTTCTTCCCTTGGGCAGACCCTGGGCTGGGTTGTGGTTCTGGAGTTCCTAGTCCGGAGGGCTTGTTTGCCAGGAGTGTGAGGAAGGAAGTCTGAAAACACAAGCTAGCGTGAGGTTTGGGACCGATGGCACGGCAGGCCCTCTCTGCAGAGGCTGAATCGAGATCTCCTGCTCTGAGGTCATGTCAACTATGAGACGAGCCTAAGGCTAGAGTTTTTATCCAGCATGGCCTCTTCCTGAAGGGTGTGGGGGCGTCATGAGGCCAGGGAGGTTTGCCTACGATGGGATTTGTGAACTACTCCAAACCTCAAGGTTTCCTTCTGCACGACTGTCGAGTCCTATTGGATGGTTCCAGGAGGCCCCATATGGAAAGACTCGAGAGCAGGTGTCTAAGCATGGATGCCTGGGAACGCCACCTCATATTCCCACTCTTTAGTCAGGACAAGGCAGGCTCAATCTGCGGGCTCCTGGGTGAGCTACCCAGAGGGGAGAGTTGAAATGGACTCTCCTGAAGATGAGTCCTACTGTGGCTTGGTGGTCTGGGAGACCTTGGAATGTGGAGGTGGCTCAGGGACTCTGCAGGATTCTCCACCCTGAGGTGTTTGACACGCCTCCAACAAGGAAGCTTCCCATGTGGAGACCAGAGGAGTTCTATTCAGTGCCTCAGGAAAGCCCCATATCCTGTTCTTCGAACCAAAGCCTCTGAGGAGTGACACCTGGAAACCAAAGCAAGAGTTGAGATTAGGGCTTAATGGCCTGTCCGGCTCAACCTTCTATCTCTGTTGACATATTTGTGCATGCCCTCGTGGAGGTAGCTGCTCAGCTTGTGTCTGAATGCCGCTGTGTGTCCATAGAGGATCCCGGTAGTGGGATATCCTCGGGGGCCTTGAGTTTTTTCATATTCTGGAGGTGTGTCGCCAAAGGAATGGTCACAGTTTCCCAGGAGAGAGCAGGCACGGTCCTGTGTTATGGCTCCAGAGGACCCAGCCTAGAGGCTGTGTTTGCCAGGGCTGTGGGACAGATTTCTGAAAAAGCAAACTTGGCTCTGGTAGGGGCCAAGGTAATGGCAGGCCTGATCTCCAGTCCGTGAGGGGATATCCTCTGGATATCAATGGAGGGCAATTGGGAGGCAGTCGCTCAGGCTTTTGTCTCTGGTTGGTGCATTCACAGAGGCTGTTCAGGGTAGGGGTTGCCTCAGGGGACGAGGAAGAGCCTTCCTCTCAGGGGATTGTCCAAGCTCCCAAGTGTTTTGGTTCATTCTGTGGGAAGGAAAGAGTACTGTATTCTGCCTCAGGGGACCCCCCAGGAGAGGGACTCTAGAGCACAGCAGTGGCTTCCCTCAACTGGAATACACACCATCTAGTTAGTCCTGGGTGCCTATGGGCATGGCAAGCCACATATGCGGGCTCTTGGTCCAGTCACTGAGAGGCGTTACTTGAATAAGGTACTCATGCTGAGGGTCACAATGTGTGTTTGTGCCCAAGGCGGCCCTCACGCATGGGCGTGGCCTCATGGGTCATGCCGTTTTCTCCTACACTGAATGTTTGACTCACTGCCAGCAGCAAGGTTTCTTGCCATGGGGAAGGAGGGGTTCTGACTTGTGCATCAGGTTCCCCCGTGTGCAGGAATTGGAGATAAGGTCCAGGTTCCGATGACTGAAAACCCAGGTTGGGAATGGATGGTGGCCTAAGGCAGTGGCTGGTCCAATGTGCTGGGTGTGCAGCCAGCTGTGTTGGTGTCTGTTGGAAGGTCTGGGCTCAGGCAATTTGCGACAGAGCATCAGTGTTTAAGGTAGCCTATGCAATTGGGGTGTTGCCGAGGGCCAAGCTGTTTGGTCCTCATTTGGGGTTCTGGGCAGCACCATAGACAATGTTTTTCTCCTGGAAGGCAGGCAGAGTGCTTCATTGTGGCCCCAGAATTTCCAGGAGGGTGGGTTTGTGGGCCCAGAATGTGAGGACAGAAGTCTGAAAACACAAGCTAGGGTGAGGAATGGAGCCAAGGGCAGAGCAGGCCCACTCTGCAGAGGCTGAATCAAAATCTCCTGCATCTGAAGTCAGGCTGAGGATCAGACGTTGGCTGAGGCTGGAGTTTTTGGCCATGATGGCACCTTCATGAAGCGGGGGCCTCATGAGGCCAAGAAAGTTTTCCCACGCTGAGTTTGGAGGTTACCCCAACCACAAGGTTTCCTTCCGCGGGACATTCGAGTCCTGTTGCATGGCTCCAGGACATAGGATACGGAAGGACTGTAGAGCAGGGTTCGAAGGATGGATCCCTGTACAGCATGCCTCGCATTCCCATTGGCCATTAGCCACAAGATATGTTTGATCTGCTGCCTCTGGGTCACGCTACCCAGGGGGCTGAGTTGAAATGGCCTCTCCTGAGGATGCGTCATAATGTGCGTTTGAGTCCATGGAGACCTTGGAATGTGCTGGTTGTTCTGTGGCCCTGCGGAACTCTCCTACCTGAAGGGTTTGATACATCCCCAGTATGTAAGCTTCCCATGAGAAGACGAGAGAGGTTTGGTTTGGTGCCTCAGAAAAGCTCCGTGTGCTGGTCTACAAAAACAGTCCTCTGAGGACGGACACATGGAAACCAAAGCTAAAGTTCAGATTAGGGCCTGGGGGCCTGTCCATTTCAACCTTCTGTCTCTGGGGACACTGTTTGAGAGTCTAAGTGGAGATAGATGCTCCGCTGGTGTCAGAGAGCCCTTCTTAGTCCAGGGTGGCCTACACTATTGATGGCCTCAGGGGCCTTGGAGCTTTTCCCTAACCTGTAGGGTTGTGGTCAATGGATTGGGCACAATTTCCTTGGAGAGGGCAGGCACAATCTTTCGCTGTGTCTCCAGAGGCCCTAGCCTGGAGGTTTTGTGGGTCCAGGCTGTGAACACAAAAGTCTGAAAACACAAACTCAGCTCATGAGTGGCGCCTAGCGTATGGCAGGCCGGATGTACAGCCCGAGAGGGAGCTCCTGGGCCTCTGAAACAAGGGCGAATGGGAGGCGTTCCTTCAGGCTTTTGTCTCTGGATGTTGTGTCCGGGATAGCCGTGGATTGGAAAGGTGGCCTCAGGGACTATGGACGACTATCCCTCTCTGGGGATTTGTCCCAGCTCCCAAGAGTTAGGGGTCATTTTCTGGTAAGGGTGGAGTCGTGTTTTCTGACTCATGTGTCTCTCCAAGAAAGGGATTCCAGAGCAGAGCTCCAGGTACGGGCTGGGCGACTGGTAAACTCAAACACTGGTGAGGATTGTGTGTATGGGGGCTTGGAAAGCAAACATGAGCGGGGCCTCATGGGCCACACTGGTTTCAACTAAACTTAACATTGGACAACATGCCAACCACAAGGTTTCTTGCCCTGGGGAAGGAATTCTGATTTCTGCATTAGGTTCAGGCCTGGGCAGTGAATAGAGATAAGGTCTAGGTTCTGAAGCCTGAAAACCGAGGTGGAAAGAGATGACGTCCTAAGGCCTTGGCGGCTTGATGTGCTCAGTGTGCGGCCAGCTGTCTTGGTGCGGCCAGGAGGTCTAGACTCAGGCTGTGTCAGAAAGGGCATTAGTGCCCTGGTCAGCCTATGTATTTGGGGTACAGCCAAGGTAGGCGCAGGCTGATCCTCACTTGGGGTTACTTGGTAGCCCCAGAGGGCAATGTTTTTCTTCTGGAGGGCAGGCAGAGTGCTGCTTTGTAGTTCTGGATTGCCAAAATGGAGGGCTTCTGGGTCAGTAGTCTGAGGACAGAAGTCTGAGAACACTAGCTAGGCTTCGGTTTCTGGGTGAGGACATGGCAGGCACAATCTACAGAACTGAATAGAGATCTCGTGCATCTGAAGTCAGGGCGAGGATCAGACGATCCTTCAGGTTGGAGTTTCTGACCCTAATAGCCCCTTCATAAAGGGGGGCATCACGAGGCAATGGCGGTTTTCCCACAATGGGAATTGTGAGAAGCTCCAAACTGCAAAGTGTCTTCTGCAGGACAATTGAGACCTGTTGTTGGCTCCAAGCCAATGATTCTGAGCAGGGTTCTAAGGATGGATGGCTGGGTAGCCCACCTCTCATTCCAATTGTCACCTAGCAACAAGACAGGTTAGTTCTGCTGGATCTAGGGGAGAAACCGAGGAGGCTGAGTTGAAATGGACTCTCCTGTGGATGGGTCCTAATGTGCTTTTGTGTCTATGGACACCTTGGAAAGAGCGGTGGCACTGGGGCCCTGAAGGGTTCTCCTAAACAGAGCCTTTGAAAACAGCTCCAACGTGCAAGTCTCCCATGTGTAGATGAGATGTTTTCTGATGGGTGAGTCAAGAAACAGCCATTGCTGGTTTTGAAATCCAGGCCTCTGAGGAGAGATGCCTGGAAACCAAAGCAATGGATATGATTAGTGACTAGGGGCCTGTTCTTTCCTTCTTACCTCTGGGGACATCTGTCTATCGGTCTGAGTACAGGTAGGTGCTCAGATGGGCTCAGATTGCCCCTGTTTTACCTGGGAAGCCACCACTAATGAGATGGATCAGGGACTTGGGAGGTTTATCCTATTAGAAGGAATGTGGCCATTGGAATGGGCACACACATTTCCCTTGGAGAGGGCAAGTACAGTCCTCAGGTTTGGCTCCAGGGGCCTGAGACTGTAGGTTGTGTAGGCCAGGACTGTTTGGACAGTTGTCTGAAAACACAAACTTGGCTTATGTTTCAGGTCATAGGTATGGCAGGACTTATATACAGACCATGAGGAGAACATTTCGGGATTTGAGCAAAGGGCGAGTGTGAGGCTCTTGCTCAAGTTTTTGTCTCTGGATATCTTGTCACTCATGGTCGTGAAATTTTTGGGTGACTTCATGCGAAATGGACGAGTCTTCTTCCCTGGTGGTTTGGCCCAGTCCAAAGCGTTTGGGGTCACTCTGTGGGATAGAAGAAGTCCGTTTATTTTTTTTTTTTTTGATGTTGTTTTCTTTTTAACCTCAGGTGTCCCACCAAATGAGGAATTCCAGAGTAGAGCCCTGGGGGGGGGGTTGACTGGACAATCAGAAATCTGGTTAAAAATTGGGACCTAGGGACATATCAAGCCCATTATGACATCTAATGGTCCAGTCACTGAGAGGACTTACTAGAGGACAGGACTCATGCTGAGGGTCACAATGCGTGTTTATGCCCTTGTCGCACTCAAGAA
This sequence comes from Mustela nivalis, assembly GCF_964662115.1. Classification (NCBI taxonomy): domain Eukaryota; kingdom Metazoa; phylum Chordata; class Mammalia; order Carnivora; family Mustelidae; genus Mustela; species Mustela nivalis. The sequence continues at coordinate 1,095,931 of NW_028136454.1, read as the reverse complement.
TGGGCGGGGCCTCAGGGTGAATGCTGGTTTCTTCTACACTGAACGTTCGACGACGTGCCAACCACAAGGTTTCTTACCATGTGTAAGGAGGTGTTCTGATTTCTGCATCACACTCACCCCTGGGCAGTGATTGGAGATAATGTCTCGTTTCTGAGGCCTGAAAACTGAGGTAGGGAAGAGAGGATGACCTACGGCCTTGGCGGGTCTTATGTGCTCAGTTTGCGGTCTGCTTTCTGGGAGTTGGTCGGGAGGTCCGGGCTCAGGTTGTGCCTGACAGTGCATTAGTTCCCAGGTTAGACTATATAATTTGGGTGAAGTCGAGTGCTTTGGAGGTTTATCCTCATTGAAGGTGCCTGGGCAGCTCATGAGGCAATAATTTTTTTCTAGAGGGCAGGCAGAGTGCTGCATTGTGTGTCCGGAATTGCCAAACTTGAAGGCATCGGGGCCAGGAGTGTGAGGACGGCAGTCTGAGAAGACTAGCTAGATTTGGTTTCAGGGCTAGGGCACTGCAGGTACCCCCTGCAGGTCTGAACCAATACTCATGCATCTGAAGTCAGGGCGAGGATCAGACGTTGGCTCAGGTTGGAGTTTCCGCGCATGATGGCCGCTTCATGAAGGGAGCGGAATCTCGAGGCCATTGAGGTTTTCCCACGTTGGGAGTTGTGGGATGCCACCTTCAAGGAATCCTTCTGCGGGACAATTGAGGCCTTTTGGACAGCTCCAGGACATCCGATATGGAATGACTCCAGAGCACCGTTCGAGTTGGATGCCTGGGAAGCCCGCCTCGCATTCCAATTGTCTCCTAGCAACAAGACAGTTTAGATCTGATGGCTCTGCCAAGCAACCGGGGTGGCTGAGTTGAAATGGACTTTCCTGAGGATGGGTCCTAATGTGTTTTTGTGTCCATGATGGCCCTGGAATGGGGCGGTGGCACCGGGACCCTGAAGTACTCTCCTATGCTTTGGACATGGCTCCCATGCATAGGTTTCCTTGTGGAGACGAGATGAGTTCTGCTGGGTGCCTCAGCAAAACCCGTATGCTCGTATTGGAATCAGGCTTTTGAGGAGACATGCCTGTAAAACAAGGCAATGGATCCTATTATGGCCTAGTGTCCTGTCTGGTTCAATCTTCTCCTCTGGGGACATCCATTTATGGTATGAGTGGAGGTAGATTATCAGCTGGTGTCAGACAGCCCTTGTTAGTTCCGGGCGACCTACGCTATTGGGATGGCCTCAGGGTCTTTGGAGGTTTCTCCTAATTTGTACGATTTTGGACAATGGTATGGGCAGAATTCCCATGGATTGTTAGGCACAGTCCTAATGTGTGGCTCCAGGGGCCCCAGCCTAGAGGATGTGTGGCCCAGGACTTTGAGGACAGAAGTCTGAAAACACAAACTCAGCCTAGTTTTGGGGACATAGGTATGGCAGGCCCGATCTACAAACCATGAGAAGAACTCTTCAGGATATGTAGAAAGTGCGAGTCTGAGGTGTTTGCTCAGGTTTGTGTCTCTGGATTTTGTATCAGCGATGGCACAATCTACAGACCTGAATCGAGATCAGGTGCATCTGAAGTCAGGGCGAGGATCAGACGATCGCTCAAGTTGGTGTTTCTGTCCCTGATGGGCCCTTCACGAAGGGGCGGCATCACGAGGCCATGGGGATTTTCCCACGATGGAATTTGTGAGAAGCTCCAAACTGCAAAGTGTCTTCTGCAGGACAATTGAGACCTGTTGTTTGGCTCCAGGCCAATGATTCTGAGCAGGGTTCTAAGGATGAATGGCTGGGTAGCCCACCTCACATTCCAGTTGTCTCCTAGAAACAAGATAGGTTAGATCTGCTGGATCTGGGGGAGCAACCGAGGAGGCTGAGTTGAAATGGACTCCCCTATGGATGGGTCCTAATGTGCTTTTATTTCTATGGAGACCTTGGAATGTAGCCGTGGCTCTGGGGCCCTGAAGGGTTCTCCTAAACAGAGGCTTTGACACAGCTCCAACGTGCATGTTTCCCATGTGTAGATGAGATTTGTTCTGATGGGTGAGTCAAGAAACAGCCATATGCTCGTATTGAAATCCAGGCCTCTGAGGAGAGATGCCTGGAAACCAAAGCAATGGATCCGATTAGTGCCTAGGGGCCTGTTCGTTCCTTTTTACCTCTGGGGACATCAGTCTACGGGTCTGAGTGCAGGTAGGTGCTCAGATGGGCTCAGATTGCCCCTGTTTTTCCTGGGAAGCCACCACTATTGAGATGGATCAGGGACTTTGGAGATTTATCCTATTAGAAGGGATGTGGCCATTGGAATGGGCACACACAATTCCCTTGGAGAGGGCAAGTACAGTCCTCAGGTTTGGCTCCAGTGGCCTGAGCCTGTTGGTTGTGTAGGCCAGGGCTGTTTGGACAGTTGTCTGAAATAACAAACTTGGCTTTAGTTTCAGGTCATAGGTATGGCAGGACTTAAACTACAGACCATGAGGAGAACTTTTCGGGATTTGAGAAAAGGGCGAGTGTGAGGCTCTTGCTCATGTTTTTGTCTCTGGATATCGTGTCACTCATGGTCGTGAAATTTCTGGGTGACTTCATGGGAAATGGACGAGTCTTACTCCCTGGTGGTTTGGACCAGTCCAAAGCGTTTGGGGTCACTCTGTGGGATGGAAGAAGTCCGTTTTTTTTTTTTTTTTTGATGTTGTTTTCTATTTAACCTCAGGTGTCCCACCAATTTAGGGATTCCAGAGTAGAGCCCTGGGGGGGTGGTGACTGGATATTCAGAAATCTGGTTAAAAATTGGGGCGTAGGGACATATCAAGCCCATTATGACAACTAATGGTCCAGTCACTGAGAGGACTTACTAGAGGACAGGACTCATGCTGAGGGTCACAATGCGTTGTTATGCTTTGGTCGCACTCAAGAATGGGCGGGGCCTCAGGGTGAATGCTGGTTTCTCCTACACTGAATGTTGGACGGCGTGCCAAACACAAGCTTTCTTACCATGGGTAAGGAGGTGTTCTGATTTCTGCATCAACTCACCCCTGGGCAGTGATTGGAGATAATGTCTCGGTTCTGAGGCCTGAAAACTGAGGTAGGGAAGAGAGGATGACCTAAGGACAAGGTGGTCTTATATGCTCAGTGTGCGGACTGCTTTCCGGGTGTTGGTCAGGAGGTCCGGGCTCAGGTTGTGTCCGACAGTGCATTAGTGCCCAGGTTAGACTATATCATTTTGGTGAAGTCGAGTGCTGTGGAGGTTTATCCTCATTGAAGGTGCCTGGGCAGCTCATGAGGCAATAATTTTTTTCTAGAGGGCAGGCAGAGTGCTGCATTGTGGGTACGGAATTGCCAAACTTGAGGGCTTCGGGGCCAGGAGTGTGAGGACGGAAGTCTGAGAAGACAAGCAAGACTTGGGTTTCAGGGCGAGGGCACGGAACGTACCCCCTGCAGATCTGAAACAATACTAATGCATCTGAAGTCAGGGCGAGGATCAGACGTTGGCTCAGGTTGGAGTTTCCGTGCATGACGGCCGCTTCATGAAGGGAGTGGAATCTCGAGGCCATTGAGGTTTTCCCACGTTGGGAGTTGTGGGATGCCCCCTTCAAGGATTCCTTCTGCGGGACAATAGAGACCTTTTGGACAGCTCCAGGACATCCCATATGGAATGACTCCAGAGCACTGTTCGAGGATGGATGCCTTGGAAGCCCGCCTTGCATTCCAATTGTCTCCTAGCAACAAGGCAGTTTAGATCTGATGGCTCAGCGGGAGCAACCGGGGTGGCTGAGTTGAAATGGACTTTCCTGAGGATGGGTCCTAATGTGTTTTTGTGTCCATGAGGGCCTTGGAATGGGGCGGTGGCACCGGGACCCTGAAGTACTCTCCTATGCTTTGGACATGGCTCCCATGCACAGGTTTCCTTGTGGAGACGAGATGACTTCTGCTGGGTGCCTCAGCAAAACCCCTATGCTCGTATTTGAATCAGGCTTTTGAGGAGACATGCCTGTAAACCAAGGCAATGGATCCTATTATGGCCTAGGGTCCTGTCTGGTTCAATCTTCTCCTCTGGGGACTTCCATTTATGGTATGAGTGGTGGTAGATTATCAGCTGATGTCAGACAGCCCTTGTTTGTTCCGGGCAACCTACACGATTGGAAAGGCCTCAGGTACTTTGGAGGTTTCTCCTAATTTGTACGATTTTGGACAATGGAATGGGCAGAATTCCCATGGATTGGTAGGCATAGTCCTAATGTGTGGCTCCAGGGGCCCCAGCCTGGAGAGTGTGTGTCCCTGGACTTTGAGGACAGAAGTCTGAAAACACAAACTCAGCTTAGGTTTGGGGACGTAGGTATGGCAGGCCCGATCTACAAACCATGAGAAGAACTCTTCAGGATATGAAGAAAGTGCGAGTCTGAGGTGCTTGCTTAGGTTTTTGTCTCTGGATTTTGTATCAGCGATGGCACAATCTACAGACCTGAATCGAGATCTCGTGCATCTGAAGTCAGGGCGAGGATCAGATGATCGCTCAAGTTGGTGTTTCTGTCCCTGATGGCCCCTTCAAGAAGGGGGGGGCATCACGAGGCCATGGGGGTTTTCCCACGATGAGTGTTAGAAGCTCCAAACTGCAAAGTGTCTTCTGCAGGACAATTGAGACCTGTTGTTTGGCTCCAGGCCAATGATTCTGAGCAGGGTTCTAAGGATGCATGGCTGGGTAGCCCACTTCGCATTCCAATTGTCTACTAGACACAAGACAAATTAGATCTGCTGGATCTGGGGGAGCAACCGAGGAGGCTGTGTTGAAATGGACTCTCCTATGGATGGGTCCTAATGTGCTTTTGTGTCGATGGAGACCTTGGAATGAAGTGGTGGCACTGGGGTCCTGAGGGTTCTCCTAAACAGAGGCTTTGACACAGCTCCAACGTGCAAGTTTCCCATGGGTAGATGAGATGTTTTCTGATGGGTGAGTCAAGAAACAGCCATATGCTGGTTTTGAAATCCAGGCCTCTGAGGAGAGATGCCTGGAAACCAAAGCAATGTATATGATTAGTGCCTAGGTGCCTGTTCTTTCCTTTTTACCTCTGGGGATATCTGTCTATGGGTCTGAGTACAGGTAGGTGATCAGATCGGCTCAGATTGCCCCTGTTTTACCTGGGAAGCCACCACTAATGAGATGGATCAGGGACTTTAGAGGTTTATCCTATTAGAAGGGATGTGGCCATTGGAATGGGCACACACAATTCCCTTGGAGAGGGCAAGTACAGTCCTCAGGTTTCGCTCCAGGGGCCTGAGCCTTTAGGTTGTGTAGGCCAGGGCTGTTTGGACAGTTGTCTGAAAACACAAACTTGGCTTATGTTTCAGGTCATGTATGGCAGGACTTATCTACAGACCATGAGGAGAACTTTTCGGGATATGAGAAAAGGGCGAGTGTGAGGCTCTTGCTCAAGTTTTTGTCTCTGGATATCGTGTCACTCATGGTCGTGAAATTTCTGGGTGACTTCATGGGAAATGGACGAGTCTTACTCTCTGGTGGTTTGGACCAGTCCAAAGAGTTTGGGGTCACTCTGTGGGAAGGAAGAAGTCCGTTTTTTTTTTTTTTTTGATGTTGTTTTCTTTTTAACCTCAGGTGTCCCACCAAATGAGAGATTCCAGAGTAGAGCCCTGGGGGGGGGGTGACTGGACAATCAGAAATCTGGTTAATAATTGGGCCTAGGGTCATATCAATCCCATTATGACATCTAATGGTCCAGTCACTGAGAGGACTTACTAGAGGACAGGACTCATGCTGAGGGTCACAATGCGTGTTTATGCCCTTGTCCCACTCAAGAATGGGCGGGGCCTCAGGGTGAATGCTGGTTTCTCCTACACTGAACGTTGGACGACGTGCCAACCACAAGCTTTCTTACCGTGGGTAAGGAGGTGTTCTGATTTCTGCATCACACTCACCCCTGGGCAGTGATTGGAGATAATGTCTCGGTTCTGAGGCCTGAAAACTGAGGTAGGGAAGAGGTGATGACCTAAGGCCATGGTGGGTCTTATGTGCTCAGTGTGCGGTCTGCTTTCCGGGTGTTGGTCAGGAGGTCCGGGCTCAGGTTCTGTCCGACATTGCATTAGTGCCCAGGTTAGAATATTTAATTTGGGTAAAGTCGAGTGCTGTGGAGGTTTATCCTCATTGAAGGTGCCTGGGCAGCTCATGAGGCAATAATTTTTTTCTAGAGGGCAGGCAGAGTGCTGCATTGTGGGTCCGGAATTGCCAAACATGAGGCCTTCGAGGCCAGGAGTGTGAGGACGGAAGTCTGAAAAGACAAGCTAGACTTGGGTTTTAGGGCGAGGGCACGGCAAGTACCCCTGCAGATCTGAACCAATACTCATGCATCTGAATCAGGGGGATGATCAGACGTTGGCTCAGGTTGGAGTTTCTGTGCATGATGGCCGTTTCATGAAAGGAGTGGAATCTCGAGGCCATTGAGGTTTTCCGACGTTGGGAGTTGTGGGATGCCCCCTTCAAGGATTCCTTCTGCGGGACAATTGAGACCTGTTGGACAGCTCCAGGACATCCCATATGGAATGACTCCAGAGCACCGTTCGAGGATGGATGCCTGGAAGCCAGCTTCGCATTCCAATTGTCTCCTAGCAACAAGACAGTTTAGATCTGATGGCTCTGCGGGAGCAACCGGGGTGGCTGAGTTGAAATGGACTTTCCTGAGGATGGGTCCTAATGTGTTTTTGTGTCCATGAGGGCCTTGGAAAGGATCGGTGGCACCGGGACCCTGAAGTTCTCTCCTATGCTTTGGACATGGCTCCCATGCACAGGTTTCCTTGTGGAGACGAGATGACTTCTGCTGGGTGCCTCAGCAACACCCCTATGCTCATATTGGAATCAGGCTTTTGAGGAGACATGCGTGTAAACCAAGGCAATGGATCCTATTATGGCCTAGGGTCCTGTCTGGTTCAATCTTCTCCTCTGGGGACAGCCATTTATGGTATGAGTGGAGGTAGATTATCAGCTGGTGTCAGACAGCCCTTGTTTGTTCCGGGCGACCTACACTATTGGGATGGCCTCAGGGACTTTGGAGGTTTCTCCTAATTTGTACGATTTTGGACAATGGAATGGGCAGAATTCTCATGGATTGGTAGGCACAGTCCTAATGTGTGGCTCCAGGGGCCCCAGCCTGGAGGATGTGTGGCCCAGGACTTGAGGACAGAAGTCTGAAAACACAAACTCAGCTTAGGAAGGGGACGTAGGTATGGCAGGACCGATCTACAAACCATGAGAAGAACTCTTCAGGATATGAAGAAAGTGCGAGTCTGAGGCGCTTGCTCAGGTTTTTGTCTCTGGATTTTGTATCAGCGATGGCACAATCTACAGACCTGAATCGAGATCTCGTGCATCTGAAGTCAGGGCGAGGATCAGACGATCGCTCAAGTTGGTGTTTCTGTCCCTGATGGCCCCTTCACGAAGGGGGGGCATCACGAGGCCATGGGGGTTTTCCCACGATGGGATTTGTGAGAAGCTCCAAACTGCAAAGTGTCTTCTGCAGGACAATTGAGACCTGCTGTTTGGCTCCAGGCCAATGATTCTGAGCAGGGTTCTAAGGATGCATGGCTGGGTAGCCCACCTCGCAGTCCAATTGTCTCCTAGACACAAGACAGGTTATATCTGCTGGATCTGGGGGAGCAACCGAGGAGGCTGAGTTGAAATGGACTCTCCTATGGATGGGTCCTAATGTGCTTTTGTGTCTATGGAGACCTTGGAATGAAGCGGTGGCACTGGGGCCCTGAAATGTTCTCCTAAACAGATGCTTTGACACAGCTCCAACGTGCAAGTTTCCCATGTGTAGATGAGATGTTTTCTGATGGGTGAGTCAAGAAACAGCCATATGCTGGTTTTGAAATCCAGGCCTCTGCGGAGAGATGCCTGGAAACCAAAGCAATGGATATGATTAGTGCCTAGGGGCCTGTTCTTTCCTTTTTACCTCTGGGGACATCTGTCTATGGGTCTGAGTACAGGTAGGTGCTCAGATCGGCTCAGATTGCCCCTGTTTTACCTGGGAAGTTACCACTAATGAGATAGATCAGGGACTTTGGAGGTTTATCGTATTAGAAGGGATGTGGCCATTGGAATGGGCACACACAATTCCCTTGGAGAGGGCAAGTACAGTCCTCAGGTTTGGCTCCAGGGGCCTGAGCCTATAGGTTGTGTAGGGCAGGGCTGTTTGGACAGTTGTCTGAAAACACAAACTTGGCTTATGTTTCAGGTCATGTATGGCAGGACTTATCTACAGACCATGAGGAGAACTTTTCGGGATTTGAGAAAAGGGCGAGTGTGAGGCTCTTGCTCAAGTTTTTGTCTCTGGATATCGTGTCACTCATGGTCGTGAAATTTCTGGGTGACTTCATGGGAAATGGACGAGTCTTACTCCCTGGTGGTTTGGACCAGTCCAAAGCGTTTGGGGTCACTCTGTGGGATGGAAGAGGTCCGTTTTTTTTTTTTTTGATGTTGTTTTTTTTTTAACCTCAGGTGGCTCACCTAATGAGGGATTCCTGAGTAGCGCCCTTGGGGGGGGGTGACTGGACATTCAGAAATCTGGTTAAAAATTGGCGCCTAGGGACATATCAAACCCATTATGACATCTAATGGTCCAGTCTCTGAGAGGACTTACTAGAGGACAGTACTCATGCTAAGGGTCACAATGCGTGTTTATGTCCTTGTCGCACTCAAGATTGGGCGGGGCCTCAGGGTGAATGCTGGTTTCTCTTACACTGAACGTTGGACGACGTGCCAACCACAAGCTTTCTTACCATGGGTAAGGAGGTGTTCTGATTTCTGCATCACACTCACCCCTGGGCAGTGATTGGAGATAATGTCTCGGTTCTGAGGCCTGAAAACTGAGGTAGGAAAGAGATGATGACCTAAGGCCATGGCAGGGCTTATGTGCTCAGTGTGCTCTGTGCTTTCCGGGTGTTGGTCAGGAGGTCCGGGCTCAGGTTGTGTCCGACAGTGCATTAGTGCCCAGGTTAGACTATATAATTTGTGTGAAGTCGTGTGCTGTGGAGGTTTATCCTCATTGAAGGTGCCTGTACAGCTCATGATGCAATAATTTTTTTCTAGGGGGCAGGCAGAGTGCTGCATTGTGGGTCCGGAATTGCCAAACTTGAGGGCTTCGGGGCCAGGAGTGTGAGGACGGAATTCTGAGAAAACAAGCTAGACTTGGGTTTCAGGGCGAGGGCACGGCAGGTACCCCCTGCAGATCTGAACCAATACTCATGAATCTGAAGTCAGGGCGAGGATCAGACGTTGGCTCAGGTTGGAGTTTCCGTGCATGACGGCCGCTTCATGAAGGGAGTGGAATCTCGAGGCCATTAAGGATTTCCCACGTTGGTAGTTGTGGGATGCCCCCTTCAAGGATTCCTTTTGCGGGACAATTGAGACCTGTTGGACAGCTCCAGGACATCCCTTATGGAATGACTCCAGAGCACCGTTCGAGGATGGATGCCTGGGAATCCCGCCTTGCACACCAATTGTCTACTAGCAATAAGATAGATTAGATCTGATGGCTCTGCGGGAGCAACCGGGGTGGCTGTGTTGAAATGGAATTTCCTGAGGATGGGTCCTAATGTGTTTTTGTGTCCATGAGGGCCCTGGAATGGGGCGGAGGTACCGGGACCATGAAGTACTCTCCTATGCTTTGGACATGGCTCCCATGCACAGGTTTCCTTGTGGAGATGAGATGAGTTCTGCTGGGTGCCTCAGCAAAACCCCTATGCTCGTATTGGAATCAAGCTTTTGAGCAGACATGCCTGTAAACCAAGGGAATGGATCCTATTATGGCCTAGGGTCCTGTCTGGTTCAATCTTCTTTTCTGGGGACATCCATGTATGGTATGAGTGGAGGTAGATTATCAGCTGGTGTCAGACAGCCCTTGTTTGTTCCGAGCGACCTACAAAATTGGGATAGCCTCAGGGATTTTGGAGGTTTCTCCTAATTTGTACGATTTTGGACAATGGAATGGGCAGAATTCCCATGGATTTGTAGGCACAGTCCTAATGTGTGGCTTCAGAGGCTCCAGCATGAGGGTGTGTGGCCCAGGACTTTGAGGACAGAAGTCTGAAAACACAAACTCAGCTTAGGTTTGGGGACGTAGGTATGGCAGGCCCGATCTACAAACCATGAGAAGAACTCTTCAGGATATGAAGAAAGTGCGAGTCTGAGGCTCTTGCTCAGGTTTTTGTCTCTGGATTTTGTATCAGCGATGGCACAATTTACAGACCTGAATCGAGATCTCGTGCATCTGTAGTCAGGGCGAGGATCAGACGATCGCTCAAGTTGGTGTTTCTGTCCCTGATGGCCCATTCACGAAGGGGGGGCATTACGAGGCTATGGGGGTTTTCCCACGATGGGATTTGTGAGAAACTCTGAACTGCAAAGTGTCTTCTGCAGGACAATTGCGACCTGCTGTTTGGCTCCGCCAATGATTCTGAGCAGGGTTCTAAGGATGCATGGCCTGGTAGCCCACCTCGCATTCCAATTGTCTCCTAGACACAAGACAAGTTAGATCTGCTGGATCTGGGGGAGCAACTGAGGAGGCTGAGTTGAAATGGACTCTCCTATGGATGGGTCCTAATGTGCTTTTGTGTCTATGGAGACCTTGGAATGAAGCCGTGGCACTGGGGTCCTGAAGGGTTGTCCTAAACAGAGGCTTTGACACAGCTCCAAAGTGCAGGTTTCCCTTATGTAGATGAGATGTTTTCTGATCGGTGAGTCAAGAAACAGCCATATGCTGGTTTTGAAATCCAGGCCTCTGAGGAGAGATGCCTGGAAACCAAAGCAATGGATATGATTAGTGCCTAGGGGCCTGTTCTTTCCTTTTTACCTCTGGGGACATCTTTCTATGGGTCTGAGTACAGGTAGGTGCTCAGATGGGCTCACATTGCCCCTGTTTGACCTGGGAAGCCACCACTAATTAGATGAATCAGGGACTTTGGAGGTTTATCCTATTAGAAGGGATGTGGCCATTGGAATGGGCACAAACAGTTCCCTTGGAGAGGGCAAGTACAGTCCTCAGGTTTGGCTCCAGGGGCCTGAGCCTGTAGGTTGTGTAGGCCAGGGCTGTTTGGACAGTTGTCTGAAAGCACAAACTTGGCTTATGTTTCAGGTCATAGGTATGGCAGGACTTATCTACAGACCATGAGGAGAACTTTTCGGGATTTGAGAAAAGGGCGAGTGTGAGGCTCTTGCTCAAGTTTTTGTCTCTGGATATCGTGTCACTCATGGTCGTGAAATTTCTGGGTGACTTCATTGGAAATGGACGAGTCTTACTCCCTGGTGGTTTGGCCCAGTCCAAATCATATGGGGTCACTCTGTGGGATGGGATGGATGAAGTCCGTTTTTTTTTTTTTTATGTTGTTTTCTTTTTAACCTCAGGTGTCCCACCAAATGAGGGATTCCAGAGTAGAGCCCTGGTGGGGGGTGACTGGACAATCAGAAATCTGGTTAAAAATTGGGGCTTAGGGACATATCAAGCCCATTATGACATCTAATGGTCCAGTCACTGAGAGGACTTACTAGAGGACAGGACTCATGCTGAGGGTCACAATGCGTGTTTATGCCCTTGTCGCACTCAAGAATGGGCGGGGCCTCAGGGTGAATGCTGGTTTCTCCTACACTGAACGTTGGACAACGTGCCAACCACAAGGTTTCTTACAATGGGTAAGGAGGTGTTCTGATTTCTGCATCACACTCACCTCTGGGGAGTGAGGGGAAATAATGTCTCGGTTCTGAGGCCTGAAAACTGTGGTAAGGAAGAGATGATGACCTAAGGCCATGGCGGGTCTTATGTGCTCAGTGTGCGCTCTGGTCAGGAGGTCCGGGCTCAGGTTGTGTCCGACAGTGCATTAGTGCCCAGGTTAGACTATATAATTTGGGTAAAGTCGAGTGCTGTGTAGGTTTATCCTCATTGAATGTGCCTGGGCAGCTCTTGAGGCAATCATTTTTTTCTAAAGGGAAGGCAGAGTGCTGCATTGTGGGTCCGGAATTGCCAAACTTGGGCTTATATCAACGATGGCCGTGGAATGTGGGGAGGTTTCATGGGCCATGCACGAATCTTCCTCTCTGTGGATTTGGCCCGATCCCAATTGTTATTCGTCAATCTGTGGGATGGGAGGTATCCTTTCAGGTTTATTATCTCAGGTGTCTGAACAAAAGAGGAATTCCAAAGCAGAGCCCTGGGGAAGAGTGAAGGGAAAACCCAAACTATGGTTAAAAATTGGGGCCTAGGGGCAAGGCAGGCACAATAAGCTGTCTCTTCACACAGCCACTGAGAGGCCTTACTTGAGGGCTGGGCTCAGGCTGCGGGTCACAGTGCGTGTTTGTGACCAATGTGGCACTCGAGCATGGGCGGTGCCTCATGGGCCAATCTGGTTTCAACTACACTGGAACTTGGACAACATGCCAATCACAAGGTCTCTTGCCATGGGGAAGGTGTTCTGATTTCTACATCATTTTCAACCCTGGGCCATGGTGGAGATAAGGTCTAGGTTCTGAAGCCTGAAAAATCAGAGTTGGGAAGAGATGACGATCTAAGGCGATGGCGCGTCTGATATGCTCAGTGTGCGGTCAACTGCCTGGGTGTTGGTCAGGAGGTTCTGGCTCAGGTTGTGTCAGACAGTGCACTAGTGCCCAAGTTAGACTATATAATTTGGGTACAGTCGAGTGCCCTGTAGGTTTATCCTCATTTGAGGTGCCTGGGCACCTCATTAGGCAAGATATTTTTTCTAGAGGGCAGGCAAAGTGCTGCATTGTGGGTCCGGAATTGCCAAACTTGAGGGCTTCTGGGACAGGAGTGTGAGGACAGAAGTCTGAGAACACGAGCTAGAGTTGAGTTTCAGGCCGAGGGCACGGCTGGTACCCCCTGCAGTCGCAACCAAAATCTCAAGCATCTGAAGTCACGGCGAGGATCAGATGTTGGCTCAGGTTGGAGTTTCTGTGCATGACTGCCCCTTCATGAAAGGAGTGGAAACTCAAGGCCATGGAGCTTTTCCCACGTTGGGAGTTGTGTGATGCCCCCTTCAAAGATTCCTTCTGCGGGACAATTAAGACCTGTTGGGCAGCTCCAGGACATCCCATATGGAATGACTCCAGAGCACCGTTCGAGGATGGATGCCCGGAAGCCCGCCTCTCATTCCAATTGTCTCCTAGCAACAATACAGTTGAGATCGGATGGCTCTGCGGGAGCAACCGGGGTGGCTGAGTTGAAATGGGCTTTCCTGAGGATGGGGCCTAAAGTGTGTTTGTGTCCATGAGGGCCTTGGAATGGGGCGGTGGCACCGGGACCCTGAAGTATTCTCCTAAGCTTTTGACATAGCTCCCATGCACAAGTTTCCTTGTGGAGAGGAGATTTGTTCTGATGGGTGCCTCAGGAAAACCCTTATGCTGGTCTTGGAATCCAGGCCCTTGAGGAGACATGCCTGTAAACCAAAGCAATGGATCTGATTATTGCCTAGGATCCTGTCTGGTTCAATCTTCTTCTCTGGGGATATCCGTCTATGGAATGAGTGGAGGTAGATGCTCACCTGGTGTCAGACCACGCTTGTTTGTCCCTGGAGACCTACACTATTGGGATTGCCTCGGGGACTTTGGAGAGTTCTCCCAATTTGTAAGATTTTGGACAATGGAATGGGCAGAATTCCCATGGATTGGGTAGGCACAGTCCGAATGTGTGGCTCCAGGGGCGCCAGCCTGGAGGCTGTGTGGCCCAGGACTTTGAGGACAGAAGTCTGAAAACACAAACTCACCTTATGTTTGGGGACGTAGGTATGGCAGGCCCAATCTACAAACCAGAGAAGAACTCTTCAGGATATGAAGAAAGAGCGAGTCTGAGGCACTTGCTCAGGCTTTTGTCTCTGGATTTTATATCAATGATGGCCGTGGAATGTGGGGAGACCTCATGGGCCATGGACGAATCTTCCTCTCTGTGGATTTGTCCCGGTCCCAATTATTTTTCGTCAATCTGTGGGATGGGAGGTCTCTTTTCAGGTTTATTACCTCAGGTGTCCGAACAAAAGAAGAATTCCAAAGCAGAGCCCTGGGGAAGAGTGAAGGGACAACCCAAACTATGGTTAAAAATTGGGGCCTAGGGGCATGGTAGGCCAAATAAGCTGTCTCTTCATCCAGCCACTGAGCGGCCTTACTTGAGGACTGGGCTCAGGCTGAGGGTCAAATGTGTGTTTGTGACAAATGTGGCCCGTGAGCATCGGCGGGGCCTCATGGGCCAAACTGGTTTCAACTACACTGGAACTTGGACAACATGCCAATCACAAGGTCTCTTGCCATGGGGAAGGTGTTCTGATTTCTGCATCATTTTCAATCGTGAGCAGTGATTGGACATAAGGTATAGGTTCTGAAGCCTGAAACATGGCTGTTGGGAAGAGATGACGACCTAAGGCGATGGCGCGTCTGATATGCTCAGTGTGCGGTCAGCTACCTGGGTGTTGGTCAGGAGGTTCTGGCTCAGGTTGTTTCAGACAGTGCACTAGTGCCCAGGTTAGACTATATAATTTGGGTACAGTCGAGTGCCGTGTAGGTTTATCCTCATTTGAGGTGCCTGGGCACCTCATTAGGCAAGATATTTTTTCTAGAGGGCAGGCAGAGTGCTGCATTGTGGGTCCGGAATTGCTAAACTTTTTGGCTTCTGGGCCAGGAGTGTGAGGACAGAAGTCTGAGAACACAAGCTAGACTTGAGTTTCAGCCCGAGGGCACTGCTGGTACCCCCTGCAGTCGCAACCATAATCTCAAGCATCTGAAGTCACGGTGAGGATCAGTCGTTGGCTCAGGTTGGAGTTTCTGTGCATGACCGCCCCTTCATGAACGGAGCGGAATCTCAAGGCCATGGAGGTTTTCCGACGTGGGAGTGGTGGGATGCCCCCTTCAATGATTCCTTCTGTGTGACAATTGAGACCTGTTGGGCAGCCCAGGACATCCCATATGGAATGACCAGAGCACCCTTGGAGAATGGATGCCAGGGAAGCCCGCCTCGCAATCCAATTGTCTACTAGCCACAATACAGTTGAGATCGGATCCCTCTGCGGGAGCAACCGGGGTGGTTGAGTTGAAATGGACTTTCCTGAGGATGAGCCCTAATGTGTGTTTCTGTCCATGAGGGACTTGAAATGGGGCGGTGGCACTGGGACCCTGAAGTATTCTCCTAAGCTTTTGACATAGCTCCCATGCACAAGTTTCCTTGTGGAGAGGAGATTTGTTCTGATGGGTGCCTCAGGAAACCCATTATGCTGGTATAGGAATCCAAACTTTTGAAGAGACATGCCTGTAAACCAAAGCAATGTATTCGATTATGGCCTAGGGTCCTGTCTTGTTCATTCTTCTTCTCTGGGGATATTCATCTATGGAATGAGTGGAGGTAGATGCTCATCTGGTGTCTTACTGCCCTTGTTTGTCCCCGGAGACCTACACTATTGGTTTGGCCTCAGGGACTTTGGAGAGCTCTCCTAATTTGTACGATTTTGGACAATGGAATGAGCAGAATTCCCATGGATTGGGTAGGCACAGTCCTAATGTGTGGCTTCAGAGGCCCCATCATGAGGGTGTGTGGCCCAGGACTTTGAGGACAGAAGTCTGAAAGCACAAACTCAGCTTATGTTTGGGGATGTAGGTATGGCAGGCCCAATCTACAAATCATGAGAAGAAATCTTCAGGATATGAAGAAAGAGCGAGTCTGAGGCACTTGCTCAGGCTTTTGCATTTGGATTTTATATCAACGATGGCCGTGGAATGGGGGAAGACTCATGGGCCATGGACGAATCTTCCTCTCGGTGGATTTGGCCCGATCCCAATTGTTTTTCGTCAATCTGTGGGATGGGATGTCTCCTTTCAGGTTTATTACCTCAGGTGTATGAACAAAAGAGGAATTCCAAAGCAGAGCCCTGGGGAAGAGTGAAGGGAAAACCCAAACTATGGTTAAAAATTGGGGCCTAGGGGCATGGCAGGCACAATAAGCTGTCTCTTCATCCAGCCACTGAGAGGCCTTACTTGAGGGCTGGGCTCAGGCTGAGGGTCACAGTGTGTGTTTGTGACCAACGTGGCACGCGAGCATGGGCGGGGCCTCATGGGCCACACTGGTTTCAACTACACTGGACCTTGGACAACGTGCCAATCACAAGGTCTTGCCATGGGGAAGGTGTTTTGATTTCTGCATCATTTTCAACCCTGGGCAGTGGTTGGAGATAAGGTCTAGGATCAGAAGCCTGAAAACCGCAGTTGGGAAGACATGACAATCTAAGGCGATGGCGCATCTGATATGCTCAGTGTGCGATCAACTGCCTGGGTGTTGGTCAGGAGGTTCTGGCTCAGGTTGTGTCAGACAGTGCACTAGTGCCCAAGTTAGACTATATAATTTGGGTAAAGTCGAGTGCCCTGTAGGTTTATCCTCATTTGAGGTGCCTGAGCACCTCATTAGGCAAGATATTTTTTCTGGAGGGCAGGCAGAGTGCTGCATTGTGGGTCCGGAATTGCTAAACTTTTTGGCTTCTGGGCCAGGAGTGTGAGGACAGAAGTCTGAGAACACAAGCTAGACTTGAGTTTCAGCCCGAGGGCACTGCTGGTACCCCCTGCAGTCGCAACCATAATCTCAAGCATCTGAAGTCACGGTGAGGATCAGTCGTTGGCTCAGGTTGGAGTTTCTGTGCATGACCGCCCCTTCATGAACGGAGCGGAATCTCAAGGCCATGGAGGTTTTCCGACGTGGGAGTGGTGGGATGCCCCCTTCAATGATTCCTTCTGTGTGACAATTGAGACCTGTTGGGCAGCCCAGGACATCCCATATGGAATGACCAGAGCACCCTTGGAGAATGGATGCCAGGGAAGCCCGCCTCGCAATCCAATTGTCTACTAGCCACAATACAGTTGAGATCGGATCCCTCTGCGGGAGCAACCGGGGTGGTTGAGTTGAAATGGACTTTCCTGAGGATGAGCCCTAATGTGTGTTTCTGTCCATGAGGGACTTGAAATGGGGCGGTGGCACTGGGACCCTGAAGTATTCTCCTAAGCTTTTGACATAGCTCCCATGCACAAGTTTCCTTGTGGAGAGGAGATTTGTTCTGATGGGTGCCTCAGGAAACCCATTATGCTGGTATAGGAATCCAAACTTTTGAAGAGACATGCCTGTAAACCAAAGCAATGTATTCGATTATGGCCTAGGGTCCTGTCTTGTTCATTCTTCTTCTCTGGGGATATTCATCTATGGAATGAGTGGAGGTAGATGCTCATCTGGTGTCTTACTGCCCTTGTTTGTCCCCGGAGACCTACACTATTGGTTTGGCCTCAGGGACTTTGGAGAGCTCTCCTAATTTGTACGATTTTGGACAATGGAATGAGCAGAATTCCCATGGATTGGGTAGGCACAGTCCTAATGTGTGGCTTCAGAGGCCCCATCATGAGGGTGTGTGGCCCAGGACTTTGAGGACAGAAGTCTGAAAGCACAAACTCAGCTTATGTTTGGGGATGTAGGTATGGCAGGCCCAATCTACAAATCATGAGAAGAAATCTTCAGGATATGAAGAAAGAGCGAGTCTGAGGCACTTGCTCAGGCTTTTGCATTTGGATTTTATATCAACGATGGCCGTGGAATGGGGGAAGACTCATGGGCCATGGACGAATCTTCCTCTCGGTGGATTTGGCCCGATCCCAATTGTTTTTCGTCAATCTGTGGGATGGGATGTCTCCTTTCAGGTTTATTACCTCAGGTGTATGAACAAAAGAGGAATTCCAAAGCAGAGCCCTGGGGAAGAGTGAAGGGAAAACCCAAACTATGGTTAAAAATTGGGGCCTAGGGGCATGGCAGGCACAATAAGCTGTCTCTTCATCCAGCCACTGAGAGGCCTTACTTGAGGGCTGGGCTCAGGCTGAGGGTCACAGTGTGTGTTTGTGACCAACGTGGCACGCGAGCATGGGCGGGGCCTCATGGGCCACACTGGTTTCAACTACACTGGACCTTGGACAACATGCCAATCACAAGGTCTTGCCATGGGGAAGGTGCTTTGATTTCTGCATCATTTTCAACCCTGGGCAGTGGTTGGAGATAAGGTCTAGGTTCAGAAGCCTGAAAACCGCAGTTGGGAAGACATGACAATCTAAGGCGATGGCGCATCTGATATGCTCAGTGTGCGGTCAACTGCCTGGGTGTTGGTCAGGAGGTTCTGGCTCAGGTTGTGTCAGACAGTGCACTAGTGCCCAAGTTAGACTATATAATTTGGGTAAAGTCGAGTGCCCTGTAGGTTTATCCTCATTTGAGGTGCCTGAGCACCTCATTAGGCAAGATATTTTTTCTGGAGGGCAGGCAGAGTGCTGCATTGTGGGTCCGGAATTGCTAAACTTTTTGGCTTCTGGGCCAGGAGTGTGAGGACAGAAGTCTGAGAACACGAGCTAGAGTTGAGTTTCAGGCCGAGCACGGCTGGTACCCCCTGCAGTCGCAACCAAAATCTCAAGCATCTGAAGTCAGGGCGAGGATCAGACATTGGCTCAGGTTGGAGTTTCTGTGCATGACTGCCCCTTCATGAAAGGAGCGGAATCTCAAGGCCATGGAGGTTTCCGACGTTGGGAGTGGTGGAATGCCCCCTTCAATGATACCTTCTGTGTGACAATTAAGACCTGTTGGGCAGCTCCAGGACATCCCATATGGAATGACTCCAGAGCATCGTTGGAGGATGGATGCCAGGCAAGCCCGCCTTGCAATCCAATTGTCTACTAGCCACAATACAGTTTAGATCAGATCCCTCTGCGGGAGCAACCGGGGTTGATGAGTTTAATGGACTTTCCTGAGGATGGGCCCTAATGTGTGTTTCTGTCCATGAGGGCCTTGGAATGGGGCGGTGACCCCGGGACCCTGAAGTATTCTCCTAAGCTTTTGAGATAGTTCCCACCACAAGTTTCCTTGTGGAGAGGATATTTGTTCTGATGGGTGCCTCAGGAAACCCATTATGCTGGAATTGGAATCCAGACTTTTGAAGAGATATGCCTGTAAACCAAAGCAATGTATTCGATTATGGCCTAGGGTCCTGTCTTGTTCATTCTTCTTCTCTGGGGATATTCATCTATGGAATAAGTGGAGGTAGATGCTCACCTGGTGTCAGAACACCCTTGTTTGTCCCTGGAGACCTACACTATTGGGATTGCCTCGGGGACTTTGGAGAGTTCTCCCAATTTGTAAGATTTTGGACAATGGAATGGGCAGAATTCCCATGGATTGGGTAGGCACAGTCCGAATGTGTGGCTCCAGGGGCCCCAGCCTGGAGGCTGTGTGGCCCAGGACTTTGAGGACAGAAGTCTGAAAACACAAACTCACCTTATGTTTGGGGACATAGGTATGGCAGGCCCAATCTACACACCATGAGCAGAACTCTTCAGGATATGAAGAAAGAGCGAGTCTGAGGCACTTGCTCAGGCTTTTGTCTCTGGATTTTATATCAACGATGGCCGTGGAATGTGGGGAGGCATCATGGGCCATGGACGAATCTTCCTTTCTGTGGATTGGGGCGGTCCCAATTTTTTTCCGTCAATCTGTGGGATGGGAGGTCTCCTTTCAGGTTTATTACCTCAGGTGTCCGAACAAAAGAGGAATTCCAAAGCAGAGCCCTGGAGAAGAGTGAAGGGACAACCCAAACTATTGTTAAAAATTGGGACCAAGGAGCTTGGCAGGCCCAATAAGCTGTCTCTTCATCCAGTCACTGAGCGGCCTTCCTTGAGACTGGGCTCAGGCTGAGGGTCAAATGTGTGTTTGTGACAATAGTGGCCCGCGAGCATGGGTGGGGCCTCATGGGCCAAACTGGTTTCAACTACACTGGACCTTGGACAACATGCCAATCACAAGGTCTCTTGCCATGGCGAAGGTGTTCTGATTTCTGCACCATTTTCAATCTTGAGCAGTGATTGGACATAAGGTATAAGTTCTGAAGCCTGAAAAATCGCAGTTGGGAAGAGATGACGACCTAAAGCGATGGCGCGTCTGATATGCTCAGTGTGCGGTCAGCTGCCTGGGTGTTGGTCAGGGGGTTCTGGCTGAGGTTGTGTCAGACAGTAAACTAGTGCCCAAGTTAGAGTATATAATTTGGGTACAGTCGAGTTCCCTGTAGGTTTATCCTCATTTGAGGTGCCTGGGCACCTCATTAGGCAAGATATTTTTTCTAGAGAGCAGGCAGAGTGCTGCCTTGTGGGTCCGGAATTGCAAAATGGAGGATTTCCGGGCCAGGAGTTTGAGGACAGAAGTCTGAGAACACAAGATAGACTTGGGCTTCAGGCCGAGGGCATGGTAGGTACCCCCTGCAGATCGGAAACCATATCTCAAGCATCTGAATTCAAGGCGAGGATCAGACGTTGGATCAGGTTGCAGTTTCTGTGCATGACCGCCCCTTCATGAACGGAGCGGAATCTCAAGGCCATGGAGGTTTTCCGACGTGGGAGTGGTGGGATGCCCCCTTCAATGATTCCTTCTGTGTGACAATTGAGACCTGTTGGGCAGCCCAGGACATCCCATATGGAATGACCAGAGCACCCTTGTTGAATGGATGCCAGGGAAGCCCGCCTCACAATACAATTGTCTACTAGCCACAATACAGTTGAGATCGGATCCCTCTGTGAGAGCAACCGGGGTGGCTGAGTTGTAATGGACTTTCCTGAGGATGAGCCCTAATGTGTGTTTCTGTCCATGAGGGACTTGAAATGGGGCGGTGGCACTGGGACCCTGAAGTATTCTCCTAAGCTTTTGACATAGCTCCCATGCACAAGTTTCCTTGTGGAGAGGAGATTTGTTCTTATGGGTGCCTCAGGAAACCAATTATGCTGGTATTGGAATCCAGACTTTTGAAGAGACATGCCTGTAAACCAATGCAATGTATTCGATTATGGTCTAGGGTCCTGTCTTGTTCATTCTTCTTCTCTGGGGATATTCATCTATGGAATGAGTGGAGGTAGATGCTCACCTGGTGTCTTACCGCCCTTGTTTGTCCCCGGAGACCTACACTATTGGTTTGGCCTCAGGGACTTTGGAGAGTTCTTTTAATTTGTACGATTTTGGACAATGGAATGGGCAGAATTCCCATGGATTGGGTAGTCACAGTCCTAATGTGTGGCTTCAGAGGCCCCAGCATGAGGGTGTGTGGCCCAGGACTTTGAGGACAGAAGTCTGAAAACACAAACTCAGCTTAGGTTTTCCCACGTTGGGAGTTGTGGGATGCCACCTTCAAGGATTCCTTCTGCGGGACAATTGAGACCAGTTGGGCAGCTCCATGACATCCCATATGAAATGACTCCAGAGCACCGTTCGAGGATGGATGCCATGGAAGCCCGCCTCTCATTCCAATTGTCTCCTAGCAACAATACAGTTGAGATCGGATGGCTCTGCGGGAGCAAACGGGGTGGCTGAGTTGAAATGGACTTTCCTGAGGATGGGGCCTAAATTGTGTTTGTGTCCATGAGGGCCTTGGAATGGGGTGGTGGCACCGGGACCCTGAAGTATTCTCCTAAGCTTTTGACATAGCTCCAATGCACAAGTTTTCTTGTGGAGAGGAGATTTTTTCTGATGGGTGCCTCAGGAAAACCCTTATGCTGGTCTTGGAATCCAGGCTCTTGAGGAGACATGCCTGTAAACCAAAGCAATGGATCCGATTATTGCCTAGGATCCTGTCTGGTTCAATCTTCTTCCCTGGGGATATCCGTCTATGGAATGAGTGGAGGTAGATGCTCACCTGGTGTCAGACCACCCTTGTTTGTCCCTGGAGACCTACACTATTGGGATTGCCTCGGGGACTTTGGATATTTCTCCCAATTTGTAAGATTTTGGACAATGGAATGGGCAGAATTCCCATAGATTGGGTAGGCACAGTCCGAATGTGTGGCTCCAGGGGCCCCAGCCTGGAGGCTGTGTGGCCCAGGACTTTGAGGACAGAAGTCTGAAAACACAAACTCACCTTATGTTTGGGGACGTAGGTATGGCAGGCCCAATCTACAAACCATGAGAAGAACTCTTCAGGATATGAAGAAAGAGCGAGTCTGAGGCACTTGCTCAGGGTTTTGTCTCTGGATTTTATATCAATGATGGCCGTGGAATGTGGGGAGGCCTCATGGGCCATGGACGAATATCCTCTCTGTGGATTGGGGCGGTCCCAATTATTTTTCGTCAATCTGTGGGATGGGAGGTCTCCTTTCAAGTTTATTACCTCAGGTGTCCGAACAAAAGAAGTATTCTAAAGCAGAGCCCTGGGGAAGAGTGAAGGGACAACCCAAACTATGGTTAAAAATTTGGGGCCTAGGGGCATGGCAGGCCCAATAAGCTGTTTCTTCATCCAGCCACTGAGCGGCCTTACTTGAGGACTGGGCTCAGGCTGAGGGTCAAATGTGTGTTTGTGACAAATGTGGCCCGCGAGCATGGGCGGGGCCTCATGGGTCAAACTGGTTTCAACTACACTGGACCTTGCACAACATGCCAATCACAAGGTCTCTTGCCATGGGGAAGGTGTTCTGATTTCTGCATCATTTTCAATCGTGAGCAGTGATTGGACATAAGGTATAGGTTCTGAAGCCTGAATAATCGTAGTTGGGAAGAGATGACGACCTAAGGCGATGGCGCGTCTGATATGCTCAGTGTGCGGTCAGCCTCCTGGGTGATGGTCAGGAGGTTCTGGCTCAGGTTGTGTCAGACAGTGCATTAGTGCCCAGGTTAGACTATATAATTTGGGTACAGTCGAGTGCCGTGTAGGTTTATCCTCATTTGAGGTGCCTGGGCACCTCATTAGGCAAGATATTTTTTCTAGAGGGCAGGCAGAGTGCTGCCTTGTGGGTCCGGAATTGCCAAACTTTTGGGCTTCTGGGCCAGGAGTGTGAGGACAGAAGTCTGAGAACACAAGCTAGACTTGAGTTTCAGGCCGAGGGCACGGCTGGTACCCCTGCAGTCGCAACCAAAACCTCAAGCATCTGAAGTCATGGCGAGGATCAGATGTTGGCTCAGGTTGGAGTTTCTGTGCATGACTACCCCTTCATGAACGGAGCGGAATCTCAAGGCCATGGAGGTTTTCCGACGTGGGAGTGGTGGGATGCCCCCTTCAATGATTCCTTCTGTGTGACAATTGAGACCTGTTGGGCAGCTCCAGGACATCCCATATGGAATGACTCCAGAGCACCGTTGGAGGATGGATATCAGGCAAGCCCGCCTCGCAATCCACTTGTCTACTAGCCACAATACAGTTGAGATCGGATCCCTCTGCGGGAGCAACCTGGGTGGCTGAGTTGAAATGGACTTTCCTGAAGATGGGCCCTAATGTGTGTTTGTGTCCATGAGGGCCTTGAAATGGGGCGGTGGCACTGGGACCCTGAAGTATTCTCCTAAGCTTTTGACATAGCTCCCATGCACAAGTTTCCTTGTGGAGAGGAGATTTGTTCTGATGGGTGCCTCAGGAAACCCATTATGCTGGTATTGGAATCCAGACTTTTGAAGAGACATGCCTGTAAACCAATGCAATGTATTCGATTATGGCCTAGGGTCCTATCTTGTTCATTCTTCTTCTCTGGGGATATTCATCTATGGAATGAGTGGAGGTAGATGCTCACCTGGTGTCTTACCTCCCTCGTTTGTCCCCGGAGACCTACACTATTGGGATGGCCTCGGGGACTTTGGAGAGTTCTCCTAATTTGTACGTTTTTGGACAATGGAATTGGCAGAATTCCCATGGATTGGGTAGGCACAGTCCTAATGTGTGGCTTCAGGGGCCCTTACCTGAGGGTGTGTGGCTTAGGACTTTGAGGACAGAAGTCTGAAAACACAAATTCAGCTTAGGTTTGGGGATGTATGTATGGCAGGCCCAATCTACAAATCATGAGAAGAAATCTTCAGGATATGAAGAAAGAGCGATTCTGAGGCACTTTCTCAGGTTTTTGCATTTGGATTTTATATCAACGATGGCCGTGGAATGTGGGGTAGACTCATGGGTCATGGACGAATCTTCCTATCTGTGGATTTGGCCCGATCCCTATTATTTTTCGTCAATCTGTGGGATGGGAAGTCTCCTTTCAGGTTTATTACCTCAGGTTTCTGAACAAAAGAGGAATTCCAAAGCAGAGCCCTGGGGAAGAGTGAAGGGAAAACCCAAACTATGGTTAAATATTGGGGCCCGGGGCATGGCAGGCACAATAAGCTGTCTCTACATCCAGCCACTGAGAGGCCTTACTTGAGGGCTCGGCTCAGGCTGAGGGTCACAGTGTGTGTTTGTGACCAATGTGGCACGCGAGCATGGGCGGGGCCTCATGGGCCACACTGGTTTCAACTACACTGGACCTTAAACAACATGCCAATCACAAGGTCTCTTGCCATGGGGAAGGTGTTTTGATTTCTGCATCATTTTCAACCCTGGGCAGTGGTTGGAGATAAGGTCTAGGTTCTGAAGCCTGAAAAATCGCAGTTGGGAAGAGATGACGATCTAAGGCGATGGCGCGTCTGATATGTTCAGTGTGCGGTCAACTGCCTGGGTGTTGGTCAGGAGGTTCTGGCTCAGGATGAGTCAGACAGTGCACTAGTGCCCAAGTTAGACTATATAATTTGGGTACACTCGAGTGCCCTGTAGGTTTATCCTCATTTGAGGTGCCTGGGGACCTCATTAGGCAAGATATTTTTTCTAGAGGGCAGGCTGAGTGCTGCATTGTGGGTCCGGAATTGCCAAACTTTTGGGCTTCTGGGCCAGGAATGTGAGGACAGAAGTCTGAGAACACAAGCTAGACTTGGGCTTCAGGCCGAGGGCACGGGAGGTACCCCCTGCAGATCGGAAACAATATCACAAGCATCTGAAGTCATGGCGAGGATCAGACGTTGTCTCAGGTTGTAGTTTCTGTGCATGACTGCCCCTTCATGAAAGAAGCGGAATCTCAAGGCCATGGAGCTTTTCCCACGTTGGGAGTTGTGTGATGCCCCTTCAGGAATTCCATCAGCGGGACAATTGAGACCTGTTGGGCAGCTCCAGGACATCTCATATGGAATGACTCCAGAGCACCGTTCGAGGATGGATGCCTGGGAAGCCCGCCTCGCATTCCAATTGTCTCCTAGCAACAATACAGTTGAGATCGAATGGCTCTGCGAGAGCAACCGTGGTGGCTGAGTTGAAATGGACTTTCCTGAGGATGGGGCCTTAAGTGTGTTTTTGTCCATGAGGGCCTTGGAATGGGGCAGTGGTTCCGGGACCCTGAAGTATTCTCCTAAGCTTTTGACATAGCTGCCATGCACAAGTTTCCTTGTGGAGAGGAGATTTTTTCTGATGGGTGCCTCAGGAAAACCCTTATGCTGGTCTTGGAATCCAGGCTCTTGAGGAGACATGCCTGTAAACCAAAGCAATGGATCCGATTATTGCCTAGGATCCTGTCTGGTTCAATCTTCTTCTCTGGGGATATCCGTCTATGGAATGAGTGGAGGTAGATGCTCACCTGGTGTCAGACCACCCTTGTTTGTCCCTGGAGACGTACACTATTGGGATTGCCTCGGGGACTTTGGAGAGTTCTCCCAATTTGTAAGATTTTGGACAATGGAATGGGTAGAATTTCCATGGATTGTGTAGGCACAGTCCAAATGTGTGGCTCCAGGGGCTCCAGCCTGGAGGGTGTGTGGCCCAGGACTTTGAGGACAGAAGTCTGAAAACACAAACTCCTTGCTTGGGGACGTAGGTATGGCAGGCCCAATCTACAAATCATGAGAAGAACTCTTCAGGATATGAAGAAGAGCGAATCTGAGGCACTTGCTCAGGCTTTTGTCTCTGGGTTTTATATCAATGATGGCCGTGGAATGTGGGGAGGCATCATGGGCCATGGACGAATCTTCCTCTCTGTGGATTTGGCCCGGTCCCAATTATTTTTCGTCAATCTGTGGGATGGGATTTCTCCTTTCAGGTTTATTACCTCAGGTGTCCGAACAAAAGAGGAATTTCAAAGCAGAGCCCTGGGGAAGAGTGAAGGGACAACCCAAACTATGGTTAAAAATTGGGGCCTAGGGGCATGGCAGGCCCCATATGCTGTCTCTTCATCCAGCCACTGATCGGCCTTACTTGAGGACTGGGCTCAGGCTGAGGGTCAAATGTGTGTTTGTGACAAATGTGGCCCGTGAGCATGGGCGGGGCCTCATGGGCCAAACTGGTTTCAACTACACTGGAACTTGGACAACATGGCAATCACAAGGTCTCTTGCCATGGGGAAGGTGTTCTGATTTCTGCATCATTTTCAATCGTGAGCAGTGATTGGACATAAGGTATAGGTTCTGAAGCCTGAAAAACCGCAGTTGGCAAGAGATGACGACCTAAGGCGATGGCGCGTCTGATATGCTCAGTGTGCGGTCAGCTGCCTGGGTGTTGGTCAGGAGGTTCTGACTCAAGTTGTGTCAGACAGTGTATTAGTGCCCAGGTTAGACTATATAATTTGGGTAAAGTCGAGTGCCGTGTAGGTTTATCCTCATTTGAGGTGCCTGGGCACCTCATTAGGCAAGATATTTTTTCTAAAGGGCAGGCAGAGTGCTGCATTGTGGGTCCAGAATTGCCAAACTTTTGGGCTTCTGGGCCAGGAGTGTGAGGACAGAAGTCTGAGAACACAAACTAGACTTGAGTTTCAGGCCGAGGGCACGGCTGGTACTCCCTGCAGTCCCAACCAAAATCTCAAGCATCTGAAGTCACGGCGAGGATCAGACGTTGGCTCAGGTTGGAGTTTCTGTGCATGAATGCCCCTTCTAGAAAGGAGCGGAATCTCAAGGCCATGGAGGTTTTCCGACGTGGGAGTGGTGGGATGCCCCCTTCAATGTTTCCTTCTGTGTGACAATTGAGACCTGTTGGGCAGCTCCAGGACATCCCATATGGAATGACTCCAGAGCACCGTTGGAGGATGGATGCCAGGCAAGCCCGCCTCGCAATCCAATTGTCTACTAGCCACAATACAGTTGAGATCGGATCCCTCTGCGGGAGCAACCGGGGTGGCTGAGTTGAAATGGACTTTCCTGAGGATGGGCCCTAATGTGTGTTTGTGTCCATGAGGGCCTTGAAATGGGGCCGTGGCACTGGGACACTGAAGTATTCTCCTAAGCTTTTGACATAGCTCCCATGCACAAGTTTCCTTGTGGAGAGGAGATTTGTTCTGATGGGTGCCTCAGGAAACCCATTATGCTGGTATTGGAATCCAGACTTTTAAAGAGACATGCCTGTAAACCAAAGCAATGTATTCGATTATGGCCTAGGGTCCTGTCTTGTTCATTCTTCTTCTCTGGGGATATTCATCTATGGAATGAGTTGAGGTAGATGCTCACCTGGTGTTAGACCGTCCTTGTTTGTCCCCGGAGACCTACACTATTCGGATTGCCTCGGGGACTTTGGAGAGTTCTCATAATTTGTACGATTTTGGACAATGGAATGGGCAGAATTCCCATGGATTGGGTAGGCACAGTCCTAATGTGTGGCTTCAGGGGCCCCAACCTGAGGGTGTGTTGCCCAGGACTTTTAGGACATAAGTCTGAAAACACAAACTCAGCTTAGGTTTGGGGATGTAGGTATGGCAGGCCCAATCTACAAATCATGAGAAGAAATCTTCAGGATATGAAGAAAGAGCGATTCTGAGGCACTTGCTCAGGCTTTTGCATTTGGATTTTATTTCAACGATGGCCGTGGAATGTGGGGAGGACTCATGGGCCATGGACGAATCTTCCTCTCTGTTGATTTGGCCCGATCCCAATTGTTATTCCTCAATCTGTGGGATGGGAGGTCTCCTTTCAGGTTTATTATCTCAGGTGTCTGAACCAAGAGGAATTCCAAAGCAGAGCCCTGGGGAAGAGTCAAGGGAAAACCCAAACTATGGTTAAAAATTGGGGCCTAGGGGTATGGCAGGCACTATAAGCTGTCTCTTCATCCAGCCACTGAGAGGCTTTACTTGAGGGCTGGGCTCAGGCTGAGGGTCACAGTGTGTGTTGTGACCAACGTGGCACCCGAGCATGGGCGGGGCCTCATGGGCCACACTGGTTTCAACTAAACTGGAACTTGGACAACATGCCAAACACAAGGTCTCTTGCCATGGGGAAGGTCTTCTGATTTCTGCATCATTTTCAACCCTGGGCAGTGTTTGGAGATAAGGTCTAGGTTCCGAGCTTGAAAAATCGCAGTTGGGAATAGATGACGATCTAAGGCAATGGCGCGTCTGATATGCTCAATGTGCGGTCAACTGCCTGGGTGTTGGTCAGGAGGTTCTGGCTCAGGTTGTGTCAGACAGTGCACTAGTGCCCAAGTTAGACTATATAATTTGGGTAGAGTCGAGTGCCGTGTAGGTTTATCCTCATTTGAGGTGCCTGGGCACCTCATTAGGCAAGATATTTTTTCTAGAGGGCGGCAGAGTGCTGCATTGTGGGTCCGGAATTGCCAAAATGGAGGATTTCTGGGCCAGGAGTTTGAGGACAGAAGTCTGAGAACACAAGATAGACTTGGGCTTCAGGCCGAGGGCACGGTAGTTACCCCCTGCAGATCGGAAACAATATCTAAGCATCTGAAGTCACGGCGAGGATCAGACGTTGGCTCAGGTTGTAGTTTCTGTGCATGACTGCCCCTTCAAGAAAGGAGCGGAATCTCAAGGCCATGGAGATTTACCCACGTTGGGAGTTGTGTGATGCCCCCTTCAAGGATTCCTTCTGCGGGACAATTGAGACCTGTTGGGCAGCTCCAGGACAACCCATATGAAATGAGTCCAGAGCACCGATCGAGGATGGATGCCAGGGAAGCCCGCCTCTCATTCCAATTGTCTCCTAGCTACAATACAGTTGTGATCGGATGGCTCTGCGGAAGCAACCGGGGTGGCTGAGTTGAAATGGACATTCCTGAGGATGGGGCCTAAAGTGTGTTTTGTCCATGAGGGCCTTGGAATGGGGCGGTGGCACCGTAACCCTGAAGTATACTCCTACGCTTTTGACATAGCTCCCATGCACAAGTTTCCTTGTGGAGAGGAGATTTGTTCTGATGGGTGCCTCAGGAAAACCCTTATGCTGGTCTTGGAATCCAGGCTCTTGAGGAGACATGCCTGTAAACCAAAGCAATGGATCTGATTATTACCTAGGATCCTGTCTGGTTCAATCTTCTTCTCTGGGGATATCCGTCTATGGAATGAGTGGAGATTGATGCTCACCTGGTGTCAGACCACCCTTGTTTGTCCCTGGAGACGTACACTATTGAGATGGCCTCGGGGACCTTGGAGAGTTCTCCCAATTTGTAAGATTTTGGACAATGGAATGGGCAGAATTCCCATGGATTGGGTAGGCACAGTCCGAATGTGTGGCTCCAGGGGCCCCAGCCTGGAGGGTGTGTGGCCCAGGACTTTGAGGACAGAAGTCTGAAAACACAAACTCACCTTATGTTTGGGGACGTAGGTATGGCAGGCCCAATCTACAAATCATGAAAAGAACTCTTCAGGATATGAAGAAAGAGCGAGTCTGAGGCACTTGCTCAGGCTTTTGTCTCTGGGTTTTATATCAATGATGGCCGTGGAATGTGGGGAGCCATCATGGGCCATGGACGAATCTTCCTCTCTGTGGATTTTTCTAGGTCCCAATTATTTTTCGTCAATCTGTGGGATGGGAGGTCTCTTTTCAGGTTTATTACCTCAGGTGTCCGAACAAAAGAAGAATTCCAAAGCAGAGCCCTGGGGAAGAGTGAAGGGACAACCCAAACTATGGTTAAAAATTGGGGCCTAGGGGCATGCAGGCCAAATAAGCTGACTCTTCATCCAGCCACTGAGCGGCCTTACTTGAGGACTGGGCTCAGGCTGAGGGTCAAATATGTGTTTGTGACAAATGTGGCCCGCGAGCATGGGCGGGGCCTCATGGTCCAAACTGGTTTCAACTACACTGGAACTTGGACAACATGCCAATCACAAGGTCTCTTGCCATGGGGAAGGTGTTCTGATTTCTGCATCATTTTCAATCGTGAGCAGTGATTGGACATAAGGTATAGGTTCTGAAGCCTGAAACATCGCTGTTGGGAAGAGATGACGACCTAAGGCGATGGCGCGTGTGATATGCTCAGTGTGCGGTCATCTAACTGGGTGTTGGTCAGGAGGTTCTGGCTCAGGTTGTTTCAGACAGTGCACTAGTGCCCGGTTAGACTATATAATTTGGGTAGAGTCGAGTTCCGTGTAGGTTTATCCTCATTTGAGGTGCCTGGGCACCTCATTAGGCAAGATATTTTTTTCTAGAGGGCAGGCAGAGTGCTGCATTGTGGGTCCGGAATTGCTAAACTTTTTGGCTTCTGGGCCAGGAGTGTGAGGGCAGAAGTCTGAGAACACAAGCTAGACTGAGTTTCAGGCCGAGGGCACGGCTGGTACCCCCTGCAGTCGCAACCATAATCTCAAGCATCTGAAGTCACGGTGAGGATCAGTCGTTGGCTCAGGTTGGAGTTTCTGTGCATGACCGCCCCTTCATGAACGGAGCGGAATCTCACGGCCATGGAGGTTTTCCGACGTGGGAGTGGTGGGATGCCCCCTTCAATGATTCCTTCTGTGTGACAATTGAGACCTGTTGGGCAGCCCAGGACATCCCATATGGAAGGACCAGAGCAACCTTGGAGAATGGATGCCAGGGAAGCACGCCTCGCAATCCAATTGTTTACTAGCCACAATACAGTTGAAATCGGATCCTCTGCGGGAGCAACCGGGGTGGCTGAGTTGAAATGGACTTTCCTGAGGATGAGCCCTAATGTGTGTTTCTGTCCATGAGGGACTTGAAATGGGGCGGTGGCACTGGGACCCTGAAGTATTCTCCTAAGCTTTTGACATAGCTCCCATGCACAAGTTTCCATGTGGAGAGGAGATTTGTTCTGATGGGTGCCTCAGGAAACCCATTATACTGGTATAGGAATCCAGACTTTTGAAGAGACATGCCTGTAAACCAAAGCAATGTATTCGATTATGGCCTAGGGTCCTGTCTTGTTCATTCTGCTTCTCTGGGGATATTCATCTATGGAATGAGTGGAGGTAGATGCTCATCTGGTGTCTTACCGCCCTTGTTTATCCCCGGAGAACTGCACTATTGGTTTGGCCTCAGGGACTTTGGAGAGCTCTCCTAATTTGTACGATTTTGGACAATGGAATGAGCAGAATTCCCATGGATTGGGTAGGCACAGTCCTAATGTGTGGCTTCAGAGGTCCCAGCATGAGGGTGTGTGGCCCAGGACTTTGAGGACAGAAGTCTGAAAGCACAAACTCAGCTTATGTTTGGGGATGTAAGTATGGCAGGCCCAATCTACAAATCATGAGAAGAAATCTTCAGGATATGAAGAAAGAGCGAGTCTGAGGCACTTGCTCAGGCTTTTGCATTTGGATTTTATATCAACGATGGCCGTGGAATGGGGGAGGACTCATGGGCCATGGACGAATCTTCCTCTCTGTGGATTTGGCCCGATCCCAATTGTTTTTCGTCAATCTGTGGGATGGGATTTCTCCTTTCAGGTTTATTACCTCAGGTGTCTGAACAAAAGAGGAATTCCAAAGCAGAGCCCTGGGGAAGAGTGAAGGGAAAACCCAAACTATGGTTAAAAATTGGGGCCTAGTGGCATGGCAGGCACAATAAGCTGTCTCTTCATCCAGCCACTGAGAGGCCTTACTTGAGGGCTGGGCTCAGGCTGAGGGTCACAGTGTGTGTTTGTGACCAACGTGGCACGCGAGCATGGGCGGGGCCTCATGGGCCACACTGGTTTCAACTACACTGGACCTTGGACAACATGCCAATCACAAGGTGTGCCATGCGGAAGGTGCTTTGATTTCTGCATCATTTTCAACCCTGGGCAGTGGTTGGAGATAAGGTCTAGGTTCAGAAGCCTGAAAACCGCAGTCGGGAAGAGATGACAATCTAAGGTAATGGCGCATCTGATATACTCAGTGTGCGGTCAACTACCTGGGTGTTGGTCAGCAGGTTCTGGCTCAGGTTGTGTCAGACAGTGCACTAGTGCCCAAGTTAGACTATATAATTTGGGTACAGTCGAGTGCCCTGTAGGTTTATCCTCATTTGAGGTGCCTGGGCA
The DNA here is from genome assembly GCF_964662115.1 of Mustela nivalis. Lineage (NCBI taxonomy): Eukaryota > Metazoa > Chordata > Mammalia > Carnivora > Mustelidae > Mustela > Mustela nivalis. The sequence goes on along the minus strand of NW_028136454.1, from coordinate 1,063,889 downwards.
CCTCATTAGGCAAGATATTTTTTCTAGAGGGCAGGCAAAGTGCTGCATTGTGGGTCCGGAATTGCCAAACTTGAGGGCTTCTGGGACAGGAGTGTGAGGACAGAAGTCTGAGAACACGAGCTAGAGTTGAGTTTCAGGCCGAGGGCACGGCTGGTACCCCCTGCAGTCGCAACCAAAATCTCAAGCATCTGAAGTCACGGCGAGGATCAGACGTTGGCTCAGGTTGCAGTTTCTGTGCATGACTGCCCCTTCATGAAAGGAGCGGAATCTCAAGGCCATGGAGGTTTCCGACGTTGGGAGTGGTGGAATGCCCCCTTCAATGATACCTTCTGTGTGACAATTAAGACCTGTTGGGCAGCTCCAGGACATCCCATATGGAATGACTCCAGAGCACCGTTGGAGGATGGATGCCAGGCAAGCCCGCCTCGCAATCCAATTGTCTACTAGCCACAATACAGTTGAGATCGGATCCCTCTGTGGGAGCAACCGGGGTGGATGAGTTGAAATGGACTTTCCTGAGGATGGGCCCTAATGTGTGTTTCTGTCCATGAGGGCCTTGGAATGGGGTGGTGGCACCGGGTCCCTGAAGTATTCTCCTAAGCTTTTGAGATAGTTCCCATGCACAAGTTTCCTTGTGGAGAGGATATTTGTTCTGATGGGTGCCTCAGGAAACCCATTATGCTGGAATTGGAATCCAGACTTTTGAAGAGACATGCCTGTAAACCAAAGCAATGTATTCGATTATGGCCTAGGGTCCTGTCTTGTTCATTCTTCTTCTCTGGGGATATTCATCTATGGAATAAGTGGAGGTAGATGCTCACCTGGTGTCAGACCACCCTTGTTTGTCCCTGGAGACCTACACTATTGGGATTGCCTCGGGGACTTTGGAGAGTTCTCCCAATTTGTAAGATTTTGGACAATGGAATGGGCAGAATTCCCATAGATTGGGTAGGCACAGTCCGAATGTGTGGCTCCAGGGGCCCCAGCCTGGAGGCTGTGTGGCCCAGGACTTTGAGGACAGAAGTCTGAAAACACAAACTCACCTTATGTTTGGGGACGTAGGTATGGCAGGCCCAATCTACAAACCATGAGAAGAACTCTTCAGGATATGAAGAAAGAGCGAGTCTGAGGCACTTGCTCAGGGTTTTGTCTCTGGATTTTATATCAATGATGGCCGTGGAATGTGGGGAGGCCTCATGGGCCATGGACGAATATCCTCTCTGTGGATTGGGGCGGTCCCAATTATTTTTCGTCAATCTGTGGGATGGGAGGTCTCCTTTCAGGTTTATTACCTCAGGTGTCCGAACAAAAGAAGTATTCTAAAGCAGAGCCCTGGGGAAGAGTGAAGGGACAACCCAAACTATGGTTAAAAATTTGGGGCCTAGGGGCATGGCAGGCCCAATAAGCTGTTTCTTCATCCAGCCACTGAGCGGCCTTACTTGAGGACTGGGCTCAGGCTGAGGGTCAAATGTGTGTTTGTGACAAATGTGGCCCGCGAGCATGGGCGGGGCCTCATGGGCCAAACTGGTTTCAACTACACTGGACCTTGCTCTACATGCCAATCACAAGGTCTCTTGCCATGGGGAAGGTGTTCTGATTTCTGCATCATTTTCAATCGTGAGCAGTGATTGGACATAAGGTATAGGTTCTGAAGCCTGAATAATCGTAGTTGGGAAGAGATGACGACCTAAGGCGATGGCGCGTCTGATATGCTCAGTGTGCGGTCAGCCTCCTGGGTGATGGTCAGGAGGTTCTGGCTCAGGTTGTGTCAGACAGTGCATTAGTGCCCAGGTTAGACTATATAATTTGGGTAAAGTCGAGTGCCGTGTAGGTTTATCCTCATTTGAGGTGCCTGGGCACCTCATTAGGCAAGATATTTTTTCTAGAGGGCAGGCAGAGTGCTGCCTTGTGGGTGGGAATTGCCAAAATGGAGGACTTCCGGGCCAGGAGTTTGAGGACAGAAGTCTGAGAACACAAGATAGACTTGGGCTTCAGGCCGAGGGCACGGTAGGTACCCCCAATAGATCGGAAACCATATCTCAAGCATCTGAAGTCACGGCGAGGATCAGACGTTGCTTTTCGTCAGTCTGTGGGATGGGAGGACTCATTTCAGTTTTGTTACCTCAGGTGTCCCACCAAAAGAGGAATTCCAAAGCCAAGCCGTGGGGAAGACTGAAGGGAAAACTTGAACTATGGTTAAAAATTGGGGCCTAGAGGCATGGCAAGCCCAATATGCTATCTCTTCATCCAGCCACTGAGGGGCCTTACTTGAGGACTGGGCTCAGCCTGAGGGTCACAATGTGTGTTTGTGACCAATGTGGCCCGGGAGCATGGGCGGGGGCTCATGGGCCACATTGTTTCAACTACACTGAAGGTTGGACAACATGCCAACCACAAGGTTTCTTGCCATGGGGAAGGAGTTCTGATTTCTGCTTCACCTTCAACCCTGGGCAGTGATTGGAGATAAGGTCTAGGTTCTGAAACCTGAAAACCGAGGTTGGGAAGAGATGACGACCTAAGGCCATGGCGGCTCTATGTGCTCAGTTTGCGGCCAGCTGTCAGGGATGGGCCAGGGGATCCAGGCTGAGGCTGTGTCAGAAAGGGCATTAGTGCCCTGGTCAGCCTATGTATTTAGGTTACAGCCAAGGTCGGTGGAGGTTGATCCAAATTTGGGGTTACTGGGTAGCCCCAGAGGACAATGTTTTTCTTCTGGAGGGCAGGCAGAGTGCTGCATTGTAGTTCTGGATTGCCAAACTGGAGGGCTTGTGGGCCAGTAGTCTGACGACAAAAGTCTGAGAACACAGGCTAGGCTTCGGTTTCTGGGTGAGACCATGGCAGGCACAATCTACAGACCTGAAACGAGTTCTCGTGCATCTGTAGTCAGGGCGAGGATCAGAGGATCGCTCAGGTTGAGTTTCTGTCCCTGATGGCCCCTTCATGAATGGGGGGGCATCACGAGGCCATGGGGGTTTTCCCACGATGGGAGTTGTGAGAAGCTCCAAACTGCAGAGAGTGTTCTGCAGGACAATTGAGACCTGTTGTTTGGCTCCAGGCCAATGATTCTAAGCAGGGTTCTAAGGATGGATGGCTGGGTAGCCCACCTCGCATTCCAGTTGTCTCCTAGCAACAAGACAGGTTAGATCTCCTGGATCTGTGGGGAGCAACCGAGGACGCTGAGTTGAAATGGACACCCCTGGGGATGGGTCCTAATGTGCTTTTGTGTCTATGGAGACCTTGGAATGAAGCGGTGGCCCTGGGGCCCTAAAGGCTTCTCATAAACAGAGGCTTTGACACAGCTCCAACGTGCAAGTTTCCCATTTGTAGATGAGATGTTTTCTGATGGGTGAGTCAAGAAACAGCTATATGCTGCTTTTGAAATCCAGGCCTCTGAGGAGAGATGCTTGTTAACCAAAGCAATGGATCTGATTAGTGCCTAGGGGCCTGTTCTTTCCTTTTTACCTCTGGGACATCTGTCTATGGGTCTGAGTGCAGGTAGGTGCTCAGTTGGGCTCAGATTGCCCCTGTTTTTCCTGGGAAGCCACCACTATTGAGATGGATCAGGGACTTTAGAGGTGTATCCTATTAGAAGGGTTGTGGCCATTGGAATGGGCACACACTATTCCCTTAGAGAGGGCAAGTACAGTCCTCAGGTTTGGCTCCAGGGGCCTGAGCCTGTAGGTTGTGTAGGCCAGGGTTGTTTGGACAGTTGTCTGAAAACACAAACTCGGCTTATGTTTCGGGTCATAGGTATGGCAGGACTGACCTACAGACCATGAGGAGAACTCTTCGGGATTTGAAAGAAGGGCGAGTGTGAGGCTCCTGCTCAAGTTTTTGTCTCTGGATATCGTGTCACTCATGGTCGTGTTATTTCTGGGTGACTTCATGCGAAATGGACGAGTCTTACTCTCTGGTGGTTTGGCCCTGTCCAAAGAGTTTGGGGTCATTCTGTGGGCTGGAAGAAGTCCGTTGTTTTTTTTTTTTTTTTTTTTTGTTGTTGTTGTTTTCTTTATTAACCTCAGGTGTCCAACCAAATGAGGGATTCCAGAGTAGAGCCCTGGAGAGGGGCGACTGGACAATCAGAAATCTGGGTAAAATTGGGGCTAGGGACATGTCAAGCCCATTATGACATCTAATGGTCCAGCCACTGAGAGGACTTACTAGAGGACAGGACTCATGTTGAGGGTCACAATGCGTGTGTATGCCCTCGTCTCACTCAAGAATGGGCGGGTCTTCAGGGTGAATGCTGGTTTCGCTTACAATGAACGTTGGACTACGTGCCAACCACAAGGGTTCCTGCCATGGGTAAGGGGGAGTTCTGATTTCTGCATCACACTCACCCCTGGGCATTGATTGGAGATAAGGTCTCGGTTCAGAATCCTGAAAACTGAGGTAGCGAAGAGAAGATGACCTAAGGCCATGGCGGCTTTTATGTGCTCAGTGTGCGGTCAGCTTTCTGAGTGTTGGTCAGGAGGTCCGGGCTCAGGTTTGTTCGACAGTGCATTAGTGCCCAGGTTAGACTATATAATTTGGGTAAAGTCGTGTGCTGTGTAGGTTTACCCTCATTTAAGTTGCCTGGGCAGCTCATGACGCAATAATTTTTTTTCTAGAGTGCAGGCAGAGTGCTGCATTGTGGGTCCGGAATTGCCAAACTTGAGGGCTTCGGGGCCAGGAGTGTGAGGACGGAAGTCTGAGAAGACAAGCAAGACTTGGGTCTCAGGGCGAGGGCACGGCAGGTACCCCCTGCAGATCTGAACCAATATCTCATGCATCTGAAGTCAGGGCTAGGATCAGACGTTGGCTCAGGTTGGAGTTTCTGTGCATGATGGCCGCTTCATGAAGGGAGCGGAATCTCGTGGCCATTGAGGTTTTCCCAAGTTGGGAGTTGTGGGATGCCCCCTTCAAGGATTCCTTCTGCGGGACAATTAAGACCTGTTGTACAGCTCCAGGACATCCCATATGGAATGCCTCCAGATCACCGTTCGTGGATGGATGCCTGGGAAGCCCACCTCGCATTCCAATTGTCTCCTAGCAACAAGACAGTTTAGATCTGATGGCTCTGCCGGAGCAACCGGGGTGGCTGAGTTGAAATGGACTTTCCTGAAAATTGGTCCTAATGTGTTTTTGGGTCCATGAGGGCATTGGAATGGGGCGGTGGCACCGGGACCCTGAAGTACTCTCCTAAGCTTTGGACATGGCTCCCATGCACAGGTTTCTTTGTGGAGACGAGATGACTTCTGATGGGTGCCTCAGGAAAACCCCTATGCTCGTATTGGAATCAGGCGTTTGAGGACACATGCCTGTAACCCAAAGCAATGGATCCTATTATGGCCTAGGGTCCTGTCTGGTTCAATCTTCTTCTCTGGGGACATCCATCTATGGTATGAGTGAAGGTCGATTATCATCTGGTGTCAGACAGCCCTTGTTTGTTCCGGGCGACCTACACTATTGGGATGGCCTCAGGGACTTTGGAGTTTTCTCCTACTTTGTACGATTTTGGACCATGGAATGGGCAGAATTCCCATGGATTGGTAGGCACAGTCCTAATGTGTGGCTCCAGGAGCCCAGCCTGGAGGCTGCGTGGCCCAAGACTTTGAGGACAGAAGTCTGAAAACACAAACTCAGCTTAGGTTTGGGGACGTAGGTATGGCAGGCCCGATCTACAAACCATGAGAAGAACTCTTCAGGATATGAAGAAAGTGCGAGTTTGAGGTGCTTGCTCAGACTTTTGTCTCTGGATTTTGTATCAGCGATGGCCGTGGAATGTCGGGGAGGCCTCATGGGCCATGGACGAATCCTCCTCTCTGAGGATTTGGCCCGATTCCAATTGCTTTTCGTCAATCTGTGGGATGGGAGGACTCATTTCAGTTTTGTTACCTCAGGTGTCTCACCAAAAGAGGAATTCCAAAGCAAAGCCGTGGGGAAGACTGAAGGGACAACCCGAACTATGGTTAAAAATTGGGGCCTAGGGGCATGGCAAGCCCAATATGCTATCTCTTCATCCAGCCACTGAGTGGCCTTACTTGAGGACTGGGCTCAGCCTGAGGGTCACAATGTGTGTTTGTGACCAATGCGGCCCGTGAGCATGGGCGGGGCCTCAAGGGCCACACTGGTTTCAACTACTTTGAACGTTGGACAACATGCCAACCACAAGGTTTTTTGCTTTGGGGAAGGAGTTCTGATTTCTGCATCACCTTCAACCCTGGGCAGGGATTGGAGATAATGTCTAGGTTCTGAAACCTGAAACCGAGGTTGGGAAGAGATGACGACCTAAGGCCACGGCGGCTAGATGTGCTCAGTGTGCGTCCAGCTGTCTGGGAGGGGCCAGGGGGTCCAGGCTCAGGCTGTGTCAGAAAGGACATAAGTGCCCTGGTCTGCCTTTGTATTTGGGGTACAGCCAAGGTCGGTGCAGGGTGATCCTCATTTGGGGTTACTGGGTAGCCCCAGAGGACAATGTTTTTTCTTCTGGAGGGCAGGCAGAGTGCTGAATTGTAGTTCTGGATTGCCAAACTGGAGGGCTTGTGGGCCAGTAGTCTGACGACAAAAGTCTGAGAACACAAGCTAGGCTTAGGCCTCTGGGTGAGGCCATGGCAGGCACAATCTACAGACCTGAATCGAGATCTCGTGCTTCTGAAGTCAGGGCGAGGATCAGACGATCGCTCAGGTTGGAGTTTCTGTCCCTGATGGCCCCTTCATGAATGGGGGGGCATCACGAGGCCACGGGGGTTTTTCCACGATGGGAGTTGTGAGAAGCTCCAAAGTGCAGAGAGTCTTCTAGGACAATTGAGACCTGTTGTTTGGCTCCAGGCCAATGATTCTTAGCAGGCTTCTAAGGATGGATGGCTGGGCAGCCCACTTCGCATTCCAATTGTCTCCTAGCAACAAGACAGGTTAGATCTCCTGGATCTGTGGGGAGCAACCGAGGACGCTGAGTTGAAATGGACACCCCTGGGGATGGGTCCTAATGTGCTTTTGTGTCTATGGAGACCTTGGAATGAAGCTGTGGCCCTGGGGCCCTAAAGGGTTCTCCTAAACAGAGGCTTTGACACAGCTCCAACGTGCAAGTTTCCCATGTGTAGATGAGATGTTTTCTGATGGGTGAGTCAAGAAACAGCTATATGCTGCTTTTGAAATCCAGGCCTCTGAGGAGAGATGCCTGGATACCAAAGCAATGGATCTGATTAGTGCCTAGGGGCCTGTTCTTTCCTTTTTACCTCTGGGGACATCTGTCTATGGGTCTGAGTGCAGGTAGGTGCTCAGTTGGGCTCAGATTGCCCCTGTTTTTCCTGGGAAGCCACCACTATTGAGATGGATCAGGGACTTTGGAGATTTATCCTATTAAAGGGTTGTGGCCATTGGAATGGGCACACACAATTCCCTTGGAGAGGGCAAGTACAGTCCTCAGGTTTGGCTCCAGGGGCCTGAGCCTGTAGGTTGTGTAGGCCAGGGCTGTTTGGACAGTTTTCTGAAAACACAAACTCGGCTTATGTTTCGGGTCATAGGTATGGCAGGACTGACCTACAGACCATGAGGAGAACTCTTCGGGATTTGAAAGAAGGGCGAGTCTGAGGCTCCTGCTCAAGTTTTTGTCTCTGGATATCGTGTCACTCGTGGTCGTGTAATTTCTGGGTGACTTCATGGGAAATGGACGAGTCTTACTCTCTGGTGGTTTGGCCCCGCCCAAAGAGTTTGGGGTCATTCTGTGGGCTGGAAGAAGTTCGTTTTTTTCATGTTGTTCTTGTTTTCTTTTTTAACCTCAGGTGTCCCACCAAATGAGGGATTCCAGAGTAGAGCCCTCGGAGGGGCGACTGGACAATCAGAAATCTGGGTAAAATTGGGGCTAGGGACATGTCAATCCCAATATGACATCTAATTGTCCAGCCACTGAGAGGACTTACTAGAGGACAGGACTCATGCTGAGGGTCACAATGCGTGTGTATGCCCTCGTCGCACTCAAGAATGGGCGGGTCCTCAGGGTGAATGCTGGATTCTCCTACACTGAACGTTGGACAACGTGCCAACCACAAGGGTTCTTGCCATGATTAAGGTGGAGTTCTGATTTCTGCATCACACTCACCCCTGGGCAGTGATTGGAGATAAGATCTCGGTTCTGAAGCCTGAAAACTGAGGTAGCGAAGAGATGATGACCTAAGGCCATGGCGGGAATTATGTGCTCGGTGTGCGGTCAGCTTTCTTTGTGTTGGTCAGGAGGTCCGGGCTCAGGTTGTGTTCGACAGTGCATTAGTGCCCAGATTAGACTATATAATTTGGGTAAAGTCGAGTGCTGTGTAGGTTTATCCTCATTTAAGTTGCCTGAGCAGCTCATGAGGCAATAATTTTTTTTCTAGAGGGCAGGCAGAGTGCTGCATTGTGGGTCCGGAATTGCCAAACTTGAGGGCTTCGGGGCCAGGAGTGTGAGGACGGAAGTCTGAGAAGACAAGCTAGACTTGGGTTTCAGGGCGAGGGCACGGCAGGTACCCCCTGCAGATCTGAACCAATATCTCATGCATCTGATGTCAGGGTGAGGATCAGACGTTGGCTCAGGTTGGATTATCTGTGCATGATGGCCGCTTCATGAAGGGAGCGGAATCTCGAGGCCATTGAGGTTTTCCCACGTTGGGAATTGTGGGATGCCCCCTTCAAGGATTCCGTCTGCGGGACAATTGAGACCTGTTGGACAGCTCCAGGTCATCCCATATGGAATGACTCCAGAGCACCGTTCGCGGATGGATGCCTGGGAAGCCCGCCTCGCATTCCAATTGTCTCCTAGCATCAAGACAGTTTAGATCTGATGGCTCTGCCAGAGCAACCGGGGTGGCTGAGTTGAAATCGACTTTCCTGAGGATGGGTCCTAATGTGTTTTTGTGTCCATGAGAGCCTTGGAAATGGGCGGTGGCACCGGGAACCTGAAGTACTCTCCTAAGCTTTGGACATGGCTCCCATGCACAGGTTTCCTTGTGCAGACGAGATGAGTTCTGATGGGTGCCTCAGGAAGACCCCTATGCTCGTATTGGAATCAGGCTTTTGAGAACACATGCCTGTAACCCAAAGCCATGGTTCCTATTATGGCCTAGGGTCCTGTCTGGTTCAATCTTCTTCTCTGGGGACATCCATCTATGGTATGAGTGGAGCTCGATTATCAGCTGGTGTCAGACAGCCCTTGTTTGTTCCGGGCGACCTACACTATTGGGATGGCCTCAGGGACTTTGGAGGTTTCTCCTACTTTGTACGATTTTGGACCATGGAATGCGCAGAATTCCCATGGATTGGTAGGCACAGTCCTAATGTGTGGCTCCAGGAGCCCAGCCTGGAGGGTGAGTGGCCCAAGACTTTGAGGACAGAAGTCTGAAAACACAAACTCAGCTTAGGTTTGGGGACGTAGGTATGGCAGGCCCGATCTACAAACCATGAGAAGAACTCTTCAGGATATGAAGAAAGTGCGAGTTTGAGGTACTTGCTCAGACTTTTGTCTCTGGATTTTGTATCAGCGATGGCCGTGGAATGTCGGGGAGGCCTCATGGGCCATGGACGACTCCTCCTCTCTGAGGAGTTGGCCCGATTCCAATTGCTTTTCGTCAATCTGTGGGATGGGAGGACTCATTTCAGTTTTGTTACCTCAGGTGTCCCACCAAAAGAGAAATTCCAAAGCTTAGCCGTGGGGAAGACTGAAGGGACAACCCGAACTATGGTTAAAAATTGGGGCCTAGGGGCATGGCAAGCCCAATATGCTATCTCTTCATCCAGCCACTGAGTGGCCTTACTTGAGGACTGGGCTCAGCCTGAGGGTCACAATGTGTGTTTGTGACCAATGTGGCCCGCGAGCATGGGCGGGGCCTCATGGGCCACACTGGTTTCAACTACTTTGAACGTTGGACAACATGCCAACCACAAGGTTTCTTGCCATGGGGAAGGAGTTCTGATTTCTGCATCACCTTCAACCCTGGGCAGTGATTGGAGATAAGGTCTAGGTTCTGAAACCTGAAAACCGAGGTTGGGAAGAGATGACGACCTAAGGCCACGGCAGCTCGATGTGCTCAGTGTGCGTGCAGCTGTCTGGGAGAAGCCAGGGGGTCCAGGCTCAGGCTGTATCAGAAAGGACATTAGTGCCCTGGTCTGCCTTTGTATTTGGGGTACAGCCAAGGTCGGTGCAGGTTGATTCTCATTTGGGGTTACTGGGTAGCCCCAGAGGACAATGTTTTTTCTTCTGGGGGGCAGGCATAGTGCTGCATTGTAGTTCTGGATTGCCAAACTGGAGGGATTGTGGGCCAGTAGTCTGACGACAAAAGTCTGAGAACACAGGCTAGGCTTAGGTTTCTGGGTGAGGCCATGGCAGGCACAATCTACAGACCTGAATCGAGATCTCGTGCATCTGTAGTCAGGGCGAGGATCAGACGATCGCTCAGGTTGAGTTTCTGTCCCTGATGGCCCCTTCATGAATGGGGGGGCATCACGAGGCAATGGGGGTTTTCCCACGATGGGAGTTTTGAGAAGCTCCAAACTGCAGAGGGTCTTCTGCAGGACAATTGAGACCTGTTGTTTGGCTCCAGGCCAATGATTCTTAGCAGGCTTCTAAGGATGGATGGCTGGGTAGCCCACTTCGCATTCCAATTGTCTCCTAGCAACAAGACAGGTTAGATCTCCTGGATCTGTGGGTAGCAACCGAGGACGCTGAGTTGAAGTGGACACCCCTGGGGATGGGTCCTAATGTGCTTTTGTGTCTATGGAGACCTTGGAATGAAGCTGTGGCCCTGGGGCCCTAAAGGGTTCTCCTAAACAGAGGCTTTGACACAGCTCCAACGTGCAAGTTTCCCATGTGTAGATGAGATGTTTTCTGATGGGTGAGTCAAGAAACAGCTATATGCTGCTTTTGAAATCCAGGCCTCTGAGGAGAGATGCCTGGATACCAAAGCAATGGATCTGATTAGTGCCTAGGGGCCTGTTCTTTCCTTTTTACCTCTGGGGACATCTGTCTATGGGTCTGAGTGCAGGTAGGTGCTCAGTTGGGCTCAGATTGCCCCTGTTTTTCCTGGGAAGCCACCACTATTGAGATGGATCAGGGACTTTGGAGATTTATCCTATTAAAAGGGTTGTGGCCATTGGAATGGGCACACACAATTCCCTTGGAGAGGGCAAGTACAGTCCTCAGGTTTGGCTCCAGGGGCCTGAGCCTGTAGGTTGTGTAGGCCAGGGCTGTTTGGACAGTTTTCTGAAAACACAAACTCGGCTTATGTTTCGGGTCATAGGTATGGCAGGACTGACCTACAGACCATGAGGAGAACTCTTCGGGATTTGAAAGAAGGGCGAGTCTGAGGCTCCTGCTCAAGTTTTTGTCTCTGGATATCGTGTCACTCGTGGTCGTGTAATTTCTGGGTGACTTCATGGGAAATGGACGAGTCTTACTCTCTGGTGGTTTGGCCCCGCCCAAAGAGTTTGGGGTCATTCTGTGGGCTGGAAGAAGTTCGTTTTTTTCATGTTGTTCTTGTTTTCTTTTTTAACCTCAGGTGTCCCACCAAATGAGGGATTCCAGAGTAGAGCCCTCGGAGGGGCGACTGGACAATCAGAAATCTGGGTAAAATTGGGGCTAGGGACATGTCAAGCCCATTATGACATCTAATTGTCCAGCCACTGAGAGGACTTACTAGAGGACAGGACTCATGCTGAGGGTCACAATGCGTGTGTATGCCCTCGTCGCACTCAAGAATGGGCGGGTCCTCAGGGTGAATGCTGGATTCTCCTACACTGAACGTTGGACAACGTGCCAACCACAAGGGTTCTTGCCATGATTAAGGTGGAGTTCTGATTTCTGCATCACACTCACCCCTGGGCAGTGATTGGAGATAAGATCTCGGTTCTGAAGCCTGAAAACTGAGGTAGCGAAGAGATGATGACCTAAGGCCATGGCGGGAATTATGTGCTCGGTGTGCGGTCAGCTTTCTTTGTGTTGGTCAGGAGGTCCGGGCTCAGGTTGTGTTCGACAGTGCATTAGTGCCCAGATTAGACTATATAATTTGGGTAAAGTCGAGTGCTGTGTAGGTTTATCCTCATTTAAGTTGCCTGAGCAGCTCATGAGGCAATAATTTTTTTTCTAGAGGGCAGGCAGAGTGCTGCATTGTGGGTCCGGAATTGCCAAACTTGAGGGCTTCGGGGCCAGGAGTGTGAGGACGGAAGTCTGAGAAGACAAGCTAGACTTGGGTTTCAGGGCGAGGGCACGGCAGGTACCCCCTGCAGATCTGAACCAATATCTCATGCATCTGATGTCAGGGTGAGGATCAGACGTTGGCTCAGGTTGGATTATCTGTGCATGATGGCCGCTTCATGAAGGGAGCGGAATCTCGAGGCCATTGAGGTTTTCCCACGTTGGGAATTGTGGGATGCCCCCTTCAAGGATTCCGTCTGCGGGACAATTGAGACCTGTTGGACAGCTCCAGGTCATCCCATATGGAATGACTCCAGAGCACCGTTCGCGGATGGATGCCTGGGAAGCCCGCCTCGCATTCCAATTGTCTCCTAGCATCAAGACAGTTTAGATCTGATGGCTCTGCCAGAGCAACCGGGGTGGCTGAGTTGAAATCGACTTTCCTGAGGATGGGTCCTAATGTGTTTTTGTGTCCATGAGAGCCTTGGAAATGGGCGGTGGCACCGGGAACCTGAAGTACTCTCCTAAGCTTTGGACATGGCTCCCATGCACAGGTTTCCTTGTGCAGACGAGACGAGTTCTGATGGGTGCCTCAGGAAGACCCCTATGCTCGTATTGGAATCAGGCTTTTGAGAACACATGCCTGTAACCCAAAGCCATGGTTCCTATTATGGCCTAGGGTCCTGTCTGGTTCAATCTTCTTCTCTGGGGACATCCATCTATGGTATGAGTGGAGCTCGATTATCAGCTGGTGTCAGACAGCCCTTGTTTGTTCCGGGCGACCTACACTATTGGGATGGCCTCAGGGAATTTGGAGGTTTCTCCTACTTTGTACGATTTTGGACCATGGAATGCGCAGAATTCCCATGGATTGGTAGGCACAGTCCTAATGTGTGGCTCCAGGAGCCCAGCCTGGAGGGTGAGTGGCCCAAGACTTTGAGGACAGAAGTCTGAAAACACAAACTCAGCTTAGGTTTGGGGACGTAGGTATGGCAGGCCCGATCTACAAACCATGAGAAGAACTCTTCAGGATATGAAGAAAGTGCGAGTTTGAGGTACTTGCTCAGACTTTTGTCTCTGGATTTTGTATCAGCGATGGCCGTGGAATGTCGGGGAGGCCTCATGGGCCATGGACGACTCCTCCTCTCTGAGGAGTTGGCCCGATTCCAATTGCTTTTCGTCAATCTGTGGGATGGGAGGACTCATTTCAGTTTTGTTACCTCAGGTGTCCCACCAAAAGAGAAATTCCAAAGCTTAGCCGTGGGGAAGACTGAAGGGACAACCCGAACTATGGTTAAAAATTGGGGCCTAGGGGCATGGCAAGCCCAATATGCTATCTCTTCATCCAGCCACTGAGTGGCCTTACTTGAGGACTGGGCTCAGCCTGAGGGTCACAATGTGTGTTTGTGACCAATGTGGCCCGCGAGCATGGGCGGGGCCTCATGGGCCACACTGGTTTCAACTACTTTGAACGTTGGACAACATGCCAACCACAAGGTTTCTTGCCATGGGGAAGGAGTTCTGATTTCTGCATCACCTTCAACCCTGGGCAGTGATTGGAGATAAGGTCTAGGTTCTGAAACCTGAAAACCGAGGTTGGGAAGAGATGACGACCTAAGGCCACGGCAGCTCGATGTGCTCAGTGTGCGTGCAGCTGTCTGGGAGAAGCCAGGGGGTCCAGGCTCAGGCTGTATCAGAAAGGACATTAGTGCCCTGGTCTGCCTTTGTATTTGGGGTACAGCCAAGGTCGGTGCAGGTTGATTCTCATTTGGGGTTACTGGGTAGCCCCAGAGGACAATGTTTTTTCTTCTGGGGGGCAGGCATAGTGCTGCATTGTAGTTCTGGATTGCCAAACTGGAGGGATTGTGGGCCAGTAGTCTGACGACAAAAGTCTGAGAACACAGGCTAGGCTTAGGTTTCTGGGTGAGGCCATGGCAGGCACAATCTACAGACCTGAATCGAGATCTCGTGCATCTGTAGTCAGGGCGAGGATCAGACGATCGCTCAGGTTGAGTTTCTGTCCCTGATGGCCCCTTCATGAATGGGGGGGCATCACGAGGCAATGGGGGTTTTCCCACGATGGGAGTTTTGAGAAGCTCCAAACTGCAGAGGGTCTTCTGCAGGACAATTGAGACCTGTTGTTTGGCTCCAGGCCAATGATTCTTAGCAGGCTTCTAAGGATGGATGGCTGGGTAGCCCACTTCGCATTCCAATTGTCTCCTAGCAACAAGACAGGTTAGATCTCCTGGATCTGTGGGTAGCAACCGAGGACGCTGAGTTGAAGTGGACACCCCTGGGGATGGGTCCTAATGTGCTTTTGTGTCTATGGAGACCTTGGAATGAAGCTGTGGCCCTGGGGCCCTAAAGGGTTCTCCTAAACAGAGGCTTTGACACAGCTCCAACGTGCAAGTTTCCCATGTGTAGATGAGATGTTTTCTGATGGGTGAGTCAAGAAACAGCTATATGCTGCTTTTGAAATCCAGGCCTCTGAGGAGAGATGCCTGGAAACCAAAGCAATGGATCTGATTAGTGCCTAGGGGCCTGTTCTTTCCTTTATACCTCAGGGGACATCTGTCTATGGGTCTGAGTGCAGGTAGGTGCTCAGTTGGGCTCAGATTGCCCCTGTTTTTCCTGGGAAGCCACCACTATTGAGATGGATCAGGGACTTTGGAGGTTTATCCTATTAGAAGGGTTTTGGCCATTGGAATGGGCACACACAATTCCCTTGGAGAGGGCAAGTACACTCCTCAGGTTTGGCTCCAGGGGCCTGAGCCGGTAGGTTGTGTAGGCCAGGGCTGTTTGGACAGTTGTCTGAAAACACAAACTCGGCTTATGTTTCGGGTCATAAGTATGGCAGGACTGACCTACAGACCATGAGGAGAACTCTTCGGGATTTGAAAGAAGGGCTAGTGTGAGGCTCCTGCTCAAGTTTTTGTCTCTGGATATCGTGTCACTCATGGTCGTGTAATTTCTGGGTGACTTCATGGGAAATGAACGAGTCTAACTCTCTGGTGTTTTGGCCCCGTCCAAAGAGTTTGGGGTCATTCTGTGGGCTGGAAGAAGCCCGTATTTTTTTTTTTGTTGTTGTTGTTTTCTTTTTTAACCTCAGGTGTCCCACCAAATGAGGAACTCCAGAGTAAAGCCCTGGGGAGGGGCGACTGGACAATCAGAAATCTGGTTAAAAATTGGGGCCTCGGGACATGTCAAGCCCATTATGACATCTAATGGTCCAGCCACTGAGAGGACTTACTAGAGGACAGGACTCATTTTGAGGGTCACAATGCGTGTGTATGCCCTCGTCGCACTCAAGAATGGTTGGGGCCTCAGGGTGAATGCTGGTTTCTCCTACACTGAACGTTGGACAACGTGCCAACCACAAGGGTTCTTGCCATGGGTAAGGAGGAGTTCTGATTTCTGCATCACACTCACCCCTGGGCAGTGATTGGAGATAAGGTCTCGGTTCTGAAACCTGAAAACTGAGGTAGCGAAGAGATGATGACCTAAGGCCATGGCGGGATTTATGTGCTCAGTGTGCGGTCAGCTTTCTTTGTGTTGGTCAGGAGGTCCGGGCTCAGGTTGTGTTGGCCAGTGCATTATTGCCCAGGTTAGACTATATAATTTGGGTAAAGTCGAGTGCTGTGTAGGTTTATCCTCATTTAAGTTGCCTGGGCAGCTCATGAGGCAATAATTTTTTTTCTAGAGGGCAGGCAGAGTGCTGCATTGTGGGTCCGGAATTGCCAAACTTGAGGGCTTCGGGGCCAGGAGTGTGAGGACGGAAGTCTGAGAAGACAAGCTAGACTTGGGTTTCAGGGCGAGGGCACGGCAGGTACCCCCTGCAGATCTGAACCAATATCTCATGCATCTGATGTCAGGGCGAGGATCAGACGTTGGCTCAGGTTGGATTTTCTGTGCATGACGGCCGCTTCATGAAGGGAGCGGAATCTCGAGGCCATTGAGGTTTTCCCACGTTGGGAGTTGTGGGATGCCCCCTTCAAGGATTCCGTCTGCGGGACAATTGAGACCTGTTGGACAGCTCCAGGACATCCCATATGGAATGACTCCAGAGCACCATTCGCGGATGGATGCCTGGGAAGCCCGCCTCGCATTCCAATTGTCTCCTAGCATCAAGACAGTTTAGATCTGATGGCTCTGCCAGAGCAACCGGGGTGGCTGAGTTGAAATCGACTTTCCTGAGGATGGGTCCTAATGTGTTTTTGTGTCCATGAGGGCCTTGGAATGGGGCGGTGGCACCGGGACCCTGAAGTACTCTCCTCAGGTTTGGACATGGCTCCCATGCACAGGTTTCCTTGTGGAGACGAGATGAGTTCTGATGGGTGCCTCAGGAAGACCCCTATGCTCGTATTGGAATCAAGCTTTTGAGGACACATGCCTGTAACCCAAAGCAATGGATCCGATTATGGCCAAGGGTCCTGTCTGGTTCAATCTTCTTCTCTGGG
Organism: Mustela nivalis; assembly: GCF_964662115.1. Classification (NCBI taxonomy): domain Eukaryota; kingdom Metazoa; phylum Chordata; class Mammalia; order Carnivora; family Mustelidae; genus Mustela; species Mustela nivalis. Next base: position 1,047,299 of record NW_028136454.1, on the reverse strand, counting down.
GACATCCATCTATGGTATGAGTGGAGGTCGATTATCAGCTGGTGTCAGACAGCCCTTGTTTGTTCCGGGCGACCTACACTATTGGGATGGCCTCAGGGACGTTGGAAGTTTCTCCAAATTTGTGCGATTTTGGACCATGGAATGGGCAGAATTCCCATGGATTGGTAGGCACGGTCCTAATGTGTGGCTCCAGGGGCCCAGCCTGGAGTGTGTGTGGCCCAAAATTTGAGGACAGAAGTCTGAAAACACAAACTTAGCTTAGGTTTGGGGACGTAGGTATGGCAGGCCCGATCTACAAGCCATGAGAAGAACTCTTCAGGATATGAAGAAAGTGCGAGTCTGTGGCGATTGCTCAGGCTTTTGTCTCTGGATATTGTATCAGCGATTGCCGTGGAATGTCGGGGAGGCCTCATGGGCCATGGACGAATCTTCCTGCCTGAGGATTTGGCCCGATTCCCAATTGCTTTTCGTCAGTCTGTGGGATGGGAGGACTCATTTCAGTTTTGTTACCTCAGGTGTCTCACCAAAAGAGGAATTCCAAAGCCAAGCCGTGCGGAAGACTGAAGGGACAACTTGAACTATGGTTAAAAATTGGGGCCTAGGCGCATGGCAAGCCCAATATGCTATCTCTTCATCAAGCCACTGAGTGGCCTTACTTGAGGACTGGGCTCAGCCTGATGGTCACAATGTGTGTTTGTGACCAATGTGGCCCGGTTGCATGGGCGGGGGCTCATGGGCCACACTGTTTCAACTACACTGAACGTTGGAAAACATGCCAACCACAAGGTTTCTTGCCATGGGGAAGGAGTTCTGATTTCTGCATCACCTTCACCCTGGGCAGTGATTGGAGATAAGGTCTAGGTTCTGAAACCTGAAAACCGAGGTTGGGAAGAGATGACGACCTAAGGCCATGGCGGCTCTTTGTGCTCAGTGTGCGGCCAGCTGTCAGGGATGGGCCAGGAGATCCAGGCTCAGGCTTTGGCAGAAAGGGCATTAGTGCCCTGGTCAGCCTATGTATTTTGGGTACAGCCAAGGTCGGTGCAGGTTGATCCTCATTTGGGGTTACTGGGTAGCCCCAGAGGACAATGTTTTTCTTCTGGAGGGCGGGCAGGGTGCTGCATTGTAATTCTGGATTGCCAAACTGGAGGGATTGTGGGCCAGTAGTCTGACGACAAATGTCTGAGAACACAGGCTAGGCTTAGGTTTCTGGGTGAGGCCATGGCAGGCACAATCTACAGACCAGAATTGAGATCTCGTGCATCTGTAGTCAGGGCAAGGATCAGACGATCGCTCAGGTTGAGTTTCTGTCCCTGATGGCCCCTTCATGAATGGGGGGGGCATCACGAGGCAATGGGGGTTTTCCCACGATGGGAGTTTTGAGAAGCTCCAAACTGCAGAGGGTCTTCTGCAGGACAATTGAGACCTGTTGTTTGGCTCCAGGCCAATGATTCTGAGCAGGCTTCTAAGGATGGATGGCTGGGTAGCCCACCTCGCATTCCAATTGTCTCCTAGCAACAAGACAGGTTAGATCTCCTGGATCTGTGGGGAGCAACCGATGACGCTGAGTTGAAATGGACACCCCTGGGGATGTTTCCTAATGTGCTTTTGTGTCTATGGAGACCTTGGAATGAAGCTGTGGCCCTGGGGCCCTAAAGGGTTCTCCTAAACAGAGGCTTTGACACAGCTCCAACGTGCAAGTTTCCCATGTGTAGATGAGATGTTTTCTGATGGGTGAGTCAAGCAACAGCTATATGCTGCTTTTGAAATCCAGGCCTCTGAGGAGAGATGCCTGGAAACCTAAGCAATGGATCTGATTAGTGCCTAGGGGCCTGTTCTTTCCTTTATACCTCAGGGGACATCTGTCTATGGGTCTGAGTGCAGGTAGGTGCTCAGTTGGGCTCAGATAGCCCCTGTTTTTCCTGGGAAGCCACCAATATTGAGATGGATCAGGGACTTTGGAGGTTTATCCTATTAGAAGGGTTTTGACCATTGGAATGAGCACACACAATTCCCTTGGAGAGGGCAAGTACACTCCTCAGGTTTGGCTCCAGGGGCCTGAGCCGGTAGGTTGTGTAGGCCAGGGCTGTTTGGACAGTTGTCTGAAAACACAAACTCGGCTTATGTTTCGGGTCATAAGTATGGCAGGACTGAACTACAGACCATGAGGAGAACTCTTCGGGATTTGAAAGAAGGGCGAGTGTGAGGCTCCTGCTCAAGTTTTTGTCTCTGGATATCGTGTCACTCATGGTCGTGTAATTTCTGGGTGACTTCATGGGAAATGAACGAGTCTAACTCTCTGGTGTTTTGGCCCCGTCCAAAGAGTTTGGGGTCATTCTGTGGGCTGGAAGAAGCCCGTATTTTTTTTTTGTTGTTGTTGTTTTCTTTTTTAACCTCAGGTGTCCCACCAAATGAGGAACTCCAGAGTAAAGCCCTGGGGAGGGGCGACTGGACAATCAGAAATCTGGTTAAAAATTGGGGCCTAGGGACATGTCAAGCCCATTATGACATCTAATGGTCCAGCCACTGAGAGGACTTACTAGAGCACAGGACTCATGCTGAGGGTCACAATGCGTGTGTATGCCCTCGTCGCACTCAAGAATGGGCGGGGCCTCAGGGTGAATGCTGGTTTCTCCTACACTGAACGTTGGACAACGTGCCAACCACAAGGGTTCTTGCCATGGGTAAGGAGGAGTTCTGATTTCTGCATCACACTCACCCCTGGGCAGTGATTGGAGATAAGGTCTCGGTTCTGAAACCTGAAAACTGAGGTAGCGAAGAGATGATGACCTAAGGCCATGGCGGGATTTATGTGCTCAGTGTGCGGTCAGCTTTCTTTGTGTTGGTCAGGAGGTCCGGGCTCAGGTTGTGTTGGCCAGTGCATTATTGCCCAGGTTAGACTATATAATTTGGGTAAAGTCGAGTGCTGTGTAGGTTTATCCTCATTTAAGTTGCCTGAGCAGCTCATGAGGCAATAATTTTTTTTCTAGAGGGCAGGCAGAGTGCTGCATTGTGGGTCCGGAATTGCCAAACTTGAGGGCTTCGGGGCCAGGAGTGTGAGGACGGAAGTCTGAGAAGACAAGCTAGACTTGGGTTTCAGGGCGAGGGCACGGCAGGTACCCCCTGCAGATCTGAACCAATATCTCATGCATCTGAAGTCAGGGCGTGGGTCAGACGTTGGCTCAGGTTGGATTTTCTGTGCATGACGGCCGCTTCATGAAGGGAGCGGAATCTCGAGGCCATTGAGGTTTTCCCACTTTGGGAGTTGTTGGATGCCCCCTTTAAGGATTCCGTCTGCTGGACAATTGAGACCTGTTGGACAGCTCCTGGACATGCCATATAGAATGACTCCAGAGCACCGTTCGCTGATGGATGCCTGGGAAGCCCGCCTCGCATTCCAATTGTCTCCTAGCAACAAGAGAATTTAGATCTGATGGCTCTGCCGGAGCAACCGCGGTGGCTGAGTTGAAATCGACTTTCCTGAGGATGGGCCCTAGTGTGTTTTTGTGTCCATGAGGGCCTTGGAATGGGGCGGTGTCACCGGGACCCTGAAGTACTCTCCTAAGCTTTGGACATGGCTCCCATGCACAGGTTTCCTTGTGGAGACGAGATGAGTTCTGATGGGTGCCTCAGGAAGAACCCTATGCTCATATTGGAATCAGGCTTGTGAGGACACATGCCTGTAACCCAAAGCAATGGATCGTATAATGGCCTAGGGTCCTGTCTGGTTCAATCTTCTTCTCTGGGGACATCCATCTATGGTATGAGTGGAGGTCGATTATCAGCTGGTGTCAGACAGCCCTTGTTTGTTCCGGGCGACCTACACTATTGGGATGGCCTCAGGGACGTTGGAAGTTTCTCCAAATTTGTGCGATTTTGGACCATGGAATGGGCAGAATTCCCATGGATTGGTAGGCACGGTCCTAATGTGTGGCTCCAGGGGCCCAGCCTGGAGTGTGTGTGGCCCAAAACTTTGAGAACAGAAGTCTGAAAACACAAACTCAGCTTAGGTTTGGGGACGTAGGTATGGCAGGCCCGATCTACAAGCCATGAGAAGAACTCTTCAGGATATGAAGAAAGTGCGAGTCTGAGGCGCTTGCTCAGGCTTTTGTCTCTGGATTTTGTATCAGCGATGGCCGTGGAATGTCGGGGAGGCCTCATGGGCCATGGACGAATCTTCCTCTTTGAGGATTTGGCCCGATTCCCAATTGCTTTTCGTCAGTCTGTGGGATGGGAGGACTCATTTCAGTTTTGTTACCTCAAGTGTCCCACCAAAAGAGGAATTCCAAAGCCAAGCCGTGGGGAAGACTGAAGGGAAAACTTGAACTATGGTTAAAAATTGGGGCCTAGGGGCATGGCAAGCCCAATATGCTATCTCTTCATCCAGCCACTGAGTGGCCTAACTTGAGGACTGGGCTCAGCCTGAGGGTCACAATGTGTGTTTGTGACCAATGTGGCCCGGGAGCATGGGCGGGGGCTCATGGGCCACATTGTTTCAACTACACTGAAGGTTGGACAACATGCCAACCACAAGGTTTCCTGCCATGGGGAAGGAGTTCTGATTTCTGCATCACCTTCAACCCTGGGCAGTGATTGGAGATAAGGTCTAGGTTCTGAAACCTGAAAACCGAGGTTGGGAAGAGATGACGACCTAAGGCCATGGCGGCTCTTTGTGCTCAGTGTGCGGCCAGCTGTCAGGGATGGGCCAGGGGATCCAGGCTGAGGCTGTGTCCGAAAGGGCATTAGTGCCCTGGTCAGCCTATGTATTTAGGGTACAGCCAAGGTCGGTGGAGGTTGATCCAAATTTGGGGTTACTGGGTAGCCCCAGAGGACAATGTTTTTCTTCTGGAGGGCAGAATTGGGGCTAGGGACATGTCAAGCCCATTATGACATCTAATGGTCCAGCCACTAAGAGGACTTACTAGAGGACAGGACTCATGTTGAGGGTCACAATGCGTGTGTATGCCCTTGTCGCACTCAAGAATGGGCGGGTCCTCAGGGTGAATGCTGGTTTCGCTTACACTGAACGTTGGACTACGTGCCAACCACAAGGGTTCCTGCCATGGGTAAGGGGGAGTTCTGATTTCTGCATCACACTCACCCCTGGGCATTGATTGGAGATAAGGTCTCGGTTCTGAAGCCTGAAAACTGAGGTAGCGAAGAGAAGATGACCTAAGGCCATGGCGGGTTTTATGTGCTCAGTGTGCGGTCAGCTTTCTGAGTGTTGGTCAGGAGGTCCGGGCTCAGGTTTGTTCGACAGTGCATTAGTGCCCAGGTTAGACTATATAATTTGGGTAAAGTCGTGTGCTGTGTAGGTTTACCCTCATTTAAGTTGCCTGGGCAGCTCATGAGGCAATAATTTTTTTTCTAGAGGGCAGGCAGAGTGCTGCATTGTGGGTCCGGAATTGCCAAACTTGAGGGCTTCGGGGCCAGGAGTGTGAGGACGGAAGTCTGAGAAGACAAGCAAGACTTGGGTTTCAGGGCGAGGGCACGGCAGGTACCCCCTGCAGATCTGAACCAATATCTCATGCATCTGAAGTCAGGGCGAGGATCAGACGTTGGCTCAGGTTGGAGTTTCTGTGCATGATGGCCGCTTCATGAAGGGAGCGGAATCTCGTGGCCATTGAGGTTTTCCCACGTTGGGAGTTGTGGGATGCCCCCTTCAAGGATTCCTTCTGCGGGACAAATAAGACCTGTTGGACAGCTCCAGGACATCCCATATGGAATGCCTCCAGATTACGGTTCGTGGATGGATGCCTGGGAAGCCCGCCTCGCATTCCAATTGTCTCCTAGAAACAAGACAGTTTAGATCTGATGGCTCTGCCGGAGCAACCGGGGTGGCTGAGTTGAAATGGACTTTCCTGAAAATGGGTCCTAATGTGTTTTTGGGTCCATGAGGGCCTTGGAATGGGGCGGTGGCACCGGGACCCTGAAGTACTCTCCTAAGCTTTGGACATGGCTCCCATGCACAGGTTTCTTTGTGGAGACGAGATGACTTCTGATGGGTGCCTCAGGAAAACCCCTATGCTCGTTTTGGAATCAGGCTTTTGAGGACACATGCCTGTAACCCAAAGCAATGGATCCTATTATGGCCTAGGATCCTGTCTGGTTCAATCTTCTTCTCTGGGGACATCCATCTACGGTATGAGTGGAGGTCGATTATCAGCTGGTGTCAGACAGCCCTTGTTTGTTCCGGGCGACCTACACTATTGGGATGGCCTCAGGGACTTTGGAGTTTTCTCCTACTTTGTACGATTTTGGACCATGGAATGGGCAGAATTCCCATGGATTGGTAGGCACAGTCCTAATGTGTGGCTCCAGGAGCCCAGCCTGGAGGGTGCGTGGCCCAAGACTTTGAGGAGAGGAGTCTGAAAACACAAACTCAGCTTAGGTTTGGGGACGTAGGTATGGCAGGCCCGATCTACAAGCCATGAGAAGAACTCTTCAGGATATGAAGAAAGTGCGATTCTGAGGCGCTTGCTCAGGCTTTTGTCTCTGGATTTTGTATCAGCGATGGCCGTGGAATGTCGGGGAGGCCTCATGGGCCATGGACGACTCCTCCTCTCTGAGGATTTGGCCCGATTCCAATTGCTTTTCGTCAATCTGTGGGATGGGAGGACTCATTTCAGTTTTGTTACCTCAGGTGTCTCACCAAAAGAGGAATTCCAAAGCAAAGCCGTGGGGAAGACTGAAGGGACAACCCGAACTATGGTTAAAAATTGGGGCCTAGGGGCATGGCAAGCCCAATATGCTATCTCTTCATCCAGCCACTGAGTGGCCTTACTTGAGGACTGGGCTCAGCCTGAGGGTCACAATGTGTGTTTGTGACCAATGCGGCCCGTGAGCATGGGCGGGGCCTCAAGGGCCACACTGGTTTCAACTACTTTGAACGTTGGACAACATGCCAACCACAAGGTTTTTTGCTTTGGGGAAGGAGTTCTGATTTCTGCATCACCTTCAACCCTGGGCAGGGATTGGAGATAATGTCTAGGTTCTGAAACCTGAAACCGAGGTTGGGAAGAGATGACGACCTAAGGCCACGGCGGCTCTATGTGCTCAGTGTGCATCCAGCTGTCTGGGAGGGGCCAGGGGGTCCAGGCTCAGGCTGTGTCAGAAAGGATATAAGTGCCCTGGTCTGCCTTTGTATTTGGGGTACAGCCAAGGTCGGTGCAGGTTGATCCTCATTTGGGGTTACTGGGTAGCCCCAGAGGACAATGTTTTTCTTCTGGAGGGCAGGCAGAGTGCTGAATTGTAGTTCTGGATTGCCAAACTGGAGGGCTTGTGGGCCAGTAGTCTGACGACAAAAGTCTGAGAACACAAGCTAGGCTTAGGCCTCTGGGTGAGGCCATGGCAGGCACAATCTACAGACCTGAATCGACATCTCGTGCATCTGAAGTCAGGGCGAGGATCAGACGATCGCTAAGGTTGGAGTTTCTGTCCCTGATGGCCCCTTCATGAATGGGGGGGCATCACGAGGCCATGGGGGTTTTCCCACGATGGGAGTTTTGAGAAGCTCAAAACTGCAGAGGGTCTTCTGCAGACAATTGAGACCTGTTGTTTGGCTCCAGGCCAATGATTCTTAGCAGGCTTCTAAGGATGGATGGCTGGGTAGCCCACTTCGCATTCCAATTGTCTCCTAGCAACAAGACAGGTTAGATCTCCTGGATCTGTGGGGAGCAACCGAGGACGCTGAGTTGAAGTGGACACCCCTGGGGATGGGTCCTAATGTGCTTTTGTGTCTATGGAGACCTTGGAATGAAGCTGTGGCCCTGGGGCCCTAAAGGATTCTCCTAAACAGAGGCTTTGACACAGCTCCAACGTCCAAGTTTCCCATGTGTAGATGAGATGTTTTCTGATGGGTGAGTCAAGAAACAGCTATATGCTGCTTTTGAAATCCAGGCCTCTGAGGAGAGATCCTGGAAACCAAAGCAATGGATCTGATTAGTGCCTAGGGGCCAGTTCTTTCCTTTATACCTAAGGGGACATCGTCTATGGGTCTGAGTGCAGGTAGGTGCTCAGTTGGGCTCAGATAGCCCCTGTTTATCCTGGGAAGCCACCACTATTGAGATGGATCAGGGACTTTGGAGGTTTATCCTATTTGAAGGGTTGTGGCCATTGGAATGGGCACACACAATTCCCTTGGAGAGGGCAAGTACAGTCCTCAGGTTTGGTTCCAGGGGCCTGAGCCGGTAGGTTGTGTAGGCCAGGGCTGTTTGGACAGTTGTCTGAAAACACAAACTCGGCTTATGTTTCTGGTCATAAGTATGGCAGGACTGAACTACAGACCATGAGGAGAACTCTTCGGGATTTGAAAGAAGGGCGAGTGTGAGGCTCCTGCTCAAGTTTTTGTCTCTGGATATCGTGTCACTCATGGTCGTGTAATTTCTGGGTGACTTCATGGGAAATGAACTAGTCTAACTCTCTGGTGTTTTGGCCCCGCCCAAAGAGTTTGGGGTCATTCTGTGGGCTGGAAGAAGTCCGTTTTTTTCTTGTTGTTGTTGTTTTCTTTATTAACCTCAGGTGTCCCACCAAATGAGGGATTCCAGAGTTGAGCCCTGGGGAGGGGCGACTGGACAATCAGAAATCTGGTAAAAATTGGGGCCTAGGGACATGTCAAGCCCATTATGACATCTAATGGTCCAGCCACTGAGAGGACTTACTAGAGGACAGGACTCATGCTGAGGGTCACAATGCGTGTGTATGCCCTCGTCGCACTCAAGAATGTGCGGGTCCTCAGGGTGAATGCTGGATTCTCCTACACTGAACGTTGGACAACGTGCCAACCACAAGGGTTCTGGCCATGATTAAGGTGGAGTTCTGATTTCTGCATCACACTCACCCCTGGGCAGTGATTGGAGATAAGGTCTCGGTTCTGAAGCCTGAAAACTGAGGTAGCGAAGTGATGATGACCTAAGGCCATGGCGGGATTTATGTGCTAGGTGTGCGGTCAGCTTTCTTTGTGTTGGTCAGGAGGTCCGGGCTCAGGTTGTGTTCGACAGTGCATTAGTGCCCAGGTTAGACTATATAATTTGGGTAAAGTCGAGTGCTGTGTAGGTTTCTCCTCATTTAAGTTGCCTGAGCAGCTCATGAGGCAATAATTTTTTTTCTAGAGGGCAGGCAGAGTGCTGCATTGTGGGTCCGGAATTGCCAAACTTGAGGGCTTCGGGGCCAGGAGTGTGAGGACGGAAGTCTGAGAAGACAAGCTAGACTTGGGTTTCAGGGCGAGGGCACGGCAGGTACCCCCTTCAGATCTGAACCAATATCTCATGCATCTGATGTCAGGGTGAGGATCAGACGTTGGCTCAGGTTGGATTTTCTGTGCATGACGGCCGCTTCATGAAAGGAGTGGAATCTCGAGGCCATTGAGGTTTTCCCACGTTGGGAGTTGTGGGATGCCCCCTTCAAGGATTCCGTCTGCGGGACATTTGAGACCTTTTGGACAGCTCCAGGTCATCCCATATGGAATGACTCCAGAGCACCGTTCGCGGATGGATGCCTGGGAAGCCCGCCTCGCATTCCAATTGTCTCCTAGCATCAAGAGAGTTTAGATCTGATGGCTCTGCCAGAGCAACCGGGGTGGCTGAGTTGAAATAGACTTTCCTGAGGATGGGTCCTAATGTGTTTTTGTGTCCATGAGGGCCTTGGAATGGGGCGGTGGCACCGGGAACCTGAAGTACTCTCCTAAAGTTTGGACATGGATCCCATGGACAGGTTTCCTTGTGGAGATGAGACGAGTTCTGATGGGTGCCTCAGGAAGACCCCTATGCTTGTATTGGAATCAGGCTTTTGAGAACACATGCCTTTAACCCAAAGCCATGGTTCCTATTATGGCCTAGAGTCCTGTCTGGTTCAATCTTCTTCTCTGGGGACATCCATCTATGGTATGAGTGGAGCTCGATTATCAGCTGGTGTCAGACAGCCCTTATTTGTTCCGGGCGACCTACACTATTGGGATGGCCTCAGGGACTTTGGAGGTTTCTCCTACTTTGTACGATTTTGGACCATGGAATGCGCAGAATTCCCATGGATTGGTAGGCACAGTCCTAATGTGTGGCTCCAGGAGCCCAGCCTGGAGGCTGCGTGGCCCAAGACTTTGAGGACAGAAGTCTGAAAACACAAACTCAGCTTAGGTTTGGGGACGTAGGTATGGCAGGCCCGATCTACAAACCATGAGAAGAACTCTTCAGGATATGAAGAAAGTGCGATTCTGAGGCGCTTGCTCAGACTTTTGTCTCTGGATTTTGTATCAGCCATGGCCGTGGAATGTCGGGGAGGCCTCATGGGCCATGGACGACTCCTCCTCTCTGAGGATTTGGCCCGATTCCAATTGCTTTTCGTCAATCTGTGGGATGGGAGGACTCATTTCAGTTTTGTTACCTCAGGTGTCCCACCAAAAGAGAAATTCCAAAGCATAGCCGTGGGGAAGACTGAAGGGACAACCCGAAGGATGGTTAAAAATTGGGGCCTAGGGGCATGGCAAGCCCAATATGCTATCTCTTCATCCAGCCACTTAGTGGCCTTACTTGAGGACTGGGCTCAGCCTGAGGGTCACAATGTGTGTTTGTGACCAATGTGGCCCGCGAGCATGGGCGGGGCCTCATGGGCCACACTGGTTTCAACTACTTTGAACGTTGGACAACATGCCAACCACAAGGTTTCTTGCCATGGGGAAGGAGTTCTGATTTCTGCATCACCTTCAACCCTGGGCAGTGATTGGAGATAAGGTCTAGGTTCTGAAACCTGAAAACCGAGGTTGGGAAGAGATGACGACCTAAGGCCACGGCAGCTCGATGTGCTCAGTGTGCGTGCAGCTGTCTGGGAGAAGCCAGGGGGTCCAGGCTCAGGCTGTGTCAGAAAGGACATTAGTGCCCTGGTCTGCCTTTGTATTTGGGGTACAGCCAAGGTCGGTGCAGGTTGATTCTCATTTGGGGTTACTGGGTAGCCCCAGAGGACAATGTTTTTTCTTATGGGGGGCAGGCATAGTGCTGCATTGTAGTTCTGGATTGCCAAACTGGAGGGCTTGTGGGCCAGTAGTCTGACGACAAAATTCTGAGAACACAGGCTAGGCTTAGGTTTCTGGGTGAGGCCATGGCAGGCACAATCTACAGACCTGAATCGAGATCTCGTGCATCTGTAGTCAGGGCGAGGATCAGACGATCGCTCAGGTTGAGTTTCTGTCCCTGATGGCCCCTTCGTGAATGGGGGGGCATCACGAGGCAATGGGGGTTTTCCCACGATGGGAGTTTTGAGAAGCTCCAAACTGCAGAGGGTCTTCTGCAGGACAATTGAGACCTGTTGTTTGGCTCCAGGCCAATGATTCTGAGCAGGCTTCTAAGGATGGATGGCTGGGTAGCCCACCTCGCATTCCAATTGTCTCCTAGCAACAAGACAGGTTAGATCTCCTGGATCTGTGGGGAGCAAACGAGGACGCTGAGTTGAAGTGGACACCCCTGGGGATGGGTCCTAATGTGCTTTTGTGTCTATGGAGACCTTGGAATGAAGCTGTGGCCCTGGGGCCCTAAAGGGTTCTCCTAAACAGAGGCTTTGACACAGCTCCAACGTGCAAGTTTCCCATGTGTAGATGAGATGTTTTCTGATGGGTGAGTCAAGAAACAGCTATATGCTGCTTTTGAAATCCAGGCCTCTGAGGAGAGATGCCTGGATACCAAAGCAATGGATCTGATTAGTGCCTAGGGGCCTGTTCTTTCCTTTATACCTCAGGGGACATCTGTCTATGGGTCTGAGTGCAGGTAGGTGCTCAGTTGGGCTCAGATAGCCCCTGTTTTTCCTGGGAAGCCACCACTATTGAGATGGATCAGGGACTTTGGAGGTTTATCCTATTAGAAGGGTTTTGGCCATTGGAATGGGCACACACAATTCCCTTGGAGAGGGCAAGTACAGTCCTCAGGTTTGGCTCCAGGGGCCTGAGCCGGTAGGTTGTGTAGGCCAGGGCTGTTTGGACAGTTGTCTGAAAACACAAACTCGGCTTATGTTTCGGGTCATAAGTATGGCAGGACTGAACTACAGACCATGAGGAGAACTCTTCGGGATTTGAAAGAAGGGCGAGTGTGAGGCTCCTGCTCAAGTTTTTGTCTCTGGATATCGTGTCACTCATGGTCGTGTAATTTCTGGGTGACTTCATGGGAAATGAACGAGTCTAACTCTCTGGTGTTTTGGCCCCGTCCAAAGAGTTTGGGGTCATTCTGTGGGCTGGAAGAAGCCCGTATTTTTTTTGTTGTTGTTGTTTTCTTTTTTAACCTCAGGTGTCCCACCAAATGAGGAACTCCAGAGTAAAGCCCTGGGGAGGGGCGACTGGACAATCAGAAATCTGGTTAAAAATTGGGGCCTAGGGACATGTCAAGCCCATTATGACATCTAATGGTCCAGCCACTGAGAGGACTTACTAGAGGACAGGACTCATGCTGAGGGTCACAATGCGTGTGTATGCCCTCGTCGCACTCAAGAATGGTCGGGGCCTCAGGGTGAATGCTGGTTTCTCCTACACTGAACGTTGGACAACGTGCCAACCACAAGGGTTCTTGCCATGGGTAAGGAGGAGTTCTGATTTCTGCATTACACTCACCCCTGGGCAGTGATTGGAGATAAGGTCTCGGTTCTGAAACCTGAAAACTGAGGTAGCGAAGAGATGATGACCTAAGGCCATGGCGGGATTTATGTGCTCAGTGTGCGGTCAGCTTTCTTTGTGTTGGTCAGGAGGTCCGGGCTCAGGTTGTGTTGGACAGTGCATTATTGCCCAGGTTAGACTATATAATTTGGGTAAAGTCGAGTGCTGTGTAGGTTTATCCTCATTTAAGTTGCCTGGGCAGCTCATGAGGCAATAATTTTTTTTCTAGAGGGCAGGCAGAGTGCTGCATTGTGGGTCCGGAATTGCCAAACTTGAGGGCTTCGGGGCCAGGAGTGTGAGGACGGAAGTCTGAGAAGACAAGCTAGACTTGGGTTTCAGGGCGAGGGCACGGCAGGTACCCCCTGCAGATCTGAACCAATATCTCATGCATCTGATGTCAGGGCGAGGATCAGACGTTGGCTCAGGTTGGATTTTCTGTGCATGACGGCCGCTTCATGAAGGGAGCGGAATCTCGAGGCCATTGAGGTTTTCCCACGTTGGGAGTTGTGGGATGCCCCCTTCAAGGATACCGTCTGCGGGACAATTGAGACCTGTTGGACAGCTCCAGGACATCCCATATGGAATGACTCCAGAGCACCATTCGCGGATGGATGCCTGGGAAGCCCGCCTCGCATTCCAATTGTCTCCTAGCATCAAGACAGTTTAGATCTGATGGCTCTGCCAGAGCAACCGGGGTGGCTGAGTTGAAATCGACTTTCCTGAGGATGGGTCCTAATGTGTTTTTGTGTCCATGAGGGCCTTGGAATGGGGCGGTGGCACCGGGACCCTGAAGTACTCTCCTAAGCTTTGGACATGGCTCCCATGCACAGGTTTCCTTGTGGAGACGAGATGAGTTCTGATAGGTGCCTCAGGAAGACCCCTATGCTCATATTGGAATCGGGCTTGTGAGGACACATGCCTGTAACCCAAAGCAATGGATCCTATTATGGCCTAGGGTCCTGTCTGGTTCAATCTTCTTCTCTGGGGACATCCATCTATGGTATGAGTGGAGGTCGATTATCAGCTGGTGTCAGACAGCCCTTGTTTGTTCCGGGCGACCTACACTATTGGGATGGCCTCAGGGACGTTGGAAGTTTCTCCAAATTTGTGCGATTTTGGACCATGGAATGGGCAGAATTCCCATGGATTGGTAGGCACGGTCCTAATGTGTGGCTCCAGGGGCCCAGCCTGGAGTGTGTGTGGCCCAAAACTTTGAGAACAGAAGTCTGAAAACACAAACTCAGCTTAGGTTTGCGGACGTAGGTATGGCAGGCCCGATCTACAAGCCATGAGAAGAACTCTTCAGGATATGAAGAAAGTGCGAGTCTGAGGCGCTTGCTCAGGCTTTTGTCTCTGGATTTTGTATCAGCGATGGCCGTGGAATGTCGGGGAGGCCTCATGGGCCATGGACGAATCTTCCTCTTTGAGGATTTGGCCCGATTCCCTATTGCTTTTCGTCAGTCTGTGGGATGGGAGGACTCATTTCAGTTTTGTTACCTCAAGTGTCCCACCAAAAGAGGAATTCCAAAGCCAAGCCGTGGGGAAGACTGAAGGGAAAACTTGAACTATGGTTAAAAATTGGGGCCTAGGGGCATGGCAAGCCCAATATGCTATCTCTTCATCCAGCCACTGAGTGGCCTAACTTGAGGACTGGGCTCAGCCTGAGGGTCACAATGTGTGTTTGTGACCAATGTGGCCCGGGAGCATGGGCGGGGGCTCATGGGCCACATTGTTTCAACTACACTGAAGGTTGGACAACATGCCAACCACAAGGTTTCTTGCCATGGGGAAGGAGTTCTGATTTCTGCATCACCTTCAACCCTGGGCAGTGATTGGAGATAAGGTCTAGGTTCTGAAACCTGAAAACCGAGGTTGGGAAGAGATTACGACCTAAGGCCATGGCGGCTCTTTGTGCTCAGTGTGCGGCCAGCTGTCAGGGATGGGCCAGGAGATCCAGGCTCAGGCTTTGGCAGAAAGGGCATTAGTGCCCTGGTCAGCCTATGTATTTGGGTTACAGCCAAGGTCGGTGCAGGTTGATCCTCATTTGGGGTTACTGGGTAGCCCCAGAGGACAATGTTTTTCTTCTGGAGGGCGGGCAGGGGGCTGCATTGTAATTCTGGATTGCCAAACTGGAGGGATTGTGGGCCAGTAGTCTGACGACAAAAGTCTGAGAACACAGGCTAGGCTTAGGTTTCTGGGTGAGGCCATGGCAGGCACAATCTACAGACCTGAATCGAGATCTCGTGCATCTGTAGTCAGGGCAAGGATCAGACGATCGCTCAGGTTGAGTTTCTGTCCCTGATGGCCCCTTCATGAATGGGGGGGCATCACGAGGCAATGGGGGTTTTCCCACGATGGGAGTTTTGAGAAGCTCCAAACTGCAGAGGGTCTTCTGCAGGACAATTGAGACCTGTTGTTTGGCTCCAGACCAATGATTCTGAGCAGGCTTCTAAGGATGGATGGCTGGGTAGCCCACCTCGCATTCCAATTGTCTCCTAGCAACAAGACAGGTTAGATCTCCTGGATCTGTGGGGAGCAACCGAGGACGCTGAGTTGAAATGGACACCCCTGGGGATGTTTCCTAATGTGCTTTTGTGTCTATGGAGACCTTGGAATGAAGCTGTGGCCCTGGGGCCCTAAAGGGTTCTCCTAAACAGAGGCTTTGACACAGCTCCAACGTGCAAGTTTCCCATGTGTAGATGAGATGTTTTCTGATGGGTGAGTCAAGCAACAGCTATATGCTGCTTTTGAAATCCAGGCCTCTGAGGAGAGATGCCTGGCAACCAAAGCAATGGATCTGATTAGTGCCTAGGGGCCTGTTCTTTCCTTTATACCTCAGGGGACATCTGTCTATGGGTCTGAGTGCAGGTAGGTGCTCAGTTGGGCTCAGATAGCCCCTGTTTTTCCTGGGAAGCCACCACTATTGAGATGGATCTGGGACTTTGGAGGTTTATCCTATTAGAAGGGTTTTGGCCATTGGAATGAGCACACACAATTCCCTTGGAGAGGGCAAGTACAGTCCTCAGGTTTGGCTCCAGGGGCCTGAGCCGGTAGGTTGTGTAGGCCAGGGCTGTTTGGACAGTTGTCTGAAAACACAAACTCGGCTTATGTTTCGGGTCATAAGTATGGCAGGACTGAACTACAGACCATGAGGAGAACTCTTCGGGATTTGAAAGAAGGGCGAGTGTGAGGCTCCTGCTCAAGTTTTTGTCTCTGGATATCGTGTCACTCATGGTCGTGTAATTTCTGGGTGACTTCATGGGAAATGAACGAGTCTAACTCTCTGGTGTTTTGGCCCCGTCCAAAGAGTTTGGGGTCATTCTGTGGGCTGGAAGAAGCCCGTATTTTTTTTGTTGTTGTTGTTTTCTTTTTTAACCTCAGGTGTCCCACCAAATGAGGAACTCCAGAGTAAAGCCCTGGGGAGGGGCGACTGGACAATCAGAAATCTGGTTAAAAATTGGGGCCTAGGGACATGTCAAGCCCATTATGACATCTAATGGTCCAGCCACTGAGAGGACTTACTAGAGGACAGGACTCATGCTGAGGGTCACAATGCGTGTGTATGCCCTCGTCGCACTCAAGAATGGTCGGGGCCTCAGGGTGAATGCTGGTTTCTCCTACACTGAACGTTGGACAACGTGCCAACCACAAGGGTTCTTGCCATGGGTAAGGAGGAGTTCTGATTTCTGCATCACACTCACCCCTGGGCAGTGATTGGAGATAAGGTCTCGGTTCTGAAACCTGAAAACTGAGGTAGCGAAGAGATGATTACCTAAGGCCATGGCGGGATTTATGTGCTCAGTGTGCGGTCAGCTTTCTTTGTGTTGGTCAGGAGGTCCGGGCTCAGGTTGTGTTGGACAGTGCATTATTGCCCAGGTTAGACTATATAATTTGGGTAAAGTCGAGTGCTGTGTAGGTTTATCCTCATTTAAGTTGCCTGGGCAGCTCATGAGGCAATAATTTTTTTTCTAGAGGGCAGGCAGAGTGCTGCATTGTGGGTCCGGAATTGCCAAACTTGAGGGCTTCGGGGCCAGGAGTGTGAGGACGGAAGTCTGAGAAGACAAGCTAGACTTGGGTTTCAGGGCGAGGGCACGGCAGGTACCCCCTGCAGATCTGAACCAATATCTCATGCATCTGATGTCAGGGCGAGGATCAGACGTTGGCTCAGGTTGGATTTTCTGTGCATGACGGCCGCTTCATGAAGGGAGCGGAATCTCGAGGCCATTGAGGTTTTCCCACGTTGGGAGTTGTGGGATGCCCCCTTCAAGGATACCGTTGCGGGACAATTGAGACCTGTTGGACAGCTCCAGGACATCCCATATGGAATGACTCCAGAGCACCATTCGCGGATGGATGCCTGGGAAGCCCGCCTCGCATTCCAATTGTCTCCTAGCATCAAGACAGTTTAGATCTGATGGCTCTGCCAGAGCAACCGGGGTGGCTGAGTTGAAATCGACTTTCCTGAGGATGGGTCCTAATGTGTTTTTGTGTCCATGAGGGCCTTGGAATGGGGCGGTGGCACCGGGACCCTGAAGTACTCTCCTAAGCTTTGGACATGGCTCCCATGCACAGGTTTCCTTGTGGAGACGAGATGAGTTCTGATAGGTGCCTCAGGAAGACCCCTATGCTCATATTGGAATCGGGCTTGTGAGGACACATGCCTGTAACCCAAAGCAATGGATCCTATTATGGCCTAGGGTCCTGTCTGGTTCAATCTTCTTCTCTGGGGACATCCATCTATGGTATGAGTGGAGGTCGATTATCAGCTGGTGTCAGACAGCCCTTGTTTGTTCCGGGCGACCTACACTATTGGGATGGCCTCAGGGACGTTGGAAGTTTCTCCAAATTTGTGCGATTTTGGACCATGTAATGGGCAGAATTCCCATGGATTGGTAGGCACGGTCCTAATGTGTGGCTCCAGGGGCCCAGCCTGGAGTGTGTGTGGCCCAAAACTTTGAGAACAGAAGTCTGAAAACACAAACTCAGCTTAGGTTTGCGGACGTAGGTATGGCAGGCCCGATCTACAAGCCATGAGAAGAACTCTTCAGGATATGAAGAAAGTGCGAGTCTGAGGCGCTTGCTCAGGCTTTTGTCTCTGGATTTTGTATCAGCGATGGCCGTGGAATGTCGGGGAGGCCTCATGGGCCATGGACGAATCTTCCTCTTTGAGGATTTGGCCCGATTCCCTATTGCTTTTCGTCAGTCTGTGGGATGGGAGGACTCATTTCAGTTTTGTTACCTCAAGTGTCCCACCAAAAGAGGAATTCCAAAGCCAAGCCGTGGGGAAGACTGAAGGGAAAACTTGAACTATGGTTAAAAATTGGGGCCTAGGGGCATGGCAAGCCCAATATGCTATCTCTTCATCCAGCCACTGAGTGGCCTAACTTGAGGACTGGGCTCAGCCTGAGGGTCACAATGTGTGTTTGTGACCAATGTGGCCCGGGAGCATGGGCGGGGGCTCATGGGCCACATTGTTTCAACTACACTGAAGGTTGGACAACATGCCAACCACAAGGTTTCTTGCCATGGGGAAGGAGTTCTGATTTCTGCATCACCTTCAACCCTGGGCAGTGATTGGAGATAAGGTCTAGGTTCTGAAACCTGAAAACCGAGGTTGGGAAGAGATTACGACCTAAGGCCATGGCGGCTCTTTGTGCTCAGTGTGCGGCCAGCTGTCAGGGATGGGCCAGGAGATCCAGGCTCAGGCTTTGGCAGAAAGGGCATTAGTGCCCTGGTCAGCCTATGTATTTGGGTTACAGCCAAGGTCGGTGCAGGTTGATCCTCATTTGGGGTTACTGGGTAGCCCCAGAGGACAATGTTTTTCTTCTGGAGGGCGGGCAGGGGGCTGCATTGTAATTCTGGATTGCCAAACTGGAGGGATTGTGGGCCAGTAGTCTGACGACAAAAGTCTGAGAACACAGGCTAGGCTTAGGTTTCTGGGTGAGGCCATGGCAGGCACAATCTACAGACCTGAATCGAGATCTCGTGCATCTGTAGTCAGGGCAAGGATCAGACGATCGCTCAGGTTGAGTTTCTGTCCCTGATGGCCCCTTCATGAATGGGGGGGCATCACGAGGCAATGGGGGTTTTCCCACGATGGGAGTTTTGAGAAGCTCCAAACTGCAGAGGGTCTTCTGCAGGACAATTGAGACCTGTTGTTTGGCTCCAGACCAATGATTCTGAGCAGGCTTCTAAGGATGGATGGCTGGGTAGCCCACCTCGCATTCCAATTGTCTCCTAGCAACAAGACAGGTTAGATCTCCTGGATCTGTGGGGAGCAACCGAGGACGCTGAGTTGAAATGGACACCCCTGGGGATGTTTCCTAATGTGCTTTTGTGTCTATGGAGACCTTGGAATGAAGCTGTGGCCCTGGGGCCCTAAAGGGTTCTCCTAAACAGAGGCTTTGACACAGCTCCAACGTGCAAGTTTCCCATGTGTAGATGAGATGTTTTCTGATGGGTGAGTCAAGCAACAGCTATATGCTGCTTTTGAAATCCAGGCCTCTGAGGAGAGATGCCTGGCAACCAAAGCAATGGATCTGATTAGTGCCTAGGGGCCTGTTCTTTCCTTTATACCTCAGGGGACATCTGTCTATGGGTCTGAGTGCAGGTAGGTGCTCAGTTGGGCTCAGATAGCCCCTGTTTTTCCTGGGAAGCCACCACTATTGAGATGGATCTGGGACTTTGGAGGTTTATCCTATTAGAAGGGTTTTGGCCATTGGAATGAGCACACACAATTCCCTTGGAGAGGGCAAGTACAGTCCTCAGGTTTGGCTCCAGGGGCCTGAGCCGGTAGGTTGTGTAGGCCAGGGCTGTTTGGACAGTTGTCTGAAAACACAAACTCGGCTTATGTTTCGGGTCATAAGTATGGCAGGACTGAACTACAGACCATGAGGAGAACTCTTCGGGATTTGAAAGAAGGGCGAGTGTGAGGCTCCTGCTCAAGTTTTTGTCTCTGGATATCGTGTCACTCATGGTCGTGTAATTTCTGGGTGACTTCATGGGAAATGAACGAGTCTAACTCTCTGGTGTTTTGGCCCCATCCAAAGAGTTTGGGGTCATTCTGTGGGCTGGAAGAAGCCCGTATTTTTTTTGTTGTTGTTGTTTTCTTTTTTAACCTCAGGTGTCCCACCAAATGAGGAACTCCAGAGTAAAGCCCTGGGGAGGGGCGACTGGACAATCAGAAATCTGGTTAAAAATTGGGGCCTAGGGACATGTCAAGCCCATTATGACATCTAATGGTCCAGCCACTGAGAGGACTTACTAGAGGACAGGACTCATGCTGAGGGTCACAATGCGTGTGTATGCCCTCGTCGCACTCAAGAATGGTCGGGGCCTCAGGGTGAATGCTGGTTTCTCCTACACTGAACGTTGGACAACGTGCCAACCACAAGGGTTCTTGCCATGGGTAAGGAGGAGTTCTGATTTCTGCATTACACTCACCCCTGGGCAGTGATTGGAGATAAGGTCTCGGTTCTGAAACCTGAAAACTGAGGTAGCGAAGAGATGATGACCTAAGGCCATGGCGGGATTTATGTGCTCAGTGTGCGGTCAGCTTTCTTTGTGTTGGTCAGGAGGTCCGGGCTCAGGTTGTGTTGGACAGTGCATTATTGCCCAGGTTAGACTATATAATTTGGGTAAAGTCGAGTGCTGTGTAGGTTTATCCTCATTTAAGTTGCCTGGGCAGCTCATGAGGCAATAATTTTTTTTCTAGAGGGCAGGCAGAGTGCTGCATTGTGGGTCCGGAATTGCCAAACTTGAGGGCTTCGGGGCCAGGAGTGTGAGGACGGAAGTCTGAGAAGACAAGCTAGACTTGGGTTTCAGGGCGAGGGCACGGCAGGTACCCCCTGCAGATCTGAACCAATATCTCATGCATCTGATGTCAGGGCGAGGATCAGACGTTGGCTCAGGTTGGATTTTCTGTGCATGACGGCCGCTTCATGAAGGGAGCGGAATCTCGAGGCCATTGAGGTTTTCCCACGTTGGGAGTTGTGGGATGCCCCCTTCAAGGATACCGTCTGCGGGACAATTGAGACCTGTTGGACAGCTCCAGGACATCCCATATGGAATGACTCCAGAGCACCATTCGCGGATGGATGCCTGGGAAGCCCGCCTCGCATTCCAATTGTCTCCTAGCATCAAGACAGTTTAGATCTGATGGCTCTGCCAGAGCAACCGGGGTGGCTGAGTTGAAATCGACTTTCCTGAGGATGGGTCCTAATGTGTTTTTGTGTCCATGAGGGCCTTGGAATGGGGCGGTGGCACCGGGACCCTGAAGTACTCTCCTAAGCTTTGGACATGGCTCCCATGCACAGGTTTCCTTGTGGAGACGAGATGAGTTCTGATAGGTGCCTCAGGAAGACCCCTATGCTCATATTGGAATCGGGCTTGTGAGGACACATGCCTGTAACCCAAAGCAATGGATCCTATTATGGCCTAGGGTCCTGTCTGGTTCAATCTTCTTCTCTGGGGACATCCATCTATGGTATGAGTGGAGGTCGATTATCAGCTGGTGTCAGACAGCCCTTGTTTGTTCCGGGCGACCTACACTATTGGGATGGCCTCAGGGACGTTGGAAGTTTCTCCAAATTTGTGCGATTTTGGACCATGGAATGGGCAGAATTCCCATGGATTGGTAGGCACGGTCCTAATGTGTGGCTCCAGGGGCCCAGCCTGGAGTGTGTGTGGCCCAAAACTTTGAGAACAGAAGTCTGAAAACACAAACTCAGCTTAGGTTTGCGGACGTAGGTATGGCAGGCCCGATCTACAAGCCATGAGAAGAACTCTTCAGGATATGAAGAAAGTGCGAGTCTGAGGCGCTTGCTCAGGCTTTTGTCTCTGGATTTTGTATCAGCGATGGCCGTGGAATGTCGGGGAGGCCTCATGGGCCATGGACGAATCTTCCTCTTTGAGGATTTGGCCCGATTCCCTATTGCTTTTCGTCAGTCTGTGGGATGGGAGGACTCATTTCAGTTTTGTTACCTCAAGTGTCCCACCAAAAGAGGAATTCCAAAGCCAAGCCGTGGGGAAGACTGAAGGGAAAACTTGAACTATGGTTAAAAATTGGGGCCTAGGGGCATGGCAAGCCCAATATGCTATCTCTTCATCCAGCCACTGAGTGGCCTAACTTGAGGACTGGGCTCAGCCTGAGGGTCACAATGTGTGTTTGTGACCAATGTGGCCCGGGAGCATGGGCGGGGGCTCATGGGCCACATTGTTTCAACTACACTGAAGGTTGGACAACATGCCAACCACAAGGTTTCTTGCCATGGGGAAGGAGTTCTGATTTCTGCATCACCTTCAACCCTGGGCAGTGATTGGAGATAAGGTCTAGGTTCTGAAACCTGAAAACCGAGGTTGGGAAGAGATTACGACCTAAGGCCATGGCGGCTCTTTGTGCTCAGTGTGCGGCCAGCTGTCAGGGATGGGCCAGGAGATCCAGGCTCAGGCTTTGGCAGAAAGGGCATTAGTGCCCTGGTCAGCCTATGTATTTGGGTTACAGCCAAGGTCGGTGCAGGTTGATCCTCATTTGGGGTTACTGGGTAGCCCCAGAGGACAATGTTTTTCTTCTGGAGGGCGGGCAGGGGGCTGCATTGTAATTCTGGATTGCCAAACTGGAGGGATTGTGGGCCAGTAGTCTGACGACAAAAGTCTGAGAACACAGGCTAGGCTTAGGTTTCTGGGTGAGGCCATGGCAGGCACAATCTACAGACCTGAATCGAGATCTCGTGCATCTGTAGTCAGGGCAAGGATCAGACGATCGCTCAGGTTGAGTTTCTGTCCCTGATGGCCCCTTCATGAATGGGGGGGCATCACGAGGCAATGGGGGTTTTCCCACGATGGGAGTTTTGAGAAGCTCCAAACTGCAGAGGGTCTTCTGCAGGACAATTGAGACCTGTTGTTTGGCTCCAGACCAATGATTCTGAGCAGGCTTCTAAGGATGGATGGCTGGGTAGCCCACCTCGCATTCCAATTGTCTCCTAGCAACAAGACAGGTTAGATCTCCTGGATCTGTGGGGAGCAACCGAGGACGCTGAGTTGAAATGGACACCCCTGGGGATGTTTCCTAATGTGCTTTTGTGTCTATGGAGACCTTGGAATGAAGCTGTGGCCCTGGGGCCCTAAAGGGTTCTCCTAAACAGAGGCTTTGACACAGCTCCAACGTGCAAGTTTCCCATGTGTAGATGAGATGTTTTCTGATGGGTGAGTCAAGCAACAGCTATATGCTGCTTTTGAAATCCAGGCCTCTGAGGAGAGATGCCTGGAAACCAAAGCAATGGATCTGATTAGTGCCTAGGGGCCTGTTCTTTCCTTTATACCTCAGGGGACATCTGTCTATGGGTCTGAGTGCAGGTAGGTGCTCAGTTGGGCTCAGATAGCCCCTGTTTTTCCTGGGAAGCCACCACTATTGAGATGGATCTGGGACTTTGGAGGTTTATCCTATTAGAAGGGTTTTGGCCATTGGAATGAGCACACACAATTCCCTTGGAGAGGGCAAGTACAGTCCTCAGGTTTGGCTCCAGGGGCCTGAGCCGGTAGGTTGTGTAGGCCAGGGCTGTTTGGACAGTTGTCTGAAAACACAAACTCGGCTTATGTTTCGGGTCATAAGTATGGCAGGACTGAACTACAGACCATGAGGAGAACTCTTCGGGATTTGAAAGAAGGGCGAGTGTGAGGCTCCTGCTCAAGTTTTTGTCTCTGGATATCGTGTCACTCATGGTCGTGTAATTTCTGGGTGACTTCATGGGAAATGAACGAGTCTAACTCTCTGGTGTTTTGGCCCCGTCCAAAGAGTTTGGGGTCATTCTGTGGGCTGGAAGAAGCCCGTATTTTTTTTGTTGTTGTTGTTTCCTTTTTTAACCTCAGGTGTCCCACCAAATGAGGAACTCCAGAGTAAAGCCCTGGGGAGGGGCGACTGGACAATCAGAAATCTGGTTAAAAATTGGGGCCTAGGGACATGTCAAGCCCATTATGACATCTAATGGTCCAGCCACTGAGAGGACTTACTAGAGGACAGGACTCATGCTGAGGGTCACAATGCGTGTGTATGCCCTCGTCGCACTCAAGAATGGTCGGGGCCTCAGGGTGAATGCTGGTTTCTCCTACACTGAATGTTGGACAACGTGCCAACCACAAGGGTTCTTGCCATGGGTAAGGAGGAGTTCTGATTTCTGCATCACACTCACCCCTGGGCAGTGATTGGAGATAAGGTCTCGGTTCTGAAACCTGAAAACTGAGGTAGCGAAGAGATGATGACCTAAGGCCATGGCGGGATTTATGTGCTAGGTGTGCGGTCAGCTTTCTTTGTGTTGGTCAGGAGGTCCGGGCTCAGGTTGTGTTTGACAGTGCATTATTGCCCAGGTTAGACTATATAATTTGGGTAAAGTCGAGTGCTGTGTAGGTTTATCCTCATTTAAGTTGCCTGGGCAGCTCATGAGGCAATAATTTTTTTTCTAGAGGGCAGGCAGAGTGCTGCATTGTGGGTCCGGAATTGCCAAACTTGAGGGCTTCGGGGCCAGGAGTGTCAGGACGGAAGTCTGAGAAGACAAGCTAGACTTGGGTTTCAGGACGAGGGCACGGCAGGTACCACCTGCAGATCTGAACCAATATCTCATGCATCTGAAGTCAGGGCGAGGATCAGACGTTGGCTCAGGTTGGATTTTCTGTGCATGACGGCCGCTTCATGAAGGGAGCGGTATCTCGTCGCCATTGAGGTTTTCCCACTTTGGGAGTTGTGGGATGCCCCCTTTAAGGATTCCGTCTGCTGGACAATTGAGACCTGTTGGACAGCTCCTGGACATCCCATATAGAATGACTCCAGAGCACCGTTCGCGGATGGATGCCTGGGAAGCCCGCCTCGCATTCCAATTGTCTCCTAGCAACAAGACAATTTAGATCTGATGGCTCTGCCGGAGCACCCGGGGTGGCTGAGTTGAAATCGACTTTCCTGAGGATGTGCCCTAGTGTGTTTTTGTGTCCATGAGGGCCTTGGAATGGGGCGGTGGCACCGGGACCCTGAAGTACTCTCCTAAGCTTTGGACATGGCTCCCATGCACAAGTTTCCTTGTGGAGACGAGATGAGTTCTGATGGGTGCCTCAGGAAAACCCCTATGCTTGTATTGGAATCAGGCTTGTGAGGACACATGCCTGTAACCCAAAGCAATGGATCCTATTATGGCCTAGGGTCCTGTCTGGTTCAATCTTCTTCTCTGGGGACATCCATCTATGGTATGAGTGGAGGTCGATTATCAGCTGGTGTCAGACAGCCCTTGTTTGTTCCGGGCGACCTACACTATTGGGATGGCCTCAGGGACGTTGGAAGTTTCTCCAAATTTGTGCGATTTTGGACCATGGAATGGGCAGAATTCCCATGGATTGGTAGGCACGGTCCTAATGTGTGGCTCCAGGGGCCCAGCCTGGAGTGTGTGTGGCCCAAAACTTTGAGAACAGAAGTCTGAAAACACAAACTCAGCTTAGGTTTGGGGACGTAGTTATGGCAGGCCCGATCTACAAGCCACGAGAAGAACTCTTCAGGATATGAAGAAAGTGCGAGTCTGAGGCGCTTGCTCAGGCTTTTGTCTCTGGATTTTGTATCAGCGATGGCCGTGGAATGTCGGGGAGGCCTCATGGGCCATGGACGAATCTTCCTCTTTGAGGATTTGGCCCGATTTCCAGTTGCTTTTCGTCAATCTGTGGGATGGGAGGACTCATTTCAGTTTTGTTACCTCAAGTGTCCCACCAAAAGAGGAATTCCAAAGCCAAGCCGTGGGGAAGACTGAAGGGAAAACTTGAACTATGGTTAAAAATTGGGGCCTAGGGGCATGGCAAGCCCAATATGCTATCTCTTCATCCAGCCACTGAGTGGCCTAACTTGAGGACTGGGCTCAGCCTGAGGGTCACAATGTGTGTTTGTGACCAATGTGGCCCGGGAGCATGGGCGGGGGCTCATGGGCCACATTGTTTCAACTACACTGAAGGTTGGACAACATGCCAACCACAAGGTTTCTTGCCATGGGGAGGGAGTTCTGATTTCTGCATCACCTTCAACCCTGGGCAGTGATTGGAGATAAGGTCTAGGTTCTGAAACCTGAAAACCGAGGTTGGGAAGAGATTACGACCTAAGGCCATGGCGGCTCTTTGTGCTCAGTGTGCGGCCAGCTGTCAGGGATGGGCCAGGGGATCCAGGCTGAGGCTGTGTCCGAAAGGGCATTAGTGCCCTGGTCAGCCTATGTATTTAGGGTACAGCCAAGGTCGGTGGAGGTTGATCCAAATTTGGGGTTACTGGGTAGCCCCAGAGGACA
Organism: Mustela nivalis; assembly: GCF_964662115.1. Classification (NCBI taxonomy): domain Eukaryota; kingdom Metazoa; phylum Chordata; class Mammalia; order Carnivora; family Mustelidae; genus Mustela; species Mustela nivalis. Next base: position 1,021,376 of record NW_028136454.1, on the reverse strand, counting down.
ATGTTTTTCTTCTGGAGGGCAGGCAGAGTACTGCATTGTAGTTCTGGATTGCCAAACTGGAGGGCTTGTGGGCCAGTAGTCTGACGACAAAAGTCTGAAAACACAGGCTAGGCTTAGGTTTCTGGGTGAGGCCATGGCAGGCACAATCTACAGACCTGAATCGAGATCTCGTGCATCTGTAGTGAGGGCGAGGATCAGACGATCGCTCAGGTTGAGTTTCTGTCCCTGATGGCCCCTTCATGAATGGGGGGGCATCACGAGGCCATGGGGGTTTTCCCACGATGGGAGTTGTGAGAAGCTCCAAACTGCAGAGAGTGTTCTGCAGGACAATTGAGACCTGTTGTTTGGCTCCAGGCCAATGATTCTAAGCAGGGTTCTAAGGATGGATGGCTGGGTAGCCCACCTCGCATTCCAATTGTCTCCTAGCAACAAGACAGGTTAGATCTCCTGGATCTGTGGGGAGCAACCGAGGACGCTGAGTTGAAGTGGACACCCCTGGGGATGGGTCCTAATGTGCTTTTGTGTCTATGGAGACCTTGGAATGAAGCGGTGGCCCTGGGGCCCTAAAGGTTTCTCCTAAACAGAGGCTTTGACACAGCTCCAACGTGCAAGTTTCCCATGTGTAGATGAGATGTTTTCTGATGGGTGAGTCAAGAAACAGCTATATGCTGCTTTTGAAATCCAGGCCTCTGAGGAGAGATGCCTGTTAACCAAAGCAATGGATCTGATTAGTGCCTAGGGGCCTGTTCTTTCCTTTTTACCTCTGGGATATCTGTCTATGGGTCTGAGTGCAGGTAGGTGCTCAGTTGGCCTCAGATTGCCCTTGTTTTTCCTGGGAAGCCACCACTATTGAGATGGATCAGGGACTTTAGAGGTGTATCCTATTAGAAGGGTTGTGGCCATTGGAATGGGCACACACTATTCCCTTGGAGAGGGCAAGTACAGTCCTCAGGTTTGGCTCCAGGGACCTGAGCCTGTAGGTTGTGTAGGCCAGGGCTGTTTGGACAGTTGTCTGAAAACACAAACTCGGCTTATGTTTCGGGTCATAGGTATGGCAGGACTGACCTACAGACCATGAGGAGAACTCTTCGGGATTTGAAAGAAGGGCGAGTGTGAGGCTCCTGCTCAAGTTTTTGTCTCTGGATATCGTGTCAGTCATGGTCGTGTAATTTCTGGGTGACTTCATGGGAAATGGACGAGTCTTACTCTCTGGTGGTTTGGCCCTGTCCAAAAGTTTGGGGTCATTCTGTGGGCTGGAAGAAGTCCGTTATTTTTTTTTTTTTGTTGTTGTTGTTGTTGTTTTCTTTATTAACCTCAGGTGTCCCACCAAATGAGGGATTCCGAGTAGAGCCCTAGGAGAGGGGCGACTGGACAATCAGAAATCTGGGTAAAATTGGGGCTAGGGACATGTCAAGCCCCTTATGACATCTAATGGTCCAGCCACTGAGAGGACTTACTAGAGGACAGGACTCATGTTGAGGGTCACAATGCGTGTGTATGCCCTCGTCTCACTCAAGAATGGGCGGGTCCTCAGGGTGAATGCTGGTTTCGCTTACACTGAACGTTGGACTACGTGCCAACCACAAGGGTTCCTGCCATGGGTAAGGGGGAGTTCTGATTTCTGCATCACACTCACCCCTGGGCATTTATTGGAGATAAGGTCTCGGTTCTGAAGCCTGAAAACTGAGGTAGCGAAGAGAAGATGACCTAAGGCCATGGCGGGTTTTATGTGCTCAGTGTGCGGTCAACTTTCTGAGTGTTGGTCAGGAGGTCCGGGCTCAGGTTTGTTCGACAGTGCATTAGTGCCCAGGTTAGACTATATAATTTGGGTAAAGTCGTGTGCTGTGTAGGTTTACCCTCATTTAAGTTGCCTGGGCAGCTCATGAGGCAATAATTTCTTTTCTAGAGGGCAGGCAGAGTGCTGCATTGTGGGTCCGGAATTGACAAACTTGAGGGCTTCGGGGCCAGGAGTGTGAGGACGGAAGTCTGAGAAGACAAGCAAGACTTGGGTTTCAGGGCGAGGGCACGGCAGGTACCCCCTGCAGATCTGAACCAATATCTCATGCATCTGAAGTTAGGGCGACGATCAGACGTTGGCTCAGTTTGGAGTTTCTGTGCATGATGGCCGCTTCATGAAGGGAGCGGAATCTCGTGGCCATTGAGGTTTTCCCACGTTGGGAGTTGTGGGATGCCCCCTTCAAGGATTCCTTCTGCGGGACAATTAAGACCTGTTGGACAGCTCCAGGACATCCCATATGTAATGCCTCCAGATCACCGTTCGTGGATGGATGCCTGGGAAGCCCGCCTCGCATTCCAATTGTCTCCTAGCAACAAGACAGTTTAGATCTGATGGCTCTGCCGGAGCACCCGGGGTGGCTGAGTTGAAATGGACTTTCCTGAAAATGGGTCCTAATGTGTTTTTGGGTCCATGAGGGCCTTGGAATGGGGCGGTGGCACCGGGACCCTGAAGTACTCTCCTGAGCTTTGGACATGGCTCCCATGCACAGGTTTCTTTGTGGAGACGAGATGACTTCTGATGGGTGCCTCAGGAAAACCCCTATGCTCGTATTGGAATCAGGCTTTTGAGGACACATGCCTGTAACCCAAAGCAATGGATCCTATTATGGCCTAGGATCCTGTCTGGTTCAATCTTCTTTCTGGGGACATCCATCTATGGTATGAGTGAAGGTCGATTATCAGCTGGTGTCAGACAGCCCTTGTTTGTTCCGGGCGACCTACACTATTGGGATGGCCTCAGGGACTTTGGAGTTTTCTCCTACTTTGTACGATTTTGGACCATGGAATGGGCAGAATTCCCATGGATTGGTAGGCACAGTCCTAATGTGTGGCTCCAGGAGCCCAGCCTGGAGGGTGCGTGGCCCAAGACTTTGAGGAGAGAAGTCTGAAAACACAAACTCAGCTTAGGTTTGGGGACGTAGGTATGGCAGGCCCGATCTACAAACCATGAGAAGAACTCTTTAGGATATGAAGAAAGTGCGAGTCTGAGGCGCTAGCTTAGGCTTTTGTCTCTGGATTTTGTATCAGCGACTGCCGTGGAATGTCGGGGAGGCCTCCTGGGCCATGGACGAATCTACCTCTCTGAGGATTTGGCCCGATTCCCAATTGCTTTTCGTCAATCTGTGGGATAGGAGGACACATTTCAGATTTGTTACTTCAGGTGTCCCACCAAAAGAGGAATTCCATAGCAAAGCCGTGGGGAAGACTGAAGGAACAACCCGATATATGGTTAAAAATTGGGGCCTAGGGGCATTGCAAGACCAATATGCTATCTCTTCATCCAGCCACTGAGGGGCCTTACTTGAGGACTGGGCTCAGCCTGAGGGTCACAATGTGTGTTTGTGACCAATGTGGCCCGCGAGCATGGGCCGGGCCTCATGGGCCACACTGGTTTCAACTACACTGAAGGTTGGACAACATGCCAACCACAAGGTTTCTTGCCATGGTAAAGGAGTTCTGATTTCTGCATCACCTTCAACCCTGGGCAGTGATTGGAGATAAGGTCTAGGTTCTGAAACCTGAAACCGACGTTGGGAAGAGATGACGACCTAAGGCCATGGCGGCTCGATGTGCTCAGTGTGCGGCCAGCTGTCTGGGTGGGGCCAGGGATCCAGGCTCAGGCTGTGTCAGAAAGGGTATTAGTGCCCTGGTAAGCTTATGTATTTGGGGTACAGCCAAGGTCGGTGGAGGTTGATCCTCATTTGGGGTTACTGGGTAGCCCCAGAGGACAATGTTTTTCTTCTGGTGGGCAGGCAGAGTGCTGCATTGTAGTTCTAGATTGCCAAACTGGAGGGCTTGTGGGCCAGTAGTCTGACGACAAAAGTCTGAGAACACAAGCTAGGCTTAGGTTTCTGGGTGAGGCCATGGCAGGCACAATCTACAGACCTGAATCGAGATCTCGTGCATCTGAAGCCAGGGCGAGGATCAGACGATCGCTCAGGTTGGAGTTTCTGTCCCTGATGGCCCCTTTATGAATGGAAGGGCATAACGAGGCCATGGGGGTTTTCCCATGATGGGAGTTGTGAGACGCTCCAAACTGCAGAGAGTGTTCTGCAGGACAATTGAGACCTGTTGTTTGGCTCCAGACCAATGATTCTGAGCAGGGTTCTAAAGATGGATGGCTGGGTAGCCCACCTCGCATTCCAATTGTCTCCTAGCAACAAGACAGGTTAGATCTCCTGGATCTGTGGGGAGCAACCGAGGACGCTGAGTTGAAATGGACACCCCTGGGGATGGGTCCTAATGTGCTTTTGTGCCTATGGAGACCTTGGAATGAAGCGGTGGCACTGGGGCCCTAAACGGTTCTCCTAAACAGAGGCTTTTACACAGCTCCAACGTGAAAGTTTCCCATGGGTAGATGAGATGTTTTCTGATGGGTGAGTCAAGAAACAGCTATATGCTGCTTTTGATCCAGGCCACTGAGGAGAGATGCCTGGCAACCAAAGCAACGGATCTGATTAGTGCCTAGGGGCCTGTTCTTTCCTTTTTACCTCTGGGGACATCTGTCTATGGGTCTGAGAGCAGGTAGGTGCTCAGTTGGGCTCAGATTGCCCCTGTTTTTCCTGGGAAGCCACCACTATTGAGATGGATCAGGGATTTGGAGGTTTATCCTATTAGAAGGCTTGTGGCCATTTGAATGGGCACACACAATTCCTTTGGAGAGGGCAATTACAGTCCTCAGGTTTGGCTCCAGCGGCCTGAGCCTGTAGGTTGTGTAGGCCAGGGCTGTTTGGACAGTTGTCTGAAAACACAGACTCGGCTTATGTTTCGGGTCATAGGTATGGCAGGACTGATCTACAGACCATGAGGAGGTCTCTTCGGGATTTGAAAGAAGCGCGACTGTGAGGCTCCTGCTCAAGTTTTTGTCTCTGGATATCGTGTCACTCATGGTCGTGGAATTTCTGGGTGACCTCATGGGAAATGGACGAGTCTTACTCTTTGGTGGTTTGGACCCGTCCAAAGAGTTTGGGGTCATTCTGTGGGCTGGAATAAGTCCGTTTTTTTGTTATTGTTGTTGTTGTTTTCTTTTTTAACCTCAGTTGTCCCACCAAATGAGGGATTCCAGAGTAGAGCCCTGGGGAGGGGCAACTGGACAATCAGAAATCTGGTTAAAAATTGGGGCCTAGGGACATGTCAAGCCAATTATGACATCTAATGGTCCAGCCACTGAGAGGACTTACTAGAGGACAGGACTCATGCTGAGGGTCACAATGCGTGTGTATGACCTCGTCGCACTCACGAATGGGCGGGGCCTCAGGGTGAATGCTGGTTTCTACTACACTGAACGTTGGACAACGTGCCAACCACAAGGTTTCTTGCCATGGGTAAGGAGGAGTTCTGATTTCTGCATCACACTCACCCCTGGGCAGAGATTGGAGATAAGGTCTCGGTTCTGAAGCCTGAGAACTGAGGTAGGGAAGAGATGATGACCTAATGCCATGGCAGGTTTTTTGTGCTCAGTGTGCGGTCAGCTTTCTGGGTGTTGGTCAGGAGGTCCGGGCTCAGGTTGTATTTGACAGTGCATTACTGCCCAAGTTAGACTATATAATTTTTGTAAAGTCGAGTGCTGTGTAGGTTTATCCTCATTTAAGGTGCCTGGGCAGCTCATGAGGCAATATTTTTTTTTTTTCTAGAGGGCAGGCAGAGTGCTGCATTGTGGGTCCGGAATTGCCAATCTTGAGGGCTTCGGGGCCAGGAGTGTGAGGACGGAGGTCTGAGAAGACAAGCTAGACTTGGGTTTCAAGGCGAGGGCACGGCAGGTTCCCCCTGCAGATCTGAACCAATATCTCATGCATCTGAAGTCAGGGCGAGGATCAGACGTTGGCTCAGGTTGGAGTTTCTGTGCATGACGGCCGCTTCATGAAGGGAGCGGCATCTCGAGCCCATTGAGGTTTTCCCACGTTGGGAGTTGTGGGATGCCCCCTTCAAGGATTCCTTCTGCGGGACAATTGAGACCTGTTGGACAGCTCGAGGACAGTCCATATGGAATGACTCCAGACCACCGTTCGCGGATCGATGCCTGGGAAGCCCGCCTCGCATTCCAATTTTCTCCTAGCAACAAGACAGTTTAGATCTGATGGCTCTGCCAGAGCTATCGGGGTGGCTGAGTTGAAATGGACTTTCCTGAGGATGGGTCCTAATGTGTTTTTGGGTCCATGAGGGCCTTGGAATGGGGCGGTGGCACCGGGACCTTGAAGTTCTCTCCTAAGCTTTGGACATGGCTCCCATGCACAGGTTTCCTTGTGGAGACGAGATGAGTTCTGATGGGTGCCTCAGGAAGACCCCTATGCTCGTATTGGAATCAGGCTTTTGAGGACATATGCCTGTAACCCAAAGCAATGGATCCTATTATGGCCTAGGGTCCTGTCTGGTTCAATCTTCTTCTCTGGGGACATCCATCTATGGTATGAGTGGAGGTCGATTATCAGCTGGTGTCAGACAGTCCTTGTTTGTTCCTGGCGACCAAAACTATTGGGATGGCCTCAGGGACTTTGGAGGTTTCTCCTAATTTGTCCGATTTTGGACCATGGAATGGGCAGAATTCCCATGGATTGGTAGGCACAGTAATAATGTGTGGCTTCAGGATCCCAGCCTGGAGGGTGTGTGGCCTAAGATTTTGAGGATAGAACTCTGAAAACACAAACTCAGCTTAGGTTTGGGGACTTAGGTATGGCAGGCCCGATCTACAAACCATGAGAAAAACTCTTCAGGATATGAAGAAAGTGTGAGTCTGAGGCGCTTGCTCAGGCTTTTGTCTCTGGATTTTGTATCAGCGACCGCCGTGGAATGACGGCGAGTCCTTCTGGGCCATGGACGAATCTTCCTCTCTGAGGATTTGGCCCGATTACCAATTGCTTTTCGTCAATCTGTGGGATGGGAGGACTCATTACAGTTTTGTTACCTCAGGTGTCCCACCAAAAGAGGAATTCCAAAGCAAAGCCGTGGGGAAGACTGAAGGGACAACCCGAACTATGGTTAAAAATTGGGGCCTAGGGGCATGGCAAGCCCAATATGCTATCTCTTCATCCAGCTACTGAGTGGCCTTACTTGAGGACTTGGCTCAGCCTGAGGGTCACAATGTGTGTTTGTGACCAATGTGGCCCGCGAGCATGGGCGGGGCCTCATGGGCCACACTGGTTTCAACTACACTGAAGGTTGGACAACATGCCAACCACAAGGTTTCTTGCCATGGGGAAGGAGTTCTGATTTCTGCATCACCTTCAACCCTGGGCAGTGATTGGAGATAAGGTCTAGGTTCTGAAACCTGAAAACCGAGGTTGGGAAGAGATGACGACCTAAGGCCATGGCGGTTCGATGTGCTCAGTGTGCGGCCAGCTGTCTGGGAGGGGTCAGGGGGTCCAGGCTCAGGCTGTGTCAGAAAGGGCATTAATGCCCTTGTCAGCCTATGTATTTGTGGTACAGCCAAGGTTGGTGCAGGTTGATCCTCATTTAGGGTTACTGTGTAGCCCCAGAGGACAATGTTTTTCTTCAGGAGGGCAGGCAGAGTGCTGCATTGTAGTTCTGGATTGCCAAACTGGAGGGCATGTGGGCCAGTAGTCTGACGACAAAAGTCTGAGAACACAAGCTAGGCTTAGGTTTCTGTGTTAGGCCATGGCAGGCACAATCTACAGACCTGAATCTAGATCTCGTGCATATGAAGTCAGGGCGAGGATCAGACGATTGCTCAGGTTGGAGTTTCTGTCGCTGATGGCCCCTTCATGAATGGGGGTCATCACGAGGCCATGGGGGTTTTCCCACGATGGGAGTTGTGAGACACTCCAAACTGCATAGAGTATTCTGCAGGACAATTGAGACCTGTTGTTTGGGTCGAGGCCAATGATTCTGAGCAGGGTTCTAAGGATGGATGGCTGGGTAGCCCACCTCGCATTCCAATTGTCTCCTAGCAACAAGACAGGTTAGATCTCCTGGATCTGTGGGGAGAAACCGAAAACGCTGAGCTGAAATGGACAGCCCTGGGGATGGGTCCTAATTTGTTTGTGTCTGTGGAGACCTTGGAATGAAGCGGAGGCACTGGGGCCCTAAAGGGTTCTCCTAAACAGAGGCTTTGACACAGCTCCAACGTGCAAGTTTCCCATGTGTAGATGAGATGTTTTCTGATGGGTGAGTCAAGAAACAGCTATATGCTGCTTTTGAAATCCAGGCCTCTGAGGAGAGATGCCTGGAAACCAAAGCAACGGATCTGATTAGTGCCTAGGGGCCTGTTCTTTCCTTTCTCCTCTGGGGACATCTGTCTATGGGTCTGAGTGCAGGTAGGTGCTCATTTGGGCTCAGATTGTCCCTGGATCAGGGTCTTTGGTGGTTTATCCTATTAGAAGGGTTGTGGCCATTGGAATGGGCACACACAATTCCCTTGGAGCGGGCAAGTACAGTCCTCAGGTTTGGCTCCAGGGGCCTGAGCCTGTAGGTTGTGTATGCAAGGGCTGTTTGGACAGTTGTCTGAAAACACAGACTCGGCTTATGTTTCGGGTCATAGGTATGGCAGGACTGATCTACAGACCATGAGGAGGTCTCTTCGGGATTTGAAAGAAGCGCGACTGTGAGGCTCCTGCTCAAGTTTTTGTCTCTGGATATCGTGTCACTCATGGTCGTGGAATTTCTGGGTGACTTCATGGGAAATGGACGAGTCTTACTCTCTGGTGGTTGGGCCCCGTCCAAAGAGTTTGGGGTCATTCTGTGGGCTGGAAGAAGTCCGTTTTTTTTTTGTTTGTTTGTTTTTGTTGTTGTTTTCTTTTTAACCTCAGGTGTCCCACCAAATGAGGGTTTCCAGAGTAGAGCCCTGGGGAGGGGCAACCGGATAATCAGAAATCTGGTTAAAAATTGGGGCTTAGGGACATGTCAAGCCCATTATGACATCTAATGGTCCAGCCACTGAGAGGACTTACTAGAGGACAGGACTCATGCTGAGGGTCACAATGCGTGTGTATGCCCTCTTCGCACTCAAGAATGGACGGGGCCTCAGGGTGAATGCTGGTTTTTCCTACACTGAACGTTGGACAACGTGCCAACCGCAAGGGTTCTTGCCATGGGTAAGGAGGAGTTCTGATTTCTGCATCACACTCACCCTTGGGCAGTGATTGGTGATAAGGTCTCGGTTCTGAAGCCAGAAAACTGAGGTAGGGAAGAGATGATGACCTAAGCCCATGGCGGGTTTTATGTGCTCAGTGTGCGGTCAGCTTTCTGGGTGTTGGTAGGAGGTCCTGGCTCAGGTTGTGTTCGACATTGCATTAGTGCCCAGGTTAGACTATATAATTTGAGTAAAGTCGAGTGCTGTGTAGGTTTATCCTCATTTAAGGTGCCTGGGCAGCTCATGAGGCAGTAATATTTTTTCTAGAGGGCAGGCAGAGTGCTGCATTGTGGGTCCGGAATTGCCAAACTTGAGGGCTTCGGGGCCAGGAGTGTGAGGATGGAAGTTTGAGAAGACAAGCTAGACTTGGGTTTCAAGGCGAGGGCACGTCAGGTACCCCCTGCAGACTGAACAAATATCTCATGCATCTGAAGTCAGGGCGAGGATCAGACATTGGCTCAGGTTGGAGTTTCTGTGCATGACGGCCGCTTCATGAAGGGAGCGGAATCTCGAGGCCATTGAGGTTTTCCCACTTTGGGAGTTGTGGGATGCCCCCTTCAAGGATTCCTTCTGCGGGACAAATAAGACCTGTTGGACAGCTCCAGGACATCCCATATGGAATGACTCCAGAGCACCGTTCGCGGATGGATGCCTGGGAAGCCCACCTCGCATTCCAATTGTCTCCTAGCAACAAGATAGTTTAGATCTGATGGCTCTGCCGGAGCAACCGGGGTGGCTGAGTTGAAATCGACTTTCCTGAGGATGGGTCCTAATGTGTTTTTGTGTCCATGAGGGCCTTGGAATGGGGCGGTGGCACCGGACCCTGAAGTACTCTCCTAAGCTTTGGACATGGCTCCCATGCACAGGTTTCCTTGTGGAGACGAGTTGAGTTCTGATGGGTGCCTCAGGAAAACCCCTATGCTCGTATTGGAATCAGGCTTTTGAGGACACATGCCTGTAACCCAAAGCAATTGATCCTATTATGGCCTAGGGTCCTGTCTGGTTCAATCTTCTTCTCTGGGGACATCAATCTATGGTATGAGTGGAGGTCAATTATCAGCTGGTGTCAGACAGCCCTTTTTTGTTCCGGGAGACCAAAACTATTGGGATGGCCTCAGGGACTTTGGAGGTTTCTCCTAATTTGTATGAATTTGGACCATGGAATTGGCAAAATTCCCATGGATTGTTAGGCACAGTCCTAATGTGTGGCTCCAGGGGCCCAGCCTGGTGGGTGTGTGGCCCAAAACTTTGAGGACAGAAGTCTGGAAACACAAACTCAGCTTAGGTTTGGGGACGTAGGTATGGCAGGCCCGATCTACAAACCATGAAAAGAACTCTTTAGGATATGAAGAAAGTGCGAGTCTGAGGCGCTAGCTTAGGCTTTTTTTTCTGGATTTTGTATCAGAGTCGGCCGTGGAATGTCGGGTAGGCCTCATGGGCCATGGACGAATCTTCCTCTCTGAGGATTTGGCCTGATTCCCAATTGCTTTTCGTCAATCTGTGGGATAGGAGGACTCATTTCAGTTTTGTTACCTCAGGTGTCCCACCAAAAGAGGAATTCCATAGCAAAGCCGTGGGGAAGACTGAAGGGACAACCGAACTATGGTTAAAAATTGGGGCCTAGGGGCATGGCAAGCCCAATATGCAATCTCTTCATCCAGCCACTGAGTGGCCTTACTTGAGGACTGGGCTCAGTCTGAGGGTCTCAATGTGTGTTTGTGACCAATGGGGCCCGCGAGTATGGGCGGGGCCTCATGGGCCACACTGGTTTCAACTACACTGAACGTTGGACAACATGCCAAGCACAAGGTTTTTAGCAATGGGGAAGGAGTTCTGTTTTCTGCATCACACTCACCCCTGGGCAGTGATTGGAGATAAGGTCTTGGTTCTGAAGCCTGAAAACTGAGGTAGGGTAGAGATGATGACCTAAGGCCATGGCGGGTTTTATGGGCTCAGTGTGCGGTCAGCTTTCTGGGTGTTGGTCAGGAGGTCCGGGCTCAGGTTGTGTTCGACAGTGCATTAGTGCCCAGGTTAGACTATATAATTTGGGTAAAGTCGAGTGCTGTGTAGGTTGATCCTCATTTAAGGTTCCTGGGCAGCTCTTGAGGCAATAATCTTTTTTCTAGAGGGCAGGCAGAGTGCTGCATTGTGGGTCCGGAATTGCCAAACTTGAGGGCTTCGTGGCCAGGAGTGTGAGGATGGAAGTTTGAGAAGACAAGCTAGACTTGGGTTTCAGGGCGAGGGCACGGCAGGTACCCCGTGCAGATCTGAACCAATATCTCATGCATCTGAAGTCAGGGCGAGGATCAGACGTTGGCTCAGGTGGAGTTTCTGTGCATGACGGCCGCTTCATGAAGGGAGCAGAATCTCGAGGCCATTGAGGTTTTCCCACGTTGGGAGTTGTGGGATGCCCCCTTCAAAAATTCCTTCTGCGGGACAATTAAGACCTGTTGGGCAGCTCCAGGATATCCCATATGGAAAGACTCCAGAGCACCGTTCGAGGATGGATGCCAGGGAAGCGGGCCTCGTATTCCAATTGTCTCCAAGCAACAAGACAGTTGAGATCTGATGGCTCTGCGGGAGCAACCGGGGTGGCTGAGTTGAATTGGACTTTCCTGAGGATGGGGCCTAATATGTGTTTCTGTACATTAAAGCCTTGCAATGTGGCGGTAGCACCGGGACCCTGAAGTATTCTCCTAAGCTTTTGACATAGGTCCCATGCACAAGTTTCCTTGTGGAGACGAGATTTGTTCTGATGGGTGCCTCAGTAAACCGCTATGCTGGTCTTGGAATCCAGGCTTTTGAGGAGACATGCCTGTAAACCAAAGAAATGATCCGATTATGGCCTAGGGTCCTGTCTGGTCCCATCTCCTTCTCTGGGGACATCCATCTATGGTATGAGTGGAGGTTGATGCTCAGCTGGTGTCAGACCGCCCTTGTTTGTACCGGGAGACATACACTATTGGGATGGCCTCGGGAACTTTGGAGGGTTTTCCTAATATGTACGATTTTGGAAAATGGAATGGGCAGAATTCCCATGGATTGGGTAGGCACAGTCCTAATGTGTGGCTCCAGGGGCCCCAGCCTGGAGGGTGTGTGGCCCAGGAATTTGAGGACAGAATTCTGAAAACACAAACAGCTTAGGTTTGGGGACGTAGGTATGGCAGGTCCAATCAACAAACCATGAGAAGAAATCTTCAGGATATGAAGAAAGAGCGAGACTGAGGCGCTTGCTGAGGGTTTTGTCTCTGGATTTTGTATCAAAGATCGGCGTGGAATGTGGGGAGGCCTCATGGGACATGGAAGAATCTTCCTCTCTGTGGATTTAGACCGGTCCCAATTTCTTTCCGTCAATATGTGGGATGGGAGGTCTCCTCACAGGTTTGTTACCTCAGGTGTCCCAACCGAAGAGGAATTCTAAAGCAGAGCCCTGGGGAAGAGTGAAGGGACAACCCAAACTATGGTTAAAAATTTGGAATAGGGGCATGGAAGGCCCAATATGCTGTCTCTAAATCCAGCCACTGAGAGGCCTTACTTGAGGACTGGGCTCAGGCTGAGGGTCATAATGTGTGGTTGTGACCAATGGGGCCCGCGAGCAAAGGCGGGGCCTCATGGGCCACACTGGTTTCAACTACACTGACTTTGGACAACATGCCAATCACAGGGTCTCTTGCCATGGGGAAGGTGTTCTGATGTCTGCATCACTTTCAACCCTGGGCAGTGGTTGGAGATAAGGTCTAGGTTCTGAAGCCTGAAAAACTGAAGTTGGGAAGAGATGATGACCTAAGGCCATGGCGGGTCTGATATGCTCAGTGTGCGGTCAGCAGCCTGTGTGTTGGTCAGGAGGTTCTGGCTCAGGTTGTGTCAGACAGTGCATTATAGCCCAGGTTAGACTATATGATTTTGGTACAGTCGAGTGCCATGTAGTTTTATCCTCATTTGAGGTGCATGGGCAGCTCTTTAGGCAAGATATTTTTTCTAGAAAGCAGGCATAGTGCTGCATTGTGGGTCCGGAATTGCCAAACTTGAGGGCTTCTGGGCCAGGAGTGTGAGGACAGAAGTCTGAGAACACAAGCTAGACTTGGGCTTCAGGCCGAGGGCACGGCAGGTACCCCCTGCAGATCTGAACCAATATCTCATGCATCTGAAGTCAGGGCGAGGATCAGACGTTGGCTCAGGTTGGAGTTTCTGTGCATGACTGCCCCTTCATAAACGGAGCAGAATCTCAAGGCCATGGAGGTTTTCCCACGTTGGGAGTTGTGGGATACCTCCTTCAAGGATTCCTTCTGGGGGACAATTGAGACCTGTTGGGCAGCTCCAGGCATCCCATATGGAATTACTCCAGAGCAACTTTGGAGGATGGATGGCAGGGAAGGCCGCCTCGAATTCCAATTGTCTCATAGCAACAAAACAGTGGAGATCGGATGGCTCTGCGGGAGCAACCGGGGTGGCTGAGTTGAATGGACTCTCCTGAGGATGGGGCCTAATGTGTGTTTGTGTATGAGAGCCTTGGAATGGGGCGGTGGCACTGGGACCCTGAAGTATTCTCCTAAGCTTTTGACATAGCTCCCATGCACAAGTTTCATTGTGGAGACGAGATTTGTTCTGATGGGTGCCTTAGGAAATCCCTTATGCTGGTATTGGAATCCAGGCTTTTGAGGAGACACGCCTGTAAACCAAAGCAATGGATCCGATTATGGCCTAGGGTCCTGCCTCGTTCAATCTTCTACTCTGGGGATATCCCTCTATGGAATGAGTGGAGGTAGATGCTCACCTGGTGTCAGACCGCCCTTGTTTGTCCCCGGAGACCTACACTATTGGGATGGCCTCGGGGACTTTGGAGAGTTCTCCTAATTTGTACGATTTTGGACAATGGAATGGGCAAAATTCCCATGGATTGGGTAGGCACAGTCCTAATGTGTGGCTCCAGGGGACCCAGCCTGGAGGGAGTGTGGCCCAGGAATTTGAGGACAGAAGTCTGAAAACAAAAACTCAGCTTAGGTTTGGGGAAGTAGTATTGCAAGTCCAATCTACAAACCATGAGAAGAACTATTCAGGATATGAAGAATGAGCGAGTCTGAGGCGCTTGCTCAGGCTTTTGTCTGGATTTTGTATCAAAGATGGGCGTGGAACGTGGGGAGGCCTCATGGGCCATGGACGTATCTTCCTCTCTGTGGATTTGGCCCGGTCCCAATTTCTTTCCGTCAATCTGTGGGATGGGAGGTCTCCTCTCAGGTTTGTTACCTCAGGTGTCCCAACCAAAGAGGAATTCCAAAGCAGAGCCCTGGGGAAGAGTGAAGGGACAACCCAAACTATGGTTAAAAATTGGGGCCTAGGGGCATGGCAGGCCCAATATGCTGTCTCTTCATCCAGCCACTGAGTGGCCTTACTTAAAGACAGGGTTCAGACTGAGGGTCAACATGTGTGTTTGTGACCAATGTGGCCGTGAGGTTGGGCGGGGCCTCATGGGCAACACTGGTTTCAAGTACACTGAACTTTGGACAACATGCCAATCACAAGGTCTCTTGCCATGGGGAAGGAGCTCTGATTTCTGCATCATTTTCAACACTGGGAAGTGGTTGTGATAAGGTCTAGGTTCTGAAGCCTGAAAACCGCAGTTGGGAAGAGATGACGACCTAAGGCCATGGCGAGTCTCATGTGCTCAGTGTGCGGTCAGCTGCCTGTGTGTTGGTCCAGAGTTTCCCGTTCAGGTTGTGTCAGACAGTGCATTAGGGCCCAGGTTAGACTATATAATTTAGGTACAGTCGAGTGCCGTGAAAGTTTATCCTCATTTGAGATGCCTGGGAAAATCATTAGGCAATATATTTTTCCTAGAGGGCAGGCAGATTGCTGCATTGTGGGTCCGGAATTGCCAAACTTGAGGACTTCTGGGCCAGGAGGGTGAGGACAGAAGTCTGAGAACACAATTAGACTTGGGCTTCAGGCCGAGAGTATGGCAAGTACCCCCTGCAGATCTGATCCAATATCTCATGCATCTTAAGTCACGGCGAGGATCAGAAGTTGGCTCGGGTTGGAGTTTCTGTGCATGACTGCCCCTTCATGAACGGAGCGGAATCTCAAGGCCATGGAGGTTTTCCAACGTTGGGAGTGTGGGATCCCCCTTCAAGGATTCCTTCTGCGGGACAATTGAACCTGTTGGTCAGCTCCAGGACATCCCATATGGAATGACTGCAGTGCACCGTTCAAGGATGGATGCCAGGGAAGCCAGCCTCGCATTCCAATTGTCTCCTAGCAACAAGACAGTTGAGTTCTATGGCTCTGCGTTAGCAATCGGGGCGGCTGTGTTGAAATGGACTTTCCCGAGTTTGGGGCCTAATGTGTGATTTTGTCCATGAAGGCCTTGGAATGGAGCGGTGGCACTGGGACCCTGAAGTATTCTCCAAGCTTTTGACATAGGTCCCATGCACAAGTTTTCTTGTGGAGACGAGATTTGTTCTGATGGGTGCCTCAGGAAACCCCCTATGCTGGTCTTGGAATCCAGGCTTTTGAGGAGACATGCCTGTAAACCAAAGCAATGGATCCGATTATGGCCTAGGGTCATGTCTGGTTCCATCGTCTTCTCTGGGGACATCCATTTATGGTATGAGTGGATGTAGATGCTCAGCTGTTGTCAGACCGCCCTTGTTTGTTCTGGGAGACCTACACTATTGGTATGGCCTCAGGGACTTTGGAGGGTACTTCTAATTTGTACGATTTTGGACAATGGAATGGGCAGAATTCCCATGGATTGGGTGGCACAGTCCTAATGTCTGGCTCCAGGGGCCCCAGCCTGGAGGGTGTGTGGCCCAGGAATTTGAGGACAGAAGTCTGAAAACACAAACTCAGCTTAGGTTTGCGGACGTAGGTATGGCAGGTCCAATCTACAAACCATGAGAAGAACTCTTCAGGATATGAAGAAAGAGCGAGAATGAGGCACTTGCTCAGGCTTTTGTCTCTGGATTTTGTATCAAGGATGGGCGTTGAATGTGGGGAGGCCTCATGGGCCATGGACGAATCTTCCTCTTTGTGGATTTGGCCCAGTCCCAATTTCTTTCCATCAATCTGTGGGATGGGAGGTCTCCTCTCAGGTTTTTTACCTCAGGTGTCCCAACCAAAGAGGAATTTCAAAGCAGAGACCTGGGGAAGAGTGAAGGGACAACCCAAACTATGGTTAAAAATTGGCGCCTAGCGGAATGGCAGGCCCAATATGCTGTCTCTTCATCCAGGCACTGAGGGCCTTACTTGAGGACTGGGTACAGGCTGAGTGTCACAATGTGTGTTTGTGACCAATGTGGCCCGCGAGCATGGGCGGGGCCTCAGGGGCCACACTGGTTTCAACTACACTGAACTTTGGACAACATTCCAATCACAGGTCTTTTGCCATGGGGAAGGAGCTCTGATTTCTGCATCATTTTCAACCCTAGGCAGTGGTTGGTGTTAAGATCTAGGTTCTGAAGCCTGAAAATCCCAGTTGGGAAGAGAAGACGACCTAAGGCCATGGCAGGTCTGATGTGCTCAAGGTGTGGTCAGCTGCCTAGGTGTTGGTCAGGAGGTTCGGGCTCAGGTTGTGTCAGACAGTGCATTAGTGCCCAGGTTAGATTATATAATTCAGGTACAGTCGAGAGCCGTGTAGGTTTATCCTCATTTGAGGTGCCTGGGCAACACATTAGGCAATATATTTTTTCTAGAGGTAGGCAGAGTGCTGCATTGTGGGTCCGGTATTGTCAAACATGAAAGATTCTGGAACAGGAGTGTGAGGACAAGTCTGAGAGCAGAAGCTAGACTTGGGCTTCAAGTCGAGGGCATGGCTGTTACCCCCTGCAGATCTGAACGAATATCTCATGCTTCTGAAGTCACGGCGAGGATCAGACTTTGGCTCAGGTTGGAGTTCCGGTGCATGACTGCCCCTTCATGAACGGAGCGGAATCTCATGGCCACGGAGGTTTTCCCACGTTGGGAGTTGTGGGACGAGCCCTTCAAGGATTCCTTCTGCGGGACAATTGAGACCTGTTGGGAAGCTCCAGGATATCCCATATAGAAGGACTCCAGAGCACCGTTCGGGGATGGATGCCAGGGAAGCGGGACTCACATTCCAATTGTCTCCTAGCAACAAGTCAGTTGAGATCTGATGGCTCTGCGGGAGCAACCGGGGTGGCTGAGGTGAAATGGACTTTCCCAAGGATGGGGCCTAATATGTGTTTGTGTCCATGAAGGCCATGGAATGGGGTGGTGGCACCGGTACCCTGAAGTATTCTCCTAAGCTTTTGACATAGGTCCCATGCACAAGTTTCCTTGTGGAGACGAGATTTGTTCTGATGGGTGCCTCAGGAAACCCCCTATGCTGGCCTTGGAATCCAGGCTTTTGAGGAGACATGCCTGTAAACCAAAGCAATGGATCCGATTATGGCCTAGGGTCCTGTCTGGTTCAATCTTCTTCTCTGGGGACATCCATGTTTTGTATGAGTGTAGGTAGATGGTCAGCTGGTGTCAGACCGCTCTTGTTTGTCCCGGGAGACCTACACTATTGGGATGGCCTCGGGAACTTTGGAGGGTTCTCCCATTTTGTACGATTTTGGACAATGGAATGGGCAGAATTCCCATCATTGGGTAGGCACAGTCCTAATGTGTGGCTCCAGGGGCCCCAGCCAGGAGGGTGTGTGGCCCAGAAATTTGAGCACAGAAGTCTGAAAACACAAACTCAGCTTACGTTGGGGACATAGGTATGGCAGGTCCAATCTACAAACCATGAGAAAAACTCTTCAGGATATGAAGAAAGAGCGAGTCTGAGGCGCTTGCTCAGGCTTTTGTCTGGATTTTGTATCAAAGATGGGCGTGGAATGTGGGGAGTCCTCATGGGCCATGGACGAATCTTCCTCTCTGTGGATTTGGCCCGGTCCCAATTTCTTTCCATCAATCTGTGGAATGGGCGGTCTCCTCTCAGGTTTGTTAATTCAGGTGTCCCAACCAAAGAGGAATTCCAAAGCAGAGCCCTGGGGAAGAGTGAAGGGACAACCCAAACTATGGTTAAAAATTGGGGCCTAGGGGCATGGCAGGCCCAATATGCTTTCTCTTCATCCAGCCACTGAGTGGCCTTACTTAAGGACTGAGCACAGCCTGAGCGTCACAATGTGTGTTTGTGACCAATGTGGCCCGCGAGCAGGGGCTGGGTCTCATGGGCCATACTGGTTTCAACTACACTGAACTTAGGACAATATGCCAATCACAAGGTCTCTTGCCATGGGGAAGGAGCTCTGATTTCTGCATCATTTTCAACCCTAGGCAGTGGTTGGATATAAGGTCTAGGATCTGAAGTCTGAAAACCGCAGTTGGGAAGAGATGACGACCTAAGGCCATGGCAGGTCTGATGTGCTCAGTGTGCGGTCAGCTACCTGGGTGTTGTTCCGGAGTTTCGGGTTCAGGTTGTGCCAGACAGTGCATTAGAGCTCAGGTTAGACTATATAATTTAGGTACAGTCGAGTGCCGTGTAAGTTTATCCTCATTTGAGGTGCCTGGACAACTCATTAGGCAATATATTTTTTCTAGAGGGGAAGCAGGGTGCTGCATTGTGGGTCCGGAATTGCCAAACTTGAGGGCTTCTGGATTAGGAGTGTGAGGACAGAAGTCTGAGAACACAAGCTAGACTAGGGCTTCAGGCCGAGGGCACGGCAGGTACCCCCTGCAGATCTGAACCAATATCTCATGCATATGAAGTCACGGCGAGGATCAGACGTTGGCTCGGTTTGGAGTTTCTGTGCATGACTGCCCCTTCATGAATGAAGCGGAATCTCAAGGCCATGGAGGTTTTCCCACGTTGGAAATTGTGGGATGCCCCCTTCAAGGATTCCTTCTGCGGGACAATGGAGACCTGTTGGTCAGCTCCAGGACATCCCATATGGAATGACTCCAGAGCACCTTTCGAGGATGGATGCCAGGGAATCCCGTCTCGCATTCAAATTGTCTCCTAGCAACAAAACAGTTGAGTTCTGATGGCTCTATGGGAGCAATCGGGGGGCTGTGTTGAAATGGACTTTTCCGAGTTTGGGGCCTAATGTGTGTTTGTGTCCATGAGGGCCTTGGAATGGGGCGGTGGCACCGGGACCCTGAAGTATTCTCCTAAGCTTTTGACATAGGTCCCATGCACAAGTTTCCTTGAGGAGACGAGATTTGTTCTGATGGGTGCCTCAGGAAACCCCCCAAGCTGGCCTTGGAATCCAGGCTTTTGAGGAGACATGCCTGTAAACCAAAGCAATTGATCCGATTATGGCCTAGGGTCCTGTCTGGTTCAATCTTCTTCTCTGGGGACATCCATTTATGGTATGAGTGGAGGTAGATGCTCAGCTGGTGTCAGACCGCCCTTGTTTGTCCCGGGAGACCTACACTATTGGATTGCCTCAGGGCCTATGGAGGGTTCTTCTAATTTGTACGATTTTGGAAAATGGAATGGGAAGAATTTTCTGGATTTGGTAGGAACAGTCTAATGTGTGGCTCCAGAGGCCCCAGCCTGGAGAGTGTGTGGCCCAGGAATTTGAGGACATAAGTCTGAAAACACAAACTCAGCTTAGGTTTGAGACGTAGGTATGGCAGGTCAAATCTACAAACCATGAGAAGAACTCTTCAGGATATGAAGAAAGAGCGAGTCTGAGGCGCTTGCTCAGGCTTTTGTCTCTGGATTTTGTATCAAAGATGGGCGTGGAATGTGGGGAGGCCTCATGGGCCATGGACGAATCTTCCTCTCTGTGGATTTGGCCCAGTCCCAATTTCTTTCTGTCAATATGTGGAATGGGAGGTCTCTCAGGTTTGTTACCTCAGGGGTCCCAATCAAAGAGGAATTCAAAAGCAGAGCCCTGGGGAAGAGTGAAGTGACCACCCAAACTATGGTTAAATATTGGGGCCTAGGGGCATGGCAGGCCCAATATGCTGTCTCTTCATCCAGCTACTGTGTGGCCTTACTTGAGGACTGGACTCAGGCTGAGGGTCACAATGTGTGTTTGTGACCAATGTGGCTCGCGAGCATGGGCGGGGCCTCATGGGCCACACTGGTTTCAACTACACTGAACTTTGGACAACATGCCAATCACAAGGTCTCTTGCCATGGAGAAGGAGCTCTGATTTCTTCATCATTTTCAACCCTGGGCAGTGGTTGGAGTTAAGGCCTAGGTTCTGAAGCCTGAAAACGGCTGTTGGGAAGAGATGAAGACCTAAGCCCATGGCAGGTCTGATGTGCTCAGTGTGAGGTCAGCTGCCTGGGTGTTGGTCCAGAGGTTCGGGTTCAGGTTGTGTCAGACAGTGAATTAGTGCCCAGTTAGACTATAATTCAGGTACAGCCGAGAGCCGTGTAGGTTTATCCTCATTTGAGGTGCCTGGGCAACTCAATATGCAATATATTTTTTCTAGAGGCAGGCAGAGTGCTGCATTGTGGGTCCGGTATTGCCAAACATGAGGTATTCTGGACCAGGAGTGTGAGGACAAGTCTGAGAAAACAAGCTAGGCTTGGGCTTCAGGCCGAGGGCAAAGCTGGTACCCCCTGCAGATCTGAAAGAATATCTCATGTTTCTGAAGTCATGGCGAGGATCAGACTTTGGCTCAGTTTGGATTTTCTGTGCATGACTGCCCCTTCATGAACGGAGTGGTAATTCAAGGCCATGGAGGTTTTCCAACGTTGGGAGTTGTGGGATGCGCACTTCAAGGATTCCTTCTGCGGGACAATTGAGACCTGTTGGGCAGCTCAAGGATATCCCATATGGAAGGACTCCAGAGTACCGTTCAGGGATGGATGCCAGGGAAGCGGGCCTCGCATTCCAATTGTCTCCTAGCAACAAGACAGTTGAGATCTGAAGGCTCTGCAGGAGCAACCGGGGTGGCTGAGTTGAAATGGACTTTCCCGAGGATGGGGCCTGATATGTGTTTGTTTCCATGAGGGCATTGGAATGGGGCGGTGGCACCGGGACCCTGAAGTATTCTCCTAAGCTTTTGACATAGGTCCCATGCACAAGTTTCCTTGTGGAGACGAGATTTGTTCTGATGGGTGCCTCAGGAAACCCCCTATGCTGGTCTTGGAATCCAGGCTTTTGAGGAAACATGCCTGTAAACCAAAGCAATGGATCCGATTATGGCCTAGGGTCCTGTCTGGTTCCATCTTCTTCTCTGGGGACATCCATCTATGGTATGAGTGGAGGGTGATGCTCAGCTGGTGTCAGACCGCCCTTGTTTGTACCGGGAGACCTACAATATTGTGATGGCCTCGGGAAATTTGGAGGGTTCTCCTAATTTGTACGATTTTGGACAATGGAATGGGCAGTGTTCCCATGGATTGGGTAGGCACAGTCCTAAAGTGGCTCCAGGGGCCCCATCCTGGAGGGAGTGTGGCCCAGGAATTTGAGGACAGAAGTCTGAAAACACAAACTCAGCTTAGGTTTGGGGAAGTACGTATTGCATGTCCAATCTACAAACCATGAGAAGAACTCTTCAGGATATGAAGAAAGAGCGAGTCTGAGGCACTTGCTCAGGCTTTTGTCTCTGGATTTTGTATCAAAGATGGGCGTGGAACATGGGGAGGCCTCATGGGCCATGGACGAATCTTCCTCTCTGTGGATTTGGCACGGTCCCAATTTCTTTCCGTCAATCTGTGGGATGGGAGGTCTCCTCTCTGGTTTGTTACCTCAGGTGTCCCAACCAAAGAGGAATTCCAAAGCAGAGCCCTGGGGAAGAGTGAAGGGACAACCCAAATGATGGTTGAAAATTGGGACCTAGGGGCATGGCAGGCCCAATATGCTGTCTCTTCATCCAACCACTGAGAGGCCTTACTTGAGGACTGGGCTCAGGCTGAGGGTCACAATGTGTGTTTGTGACCGATGTGGCCCGCGTCCATGGGCGGGGCCTCATGGGCCACACTGGTTTCAACTACACTGAAATTTGGACAACATGCCAATCACAAGGGATCTTGCCATGGGGAAGGTGTTCTGATGTCTGCATCATTTTCACCCCTGGGTAGTGGTTGGAGATAAGGTCTAGGGTCTGAAGCCTGAAAAACCGAGGCTGGGAAGAGATGACGACATAAGGCCATGGCGGGTCTGATATGCTCAGGGGGCGGTCAGCTGCCTGTGTGTTGGTCAGGAGGTTCTGGCTCAGTTTGTGTCAGACAGTGCATTAGTGCCCAGTTTTGACTATATAATTTAGGTACAGTCGAGTGCCGTGTAAGTTTATCCTCATTTGAGGTGCCTGGGAAAATCATTAGGCAATATATTTTTCCTAGAGGGCAGGCAGATTGCTGCATTGTGGGTCCGGAATTGCCAAACTTGAGGGCTTCTGGGCCAGGAGTGGGTGGCGGAGTTGAAATGGACTTTCCTGAGGATGGGGCCTAATGTGTGTTTGTGTCCATGAGGGCCTTGGAATGGGGCGGTGGCACCGGGACCCTGAAGTATTCTCCTAAGCTTTGGCATAGCTCCCATGCACAAGTTTCCCTGTGGAGACGAGATTTTTCTGATGGGTGCCTCAGGAAATCACTTATGCTGTTATTGGAATCCAGGCTTTTGAGGAGACACGCCTGTACCAAAGCAATGGATCCGATTATGGCCTAGGGTCCTGTCTGGTTCCATCTTCTTCTCTGGAGATATCCATCTATGGAATGAGTGGGGGTAGATGCACACCTGGTGTTAGACCGCGCCTGTTTGTCCCCGGAGACATACACTATTGGGATGGCCTCGGGGAATTTGGAGGGTTCTCCTAATTTGTACGACTTTGGACAATGGAATGGGCAGAATTCTCATGGATTGGGTAGGCACAGTCCTAATGTGTGGCTCCAGGGGCCCCAGCCTGGAGGGTGTGTTGCCCAGGACTTTGAGGACAGAAGTCTGAAAACACAAACTCAGCTCAGGTTTTGGGACATAGGTATGGCAGGCCCAATCTAAAGACCATGATAAGAACTCTTTAGGATATGAAGAAAGAGCGAGGCTGAGGCACTTGCTCAGGTTTTTGTCTCTATATTTTGAATCAACGATGGCCGTGGATGTGGGGAGGCATCATGGGCCATGGACGAATCTTCCTCTCTGTGAATTTGTCCCTGTCCCAATTCTTTTTCGATAATCTGTGGAATGGGAGGTCCCCTTTCACGTTTGTTACTTCAAGTGACCCAACCAAAGAGAAATTACAAAGCACAGCCCTGGGGAAGAGTGAAGAGACAACCCAAACTATCGTTAAAAATTGGGGCCTAGGGGCATGGCAGGCCCAATATGCTATCTCTTCATCCAGCCACTGAGAGGCCTTACTTGAGGGCTGGGCTCAGGTTGTGGGTCACAATGTGTGTTTGTGACCAATATGGCTCGCGAGCATGGGCGGGGCCACATGGGCCACACTGGTTTCAACTACACTGGACTTTGGACAACATGCCAATCACATGGTCTCTTGCCATGGGGAAGGTGTGCTTATTTCTGCATCATTTTCAACCCTGGGCAGTAGTTGGAGATAAGGTCTAGGTTCTGAAGCCTGAAAAACCGTAGTTGGGAAGAGATGAAGACCTAAGGCCATTGCTGGTCTGATAGGCTCATTTTGCGGTCAGCTGCCTGGGTGTTGGTAGGAGGTTCTGGCTCGGGTTGTGTCAGACAGTGCATTAGTGCCCAGGTTAGACTATATAATTTGGGTGGCCTCAGGGGCCTTGGAGCTTTTCCCTAACCTGTAGGGTTGTGGTCAATGGATTGGGCACAATTTCCTAGGAGAGGGCAGGCACAATTTTCGCTGTGACACCAGAGGCCCTAGCCTGGAGGATGTGTGGGTCCAGGCTGTGGGCACAGAAGTCTGAAAAAACAGACTCAGCTTATGAGTGGCACCTAGGGTATGGCAGGCCGGATGTACAGCTCCTGGGCCTCTGAAACAAGGGAGAGTTGGAGGCGTTACTTCAGTCTTTTGTCTCTGGATTTTGGGTCCGGGATAGCCGTGGATTGGAGGGGTGGACTCAGGGACTAAGGACGAGTATCCCTCTCTGGGTATTTGTCCCAGCTACCGAGAGTTTGGGGTCATTTTTTTGGAAGGGTGGAGTCGTGTTGTCTGGCTCATGTGTCTCACCAAGAAAGGGATTCCAGAGCAGAGCCCCAGGTACGGGCGGGGCCACTGGTAAACTCAAACACTGGTGAGGATTGGGTGCATAGGGGCTTGGCAAGCCCCATATGCGGGCTCTTGGTTCAGGCGCTGACAGGCCTTTCTTTGACATGGTGCTCATGCTGAAGGTCACAGTGTGAATTTATGCCCAAGCAGCACTCAAGTTTGGGCGTGGCATCAGGGGCCATGAAGGTTTCTCCCACCCAGAAAGTGTGACTCCATGTCAAGAACAAGCTTTACAGCCATGGGGAAGGAGGAGTTCTGTTTTGTGCTTGCGATACCCAGCTGTGCGGAGAATTGATATAATGTCTAGGTTCAGATATCTGAAAACCAAGGTTAGGAAGAGGTGACGGCAGAAGACCTTGGCGTGTCCGAAGTGCGAGGTGTGCGGCCAGCTGTCTCCTTGTCTGTCTGGACGTCTGGCTTCAGGCTGTGTCAGACAGAGCATGAGTGCCCAGAGCAGCCTATCCAGTTCGCGGACTTTCGAGGCCTAAGCAGGTTGATCCTCATCCGGGTTTTCTGGAGAGCCCCTCAGGGAAACATTTTTCTTCCGTTGGGCAGACACTGGGCTGGGTTGTGGTTCTGGAGTTCCTAGTCCGGAGGACTTGTTTGCCACAGTTGTGAGGAAGGAAGTCTGAAAACACAAGCTAGCATGAGGTTTGGGACCGAGGGCAGGGCAGGCCCACTCTGCAGAGGCTGAATCGAGATCTCCTGCACTGAGGTCATGTCAACTATGAGACGTTCCTCAGGCTAGAGTTTTTGTCCAGCATGGCCTCTTCCTGAAAGTTGTGGTGTCTTCATGAGGCCAGGGAGGTTAGCCTACGATGGGATTTGTGAACTACTCCAAACCTAAAGGTTTCCTTCTGCACGACAGTCGAGTCCTATTGGATGGTTCCAGGAGGCCCCATATGGAAAGACTCGAGACCAGGGGCCTAAGCTTGGAAGCCTGGGAAAGCCACCTCATATTCCCACTCTTTAGTCAGGACAAAGCAGGCTCAATCTGCGGGCTCCTGGGTGAGCTACCCAGAGGGGAGAGTTGAAATGAACTCTCCTGAAGATGACTCCAACTGTGGCTTTGTGGCCTGGCTGACCTTGTAATGTGGAGGTGGCTCAGGGACTCTGCAGTATTCTCCAAACTGAGGTGTTTGACACGGCTCCAACAAGGAAGCTTCCCATGTGGAGACGAGAGGAGTTCTGTTCAGTGCCTCAGCAAAGCCCCATATCCTGTTCTTCGAACCAAAGCTGCTGAGGAGTGACACCTGGAAACCAAAGCAAGAGTTGAGATTAGGGCCTAAGGGCCTGTCCGGCTCAACCTTCTATCTCTGTTGACATCTGTGTGCATGCCTTCGTGGAGATAGCTGCTCAGCTTGTGTCTGAATGCCCCTGTGTGTCCAGTGAGGAACCCAGTAGTGGGATGTCCTCGGGGGCCTTGAGGGTTCTCATATTCTGGAGGTGTGTGGCCAAAGCAATGGACACAGTTTCCCAGGAGAGAGCAGGCACGGTCCATTGGTATGGCTCCAGAGGACCCAGCCTAGAGACTGTGTTTGCCAGGCCTGTGGGGACAGATGTCTGAAAAAGCAAACTTGGCTCAGCTAGGGGCCAAGGTAATGGCAGGCCTGATCTCCACTCCGTGAGGGGAGATCCTCGGGATATCAATGGAGGGCAAGTGGGAGGCAGTTGCTCAGGCTTTTGTCTCTGGGTGTTGCGATCACATTGGCCATACAGGGTAGGCGTTGCTTCAGGGGCCGAGGAAGAGCCTTCCTCTTGGGGGATTGTCCAAGCTCCCAAGAGTTTGGGTTCATTCTGTGGGAAGGGAATAGTACTGTTTACTGACACAGGGGACCCCCCAGGAGAGGGACTCTAGAGCACAGCAGTGGGCTCCCTCAACTGGAATACACACCATCTAGTTAGTCCTGGGTGCCTATGGGCATG
Source organism: Mustela nivalis (assembly GCF_964662115.1). Taxonomy (NCBI): domain Eukaryota; kingdom Metazoa; phylum Chordata; class Mammalia; order Carnivora; family Mustelidae; genus Mustela; species Mustela nivalis. Next base: position 995,251 of record NW_028136454.1, on the reverse strand, counting down.
GCAAGCCACATATGCGGGCTCTTGGTCCAGTCACTGAGATCCGTTACTTGAATAAGGTACTCACGCTGAGGGTCACAATATGCGTTTGTGCCCAAGGCGGCTCTCACGCATGGGCGTGGCCTCATGGGCCATGCCGTTTTCTCCTACACTGAAGTTTTGACTCACTGCCAGCAGCAAGGTTTCTTGCCATGGGGAAGGAGGGGTTCTGACTTGTGCATCAGGTTCCCCCCTGTACAGGGATTGGAGATAAGGTCTAGGTTCCGATGACTGAAAACCTATGTTGGGAATGGATGGTGGCCTAAGGCAGTGGCGGGTCCAATGTGCTGGGTGTGCAGCCAGCTATGTCGGTGCCTGTTGGAAAGTCTGGGCTCAGGCTATTTGCGACAGAGCATCAGTGTTTAAGGTAGCCTATGCAATTGGGGTGTTGCCGAGGGCCAAGCAGTTTGATCCTCAGTTGGTGTTTCTTGGCAGCACCATAGAAAATGTTTTTCTCCCGGGAGGCAGGCAGAGTGCTTCATTGTGGCCCCAGAATTCCCAGGAGGGAGGGTTGTGGGCCAGGAGTGTGAAGACAGAAGTCTGAAAACAAAAGCTAGGGTGAGGATTGGAGCCAAGCTCAGAGGAGGCCCACTCTGCAGAGCCTGAATCAAAATCTCCTGCATCTGAAGTCAGGCTGAGGATAAGACGTTGGCAGAGGCTGGAGTGTGTGTCCATGATGGCACCTTCATGAAGCAGGGGCCTCATGAGGCCAAGAAAGTTTTCCCACGCTGAGTTTGGAGGTTGCTTCAAACCACAAGATTTCCTTCTGCGGGACATTCGAGACCTGTTGCATGGCTCCAGGACATAATACGGAAGGACTGAAGAGCAGGGTTTGAAGGATGGATCCCTATACAGCGTGACTCGCATTCCCATTGGCCATTATCGACAAGATATGTTTGATCTGCTGCCTCTGGGGCACGCTACCCAGGGGGCTGAGTTGAAATGGCTTCTCCCAAGTATGCGTCATAATGTGCGTTTGGGTCCATGGAGACCTTGGAATGTGCTGCTTGTTCAGTGGCACTGCGGAACTTCCCGACCTGAAGGGTTTGATACATCCCCAGTAAGAAAGCTCCCCATGTGGAGACGAGAGAGGTTTGGTTTGGTGCCTCAGAAAAGCCCCGTGTGCTGGTCTACGAAAACAACCCTCTGAGGACGGACACATGGAAACCAAAGCTAAGGTTCAGATTAGGGCCTGGGGGCCTGTCCATTTCAACCTTCTGTCTCTGGGGACACTGTCTGAGAGTCTAAGTGGAGAAAGTTCCTCCGCTGGTGTCAGAGAGCCCCTCTTAGTCCAGGGTGGCCTACACTATTGATGGCCTCAGGGGCCTTGGAGCTTTTCCCTAACCTGTAGGGTTGTGGTCAATGGATTGGGCACAATTTCCTTGGAGAGGGCAGGCACAATCTTTCTCTGTGACTCCAGAGGCCCTAGCCTGGAGGATGTGTGGGTCCAGGCTGTGGGCACAGAAGTCTGAAATCACAGACTCAACTTATGATTGGCACCTAGGGTATGGCAGGCCGGATGTACAGCTCCTGGTCCTCTGAAACATGGGAGAGTTGGAGGCTTTCCTTCAGGCTTTTGTCTCTGGATGTTGTGTCCGGGATAGCCGTGTATTGGAGGGGTGGCCTCAGGGACTATGGACGAGTATCCCTCTTTGGGGATTTGTCCCAGCTCCCAAGAGTTTGGGGTCATTTTGTGGGAAGGGTGGAGTCGTGTTGTCTGGCTCATGTGTCTCTCCAAGAAAGGGATTCCAGAGCAGAGCCCCAGGTACGGGCGGCGCCACTGGTAAACTCAAACACTGGGGAGGATTGGGTGCATAGGGGCTTGGCAAGCCCCATATGCAGGCTCTTGGTCCAGGCCCTGACAGGCCTTTCTCTGACATGGGGCTCATGCTGAAGGTCACAGTGTGAATTTGTGCCCAAGCAGCACTCAAGTTTGGACTTGGCATGAAGGGCCATTAAGGTTTCTCCCACCCTGAAGGTGTGACTCCATGCCAAGAACAAGCTTTACAGCCATGGTGAAGGAGGAGTTCTGTTTTGTGCTTGCGATACCCAGCTGTGCGGAGAATTGATATAATGTCTAGGTTCAGATATCTGAAAACCAAGGTTAGGAAGAGGTGATGGCAGAAGACCTTGGCGTGTCTGAAGTGCGAAGTGTGCGGCCAGCTGTCTCCTTGTCTGTCTGGACGTCTGGCTTCAGGCTGTGTCAGACAGAGCATGAGTGCCCAGAGCAGCCTATCCAGTTCGCGAACCTTCGAGGCCTAAGCAGGTTGATCCTCATCTGGGTTTTCAGGAGAGCCCCACAGGGAAACGTTTTTCTTCCGTTGGGCAGACACTGGGCTGGGTTGTGGTTCTCGAGTTCCTAGTCCGGAGGGCTTGTTTGCCACAGGTGTGAGGAAGGAATTCTGAAAACACAAGCTAGCATGAGGTTTGGGACCGAGGGCAGGGCAGTCCCACTCTGCAGAGGCTCAATCGAGATCTCCAGCACTGAGGTCATGTCAACTATACGACGTGCCTCAGGCTAGAGATTTTGTCCAGCATGGCCTCTTCCTGAAGGGTGTCGGGGCTTCATGAGTCCAGGGAAGTTTGCCTACAATGGGATTTCTGAACTACTCCAAACCACAAGTTTTCCTTCTGCACGACTGTTGAGTCCTATTGGATGGTTCCAGGAGGCCCCATACGGAAAGACTCCAGAGCAGGAGTCTAAGCATGGATGCCTGGGAATGCAACCTACTACTCCCATTCTTTAGACAGGACAAGGTAGGCTCAACCTGCGGGCTCCTGGGTGAACTACCCAGAGGGGAGAGTTGAAATGGACTCTCCTGAAGATGAGTCCTACTGTGGGTTGGTGAACTGGGAGACCTTGGAATGTGGAGGTGGCTCAGGGACTCTGCAGGATTCTCCAACGTGAGGTGTTTGACATGGCTCCAACAAGGAAGCTTCACATGTGGAGACGAGAGGAGTTCTATTCGGTTCCTCAGGAAAGCCCCATGTCCTGTTCTTCGAACCAAAGCTCTGAGAGTGACACCTGGAAACCAAAGCAAGAGTTGAGATTAGGGCCTAAGGGCCTGTCCGGCTCAACCTTCTATCTCTGTTGACATCTGTGTGCATGCATTCGGGGAAGTAGCTGCTCAGCTTGTGTCCGAATGCCCCTGTGTGTCCAGGGAGGCTCCCAGTAGTGGGATGTCCTCGGGGGCCTTGAGGTTTCTCATATTCTGGCGGTGTGTGGCCAAAGCAATGGACACAGTTTCCCAGAGGAGAGCAGGCACGGTCCTTTGGTATGGCTCCAGAGGACCCAGCCTAGAGACTGTGTTTGCCAGGCCTGTGGGGACAGATGTCTGAAAAAGCAAACTTGGCTCAGGTAGGGGCCAAGGTAATGGCAGGCCTGATCTCCAGTCCGTGAGGGGAGATCCTCGGGATATCAAAGCAGGGCAAGTGGGAATTAGTCGCTCAGGCTTTTGTCTCTGGGTGTTGCAATCACAGTGGCCGTTCAGGTTAGGGGTTGATTCAGGGGCCGAGGAAGAGCCTTTCTCTCAGGGGATATTCCAAGCTCCCAAGTGTTTGGGTTCATTCTGAGGGAAGGGAAGAGAACTGTTATCTGCCACAGGGGACCCGCAGGAGATGGACTCTAGAGCACAGCAGTGGGTTCCCTCAACTGGAATACACACCATCTAGTTAGTCCTGGGTGCCTATGGGCATGGCAAGCCACAATGCGGGCTCTTGGTCCAGTCCCTGAGAGGTGTTACTTGAATAAGGTACTCACGCTGAGGGTCAAAATGTGTGTTTGTGCCCAAGGCGGCCCTCACGCATGGGAGTGGCCTCATGGGCCATGCCGTTTTCTCCTACACAGAAGGTTTGACTCACTGCCAGCAGCAAGATTTCTTGCCATGGGGAAGGAGGGGTTCTCACATGTGCATCAGGTTCCCCCCTGTACAGGGATTGGAGATAAGGTCTAGGTACCGATGACTGTAAACCCAGGTTGTGAATGATGATGGCCTAAGGCATTGGCGTGTCCAATGTGCTGGGTGTGCAGCCAGCTGTGTCGGTGTCTGTTGGAAGGTCTGGGCTCAGGCTATTTGCGACAGAGCATCAGTGTTTAAGGTAGCCTATGCAATTGGGGTGTTGCCGAGGGCCAAGCTGTTTGATCCTCAGTTGGGGTTTCTGGGAAGCACCATAGACAATGGTTTTCTCCTGGGAGGCAGGCAGAGTGCTTCATTGTGGCCCCAGAATTCCCAGGAGGGAGGGTATGTGGGCCTGGAGTGTGAGGACAGAAGTCTGAAAACACAAGCTAGGGTGAGGATTGGAGCCAAGGGCAGAGCAGGCCCACTCTGCAGAGACTGAATCAAAATCTCCTGCATCTGAAGTCAGGCTGAGGATAAGACATGGCTGAGGCTGGAGTGTGTGTCCATGATGGCACCTTCATGAAGCGGGGGCCTCATGAAGCCAAGGAAGTTTTCCCACGCTGAGTTTAGCGGTTGCCTCAAACCACAAGGTTTCCTTCTGCGGGACATTCGAGTCCTGTTGCATGGTTCCAGGACATACCATACGGAAGGACTGAAGAGCAGGGTTCCATGGATGGATCCCTATACAGCGTGCCTCGCATTCCCATTGGCCATTAGCGACCAGATATGTTTGATCTGCTGCCTCTGGGGCACGCTACCCAGGGGGCTGAGTTGAAATGGCCTCTACCAAGGATGCGTCATAATGTGTGTTTGGGTCCATGGAGACCTTGGAATGTGCTGGTTGTTCAGGGTCCCTGCGGAACTCTCCGACCTGAAGGGTTTGATACATCCCCAGTAAGAAAGCTCCCCATGTGGAGACGAGAGAGGTTTGGTTTGGTGCCTCAGAAAAGCCCCGTTTGCTGGTCTACGAAAACAGTCCTCTGAGGATGGTCACATGGAAACCAAAGCTAAGGTTCAGATTAGGGCCTGTGGGCCTGTCCATTTCAACCTTCTGTGTCTGGGGACACTGTCTGAGAGTCTAAGTGGAGATAGTTGCTCCGCTGGTGTCAGAGAGCCCCTCTTAGTCCAGGGTGGCCTACGCTATTGATGGCCTCAGGGGTCTTGGAGCTTTTCCCTAACCTGTAGGGTTGTGGTCAATGGATTGGGCACATTTTCCTTGGAGAGAACAGGCACAATCTTCCTCTGGGGCTCCAGAGGCCCTAGCCTGGAGGTTGTGTGGGTCCAGGCTGTGGGCACAGAAGCCTGAAAACACAAACTCCGCTTATAAGTGGCGCCTAGTGTATGGCAGGCCGGATGGACAGCCCAAGAGGAAGCTCCTGGGCCTCTGAAACAAGGGCGAGTGGGAGGCGTTCCTTCAGGCTTTTGTCTCTGGATGTTGTGTCCGGGATAGCCGTCGATTGGAGGGGTGGCCTCAGGGACTGAGGACGAGTATCCCTCTCTGGGGATTTGTCCCAGCTCCCAAGAGTTTGGGTTCATTTTGTGGGAAGGGTGGAGTCGTGTTGTCTGGCTCATGTGTCTCTCCAAGAAAGGGATTCCGGAGCAAGGCCCCAGGTACGGGCGGGGCGACTGGAAAACTCAAACACTGGTGAGGATTGGGTGCATAGGAGCTTGGCAAGCCCCATATGCAGGATCTTGGTCCAGGCCCTGACAGGCCTTTCTTTGACATGGGGCTCATGCTGAGGGTCACAGTGTGAATTTGTGCCCAAGCAGCACTCAAGTTTGGGCTTGGCATCAGGGGCAATGAAGGTTTCTCCCACCCTGAAGGTGACTCCATGCCAAGAGAAAGCTTTACAGCCATGGGGAAGGAGGAGTTCTGTTTTGTGCTTGCGATACCCAGCTGTGTGGAGAATTGATATAACGTCTAGGTTCAGATATCTGAAAACCAAGGTTAGGAAGAGGTGACGGCATAAGACCATGGCGTGTCCGAAGTGCTGGGTGTGCGGCCAGCTGTCTCCTTGTCTGCTGGACGTCTGGCTTCAGGCTGTGTCAGACAGAGCATGAGTGCCCAGAGCAGCCTATCCATTTCGGGTACCGTCGAGGCCCGAGCAGGTTGATCCTCATCTGGGTTTTCTGGAGAGCCGCACAGGGAAACGTTTTTCTTCCATTGGGCAGACACTGGGCTGGGTTTTGGTTCTGGAGTTCCTAGTCCGGAGGGCTTGTTTGCCAGGAGTGTGAGGAAGGAAGTCTGAAAACACAAGCTAGCGTGAGGTTTGGGACCGAAGGCACCGCAGGCCCACTCTGCAGAGGCTGAATCAAGATCTCCGGCACTAAGGTCATGTCAACTATGAGACGTGTCTCAGGCTAGAGTTTTTGTCCAGCATGGCCACTTCCTGAAGGATGTGGGGGCTTCATGAGGCCAGGGGTGTTTGCCTACGATGGGATTTGTGAACTTCTCCAAACCTCAAGGTTTCCTTCTGCACGACAGTCGAGTCCAAATGGATGGTTCCAGGAGGCCCCATATGGAAAGACTCGAGAGCAGGTGTCTAAGCATGGATGCCTGGGAACGTCACCTCATATACCAACTCTTTATTCAGGACAAGGCAGGCTCAATCTGCGTGCTCCTGGGTGAGCTACCTTGAGGGGAGAGTTGAAATGGAATCTCCTGAAGATAAGTCCTACTGTGGGTTGGTGGACTGGGAGACCTTGGAATGTGGAGGTGGCTCAGGGACTCTGAAGGATTCTCCAACGTGAGGTGTTTGACACGGCTCCAACAAGGAAGCTTCCCATGTGGAGACGAGAGGAGTTCTGTTCAGTGCCTCAGGAAAGCCCCATATCCTGTTCTTCGAACCAAAGCCTCTGAGGAGTGACACCTGGAAACCAAAGCAAGAGTTGAGATTAGGGCCAAAGGGCCTGTCCGGCTCAACCTTCTATCTCTGTGGACATCTGTGTGCATGCATTCGGGGAAGTAGCTGCTCAGCTTGTGTCCGAATGCCCCTATGTGTCCAGGGAAGCTCCCAGTAGTGGGATGTCCTCAGGGGCCTTGAGGTGTCTCATATTCTGGAGGTGTGTGGCCAAAGCAATGGACACAGTTTCCCAGGAGAGAGCAGGCAAGATCCTTTGGTATGGCTCCAGAGGACCCAGCCTTGAGGCTGTGTTTGCCAGGGCTGTGGGGACAGATGTCTGAAAAAGCAAACTTGGCTCAGCTAGGGGCCAAGGTAATGGCAGGCCTGATCTCCAGTCCGTGAGGGGAGTTCCTCGGGATATCAAAGGAGGGCAAGTGGGAGTTAGTCACTCAGGCTTTTGTCTCTGGGTGTTGCGTTCACAGTGGCCGTTCAGGTTAGTGGTTGCTTCAGGGGCCGAGGAAGATCCTTCTCTCAGGGGATAGTCCAAGCTCCCAAGTGTTTGGGTTCATTCTGATGGAAGGGAAGAGTACTGTTTTTTGCCACAGGGGACCCCGCAGGAGAGGGACTCTATAGCACAGCAGTGGGTTCCCTCAACTGGAATACACACCATCTAGTTAGTCCTGGGTGCCTATGGGCATGGCAAGCCCATATGCGGGCTCTTGGTCCAGTCCTTGAGAGGCGTTACTTAAGTAAGGTACTCACGCTGAGGGTCACAATGTGTGTTTGTGCCCATGGCGGCCCTCACGCATGGGCGTGGCCTCAGGGGCCATGCCGTTTTCTCCTAAACTGAAGGTTCACCTCACTTCCAGCAGCAAGGATTCTTGCCATGGGGAAGGAGGGGTTCTCACATGTGCATCAGGTTCCCCCCTGTGCAGGGATTTGAGATAAGGTCTAGGTTCCGATGACTGAAAACCCAGGTTGGGAATGGATGATGGCCTAAGGCATTGGCGTGTCCAATGTGCTGGATGTGCAGCCAGCTGTGTCGGTGTCTGTTGGAAGGTCTGGGCTCAGGCTATTTGTGACAGAGTATCAGTGTTTAAGGTAGCCTATGCAATTGGGGTGATGCCGAGGGCCAAGCAGTTTGATCCTCAGTTGGGGTTTCTGGGCAGCACCATAGACAATGTTTTTCTCCTGGGAGGCAGGCAGAGTACTTCATTGTGGCCCCAGAATTCCCAGGAGGGAGTGTTTGTGGGCCAGGATTGTGAGGACAGAAGTCTGAAAACACAAGCTAGGGTGAGATTGGAGCCAAGGGCAGAGCAGGCCCACTCTGCAGAGGCTGAATCAAAATCTCCTGCATCTGAAGTTAGGCTGAGGATAAGACGTTGGCTGAGGCTGGAGTATGTGTCCATGATGGCAGCTCATAAAGCGGGGGCCTCATGAAGCCAAGGAAGTTGTCCCTCGCTGAGTGTAGCGGTTGCCTCAAACCACAAGGTTTCCTTCTGCGGGACATTCGAGTCCTGTTGCATGGCTCCAGGACATACCATGCGGAAGGACTGAAGAGCAGGGTTCGAAGGATGGATCCCTATACAGCGTGACTCGCATTCCCATTGGCCATTAGCGACAAGATATGTTTGATCTGCTGCCTCTGGGGCACGCTACCCAGGGGGCTGAGTTGAAATGGCCTCTCCAAACGATGCGTCATAATATGCGTTTGGGTCCATGGAGACCTTGGAATGTGCTTGTTGTTCAGTGTCCCTGAGGAACTCTCCTACCTGAAGGGTTTGATACATCCCCAGTAAGAAAGCTCCCCATGTGGAGACGGAGAGGTTTGGTTTGTTGCCTCAGAAAAGCCCTGTGTGCTGGTCTACGAAAACAGACCTCTGAGGACGGAGACACATGGAAACCAAAGCTAAGGTTCAGATTAGGTCCCGGGGGCCTGTCATTACAACCTTCTGTCTCTGGGGACACTGTCTGAGAGTCTAAGTGGAGATAGTTGCTCCGCTAGTGTCAGAAAGCCCCTCTTAGTCCAGGGTGGCCTACACTATTGATGGCCTTAGGGGCATTGAAGCTTTTCCCTAACCTGTAGGGTTGTGGTCAATGGATTGGGCACACTTTCCTTGGAGAGGGCAGGCACAATCTTTCACTGTGGCTCCAGAGGCCCTAGCCTGCAGGTTGTGTGGGTCCAGGCTGTGGGCAAAGAAGTCTGAAAACACAAACTCAGCTTTTGAGTGGCGCCTAGGGTATGGGAGGCCAGATGTACCGCCCGAGAGGGAGCTCCTGGGCCTCTGAAACAAGGGCGAGTGGGAGGCGTTCCTTCAGGCTTTTGTCTCTGGATATTGTTTCCGGGATAGCCGTGTATTGGAGGGGTGGCCTCAGGGACTGTGGACGAGTATCCCTCTCTGGGGATTTGTCCCAGCTCCCAAGAGTTTGGGGTCATTTTGTGGGAAGGGTGGAAAAGTGTTGTCTGGCTCACGTGTCTCTCCAAGAAAGGGATTCCAGAGCAGAGCCCCAGGTACGGGCGGGGCGACTGGAAAACTCAAACACTGGTGAGGATTGGGTGCATAGGGGCTTGGCAAGCCCCATATGCGGGCTATTGGTCCAGGCCCTGGCAGGCCTTTCTTTGACATGGGGCTCATGCTGAGGGTCACAGTGTGAATTTGTGCCCAATCAGCACTCAAGTTTGGGCTTGGCATGAAGGGCCATGAAGGTTTCTCCCACCCTGAAGGTGTGACTCCATGCCAAGAACAAGCTTTACAGCCATGGGGAAGGAGGAGTTCTGTTTTGTGCTTGTGATACCCAGCTGTGTGTAGAATTGATATAATGTCTAGGTACAGATATCTGAAAACCAATATTAGGAAGAGGTGATGGCATAAGACCATGGCGTGTCCGAAGTGCTGGGTGTGCGGCCAGCTGTCTCCTTGTCTGTCTGGAAACCTGGCTGCAGGCTGTGTCAGACAGAGCATGAGTGCCCAGAGCAGCCTATCTAGTTCGGGTACCGTCGACGCCCGAGCTGGTTGATCCTCATCTGGGTTTTCTCGAGGGCCCCACAGCAAAACGTTTTTCTTCCGTTGGGCAGACACTGGGCTGGGTTGTGGTTCTGGAGTTCCTAGTCCGGAGAGCTTGCTTGCCAGGAGTGTGAGGAAGGAAGTCTGAAACCACAAGCTAACGTGAGGTTTGGGACCGAGGGCACAGCAGGCCTACTCTGCAGAGGCTGAATCGAGATCTCCTGCACTGAGGTCATGTCAACTATGAAACGTGCCTCAGGCTAGAGTTTTTTTCCAGCATGGCCTCTTAATGAAGGGTGTGGGGGCTTCATGAGGCCAGGGGTGTTTGCCTACGATGGGATTTGTGAACTACTCCAAACCTCAAGGTTTCCTTCTGCACGACAGTCGAGTCCTATTGGATGGTTCCAGGAGGCCCCATATGGAAAGACTCGAGAGCAGGTGTCTAAGCATGGATGCCTGGGAACGCCACCTCATATTCCCACTCTTTAGTCATGACAAGGCAGGCTCAATCTGCAGGCACCTGGGTGAGCTACCTAGAGGGGAGAGTTGAAATGGACTCCTCTGAAGATGAGTCCTACTGTGGGTTGGTGGCCTGGGAGACCTTGGAATGTGGAGGTGGCTCAGGGAAACTGCAGGATTCTCCAACGTGAGGTGTTTGACAGGGCTCCAACAAGGAAGCTTCCCATGTGGAGACGAGAGGAGTTCTGTTCAGTGCCTCAGGAAAGCCCCATATCCTGTTCTTCGAACCAAAGCCTCTGAGGAGTGACACCTGGAAACCAAAGCAAGAGTTGAGATTAGGGCCTAAGGGCCTGTCCGGCTCAACCTTCTATCTCTGTTGACATCTGTGTGCATGCATTCGGGGAGGTAGCTACTCAGCTTGTGTCTGAATGCCCCTGTGTGTCCAGGGAGGCTCCCAGTAGTGGGATGTCCTCGGAGGCCTTGACGTTTCTCATATTCTGGAGGTGTGTGGCCAAAGCAATGGACACAGTTTTTCAGGAGAGAGAAGGCACGGTCCTCCGGTATGGCTCCAGAGGACCCAGCCTAGGTCTGTGTTTGCCAGGGCTGTGGGGACAGATGTCTGAAAAAGCAAACTTGGCTCAGCTAGGGGCCAAGGTAATGGAAGGCCTGATCTCCAGTCCGTGAGGGGAGATCCTCGGGATATCAAAGCAGGGCAAGTGGGAGTTAGTCGCTCAGGCTTTTGTCTCTGGGTGTTGCGTTCACAGTGGCCATTCAGCGTAGGGGTACCTTCAGGGACCGAGGAAGAGCCTTTCTCTCAGGGTTAATCCAAGCTCCCAACTGTTTGGGTTCATTCTGAGGGAAGGAAAGAGTACTGTTTTCTGCCACAGGGGACCCCGCAGGAGAGGGACTCTAGAGCACAGCAGTGGGTTCCCTCAACTGGAATACACACCATCTAGTTAGTCCTGGGTGCATATGGGCATGGCAAGCCACATATGCTGGCTCTTGGTCCAGTCACTGAGAGGCGTTACTTGAATAAGGTACTCACACTGAGGGTCACAATGTGTGTTTGTGCCCAAGGCAGCACTCACGCATGGGCGTGGCCTCATGGGACATGCCATTTTCTCCTAAACTGAAGGTTTGATGCATTTCCAGCAGCAAGGATTCTTGCCATGGGGAAGGAGGGGTTCTGACATATGCTCAGGTTTCCCCCTGTGCAGGGATTGGAGATAAGGTCTAGGTTCCCATGACTGAAAATCCAGGTTTGGAATGGATGGTGGCATAAGGCAGTGGCTGGTCCTATGTGCTGGGTGTGCAGCCAGCTGTGTCGGTGTCTGTTGGAAGGTGTGGTCTCAGGCTATTTGCGACAGAGCATCAGTGTTTAAGGTAGCCTATGCAATTGGGGTGTTGTCGAGGGCCAAGCAGTTTGATCCTGATTTGGGGTTTCTGGGAAGCACCATAGACAATGGTTTTCTCCTGGGAGGCCTGCAGAGTGCTTCCTTGTGGACCCAGAATTCCCAGGAAGGAGGGTGTGTGGGCCAGGTGTGTGAGGACGGAAGTCTGAAAACACAAGCTAGGGTGAGGATTGGAGCCAAGGGCAGAGCAGGCCCACTCTGCAGAGTCTGAATCAAAATCTCCTGCATCTGAAGTCAGGCAGAGGATCGAAAGTTGATGAGGCTGGAGTATGTGTCCATGATGGCACCTTAATGAAGTGGGGGCCACATGAGGCCAAGGAAGTTTTCCCACGCTGAGTTTGGAGGTTGCCCCAAACCACAAGTTTTCCTTCTGCGGGACATTCGAGTCCTGTTTTATGGCTCCAGGACATACCATACGGAAGGACTGGAGAGCTGGGTTCGAAGGATGGATCCCTGTACAGCATGCCTCGCATTCCCAAGGGCCATTAGCTACAAGATATGTTTGATCTGCTCTCTCTGGTGCACGCTACCCAGGGGGCTGAGTTGAAATGGCCTCTCCTGAGGATGCGTCATAATGTGCGTTTGGGTCCATGGAGACCTTGGAATGTGCTGGTTGTTCAGGGGCCCTGCGGAACTTTCCTACCTCTAGGGTTTGATACATCCCCAGTAAGAAAGCTCCCCATTTGAAGACGAGAGCGGTTTGGTTTGGTGACTCAGAAAAGCCCCGTGTGCTGGTCTATTAAAACAGTCCTCTGAGGACGGACACATGGAAACCAAATCTAAGGTTCAGATTAGGGCCTGGGCGCCTGTCCATTTCAACCTTCTGTCTCTGGGGACACTGTCTGAGAGTCTAAGTGGAGATAGTTGCTCCACTGGTGTCAGAGAGCCCCTCTTAGTCCAGGGTGGTCTACACTATTGATGGCCTCAGGGGCCTTGGAGCTTTTCCCTAATATGTAGGGTTGTGATAAATTGATTTGCACACTTTCCTTGGAGAGGGCAGGCACAATCTTTCGCTGTGGATCCAGAGGCCCTAGCCTGGAGGTTGTGTGGGTCCAGGCTGTGGGCACAGTAGTCTGAAAAAAGAAACTCAGCTCATGAGTGGCGCCTAGGGTATGGCAGGCCGGACATACAGCCCTAGAGGGAGCTCCTGGGCCTCTGAAACAAGGGCGAGTGGGAGGCGTTCCTTCAGGCTTTTGTCTCTGGATGTTGTGTCTGGGATAGCCGTGTATTGGAGGGGTGGCCTCAGGGACTGTGGACGAGTATCCCTCTCTGGGGATTTGTCCCAGCTCCCAAAGTTTGGGGTCATTTTGTGGGAAGGGTGGAGTCGTGTTGTCTGGCTCATGTGTCTCTCCAAGAAAGGGATTCCAGAGCAGAGCCCCAGGTATGGGCAGGGCGACTGGAAAACTCAAACACTGGTGAGGATTGGGTGCATAGGGGCTTGGCAAGCCCCATATGTGGCCTCTTGGTCCAGGCCCTGACAGGCCTTTCTTTGACATAGGGCTCATGCTGAGGGTCACAGTGTGAATTTGTGCCCAAGCAGCACACAAGTTTGGGCTTGACATCAGGGGCCATGAAGGTTTCTCCCACCCAGAAGGTGACTCCATGCCAAGAGCAAGCTTTACAGCCATGGGGAAGGAGGAGCTCTGTTTTGTGCTTTCGATACCTAATTGTGTGGAGAATTGCTATAATGTGTAGGTTCAGATATCTGAAAACCTAGGTTAGGAAGAGGTGACGGCATAAGACCATGGCATGTCAGAAGTACTGGGTGTGCAGGCAGCTCACTCCTTGTCTGTCTGGACTTCTGCATTCAGGCTGTGTCAGACAGAGCATAGGTGCCCAGAGCAGCTTATCAAGTTCGAGTACTGTTAAGCCCGAGCAGGTTGATCCTCATCTGGGTTTTCTGGAGAGCCCCACAGGGAAACGTTTTTCTTCCGTTGGGCAGACACTGGGCTGGGTTGTGGTTCTGGAGTTCCTAGTCCGGAGGGCTTGTTTTCCAGAAGTGTGAGGAAGGAAGTCTGAAAACACAAGCTAGCGTGATGTTTGGGACCGAGGGCACAGCAGGCCCACTCTGCAGAGGCTGAATCGAGATCTCCTGCACTGAGGTCATGTCAACTATGAGTCTTGCCTCAGGCTAGAGTTTTTGTCCAGCATGGCCTCTTTCTGAAGGGTGTGGGGGCTTCATGAGGCCTGGGAGGTTAGCCTACGATGGGATTTGTGAAGTACTCCAAACCTCAAGGTTTCCTTCTGCACGACAGTCGAGTGCTATTGGATGGTTCCAGGAGTCCCCATACGGAAAGACTCGAGAGCAGGTGTCTAAGCATGGATGCCTGGGAATGCCACCTCATATTCCCACTCTTTAGTCAGGACAAGGCAGGCTCAATCTGCGGGCTCCTTGGTGAGCTACCCAGGGGGGAGAGTTGAAATGGACTCTTCTGAAGATGAGTCCTACTGTGGTTTGGTGGACTGGGAGACCTTGGAATGTGGAGGTTTCTCAGGGACTCTGCACGATTCTCCAACGTGAGGTGTTTGACACGGCTCCAACAAGGAAGCTTCCCATGTGGAGACGAGAGGAGTTCTGTACAGTGCCTCAGGAAAGCCCCATATCCTGTTCTTCGAACCAAAGCCTCTGAGGAGTGACACCTGGAAACCAAAGCAAGAGTTGAGATTAGGGCCTAAGGGCCTGTCCGGCTCAACCTTCTATCTCTGTTGACATCTGTGTGCATGTCCTCGTGGAGGTAGCTGCTCAGCCTGTGTCCGAATGCCCCTGTGTGTCCAGGGAGTCTCCCAGTAGTGGGATGTCCTCGGGGGCCTTGAGGTTTCTCATATTCTGGAGGTGTGTGGCCAAAGGAATGGACACAGTTTCCCAGGATAGAGCAGGTACGGTCCTGTGGTATGGCTCCAGAGGATCCAGCCATGAGGTAGTGTTTGCCAGGGCTGTGGGGACAGATGTCTGAAAAAGCAAACTAGGATCAGCTAGGGGCCAAGGTAATGGCAGGCCTGATCTCCAGTCGGTGAGGGGTGATCCTCTGGATATAAAATGAGGGCAAGTAGGAGGCAGTCGCTCAGGCTTTTGTCTCTGGGTGTTGCGTTCACAGTGGCCGTTAAGGGTAGGGGTTGCTTCAGGGGCTGAGGAAGAGCCTTCCTCTCAGGGGAAAATCCAAGCACCCTAGTGTTTGGTACATTCTGTATGAAGGGAAGAGTACTGTTTCTGCCACAGGGGCCCCCCATGAGAGGGACTCTGGAGCACAGCAGTGGGTTCCCTCAACTGGAATACACACCATCTAGTTAGTCCTGGGTGCCTATGGGCATTTCAAGCCAAATATGCGTGCTTTGGTCTAGTCATTGAGAGGCGTTACTTGAATAAGGTAGTCACGCTGAGGATCACAATGTGTGTTTGTGCTCAAGGCGGCCTTCATGCATGGGCGTGGCCTCATGGGCCATGCCGTTTTCTCCTACACTGAAGGTTTGACTCACTGCCAGCAGCAAGGTTTCTTGCCAAGGGGAAGGAGGGGTTATGACTTGTGCATCAGGTTTCCCCCTGTGCAGGGATTTAGAGATAAGGTCTAGGTTCCGATGACTGAAAACCCAGGTTGGGAATGGAAGGTCGCCTACGGCATTGGCGTGTCCATTGTGCTGGGTGTGCAGCCTGCTGTGTCCGTTTCTGTTGGATGGTCTGGGCTCAGGCTATTTGAGACAGAGTATCAGTGTTTAAGGTAGCCTATGCAATTGGGGTGTTGCCGAGGGCCAAGCTGTTTGATCCTCATTTGGGGTTTCTGGGCTGCACCATAGACAATGTTTTCTCCTGGGAGGCAGGCAGAGTGCTTCATCGTGGCCCCAGAATTCCCAGGAGAAAGGGTTTGTGGGCCAGGAGTGTGAGGACAGAAGTCTGAAAACACAAGCTAGGGTGAGGATTGGAGCCAAGGGAAGAGCATGCCCACTCTGCAGAGGCTGAATCAAAATCTCCTGCATCTGAAGTCAGGCTGAGAATCAGGCGTTGGCTGAGGCTGGAGTATGTGTCCATGATGGCACCTTCATGAAGCGGGGGCCTCATGAGGCCGTGGAAGTTTACCCACGCTGAGTTTGGAGGTTGCCGCAAACCACAGGTTTACCTTCTGAAGGACATTCGAGTCCTTTTGCATGGCTCCATGTCATACCATACGGAAGGACTGGAGAGCAGGGTCGAAGGATGGATCCCTGTACAGCATGCCTCGCATTCCCATAGGCCATTAGCGACAAGATATGTTTGATCTGCTCTCTCTGGGGCACGCTACCCAGGGGGCTGAGTTGAAATGGCCTCTCCTGAGGATGCGTCATAATGTGCGTTTGGGTCCATGGAGACCTTTGAATGTGCTGTTTGTTCAGGCACCTGCGGAACTCTCCTACCTGAAGGGTTTGATACATCCCCAGTAAGAAAGCTCCCCATGTGGAGACGAGAGAGGTTTGGTTTGGTGCCTCAGAAAAGCCCCGTGTGCTGTTCTACGAAAACAGTCCTCTGAGGACGGACACATGGAAACCAAAGCTAAGGTTCAGATTAGGGCCTGGGGGCCTGTCTATTTCAACCTTCTGTCTCTGGGGACACTGTCTGAGAGTCTAAGTGGAGATAGTTGCTCCGCTGGTGTCAGAGAGCCCCTCATAGACCAGGGTGGCTTACACTATTGGTGGCCTCAGGGGCCTTGGAGCTTTTCCCTAACCTATAGGATTGTGATCAATGTATTGGGCACACTTTCCTTGGAGAGGGCAGGCACAATCTTTCGCTGTGGCTCCAGAGGCCCTAGCCTGGAGGTTGTGTGGGTCAAGGCTGTTGGCACAGAAGTCTGAAAACACAAACTCAGCTGATGAGTGGCGCCTAGGGTATGGCAGGCCGGATGTACAGCCCGAGAGGGAGCTCCTGGGCCTCTGAAACAAGGGCGAGTGGGAGGCGTTCCTTCAGGCTTTTGTCTCTGGATGTTGTGTCCGGGATAGCCGTGTATTGGAGGGGTGGCCTCAGGGACTGTGGACGAGTATCCCTCTCTGGGGATTTATCCAAGCTCCCAAGAGTTTGGGGTCATTTTGTGGGAAGGTTGGAGTCGTGTTGTCTGGCTCATGTGTCTCTCCAAGAAAGTATTCCAGAACAGAGCCCCAGGTACGGGCGGGGCAAATGGAAAACTCAAACCCTGGTGAAGATTGGGTGCATAGGGGCTTGGCAAGCCCCATATGCGGGCTCTTGGTCCAGGCCCTGACAGGCCTTTCTTTGATATGGGGCTCATGCTGAGGGTCACAGTGTGAATTTGTGCCCAAGCAGCACTCAAGTTCGGCTGTGGCATCAGGGGCCATGAAGGTTTCTCCCACCCTGAAGGTGTGACTCCATGCCAAGAGCAAGCTTTACAGCCACGGGGAAGGAGGAGTTCTGTTATTTGCTTGCGATACCCAGCTGTGTGGGAATTGATATAATGTCTAGGTTCAGATATCTGAAAACCAAGGTTAGGAAGAGGTGACGGCATAAGACCATGGCGTGTCCGAAGTGCTGTGTGTGCGGCCAGCTGTCTCCTTGTCTGTCTGGACATCTGGCATCAGGCTGTGTCAGACAGAGCATGAGTGCCCAGAGCAGCCTATCCAGTTCGGGTACCGTCGAGGCCCGAGCAGGTTGATCCTCATCTGGGTTTTCTGGAGAGAGCCCCACAGGGAAACATTTTTCTTCCATTGGCAAGACCCTGGGCTGGGTTGTGGTTCTGGAGTTCCTAGTTCGGAGGGCTTTTTTCCAGGAGTATGAGGAAGGAAGTCTGAAAACACAAGCTAGCGTGAGGTTTGGGACCGATGGCACGGCAGGCCCACTCTGCAGAGGCTGAATCGAGATCTCCTGCACTGAGGTCATGTCAACTATGAGAGGTGTTTCAGGCTAGAGTTTTTGTCCAGCATGGCCTCTTCCTGAAGGGTGTGGGGGCTTCATGAGGCCAGGGAGGTTTGCCTACGATGGGATTTGTGAACTATTCCAAACCTCAAGATTTCCTTCTGCACGACAGTCGAGTCCTATTGGATGGTTCCAGGAGGCCCCATACGGAAAGACTCGAGAGCATGTGTCTAAGCATGGATGCCTGGGAACGCCAACTCATATTCCCACTCTTTAGGCAGGACAAGGCAGGCTCAATCTGCGGGCTCCTTGGTGAGCTACCCAGGGGGGAGAGCTGAAATGGACTCTCCTGAAGATGAGTCCTACTGTGGTTTGGTGGACTGGGAGACCTTGGAATGTGGAGGTTTCTCAGGGACTCTGCACGATTCTCCAACGTGAGGTGTTTGACACGGCTCCAACAAGGAAGCTTCCCATGTGGAGACGAGAGGAGTTCTGTACAGTGCCTCAGGAAAGCCCCATATCCTGTTCTTCAAACCAAAGCCTCTGAGGAGTGACACCTGGAAACCAAAGCAAGAGTTGAGATTAGGGCCTAAGGGCCTGTCCGGCTCAACCTTCTATCTCTGTTGACATCTGTGTGCATGCCTTCCTGGAGGTAGCAGCTCAGCTTGTGTCCGAAGGCCCCTGTGTGTACAGGGAGGCTCCCGGTAGTGGGATGTCCTCGGGGGCCTTGAGGTTTCTCATATTCTGGAGGTGTGTAGCCAAAGGAATGGACAGAGTTTCCCAGGAGAGTGCAGGCACGGTCCTGTGGTATGGCTCCAGAGGACTCAGCCAGATGCTGTGTTTGCCAGGGCTGTGGGGACAGATGTCGGAAAAAGCAAACTTGGCTCAGGTAGTGGCCAAGGTAATGGCATGCCTGATATCCAATCTGTGAGGGGAGATCCTCTGGATATCAAAGGAGGGCAAGTGGGAGGCAGTCGCTCAGGCTTTTGTCTCTGGGTTTTGCGTTCACAGTGGCCGTTCAGGTTAGGGGTTGCTTCAGGGGCCGAGGAAGAGCCTTCCTCTCGGGGGATTGTCCAAGCTCCCAAGTGTTTTGGTTCATTCTGTTGGAAGGGAAGAGTATTGTTTTTGCCACAGAAGACCCCCCAGGAGAGGGCCTCTAGTGCACAGCAGTGGGTTCCCTCAACTGGAATATGAACCATCTAGTTAGTCCTGGGTTCCTAGGGGCATGGCAAGCCATATATGCGGGCACTTGGTCCAGTCACTGAGAGGCGTTACTTGAATAAGGTACTCACGCTGAGGGTCACAATGTGTGTTTGTGCCCAAGGCGGCCCTCACGCATGGGCGTGGCCTCATTGGGCCATGCCGTTTTCTCCTACACTAAAGGTTTGACTCACTGCCAGCAGCAAGGTTTCTTACCATGGGGAAGGAGGGGTTCTGACTTGTGCATCAGGTTCCCCCCTGTGCAGGGATTGGAGATAAGGTCTAGGTTCCGATGACTGAAAACCCAGGTTGGGAATGGATGGTGGCCTAAGGCAGTGGCGGGTCCAATGTGCTGTGTGTGCAGCCAGCTGTGTCGGTGTCTGTTGGAAGGTCTGGGCTCAGGCTATTTGCGACAGAGCATCAGTGTTTAAGGTAGCCTATGCAATTGGGGTGTTGCCGAGGGCCAAGCAGTTTGATCCTCATTTGGGGTTTCTGGGCAGCAGCATAGACAAAGTTTTTCTCCTGGGAGGCAGGCGGAGTGCTTCATTGTGGCCCCAGAATTCACAGTAGGGAGGGTTTGTGGGCCAGGAGTGTGAGGACGGAAATCTGAGAACACAAGCTAAAGTGAGGATTGGAGCCAAGGGCAGAGCAGGTCGACTCCTCAGAGGCTGAATCAAAATCTCCTGCATCTGAAGTCAGGCTGAGGATCAGTCGTTGGCTGAGGCTGGAGTATGTGTCCGTGATGGAACCTTCATGAAGCGGGGGCCTCATGAGGCCAAGGAAGTTTTCCCACGCTGAGTTTGGAGTTAGCCCCGAACCACAAGGTTTCCTTCTGCGGGACATTCGAGTCCTGTTGCATGGCTCCAGGACATACCATACGGAAGGACTGGAGAACAGGGTTCGAAGGATGGATCCCTGTCCAGCATACCTCGCATTCCCATTGGCCATAAGCCACAAGATATGTTTGATCTGCTGCCTCTGGGGCACGCTTCCCAGGGGGCAGTGATGGAGTGGCCTCTCCTGAGGATGTGTCATAATGTGCGTTTGGGTCCATGGAGACTTTGGAATGTGCTGGATGTTCAGTGGCCCTGCGGAACTCTCCTACCTGAAGGGTTTGATACATCCCCAGTAAGTAAGCTCCCCATGTGAAGACGAGAGTGGTTTGGTTTGGTGCCTCAGAAAAGACCCGTGTGCAGGTCTACGAAAACAGTCCTCTGAGGACGGACACATGGAAACCAAAGCTAAGGTTCAGATTAGGGCCTGGGGGCCTGTCCATTTCAACCTTCTGTCTCTGGGGACACTGTCTGAGAGTCTAAGTGGAGATAGTTGCTCCGCTGGTGTCAGAGAGCCCCTCTTAGTCCAGGGTGGCCTACACTATTGATGGCCTCAGGGGCCTTGGAGATTTTCGCTAACCTGTAGGTGTGGTCAATGGATTGGGCATATTTTCTTTGGAGAGGGCAGGCACAATCTTTCGCTGTGGCTCCAGATGCCCTAGCCTGGAGGTTGTGTGGGTCCAGGCTGTGGGCACAGAAGTCTGAAAACACAAACTCAGCTTATGAGTGGCGCCTATGGTATGGCAGACCGATGTACAGTCCGAGAGAAAGCTCCTGGGCCTCTGAAACAAGGGCGAGTGGGAGGCGTTCCTTCAGGCTTTTGTCTCTGGATGTTTTGTCCTGGATAGCCGTGGATTGGAGGGGTGGCCTCAGGACTGTGGACGAGTATCCCTCTCTGGTCATTTGTCCCAGCTCCCAAGAGTTTGGGGTCATTTTGTGGGAAGGGTGGAGTCGTGTTGTCTGGCTCATGTGTCTCTCCAAGAAAGGTATTCCAGAGCAGAACCCCAGGTACGGGCGTGGTGACTGGAAAACACAAACACTGGTGAGGATTGGGTGCATAGGGTCTTGGCAAGCCCAATATGCGGGCTCTTGGTCCAGGCCCTGAAAGGCCATTCTTTGACATGGGGCTCATGCTGAGGGTCACAGTGTGAATTTGGTCCAAAGCAGCACTCAAGTTTGGTCGTGGCATCAGGGGCCATGAAGGTTTCTCCCACCCTGAAGGTGTGACTCCATGCCAAGAGCAAGCTTTACAGCCATGGGGAAGGAGGAGTTATGTGTTGTGCTTGCGATACCCAGCTGTGTGGAGAATTGATATAATGTCTAGGTTCAGATATCTGAAAACCAAGGTTAGGAAGTGGTGATGGCATAAGACCATGGCGTTTCTGAAGTGCTGGGTGTGTGGCCAGCTTTCTCCTTGTCTGTCTGGACGTCTGGCTTCAGGCTGTGTCAGACAGAGCATGAGTGCCCAGAGCAGCCTATCCAGTTCGGGTACCGGTCGAGGCCCGAGCAGGTTGATCCTCATCTGGGTTTTCTGGAGAGCCCCACAGGGAAACGTTTTTTTTCCGTTGGGCAGAACCTGGGCTGGGTTGTGGTTCAGGAGTTCCTAGTCCGGAGGGCTTGTTTGCCAGGAGTGTGAGGAAGGAAGTCTGAAAAGAAAAGCTAGCGTGATGTTTGGGACCGAGGGCACGGCAGGCCTACTCTGCAGAGGCTGAATCGAGATCTCCTGCACTGAGGTCATGTCAACTCTGAGACGTGCCTCAGGCTAGAGTTTTTGTCCAGCATGGCCTCTTCCTGAAGGGTGTGGGGGCTTCATGAGGCCAGGGAGGTTTGCCTACGATGGGATTTGTGAACTACTCCAAAACACAAGGTTTCCTTCTGCACGACAGTCGAGTCCTATTGGATGATTCCAGGAGTCCCCATACGGAAAGACTCGAGAGCAGGTGTCTAAGCATGGATGCCTGGGAACGCCACCTCATATTCCCACTCTTTAGTCAGGGCAAGGCAGGCTCAATCTTCAGGCTCCTCAGTGAGCTACCAAGAGGGGAGAGTTGAAATGGACTCTCCTGAAGATGAGTCCTACTGCGGCTTGGTGGCCTGGGAGTCTTGTAATGTGGTGGTGGCTTAGGGTCTCTGCAGGATTCTCCAACCTGAGGTGTTTGACACGGGTTTAACAAGGAAGCTTCCCATGTGGAGACGAGAGGAGTTCTGTTCAGTGCCTCAGGATAGCCGCATATCCTGTTCTTCGAACCAAAGCCTCTGAGGAGTGACACCTGGAAACCAAAGCAAGAGTTGAGATTAGGGCCAAAGGGCCTGTCCGGATCAACCTTCTATCTCTGTTGACATCTGTGTGCATGCCTTCGTGGTGGTAGCTGCTCAGCTTGTGTCCGAAGGCCCCTGTGTGTCCAGGGGGCTCCCAGTAGTGGGTTGTCCTCGGGGGTCTTGAGGTTTCTCATATTCTGGAGGTGTGTGGCCAAAGCAATGGACACAGTTTCTCAGGAGAGAGCAGGCACGGTCCTGTGGTATGGCTCCAGAGGACTAAGCCTAGAAGCTGTGTATGCCAGGGCTGTGGGGACAGATGTCTGAAAAAGCAAACTTGGCTCAGGTAGGGGCCAAGGAAATGGTAGGTCTGATCTCCAGTCCGTGAGGGGAGATCCTCTGGATATCAAAGGAGGGCAAGTGGGAGGCAGTCGCTCAGGCTTTTGTCTCTGGGTGTTGCATTCACAGAGGCCGTTCAGGGTAGGGGTTTCCTCAGGGGACGAGGAAGAGCCTTCCTCTCAGGGGGATGGTCCAAGCTCCCAAGTGTTCGGGTTCATTCTGTGGGAAGGGGAGAGTAATGTTTTCTGCCACAAGGGACCCCCAGTAGAGGGAATCTAGAGCACAGCAGTGGGTTCCCTCAACTGGAATACACACCATCTATTTAGTCCTGGGTGCCTATGGGCATGGCAAGCCACATATGCGGGCTCTTGGTCCTGTCACTGAGAGGCGTTACTTGAATAAGGTACTCACGCTGAGGGTCACCATGTGTGTTTGTGCCCAAGGCGGCCCTCACGCATGGGCGTGGCCTCATTGGGCCATGCCGTTTTCTCCTACACTAAAGGTTTGACTCACTGCCAGCAGCAAGGTTTCTTACCATGGGGAAGGAGGGGTTCTGACTTGTGCATCAGGTTCCCCCCTGTGCAGGGATTGGAGTTAAGGTCTAGGTTCCGATGACTGAAAACCCAGGTTGGGAATGGATAGTGGCCTAAGGCAGTGGCGGGTCCAATGTGCTGGGTGTGCAGCCAGCTGTGTCGGTGTCTGTTGGAAGGTCTGGGCTCAGGCTATTTGCGACAGAGCATCAGTGTTTAAGGTAGCCTATGCAATTGGGGTGTTGCCGAGGGCCAAGCAGTTTGATCCTCATTTGGGGTTTCTGGGCATCAGCATAGACAATGTTTTTCTCCTGGGAGGCAGGCAGAGTGCTTCATTGTGGCCCCAGAATTCCCAGTAGGGAGGGTTTGTGGGCCAGGAGTGTGAGGACGGAAATCTGAGAACACAAGCTAAAGTGAGGATTGGAGCCAAGGGCAGAGCAGGTCGACTCCTCAGAGGCTGAATCAAAATCTCCTGCATCTGAAGTCAGGCTGAGGATCAGTCGTTGGCTGAGGCTGGAGTATGTGTCCGTGATGGAACCTTCATGAAGCGGGGGCCTCATGAGGCCAAGGAAGTTTTCCCACGCTGAGTTTGGAGTTAGCCCCGAACCACATGGTTTCCTTCTGCGGGACATTCGAGTCCTGTTGCATGGCTCCAGGACATACCATACGGAAGGACTGGAGAGCAGGGTTCGAAGGATGGATCTCTGTCCAGCATGCCTCGCATTCCCATTGGCCATAAGCCACAAGATATGATTGTTCTGCTTCCTCTGGGGCACGCTAACCAGGGGGCTGAGTTGAAATGGCCTCTCCTGAGGATGCGTCATAATGTGCGTTTGGGTCCATGGAGACTTTGGAATGTGCTGGTTGTTCAGTGGCCCTGCGGAACTCTCTTACCTGAAGGGTTTGATACATCCCCAGTAAGTAAGCTCCCCATGTGGAGACGAGAGAGGTTTGGTTTGGTGCCTCAAAAAGCCCTGTGTGCTGGTCTACGAAAACAGTCCTCTGAGGATGGACACATGGAAACCAAAGCTAAGGTTCAGATTAGGGCCTGGGGGCCTGTCTATTTCATCTTCTGTCTCTGGGGACACTGTCTGAGAGTCTAAGTGGAGATAGTTGCTCCGCTGGTGTCAGAGAGCCCATCTTAATCCAGGGTGGCCTACACTATTGATGGCCTCAGGGGCCTTGGAGCTTTTCCCTAACCTGTAGGGTTGTGGTCAATGGATTGGGCACACTTTCCTTGGAGAGGGCAGGCACAATCTTTCGCTGTGGCTCCAGAGGCCCTAGCCTGGCGGTTGTGTGGGTCCAGGCTGTGGGCACAGAAGTCTGAAAACACAAACTCAGCTTATGAGTGGCGCCTAGGGTATGGCAGGCCGGATGTACAGCCCGAGAGGGAGCTCCTGGGCCTCTGAAACAAGGGCGAGTGGGAGGCGTTCCTTCAGGCTTTTGTCTCTGGATGTTGTGTCCGGGATAGCCGTGGATTGGAGGGGTGGCCTCAGGGACTGTGGATGAGTATCCCTCTCTGGGGATTTGTCCCAGCTCCCAAGAGTTTGGGGTCATTTAGTGGGAAGGGTGGAGTCGTGATATCTGGCTCATGTGTCTCTCCAAGAAAGGGACTCCAGAGCCGAGCCCCAGGTACGGGCGGGGCGACTGCAAAACTCAAACACTGGTGAGGATTGGGTGCATAGGGGCTTGGCAAGCCCCATATTTGGGCTCTTGGTTCAGGCCCTGACAGGCCTTTCTTTGACATGGGGCTCATGCTGAGGGTCACAGTGTGAATTTGTGCCCAAGCAGCACTCAAGTTTGGGCGTGGCATCAGGGGCCATGAAGGTTTCTCCCACCCTGAAGGTGTGACTCCATGCCAAGAGCAAGCTTTACAGCCACGGGAAAGGAGGAGTTCTGTTTTGTGCTTGCGATACCCAGCTGTGTGGAGAATTGATATAATGTCTAGGTTCAGATATCTGAAAACCAAGGTTAAAAAAAGGTGACGGCATAAGACCATGGCGTGTCCGAAGTGCTGGGTGTGCGGCCAGCTGTCTCCTTGTCTGTCTGGACGTCTGGCTTCAGGCTGTGTCAGACAGAGCATGAGTGACCAGAGAAGCCTATCCAGTTCGGGTACCGTCAAGGCCCGAGCAGGTTGATCCTCATCTGGGTTTTCTGGAGAGAGCCCCACAGGGAAACGTTTTTCTTCCATTGGGCAGACCCTGGGATTGGTTGTGGTTCTGGAGTTCCTAGTCCGGAGGCCTTTTTGCCAGGAGTGTGAGGAAGGAAGTCTGAAAACACAAGCTAGCATGAGGTTTGGGACCGAGGGCATGGCAGGCCCACTCTGCAGAGGCTGAATCGAGATCTCCTGCACTGAGGTCATGTCAACTACGAGACGTGCCTCAGGCTAGAGTTTTTGTCCAGCATGGCCACTTCCTGAAGGGTGTGGGGGCTTCTTGAGGCCAGGGAGGTTTGACTACGATGGGATGTGAGAACTACTCCAAACCTTAAGGTTCCTTCTGCACGACAATCTAGTACTATTGGATGGTTCCAGGAGGCCCCATACGGAAAGACTCGAGAGCAGTTGTCTAAGCATGGATGCCTGGGAACGCCACCTCATATTCCCACTCTTTAGTCAGGACAAGGCAGGCTCAATCGGCGGGCTCTTGGGTGAGATACCCAGAGGGGAGAGTTGAAATGGACTCTCCTGAAGATGAGTCCTACTGTGGCTTGGTGGCCTGGGAGACCTGGATGTGGAGGTGGCTCAGGGACTCTGCAGGATTCTCCAACCTGAGGTGTTTGACACGGCTCCAACAAGGAAGCTTCCCATGTGGAGACGAGAGGAGTTCTGTTCAGTGCCTCAGGAAAGCCCCATATCCTGTTCTTCGAACCAAAGCCTCTGAGGAGTGACACCTGGAAAACAAAGCAAGAGTTGAGATTAGGCCCTAGGGCCTGTCCGGCTCAACCTTCTATCTCTGTTTACATCTGTGTGCATATAATGTGTAGGTTCAGACATCTGAAAACCAAGGTTAGGAAGAGGTGACGGCATAAGACCATGGCGTGTCCGAAGTGTTGGGTGTGCGGCCACCTGTCTCCTTGTCTGTCTGGACGTCTGGCTTCAGGCTGTGTCAGATAGAGCATGAGTGCCCAGAGCAGCCTATCTAGTTCGGGTACCGTCAAGGCCTGAGCAGGTTGATCCTCATCTGGGTTTTCTGGAGAGAGCCCCATAGGGAAACGTTTTTCTTCCATTGGGCAGACCCTGGGCTGGGTTGTGGTTCTGGAGTTTCTAGTCCGGAGGGCTTGTTTGCCAGGAGTGTGAGGAAGGAAGTCTGAAAACACAAGTTAGCGTGAGGTTTGGGACCGAGGGCACGGCAGGCCCACTCTGCAGAGGCTGAATCGAGATCTCCTGCACTGAGGTCATGTCAACTATGAGACGTGCCTCAGGCTAGAGTTTTTGTCCAGCATGGCCTCTTCCTGAAGGGTGTGGGGGCTTCATGAGGCCAGGGAGTTTTGCCAATGATGGGATTTGTGAACTACTCCAAACCTCAAGATTTCCTTCTGCACGACAGTCGAGTGCTATTGGATGGTTCCAGGAAGCCCCATACCGAAATACCTGAGAGCAGGTGTCTAAGCATGGATGCCTGGGAACGCCACCTCATATTCCCACTCTTTAGTCCGGACAAGACGGGCTCAATCTGCGGGCTCCTGGGTTAGCTACCCAGAGGGGAGAGTTGAAATGGACTCTCCTGAAGATGAGTCCTACTGTGGCTTGGTGGTCTGGGAGACCTTGGAATGTGGAGGTGGCTCAGGGACTCTGCAGGATTCTCCACCCTGAGGTGTTTGACACGGCTCCAACAAGGAAGCTTCCCATGTGGAGACCAGAGGAGTTCTATTCAGTGCCTGAGGAAAGCCCCATATCCTGTTCTTCGAACCAAAGCCTCTGAGGAGTGACACCTGGAAACCAAAGCAAGAGTTGAGATTAGGGCTTAAGGGCCTGTCCGGCTCAACCTTCTATCTCTGTTGACATATTTGTGCATGCCCTCGTGGAGGTAGCTGCTCAGCTTGTGTCTGAATGCCGCTGTGTGTCCATAGATGATCCCGGTAGTGGGATATCCTCTGGGGCCTTGAGTTTTTTCATATTCTGGAGGTGTGTCGCCAAAGGAATGGTCACAGTTTCCCAGGACAGAGCAGGCACGTTTCTGTGTTATGGCTCCAGAGGACCCAGCCTAGAGGCTGTGTTTGCCAGGGCTGTGGGACAGATTTCTGAAAAAGCAAACTTGGCTCTGGTAGGGGCCAAGGTAATGGCAGGCCTGATCTCCAGTCCGTGAGGGGATATCCTCTGGATATCAATGGAGGGAAATTGGGAGGCAGTCGCTCAGGCTTTTGTCTCTGGGTGGTGCATTCACAGAGGCTGTTTAGGGTAGGGGTTGCCTCAGGGGACGAGGAAGAGCCTTCCTCTCGTGGTATTGTCCAAGCTCCCAAGTGTTTGTGTTCATTCTGTGGGAAGGGAAGAGTACTGTTTTCTGCCAAAGGGGACCCCACAGGATTGGGACTCTAGAGCACAGCAGTGGGTTCTCTCAACTGGAATACACACCATCTAGTTAGTCCTGGGGTCCTATGGGCATGGCAAGCACTATATGCAGGCTCTTGGTCCAGAC
This sequence comes from Mustela nivalis, assembly GCF_964662115.1. Taxonomy (NCBI): domain Eukaryota; kingdom Metazoa; phylum Chordata; class Mammalia; order Carnivora; family Mustelidae; genus Mustela; species Mustela nivalis. Next base: position 967,975 of record NW_028136454.1, on the reverse strand, counting down.
AGTGACAGACCTTTTTTTGACATCGGCTCATGCTGATGGTCACACTGTGAATTTGTGCCCAAGCAGCACTCAAGTTTTGGCGTGGCATCTGTGGCCATGAAGGGTTTTCCAAGTGAAGGTGTGACTCCATGCGAAGAACAAGCATTACAGCCATGTTGAAGGCAGAGTTCTGATTTGTGATTCCGATACACAAACTCAGCTTTGGTTGGGGACGTCGGTATTGCAGGCCCAATCTACAAACCATGAGAAGAACTCATGAGGATTTGAATATAGAGCAGGTCTGAGGCTCTTGCTCAGGCATTTGTCTCTGGATGTTGTTCAGCGATGGCCGTGGAATGTCGGGAATGCCTCATGGGCCATGGAGGAATCTTCCTCTCTGAAGATATGGCCCGATTTCCAATTGTTTTTCGTCAGTCTGTGGGATGGGAGGACTCCTTTCATGTTTGTTACCTCAGGTATCCCACCAAAGAGGAATTCCAAAGCAAAGCCGTGGGGAAGACTGAAGGGACAACCCGAATTATGGTTAAAAATTTGGGCTAAGGGGCATGGCAAGCCCAATATGCTATCTCTTTATCCAGCCACTGAGAGGCCTTACTTGAGGACTGGGCTCAGGCTTAGGTTCACAATGTGTGTTTGTGACCAATGTGGCACGCGAGCATGGGTGGGGCCTCATGGGCCACACTGGTATCAACTACACTGAATGTTGGACAACATGCCAACCACAAGGTTTCTTGCCATGGGGAAGGAGTTCTGATTTCCTCATCATGTTCAACCCTGAGCAGTGATTGTAGATAAAGTCTAGTTTCTGAAGCCTGAAAACCGAGGTTGGGAAGAAAAAATGACCTTACGCCATGGTGGAACGAATGCTCAGTGTGCGGCCAGCTGCCTGCATGGGGCCAGGAGGTCCAGGCTCAGGCTGTGTCAGAAAGGACATTAGTGCCCTGGTCAGCTTAAGTATTTGGGGTACAGCAAAGGTCGGTGAGGTTGATCCTCATTTGGGGTTACTGGGTAGCAATGTTTTTCTTCTGGAGGGCAGGCAGAGTGCTGCATTGTAGTTCTGGATTGCCAAACTGGAGGGCTTGTGGGCCAGTAGTCTGAGGACAGAAGTCAGGGAACACAAGCTAGGCTTAGGTTTCTGGGTGAGGCCATGGCAGGCACAATCTACAGACCTGAATCGAGATCTCGTGCATCTGAAGTCAGGGAGAGGATCAGACGATCGCTCAGGTTGGAGTTTCTGAACCTGATGGCCCCTTCATGAAGGGGGGGGCATCACGATGCCATGGGGGTTTTCCCACGATGGGAGTTTGAGAAGCTCCAAAGTGCAGAGAGTTCTGCAGGGCAATTGAGACCTGTTGTTTGCTCCAGGCCAATGATTCTGAGCAGGGTTCTAAAGATGGATGGCTGGGTAGCCCACCTCGCATTCCAATTGTCTCCTAGCAACAAGACAGGTTAGATCTCCTGGATCTGTGGGGAGCAACCGAGGACGCTGAGTTGAAATGGACACCCCTGGTGATGGGTCCTAATGTGCTTTTGTGTCTATGAAGACCTTGGAATAAAGCGGTGGCACTGGAGCCCTGAAGGGTTCTCCTAAAAAGAGGCTTTGACACAGCTCCAACGTGCAAGTTTCTCATGTGTAGATGAGATGTTTTCTGATGGGTGAGTCAAGAAACAGCTATATGCTGCTTTTGAAATCCAGGCCTCTGAGGAGAGATGCCTGGATACCAAAGCAATGGATCTGATTAGTGCCTAGGGGCCTGTTCTTTCGTTTTTACCTCTGGGGACATCTGTCTATGGGTCTGAGTGCAGGTAGGTGCTCAGTTGGGCTCAGATTGCCCGTTTTTCCTGGGAAGCCACCACTATTGAGATGGATCAGTGACTTTGGAGGTTTATCCTATTAGAAGGGTTGTGGCCATTGGAATGGGCACACACAATTTCCTTGGAGAGGCAAGTACAGTCCTCAGGTTTGGCTCCAGGGGCCTGAGCCTGTAGGTTGTGTAGGCCAGGGCTGTTTGGACAGTTGTCTGAAAACACAAACTCGGCTTATGTTTCGGGTCATAGGTATGGCAGGACTGATCTACAGACCATGAGGAGAACTCTTCGGGATTTGAAAGAGGGGCGAGTGTGAGGCTACTGCTCAAGTTTTTGTCTCTGGATATCGTGTCACTCATGGTCGTGGAATTTCTGGGTGACTTCATGGGAAATGGACGAGTCTTACTCTCTGATGGTTTGGCCCCGTCCAACGAGTTTGAGGTCATACTGTGGGCTGGAAGAAGACCATTTTTTTGTTGTTGTTGTTTTCTTTATTAACCTCAGGTGTCCCACCAAATGAGGGATTCCAGAGTAGAGCCCTGGGAAGGGGCGACTGGACAATCAAAATCTGGTTAAAAATTGGGGCCTAGGGACATGTCAAGCCCATTATGACATCTAATGATCCAGCCACTGAGAGGACTTACTAGGGGACAGGACTCATGCTGAGGGTCACAATGCGTGTTTATGCCCTCGTTGCACTCAAGAGTGGGCGGGGCCTCAGGGTGAATGCTGGTTTCTCCTTCACTGAACCTTGGAAAACGTGCCAACCACAAGGTTTCTTGCCATGGGTAAGGAGGAGTTCTGATTTCTGCATCACACTCACCCCTGGGCAGTGATTGGGGATAATGTCTCGTTTCTGAAGCCTGAAAAATGAGGTAGGGAAGAGATGATGACCTAAGGCCATGGCGGGTCTTATGTGCTCAGTGTGGGGTAGCTTTCTGGGTGTTGGTCCGGAGGTCTGGGCTCACGCTGTGTCCAACAGTGCATTAGTGCCCAGGTTAGACTAGATAATTTGGGTAAAGTCGAGTGCTGTGTAGGTTTATCCTCATTTAAGGTGCCTGGGCTGCTCATGAGGCAATACTTTTTTTTTTTTTTTTAAAGGGCAGGCAGTGTGCTGTATTGTGGGTCCGGAATTGCCAACTTGAGGGCTTCGGGGCCAGGAGTGTGAGGACGGAAGTCTGAGAACACAAGCTAGACTTGGGAATCAGGGCGAGGGCACGACAGGTACCCCCTGCAGATCTGAACCAATATCTCATGCATCTGAAGTCAGGGCGAGGATCAGACGTTGGCTCAGGTTGTAGTTTCCGTGCATGACGGCAGCACCATGAAGGGAGCGGAATCTCGAGGCCATTGAGGTTTTCCCACGTTGGGAGTTGTGGGATGCCCCCTTCAAGCATTCGTTCTGCGGGACAATGGAGACATGTTGGACAGCTCCAGCATATCCCACATGGAATGACTCCAGAGCACCGTTCGAGGATGGATGCCTGGGAAGCCCGCCTCCCAGGGCTTCCAATTGTCTCCTAGCAACAAGACAGTTTAGATCTGATGGCTCTGCGGGAGCAACCGGGGTGGCTGAGTTGAAATGGACTTTCCTAGGATGGGTCCTAATGTATTTTTGTGTCCATGAGGGCCTTGGAATGGGGCAGTGGCACCGGAACCCTGAAGTACTCTCCTAAGCTTTTGACATAGCTCCCATGCACAGGATTCCTTGTGGAGACGAGATGAGTTCTGATGGGTGCCTCAGGAAAACCCCTATGCTCGTATTGGAATCCGGCTTTTGAGGAGACATGCCTGTAAACCAAAGCAATGGATCCTATTATGGCCTAGGGTCCTGTCTGGTTCAATCTTCTTCTCTGGGTATATCCATCTATGGTATGAGTGGAAGTAGATTATCATCTGGTATCAGACAGCCCTTGTGTGTTCCGGGCGACCTACACTATTGGAATGGCCTCAGGGATTTGGCGGTTTCTCCTAATTGGTACGATTTTGGCAGATGCTCAGCTGGTGTCACACCTCCCTTGTTTATCCCGGGCGACCTACACTATTGGGATGGCCTCAGGGATTTGGCGGTTTCTCTTAATTTGTACAATTTTGGACAATGGAATGGGCAGAATTCCCATGGATTGGTAGGCACAGTCCTAATGTGTGGCTCCAGGGGCCCCAGCCTGGAGGGTGTGTGGCCCAGGACTTTGAGGACAGAAGTCTGGAAACACAAACTCAGCTTAGGTTGAGGAACTTAGGTATGGCAGGCCCGATCTACAAACCATGAGAAGAACTCTTTAGGATATTAAGAAAGTGCGAATCTGAGGCACTTGCTCAGGCTTTTGTCTCTGGATTTTTTATCTGCGCTGGCCGTGGAATGTCGGGGAGGACTCATGGGCCATGGACAAATCATCCTCTCTGAGGATTTGGCCAGATTCCCAATTGTTGTTTTCAATCTGTGGGATGAGAGTACACCTTTCAGTTTTGTTACCTCAGGTGTCCCACCAAAAGAGGAATTCCAAAGGAAAGCCGTGGGGAAGACTGAAGGGACAACCTGAACTATGGTTAAAAATTGGGGCCTAGGGGCATGGAAGCCCAATATGCTATCTCTTCATCCAGCCACTGAGAGGCCTTACTTGAGGACTGGGCTCAGGCTGAGAGTCACAATGTGTGATTGGGACCCATGTGGTCCGCGAGCATGGGCGGGGCCTCATGGGCCACACTGGTTTCAACTACACTGAACGTTGGACAACATGCCCCCCACAAGGTTTCTTGCCATGGGGAAGGAGTTCTGATTTCTGAATCACGTTCAACCCCGGGCAGTGATTGGAGATAAGGTCTAGGTTCAGAAGCATGAAAAAAGAGGTTGGGAAGAGATGACGACCTAAGGCCATGGCGGCTCGATGTGCTCAGTGTGCAGCCAGCTGTCTGGGTGGGGCCAGGAGTTCCAGGCTCAGGCTGTGTCAGAAAGGGCATTAGTGACCTGGTCAGCCTATGTATTTGGGGTACAGCCAAGGTAGGTGCAGGTTGATCCTCATTTGGGGTTACTGGGTAGCCCCAGAGGGCAATGTTTTTCTTCTGGGGGGCAGGCAGAGTGCTGCATTGTAGTTCTGGATTGCCAAACTGGAGGGCTTGTGGGCCAGTAGTCTGAGGACAGAAATCTGAGGCTTCGGTTTTTGGGTGAGGCCATGGCAGGCACAATCTACAGACCTGAATCGAGATCTCGTGCATCTGAAGTCAGGGCGAGGATCAGACGATCGCTCAGGTTGGAGTTTCTGTCCCTGATGGCCGCTTCATGAAGGGGGGGCATCTCGATGCCATGGGGGTTTTCCCACGATGGGAGGTGTGAGCAGCTCCAAACTGCAAAGAGTCTTCTGCAGGACAATTGAGACCTGTTGTTTGGCCCAGGCCATGATTCTGAGCAGGGTTCTAAGGATGCATGGCTGGGTAGCCCACCTCGCATTCCAATTGTCTCCTAGCAACAAGACAGGTTAGATCTGCTGGATCTGGGGGAGCAACCGAGGAGGCTGAGTTGAAATGGACTCTCCTGTGGATGGGTCCTAATGTGCTTTTGTGTCTAAGGAGACCTTGAAATGGTGCCCTGAAGGGTTCTCCTACACAGAGGCTTTAACACAGCTCCAACGTGCAAGTGTTCCTTGTGTAGATGAGATGTTTCCTGATGGGTGAGTCAAGAAACAGCCATATGCTGGTTTTGAAATCCAGGCCTCTGAGGAGAGATGCATGGAAAACAAAGCAATGGATCTGATTAGTGCCTAGGGACCCGGTCTTTACTTTTTACCTCTGGGGAGATCTCTCTATGGGTCTGAGTGCAGGTAGGTGCTCAGATGGGCTCAGATTGCCCCTGTATTTCCTGGGAAGCCAGCACTAGTGCGATGGATCAGGGACTTTGGAGGTTTATCCAATTAGAAGGGTTGTGGCCATTGGAATGGGCACACACAAATCCCTTGGAGAGAGCAAGTACAGTCCTCAGGTTTGGCTCCAGGGGCCTGAGCCGGTAGGTTGGGTAGGCCAGTTCTCTTTGGACAGTTGTCTGAAAACACAACCTCGGCTTATGTTTCGGGTCGTACGTATGGCAGGACTGATCTACAGACCATGAGGAGAACTCTTCGGGATTTGAAAAAAGGGCGAGTGTGAGGCTCTTGCTCAAGTTTTTGTCTCTGGATATCGTGTCACTCATGGTGGTGAAATTTCTGGGTGACTTCATGGGAAATGGACGAGTCTTACTCTCTGGTGGTTTGGCCCCGTCCAAAGTGTTTGGGGTAATTCAGTGTGATGGAAGAATTTCGTTTATTTGTTGTTGTTGTTTGCTTTTTTAACCTCAGTTGACCCACCAAATGAGGGATTCCAGAGTAGAGCCCTGGGGAGGGGCAACCGGACAATCAGAAATCTGGTTAAAAATTGGGGACTAGGGACATGTCAAGTCCATTATGACATCTTATGGTTCAGCCACTGAGAGGACTTACTAGAGTACAGGACTCATGCTGAGGGTCACAATGCGTGTTTATGCCCTCGTCGCACTCAAGAATGGGCGGGGCCTCAGGGTGAATGCTGGTTTCTCCTACACTGAACGTTGGACAACGTGCCAACCACAAGGTTTCTTGCCATGCGTAAGGAGGAGTTCTGATTTCTGCATCACACTCACCCCTGGGCAGTGATTGGAGATAAGGTCTCAGTTCTGAAGTTGAAAACTGAGGTAGGGAATAGATGATGACCTAAGGTCATGGCAGATCTTATATGCTCAGTGTGCGGTCAGCTTTCTGGGGGTTGGTCAGGAGGTCCGGCTCAGGTTGTGTCCGACAGTACTTTAGTGCACAGGTTAGACTATATAACTTTGGTAAATAGAATGCTGTGTATGTTTATTCTCATTTAAGGTGCCTGGGAAGCTCATAAGGCAATAATTTTTTTCTAGAGCGCAGGCAGTGTGCTGCATTGTGGGTCCGGAATTGCCAAACTTGAGGGATTCGGGGCCAGGGGTGTGAGGACGGAAGTCTGAGAAGAAAGCTAGACTTGGGTTTCAGGGCGAGAGCACGGCAGGTACCACCTGCAGCTCTGAACCAATATCTCATGCATCTGAAGTCAGGGCGAGGAACAGACGTTGGTTCAGGTTGGAGTTTCTGTGCATGACGGCCGCTTCATGAAGGGAGCGGAATCTCGAGGCCATTGAGGTTTTCCCACGTTGGGAGTTGTGGGATGCCCCCTTCAAGGATTCCTTCTGCAGGACAATTGAGACCTGTTGGACAGCTCCAGGACATCCCATATGAAATGACTACAGAGCACCATACGAGGATGGATGCCTGGGAAGCCCGCCTCGCATTCTAATTTTCTCCTTGCAACAAGATAGTTTAGATCTGATGGCTCTGCGGGAGCAACCGGGGTGGTTGAGTTGAAATGGACTTTCCTGAGGTTGGGTCTTAATGGGTTTTGTGTCCCTGAGGGCCTTGGAATGGGGCAGTGGCACCGGAACCCTGAAGTACTCTCCTAAGCTTCTGACATAGCTCCCATGCACAAGTTTCCTTGTGGAGACGAGATGAGTTCTGATGGGTGCCTCAGGAAAACCCCTATGCTCGTATTGGAATCAGTCTTTTGAGGGCACATGCCAGTAAACCAAAGCAATGGATCCTATTATGGCCTAGGTTCCTGTCTGGTTCAATCTTCTTCTCTGGGGACATCCCTCTACGGTGTGAGTAGACGTAGATGCTCAGCTGGTGTCAGACCGCCCTTGTTTGTCCCGGGCGACCTACACAATTGGGATGGCCTCATGGATTTTGCGGTTTCTCTTAATTGTACAATTTTGGACAATGGAATGGGCAGAATTCCCATGGATTGGTAGGCACAGTCCTAATGTGTGGCGCCAGGGGCCCCAGCCTGGAGCGTGTGTGGCCCAAAATTTGAGGACAAAGTCTGAAAACACAAACTCAGCTTAGGTTTGGGGACGTAGCTATGGCATGCCCGATCTACAAACCATGAGAAGAATTCCTCAGGATATGAAGAAAGTGCAAATCTGAGGCGCTTGCTCAGGCTTTTGTCTCTGGATTTTGTATCAGCGCTGGCCGTGGAATGTCGGGGAGGCCTCATGGGCCATGGACGAATCTTCCTCTCTGAGGATTTGGCCCGATTCCCAATTGTTTTTCGTCAATCTGTGGGATGGGGGGACTCCTTTCAGTTTTGTTACCTCAGGTGTCCCACCAAAAGAAGAATCCCAAAGCAAACCGTGGGGAAGACTGAAGGGACTACCCGAACTATGGTTAAAAATTGGGGCCTAGGGGCATGGCAAGCCCAAAATGCTATATCTTCATCCACCCACTGAGAAGCCTTACTTGAGGACTGAGCTCAGGCTGAGGGTCACAATGTGTGTTTGGGACCCATGTGGCCCGCGAGCATGGGCGGGGCCTCATGGGCCACTCTGGTTTCAACTACACTGAACGTTGGTCAACATGCCAACCACAAGGTTTCTTGCCATGGGGAAGGAGTCCTGATTTCTGCATCACGTTCAACCCTGGGCAGTGATTGGAGATAAGGTCTAGGATCTGAAGCCTGAAAACCGAGGTTGGAAAGAGATGACGACCTAAGGCCATGACGGCTCGATGTGCTCAGTGTGCGGCCAACTGCCTGGGTGGGGCCAGGAGTTCCAGGCTCAGGCTGTGTCAGAAAGGGCATTAGTGCCCTGGTCAGCCTATACATTTGGGGTACAGCCAAGGTAGGTGCAGGTTGATCCTCATTTGGGATTACTGTGTAGCCCCTGAGGGCAATGTTTTTCTTCTGGACGGCAGGAAGAGTGCTGCATTGTAGTTCTGGATTGCCAAACTGGAGGGCTTGTGGGCCAGTATTCTGAGGACAGAAGTCAGGGAACACAAGCTAGGCTTTGGTTTCTGGGTGAGGCCATGGCAGGCACAATCTACAGACCTGAATCGAGATCTCGTGCATCTGAAGTCAGGGCGAGGATCAGACGATCGCTCAGGTTGGAGTTTCTGAACCTGATGGCCCCTTCATGAAGGGGGGGCATCACGATTCCATGGGGGTTTTCCCACGATGGGAGTTTGAGAAGCTCCAAAGTGCAGAGAATTCTGCAGGACAATTGATACCTGTTGTTTGGCTCCAGGCCAATGATTCTGAGCAGGGTTCTAAGGACGCATTCCAATTGTCTCCTAGCAACAAGACAGGTTAGATCTGCTGGATCGGGAGAGACCGAGGATGCTGAGTTGAAATGGATTTCCGGGGATTGGTCCTAATGTCTTTTGTTTCTATGGAGACCTTGGAATGAAGTGGTAGCAATGGGGTCCTGAAGGTTCTCCTAAACAGGGGCTTTGACACAGCTCCAACGTGCAAGTTTCCCATGTGTAGATGAGATGTTTTCTGATGGGTGAGTCAAGAACAGCCATATGCTGGTTGTGAAATCCAGGCCTCTGAGGAGAGATGTCTGGAAACCAAAGCAATGGTTCTGATAAGTGCCTAGGGGCCTGTTCTTTCCTTTTTTCCTCTGGGGACATCTGTCTATGGGTCTAAGTGCAGGTAGGTGCTCAGATGGGCTCAGATTGCCCCTGTGTTTCCTGGGAAGCCACCACTATTGGGATGGATCAGGGACTTTGGAGGTTTATCCTATTAGAAGGGATGTGGCCATTGGAATGGGCACACACAATATCCTTGGAGAGGGCAAGTACAGTCCTTAGGTTTGGCTCCAGGGGCCTGAGCCTGTAGGTTTTGTAGGCCAGGGCTGTTTGGACTGTTGTCTGAAAACACAACCTCGGCTTATGTTTCGGGTCGTAGGTATGGCAGGACTGATCTACAGACCATGAGGAGAACACTTCGGTATTTGAAAAAAGGGCGAGTGTGAGGCTCTTGCTCAAGTTTTGTCTCTGGACATCGTGTCACTCATGGTGCTGACATTTCTGGGTGACTTCATAGGAAATGGACGATCTTACTCTCTGGTGGTTTGGCCCCGTCCAAAGTGTTTGGGATCATTCTGTGTGATGGAAGAATTCCGTTTTTTTGTTGTTGTTGTTGTTGTTTTCTTTTTTAACCTCAGGTGACCCACCAAATGAGGGATTCCAGAGTAGAGCCCTTGGGAGGGGCAACCGGATAATCAGAAATCTGGTTAAAAATTGGGGCCTAGGGACATGTCAAGCCCATTATGACATCTTATGGTCCAGCCACTGAGAGGACTTACTAGAGGACAGTACTCATGCTGAGGGTCACAATGCGTGTTTATGCCCTCGTCGCACTCAAGAATGGGCGGGGTCTCACGGTGAATGCTGGTTTCTGCTACACTGAACGTTGGACAACGTGCCAACCACAAGGGTTCTTGCCATGGGTAAGGAGGAGTTCTGATTTCTGCATCACACTCACCCCTGGGCAGTGATTGGAGATAAGGTCTCGGTTCTGAAGCCTGAAAACTGAGGTAGGGAAGAGATGATGACCTAAGTCCATCGCGGGTCTTATGTGCTCAGTGTGCGGTCAGCTTTCTGGGGGTTGTTCAGGAGGTCCGGCCTCAGGTTGTGTCTGACAGTGCTTTAGTGCACAGGTTAGACTATATAACTTGGGTAAAGTCGAGTGCTGTGTAGGTTTAATCTCATTTAAGGTGCCTAGGAAGCTCATGAGGCAATAATTTTTTTCTAGAGGGCAGGCAGAGTGCTGCATTGTGGGTCCGGAATTGCCAAACTTGAGGGCTTCGGGGCCAGGGGTGTGAGGATGGAAGTCTGAGAAGGAAGCTAGACTGGGTTTCAGGGCGAGGACACGGCTGGAACCCCTTCAGCTCTGAACCAATATCTCATGCATCTGAAGTCAGGGCGAGGATCAGACGTTGGCTCAGGTTGTGGTTTCTGTGCATGACGGACGCTTCATGAAGGGAGCGGCATCTCAAGGCCATTGAGGTTTTCCCACGTTGGGAGTTGTGGGGTGCCCCTTTCAAGGATTCCTTCTGCGGGACAATTGAGATCTGTTGGACAGCTCCAGGACATCCCAGATGGAATGACTCCAGAGCTCATGCGAGGATGGATGCCTGGGAAGCCCGCCTCGCATTCCAATTGTCTCCTAGCAAAAAAACAGTTTAGATCTGATGGCTCTGCGGGAGCAACCGGGGTGGCTGAGTTGAAATGGACTTTCCTGAGGTTGGGTCCTAATGGGTTTTTGTGTCCCTGAGGGCCTTGGATTGGGGTCGTGGCCTCGAAACCCTGAAGTACTCTCCTAAGCTTCTGACATAGCATCCATGCACAGGTTTCCTTGTGGAGACGAGATGAGTTCTGATGGGTGCCTCAGGAAAACCTCTATGCTCGTATTGGAATCAGGCTTTTGAGGAGACATGCCTGTAAACCAAAGCAATGGATCCTATTATGGCCTAGGGTCCCGTCTGGTTCAATCTTCTTCTCTGGGGACATCCATCTATGGTATGAGTGGAGGTAGATGCTCAGCTGTTGTCAGACCGCACTTGTTTGTCCCGGGCGACCTACACTATTGGGATGGCCTCAGGGATTTGGCGGTTTCTCTTAATTTGTACAATTTTGGACAATGGAATGGGCAGAATTCCCATGGATTGGTAGGCACAGTCCTAATGTGTGGCTCCAGGGGCCCCAGCATTGAGGGTGTGTGGCCTAGGACTTGAGGACAGAAGTCTGAAAACACAAACTCAGCTTAGGTTTGGGGACGTAGGTATGGCAGGCCCGATCTACAAGCCATGAGAAGAACTCTTCAGGATATGAAGAAAGTGCGAATCTGAGGCGCTTGCTCAGTCTTTTGTCTCTGAATTTTGTATCAGCGGTGGCCGTGGAATGTCGGGGAGGCCTCATGGGCCATGGACGAATCTTCCTCTCTGAGGATTTGGCCCGATTCCCAATTGTTTTTCTTCAATCTGTGGGATGGGAGGACTCCTTTCAGTTTTGTTACCTCATGTGTCCCACAAAAAGAGGAATTCCAAAGCAAAGCCGTGGGGAAGACTGAAGGGACAACCCGAACTATGGTTAAAAATTGGGGCCTAGGGGCATGGCAAGCCCAATATGCTATCTCTTCATCCAGCCACTGAGAGGCCTTACTTGAGGACTGGGCTCAGGCTGAGAGTCACAATGAGTGTTTGGGACCCATATGGCCAGCGAGTATGGGCGGGGCCTCATGGGCCACTCTGGTTTCAACTACACTGAACGTTGGAAAACATGCCAACCACAAGGTTTCTTGCCATGGGGAAGGAGTTCTGATTTCTGCATCACGTTCAACCCTGGGCAGTGATTGTAGATAAGGTCTAGGTTCTGAAGCCTGAAAACCGAGGTTGGGAACAGATGACGACCTAAGGCCATGGAGCCTTGATGTGCTCAGTCTGCGGCCACCTGTCTGGATGGGGCCAGGAGGTCCAGGCTCAGGCTGTGTCAGAAAAGGCATTAGTGCCCTGGTCAGCCTATGTATTTGGGGTACAGCCAAGGTAGGTACAGGTTGATCCTCATTAGGGGTTACTGGGTAGCCCCAGAGGGCAATGTTTTTCTTCTGGGGGGCAGGCAGAGTGCTGCATTGTAGTTCTGGATTGCCAAACTGGAGGGCTTGTGGGCCAGTAGTCTGAGGACAGAAGTCTGAAAACACAAGCTAGGCTTCGGTTTCTGGGTGGGGACATGGCGGCACAATCTACAGACCTGAATCGATATCTCGTGCATCTGAAGTCAGGGCGAGGATCAGACGATCGCTCAGGTTGGAGTTTCTGTCCCTGATGGCCGCTTCATGAGGGGGGGCATCACGAGCCATGGGGGTTTACCCACGATGGGAGTTGCGAGCAGCTACAAACTGCAAAGAGTCTTCTGCAGGACAATTGAGACCTGTTGTTTGGGGCCAGGCCATGATTCTGAGCAGAGTTCTAAGGATGGATAGCTGGGTAGCCCACCTCGCATTCCAATTGTCTCCAAGCAACCAGACATTTAGATCTGCTGGATCTCGGGGAGCAACTTAGGAGGCTGAGTTTAAATGGACTCTCCTGTGGATGGGTCCTAATGTGCTTTTGTGTCTATGGAGACCTTGGAATGAAGCGGTGGCACGTGGGCCCTGAAGGGTTTTCCTAAACAGAGGCTTTGACACATCTCCAACGTGCAAGTTTCCCATGTGTAGATGAGATGTTTTCTGATGGGTGAGTCAAGAAACAGCCATATGCTGGTTTTGAAAACCAGGCCTCTGAGGAGAGATGCCTGGAACCAAAGAAATGGATCTGATTAGTGCCTAGGGGTCTGTTCTTTCCTTTTTACATCTGGGGATATCTGTCTATGTGTCTGAGTGCAGGTAGGTGAACAGATGGGCTCAGATTGCTCCTGTTTTTCCTGGGAAGACAGCACTAGTGAGATGGATCGGGGACTTTGGAGGTTTATCCTATTAGAAGGGTTGTGGCCATTGGAATGGGCACACACAATTCCCTTGGAGAGGGCAAGTACAGTCCTCAGGTTTGGCTCCAGGGGCCTGAGCCTGTAGGTTGTGTAGGCCAGGGCTGTTTGGACAGTTTTCTGAAAACACAACCTCGGCTTATGTTTCGGGTCGTAGGTATGGCAGGACTGATCTACAGACCATGAGGAGATCACTTCGGGATTTGAAAAAGGGCGAGTGTGAGGCTCTTGCTCAAGTTTTTGTCTCTGGATATCGTATCACTCATGGTGGTGAAATTTCTGGGTGCCTTCATGGGAAATGGACGAGTCTTATTCTCTGGTGGTTTGGCCCCGTCCAAAGGGTCATATGAAGAAAGAGCGTGTCTGAGGGCTTGCTCAGGCTTTTGTCTCTGGATTTTGTATCAACAATGGCCGTGGAATGTGGGGAGGCCTCATGAGCCTTTGACAAATCTTCCTCTCTGTGGATTTGGCCTGGTTCCAATTGTTTTTCGTCAATCTGTGGGATGGGAGGACTCCTTTCAAGTTTATTCCCTCAGGTGTCCGAACAAAAGAGGAATTCCAAAGCAGAGCCCTGGGGAAGAGTGAAGGGACAACCCAATCGGTGGTTAAAAATTGGGGACTAGGCGCATGGCAGGCCCAATATGCTGTCTCTTCATCCAGCCACTGAGAGGCCTTACTTGAGCTTGGGCTCAGGCTGAGGGTCACAATGTGTGTTTGTGACCAATGTGGCCCGTGAACCTGGGCGGGGCCTCATGGCCCAACTGGTTTCAACTACACTGAACTTTGGACAATGTGCCAAACACAAGGTCTATTTCCATGGGGAAGATGTTCTGATTTCTGCACATTTACAACGCTGGGCAGAGGTTGGAGATAAGGTCTAGGTCCTGAAGCCTGAAAAACCGCAGTTGGGAAGAGATGACGACCTAAGGCCATGGCGGGTCTGATATGCTCAGTGTGGGGTCAGCTGCCTGGGTGTTGGTCAGGAGTTTCTGGCTCAGGTTGTGTCAGACAGTGCATTAGTGCATAGGTTAGACTATATAATTTGGGTACAGTCGAGTGCCGTGTAGGTTTATCCTCATTTGAGGTGCCTGGGCTGCTCATTGGGCAAGATATTTTTTCTAGAGGGCAGGCAGAGTACTGCATTGTGGGTCCCGAATTGCCAAACTTGAGGGCTTCTAGGCCACGAGTGTGAGGACAGAAGTCTGAGAACACAAGCTAGACTTGGGCTTCAGGCCGAGGGCACGGCAGGTACCCCCTGCAGATCGGAACCAATATCTCAAGCATCTGAAGTCACGGCGAGGATCAGAGGTTGGCTCAGGTTGGAGTTTCTGTGTATGACTGACCCTTCATGAACGGAGCGGAATCTCAAGGCCATAGAGGTATTCCCACGTTGGGCGTTGTGGGATGCCCTCTTCAAGGATTCCTTCTGCGGGACATTTGTGACTTGTTGAGAAGATCCAGGACATCCCATATGGAATGACTCCAGAGCACCGTTCGAGGATGGATGCCAGGGAAGCCCGCCTCGCATTCCAATTGTCTCCTAGCAACAATACAGTGAGATCGGATGGCTCTGCAGGAGCAACCTGGGTGGCTGCTTTGAAATGGACTTTTCTGAGGATGGGGCCTAATGTGTTTTGTTTCCATGAGGGCCTTGGAAAGGGGCGGTGGTACCGGGACGCTGAGGTATTCTCCTAAGCTTTTGACATAGTTCCCATGCACAAGTTTCCCTGTGGAGACGAGATTTGTCTGACGGGTGTCTCAGTAAACCCCTTATGCTGGTATTGGAATCCAGGCTTTTGAGGAGACATGCCTGTAAACCTAAGCAATGGATCCGATTATGGCCTAGAGTCCTGTCTGGTTCAATCTTCTTATCTGGGGATATCCATCTATGGAATGAGTGGAGGTGGATGCTCACCTGGTGTCAGACCTCCCTTTTTTGTCCTTGGAGACCTACACTACTGGGATGGCCTCGGGGACTTTGAGAATTCTCATAATTTGTACGATTTTGGAAAATGAAATGGGCAGAATTCCCATGGATTGGGTAGGTCAGTCCTAATGAGTGGCTCCAGTGGCCCCAGCCTGGAGGGTGTGTGGCCCAGGACTTTTAGGACAGAAGTCTGAAAACACAAACTCAGCTTAGGTTTGGGGACGTAGGTATGGCAGGCCCAATTTACAAACCATGAGAAGAACTCTTCAGGATATGAAGAAAGAGCGAGTCTGAGGCACTTGCTCAGGCTTTGGTCTCTGGATTTTGTATCAACAATGGCTGTGGAATGTGGGGAGGCCTCCTGGGCCATGGACGAATCTTCCTCTCTGTGGATTTGGCCCGGTCCCAATTTCTTTCCGTCAATATGTGGGATGGGATGTCTCCTCTCAGGTTTGTTACCTCAGGTGTCCCAATCAAAGAGGAATTCGAAAGCAGAGCCCTGGGGAAGAGTGAAGGGACCACCCAAACTATGGTTAAAAATTGGGGCCTAGGGGAATGGCAGGCCCAATATGCTGTCTCTTCATCCAGCCACTGAGAGGCCTTACTTGAGGACTGGGCTCAGGCTGAGGGTCACAATGTGTGTTTGTGACCAATATGGCACACGAGCATGGACGGGGCCTCATGGGCCACACTGGTTTCAACTACACTGGACTTTGGAAAACATGCCAATCACAAGATCTCTTGCCATGGGGAAGTTGTTCTGATTTCTGCATCATTGTCAACCATGGGCAGTGGTTGGGGATAAGGTCTAGATTTTGAAGCCTGAAAAAACGCAGTTGGGAAGAGATGACGACCTAAGGCCATGGCGGGTCTGATATGCTCAGTGTGCGGTCAGCTGCCTGAAATTGGTCAGGAGGTTCTGGCTCACGTTGTGTCAGACAGTGCATTAGTGCCCAGGTTAGATTATAAAAATTTGGGTACAGTCGAGTGCCGTGTAGGTTTATCCTCATTTGAGGAGCCTGGGCAGCTCATTAGGCAAGATATTTTTTCTAGAGGGCAGGCAGAGTGCTGCATTATGGGTCTGGAATTGCCAAAATTGAAAGCTTCTGGGACACGAGTGTGAGGACAGAAGTCTGAAAACACAAGCTAGACTTGGGCTTCAGGCCGAGGGCACGGCAGGTACCCACTGCAGATCTGAACCAATATCTCAAGCATCTGAAGTCACCGCGAGGATCAGACGTTGGCCCATATTGGAGTTTCGGTGCATATTGACCCTTCATGAACGGAGCAGAATCTCAAGGCCATGGAGCTTTTCCCACGTGGGAGTTGTGGATGCCCCCTTCAAGGATTCCTTCTGCGGGACAAATGAGTTCTGTTGGGCAGCTCCAGGACATCCCATATGGAATGACTCCAGAACACCGTTGGAGGATGGATGCCAGGGAAGCCCGCCTCGCATTCCAATTGTCTCCTAGCAACAATACAGTTGTGATCAGATGGCTCTGCAGGAGCAACCGGGGTGGCTGAGTTGAAATGGACTTTCCTGAGGATGGGACCTAATGTGTGTTTGTTTCCATGAGGGCCTAGGAATGGGGCGGTGGTAACGGGACACTGAGTATTCTCCTAAGCTTTTGACATAGCTCCCATGCACAAGTTTCCTTGTGGAGACGAGATTTGTTCTGATGGGTGCCTCAGGAAACCCCTTATGCTGGTATTGGAATCCAGGCTTTTGAGGAGACATGCCTGTAAACCAAAGCAATGGAATCGATTATGGCCTAGAGTCCTGTCTGGTTCAATCGTCTTATCTGGGGATATCCATCTATGGAATGAGTGGAGGTAGATGCTCACCTGGTGTCATACTGCCCTTGTTTGTCCCCGGAGACCTACACTATTGGGATGGCCTCGGGGACTTTGTAGAGTTCTCCTAATTTGTACGATTTTGGATAATGGAATGGGCAGAATTCCCATGCATTGGGTAGGCACGGTGCTAATGTGTGGCTCCAGTGGCCCCACCTTGGAGGGTGTTTGGCCCAGGACTTTGAGGACAGAAGTCTGAAAACACAAACTCAGCGGAGGTTTGGGGACTTAAGTGTGGCAGGCCCAATCTACAAAACATGAGAAGAACTCTTCAGGATATGAAGAAAGAGCGAGTCTGAGGCATTTGCTCAGGCTTTTGTCTCTGGATTTTGTATCAACGATGGCCGCGGAATGTGGGGGGGCCTCCTGGGCCATGGATGAATTTTCCTCTCTGTGGATTTGAAATGGTCCCAATTGTTTTTCGTCAATCTGTGGGATGTGAGGTCTCCTTTCAGGTTTATTACCTCAGGTGTCTGAACAAAAGAGGAATTCCAAAGCAGAGCTCTGGGGAGGCATGAAGGAACAACTGAAACTTTTGTTAAAAATTGGGGTTAGGGGCATGGCAGGCCCAATATGCTGTCTCTTCATCCAGCCACTTAGAGGCCTTACTTGAGGACTGGGCTCAGGCTGAGGGTCACAATGTGTGTTTGTGACAAATGTGGCCCGCGAGCATGGGCGGGGCCTCATGGGCCACACTGGTTTTAACTGCACTGGACTTTGGACAACATACCAATCACAAGGTCTCTTGCCATGGGGAAGGCGTTCTGATTTCTGCATCATTTTCAACCCTGGGCAGTGGTTGGAGATAAGGTCTCGGTTCTGAAGCCTGAAAACCGCAGTTGGGAAGAGATGACGACCTAAGGCCATGGCGGGTCTGATATGCTCAGTGTGCGGTCAGTTGCATGTGTTTTGTTCCAGAGGTTCTGACTCAGGTTGTGTCAGGCAGTGCATTAGTGCCCAGGTTAGAGTATATAATTTGGGTATAGTCGAGTGCCGTGTAGGTTTATCCTCATTTGAGGTGCCTGGGCAGCTCATTAGGCAAGATATTTTTTCTAGAGGGTAGACAGAGTGCTGCATTGTGGGTCCGGAATTGCCAAACTTGAGGGATTCTGGGCCAGGAGTGTGAGGACAGAAGTCTGAGAACACAAGCTAGACCAGAGCTATTCAGGCCGAGGGCACGGCAGGTACCCCCTGCAGATCTGAACCAATATCTCAAGCATCTGAAGTCATGGCGATATCAGACGTTGGCTCATATTGGAGTTTCGGTGCATGACTGCCCCTTCATGAACGGAGCGGAATCTCAAGGCCATGGAGGTTTTCCCACGTTGGGAGTTGTGGGATGCCCCCTTCAATGATTCCTTCTGCGGGACAATTGAGAACTGTTGGGCAGCTCCAGGACATCCCATATGGAATGACTCCAGAGCACCGTTGGAGGATGGAAGCCAGGGAAGCCCGCCTCGCATTCCATTGTCTCCTAGCCACAATTGAGTTGAGATCGAATGGCTCTGCGGGAGCAACCAGAGTGGCTGCGTTGAAATGGACTTTCCTGAGGATGGGGACTAATGTGTGTTTGTGTCCATGAGGGCCTTGGAATGGGTCGGTGGCACCGGGACCCTGAAGTATTCTCCTAAGCTTTTGACGTAGATCCCATTCACAAGTTTCCTTGTGGAGACAAAAATTTGTTCTGATGGGTGCCTCAAGAAACCCCCTATGCTGGTATTGGAATCCAGGCTTTTGAGGAGACATGCTTGTAAACCAAAGTAATGGATCCTATTATGGCCTAGGGTCCTGTCTGGTTCAATCTTCTTCTCTGGGGATATCCATCTATGGAATGTGTGGAGGTAGATGCTCACCTGGTGTCAGACCACCATTGTTTGACCCCGGAGACCTACACTATGGGGATGGCCTCGGGGACTTTTGAGAGTTCTCCTAATTTGTACGATTTGGGACAATCGATTGGGCAGAATTCCCATGGATTGGGTAGGCACAGTCCTAATGTGTGGCTCCAGGGGGCCCCGCCTGGAGGGTGTGTGGCCCAGGACTTTGAGGACAGAAGTCTGAAAACACAAACTCAGCTTAGGTTTGGGGACGTTGGTATGGCAGGGCCAAGCTACAAACCATGAGAAGAACTCTTCAGGATATGAAGAAAGAGCGAGTCTGAGGCACTTGCTCAGGCTTTTGTCACTGGATTTTGTATCAACGATGGCCGTGGAATATGGGGAGGCCTCATGGGTCATGGACGAATCTTCCTCTCTGTGGATTTGGACCGGTCCCAATTGTTTTTCGTCAATCTGTGGGATGTGAGGTCTTTCAGGTTTATTACTTCAGGTGTCTGAACAAAAGAGGAATTCCAAAGCAGAGCCCTGGGGAAGCATGAAGGAACAACCCAAACTATGGTTAAAAATTGGGGCCTAGGGGCATGGCAGGCCCAATATGCTGTCTCTTCATCCAGCCACTTAGAGGCCTTACTTGAGGACTGTGCTCAGGCTGAGGGTCACAATGTGTGTTTGTGACCAATGTGGCCCGAGAGCATGGGCGGGGCCTCATGGGCCACACTGGTTTCAACTACACTGGACTTTGGACAACATGTCAATCATACGGTCTCTTGCCATGGGGAAGGTGTTCTGATTTCTGCATCATTTTCAACCCTGGGCAGTGGTTGGAGATAAGGCCTAGGTTCTGAACCTGAAAAACCGCAGTTGGGAAGAGATGACGACCTAAGGCCATGGCGGGTCTGATATGCTCAGTGTGCAGTCAGCTGCCTGGGTTTGGTCAGGTGGTTCTGGCACAGGTTGTCAGAGAGTGCATTAGTGCCCAGGTTAGACTATATAATTTGGGTATAGTCGAGTGCCGTGTAGGTTTATCCTCATTTGAGGTGCCTGGGCTGCTCATTAGGCATGACATTTTTTCTAGAGGGCAGGCAGATTGCTGCATTGTGGGTCCGGAATTGCCAAACTTGAGGGCTTCTGGGCCCGGAGTGTGAGGACAGAAGTCTGAGAACACAAGCTAGACTTGGGCCTCAGGCCGAGGGAACGGAAGGTACCACCTGCAGATCTGAACCAATATCTCAAGCATCCGAAGTCATGGCGAGGATCAGACCCTGGCTCAGGTTGGAGTTTGTGTGCATGACTGCCCCTTCATAAACGGAGCGGAATCTCAAGGCCATGGAGGTTTTCCCACGTTGGGAGTTGTGGGATGCCCCCTTCAAAAATTCCTTCTGCGGGACAACTGAGACCTGTTGGGCAGCTCCAGGACATCCCATATGGAATGACTCCAGAGCACCGTTGGAGGAAACATGCCAGGGAAGCCCGCCTCGCATTTCAATTGTCTCCTAGCAACAAGACAGTTGAGATCGGAAGGCTCTGCGGGAGCAACCGGGGTGGCTGAGTTGAAATTGACTTTCCTGACGGTGGGGTCTAATGTGTGTTTGTGTCCATGAGGGCCTTGGAATGGGGTGGTGGCACCGGGACCCTGAAGTATTCTCCTAAGCTTTTGACATAGCTCCCATGCACAAGTTTCCTTGTGGAGAAGAAATTTGTTCTGATGGGTGCCTCAGTAAACCCTTTATGCTGGTATTGGAATCCAGGCTTTTGAGGAGACATGCCTGTAAACCAATGCAATGGATCCGATTATGTCCTAGAGTCCTGTCTGGTTCAATCTTCTTATCTGGGGATATCCATCTATGGAATGAGTGGAGGTAGATGCTCACCTGGTGTCAGATCGCCCTTGTTTGTCCCCGGAGACCTACACTATTGGGATAGCCTCGGGGACTTTGGAGAGCTTCTAATTTGTACGATTTTGGACAATGGCATGGGTGGAACTGCCATGGATTGGGTAGGCACAGTCCTAATGTGTGGCTCCATGGGCCCCAGCCTGGAGGGAGTGTGGCCCAGGACTTTGAGGACAGAAGTCTGAAAACACAAACTCAGCTTAGGTTTGGGGATGTATGTATGGCAGGCCCAGTCTAAAAACCATGAGAAGAACTCTTAAGGATATGAAGAACGAGCGAGTCTGAGGCACTTGCTCAGGCTTTTGATCTGGATTTTGTATCAACGATGGCCGTGGAATGTGGGGGCGCCTCATGGGTCATGGATGAATCTTCCTCTCTGTGGATTTGAACCGTTCCCAATTGTTTTTCGTCAATCTGTGGGATGTGAGGTCTCCTTTCAGGTTTATTACCTCAGGTGTCTGAACAAAAGAGGAATTCCAAAGCAGAGCCCTGGGGAAGCATGAAGGAACAACCCAAACTATGGTTAAAAATTGGGGCCTAGGGGCATGGCAGGCCCAATATGCTGTCTCTTCATCCAGCCACTTAGAGGCCTTACTTGAGGACTGTGCTCAGGCTGAGGGTCACAATGTGTGTTTGTGACCAATGTGGCCCGAGAGCATGGGCGGGGCCTCATGGGCCACACTGGTTTCAACTACACTGGACTTTGGACAACATGTCAATCATACGGTCTCTTGCCATGGGGAAGGTGTTCTGATTTCTGCATCATTTTCAACCCTGGGCAGTGGTTGGAGATAAGGTCTCGGTTCTGAACCTGAAAAACCGCAGTTGGGAAGAGATGACGACCTAAGGCCATGGCGGGTCTGATATGCTCAGTGTGCAGTCAGCTGCCTGGGTGTTGGTCAGGTGGTTCCAGCTCAGGTTGTCAGACAGTGCATTAGTGCCCAGGTTAGATTATATAATTTGGGTATAGTCGAGTGCCGTGTAGGTTTATCCTCATTTGAGGTGCCTGGGCTGCTCATTAGGCATGATATTTTTTTAGAGGGCAGGCAGATTGCTGCATTGTGGGTCCGGAATTGCCAAACTTGAGGGCTTCTGGGCCCGGAGTGTGAGGACCGAAGTTTGAGAAGACAAGCTAGACTTGGGCTTCAGGCCGAGGGCACGGCAGGTACCCTCTGCAGATCTGAACCAATATCTCAAGCATCCGAAGTCATGGCGAGGATCAGACCCTTGCTCAGGTTGGAGTTTGTGTGCATGACTGCCCCTTCATAAACGGAGCGGAATCTCAAGGCCATGGAGGTTTTCCCACGTTGGGAGTTGTGGGATGCCCCCTTCAAAAATTCCTTCTGCGGGACAACTGAGACCTGTTGGGCAGCTCCAGGACATCCCATATGGAATGACTCCAGAGCACCGTTGGAGGATGTATGCCAGGGAAGCCCGCCTCGCCTTACAATTGTCTCCTAGCAACAAGACAGTTGAGATCGGATGGCTCTGCGAAAGCAACTGGGGTGTGGCTGAGTTGAAATTGACTTTCCTGACGGTGGGGTCTAATGTGTGTTTGTGTCCATGAGGGCCTTGGAATGGGGTGGTGGCACCGGGACCCTGAAGTATTCTCCTAAGCTTTTGACATAGCTCCCATGCACAAGTTTCCTTGTGGAGACGAAATTTGTTCTGATGGGTGCCTCAGTAAACCCCTTATGCTGGTATTGGAATCCAGGCTTTTGAGGAGACATGCCTGTAAACCATAGCAATGGATCCGATTATGGCCTAGGGTCCTGTTTGGTTCAATCTTCTTATCTGGGGATATCTATCTATGGAATGAGTGCAGGTAGATGCTCACCTGGTGTCAGACCGCCCTTGTTTGTCCCCGGAGACCTACACTATTGGGATGGCCTCGGGACTTTGGAGAGTTCTCCTAATTTGTACGATTTTGGACAATGGAATGCGTGGAATTGCCATGGATTGGGTCGGCACAGTCCTCATGTGTGGCTCCAGGGGCCCCAGCCTGGAGGGAGTGTGGCCCAGGACTTTGAGGACAGAAGTCTGAAAACACAAACTCAGATTAGGTTTGGGGACGTAGGTATGGCAGGTCCAATCTAAAAACCATAGAAGAACTCTTCAGGATATGAAGAACGAGAGAGTCTGAGGCACTTGCTCAGGCTTTTGATCTGGACGTTGTATCAACGATGGCCGTGGAATGTGGGGGGGCCTCATGGGCCATGAATGAATCTTCCTCTCTGTGGATTTGAACCGTTCCCAATTGTTTTTCGTCAAGCTGTTGGATGTGAGGTCTCCTTTCAGGTTTATTACCTCAGGTGTCTGAACAAAAGAGGAATTCCAAAGCAGAGCCCTGGGGAAGCATGAAGGAACAACCCAAACTATGGTTAAAAATTGGGGCCTAGGGGCATGGTAGGCCCAATATGCTGTCTCTTCATCCAGCCACTTAGAGGCCTTACTTGAGGACTGTGCTAAGGCTGAGGGTCACAATATGTGTTTGTGACCAATGTGGCCCGAGAGCATGGGCGGGGCCTCATGTGCCACACTGGTTTCAACTACACTGGACTTTGGAAAACATGCCAATCACAAGGTCTCATGACATGGGGAAGGTGTTCTGATTTCTGCATCATTTTCAACCCTGGGCAGTGGTTGGAGATAAGGCCTAGGTTCTGAACCTGAAAAACCACAGTTGGGAAGTGATGACGACCTAAGGCCATGGCGGGTCTGATATGCTCAGTGTACGGTCAGCTTCCTGGGTGTTATTCAGGAGTTTCTGGATCAGGTTGTGTCAGACAGTGCATTAGTGCCCAGGTTAGTCTATATAATTTGGGTAGAGTCGAGTGCTGTGAAGTTTATCCTTATTTGAGGTGCCTGGGCAGCTCATTAGGCAAGATATCCGATTATGGCCTAGGGTCCTGTCTGGTTCCATCTCCTTCTCTGGGGAAATCCATCTATGGTATGAGTGGAGGTAGATGCTCAGCTGGTGTCAGACCGCCCTTGTTTGTCCAGAGAGGCCTACATATTGGCCTAGGGGAATTTGGAGGGCTCTGCTAATTTGTACAATTTTGGACAATGGAATAGGCAGAATTCCCATGCATGGGGTAGGCACAGTCCTAATGTGTGGCTCTAGGGGCCCCAGCCTGGAGGGTGTGTGGCCCAGGACTTTGAGGACAGAAGTCTGAAAACACAAACTCAGCTTAGGTTTGGGGACGTAGGTATGGCAGGCCCAAGCTACAAACCATGAGAAGAACTCTTCAGGATATGAAGAAAGAGCGAGTCTCAGGTGCTTACTCAGGCTTTGGTCTAGGGATTTTTTGTCAACGATGGCCGTGGAATGTGGGTAGGCCTCATGGGCCATGGACGAATCTTCCTCTCTGTGGATTTCGCCCGGTCCCAATTGTTTTTCGTCAATCTGTGGGATGGGAGGTCTCCTTTCAGGTTTGTTAACTCAGGTGTCCCAACCAAAGAGGAATTCCAAAGCAGAGACCTGGGTGAGAGTGAAGGGACAACCCAAATTATGGTTAAAAATTGGGGCCAAGGGGCATGGCAGGCCCAATAGGCTGTCTCATCATCCAGCCACTGAGAGGCCTTACATGAGGACTGGGCTCAGGCTGAGGGTCACAATGTGTGTTTGTGACCAATGTGGCCCGCAAGCATGGGCGGGGCCCCATGGGCCACACTGGTTTCAACTACACTGAACTCTGGACAACATGCCAATCACAAGGTCTCTTGCCATGGCGAAGGAGTTCTGATTTCTGCATCATTTTCAACATTGGGTAGTGGTTGGAGATAAGGTCTAGGTTCTGAGTCCTGAAAACCGCTGTTGGGAAGAGATGAAGACCTAAGGCCATAGTGGGTCTGATGTGCTCAGTGTGTGGTCAGCTGCCTGGTTGTTGGTCAGGAGGTTCGGGCTCAGGTTGTGTCAGACAGTGCATTAGTGCCCAGGTTAGACTCTATAATTTGGGTACAGTTGAGTGCAGTGTAGGTTGATCCTCATTTGAGGTGCCTGGGCAGCTCATTAGGCAAGATATTTTTTCTCGATGGCAGGCAGAGTGCTGGATTGTGGGTCCGGAATTGCCAAACTTGAGGGCTTCTGGTTCAGTAGTGTGAGGACTGAAGTCTGAGAACACAATCTAGACTTGGGCTTCAGGCCAAGGGCAAGGCAGGTACCCACTGCACATCTGTACCAATATCTCATGCATCAGAAGTCACGGCGAGGATCAGACGTTGGCTCAGGTTGTAGTTTCTGTGCATGACTGCCCCTTCATGAACGGAGTGGAATCTCAAGGCCATGGAGGTTTTCCCACGTTGGGAGTTGTGGGTTGCCCCCTTCAAGAATTCCTTCTGCGGGACAATTGAGACCTGTTGGGAGCTCCAAAACATCCCATATGGAATGACTCCAGAGCACCGTTTGAGGATGGATGCCTGGGAAGACCGCCTCGAATTCCAATTGTCTCCAGCAACAAGACAGTCGAGATCGGATGGCTCTGCGGGACAACTGGGTTGGCTGAGTTGAAATGGACTTTCCTGAGCATGGGGCCTAATGTGTGTTTGTGCCCATGAGGACCTTGGAATGGGGCGGTGGCACCGGGACTCTGAAGTATTCTCCTAATATTTTGACATAGGTCCCATGCACAAGTTTTCTCGTGGAGATGAGATTTTTTCTGATGGGTGTCTCAGGAAACCCCCTATGCTGGCATAGGGATCCAGGATTTTGAGGAGACATGCCTGTAAACCAAAGCAATGGATCCGATTATGGCCTAGGGTCCTGTCTGGTGCCATCTCCTTCTCTGGGGACATCCATCTATGGTATGAGTGGAGGTAGATGCTCAGCTGGTGTCAGACCGCCCTTGTTTGTCCACAGAGGCCTACATATTGGGATGGCCTCGGGGAATTTGGAGGGCTCTCCTAATTTGTACAATTTTGGACAATGGAATGGGCAGAATTCCCATGCATGGGGTAGGCACAGTCCTAATTTGTCGCTCCAGTGGCCCAAGCCTGGAGGGTGTGTGGTCCAGGACTTTGAGGACAGAAGTCTGATAACACAAACTCAGCTTAGGTTTGGGGACGTAGGTTTGGCAGGCCCAATCTACAAACCATGAGAAGAACTCTTCAGGATATGAAGAAAGAGCGAGTCTGAGGGACTTGCTCAGGCTTTGGTCTCTGGATTTTGTGTCAACGATGTCCGTGGAATGTGGGGAGCCCTCATGGGCCATGGACGAATCTACCTCTCTGTGTATTTGGCCCGGTCCCAATTGTTTTTCGTCAATCTGTGGTATGGGAGGTCTCCTTTCAGGTTTGTTAACTCAGGTGTCCCAACCAAAGAGGAATTCCAAAGCAGAGCCCTGGGGAAGAGTGAAGGGACAAACCAAACTATGGTTAAAATTTGGGTCCTATGGGCATGGCAGGCCTCATATGCTGTCTCTTCATCCAGCCACTGAGAGGACTTACTTGAGAACTGGGCTCAGGCTGAGGGTCACAATGTGTGATTGTGAACAATGTGGCCCACGAGCATGGGCGGGGCCTCATGGGCCACACTGGTTTCAACTACACTGAACTTTGGACAATATGCCAATCACTAGGTCTCTTGCCATGGGGAAGGAGTTCTGATTACTGCATCATATTCAACCCTGGGCAGTGGTTGGAGATAAGGTCTAGGTTCGAAAGCCTGAAAACCGCAGTTGGGAAGAGATGATGACCTAAGGCCATGGTGGGTCTGATGTGCTCAGTGTGCGGTCAGCTGCCTGGTTGTTGGTCAGGAGGTTCGGGATCAGGTTGTGTCAGACAGTGCATTAGTGCCCAGGTTAGACTCTATAATTTGGGTACAGTCGAGTGCCGTGAAGGTTGATCCTCATTTGAGGTGCCTGGGCAGCTCATTAGGCAAGATATTTTTTCTAGAGGGCAGGAAGAGTGCTGCATTGTGGGTCCTGAATTGCCAAACGTGAGGGCTCAGGGCCACGAGTGTGAGGACAGAAGTCTGAGAAACAAGCTAGACTTGGGCTTCAGGCCGCGGGCAAGGCAGTTATCCCCTGCACATCTGAACCAATATCTCAAGCATCTGAAGTCACGAGGAGGAACATACGTTGGCTCAGGTTGAAGTTTCTGTGCATGACAGCCCCTTCATGAACAGAGAGGAATCTGAAGGCCATGGAGGATTTCCCACGTTGGGAGTTGTGTGATGCCCCCTACAAGGATTCCTTCTGCGGGACAATTGAGACCTGTTGGAAGCTCCAAAACATCCCATATGGAATGACTCCAGAGCACCGTTGGAGGATGGATGCCAGGGAAGCCCGCCTCGCATTCCAATTGTCTCCTAGCATCAAGAGAGTTGAGATCGGATGGCTCTGCGAGAACAACCGGGGTGGCTGAGTGAAATGGAATTACCTAAGCATGGGGCCTAATGTGTGTTTGTGTCCATGAGGACCTTGGAGTGGAGAAGTTTTCTGATGGGTGCCTCAGGAAACCCCCTATGCTTGTATTGGAATCCAGGTTTTTTAGGAAACATGCCTGTAAACAAAGCAATGGATCCGATTATGGCCTAGGGTTCTGTCTGGTTCCATCTCATTCTCTTGGGACATCCATCTATGGTCTGAGTGGAGGTAGATGCTCAGCAGGTGTCAGACCGCCCTTGTTTGTCCACAGAGGCCTACATATTGGGATGGCCTCGGGGACTTTGGAGGGCTCTCCTAATTTGTACAATTTTTGACAATGGAATGGGCAGAATTCCCAATAATGGGGTAGGCACAGTCCTAATGTGTGGCTCCAGTGGCCCCAGCCTGGAGGGTGTGTGGTCCAGGACTTTGAGGACAGAAGTCTGAAAACACAAACTCACATTAGGTTTGGGGACGTAGGTATGGCAGGCCCAATCTACAAACCATGAGAAGAACTCTTCAGGATACGAAGAAAGAGCGAGTCTGAGGCGCTTGCTCAGGCTTTGGTCTCTGGATTTTGTGTCAACGATGGTTGTGGAATGAGGGGACGCCTCATGGGCCATAGACGAATCTTCCTCTCTGTGGATTTGTCCCGAACCCAATTGTTTTTCGTCAATATGTGGGATGGGAGGTCTCCTTTCAGGTTTGTTACCTCAGGTGTCCCAACCAAATGGAATTCCAAAGCAGAGCCCTGGGGAAGAGTGAAGGGACAACCCAAACTATGGATAAATTTTGGGGCCTAGGGGCATGGCATGCCCCATATGCTGTCTCTTCATCAAGCCACTGAGAGGACTTACTTGAGGACTGGGCTCAGGCTGAGGGTCACAATGTGTTTTTGTGACCAATGTGGCTCGCGAGCATGGGCGGGCCCTCATGGGCCACACTGGTTTTATCTACACTGAACTTTGGACAACATGCCAATCACAAGGTCTCTTGCCATGGTGAAGGAGTTCTGATTTCTGCATCATTTTCAAACCTGGGCAGTGGTTGGAGATAAGGTCTAGGTCGGAAGCCTGAAAACCGCTGTTGGGAAGAGATGATGGCCTAAGGCCATGGTGGGTCTGATGTGCTCAGTGTGCGGTCAGCTGCCTGGTTGTTAGTCAGAGGTTCGGGCTCAGGTTGTGTCAGACAGTGCATTTGTGCTCAGGTTAGACTATATAATTTGTGTACAGTCGAGGGCCGTGTAGGTTGATCCTTATTTGAGGTGCCCGGGCAGTTCATTAGGCAAGATATTTTTTCTAGAGGGCAGGCAGAGTGCTGCATTGTGGGTCCGGAATTGCCAAACGTGAGGGCTTCAGGGCCAGTAGTTTTAGGATAGAAGTCTGAGACCACAAGCTTGACTTGGGCTTCAGGTAGAGGGCAAGGCAGGTACCCCCTGCACATCTGAACCAATATCTCATGCATCTGACGTCACGGCGAGGTCTGAAGTTGGCGCAGGTTGTAGTTTCTTTGCATGACTGCCCCATCATGAACAGAGAGGAAACCCAAGGCCATGGAGGTTTACCCACGTTGGGAGTTGTGGGATGCCCCCTCAAGGAATCCTTCTGCGGGACAATTGAGACCTGTTGGGCAGCTCCAAAACATCCCATATGGAATGACTCCAGAGCACCGTTCGAGGATGGATGCCAGGGAAGCCCGCCTCGCATTCCAATTGTCTCCTAGCAACAAGACAGTTGAGATCGGATGGCTCTGCGGGAGCAACCGGGGTGGCTGAGTTGAAATGGACTTTCCTGAGCCTGGGGCCTAATGTGTGTTTGTGTCCATGAGGACCTTGTAATGGAGCGGTGGCACCGGGACTTTGAAGTATTCTCCTAAGATTTTGACATAGGTCCCATGCACAAGTTTCCTCGTGGAGACGAGATATTTTCTGATGGGTGCCTCAGGAAACCCCCTATGCTGGTATCGGAATCCAGGCTATGAGGAGACATGACTGTAAACCAAAGCAATGGATCCGATTATGGCCTAGGGTCCTGTCTGGTACCATATCCTTCTCTGGGGACATTCATCTATGGTATGAGTGGACCTAGATACTAAGCAAGTGTCAGACAACCCTGGTTTGTCCACAGAGACCTAGATATTGGGATGGCCTCGGGGACTTTGGAGGGTTCTCCTAATTTGTCCAATTTTGGACAATGGAATGGGCAGAAATTTCATGCATGGGGTAGGCACAGTCCTAATGTGTGGCTCCAGGGGCCCCAGCCTGGAGAGTGTGTGGCCCAGGACTTTGAGGACAGATGTCTGAAAACACAAACTCAGCTTAAGTTTGGAGACGTAGGTATGGCAGGCCCAATCTACAAACCATGAGAAGATCTCTTCAGGATATGAAGCAAGAGCGAGTCTGAGGCGCTTGCTCAGGCTTTGGTCTCTGGATTTTGTGTCAACGATGGCCGTGGAATGTGGGGAGGCCTCATGGACCATGGACGAATCTTCCTCTCTGTGGATTGGATCGTCCCAACCAAAGAGGAATTCCAAAGCAGAGCCCTGGGGAAGAGTGAAGGGACAACCCAAACTATGGTTAAAATTTGGGGCCTAGGGGCATATGCATGTGCTCCGTGTGTGGTCAGCTGCCTGGATGTTGGTCAGCAGGTTCAGGCTCAGGTTGTGTCGGACAGTGGATTAGTGCCCAGGTTAGACTCTATAATTTGGGTACAGTCGAGTGCCGTTTAGGTTGATTTTCATTTGAGGTGCCTGGGCAGCTCATTAGGCAAGATATTTTTTCTAGAGGGCAGGCACAGTGCTGCATTGTGGGTCCGGAATTGCCAAACTAGAGGGCTTCTGGGCCAATAGTTTGATGACAGAAGTCTGAGAACACAAGCTAGACTTGGGCTTCAGGCCGAGGGCAAGGCAGGTACCCCCAGCACATCTGAACCAATATCTCATGCATCTGAAGTCACGGCGAGGATCAGACGTTGGCTCAGGTTGTAGTTTCTGTGCATGACTGCCCCTTCATGAACGGAGAGGAATCTCAAGGCCATGGAGGTTTTCCCACGTTGGGAGTTGTGGGATGCCCCCTTCAAGAATTCCTTCTGCGGGACAATTGAGACCTGTTGGCAGCTCCAACACATCCCATATGGAATGACGCCAGAGCACCGTTCGAGGATGGATGCCAGGGAAGCCCACCTCATTTCCAATTGTCTCCTAGCAACAAGACAGTTGAGATCGGATAGCTCTGCGGGAGCAACCTGGGTGGCTGAGTTGAAAAGGACTTTCCTGAATATGGGGCCTAATGTGTGTTTGTGTCCATGAGGACCTTGGAATGGGGCGGTGGCACTGGGACTCTGAAGTATTCTCCTAAGATTTTGTCATAGGTCCCATGCACAAGTTTCCTCGTGGAAATAAGATTTTTTCTGATGGGTGCCTCAGGAAACCCCCTATGCTTGTATTGGAATCCAGGATTTTGAGGAGACATGCCTGTAAACCAAAGCAATGGATCCGATTATGGCCTAGGGTCCTGTCTGGTTCCTTCTCCTTCTCTGGGGACATCCATCTGTGGTCTGAGTGGAGGTAGATGCTCAGCTGGTGTCAGACCGCCCTTGTTTGTCCAAAGAGACCTACATATTGGGATGGCCTCGGTGACTTTGGAGTGTTCTCCTAATTTGTACAATTTTGGAAAATGGAATGGGCAGAATTCCCATGCATGGTGTAGTCACAGTCCTAATGTGTGGATCCAGGGGCCCCAGGCTGGAGGGTGTGTGGCCCAGGACTTTGAGGACAGAAGTCTGAAAACACAAACTCAGATTAGGTTTGGGGACGTAGGTATGGCAGGCCCAATCTACAAACCATGAGAAGAACTCTTCAGGATATGAAGAAAGAGCGAGTCTCAGGCGCTTGCTCAGGCTTTGGTCTCTGGATTTTGTGTCAACGATGGCCGTGGAATGTGGGGAGGCCTCATGGGCCATGGACGAATCTTACTCTCTGTGGATTTGGACCGGTCCCAATTGTTTTTCGTCAATCTGTGGGATGGGAAATCTCCTTTCAGGTTTGTTACCTCAGGTGTCCCAACCAAAGAGGAATTCCAAAGCAGAGCCCTGGGGAAGAGTGAAGGGACAACCCAAACTATGGATAAATTTTGGGGCCTAGGGGCATGGCATGCCCCGTATGCTGTCTCTTCATCCAGCCACTGAGAGGCCTTACTTGAGGACTGGGCTCAGGCTGACGGTCACAATGTGTGTTTGTGACCAATGTGGCTCGCGAGCATGGGCGGTTCCTCATGGGCCACACTGGTTTCATCTACACTGAACTTTGGACAACATGCCAATCACAAGGTCTCTTGCCATGGTGAATGAGTTCTGATTTCTGCATCATTTTCAACCCTGGGCAGTGGTTGGAGATAAGGTCTAGGTCGGAAGCCTGAAAACCGCTGTTGGGAAGAGATGATGGCCTAAGGCCATGGTGGGTCTGATGTGCTCAGTGTGCGGTCAGCTGCCTGGTGGTTGGTATAAGAAGTTCGGGCTCAGGTTGTGTCAGACAGTGCATTAGTGCCCAGGTTAGACTCTATAATTTGTGTACAGTCGAGTGCCGTGTTGGTTGATCCTTATTTGAGGTGCCCGGGCAGTTCATTAGGCAAGATATTTTTTCTAGAGAGCAGGCAGAGTGCTGAATTGTGGGTCCGGAATTGCCAAACGTGAGGGCTTCTGGGCCAGGAGTGTGAGGATAGAAGTCTGAGACCGCAAATTGACTTGGGCTTCAGGTCGAGGGCAAGGCAGGTACCCCTTGCACATCTGAACCAATATCTCATGCATCTGAAGTCACTGCGAGGCCTGAAGTTGGCTCAGGTTGTAGTTTCTGTGCATGACTGCCCCTTCATGAACGGAGAGGAAACTCAAGGCCATGGAGGTTTTCCCACGTTGGGAGTTGTGGGATGCCCCCTCAAGGATTCCTTCTGCGGGACAATTGAGACCTGTTGGGCAGCTCCAAAACATCACATATGGAATGACTCCAGAGCACCATTCGAGGATGGATGCCAGGGAAGCCCGCCTCGCATTCCAATTGTCTCCTAGCAACAAGACAGTTGATATCGGATGGCTCTGCGGGAGCAACCGGGGTGGCTGAGTTGAAATGGACTTTCCTGAGTCTGAGGCCTAATGTGTGTTTGTGTCCATGAGGACCTTGTAATGGAGCGGTGGCACCGGTACTTTGCAGTATTCTCCTAAGATTTTGACATAGGTCCCATGCACATGTTTCCTTGTGGAGACGAGATATTTTCTGATGAGTGCCTCAGGAAACCCCCTATGCTGGTTTCGGAATCCAGGCTATGAGGAGACATGACTGTAAACCAAAGCAATGGATCCGATTATGGCCTAGGGTCCTGTCTGGTACCCTATCCTTCTCTGGGGACATTCATCTATGGTATGAGTGGACGTAGATACTAAGCAAGTGTCAGACCGCCCTTCTTTGTCCACAGAGACCTAGATATTGGGATGGCCTCGGGGACTTTGGAGGGTTCTCCTAATATGTCCAGTTTTGGACAATGGAATGGGCAGAATTTCCATGCATGGGGTAGGCACAGTCCTAATGTGTGGCTCCAGGGGCCCCAGCCTGGAGGGTGTGTGGCCCAGGACTTTGAGGACAAAAGTCTGGAAACACAAACTCAGCTTAGGTTTGGGGACGTAGGTATGGCAGGCCCAATATACAAACCATGAGAAGAACTCTTCAGGATATGAAGAAAGAGCGAGTCTGAGGCACTTGCTCAGGCTTTGGTCTCTGGATTTTGTGTCAACGATGGCCGTGGAATGTGGGGAGGCCTCATGGGACATGGACGAATCTTCCTCTCTGTGGATTTGGACCGGTCCCAATTGTTTTTCGTCAATCTGTGAGATGGGAAGTCTCCTTTCAGGTTTGTTACCTCAGGTGTCCCAACCAAAGAGGAATTCCAAAGCAGAGCCCTGGGGAAGAGTGAAGGGACAACCCAAACTATGGATAAATTTTGTGACCTAGGGGCATGGCAGGCCCCATATGCTGTCTCTTCATCCAGCCACTGAGAGGCCTTACTTGAGGACTGGGCTCAGGCTGAGGGTCACAATGTGTTTTTTTGACCAATGTGGCTCGCGAGCATGGGCGGGGTCTCATGGGCCACACTGGGTTCATCTACACTGAACTTTGGACAACATGCCAATCTCAAGGTCTCTTGCTATGGTGAAGGAGTTCTGATTTCTGCAACATTTCCAACCTGGGCAGTGTTTGGAGATAAGGTCTAGGTTCGGAAGCCTGAAAACCGCTGTTGGGAAGAGATGATGACCTAAGGCCATGGTGGGTCTGATGTGCTCAGAGTGCGGTCAGCTGCCTGGTTGTTGGTCAGGAGGTTCGGGCTCAGGTTGTGTCAGACAGTGCATTAGTGCCTAGGTGAGACTCTATAATATGGGTACAGTCGATTGCCGTGTAGGTTGATCCTCATTTGAGTTGCCTGGGCAGCTCATAGGCAAGATATTTTTTCTAGAGGGCAGGTAGAGTGTGCATTGTGGGTCCGGAATTGCCAAACTTGAGGGCTCTGGTCTTGTAGTGTGATGACAGAAGTCTGAGAACACAAGCTAGACTTGGGCTTCAGGCCGAGGGCAAGGCAGGTACCCCCTGCACATCTGAACCAATATCTCATGCATCTGAAGTCACGGCGAGGATCAGACGTTGGCTCAGTTTGTAGTTTCTGTGCATGACTCCCCCTTCATGAACGGAGACGAATCTCAAGGCCATGGAGGTTTTCCCCCGTTGGGAGTTGTGGGATGCCCCCTTCAAGAATTCCTTCTGCGGGACAATTGAGACCTGTTGGAAGCTCCAACACATCCCATATGGAATGACTCCAGAGCACCGTTCGAGGATGGATGCCAGGGAAGCCCGCCTCGCATTCCAATTGTCTCCTAGCAACAAGACAGTTGAGATCGGATGGCTCTGCGGGAGCAACTGGGGTGGCGGAGTTGAAAAGGACTTTCCTGTGCATGGGGCCTAATGTGTGTTTGTGTCCATGAGGACCTTGGAATGGGGCGGTGGCACTGGGACTCTGAAATATTCTCCTAAGATTTTGACATAGGCCCCATGCACAAGTTTCCACGTGGAGATAAGATTTTTTCTGATGGGTGCCTTAGGAAACCCCCTATGCTTGTATTGGAATCCAGGATTTTGAGGAGACATGCCTGTAAACCAAAGCAATGGATCCGATTATGGCCTAGGGTACTGTCTGGTTCCATCTCCTTCTCTGGGGACATCCATCTATGGTATGAGTGGAGGTAGATGCTCAGCTGGTGTCAGACCGCCCTTGTTTGTTTACAGAGACCTAGATATTGGGATGGCCTCAGGGACTTTGGAGGTTTCACCTAATTTGTCCAATTTTGGACAATCGAATGGGCAGAATTTCCATGCATGGGATAGGCACAGTCCTAATGTGTGGCTCTAGGGGCCCCAGCCTGGAGGTTGTGTGGCCCAGGACTTTGAGGACAGAAGTCTGAAAACACAAACTCAGCTTAGGTTTGGGTACGTAGTTATGGCAGGCCCAATCTACAAACCATGAGAAGAACTCTTCAGGATATGAAGAAAGATCGAGTCTGAGGTGCTTGCTCAGGCTTTGGTCTCTGGATTTTGTGTCAACAATGGCCATGGAATGTGGTGAAGCTCAAGGGCCATGGAAGAAACTTCCTTTCTGTGGATTTGGCCCTGTCCCAATTGTTTTTCATCAATCAGTGGGATGGGAGGTCTCCTTTCAGGTTTGTTACCTCAGGTGTCCCAACCAAAGAGGAAATCCAAAGCAGAGCCCTGGGGAAGAGTGAAGGGACAACCCAAACTATGGTTAAAATTTGGGGCCTAGGGGCATCGCAGGCCCCATATGCTGTCTCTTCATTCAGCCACTGAGAGGACTTAATTGAGGACTGGGCTCAGGCTGAGGGTCACAATGTGTGTTTGTGACCAATGTGGCATGCGAGCATGGGCGGGGCCTCATGGGCCACACTGGTTTCATCTACACTGAACTTTGGACAAC
Source organism: Mustela nivalis (assembly GCF_964662115.1). NCBI lineage: Eukaryota > Metazoa > Chordata > Mammalia > Carnivora > Mustelidae > Mustela > Mustela nivalis. The sequence goes on along the minus strand of NW_028136454.1, from coordinate 932,925 downwards.
ATGCCAATCACAAGGTCTCTTGCCATGGGGAAGGAGTTCTGATTTCTGCATCATTTTCAACCCTGGGCAGTGGTTGGAGATAAGGTCTAGGTTCGGAAACCTGAAAACCGCAGTTTGGAAGAGATGATGACCTAAGGTCATGGTGGGTCTGATGTGCTCAGTGTGAGGTCAGCTGCCTGGTTGTTGGTCAGGAGGTTCGGGCTCAGGTTGTGTCAGACAGTCCATTAGTGCCCAGGTAGACTCTATAATTTGGGTACAGTCGAGTGCCGTGTAGGTTGATCCTCATTTGAGGTGCCTGGGCAGCTCATTAGGCAAGATATTTTTTCTAGAAGGCAGGGAGAGTGCTGCATTGTGGGTCCGGAATTGCCAAACTTGAGGGCTTCTGGGCCAGTAGTGTGAGGATAGAAGTCTGAGAACACAAGCTAGACTTGGGCTTCAGCCCGAGGGCAAGGCAGGTACCCCCTGCACATCTGAACCAATATCTCATGCATCTGAAGTCACGGCGAGGATCAGATGTTGGCTCAGGATATAGTTTCTGTGCATGACTGCCCCTTCATAAACGGAGAGGAAACTCAAGGCCATGGAGTTTTTCCCACGTTGGGAGTTGTGGGATGCCCCCTCAAGGATTCCTTCTGCGGGACAATTGAGACCTGTCGGGCAGCTCCAACACATCCCATATGGAATGACTCCAGAGCACCGTTCGAGGATGGATGCCAGGGAAGCCCGCCTCGCATTCCAATTGTCTCCTAGCAACAAGACAGTGGAGATCGGATGGCTCTGCGGGAGCAACCGGTGTGGCTGAGTTGAAATGGACGTTCCTGAGAATGGGGCCTAATATGTGTTTGTGTCCATGAGGACCTTGGAATGGGGCGGTGGCACCGGAACTCTGAAGTATTCTCCTAAGATTTTGATATAGGTCCCATGCACAAGTTTTCTCGTGTTGACGAGATTTTTTCTGATGGGTGCCTCAGGAAACCCCCTATGCCTGTATTGGAATCCAATATTTTGAGGAGACATGCCTGTAAACCAAAGCAATGGATCCGATTATGGCCTAGGGTCCTGTCTGGTACCTTCTCCTTCTCTGGGGACATCCATCTGTGGTCTGAGTGGAGGTAGATGCTCAGCTGGTGTCAAACCGACCTTGTTTGTCCACAGAGACCTAGTATTGGGATGGCCTCGGGGATTTTGGCGGGTTCTCCTAATTTGTACAATTTTGGACAATGGAATGGGCAGAATTACCATACATGGGGTAGGCACAGTCTAATGTGTGGCTCCAGGGGCCCCAGCCTGGAGGGTGTGTCCCAGGACTTTGAGGACAGAAGTCTGAAAACACAAACTCAGCTTAGGTTTGGGGACGTAGGTATGGCAGGCCCAATCTACAAACCATGAGAAGAAGTCTTTAGGTTATGAAGAAAGAGCGAGTCTGAGGCGCTTGCTCAGGCTTTGGTCTCTGGATTTTTTGTCACCGATGGCCGTGGAATGAGGGGAGGCCTAATGGGTCATGGACGAATCTTCATCTCTTGGCATTTGGCCTGGTCCCAATTGTTTTTCGTCAATCTGTGGGATGGGAGGTCTCCTTTCAGGTTTGTTACCTCAGGTGTCCCAACCAAAGAGGAATTCCAAAGCAGAGCCCTGGGGAAGAGTGAGGGGACAACCAAAACTATGGTTAAAATTTGGGGCCTAGGGGCAGGGCAGGCCCAATATGCTGTCTCTTCATCCAGCCACTGAGAGGCCTTACTTGAGGACTGGGCTCCGGTTGAGGGTCACAATGTGTTTGTGACCAATGTGGCCCGCGAGCATGGGCGGGGCCTCATGAGCCACACTGGTTTCAACTACACTGGTCTTTGGAAATCATGCCAATCACAAGGTCTCTTGCCATGGGGAAGGTGTTCTGATTTCTGCATCTTTTTCAACGCTGAGAAGTGGTTGGAGATAAGGCCTAGGTTCTGAACCTGAAAAACCGCAGTTGGGATGAGATGACGACCTAAGACCATGGCGGGTCTGATATGCTCAGTGTGCTGTCAGCTTCCTGGGTGTTATTCAGGAGTTTCTGGCTCAGGTTGTGTCAGACAGTGCTTTAGTGCCCAGGTTAGGCTATAAAATTTGGGTAGAGTCGAGTGCCGTGAAGTTTTATCCTCATTTGAGGTGCCTGGGCAGCTCATTAGTCAAGATATTATTTATAGAGGGCGTGCAGAGTGCTGCATTGTGGGTCCGGAATTGCCAAACTTGAGGGCTTCTGGGCCACAGATGTGAGGACAGAAGTCTGAGAACACAAGCTAGACCATGGCTACAGGCCGAGGGCACGGCAGGTACCCCCTGCAGATCTGAACCAATATCTCAAGCATCTGAAGTCACGGCGAGGATCAGACGTTGGCTCAGTTTGGAGTTTCTGTGCATGACTGCCCCTTCATGAACGGAGCAGAAACTCAAGGCCATGGAGGTTTTCCCACGTTGGGAGTTGTGGGATGCCCCCTTCAAGGATTCCTTCTGCGGGACAATTGAGATCTGTTGGGCAGCTCCAGGACATCCCATATGGAATGACTCCAGAGCATCGTTGGAGGATGGATGCCAGGGAAGCCCGCCTCGCATTCCAATTGTCTCCTAGCAACAGGACAGTTGAGATTGGATGGCTCTGCGGGAGCAACCGAGATGGCTGAGTTGAAATGGACTTTCCTGAGTATGGGGCTAATATGTGTTTGTGTCCATGAGGGCCTTGGAATGGGGCGGTGACACCGGGACTCTGAATTATTTTTCTAAGATTTTGACATAGTTCCCATGCACAAGTTTCCTCGTGGAGACGAGATTTGTTCTGATGGGTGCCTCAGGAAACCCCTTATGCTGGTATTGGAATCCAGGCTTTTGACGAGACATGCCTGAAAACCAAAGCAATGGATCCGATTATGGCCTAGGGTCCTGTCTGGTTCAATCTTCTTCTCTGGGGATATCCATCTATGGAATGAGTGGAGGTAGATGCTCAACTGGTGTTAGACCGCCCTTGTTTGTCCCCGGAGACCTACACTATTGGGATGGCCTCGGGTACTTTGGAGAGTTCTCCTAATTTGTACGATTTTGGACATCGGAATGGGCAGAATTCCCATGGATTGGGTAGGCACAGTCCTAATGTGTGGCTCCAGGGGCCCCAGCCTGGAGGGTGTGTGGCCCAGGACTTTGAGGACAGAAGTCTGAAAACACAAACTCAACTTAGGTTTGGGGACGTAGGTATGGCAAGCCCAATCTACAAACCATGAGAAGAACTCTTCAGGATATGAAGAAAGAGCGAGTCTGAGGCGCTTGCTCAGGCTTTTGTCTCTGGATTTTGTATCAACGATGGCCGTGGAATGTGGGGAGGCCTCATGGGTCATGGACGAATCTTCCTCTCTGTGGATTTGGACCGGCCCCATTGTTTTCGTCAATCTGTAGGATGGGAGGTCTCCTTTCAGATTTATTACCTCAGATGTCTGAAAAAGAGGAATTCCAAAGCAGAACCCTGGGAAAGAGTGAAGGGACAACCCAAATTATGGTTAAAAATTGGGGCCTAGGGGCATGGCAGGCCTTATATGCTGTCTCTTCATCCAGCCACTGAGAGGACTTAATTGAGGACTGGGCTTAGGCTGAGGGTCACAATGTGTGTTTGTGACCAATGTGGCACGCGAGCATGGGCGGGGCCTCATGGACCACACTGGTTTCAACTACACTGAACTTTGGACAATATGCCAATCACAAGGTCTCTTGCCATGGGGAAGGTGTTCTGATTTTTGCATCATTATCAACCCTTGGCAGTGGTTGGAAATAAGGTCTTGGTTCTGAAGCCTGAAAAACCGCAGTTCTGAAGAGATGACGACCTAAGGCCATGGCGGGTCTGATATTCTCAGTGTAGAGTCAGCTGCCTGGGTTTTGGTCAGGAGGTTCTGGCTCAGATTGTGTCAGACAGTGCATTAGTTCCCAGGTTATACTATATAATTTGGGTACAGTCGAATGCCGTGTAGGTTTATCCTCATTTGAGGTGCCTGGGCTGCTCATTAGGTAAGATATTTTTTCCAGAGTGCAGGCAGAGTGCTGCATTGTTGGTCCGGAATTGCTAAACTTGAGGGCTTCTGGACCACGAGTATGAGGACAGAAGTCTGAGAACACAAGCCTGATTTGGGCTTCAGGCTGAGGGCACGGCAGGTACCCCCTGCAGATCTGAACCAATATCTCAAGCATCTGAAGCCACGGCGAGGATCAGACGTTGGCTCAGTTTGGAGTTTCTGTGCATGACTGCCCCTTCATGAACGGAGCAGAATCTCAAGGCCATGGAGGTTTTCCCACGTTGGGAGTTGTGGGATGCCCCCTTCAAGGATTCCTTCTGCGGGACAAATGAGACCTGTTGGGCAGCTCCAGGACATCCCATATGGAATGACTCCAGAGCACCGTTCTAGGATGGATGCCAGGGAAGACCACCTCGAATTCCAATTGTCTCCTATCACCTAGACAGTTGAGATGGGTGGCTCTGCGGAGGCAACCGGGGTGGCTGAGTTGAAATGGACTTTCCTAGGATGGGGCCTAATGTGTGTTTGTGACCATGAGGGCCTTGGAATGGGGCGTTGTTACCGGGACCCTGAAGTATTCTCCTAAGCTTTTGACGTAGCTCCCATGCACAAATTTCCTTGTGGAGACGAGATTTGTTCTGATGGGTGCCTCAGGAAACCCCTTATGCTGGTATTGGAATCCAGGATTTTGACAAGACATGCCTGAAAACCAAAGCAATGGATCCGATTATGGCCTAGGGTCCTGTCTGGTTCAATCTTCTTCTCTGGGGATATCCATCTATGGAATGAGTTGAGGTAGATGCTCAACTGGTGTTAGACCGCCCTTGTTTGTCCCCGGAGACCTACACTATTGGGATGGCCTCGGGTACATTGGAGAGTTCTCCTAATTTGTACGATTTTGGACATCGGAATGGGCAGAATTCCCATGGATTGGGTAGGCACAGTCCTAATGTGTGGCTCCAGGGGCCCCAGCCTGGAGGGTGTGTGGCCCAGGACTTTGAGGACAGAAGTCTGAAAACACAAACTCAGCTTAGGTTTTGGGACGTAGGTATGGCAGGCCCAATCTACAAACCATGAGAAGAACTCTTCAGGATATGAAGAAAGAATTAATCTGAGGCGCTTGTCAGGCTTTTGTCTCTGGATTTTGTATCAACGATGGCCGTGGAATGTGGGGAGGCCTCATGGGTCATGGACGAATCTTCCTCTCTGTGGATTTGGCCCGGCCCCATTGTTTTCATCAATCTGTAGGATGGGAGGTCTCCTTTCAGGTTTATTACCTCAGGTGTCCGAAAAAGAGGAATTCCAAAGCAGAGCCCTGGGAGAGTGAAGGGACAACCCAAATTATGGTAAAAAATTCGGGCCTAGGGGCATGGCAGGCCCAATATGCTGTCTCTTCATCCAGCCACCGAGAGGCCTTACTTGAGAACTGGGCTCAGGCTGAGGGTCACAATGTGTGTTTGTGAACAATGTGGCCCACGAGCATGGGCGGGGCCTCATGGGCCACATTGGTTTCAACTACACTGGACTTTGGACAACATGCCAATCACAAGTTCTCTTGCCTAGGGGAATGTGATCTGATTTCTGCATCATTTTCAACCCTGGGCAGTTTTTGGAGTTAAGGTCTAGTTTCTGAACCCTGAAAAACCGCATTTGGGAAGAGATGACAACCTAAGGCCATGGAGGGTCTGTTATGCTCAGTGTGCAGTCAGCTGCATGGGCTTTGATCAGGAGGTTCTGGCTCAGATTGTGTCAGACAGTGCATTAGTGCTCAGGTGAGACTCTATATTTTGGGTACAGTCGAATGCCGTGTAGGTTTATCCTCATTTGAGGTGTCTTGGCAGCTCATTAGGCAAGATATTTTTGCCGAGGGCATTCAGAGTGCTGCATTGTGGGTCCGGAATTGCCAAACATGACGGCTTCTGAGCCACGAGTGTGAGAACAGAAGTCTGAGAACACAAGCCTGATTTGGGCTTCAGGCCGAGGGCACGGCAGGTACCCCCTGCAGATCTGAACCAATATCTCAAGCATCTGAAGTCAAGGCGATGATCAGACGTTGGCTCTGGTTGGAGTTTCTGTGCATGACTGCCCCTGATGAACGGAGCGGAATCGCAAGGCCATGGAGGTATTCCCACTTTGGGAGTTGTGGGATGCCCCCTTCAAGGATTCCTTCTGCGGGACAATTGAGACCTGTTGGGCAGCTTCAGTACATCCCATATGGAATGACTCCAGAGTACCATTGGAGGATGGATGCCAGGGAAGCCCGCCTCGCATTCCAATTGTCTCCTAGCAACAAGACAGTTGAGATCGGATGGCTCTGCGGGAGCAACCGGGGTGGCTGAGTTGAAATGGACTTTCATGAGGATGGGGCCTAATGTGTGTTTGTTTCCATGAGGGCCTTGGAATGGGGCGGTGGCACCGGGACCCTGAAGTATTCTCCTAAGCTTTTGACGTAGCTCCTATGCACAAGTTTTCTTGTGGAGACGAGATTTGTTCTGATGGGTGCCTCAGGAAGCCCCCTATGCTGGTATTGGAATCCAGGCTTTTGAGGAGACATGCCTGTAAACCAAAGCAATGGATCCGATTATGGCGTAGGGTCCTGTCTGGTTCAATCTTCTTCTCTGGGGATATCCATCTATGGAATGAGTGGAGATAGATGCTCAGCTGGTGTCAGACCGCCCTTGTTTGTCCCCGAGACCTACACTATTGGGATGGCCATGGGGACTTTGGAGATTTCTCCTAATTTGCACGATTTTGGACAATGGAATGGGCAGAATTCCCATGGATTGGGTAGGCACTGCCCTAATGTGTGGATCCAGGGGCCCCAGCCTGGAGGGTGTGTTGCCCAGGACTTTGAGGACAGAAGTCTGAAAACACAAACTCAGCTTAGGTTTGGGGACGTAGTATGGCAGGCTCAATCTATAAACCATGAGAAAAACTCTTCAGGATATGAAGAAAGAGCGAATCTGAGGCGCTTGCTCAGGAATTGTCTCTGGATTTTGTATCAACGATGGCCGTGGAATGTGGGAAGGCCTCATGGGCCATGAACGAAACTTCCTCTCTGTGGATTTGGCCCAGTCCAAATTGTTTTTCGTCAATCTGTGGGATGGGAGGTCTTCTTTCAGGTTTGTTATGTCAGGTGTCCCAACTAAGAGGAATTCCAAGGGAGAGCCCTGGGGAAGAGTGAAGAGACAACCCAAACTATGGTTAAAAATTGGGGCCTAGGTGCATGGCAGTCCCAATAGCTGTCTCTTTTCTAGCCACTGAGAGTCCTTACTTGAGGACTGGGCTCAGGCTGAGGGTTCCAATGTGTGTTTGTGACCAATGTGCCCCGCAAGCATGGGCCACACTGGTTTCAACTACACTGAAGTTTGGACAACATACTAATCATAAGGATTCTTGCCATGGGGAAGAAGTTGTGATTTCTGCATCCTTTTCAACCCTGGGCATTGGTTGGAGATAAGGTCTAGGTTCTGAAGTCTGAAAACTACCGTTGGGAAGAGATGACGACCTAAGTCCATGGCGGGTCTGATGTGCTCAGTGTGCGGTCAGCTGCCTGGTTGTTAGTCAGAGGTTCGGGCTCAGGTTGTGTCAGACAGTGCATTTGTGCCCAGGTTAGACTATATAATTTGGGTACAGTCGAGGGCCGTGTAGGTTGATCCTTATTTGAGGTGCCCGGGCAGTTCATTAGGCAAGATATTTTTTCTAGAGGGCAGGCAGAGTGCTGCATTGTGGGTCCGGAATTGCCAAACGTGAGGGCTTCAGGGCCAGTAGTTTTAGGATAGAAGTCTGAGACCACAAGCTTGACTTGGGCTTCAGGTAGAGGGCAAGGCAGGTACCCCCTGCACATCTGAACCAATATCTCATGCATCTGAAGTCACGGCGAGGTCTGAAGTTGGCGCAGGTTGTAGTTTCTTTGCATGACTGCCCCATCATGAACAGAGAGGAAACCCAAGGCCATGGAGGTTTTCCCACGTTGGGAGTTGTGGGATGCCCCCTCAAGGATTCCTTCTGCGGGACAATTGAGACCTGTTGGGCAGCTCCAAAACATCCCATATGGAATGACTCCAGAGCACCGTTCGAGGATGGATGCCAGGGAAGCCCGCCTCGCATTCCAATTGTCTCCTAGCAACAAGACAGTTGAGATCGGATGGCTCTGCGGGAGCAACCGGGGTGGCTGAGTTGAAATGGACTTTCCTGAGCCTGGGGCCTAATGTGTGTTTGTGTCCATGAGGACCTTGTAATGGAGCGGTGGCACCGGGACTTTGAAGTATTCTCCTAAGATTTTGACATAGGTCCCATGCACAAGTTTCCTCGTGGAGACGAGATATTTTCTGATGGGTGCCTCAGGAAACCCCCTATGCTGGTATCGGAATCCAGGCTTGAGGAGACATGACTGTAAACCAAAGCAATGGATCCGATTATGGCCTAGGGTCCTGTCTGGTACCATATCCTTCTCTGGGGACATTCATCTATGGTATGAGTGGACCTAGATACTAAGCAAGTGTCAGACAACCCTGGTTTGTCCACAGAGACCTAGATATTGGGATGGCCTCGGGGACTTTGGAGGGTTCTCCTAATTTGTCCAATTTTGGACAATGGAATGGGCAGAAATTTCATGCATGGGGTAGGCACAGTCCTAATGTGTGGCTCCAGGGGCCCCAGCCTGGAGAGTGTGTGGCCCAGGACTTTGAGGACAGAAGTCTGAAAACACAAACTCAGCTTAAGTTTGGAGACGTAGGTATGGCAGGCCCAATCTACAAACCATGAGAAGATCTCTTCAGGATATGAAGCAAGAGCGAGTCTGAGGCGCTTGCTCAGGCTTTGGTCTCTGGATTTTGTGTCAACGATGGCCGTGGAATGTGGGGAGGCCTCATGGACCATGGACGAATCTTCCTCTCTGTGGATTGGATCGTCCCAACCAAAGAGGAATTCCAAAGCAGAGCCCTGGGGAAGAGTGAAGGGACAACCCAAACTATGGTTAAAATTTGGGGCCTAGGGGCATATGCATGTGCTCCGTGTGTGGTCAGCTGCCTGGATGTTGGTCAGCAGGTTCAGGCTCAGGTTGTGTCGGACAGTGGATTAGTGCCCAGGTTAGACTCTATAATTTGGGTACAGTCGAGTGCCGTTTAGGTTGATTTTCATTTGAGGTGCCTGGGCAGCTCATTAGGCAAGATATTTTTTCTAGAGGGCAGGCACAGTGCTGCATTGTGGGTCCGGAATTGCCAAACTAGAGGGCTTCTGGGCCAATAGTTTGATGACAGAAGTCTGAGAACACAAGCTAGACTTGGGCTTCAGGCCGAGGGCAAGGCAGGTACCCCCAGCACATCTGAACCAATATCTCATGCATCTGAAGTCACGGCGAGGATCAGACGTTGGCTCAGGTTGTAGTTTCTGTACATGACTGCCCCTTCATGGACGGAGAGGAATCTCAAGGCCATGGAGGTTTTCCCACGTTGGGAGTTGTGGGATGCCCCCTTCAAGAATTCCTTCTGCGGGACAATTGAGACCTGTTGGCAGCTCCAACACATCCCATATGAAATGACGCCAGAGCACCGTTCGAGGATGGATGCCAGGGAAGCCCACCTCATTTCCAATTGTCTCCTAGCAACAAGACAGTTGAGATCGTATAGCTCTGCGGGAGCAACCGGGGTGGCTGAGTTGAAAAGGACTTTCCTGAATATGGGGCCTAATGTGTGTTTGTGTCCATGAGGACCTTGGAATGGGGCGGTGGTACTGGGACTCTGAAGTATTCTCCTAAGATTTTGACATAGGTCCCATGCACAAGTTTCCTCGTGGAAATAAGATTTTTTCTGATGGGTGCCTCAGGAAACCCCCTATGCTTGTATTGGAATCCAGGATTTTGAGGAGACATGCCTGTAAACCAAAGCAATGGATCCGATTATGGCCTAGGGTCCTGTCTGGTTCCTTCTCCTTCTCTGGGGACATCCATCTGTGGTCTGAGTGGAGGTAGATGCTCATCTGGTGTCAGACCGCCCTTGTTTGTCCAAAGAGACCTACATATTGGGATGGCCTCGGTGACTTTGGAGTGTTCTCCTAATTTGTACAATTTTGGAAAATGGAATGGGCAGAATTCCCATGCATGGTGTAGTCACAGTCCTAATGTGTGGATCCAGGGGCCCCAGGCTGGAGGGTGTGTGGCCCAGGACTTTGAGGACAGAAGTCTGAAAACACAAACTCAGCTTAAGTTTGGGGACGTAGGTATGGCAGGCCCAATCTACAAACCATGAGAAGAACTGTTCAGGATATGAAGAAAGAGCGAGTCTCAGGCGCTTGCTCAGGCTTTGGTCTCTGGATTTTGTGTCAACGATGGCCGTGGAATGTGGGGAGGCCTCATGGGCCATGGACGAATCTTACTCTCTGTGGATTTGGACCGGTCCCAATTGTTTTTCGTCAATCTGTGGGATGGGAGGTCTCCTTTCAGGTTTGTTACCTCAGGTGTCCCAACCAAAGAGGAATTCCAAAGCAGAGCCCTGGGGAAGAGTGAAGGGACAACCCAAACTATGGATAAATTTTGGGGCCTAGGGGCATGGCATGCCCCATATGCTGTCTCTTCATCCAGCCACTGAGAGGCCTTACTTGAGGACTGGGCTCAGGCTGAGGGTCACAATGTGTTTTTTTGACCAATGTGGCTCGCGAGCATGGGCGGGGTCTCATGGGCCACACTGGGTTCATCTACACTGAACTTTGGACAACATGCCAATCTCAAGGTCTCTTGCTATGGTGAAGGAGTTCTGATTTCTGCAACATTTCAAACCTGGGCAGTGTTTGGAGATAAGGTCTAGGTTCGGAAGCCTGAAAACCGCTGTTGGGAAGAGATGATGACCTAAGGCCATGGTGGGTCTGATGTGCTCAGAGTGCGGTCAGCTGCCTGGTTGTTGGTCAGGAGGTTCGGGCTCAGGTTGTGTCAGACAGTGCATTAGTGCCTAGGTGAGACTCTATAATATGGGTACAGTCGATTGCCGTGTAGGTTGATCCTCATTTGAGTTGCCTGGGCAGCTCATAGGCAAGATATTTTTTCTAGAGGGCAGGTAGAGTGTGCATTGTGGGTCCGGAATTGCCAAACTTGAGGGCTCTGGTCCTGTAGTGTGATGACAGAAGTCTGAGAACACAAGCTAGACTTGGGCTTCAGGCCGAGGGCAAGGCAGGTACCCCCTGCACATCTGAACCAATATCTCATGCATCTGAAGTCACGGCGAGGATCAGACGTTGGCTCAGTTTGTAGTTTCTGTGCATGACTCCCCCTTCATGAACGGAGACGAATCTCAAGGCCATGGAGGTTTTCCCACGTTGGGAGTTGTGGGATGCCCCCTTCAAGAATTCCTTCTGCGGGACAATTGAGACCTGTTGGAAGCTCCAACACATCCCATATGGAATGACTCCAGAGCACCGTTCGAGGATGGATGCCAGGGAAGCCCGCCTCGCATTCCAATTGTCTCCTAGCAACAAGACAGTTGAGATCGGATGGCTCTGCGGGAGCAACTGGGGTGGCGGAGTTGAAAAGGACTTTCCTGTGCATGGGGCCTAATGTGTGTTTGTGTCCATGAGGACCTTGGAATGGGGCGGTGGCACTGGGACTCTGAAATATTCTCCTAAGATTTTGACATAGGCCCCATGCACAAGTTTCCACGTGGAGATAAGATTTTTTCTGATGGGTGCCTTAGGAAACCCCCTATGCTTGTATTGGAATCCAGGATTTTGAGGAGACATGCCTGTAAACCAAAGCAATGGATCCGATTATGGCCTAGGGTCCTGTCTGGTTCCATCTCCTTCTCTGGGGACATCCATCTATGGTATGAGTGGAGGTAGATGCTCAGCTGGTGTCAGACCGCCCTTGTTTGTTTACAGAGACCTAGATATTGGGATGGCCTCAGGGACTTTGGAGGTTTCACCTAATTTGTCCAATTTTGGACAATCGAATGGGCAGAATTTCCATGCATGGGGTAGGCACAGTCCTAATGTGTGGCTCTAGGGGCCCCAGCCTGGAGGGTGTGTGGCCCAGGACTTTGAGGACAGATGTCTGAAAACACAAACTCAGCTTAGGTTTGGGTACGTAGTTATGGCAGGCCCAATCTACAAACCATGAGAAGAACTCTTCAGGATATGAAGAAAGATCGAGTCTGAGGTGCTTGCTCAGGCTTTGGTCTCTGGATTTTGTGTCAACAATGGCCATGGAATGTGGTGAAGCTCAAGGGCCATGGAAGAAACTTCCTTTCTGTGGATTTGGCCCTGTCCCAATTGTTTTTCATCAATCAGTGGGATGGGAGGTCTCCTTTCAGGTTTGTTACCTCAGGTGTCCCAACCAAAGAGGAAATCCAAAGCAGAGCCCTGGGGAAGAGTGAAGGGACAACCCAAACTATGGTTAAAATTTGGGGCCTAGGGGCATCGCAGGCCCCATATGCTGTCTCTTCATTCAGCCACTGAGAGGACTTAATTGAGGACTGGGCTCAGGCTGAGGGTCACAATGTGTGTTTGTGACCAATGTGGCACGCGAGCATGGGCGGGGCCTCATGGGCCACACTGGTTTCATCTACACTGAACTTTGGACAACATGCCAATCACAAGGTCTCTTGCCATGGGGAAGGAGTTCTGATTTCTGCATCATTTTCAACCCTGGGCAGTGGTTGGAGATAAGGTCTAGGTTCAAAAGCCTGAAAACCGCAGTTTGGAAGAGATGATGACCTAAGGTCATGGTGGGTCTGATGTGCTCAGTGTGAGGTCAGCTGCCTGGTTGTTGGTCAGGAGGTTCGGGCTCAGGTTGTGTCAGACAGTCCATTAGTGCCCAGGTAGACTCTATAATTTGGGTACAGTCGAGTGCCGTGTAGGTTGATCCTCATTTGAGGTGCCTGGGCAGCTCATTAGGCAAGATATTTTTTCTAGAAGGCAGGGAGAGTGCTGCATTGTGGGTCCGGAATTGCCAAACTTGAGGGCTTCTGGGCCAGTAGTGTGAGGATAGAAGTCTGAGAACACAAGCTAGACTTGGGCTTCAGCCCGAGGGCAAGGCAGGTACCCCCTGCACATCTGAACCAATATCTCATGCATCTGAAGTCACGGCGAGGATCAGATGTTGGCTCAGGATATAGTTTCTGTGCATGACTGCCCCTTCATAAACGGAGAGGAAACTCAAGGCCATGGAGGTTTTCCCACGTTGGGAGTTGTGGGATGCCCCCTCAAGGATTCCTTCTGCGGGACAATTGAGACCTGTCGGGCAGCTCCAACACATCCCATATGGAATGACTCCAGAGCACCGTTCGAGGATGGATGCCAGGGAAGCCCGCCTCGCATTCCAATTGTCTCCTAGCAACAAGACAGTGGAGATCGGATGGCTCTGCGGGAGCAACCGGTGTGGCTGAGTTGAAATGGACGTTCCTGAGAATGGGGCCTAATATGTGTTTGTGTCCATGAGGACCTTGGAATGGGGCGGTGGCACCGGAACTCTGAAGTATTCTCCTAAGATTTTGATATAGGTCCCATGCACAAGTTTTCTCGTGTTGACGAGATTTTTTCTGATGGGTGCCTCAGGAAACCCCCTATGCCTGTATTGGAATCCAATATTTTGAGGAGACATGCCTGTAAACCAAAGCAATGGATCCGATTATGGCCTAGCTGGTACCTTCTCCTTCTCTGGGGACATCCATCTGTGGTCTGAGTGGAGGTAGATGCTCAGCTGGTGTCAAACCGACCTTGTTTGTCCACAGAGACCTAGTATTGGGATGGCCTCGGGGATTTTGGCGGGTTCTCCTAATTTGTACAATTTTGGACAATGGAATGGGCAGAATTACCATACATGGGGTAGGCACAGTCCTAATGTGTGGCTCCAGGGGCCCCAGCCTGGAGGGTGTGTCCCAGGACTTTGAGGACAGAAGTCTGAAAACACAAACTCAGCTTAGGTTTGGGGACGTAGGTATGGCAGGCCCAATCTACAAACCATGAGAAGAAGTCTTTAGGTTATGAAGAAAGAGCGAGTCTGAGGCGCTTGCTCAGGCTTTGGTCTCTGGATTTTTTGTCACCCATGGCCGTGGAATGAGGGGAGGCCTAATGGGCCATGGACGAATCTTCATCTCTTGGCATTTGGCCCGGTCCCAATTGTTTTTCGTCAATCTGTGGGATGGGAGGTCTCCTTTCAGGTTTGTTACCTCAGGTGTCCCAACCAAAGAGGAATTCCAAAGCAGAGCCCTGGGGAAGAGTGAGGGGACAACCAAAACTATGGTTAAAGTTTGGGGCCTAGGGGCAGGGCAGGCCCAATATGCTGTCTCTTCATCCAGCCACTGAGAGGCCTTACTTGAGGACTGGGCTCCGGTTGAGGGTCACAATGTGTTTGTGACCAATGTGGCCCGCAAGCATGGGCGGGGCCTCATGAGCCACACTGGTTTCAACTACACTGGTCTTTGGAAATCATGCCAATCACAAGGTCTCTTGCCATGGGGAAGGTGTTCTGATTTCTGCATCTTTTTCAACGCTGAGAAGTGGTTGGACATAAGGCCTAGGTTCTGAACCTGAAAAACCGCAGTTGGGATGAGATGACGACCTAAGACCATAGCGGGTCTGATATGCTCAGTGTGCTGTCAGCTTCCTGGGTGTTATTCAGGAGTTTCTGGCTCAGGTTGTGTCAGACAGTGCTTTAGTGCCCAGGTTAGGCTATAAAATTTGGGTAGAGTCGAGTGCCGTGAAGTTTTATCCTCATTTGAGGTGCCTGGGCAGCTCATTAGTCAAGATATTATTTATAGAGGGCGTGCAGAGTGCTGCATTGTGGGTCCGGAATTGCCAAACTTGAGGGCTTCTGGGCCACAGATGTGAGGACAGAAGTCTGAGAACACAAGCTAGACCATGGCTACAGGCCGAGGGCACGGCAGGTACCCCCTGCAGATCTGAACCAATATCTCAAGCATCTGAAGTCACGGCGAGGATCAGACGTTGGCTCAGTTTGGAGTTTCTGTGCATGACTGCCCCTTCATGAACGGAGCAGAAACTCAAGGCCATGGAGGTTTTCCCACGTTGGGAGTTGTGGGATGCCCCCTTCAAGGATTCCTTCTGCGGGACAATTGAGATCTGTTGGGCAGCTCCAGGACATCCCATATGGAATGACTCCAGAGCATCGTTGGAGGATGGATGCCAGGGAAGCCCGCCTCGCATTCCAATTGTCTCCTAGCAACAGGACAGTTGAGATTGGATGGCTCTGCGGGAGCAACCGAGATGGCTGAGTTGAAATGGACTTTCCTGAGTATGGGGCTAATATGTGTTTGTGTCCATGAGGGCCTTGGAATGGGGCGGTGACACCGGGACTCTGAATTATTTTTCTAAGATTTTGACATAGTTCCCATGCACAAGTTTCCTCGTGGAGACGAGATTTGTTCTGATGGGTGCCTCAGGAAACCCCTTATGCTGGTATTGGAATCCAGGCTTTTGACGAGACATGCCTGTAAACCAAAGCAATGGATCCGATTATGGCCTAGTGTCCTGTCTGGTTCAATCTTCTTCTCTGGGGATATCCATCTATGGAATGAGTGGAGGTAGATGCTCAACTGGTGTTAGACCGCCCTTGTTTGTCCCCGGAGACCTACACTATTGGGATGGCCTCGGGTACTTTGGAGAGTTCTCCTAATTTGTACGATTTTGGACATCGGAATGGGCAGAATTCCCATGGATTGGGTAGGCACAGTCCTAATGTGTGGCTCCAGGGGCCCCAGCCTGGAGGGTG
This sequence comes from Mustela nivalis, assembly GCF_964662115.1. NCBI lineage: Eukaryota > Metazoa > Chordata > Mammalia > Carnivora > Mustelidae > Mustela > Mustela nivalis. Next base: position 917,181 of record NW_028136454.1, on the reverse strand, counting down.
TGTGGCCCAGGACTTTGAGGACAGAAGTCTGAAAACACAAACTCAACTTAGGTTTGGGGACGTAGGTATGGCAAGCCCAATCTACAAACCATGAGAAGAACTCTTCAGGATATGAAGAAAGAGCGAGTCTGAGGCGCTTGCTCAGGCTTTTGTCTCTGGATTTTGTATCAACGATGGCTGTGGAATGTGGGGAGGCCTCATGGGTCATGGACGAATCTTCCTCTCTGTGGATTTGGACCGGCCCCATTGTTTTCGTCAATCTGTAGGATGGGAGGTCTCCTTTCAGGTTTATTACCTCAGGTGTCTGAAAAAGAGGAATTCCAAAGCAGAACCCTGGGAAAGAGTGAAGGGACAACCCAAATTATGGTTAAAAATTGGGGCCTAGGGGCATGGCAGGCCTTATATGCTGTCTCTTCATCCAGCCACTGAGAGGACTTAATTGAGGACTGGGCTCAGGCTGAGGGTCACAATGTGTGTTTGTGACCAATGTGGCACGCGAGCATGGGCGGGGCCTCATGGACCACACTGGTTTCAACTACACTGAACTTTGGACAATATGCCAATCACAAGGTCTCTTGCCATGGGGAAGGTGTTATGCTTTTTGCATCATTATCAACCCTTGGCAGTGGTTGGAAATAAGGTCTTGGTTCTGAAGCCTGAAAAACCGCAGATCTGAAGAGATGACGACATAAGGCCATGGCAGGTCTGATATTCTCAGTGTACAGTCAGCTGCCTGGGTTTTGGTCAGGAGGTTCTGGCTCAGATTGTGTCAGACAGTGCATTAGTGCCCAGGTTATACTATATAATTTGGGTACAGTCGAGTGCCGTGTAGGTTGATCCTCATTTGAGGTGCCTGGGCTGCTCATTAGGCAAGATATTTTTTCTCGAGGGCAGGCAGAGTGCTGCATTGTGGGTCCGGAATTGCCAAACTTGAGGGCTTCTGGGCCAGTTGTATGAGGACGGAAGTCTGAGACCACAAGCTAGACTTGGGCTTCAGGCCGAGGGCAAGGCAGGTACCCCCTGCACATCTGAACCAATATCTCATGCATCTGAAGTCACGGCGAGGATCAGACGTTGGCTCAGGTTGTAGTTTCTGTGCATGACTGCCCTTCATGAACGGAGTGGAATCTCAAGGCCATGGAGGTTTTCCCACTTTGGGAGTTGTGGGATAACCCCTTCTAGGATTCCTTCTGTGGGACAATTGAGAACTGTTGGGCAGCTCCAACACATCCCATATGGAATGACTCCAGAGCACCATTCGAGGATGGATGCCAGGGTAGCCCGCCTCGCATTCCAATTGTCTCCTAGCAACAAGACAGTTGAGATCGGAGGGATCTGCAGGAGCAACCGGGTTGGCTGAGTTGAAATGGACTTTCCTGAGCATGGGACCTAATGTGTGTTTGTGTCCATGAGTACCTTGGAATGGGGCGGTGGCACCGGGACTCTGAAGTATGCTCCTAAGATTTTGACATAGGTTCCATGCACAAGTTTTCTCGTGGAGACGAGATTTTTTCTGATGAGTGCCTCAGGAAAGCCCCTATGCTGGTATTGGAATCCAGGATTTTGAGGAGACAAGACTGTAAATCAAAGCAATGGATCCGATTATGGCCTAGGGTCCTGTCTGGTACTATATCCTTCACTGGGGACATCCATCTATGGTATGAGTGGACGTAGATGCTCAGCTGGTGTCAGACCGCCCTTGTTGTCCACTGAGACCTAGATATTGGGATGGCCTCGGGGACTTTGGACAATGGAATGGGCAGAATTCCCATGCATGGGGTAGGCACAGTCCTAATGTGTGGCTCCAAGGGCGCAAGCCTGGAGTGTGTGTTGCCCAGGAATTTGAGGACATAAGTCTGAAAACACAAACTCAGCTTAAGTTTGGGGACGTAGGTATGGCAGGCCCAATCTACAAACCATGAGAAGAACTCTTCAGGATATTTAGAAAGAGCGAGTCTGAGGCTAATGCTCAGGCTTTGGTCTCTGGATTTTGTGTCAACGATGGTCGTGGAATGTGGGGAGCCCTCATGGGCCATGGACGAATCTTCCTCTCTGTGGATTTGGCCCGGTCCCAATTGTTTTTCGTCAATCTGTGGGATGGGAGGTCTCCTTTCAGTTTTGTTACCTCAGGTGTCCCAACCAAAGAGGAATTCCAAAGTAGAGCCCTGGGGAAGAGTGAAGGGACAACCCAAACTATGGTTAAAATTTGGGGCCTAGGGGCATGGCAGGCCCCATATGCTGTCTTTTCATCCAACCACTGAGAGGCCTTACTTAAGGACTGGGTTAGGCTGAGTGTCACAATGTGTGTTTGTGACCAATGTGGCTCGCGAGCATGGGCGGGGCCTCATGGGCCACATTGGTTTCAACTACACTGAACTCTGGACAACATGCCAACCACAAGGTTTCTTGCCATGGGGAAGGAGTTCTGATTTCTGCATCACCTTCAACCCTGGGCAGTGGTAGGAGATAAGGTCTAGGTTCGGAAGCCTGAAAACCGCAGTTTGGAAGAGATGATGACCTAAGGCCATGGTGGGTCTGATGTGCTCAGTGTGCGGTCAGCTGCCTGGTTGTTGGTGGGGAGGTTCGGGCTCAGGTTTTGTTAGACAGTGCTAGTGCCCAGGTTAGACTCTATAATTTGGGTACAGTCGAGTGCCGTGTAGGTTGATCCTCATTTGAGGTGCCTGCGCAGCTCATTAGGCATGATATTTTTTCTAGAGGGCAGGCACAGTGCTGCATTGTGGGTCCGGAATTGCCAAACTTGAGGGCTTCTGGGCCAGTAGTGTGAGGACAGAAGTCTGAGAACACAAGCTAGACTTGGGCTTCAGGCCGAGGGCAAGGCAGGTACCCCCTGCACATCTGAACCAATATCTCATGCATCTGAAATCACGGCGAGGATCAGACGTTGGCTCAGGTTGTAGTTTCTGTGCATGACTGCCCCTTCATGAACGGAGAGGAATCTCAAGGCCATGGAGGTTTTCCCACGTTGGGAGTTGTGGATGCCCCCTTCAAGGATACCTTCTGCGGGAGAATTGAGACCTGTTGGGCAGCTCCAACACATCCCATATGGAATGACTCCAGAGCACCAATCGAGGATGGTTGCCAGGGAAGCCCGCCTCGCATTCCAATTGTCTCCTAGCAACAAGGCAGTTGAGATCGGATGGCTATTGGGAGCAACCAGGGTGGCTGAGTTGAAATGGACTTTCCTGAGCATGGGGCCTAATGTGTGTTTGTGTCCATGAGGACCTTGGAATGGGCGGTGGCAACGGGACTCTGAAGTATTCTCCTAAGATTTTGACATAGGTCCCATGCACAAGTTTTTCGTGGAGACGAGATTTTTTCTGATGGATGCCTCAGGAAACCTGCTATGCTGGTATTGGAATCCAGGATTTTGAGGAGACATGCCTGTAAACCAAAGCAATGGGTCCGATTATGGCCGAGGGTCCGGTCTGGTTCCATCTCCTTCTCTTGGTACATCCATCTATGGTATGAGTGGAGGTAGATGCTCAGCTGGTGTCAGTCCGCCTTTGTTTGTCCACAGAGACCTACATATTGGGATGGCCTCGGGGACTTTGGAGGGTTCTCCTAATTTGTACAATTTTGAACAATGGAATGGGCAGAATTCCCATGCATGGGGTAGGCACAGTCCTAATGTGTAGCTCCAGGGGCCCCAGCATGGAGGGTGTGTGGCCCAGGACTTTGAGGACAGAAGTCTGAAAACACAAACTCAGCTTAGGTTTGGGGACGTAGGTATGGCAGGCCCAATCTCTAAACCATTAGCAGAACTCTTCAGGATATGAAGAAAGAGCGAGTCTGAGGCGCTTGCTCAGGCTTTGGACTCTGGATTTTTTGTCAACGATGGCCGTGGAATGTGGGGAGGCCTCATGGGCCATAGACGAATCTTCCTCTTTGTGGATTTGGCCCGGTCCCAATTGTTTTTCGTCAATCTGTTTGATGGGAGGTCTTCTTTCAGTTTTGTTACCTCAGGTGTCCCAACCAAAGAGGAATTCCAAAGCAGAGCCCTGGGGAAGAGTGAAGGGACAACCCAAACTATGGTTAAAATTTGGGGCCTAGGGGCATGGCAGGCCCCATATGCTGTCTCTTCATCCAGCCACTGAGAGGCCTTACTTGAAGACTGGGCTCAGGCTGAGGGTCACAATGTGTGTTTGTGACCAATGTCCCTCCCGAGCATGGGCAGGGCCTCATGGGCCACACTGTTTTCAACTAAACTAAACTTTGGAGAAGATGCCAATCACAAGGTCTCTTTCCATGGTGAAGGAGTTCTGATTTCTGCATCATTTTCAACCCTGGGCAGTGGTTGGAGATAAGGTCTAGGTTCGGAAGCCTGAAAACTGCAGGTGGGAAGAGATGATGACCTAAGGCCATGGTGGGTCTGATGTGCTCAGTGTGTGGTCAGCTGCCTGGTTGTTGGTCAGGAGGTTCGGGCTCAGGTTGTGTCAGACAGTGCATTAGTGCCCAGGTTAGACTATGTAATTTGGGTACAGTCGAGTGCCATGTATGTTGATCCTTATTTGAGGTGCATGGGCAGCTCATAGGCAAGATATTTTTATTCGAGGGCAGGCAGAGCGCTGCATTGTGGGTTGGGAATTGCCAAACTTGAGGGCTTCTGGGCCAATAGTGTGATGACAGAAGTCTGAGACCACAAGCTAGACTTGGGCTTCAGGCCGAGGGCAAGGCAGGTACCCCCTGCACATCTGAACCAATATCTCATGCATCTGAAGTCACGGCGAGTATCAGGCGTTGGCTCAGGTTGTCGTTTCGGTGCATGACTGCCCCTTCATGAACGGAGAGGAATCTCAAGGCCATGGAGGTTTTCCCACGTTGGGAGTTGTGGGATGCCCCCTTCAAGGATTCCTTCTGTGGGAGAATTGAGACCTGTTGGGCAGCTCCAACACATCCCATATGGAATGACTCCAGAGCACCAAACGAGGATGGATGCCACGGTAGCCCGCCTCTCATTCCAATTGTCTCCTAGCAACAAGACAGTTGAGATCGGAGGGCTCTACAGGAGCAACCGGGTTGGCTGAGTTGAAATGGGTTTTCCTGAGCATGGGGCCTAATGTGTGTTTGTGTCCATGAGGACCTTGTAATGGGGCGGTGGCACCGGGACTCTGAAGTATGCTCCTAAGATTTTGACATGGGTTCCATGCACAAGTTTCCTCGTGGAGACGAGATTTTTTTTGATGGGTGCCTCAGGAAAGCCCCTATGCTGGTATTGGAATCCAGGATTTTGAGGAGACATGCCTGTAAACCAAAGCAATGGATCCGATTATGGCCTAGGGTCCTGTCTGTTACCATATCCTTCACTGGGGACATCCATGTATGGTATGAGTGGACGTAGATGCTCAGCTGGTGTCAGACCGGCCTTGTTGTCCACGGAGACCTAGATATTGGGATGGCCACGGGGACTTTGGAGGGTTCTCCTAATTTGTACAATTTTGGACAATGGAATGGGCAGAATTCCCATGCATGGAATAGGCACAGTCCTAATGTGTGGCTCCAGGGGTGCCTGCCTGGAGTGTGTGTTGCCCAGGAATTTGAGGACAGAAGTCTGAAAACACAAACTCAGCTTAGGTTTGGGGACGTAGGTATGGCAGGCCCAATCTACAAACCATGAGAAGAACTCTTCAGGATATTTAGAAAGAGCGAATCTGAGGCTCTTGCTCAGGCTTTGGTCTCTGGATTTTGTGTCAACGATGGTCGTGGAATGTGGCAAGGCCTCATGTGCCATGGACGAATCTTCCTCTCTGTGGATTTGGCCCGGTCCCAATTGTTTTCGTCAATCTGTGGGATGGGAGGTCTCCTTTCAGGTTTGTTACCTTAGGTGTCCCAACCAAAGAGGAATTCCAAAGTAGAGCCCTGGGGAAGAGTGAAGGGACAACCCAAACTATGGTTAAAATTTGCGGCCTAGGGGCATGGCAGGCCCCATATGCTGTCTCTTCATCCAGCCACTGAGAGGCATTCCTTGAGGACTGGGCTCAGGCTGAGGGTCACAATGTGTTTTTGTGACCAATGTGGCTCGGGAGCATGGGCGGGGCCTCATGGGCCACACTGGTTTCAACTTCACTGAACTTTGGACAACATGCCAATCACAAGGTCTCTTTCCATGGGGAAGGAGTTCTGATTTCTGCATCATTTTCAACCCTGGGCAGTGGTTGGAGATAAGGTCTAGGTTCGGAAGCCTGAAAACCGCAGTTGGGAAGAGATGATGACCTAAGGCCATGGTGGGTCTGATGTGCTCAGTGTGCGGTCAGCTGCCTGGTTTTTGGTCGGGAGGTTCGGACTCAGGTTGTGTCAGACAGTGCATTAGTGCCCAGGTTAGACTATGTAATTTGGGTACAGTCGAGTGCCGTGTAGGTTTATCCTCATTTGAGGTGCCTGGGGAGCTCAATAGGCAAGATATTTTTTCTAGAGGGCAGGCAGAGTGCTGCACTTTGGTTCCAGTATTGCCAAACTTGAGGGCTTCTGGGCCAGGAGTGTGAGGACAGAAGTCTGAGAACACAAGCTAGACTTGGGCTTCAGGCCGAGGGCACGGCAGGTACCTCCTGCAGATCTGAACCAATATCTCATGCATCTGAAGTCACGGCGAGGATCAGACGTTGGCTCAGGTTGTAGTTTCTGTGCATGACTGAAGGTTGAGACGGACAGGCCCTTAGGCCCTAATCTCAACTCTTGCTTTGTTTTCCTGGTGTCACTCCTCAGAAGCTTTGGTTCGAAGAACAGGATATGGGGCTTTCCTGAGGCACTGAACAGAACTTCTCTCGTCTCCACATGGGATGCTTCCTTGTTGGAGCCGTGTCAAACACCTCAGGTTGGAGAATCCTGCAGAGTCCCTGAGCCACCTCCACATTCCAAGGTCTCCCAGGCCACCAAGCCACAGTAGGACTCATCTTCAGGAGAGTCCATTTCAACTCTCCCCTCTGGGTAGCTCACCCAGGAGCCCGCAGATTGAGCCTGCCTTGTCCTGACTAAAGAGTGGGAATATGAGGTGGCGTTCCCAGGCATCCATGCTTAGACACCTGCTCTCGAGTCTTTCCGTATGGGGCCTCCTGGAACCATCCAATAGCACTTGACTGTCGTGCAGAAGGAAACCTTGAGGTTTGGAGTAGTTCACAAATCCCATCGTAGGCAAACCTCCCTGGCCTCATGAAGCCCCCACACCCTTCAGGAAGAGGCCATGCTGGACAAAAACTCTAGCCTGAGGAACGTCTCATAGTTGACATGACCTCAGTGCAGGAGATCTCAATTCAGCCTCTCAGAGTGGGCCTACCGTGACATCGGTCCCAAACCTCACGCTAGCTTGTGTTTTCAGACTTCCTTCCTCACACTCCTGGCAAACAAGCCCTCCGGACTAGGAACTCCAGAACCACAACCCAGCCCAGGGTCTGCCCAATGGAAGAAAAACGTGGGGCTCTCTCCAGAAAACCCAGATGAGGATCAACCTGCTCGGGCCTCGACGGTACCCGAACTGGATAGGCTGCTCTGGGCACTCATGCTCTGTCTGACACAGCCTGAAGCCAGACGTCCAGACAGACAAGGAGACAGCTGGCCGCACACCCAGCACTACGGACACGCCATGGTCTTATGCCGTCACCTTTTCCTAACCTTGGTTTTCAGATATCTGAACTTAGACATTATATCAATTCTCCACACAGCTGGGTATTGCAAGCACAACACAGAACTCCTCCTTCCCCGTGGCTGTAAAGCTTGCTCTTGGCATGGAGTCACACCTTCAGGGTGGGAGAAACCTTCCTGGTCCCTGATGGCACGCCCAAACTTGAGTGCTGCTTGGGCACAAATTCATACTCTGACCCTCAGAATGAGCCCCATGTCAAAGAAAGGCCTGTCAGGGCCTGGGCCAAGAGCCCGCATATGGGGCTTGCCAAGCCCCTATGCACCCAATCCTCACCAGTGTTTGAGTTTTCCAGTCGCCCCGCCCGTACCTGGGGCTCTGCTCGGGAATCCCTTTCTTGGAGAGACACATGAGCCAGACAACACTTTTCCACCCTTCCCACAAAATGACCCCAAACTCTTGGGAGCTGGGACATATCCCCAGACATGGATACTCGTCCACAGTCCCTGAGGCCACCCCTCCAATCCACGGCTATCCCGGACACAACATCCAGAGACAAAAGCCTGAAGGAACGCCTCCCACTCGCCCTTGTTTCAGAGGCCCAGGAGCTCCCTCTCGGGCTGTACATCCGGCCTGCCATACCCTAGGCGCCACTCATAAGCTGAGTTTGTGTTTTCAGACTTCTGTGCCCACAGCCTGGACCCACACAACCGCCAGGCTAGGGCCTCTGGAGCCACAGCGAAAGATTGTGCCTTCCCTCTCCAAGGAAATTGTGCCCAATCCATTGACCACAACCCTACAGGTTAGGGAAAAGCTCCAAGGCCCCTGAGGCCATCAATAGTGTAGGCCACCCTGGACTAAGAGGGGCTCTCTGACACCAGCGGAGCAACTATCTCCACTTAGAATCTCAGTGTCCCCAGAGACAGAAGGTTGAAATGGACAGGCCCCCAGGCCCTAATCTGAACCTTAGCTTTGGTTTCCATGTGTCCGTCCTCAGAGGTCTGTTTTCGTAGACCAGCACACGGGGCTTTTCTGAGGCACCAAACCAAACCTCTCTCGTCTCCACATGGGGCGTTTACTTACTGGGGATGTATCAAACCCTTCAGGTAGGAGAGTTCCGCAGGGCCACTGAACAACCAGCACATTCCAAGGTTTCCATGGACCCAAACGCACATTATGACGCATCCTCAGGAGAGGCCATTTCAACTCAGCCCCCTGGTTAGCGTGCCCCAAAGGCAGCAGATCAAACATATCTTGTGGCTAATGGCCAATGGGAATGCGAGGCATGCTGTACAGGGATCCATCCTTCGAACCGTGCTCTCCAGTCCTTCCGTATGGTATGTCCTGGAGCCATGCAACAGGACTCGAATGTCCCACAGAAGGAAACCTGGTGGTTTGGGGCAACCTCCAAACTCAGCGTGGGAAAACTTCCTTGGCCTCATGAGGCCCCCGCTTCATGAAGGTGCCATCATGGACACATACTCCAGCCTCAGCCAACGTCTGATCCTCAGCTTGACTTCAGATGCAGGAGATTTTGATTCAGCCTCTGCCTAGTGGGCCTGCTCTGCCCTTGGCTCCAATCCTCACTTTAGCTTGTGTTCCTAGACTTCCGTCCTCACACTCCTGGCCCACAAACCCTCCCTTCTGGGAATTCTGGGGCCACAATGTAGCACTCCGCCTGCCTCCCAGGAGAAAAACTTTGTCTATGGTGCTGCCCAGAAACCCCAAATGAGGATCAAACTGCTTGGCCCTCGGCAACACCCCAATTGCATAGGCTACCTTAAACACTGATGCTCTGTCGCAAATAGCCTGAGCCCAGACCTTCCAACAGACACCGACACAGCTGGCTGCACACCCAGCACATTGGACCCGCCACTGCCTTAGGCCACCATCCATTCCCAACCTGGGTTTTCAGTCATCAGAACCTAGACCTTATCTCCAATCCCTGCACAGGGGGGAACCTGATGCACAAGTCAGAACCCCTCCTTCCCCATGGCAAGAAACCTTGCTGCTGGCAGTGAGTCAAACCTTCAGTGTAGGAGCAAACGGCATGGCCCATGAGGCCACGCCCATGTGTGAGGGCCGCCTTGGGCACAAACACACATTGTGACCCTCAGCGTGAGTACCTTATTCAAGTAACGCCTCTCAGTGATTGGACCAAGAGCCCGCATATGTGGCTTGCCATGCCCATAGGCACGCAGGACTAACTAGATGGTGTGTATTCCAGTTGAGGGAACCCACTGCTGTGCTCTAGAGTCCCTCTCATGGGGGGTCCCCTGTGGCAGAAAACAGTACTCTTCCCTTCCCACAGAATGAACCCAAACACTTGGGAGCTTGGACAATCCCCCGAGAGGAAGGCTCTTCCTCGGCCCCTGAAGCAACCCCTACCCTGAACGGCCACTGTGAACGCAACACCCAGAGACAAAAGCCTGAGCGACTGCCTCCCACTTGCCCTCCTTTGATATCCAGAGGATCTCCCCTCTCGGACTGGAGATCAGGCCTGCCATTACCTTGGCCCCTACCTGAGCCAAGTTTGCTTTTTCAGACATCTGTCCCCACAGCCCTGGCAAACACAGCCTCTAGGCTGGGTCCTCTGGAGCCATACCACAGGACCATGCCTGCTCTCTCCTGGGAAACTCTGTCCATTCCTTTGGCCACACACCTCCAGAATATGAGAAACCTCAAGGCCCCCGAGGACATACCATTACCGGGAGCCTCCCTGACACACAGGGGCCTTCGGACACAAGCTGAGCTGCTACCTCCATGAAGGCATGCACACAGATGTCAACAGAGATAGAAGGTTGAGCCGGACAGGCCCTTAGGCCCTAATCTCAACTCTTGCTTTGTTTTCCAGGTGTCACTCCTCAGAGGCTTTGGTTCGAAGAACAGGATATGGGGCTTTCCTGAGGCACTGAACAGAACTTCTCTCGTCTCCACATGGGATGCTTCCTTGTTGGAGCCGTGTCAAACACCTCAGGTTGGAGAATCCTGCAGAGTCCCTGAGCCACCTCCACATTCCAAGGTCTCCCAGGCCACCAAGCCACAGTAGGACTCATCTTCAGGAGAGTCCATTTCAACTCTCCCCTCTGGGTAGCTCACCCAGGAGCCCGCAGATTGAGCCTGCCTTGTCCTGACTAAAGAGTGGGAATATGAGGTGGCGTTCCCAGGCATCCATGCTTAGACACCTGCTCTCGAGTCTTTCCGTATGGGGCCTCCTGGAACCATCCAATAGCACTCGACTTTCGTGCAGAAGGAAACCTTGAGGTTTGGAGTAGTTCACATATCCCATCGTAGGCAAACCTTCCTGGCCTCATGAGGCCCCCACACCATTCAGGAAGAGGCCATGCTGGACAAAAACTCTAGCCTGAGGCACGTCTCATAGTTGAAATGACCTCAGTGCAGGAGATCTCGATTCAGCCTCTCAGAGTGGGCCTGCCGTGCCATCGGTCCCAAACCTCACGCTAGCTTGTGTTTTCAGACTTCCTTCCTCACACTCCTGGCAAACAAGCCCTCCGGACTAGGAACTCCAGAACCACAACCCAGCCCAGGGTCTGCCCAAGGGAAGAAAAACGTTTCCCTGTGGGGCTCTCTCCAGAAAACCCAGATGAGGATCAACCTGCTCGGGCCTCGAAGGTACCCGAACTGGATAGGCTGCTCTGGGCACTTATGCTCTGTCTGACACAGCCTGAAGCCAGACGTCCAGACAGACAAGGAGACAGCTGGCCGCACACCCAGCACTTCGGACACGCCATGGTCTTATGCCGTCACCTCTTCCTAACCTTGGTTTTCAGATATCTGAACCTAGACATTATATCAATTCTCCACACAGCTGGGTATCGCAAGCACAACACAGAACTCCTCCTTCCACGTGGCTGTAAAGCTTGCTCTTGGCATGGAGTTACACCTTCAGGGTGGGAGAAACCTTCCTGGTCCCTGATGGCACGCCCAAACTTGAGGGCTGCTTGGGCACAAATTCACACTCTGACCCTCAGCATGAGCCCCATGTCAAAGAAAGGCCTGTCAGGGCCTGGGCCAAGAGCCCGCATATGGGGCTTGCCAAGCCCCTATGCACCCAATCCTCACCAGTGTTTGAGTTTTCCAGTCGCCCCGCCCGTACCTGGGGCTCTGCTCTGGAATCCCTTTCTTGGAGAGACACATGAGCCAGACAACACGACTCCACCCTTCCCACAAAATGACCCCAAACTCTTGGGAGCTGGGACAAATCCCCAGAGAGGGATACTCGTCCACAGTCCCTGAGGCCACCCCTCCAATCCACGGCTATCTCGGACACATCATCTTGAGACAAAAGCCTGAAGGAACGCCTCCCACTCGCCCTTGTTTCAGAGGCCCAGGAGCTCCCTCTCGGGCTGTACATCCGGCCTGCCATACCCTAGGCGCCACTCATAAGCTGAGTTTGTGTTTTCAGACTTCTGTGCCCTCAGCCTGGACCCACACAACCGCCAGGCTAGGGCCTCTGGAGCCACAGCGAAAGATTGTGCCTGCCCTCTCCAAGGAAATTGTGCCCAATCCATTGACCACAACCCTACAGGTTAGGGAAAAGCTCCAAGGCCCCAGAGGCCATCAATAGTGTAGGCCACCCTGGACTAAGAGGGGCTCTCTGACACCAGCGGAGCAACTATCTCCACTTAGACTCTCAGACAGTGTCCCCAGGGACAGAAGGTTGAAATGGACAGGCCCCCAGGCCCTAATCTGAACCTTAGCTCTGGTTTCCATGTGTCCGTCCTCAGAGGTCTGTTTTCGTAGACCAGCACACGGGGCTTTTCTGAGGCACCAAACCAAACCTCTCTCGCCTCCACATGGGGAGCTTACTTACTGGGGATGTATCAAACCCTTCAGGTAGGAGAGTTCCGCAGGGCCACTGAACAACCAGCACATTCCAAGGTTTCCATGGACCCAAACGCACATTATGACGCATCCTCAGGAGAGGCCATTTCAACTCAGCCCCCTGGTTATCGTGCCCCAGAGGCAGCAGATCAAACATATCTTGTGGCTAATGGCCAATGGGAATGCGAGGCATGCTGTACAGGGATCCATCCTTCGAACCGTGCTCTCCAGTCCTTCCGTATGGTATGTCCTGGAGCCATGCAACAGGACTCGAATGTCCCACAGAAGGAAACCTGGTGGTTTGGGGCAACCTCCAAACTCAGCGTGGGAAAACTTCCTTGGCCTCATGAGGCCCCCGCTTCATGAAGGTGCCATCATGGACACATACTCCAGCCTCAACCAACGTCTGATCCTCAGCCTGACTTCAGATGCAGGAGATTTTGATTCAGCCTCTGCCTAGTGGGCCTGCTCTGCCCTTGGCTCCAATCCTCACTTTAGCTTGTGTTCCTAAACTTCCGTCCTCACACTCCTGGCCCACAAACCCTCCCTTCTGGGAATTCTGGGGCCACAATGAAGCACTCCGCTGCCTCCCAGGAGAAAAACTTTGTCTATGGTGCTGCCCAGAAACCCCAAATGAGGATCAAACTGCTTGGCCCTCGGCAACACCCCAATTGCATAGGCTACCTTAAACACTGATGCTCTGTCGCAAATAGCCTGAGCCCAGACCTTCCAACAGACACCGACACAGCTGGCTGCACACCCAGCACATTGGACCCGCCACTGCCTTAGGCCACCATCCATTCCCAACCTGGGTTTTCAGTCATCAGAACCTAGACCTTATCTCCAATCCCTGCACAGGGCGGAACCTGATGCACAAGGCGAACCCCTCCTTCCCCATGGCAAGAAAACTTGCTGCTGGCAGTGAGTCAAACCTTCAGTGTAGGAGAAAACGGCATGGCCCATGAGGCCACGCCCATGTGTGAGGGCCGCCTTGGGCACAAACACACATTGTGACCCTCAGCGTGAGTACCTTATTCAAGTAACGCCTCTCAGTGATTGGACCAAGAGCCCGCATATGTGGCTTGCCATGCCCATAGGCACGCAGGACTAACTAGATGGTGTGTATTCCAGTTGAGGGAACCCACTGCTGTGCAATAGAGTCCCTCTCCTGGGGGGTCCCCTGTGGCAGAAAACAGTACTCTTCCCTTCCCACAGAATGAACCCAAACACTTGGGAGCTTGGACAATCCCCCGAGAGGAAGGCTCTTCCTCGGCCCCTGAAGCAACCCCTACCCTGAACGGCCACTGTGAACGCAACACCCAGAGACAAAAGCCTGAGCGACTGCCTCCCACTTGCCCTCCTTTGATATCCAGAGGATCTCCCCTCTCGGACTGGAGATCAGGCCTGCCATTACCTTGGCCCCTACCTGAGCCAAGTTTGCTTTTTCAGACATCTGTCCCCACAGCCCTGGCAAACACAGCCTCTAGGCTGGGTCCTCTGGAGCCATACCACAGGACCATGCCTGCTCTCTCCTGGGAAACTCTGTCCATTCCTTTGGCCACACACCTCCAGAATATGAGAAACCTCAAGGCCCCCGAGGACATACCATTACCGGGAGCCTCCCTGCACACACAGGGGCCTTCGGACACAAGCGGAGCTGCTACCTCCATGAAGGCATGCACACAGATGTCAACAGAGATAGAAGGTTGAGCCGGACAGGCCCTTAGGCCCTAATCTCAACTCTTGCTTTGTTTTCCAGGTGTCACTCCTCAGAGGCTTTGGTTCGAAGAACAGGATATGGGGCTTTCCTGAGGCACTGAACAGAACTTCTCTCGTCTCCACATGGGAAGCTTCCTTGTTGGAGCCGTGTCAAACACCTCAGGTTGGAGAATCCTGCAGAGTCCCTGAGCCACCTCCACATTCCAAGGTCTCCCAGGCCACCAAGCCACAGTAGGACTCATCTTCAGGAGAGTCCATTTCAACTCTCCCCTCTGGGTAGCTCACCCAGGAGCCCGCAGATTGAGCCTGCCTTGTCCTGACTAAAGAGTGGGAATATGAGGTGGCGTTCCCAGGCATCCATGCTTAGACACCTGCTCTCGAGTCTTTCCGTATGGGGCCTCCTGGAACCATCCAATAGCACTCGACTTTCGTGCAGAAGGAAACCTTGAGGTTTGGAGTAGTTCACAAATCCCATCGTAGGCAAACCTTCCTGGCCTCATGTGGCCCCCACACCATTCAGGAAGAGGCCATGCTGGACAAAAACTCTAGCCTGAGGCACGTCTCAGAGTTGAAATGACCTCAGTGCAGGAGATCTCGATTCAGCCTCTCAGAGTGGGCCTGCCGTGCCATCGGTCCCAAACCTCACGCTAGCTTGTGTTTCCAGACTTCCTTCCTCACACTCCTGGCAAACAAGCCCTCCGGACTAGGAACTCCAGAACCACAACCCAGCCCAGGGTCTGCCCAAGGGAAGAAAAACGTTTCCCTGTGGGGCTCTCTCCAGAAAACCCAGATGAGGATCAACCTGCTCGGGCCTCGACGGTACCCGAACTGGATAGGCTGCTCTGGGCACTCATGCTCTGTCTGACACAGCCTGAAGCCAGACGTCCAGACAGACAAGGAGACAGCTGGCCGCACACCCAGCACTTCGGACACGCCATGGTCTTATGCCGTCACCTCTTCCTAACCTTGGTTTTCAGATATCTGAACCTAGACATTATATCAATTCTCCACACAGCTGGGTATCGCAAGCACAACACAGAACTCCTCCTTCCCCGTGGTTGTAAAGCTTGCTCTTGGCATGGAGTCACACCTTCAGGGTGGGAGAAACCTTCCTGGTCCCTGATGGCACGCCCAAACTTGAGGGCTGCTTGGGCACAAATTCACACTCTGACCCTCAGCATGAGCCCCATGTCAAAGAAAGGCCTGTCAGGGCCTGGGCCAAGAGCCCGCATATGGGGCTTGCGAAGCCCCTATGCACCCAATCCTCACCAGTGTTTGAGTTTTCCAGTCGCCCCGCCCGTACCTGGGGCTCTGCTCTGGAATCCCTTTCTTGGAGAGACACATGAGCCAGACAACACGACTCCACCCTTCCCACAAAATGACCCCAAACTCTTGGGAGCTGGGACAAATCCCCAGAGAGGGATACTCGTCCACAGTCCCTGAGGCCACCCCTCCAATCCACGGCTATCTCGGACACAACATCCAGAGACAAAAGCCTGAAGGAACGCCTCCCACTCGCCCTAGTTTCAGAATCCCAGGAGCTCCCTCTCGGGCTGTACGTCCGGCCTGCCATACCCTAGGCTCCACTCATAAGCTGAGTTTGTGTTTTCAGACTTCTGTGCCCTCAGCCTGGACCCACACAACCGCCAGGCTAGGGCCTCTGGAGCCACAGCGAAAGATTGTGCCTGCCCTCTCCAAGGAAATTGTGCCCAATCCATTGACCACAACCCTACAGGTTAGGGAAAAGCTCCAAGGCCCCTGAGGCCATCAATAGTGTAGGCCACCCTGGACTAAGAGGGGCTCTCTGACACCAGCGGAGCAACTATCTCCACTTAGACTCTCAGACAGTGTCCCCAGAGACAGAAGGTTGAAATGGACAGGCCCCCAGGCCCTAATCTGAACCTTAGCTCTGGTTTCCATGTGTCCGTCCTCAGAGGTCTGTTTTCGTAGACCAGCACACGGGGCTTTTCTGAGGCACCAAACCAAACCTCTCTCGCCTCCACATGGGGCGTTTACTTACTGGGGATGTATCAAACCCTTCAGGTAGGAGAGTTCCGCAGGGCCACTGAACAACCAGCACATTCCAAGGTTTCCATGGACCCAAACGCACATTATGACACATCCTCAGGATAGGCCATTTCAACTCAGCCCCCTGGTTAGCGTGCCCCAGAGGCAGCAGATCAAACATATCTTGTGGCTAATGGCCAATGGGAATGCGAGGCAGGCTGTACAGGGATCCATCCTTCGAACTGTGCTCTCCAGTCCTTCCGTATGGTATGTCCTGGAGCCATGCAACAGGACTCGAATGTCCCACAGAAGGAAACCTGGTGGTTTGGGGCAACCTCCAAACTCAGCGTGGGAAAACTTCCTTGGCCTCATGAGGCCCCCGCTTCATGAAGGTGCCATCATGGAGACATACTCCAGCCTCAGCCAACGTCTGATCCTCAGCCTGACTTCAGATGCAGGAGATTTTGATTCAGCCTCTGCCTAGTGGGCTCCAGTCCTTCCGTATGGTATGTCCTGGAGCCATGCAACAGGACTCGAATGTCCCACAGAAGGAAACCTGGTGGTTTGGGGCAACCTCCAAACTCAGCGTGGGAAAACTTCCTTGGCCTCATGAGGCCCCCGCTTCATGAAGGTGCCATCATGGACACATACTCCAGCCTCAGCCAACGTCTGATCATCAGCCTGACTTCAGATGCAGGAGATTTTGATTCAGCCTCTGCCTAGTGGGCCTGCTCTGCCCTTGGCTCCAATCCTCACTTTAGCTTGTGTTCCTAGACTTCCGTCCTCACACTCCTGGCCCACAAACCCTCCCTTCTGGGAATTCTGGGGCCACAATGAAGCACTCCGCCTGCCTCCCAGGAGAAAAACTTTGTCTATGGTGCTGCCCAGAAACCCCAAATGAGGATCAAACTGCTTGGCCCTCGGCAACACCCCAATTGCATAGGCTACCTTAAACACTGATGCTCTGTCGCAAATAGCCTGAGCCCAGACCTTCCAACAGACACCGACACAGCTGGCTGCACACCCAGCACATTGGACCCGCCACTGCCTTAGGCCACCATCCATTCCCAACCTGGGTTTTCAGTCATCAGAACCTAGACCTTATCTCCAATCCCTGCACAGGGCGGAACCTGATGCACAAGGCGAACCCCTCCTTCCCCATGGCAAGAAAACTTGCTGCTGGCAGTGAGTCAAACCTTCAGTGTAGGAGAAAACGGCATGGCCCATGAGGCCACGCCCATGTGTGAGGGCCGCCTTGGGCACAAACACACATTGTGACCCTCAGCGTGAGTACCTTATTCAAGTAACGCCTCTCAGTGATTGGACCAAGAGCCCGCATATGTGGCTTGCCATGCCCATAGGCACGCAGGACTAACTAGATGGTGTGTATTCCAGTTGAGGGAACCCACTGCTGTGCAATAGAGTCCCTCTCCTGGGGGGTCCCCTGTGGCAGAAAACAGTACTCTTCCCTTCCCACAGAATGAACCCAAACACTTGGGAGCTTGGACAATCCCCCGAGAGGAAGGCTCTTCCTCGGCCCCTGAAGCAACCCCTACCCTGAACGGCCACTGTGAACGCAACACCCAGAGACAAAAGCCTGAGCGACTGCCTCCCACTTGCCCTCCTTTGATATCCAGAGGATCTCCCCTCTCGGACTGGAGATCAGGCCTGCCATTACCTTGGCCCCTACCTGAGCCAAGTTTGCTTTTTCAGACATCTGTCCCCACAGCCCTGGCAAACACAGCCTCTAGGCTGGGTCCTCTGGAGCCATACCACAGGACCATGCCTGCTCTCTCCTGGGAAACTCTGTCCATTCCTTTGGCCACACACCTCCAGAATATGAGAAACCTCAAGGCCCCCGAGGACATACCATTACCGGGAGCCTCCCTGCACACACAGGGGCCTTCGGACACAAGCTGAGCTGCTACCTCCATGAAGGCATGCACGCCGATGTCAACAGAGATAGAAGGTTGAGCCGGACAGGCCCTTAGGCCCTAATCTCAACTCTTGCTTTGTTTTCCAGGTGTCACTCCTCAGAGGCTTTGGTTCGAAGAACAGGATATGGGGCTTTCCTGAGGCACTGAACAGAACTTCTCTCGTCTCCACATGGGAAGCTTCCTTGTTGGAGCCGTGTCAAACACCTCAGGTTGGAGAATCCTGCAGAGTCCCTGAGCCACCTCCACATTCCAAGGTCTCCCAGGCCACCAAGCCACAGTAGGACTCATCTTCAGGAGAGTCCATTTCAACTCTCCCCTCTGGGTAGCTCACCCAGGAGCCCGCAGATTGAGCCTGCCTTGTCCTGACTAAAGAGTGGGAATATGAGGTGGCGTTCCCAGGCATCCATGCTTAGACACCTGCTCTCGAGTCTTTCCGTATGGGGCCTCCTGGAACCATCCAATAGCACTCGACTTTCGTGCAGAAGGAAACCTTGAGGTTTGGAGTAGTTCACAAATCCCATCGTAGGCAAACCTTCCTGGCCTCATGAGGCCCCCACACCATTCAGGAAGAGGCCATGCTGGACAAAAACTCTAGCCTGAGGCACGTCTCAGAGTTGAAATGACCTCAGTGCAGGAGATCTCGATTCAGCCTCTCAGAGTGGGCCTGCCGTGCCATCGGTCCCAAACCTCACGCTAGCTTGTGTTTCCAGACTTCCTTCCTCACACTCCTGGCAAACAAGCCCTCCGGACTAGGAACTCCAGAACCACAACCCAGCCCAGGGTCTGCCCAAGGGAAGAAAAACGTTTCCCTGTGGGGCTCTCTCCAGAAAACCCAGATGAGGATCAACCTGCTCGGGCCTCGACGGTACCCGAACTGGATAGGCTGCTCTGGGCACTCATGCTCTGTCTGACACAGCCTGAAGCCAGACGTCCAGACAGACAAGGAGACAGCTGGCCGCACACCCAGCACTTCGGACACGCCATGGTCTTATGCCGTCACCTCTTCCTAACCTTGGTTTTCAGATATCTGATCCTAGACATTATATCAATTCTCCACACAGCTGGGTATCGCAAGCACAACACAGAACTCCTCCTTCCCCGAGGCTGTAAATCTTGCTCTTGGCATGGAGTCACACCTTCAGGGTGGGAGAAATCTTCCTGGTCCCTGATGCCACGCCCAAACTTGAGTGCTGCTTGGGCACAAATTCACACTCTGACCCTCAGCATGAGCCCCATGTCAAAGAAAGGCCTGTCAGGGCCTGGGCCAAGAGCCCGCATATGGGGCTTGCCAAGCCCCTATGCACCCAATCCTCACCAGTGTTTGAGTTTTCCAGTCGCCCCGCCCGTACCTGGGGCTCTGCTCTGGAATCCCTTTCTTGGAGAGACACATGAGCCAGACAACACTTTTCCACCCTTCCCACAAAATGACCCCAAACTCTTGGGAGCTGGGACAAATCCCCAGAGAGGGATACTCGTCCACAGTCCCTGAGGCCACCCCTCCAATCCACGGCTATCTCGGACACAACATCCAGAGACAAAAGCCTGAAGGAACGCCTCCCACTCGCCCTTGTTTCAGAGGCCCAGGAGCTCCCTCTCGGGCTGTACATCCGGCCTGCCATACCCTAGGCGCCACTCATAAGCTGAGTTTGTGTTTTCAGACTTCTGTGCCCTCAGCCTGGACCCACACAACCGCCAGGCTAGGGCCTCTGGAGCCACAGCGAAAGATTGTGCCTGCCCTCTCCAAGGAAATTGTGCCCAATCCATTGACCACAACCCTACAGGTTAGGGAATAGCTGCAAGGCCCCTGAGGCCATCAATAGTGTAGGCCACCCTGGACTAAGAGGGGCTCTCTGACACCAGCGGAGCAACTATCTCCACTTAGACTCTCAGACAGTGTCCCCAGAGACAGAAGGTTGAAATGGACAGGCCCCCACGCCCTAATCTGAACCTTAGCTCTGGTTTCCATGTGTCCGTCCTCAGAGGTCTGTTTTCGTAGACCAGCACACGGGGCTTTTCTGAGGCACCAAACCAAACCTCTCTCGCCTCCACATGGGGAGCTTACTTACTGGGGATGTATCAAACCCTTCAGGTAGGAGAGTTCCGCAGGGCCACTGAACAACCAGCACATTCCAAGGTTTCCATGGACCCAAACGCACATTATGACGCATCCTCAGGAGAGGCCATTTCAACTCAGCCCCCTGGTTAGCGTGCCCCAGAGGCAGCAGATCAAACATATCTTGTGGCTAATGGCCAATGGGAATGCGAGGCATGCTGTACAGGGATCCATCCTTCGAACCGTGCTCTCCAGTCCTTCCGTATGGTATGACCTGGAGCCATGCACCAGGACTCGAATGTCCCACAGAAGGAAACCTGGTGGTTTGGGGCAACCTCCAAACTCAGCGTGGGAAAACTTCCTTGGCCTCATGAGGCCCCCGCTTCATGAAGGTGCCATCATGGACACATACTCCAGCCTCAGCCAACGTCTGATCCTCAGCCTGACTTCAGATGCAGGAGATTTTGATTCAGCCTCTGCCTAGTGGGCCTGCTCTGCCCTTGGCTCCAATCCTCACTTTAGCTTGTGTTCCTAGACTTCCGTCCTCACACTCCTGGCCCACAAACCCTCCCTTCTGGGAATTCTGGGGCCACAATGCAGCACTCCGCCTGCCTCCCAGGAGAAAAACTTTGTCTATGGTGCTGCCCAGAAACCCCAAATGAGGATCAAACTGCTTGGCCCTCGGCAACACCCCAATTGCATAGGCTACCTTAAACACTGATGCTCTGTCGCAAATAGCCTTAGCCCAGACCTTCCAACAGACACCGACACAGCTGGCTGCACACCCAGCACATTGGACCCGCCACTGCCTTAGGCCACCATCCATTCCCAACCTGGGTTTTCAGTCATCAGAACCTAGACCTTATCTCCAATCCCTGCACAGGGCGGAACCTGATGCACAAGTCAGAACCCCTCCTTCCCCATGGCAAGAAACCTTGCTGCTGGCAGTGAGTCAAACCTTCAGTGTAGGAGAAAACGGCATGGCCCATGAGGCCACGCCCATGTGTGAGGGCCGCCTTGGGCACAAACACACATTGTGACCCTTAGCGTGAGTACCTTATTCAAGTAACGCCTCTCAGTGATTGGACCAAGAGCCCGCATATGTGGCTTGCCATGCCCATAGGCACGCAGGACTAACTAGATGGTGTGTATTCCAGTTGAGGGAACCCACTGCTGTGCTCTAGAGTCCCTCTCCTGGGGGGTCCCCTGTGGCAGAAAACAGTACTCTTCCCTTCCCACAGAATGAACCCAAACACTTGGGAGCTTGGACAATCCCCCGAGAGGAAGGCTCTTCCTCGGCCCCTGAAGCAACCCCTACCCTGAACGGCCACTGTGAACGCAACACCCAGAGACAAAAGCCTGAGCGACTGCCTCCCACTTGCCCTCCTTTGATATCCAGAGGATCTCCCCTCTCGGACTGGAGATCAGGCCTGCCATTACCTTGGCCCCTACCTGAGCCAAGTTTGCTTTTTCAGACATCTGTCCCCACAGCCCTGGCAAACACAGCCTCTAGGCTGGGTCCTCTGGAGCCATACCACAGGACCATGCCTGCTCTCTCCTGGGAAACTCTGTCCATTCCTTTGGCCACACACCTCCAGAATATGAGAAACCTCAAGGCCCCCGAGGACATACCATTACCGGGAGCCTCCCTGCACACACAGGGGCCTTCGGACACAAGCGGAGCTGCTACCTCCATGAAGGCATGCACACCGATGTCAACAGAGATAGAAGGTTGAGCCGGACAGGCCCTTAGGCCCTAATCTCAACTCTTGCTTTGTTTTCCAGGTGTCACTCCTCAGAGGCTTTGGTTCGAAGAACAGGATATGGGGCTTTCCTGAGGCACTGAACAGAACTTCTCTCGTCTCCACATGGGAAGCTTCCTTGTTGGAGCCGTGTCAAACACCTCAGGTTGGAGAATCCTGCAGAGTCCCTGAGCCACCTCCACATTCCAAGGTCTCCCAGGCCACCAAGCCACAGTAGGACTCATCTTCAGGAGAGTCCATTTCAACTCTCCCCTCTGGGTAGCTCACCCAGGAGCCCGCAGATTGAGCCTGCCTTGTCCTGACTAAAGAGTGGGAATATGAGGTGGCGTTCCCAGGCATCCATGCTTAGACACCTGCTCTCGAGTCTTTCCGTATGGGGCCTCCTGGAACCATCCAATAGCACTCGACTTTCGTGCAGAAGGAAACCTTGAGGTTTGGAGTAGTTCACAAATCCCATCGTAGGCAAACCTTCCTGGCCTCATGAGGCCCCCACACCATTCAGGAAGAGGCCATGCTGGACAAAAACTCTAGCCTGAGGCACGTCTCATAGTTGAAATGACCTCAGTGCAGGAGATCTCGATTCAGCCTCTCAGAGTGGGGCTGCCGTGCCATCGGTCCCAAACCTCACGCTAGCTTGTGTTTCCAGACTTCCTTCCTCACACTCCTGGCAAACAAGCCCTCCGGACTAGGAACTCCAGAACCACAACCCAGCCCAGGGTCTGCCCAAGGGAAGAAAAACGTTTCCCTGTGGGGCTCTCTCCAGAAAACCCAGATGAGGATCAACCTGCTCGGGCCTCGATGGTACCCGAACTGGATAGGCTGCTCTGGGCACTCAGGCTCTGTCTGACACAGCCTGAAGCCAGACGTCCAGACAGACAAGGAGACAGCTGGCCGCACACCCAGCACTTCGGACACGCCATGGTCTTATGCCGTCACCTCTTCCTAACCTTGGAATTCAGATATCTGATCCTAGACATTATATCAATTCTCCACACAGCTGGGTATCGCAAGCACAACACAGAACTCCTCCTTCCCCGTGGCTGTAAAGCTTGCTCTTGGCATGGAGTCACACCTTCAGGGTGGGAGAAACCTTCCTGGTCCCTGATGCCACGCCCAAACTTGAGTGCTGCTTGGGCACAAATTCACACTCTGACCCTCAGCATGAGCCCCATGTCAAAGAAAGGCCTGTCAGGGCTTGGGCCAAGAGCCCGCATATGGGGCTTGCCAAGCCCCTATGCACCCAATCCTCACCAGTGTTTGAGTTTTCCAGTCGCCCCGCCCGTACCTGGGGCTCTGCTCGGGAATCCCTTTCTTGGAGAGACACGTGAGCCAGACAACACGACTCCACCCTTCCCACAAAATGACCCCAAACTCTTGGGAGCTGGGACAAATCCCCAGAGAGGGATACTCGTCCACAGTCCCTGAGGCCACCCCTCCAATCCACGGCTATCTCGGACACAACATCCAGAGACAAAAGCCTGAAGGAACGCCTCCCACTCGCCCTTGTTTCAGAGGCCCAGGAGCTCCCTCTCGGGCTGTACATCCGGCCTGCCATACCCTAGGCGCCACTCATAAGCTGAGTTTGTGTTTTCAGACTTCTGTGCCCTCAGCCTGGACCCACACAACCGCCAGGCTAGGGCCTCTGGAGCCACAGCGAAAGATTGTGCCTGCCCTCTCCAAGGAAATTGTGCCCAATCCATTGACCACAACCCTACAGGTTAGGGAAAAGCTCCAAGGCCCCTGAGGCCATCAATAGTGTAGGCCACCCTGGACTAAGAGGGGCTCTCTGACACCAGCGGAGCAACTATCTCCACTTAGACTCTCAGACAGTGTCCCCAGAGACAGAAGGTTGAAATGGACAGGCCCCCAGGCCCTAATCTGAACCTTAGCTCTGGTTTCCATGTGTCCGTCCTCAGAGGTCTGTTTTCATAAACCAGCTCACGGGGCTTTTCAAAGGCACCAAACCAAACCTCTCTCGCCTCCACATGGGGAGCTTACTTACTGGGGATGTATCAAACCCTTCAGGTAGGAGAGTTCCGCAGGGCCACTGAACAACCAGCACATTCCAAGGTTTCCATGGACCCAAACGCACATTATGACGCATCCTCAGGAGAGGCCATTTCAACTCAGCCCCCTGGTTAGCGTGCCCCAGAGGCAGCAGATCAAACATATCTTGTGGCTAATGGCCAATGGGAATGCGAGGCATGCTGTACAGGGATCCATCCTTCGAACCGTGCTCTCCAGTCCTTCCGTATGGTATGACCTGGAGCCATGCACCAGGACTCGAATGTCCCACAGAAGGAAACCTGGTGGTTTGGGGCAACCTCCAAACTCAGCGTGGGAAAACTTCCTTGGCCTCATGAGGCCCCCGCTTCATGAAGGTGCCATCATGGACACATACTCCAGCCTCAGCCAACGTCTGATCCTCAGCCTGACTTCAGATGCAGGAGATTTTGATTCAGCCTCTGCCTAGTGGGCCTGCTCTGCCCTTGGCTCCAATCCTCACTTTAGCTTGTGTTCCTAGACTTCCGTCCTCACACTCCTGGCCCACAAACCCTCCCTACTGGGAATTCTGGGGCCACAATGCAGCACTCCGCCTGCCTCCCAGGAGAAAAACTTTGTCTATGGTGCTGCCCAGAAACCCCAAATGAGGATCAAACTGCTTGGCCCTCGGCAACACCCCAATTGCATAGGCTACCTTAAACACTGATGCTCTGTCGCAAATAGCCTTAGCCCAGACCTTCCAACAGACACCGACACAGCTGGCTGCACACCCAGCACATTGGACCCGCCACTGCCTTAGGCCACCATCCATTCCCAACCTGGGTTTTCAGTCATCAGAACCTAGACCTTATCTCCAATCCCTGCACAGGGCGGAACCTGATGCACAAGTCAGAACCCCTCCTTCCCCATGGCAAGAAACCTTGCTGCTGGCAGTGAGTCAAACCTTCAGTGTAGGAGAAAACGGCATGGCCCATGAGGCCACGCCCATGTGTGAGGGCCGCCTTGGGCACAAACACACATTGTGACCCTCAGCGTGAGTACCTTATTCAAGTAACGCCTCTCAGTGATTGGACCAAGAGCCCGCATATGTGGCTTGCCATGCCCATAGGCACGCAGGACTAACTAGATGGTGTGTATTCCAGTTGAGGGAACCCACTGCTGTGCTCTAGAGTCCCTCTCCTGGGGGGTCCCCTGTGGCAGAAAACAGTACTCTTCCCTTCCCACAGAATGAACCCAAACACTTGGGAGCTTGGACAATCCCCCGAGAGGAAGGCTCTTCCTCGGCCCCTGAAGCAACCCCTACCCTGAACGGCCACTGTGAACGCAACACCCAGAGACAAAAGCCTGAGCGACTGCCTCCCACTTGCCCTCCTTTGATATCCAGAGGATCTCCCCTCTCGGACTGGAGATCAGGCCTGCCATTACCTTGGCCCCTACCTGAGCCAAGTTTGCTTTTTCAGACATCTGTCCCCACAGCCCTGGCAAACACAGCCTCTAGGCTGGGTCCTCTGGAGCCATACCACAGGACCATGCCTGCTCTCTCCTGGGAAACTCTGTCCATTCCTTTGGCCACACACCTCCAGAATATGAGAAACCTCAAGGCCCCCGAGGACATACCATTACCGGGAGCCTCCCTGCACACACAGGGGCCTTCGGACACAAGCGGAGCTGCTACCTCCATGAAGGCATGCACACCGATGTCAACAGAGATAGAAGGTTGAGCCGGACAGGCCCTTAGGCCCTAATCTCAACTCTTGCTTTGTTTTCCAGGTGTCACTCCTCAGAGGCTTTGGTTCGAAGAACAGGATATGGGGCTTTCCTGAGGCACTGAACAGAACTTCTCTCGTCTCCACATGGGAAGCTTCCTTGTTGGAGCCGTGTCAAACACCTCAGGTTGGAGAATCCTGCAGAGTCCCTGAGCCACCTCCACATTCCAAGGTCTCCCAGGCCACCAAGCCACAGTAGGACTCATCTTCAGGAGAGTCCATTTCAACTCTCCCCTCTGGGTAGCTCACCCAGGAGCCCGCAGATTGAGCCTGCCTTGTCCTGACTAAAGAGTGGGAATATGAGGTGGCGTTCCCAGGCATCCATGCTTAGACACCTGCTCTCGAGTCTTTCCGTATGGGGCCTCCTGGAACCATCCAATAGCACTCGACTTTCGTGCAGAAGGAAACCTTGAGGTTTGGAGTAGTTCACAAATCCCATCGTAGGCAAAACTTCCTGGCCTCATGAGGCCCCCACACCATTCAGGAAGAGGCCATGCTGGACAAAAACTCTAGCCTGAGGCACGTCTCAGAGTTGAAATGACCTCAGTGCAGGAGATCTCGATTCAGCCTCTCAGAGTGGGCCTGCCGTGCCATCGGTCCCAAACCTCACGCTAGCTTGTGTTTCCAGACTTCCTTCCTCACACTCCTGGCAAACAAGCCCTCCGGACTAGGAACTCCAGAACCACAACCCAGCCCAGGGTCTGCCCAAGGGAAGAAAAACGTTTCCCTGTGGGGCTCTCTCCAGAAAACCCAGATGAGGATCAACCTGCTCGGGCCTCGACGGTACCCGAACTGGATAGGCTGCTCTGGGCACTCATGCTCTGTCTGACACAGCCTGAAGCCAGACGTCCAGACAGACAAGGAGACAGCTGGCCGCACACCCAGCACTTCGGACACGCCATGGTCTTATGCCGTCACCTCTTCCTAACCTTGGTTTTCAGATATCTGAACCTAGACATTATATCAATTCTCCACACAGCTGGGTATCGCAAGCACAACACAGAACTCCTCCTTCCCCGTGGCTGTAAAGCTTGCTCTTGGCATGGAGTCACACCTTCAGGGTGGGAGAAACCTTCCTGGTCCCTGATGGCACGCCCAAACTTGAGGGCTGCTTGGGCACAAATTCACACTCTGACCCTCAGCATGAGCCCCATGTCAAAGAAAGGCCTGTCAGGGCCTGGGCCAAGAGCCCGCATATGGGGCTTGCCAAGCCCCTATGCACCCAATCCTCACCAGTGTTTGAGTTTTCCAGTCGCCCCGCCCGTACCTGGGGCTCTGCTCTGCAATCCCTTTCTTGGAGAGACACATGAGCCAGAAAACACGACTCCACCCTTCCCACAAAATGACCCCAAACTCTTGGGAGCTGGGACAAATCCCCAGAGAGCGATACTCGTCCACAGACCCTGAGGCCACCCCTCCAATCCACGGCTATCTCGGACACAACATCCAGAGACAAAAGCCTGAAGGAACGCCTCCCACTCGCCCTAGTTTCAGAGGCCCAGGAGCTCCCTCTCGGGCTGTACATCCGGCCTGCCATACCCTAGGCGCCACTCATAAGCTGAGTTTGTGTTTTCAGACTTCTGTGCCCTCAGCCTGGACCCACACAACCGCCAGGCTAGGGCCTCTGGAGCCACAGCGAAAGATTGTGCCTGCCCTCTCCAAGGAAATTGTGCCCAATCCATTGACCACAACCCTACAGGTTAGGGAATAGCTGCAAGGCCCCTGAGGCCATCAATAGTGTAGGCCACCCTGGACTAAGAGGGGCTCTCTGACACCAGCGGAGCAACTATCTCCACTTAGACTCTCAGACAGTGTCCCCAGAGACAGAAGGTTGAAATGGACAGGCCCCCAGGCCCTAATCTGAACCTTAGCTCTGGTTTCCATGTGTCCGTCCTCAGAGGTCTGTTTTCGTAGACCAGCACACGGGGCTTTTCTGAGGCACCAAACCAAACCTCTCTCGCCTCCACATGGGGAGCTTATTTACTGGGGATGTATCAAACCCTTCAGGTAGGAGAGTTCCGCAGGGCCACTGAACAACCAGCACATTCCAAGGTTTCCATGGACCCAAACGCACATTATGACGCATCCTCAGGAGAGGCCATTTCAACTCAGCCCCCTGGTTAGCGTGCCCCAGAGGCAGCAGATCAAACATATCTTGTGGCTAATGGCCAATGGGAATGCGAGGCATGCTGTACAGGGATCCATCCTTCGAACCGTGCTCTCCAGTCCTTCCGTATGGTATGTCCTGGAGCCATGCAACAGGACTCGAATGTCCCACAGAAGGAAACCTGGTGGTTTGGGGCAACCTCCAAACTCAGCGTGGGAAAACTTCCTTGGCCTCATGAGGCCCCCGCTTCATGAAGGTGCCATCATGGACACATACTCCAGCCTCAGCCAAAGTCTGATCCTCAGCCTGACTTCAGATGCAGGAGATTTTGATTCAGCCTCTGCCTAGTGGGCCTGCTCTGCCCTTGGCTCCAATCCTCACTTTAGCTTGTGTTCCTAGACTTCCGTCCTCACACTCCTGGCCCACAAACCCTCCCTTCTGGGAATTCTGGGGCCACAATGAAGCACTCCGCCTGCCTCCCAGGAGAAAAACTTTGTCTATGGTGCTGCCCAGAAACCCCAAATGAGGATCAAACTGCTTGGCCCTCGGCAACACCCCAATTGCATAGGCTACCTTAAACACTGATGCTCTGTCGCAAATAGCCTGAGCCCAGACCTTCCAACAGACACCGACACAGCTGGCTGCACACCCAGCACATTGGACCCGCCACTGCCTTAGGCCACCATCCATTCCCAACCTGGGTTTTCAGTCATCAGAACCTAGACCTTATCTCCAATCCCTGCACAGGGGGGAACCTGATGCACAAGTCAGAACCCCTCCTTCCCCATGGCAAGAAACCTTGCTGCTGGCAGTGAGTCAAACCTTCAGTGTAGGAGAAAACGGCATGGCCCATGAGGCCACGCCCATGTGTGAGGGCCGCCTTGGGCACAAACACACATTGTGACCCTCAGCGTGAGTACCTTATTCAAGTAACGCCTCTCAGTGATTGGACCAAGAGCCCGCATATGTGGCTTGCCATGCCCATAGGCACGCAGGACTAACTAGATGGTGTGTATTCCAGTTGAGGGAACCCACTGCTGTGCTCTAGAGTCCCTCTCCTGGGGGGTCCCCTGTGGCAGAAAACAGTACTCTTCCCTTCCCACAGAATGAACCCAAACACTTGGGAGCTTGGACAATCCCCCGAGAGGAAGGCTCTTCCTCGGCCCCTGAAGCAACCCCTACCCTGAACGGCCACTGTGAACGCAACACCCAGAGACAAAAGCCTGAGCGACTGCCTCCCACTTGCCCTCCTTTGATATCCAGAGGATCTCCCCTCTCGGACCGGAGATCAGGCCTGCCATTACCTTGGCCCCTACCTGAGCCAAGTTTGCTTTTTCAGACATCTGTCCCCACAGCCCTGGCAAACACAGCCTCTAGGCTGGGTCCTCTGGAGCCATACCACAGGACCATGCCTGCTCTCTCCTGGGAAACTCTGTCCATTCCTTTGGCCACACACCTCCAGAATATGAGAAACCTCAAGGCCCCCGAGGACATACCATTACCGGGAGCCTCCCTGCACACACAGGGGCCTTCGGACACAAGCGGAGCTGCTACCTCCATGAAGGCATGCACACCGATGTCAACAGAGATAGAAGGTTGAGCCGGACAGGCCCTTAGGCCCTAATCTCAACTCTTGCTTTGTTTTCCAGGTGTCACTCCTCAGAGGCTTTGGTTCGAAGAACAGGATATGGGGCTTTCCTGAGGCACTGAACAGAACTTCTCTCGTCTCCACATGGGAAGCTTCCTTGTTGGAGCCGTGTCAAACACCTCAGGTTGGAGAATCCTGCAGAGTCCCTGAGCCACCTCCACATTCCAAGGTCTCCCAGGCCACCAAGCCACAGTAGGACTCATTTCAGGAGAGTCCATTTCAACTCTCCCCTCTGGGTAGCTCACCCAGGAGCCTGCAGATTGAGCCTGCCTTGTCCTGACTAAAGAGTGGGAATATGAGGTGGCGTTCCCAGGCATCCATGCTTAGACACCTGCTCTCGAGTCTTTCCGTATGGGGCCTCCTGGAACCATCCAATAGCACTCGACTTTCGTGCAGAAGGAAACCTTGAGGTTTGGAGTAGTTCACAAATCCCATCGTAGGCAAACCTTCCTGGCCTCATGTGGCCCCCACACCATTCAGGAAGAGGCCATGCTGGACAAAAACTCTAGCCTGAGGCACGTCTCAGAGTTGAAATGACCTCAGTGCAGGAGATCTCGATTCAGCCTCTCAGAGTGGGGCTGCCGTGCCATCGGTCCCAAACCTCACGCTAGCTTGTGTTTCCAGACTTCCTTCCTCACACTCCTGGCAAACAAGCCCTCCGGACTAGGAACTCCAGAACCACAACCCAGCCCAGGGTCTGCCCAAGGGAAGAAAAACGTTTCCCTGTGGGGCTCTCTCCAGAAAACCCAGATGAGGATCAACCTGCTCGGGCCTCGACGGTACCCGAACTGGATAGGCTGCTCTGGGCACTCATGCTCTGTCTGACACAGCCTGAAGCCAGACGTCCAGACAGACAAGGAGACAGCTGTCCGCACACCCAGCACTTCGGAAACACCATGGTCTTATGCCGTCACCTCTTCCTAACCTTGGTTTTCAGATATCTGAACCTAGACATTATATCAATTCTCCACACAGCTGGGTATCGCAAGCACAACACAGAACTCCTCCTTCCCCGTGGCTGTAAAGCTTGCTCTTGGCATGGAGTCACACCTTCAGGGTGGGAGAAACCTTCCTGGTCCCTGATGGCACGCCCAAACTTGAGTGCTGCTTGGGCACAAATTCACACTCTGACCCTCAGCATGAGCCCCATGTCAAAGAAGGGCCTGTCAGGGCCTGGGCCAAGAGCCCGCATATGGGGCTTGCGAAGCCCCTATGCACCCAATCCTCACCAGTGTTTGAGTTTTCCAGTCGCCCCGCCCGTACCTGGGGCTCTGCTCTGGAATCCCTTTCTTGGAGAGACACATGAGCCAGACAACACGACTCCACCCTTCCCACAAAATGACCCCAAACTCTTGGGAGCTGGGACAAATCCCCAGAGAGGGATACTCGTCCACAGTCCCTGAGGCCACCCCTCCAATCCACGGCTATCTCGGACACAACATCCAGAGACAAAAGCCTGAAGGAACGCCTCCCACTCGCCCTTGTTTCAGAGGCCCAGGAGCTCTCTCTCGGGCTGTACATCTGGCCTGCCATACCCTAGGCGCCACTCATAAGCTGAGTTTGTGTTTTCAGACTTCTGTGCCCTCAGCCTGGACCCACACAACCGCCAGGCTAGGGCCTCTGGAGACACAGCGAAAGATTGTGCCTGCCCTCTCCAAGGAAATTCTGCCCAATCCATTGACCACAACCCTACAGGTTAGGGAAAAGCTCCAAGACCCCTGAGGCCATCAATAGTGTAGGCCACCCTGGACTAAGAGGGGCTCTCTGACACCAGCGGAGCAACTATCTTCACTTAGACTCTCAGACAGTGTCCCCAGAGACAGAAGGTTGAAATGGACAGGCCCCCAGGCCCTAATCTGAACCTTAGCTCTGGTTTCCATGTGTCCGTCCTCAGAGGTCTGTTTTCGTAGACCAGCACACGGGGCTTTTCTGAGGCACCAAACCAAACCCCTCTCGCCTCCACATGGGGAGCTTACTTACTGGGGATGTATCAAACCCTTCAGGTAGGAGAGTTCCGCAGGGCCACTGAACAACCAGCACATTCCAAGGTTTCCATGGACCCAAACGCACATTATGACGCATCCTCAGGAGAGGCCATTTCAACTCAGCCCCCTGGTTAGCGTGCCCCAGAGGCAGCAGATCAAACATATCTTGTGGCTAATGGCCAATGGGAATGCGAGGCATGCTGTACAGGGATCCATCCTTCGAACCGTGCTCTCCAGTCCTACCGTTTGGTATGTCCTGGAGCCATGCAACAGGACTCGAATGTCCCACAGAAGGAAACCTGGTGGTTTGGGGCAACCTCCAAACTCAGCGTGGGAAAACTTCCTTGGCCTCATGAGGCCCCCGCTTCATGAAGGTGCCATCATGGACACATACTCCAGCCTCAGCCAACGTCTGATCCTCAGCCTGACTTCAGATGCAGGAGATTTTGATTCAGCCTCTGCCTAGTGGGCCTGCTCTGCCCTTGGCTCCAATCCTCACTTTAGCTTGTGTTCCTAGACTTCCGTCCTCACACTCCTGGCCCACAAACCCTCCCTTCTGGGAATTCTGGGGCCACAATGAAGCACTCCGCCTGCCTCCCAGGAGAAAAACTTTGTCTATGGTGCTGCCCAGAAACCCCAAATGAGGATCAAACTGCTTGGCCCTCGGCAACACCCCAATTGCATAGGCTACCTTAAACACTGATGCTCTGTCGCAAATAGCCTGAGCCCAGACCTTCCAACAGACACCGACACAGCTGGCTGCACACCCAGCACATTGGACCCGCCACTGCCTTAGGCCACCATCCATTCCCAACCTGGGTTTTCAGTCATCAGAACCTAGACCTTATCTCCAATCCCTGCACAGGGGGGAACCTGATGCACAAGTCAGAACCCCTCCTTCCCCATGGCAAGAAACCTTGCTGCTGGCAGTGAGTCAAACCTTCAGTGTAGGAGAAAACGGTATGACCCATGAGGCCACGCCCATGTGTGAGGGCCGCCTTGGGCACAAACACACATTGTGACCCTCAGCGTGAGTACCTTATTCAAGTAACGCCTCTCAGTGATTGGACCAAGAGCCCGCATATGTGGCTTGCCATGCCCATAGGCACGCAGGACTAACTAGATGGTGTGTATTCCAGTTGAGGGAACCCACTGCTGTGCTCTAGAGTCCCTCTCATGGGGGGTCCCCTGTGGCAGAAAACAGTACTCTTCCCTTCCCACAGAATGAACCCAAACACTTGGGAGCTTGGACAATCCCCCGAGAGGAAGGCTCTTCCTCGGCCCCTGAAGCAACCCCTACCCTGAACGGCCACTGTGAACGCAACACCCAGAGACAAAAGCCTGAGCGACTGCCTCCCACTTGCCCTCCTTTGATATCCAGAGGATCTCCCCTCTCGAACCGGAGATCAGGCCTGCCATTACCTTGGCCCCTACCTGAGCCAAGTTTGCTTTTTCAGACATCTGTCCCCACAGCCCTGGCAAACACAGCCTCTAGGCTGGGTCCTCTGGAGCCATACCACAGGACCATGCCTGCTCTCTCCTGGGAAACTCTGTCCATTCCTTTGGCCACACACCTCCAGAATATGAGAAACCTCAAGGCCCCCGAGGACATACCATTACCGGGAGCCTCCCTGCACACACAGGGGCCTTCAGACACAAGCGGAGCTGCTACCTCCATGAAGGCATGCACACCGATGTCAACAGAGATAGAAGGTTGAGCCCGACAGTCCCTTAGGCCCTAATCTCAACTCTTGCTTTGTTTTCCAGGTGTCACTCCTCAGAGGCTTTGGTTCGAAGAACAGGATATGGGGCTTTCCTGAGGCACTGAACAGAACTTCTCTCGTCTCCACATGGGAAGCTTCCTTGTTGGAGCCGTGTCAAACACCTCAGGTTGGAGAATCCTGCAGAGTCCCTGAGCCACCTCCACATTCCAAGGTCTCCCAGGCCACCAAGCCACAGTAGGACTCATCTTCAGGAGAGTCCATTACAACTCTCCCCTCTGGGTAGCTCACCCAGGAGCCCGCAGATTGAGCCTGCCTTGTCCTAACTAAAGAGTGGGAATATGAGGTGGCGTTCCCAGGCATCCATGCTTAGACACCTGCTCTCGAGTCTTTCCGTATGGGGCCTCCTGGAACCATCCAATAGCACTCGACTTTCGTGCAGAAGGAAACCTTGAGGTTTGGAGTAGTTCACAAATCCCATCGTAGGCAAACCTTCCTGGCCTCATGTGGCCCCCACACCATTCAGGAAGAGGCCATGCTGGACAAAAACTCTAGCCTGAGGCACGTCTCAGAGTTGAAATGACCTCAGTGCAGGAGATCTCGATTCAGCCTCTCAGAGTGGGCCTGCCGTGCCATCGGTCCCAAACCTCACGCTAGCTTGTGTTTCCAGACTTCCTTCCTCACACTCCTGGCAAACAAGCCCTCCGGACTAGGAA
Organism: Mustela nivalis; assembly: GCF_964662115.1. Classification (NCBI taxonomy): domain Eukaryota; kingdom Metazoa; phylum Chordata; class Mammalia; order Carnivora; family Mustelidae; genus Mustela; species Mustela nivalis. The sequence continues at coordinate 883,319 of NW_028136454.1, read as the reverse complement.
CTCCAGAACCACAACCCAGCCCAGGGTCTGCCCAAGGGAAGAAAAACGTTTCCCTGTGGGGCTCTCTCCAGAAAACCCAGATGAGGATCAACCTGCTCGGGCCTCGACGGTACCCGAACTGGATAGGCTGCTCTGGGCACTCATGCTCTGTCTGACACAGCCTGAAGCCAGACGTCCAGACAGACAAGGAGACAGCTGTCCGCACACCCAGCACTTCGGAAACACCATGGTCTTATGCCGTCACCTCTTCCTAACCTTTGTTTTCAGATATCTGAACCTAGACTTTATATCAATTCTCCACACAGCTGGGTATCGCAAGCACAAAACAGAACTCCTCCTTCCCCGTGGCTGTAAAGCTTGCTCTTGGCATGGAGTCACACCTTCAGGGTGGGAGAAACCTTCCTGGTCCCTGATGGCACGCCCAAACTTGAGTGCTGCTTGGGCACAAATTCACACTCTGACCCTCAGCATGAGCCCCATGTCAAAGAAGGGCCTGTCAGGGCCTGGGCCAAGAGCCCGCATATGGGGCTTGCCAAGCCCCTATGCACCCAATCCTCACCAGTGTTTGAGTTTTCCAGTCGCCCCGCCCGTACCTGGGGCTCTGCTCTGGAATCCCTTTCTTGGAGAGACACATGAGCCAGACAACACGACTCCACCCTTCCCACAAAATGACCCCAAACTCTTGGGAGCTGGGACAAATCCCCAGAGAGCGATACTCGTCCACAGTCCCTGAGGCCACCCCTCCAATCCACGGCTATCTCGGACACAACATCCAGAGACAAAAGCCTGAAGGAACGCCTCCCACTCGCCCTTGTTTCAGAGGCCCAGGAGCTCTCTCTCGGGCTGTACATCTGGCCTGCCATACCCTAGGCGCCACTCATAAGCTGAGTTTGTGTTTTCAGACTTCTGTGCCCTCAGCCTGGACCCACACAACCGCCAGGCTAGGGCCTCTGGAGACACAGCGAAAGATTGTGCCTGCCCTCTCCAAGGAAATTGTGCCCAATCCATTGACCACAACCCTACAGGTTAGGGAAAAGCTCCAAGGCCCCTGAGGCCATCAATAGTGTAGGCCACCCTGGACTAAGAGGGGCTCTCTGACACCAGCGGAGCAACTATCTCCACTTAGACTCTCAGACAGTGTCCCCAGAGACAGAAGGTTGAAATGGACAGGCCCCCAGGCCCTAATCTGAACCTTAGCTCTGGTTTCCATGTGTCCGTCCTCAGAGGTCTGTTTTCGTAGAACAGCACACGGGGCTTTTCTGAGGCACCAAACCAAACCCCTCTCGCCTCCACATGGGGAGCTTACTTACTGGGGATGTATCAAACCCTTCAGGTAGGAGAGTTCCGCAGGGCCACTGAACAACCAGCACATTCCAAGGTTTCCATGGACCCAAACGCACATTATGACGCATCCTCAGGAGAGGCCATTTCAACTCAGCCCCCTGGTTAGCGTGCCCCAGTGGCAGCAGATCAAACATATCTTGTGGCTAATGGCCAATGGGAATGCGAGGCATGCTGTACAGGGATCCATCCTTCGAACCGTGCTCTCCAGTCCTACCGTTTGGTATGTCCTGGAGCCATGCAACAGGACTCGAATGTCCCACAGAAGGAAACCTGGTGGTTTGGGGCAACCTCCAAACTCAGCGTGGGAAAACTTCCTTGGCCTCATGAGGCCCCCGCTTCATGAAGGTGCCATCATGGACACATACTCCAGCCTCAGCCAACGTCTGATCCTCAGCCTGACTTCAGATGCAGGAGATTTTGATTCAGCCTCTGCCTAGTGGGCCTGCTCTGCCCTTGGCTCCAATCCTCACTTTAGCTTGTGTTCCTAGACTTCCGTCCTCACACTCCTGGCCCACAAACCCTCCCTTCTGGGAATTCTGGGGCCACAATGAAGCACTCCGCCTGCCTCCCAGGAGAAAAACTTTGTCTATGGTGCTGCCCAGAAACCCCAAATGAGGATCAAACTGCTTGGCCCTCGGCAACACCCCAATTGCATAGGCTACCTTAAACACTGATGCTCTGTCGCAAATAGCCTGAGCCCAGACCTTCCAACAGACACCGACACAGCTGGCTGCACACCCAGCACATTGGACCCGCCACTGCCTTAGGCCACCATCCATTCCCAACCTGGGTTTTCAGTCATCAGAACCTAGACCTTATCTCCAATCCCTGCACAGGGGGGAACCTGATGCACAAGTCAGAACCCCTCCTTCCCCATGGCAAGAAACCTTGCTGCTGGCAGTGAGTCAAACCTTCAGTGTAGGAGAAAACGGTATGACCCATGAGGCCACGCCCATGTGTGAGGGCCGCCTTGGGCACAAACACACATTGTGACCCTCAGCGTGAGTACCTTATTCAAGTAACGCCTCTCAGTGATTGGACCAAGAGCCCGCATATGTGGCTTGCCATGCCCATAGGCACGCAGGACTAACTAGATGGTGTGTATTCCAGTTGAGGGAACCCACTGCTGTGCTCTAGAGTCCCTCTCCTGGGGGGTCCCTGTGGCAGAAAACAGTACTCTTCCCTTCCCACAGAATGAACCCAAACACTTGGGAGCTTGGACAATCCCCCGAGAGGAAGGCTCTTCCTCGGCCCCTGAAGCAACCCCTACCCTGAACGGCCACTGTGAACGCAACACCCAGAGACAAAAGCCTGAGCGACTGCCTCCCACTTGCCCTCCTTTGATATCCAGAGGATCTCCCCTCTCGGACTGGAGATCAGCCCTGCCATTACCTTGGCCCCTACCTGAGCCAAGTTTGCTTTTTCAGACATCTGTCCCCACAGCCCTGGCAAACACAGCCTCTAGGCTGGGTCCTCTGGAGCCATACCACAGGACCATGCCTGCTCTCTCCTGGGAAACTCTGTCCATTCCTTTGGCCACACACCTCCAGAATATGAGAAACCTCAAGGCCCCCGAGGACATACCATTACCGGGAGCCTCCCTGCACACACAGGGGCCTTCGGACACAAGCGGAGCTGCTACCTCCATGAAGGCATGCACACCGATGTCAACAGAGATAGACGGTTGAGCCCGACAGTCCCTTAGGCCCTAATCTCAACTCTTGCTTTGTTTTCCAGGTGTCACTCCTCAGAGGCTTTGGTTCGAAAAACAGGATATGGGGCTTTCCTGAGGCACTGAACAGAACTTCTCTCGTCTCCACATGGGAAGCTTCCTTGTTGGAGCCGTGTCAAACACCTCAGGTTGGAGAATCCTGCAGAGTCCCTGAGCCACCTCCACATTCCAAGGTCTCCCAGGCCACCAAGCCACAGTAGGACTCATCTTCAGGAGAGTCCATTTCAACTCTCCCCTCTGGGTAGCTCACCCAGGAGCCCGCAGATTGAGCCTGCCTTGTTTTGACTAAAGAGTGGGAATATGAGGTGGCGTTCCCAGGCATCCATGCTTAGACACCTGCTCTCGAGTCTTTCCGTATGGGGCCTCCTGGAACCATCCAATAGCACTCGACTTTCGTGCAGAAGGAAACCTTGAGGTTTGGAGTAGTTCACAAATCCCATCGTAGGCAAACCTTCCTGGCCTCATGAGGCCCCCACACCATTCAGGAAGAGGCCATGCTGGACAAAAACTCTAGCCTGAGGCACGTCTCAGAGTTGAAATGACCTCAGTGCAGGAGATCTCGATTCAGCCTCTCAGAGTGGGCCTGCCGTGCCATCGGTCCCAAACCTCACGCTAGCTTGTGTTTTCAGACTTCCTTCCTCACACTCCTGGCAAACAAGCCCTCCGGACTAGGAACTCCAGAACCACTACCCAGCCCAGGGTCTGCCCAAGGGAAGAAAAACGTTTCCCTGTGGGGCTCTCTCCAGAAAACCCAGATGAGGATCAACCTGCTCGGGCCTCGACGGTACCCGAACTGGATAGGCTGCTCTGGGCACTCATGCTCTGTCTGACACAGCCTGAAGCCAGACGTCCAGACATACAAGGAGACAGCTGGCCGCACACCCAGCACTTCGGACACGCCATGGTCTTATGCCGTCACCTCTTCCTAACCTTGGTTTTCAGATATCTGATCCTAGACATTATATCAATTCTCCACACAGCTGGGTATCGCAAGCACAACACAGAACTCCTCCTTCCCCGTGGCTGTAAAGCTTGCTCTTGGCATGGAGTCACACCTTCAGGGTGGGAGAAACCTTCCTGGTCCCTGATGGCACGCCCAAACTTGAGTGCTGCTTGGGCACAAATTCACACTCTGACCCTCAGCATGAGCCCCATGTCAAAGAAAGGCCTGTCAGGGCCTGGGCCAAGAGCCCGCATATGGGGCTTGCGAAGCCCCTATGCACCCAATCCTCACCAGTGTTTGAGTTTTCCAGTCGCCCCGCCCGTACCTGGGGCTCTGCTCTGGAATCCCTTTCTTGGAGAGACACATGAGCCAGACAACACGACTCCACCCTTCCCACAAAATGACCCCAAACTCTTGGGAGCTGGGACAAATCCCCAGAGAGGGATACTCGTCCACAGTCCCTGAGGCCACCCCTCCAATCCACGGCTATCTCGGACACAACATCCAGAGACAAAAGCCTGAAGGAACGCCTCCCACTCGCCCTTGTTTCAGAGGCCCAGGAGCTCCCTCTCGGGCTGTACATCCGGCCTGCCATACCCTAGGCGCCACTCATAAGCTGAGTTTGTGTTTTCAGACTTCTGTGCCCTCAGCCTGGACCCACACAACCGCCAGGCTAGGGCCTCTGGAGACACAGCGAAAGATTGTGCCTGCCCTCTCCAAGGAAATTCTGCCCAATCCATTGACCACAACCCTCCAGGTTAGGGAAAAGCTCCAAGGCCCCTGAGGCCATCAATAGTGTAGGCCACCCTGGACTAAGAGGGGCTCTCTGACACCAGCGGAGCAACTATCTCCACTTAGACTCTCAGACAGTGTCCCCAGAGACAGAAGGTTGAAATGGACAGGCCCCCAGGCCCTAATCTGAACCTTAGCTTTGGTTTCCATGTGTCCGTCCTCAGAGGTCTGTTTTCGTAGACCAGCACACGGGGCTTTTCTGAGGCACCAAACCAAACCTCTCTCGCCTCCACATGGGGAGCTTACTTACTGGGGATGTATCAAACCCTTCAGGTAGGAGAGTTCCGCAGGGCCACTGAACAACCAGCACATTCCAAGGTTTCCATGGACCCAAACGCACATTATGACGCATCCTCAGGAGAGGCCATTTCAACTCAGCCCCCTGGTTAGCGTGCCCCAGAGGCAGCAGATCAAACATATCTTGTGGCTAATGGCCAATGGGAATGCGAGGCATGCTGTTCAGGGATCCATCCTTCGAACCGTGCTCTCCAGTCCTTCCGTATGGTATGTCCTGGAGCCATGCAACAGGACTCGAATGTCCCACAGAAGGAAACCTGGTGGTTTGGGGCAACCTCCAAACTCAGCGTGGGAAAACTTCCTTGGCCTCATGAGGCCCCCGCTTCATGAAGGTGCCATCATGGACACATACTCCAGCCTCAGCCAACGTCTGATCCTCAGCCTGACTTCAGATGCAGGAGATTTTGATTCAGCCTCTGCCTAGTGGGCCTGCTCTGCCCTTGGCTCCAATCCTCACTTTAGCTTGTGTTCCTAGACTTCCGTCCTCACACTCCTGGCCCACAAACCCTCCCTTCTGGGAATTCTGGGGCCACAATGAAGCACTCCGCCTGCCTCCCAGGAGAAAAACTTTGTCTATGGTGCTGCCCAGAAACCCCAAATGAGGATCAAACTGCTTGGCCCTCGGCAACACCCCAATTGCATAGGCTACCTTAAAGAGTGATGCTCTGTCGCAAATAGCCTGAGCCCAGACCTTCCAACAGACACCGACACAGCTGGCTGCACACCCAGCACATTGGACCCGCCACTGCCTTAGGCCACCATCCATTCCCAACCTGGGTTTTCAGTCATCAGAACCTAGACCTTATCTCCAATCCCTGCACAGGGCGGAACCTGATGCACAAGTCAGAACCCCTCCTTCCCCATGGCAAGAAACCTTGCTGCTGGCAGTGAGTCAAACCTTCAGTGTAGGAGAAAACGGCATGGCCCATGAGGCCACGCCCATGTGTGAGGGCCGCCTTGCGCACAAACACACATTGTGACCCTCAGCGTGAGTACCTTATTCAAGTAACGCCTCTCAGTGATTGGACCAAGAGCCCGCATATGTGGCTTGCCATGCCCATAGGCACGCAGGACTAACTAGATGGTGTGTATTCCAGTTGAGGGAACCCACTGCTGTGCTCTAGAGTCCCTCTCCTGGGGGGTCCCCTGTGGCAGAAAACAGTACTCTTCCCTTCCAACAGAATGAACCCAAACACTTGGGAGCTTGGACAATCCCCCGAGAGGAAGGCTCTTCCTCGGCCCCTGAAGCAACCCCTACCCTGAACGGCCACTGTGAACGCAACACCCAGAGACAAAAGCCTGAGCGACTGCCTCCCACTTGCCCTCCTTTGATATCCAGAGGATCTCCCCTCTCGGACTGGAGATCAGGCCTGCCATTACCTTGGCCCCTACCTGAGCCAAGTTTGCTTTTTCAGACATCTGTCCCCACAGCCCTGGCAAACACAGCCTCTAGGCTGGGTCCTCTGGAGCCATACCACAGGACCATGCCTGCTCTCTCCTGGGAAACTCTGTCCATTCCTTTGGCCACACACCTCCAGAATATGAGAAATCTCAAGGCCCCCGAGGACATACCATTACCGGGAGCCTCCCTGCACACACAGGGGCCTTCGGACACAAGCGGAGCTGCTACCTCCATGAAGGCATGCACACAGATGTCAACAGAGATAGAAGGTTGAGCCGGACAGGCCCTTAGGCCCTAAGCTCAACTCTTGCTTTGTTTTCCAGGTGTCACTCCTCAGAGGCTTTGGTTCGAAGAACAGGATATGGGGCTTTCTTGAGGCACTGAACAGAACTTCTCTCGTCTCCACATGGGAAGCTTCCTTGTTGGAGCCGTGTCAAACACCTCAGGTTGGAGAATCCTGCAGAGTCCCTGAGCCACCTCCACATTCCAAGGTCTCCCAGGCCACCAAGCCACAGTAGGACTCATCTTCAGGAGAGTCCATTTCAACTCTCCCCTCTGGGTAGCTCACCCAGGAGCCCGCAGATTGAGCCTGCCTTGTCCTGACTAAAGAGTGGGAATATGAGGTGGCGTTCCCAGGCATCCATGCTTAGACACCTGCTCTCGAGTCTTTCCGTATGGGGCCTCCTGGAACCATCCAATAGCACTCGACTTTCGTGCAGAAGGAAACCTTGAGGTTTGGAGTAGTTCACAAATCCCATCGTAGGCAAACCTTCCTGGCCTCATGAGGCCCCCACACCATTCAGGAAGAGGCCATGCTGGACAAAAACTCTAGCCTGAGGCACGTCTCAGAGTTGAAATGACCTCAGTGCAGGAGATCTCGATTCAGCCTCTCAGAGTGGGCCTGCCGTGCCATCGGTCCCAAACCTCACGCTAGCTTGTGTTTCCAGACTTCCTTCCTCACACTCCTGGCAAACAAGCCCTCCGGACTAGGAACTCCAGAACCACAACCCAGCCCAGGGTCTGCCCAAGGGAAGAAAAACGTTTCCCTGTGGGGCTCTCTCCAGAAAACCCAGATGAGGATCAACCTGCTCGGGCCTCGACGGTACCCGAACTGGATAGGCTGCTCTGGGCACTCATGCTCTGTCTGACACAGCCTGAAGCCAGACGTCCAGACAGACAAGGAGACAGCTGGCCGCACACCCAGCACTTCGGACACGCCATGGTCTTATGCCGTCACCTCTTCCTAACCTTGGTTTTCAGATATCTGAACCTAGACATTATATCAATTCTCCACACAGCTGGGTATCGCAAGCACAACACAGAACTCCTCCTTCCCCGTGGCTGTAAAGCTTGCTCTTGGCATGGAGTCACACCTTCAGGGTGGGAGAAACCTTCCTGGTCCCTGATGGCACGCCCAAACTTGAGGGCAGCTTGGGCACAAATTCACACTCTGACCCTCAGCATGAGCCCCATGTCAAAGAAAGGCCTGTCAGGGCCTGGGCCAAGAGCCCGCATATGGGGCTTGCGAAGCCCCTATGCACCCAATCCTCACCAGTGTTTGAGTTTTCCAGTCGCCCCGCCCGTACCTGGGGCTCTGTTCTGGAATCCCTTTCTTGGAGAGACACATGAGCCAGACAACACGACTCCACCCTTCCCACAAAATGACCCCAAACTCTTGGGAGCTGGGACAAATCCCCAGAGAGGGATACTCGTCCACAGTCCCTGAGGCCACCCCTCCAATCCACGGCTATCTCGGACACAACATCCAGAGACAAAAGCCTGAAGGAACGCCTCCCACTCGCCCTTGTTTCAGAGGCCCAGGAGCTCCCTCTCGGGCTGTACATCCGGCCTGCCATACCCTAGGCGCCACTCATAAGCTGAGTTTGTGTTTTCAGACTTCTGTGCCCTCAGCCTGGACCCACACAACCGCCAGGCTAGGGCCTCTGGAGCCACAGCGAAAGATTGTGCCTGCCCTCTCAAAGGAAATTGTGCCCAATCCATTGACCACAACCCTACAGGTTAGGGAAAAGCTCCAAGACCCCTGAGGCCATCAATAGTGTAGGCCACCCTGGACTAAGAGGGGCTCTCTGACACCAGCGGAGCAACTATCTTCACTTAGACTCTCAGACAGTGTCCCCAGAGACAGAAGGTTGAAATGGACTGGCCCCCAGGCCCTAATCTGAACCTTAGCTCTGGTTTCCATGTGTCTGTCCTCAGAGGTCTGTTTTCGTAGACCAGCACACGGGGCTTTTCTGAGGCACCAAACCAAACCTCTCTCGCCTCCACATGGGGAGCTTATTTACTGGGGATGTATCAAACCCTTCAGATAGGAGAGTTCCGCAGGGCCACTGAACAACCAGCACATTCCAAGGTTTCCATGGACCCAAACGCACATTATGACGCATCCTCAGGAGAGGCCATTTCAACTCAGCCCCCTGGTTAGCGTGCCCCAGAGGCAGCAGATCAAATATATCTTGTGGCTAATGGCCAATGGGAATGCGAGGCATGCTGTTCAGGGATCCATCCTTCGAACCGTGCTCTCAGTCCTTCCGTATGGTATGTCCTGGAGCCATGCAACAGGACTCGAATGTCCCACAGAAGGAAACCTGGTGGTTTGGGGCAACCTCCAAACTCAGCGTGGGAAAACTTCCTTGGCCTCATAAGGCCCCCGCTTCATGAAGGTGCCATCATGGACACATACTCCAGCCTCAGCCAACGTCTGATCCTCAGCCTGACTTCAGATGCAGGAGATTTTGATTCAGCCTCTGCCTAGTGGGCCTGCTCTGCCCTTGGCTCCAATCCTCACTTTAGCTTGTGTTCCTAGACTTCCGTCCTCACACTCCTGGCCCACAAACCCTCCCTTCTGGGAATTCTGGGGCCACAATGAAGCACTCCGCCTGCCTCCCAGGAGAAAAACTTTGTCTATGGTGCTGCCCAGAAACCCCAAATGAGGATCAAACTGCTTGGCCCTCGGCAACACCCCAATTGCATAGGCTACCTTAAACACTGATGCTCTGTCGCAAATAGCCTGAGCCCAGACCTTCCAACAGACACCGACACAGCTGGCTGCACACCCAGCACATTGGACCCGCCACTGCCTTAGGCCACCATCCATTCCCAACCTGGGTTTTCAGTCATCAGAACCTAGACCTTATCTCCAATCCCTGCACAGGGCGGAACCTGATGCACAAGTCAGAACCCCTCCTTCCCCATGGCAAGAAACCTTGCTGCTGGCAGTGAGTCAAACCTTCAGTGTAGGAGAAAACGGCATGGCCCATGAGGCCACGCCCATGTGTGAGGGCCGCCTTGGGCACAAACACACATTGTGACCCTCAGCGTGAGTACCTTATTCAAGTAACGCCTCTCAGTGATTGGACCAAGAGCCCGCATATGTGGCTTGCCATGCCCATAGGCACGCAGGACTAACTAGATGGTGTGTATTCCAGTTGAGGGAACCCACTGCTGTGCTCTAGAGTCCCTCTCCTGGGGGGTCCCCTGTGGCAGGAAACAGTACTCTTCCCGTCCCACAGAATGAACCCAAACACTAGGGAGATGGACAATCCCCCGAGAGGAAGGCTCTTCCTCGGCCCCTGAAGCAACCCCTACCCTGAACGGCCACTGTGAACGCAACACCCAGAGACAAAAGCCTGAGCGACTGCCTCCCACTTGCCCTCCTTTGATATCCAGAGGATCTCCCCTCTCGGACTGGAGATCAGGCCTGCCATTACCTTGGCCCCTACCTGAGCCAAGTTTGCTTTTTCAGACATCTGTCCCCACAGCCCTGGCAAACACAGCCTCTAGGCTGGGTCCTCTGGAGCCATACCACAGGACCATGCCTGCTCTCTCCTGGGTAACTCTGTCCATTCCTTTGGCCACACACCTCCAGAATATGAGAAACCTCAAGGCCCCCGAGGACATACCATTACCGGGAGCCTCCCTGCACACACAGGGGCCTTCGGACACAAGCGGAGCTGCTACCTCCATGAAGGCATGCACACAGATGTCAACAGAGATAGAAGGTTGAGCCGGACAGGCCCTTAGGCCCTAAGCTCAACTCTTGCTTTGTTTTCCAGGTGTCACTCCTCAGAGGCTTTGGTTCGAAGAACAGGATATGGGGCTTTCCTGAGGCACTGAACAGAACTTCTCTCGTCTCCACATGGGAAGCTTCCTTGTTGGAGCCGTGTCAAACACCTCAGGTTGGAGAATCCTGCAGAGTCCCTGAGCCACCTCCACATTCCAAGGTCTCCCAGGCCACCAAGCCACAGTAGGACTCATCTTCAGGAGAGTCCATTTCAACTCTCCCCTCTGGGTAGCTCACCCAGGAGCCCGCAGATTGAGCCTGCCTTGTCCTGACTAAAGAGTGGGAATATGAGGTGGCGTTCCCAGGCATCCATGCTTAGACACCTGCTCTCGAGTCTTTCCGTATGGGGCCTCCTGGAACCATCCAATAGCACTCGACTTTCGTGCAGAAGGAAACCTTGAGGTTTGGAGTAGTTCACAAATCCCATCGTAGGCAAACCTTCCTGGCCTCATGAGGCCCCCACACCATTCAGGAAGAGGCCATGCTGGACAAAAACTCTAGCCTGAGGCACGTCTCAGAGTTGAAATGACCTCAGTGCAGGAGATCTCGATTCAGCCTCTCAGAGTGGGCCTGCCGTGCCATCGGTCCCAAACCTCACGCTAGCTTGTGTTTCCAGACTTCCTTCCTCACACTCCTGGCAAACAAGCCCTCCGGACTAGGAACTCCAGAACCACAACCCAGCCCAGGGTCTGCCCAAGGGAAGAAAAACGTTTCCCTGTGGGGCTCTCTCCAGAAAACCCAGATGAGGATCAACCTGCTCGGGCCTCGACGGTACCCGAACTGGATAGGCTGCTCTGGGCACTCATGCTCTGTCTGACACAGCCTGAAGCCAGACGTCCAGACAGACAAGGAGACAGCTGGCCGCACACCCAGCACTTCGGACACGCCATGGTCTTATGCCGTCACCTCTTCCTAACCTTGGTTTTCAGATATCTGAACCTAGACATTATATCAATTCTCCACACAGCTGGGTATCGCAAGCACAACACAGAACTCCTCCTTCCCCGTGGCTGTAAAGCTTGCTCTTGGCATGGAGTCACACCTTCAGGGTGGGAGAAACCTTCCTGGTCCCTGATGGCACGCCCAAACTTGAGGGCAGCTTGGGCACAAATTCACACTCTGACCCTCAGCATGAGCCCCATGTCAAAGAAAGGCCTGTCAGGGCCTGGGCCAAGAGCCCGCATATGGGGCTTGCGAAGCCCCTATGCACCCAATCCTCACCAGTGTTTGAGTTTTCCAGTCGCCCCGCCCGTACCTGGGGCTCTGCTCTGGAATCCCTTTCTTGGAGAGACACGTGAGCCAGACAACACGACTCCACCCTTCCCACAAAATGACCCCAAACTCTTGGGAGCTGGGACAAATCCCCAGAGAGGGATACTCGTCCACAGTCCCTGAGGCCACCCCTCCAATCCACGGCTATCTCGGACACAACATCCAGAGACAAAAGCCTGAAGGAACGCCTCCCACTCGCCCTAGTTTCAGAGGCCCAGGAGCTCCCTCTCGGGCTGTACATCCGGCCTGCCATACCCTAGGCGCCACTCATAAGCTGAGTTTGTGTTTTCAGACTTCTGTGCCCTCAGCCTGGACCCACACAACCGCCAGGCTAGGGCCTCTGGAGCCACAGCGAAAGATTGTGCCTGCCCTCTCCAAGGAAATTGTGCCCAATCCATTGACCACAACCCTACAGGTTAGGGAAAAGCTCCAAGGCCCCTGAGGCCATCAATAGTGTAGGCCACCCTGGACTAAGAGGGGCTCTCTGACACCAGCGGAGCAACTATCTTCACTTAGACTCTCAGACAGTGTCCCCAGAGACAGAAGGTTGAAATGGACAGGCCCCCAGGCCCTAATCTGAACCTTAGCTCTGGTTTCCATGTGTCCGTCCTCAGAGGTCTGTTTTCGTAGACCAGCACACGGGGCTTTTCTGAGGCACCAAACCAAACCTCTCTCGCCTCCACATGGGGAGCTTTTTTACTGGGGATGTATCAAACCCTTCAGGTAGGAGAGTTCCGCAGGGCCACTGAACAACCAGCACATTCCAAGGTTTCCATGGACCCAAACGCACATTATGACGCATCCTCAGGAGAGGCCATTTCAACTCAGCCCCCTGGTTAGCGTGCCCCAGAGGCAGCAGATCAAACATATCTTGTGGCTAATGGCCAATGGGAATGCGAGGCATGCTGTACAGGGATCCATCCTTCGAACCGTGCTCTCCAGTCCTTCCGTATGGTATGTCCTGGAGCCATGCAACAGGACTCGAATGTCCCACAGAAGGAAACCTGGTGGTTTGGGGCAACCTCCAAACTCAGCGTGGGAAAACTTCCTTGGCCTCATGAGGCCCCCGCTTCATGAAGGTGCCATCATGGACACATACTCCAGCCTCAGCCAACGTCTGATCCTCAGCCTGACTTCAGATGCAGGAGATTTTGATTCAGCCTCTGCCTAGTGGGCCTGCTCTGCCCTTGGCTCCAATCCTCACTTTAGCTTGTGTTCCTAGACTTCCGTCCTCACACTCCTGGCCCACAAACCCTCCCTTCTGGGAATTCTGGGGCCACAATGAAGCACTCCGCCTGCCTCCCAGGAGAAAAACTTTGTCTATGGTGCTGCCCAGAAACCCCAAATGAGGATCAAACTGCTTGGCCCTCGGCAACACCCCAATTGCATAGGCTACCTTAAACACTGATGCTCTGTCGCAAATAGCCTGAGCCCAGACCTTCCAACAGACACCGACACAGCTGGCTGCACACCCAGCACATTGGACCCGCCACTGCCTTAGGCCACCATCCATTCCCAACCTGGGTTTTCAGTCATCAGAACCTAGACCTTATCTCCAATCCCTGCACAGGGCGGAACCTGATGCACAAGTCAGAACCCCTCCTTCCCCATGGCAAGAAACCTTGCTGCTGGCAGTGAGTCAAACCTTCAGTGTAGGAGAAAACGGCATGGCCCATGAGGCCACGCCCATGTGTGAGGGCCGCCTTGGGCACAAACACACATTGTGACCCTCAGCGTGAGTACCTTATTCAAGTAACGCCTCTCAGTGATTGGACCAAGAGCCCGCATATGTGGCTTGCCATGCCCATAGGCACGCAGGACTAACTAGATGGTGTGTATTCCAGTTGAGGGAACCCACTGCTGTGCTCTAGAGTCCCTCTCCTGGGGGGTCCCCTGTGGCAGAAAACAGTACTCTTCCCTTCCCACAGAATGAACCCAAACACTTGGGAGCTTGGACAATCCCCCGAGAGGAAGGCTCTTCCTCGGCCCCTGAAGCAACCCCTACCCTGAACGGCCACTGTGAACGCAACACCCAGAGACAAAAGCCTGAGCGACTGCCTCCCACTTGCCCTCCTTTGATATCCAGAGGATCTCCCCTCTCGGACTGGAGATCAGGCCTGCCATTACCTTGGCCCCTACCTGAGCCAAGTTTGCTTTTTCAGACATCTGTCCCCACAGCCCTGGCAAACACAGCCTCTAGGCTGTGTCCTCTGGAGCCATACCACAGGACCATGCCTGCTCTCTCCTGGGAAACTCTGTCCATTCCTTTGGCCACACACCTCCAGAATATGAGAAACCTCAAGGCCCCCGAGGACATACCATTACCGGGAGCCTCCCTGCACACACAGGGGCCTTCGGACACAAGCTGAGCTGCTACCTCCATGAAGGCATGCACACCGATGTCAACAGAGATAGAAGGTTGAGCCCGACAGGCCCTTAGGCCCTAATCTCAACTCTTGCTTTGTTTTCCAGGTGTCACTCCTCAGAGGCTTTGGTTCGAAGAACAGGATATGGGGCTTTCCTGAGGCACTGAACAGAACTTCTCTCGTCTCCACATGGGAAGCTTCCTTGTTGGAGCCGTGTCAAACACCTCAGGTTGGAGAATCCTGCAGAGTCCCTGAGCCACCTCCACATTCCAAGGTCTCCCAGGCCACCAAGCCACAGTAGGACTCATCTTCAGGAGAGTCCATTTCAACTCTCCCCTCTGGGTAGCTCACCCAGGAGCCCGCAGATTGAGCCTGCCTTGTCCTGACTAAAGAGTGGGAATATGAGGTGGCGTTCCCAGGCATCCATGCTTAGACACCTGCTCTCGAGTCTTTCCGTATGGGGCCTCCTGGAACCATCCAATAGCACTCGACTTTCGTGCAGAAGGAAACCTTGAGGTTTGGAGTAGTTCACAAATCCCATCGTAGGCAAACCTTCCTGGCCTCATGAGGCCCCCACACCATTCAGGAAGAGGCCATGCTGGACAAAAACTCTAGCCTGAGGCACGTCTCAGAGTTGAAATGACCTCAGTGCAGGAGATCTCGATTCAGCCTCTCAGAGTGGGCCTGCCGTGCCATCGGTCCCAAACCTCACGCTAGCTTGTGTTTCCAGACTTCCTTCCTCACACTCCTGGCAAACAAGCCCTCCGGACTAGGAACTCCAGAACCACAACCCAGCCCAGGGTCTGCCCAAGGGAAGAAAAACGTTTCCCTGTGGGGCTCTCTCCAGAAAACCCAGATGAGGATTAACCTGCTCGGGCCTCGACGGTACCCGAACTGGATAGGCTGCTCTGGGCACTCATGCTCTGTCTGACACAGCCTGAAGCCAGACGTCCAGACAGACAAGGAGACAGCTGGCCGCACACCCAGCACTTCGGACACGCCATGGACTTATGCCGTCACCTCTTCCTAACCTTGGTTTTCAGATATCTGAACCTAGACATTATATCAATTCTCCACACAGCTGGGTATCGCAAGCACAACACAGAACTCCTCCTTCCCCGTGGCTGGAAAGCTTGCTCTTGGCATGGAGTCACACCTTCAGGGTGGGAGAAACCTTCCTGGTCCCTGATGGCACGCCCAAACTTGAGGGCTGCTTGGGCACAAATTCACACTCTGACCCTCAGCATGAGCCCCATGTCAAAGAAAGGCCTGTCAGGGCCTGGGCCAAGAGCCCGCATATGGGGCTTGCCAAGCCCCTATGCACCCAATCCTCACCAGTGTTTGAGTTTTCCAGTCCCCCTGCCCGTACCTGGGGCTCTGCTCTGGAATCCCTTTCCTGGAGAGACACGTGAGCCAGACAACACGACTCCACCGTTCCCACAAAATGACCCCAAACTCTTGGGAGCTGGGACAAATCCCCAGAGAGGGATACTCGTCCACAGTCCCTGAGGCCACCCCTCCAATCCACGGCTATCTCGGACACAACATCCAGAGACAAAAGCCTGAAGGAACGCCTCCCACTCGCCCTTGTTTCAGAGGCCCAGGAGCTCCCTCTCCGGCTGTACATCCGGCCTGCCATACCCTAGGCGCCACTCATAAGCTGAGTTTGTGTTTTCAGACTTCTGTGCCCTCAGCCTGGACCCACACAACCGCCAGGCTAGGGCCTCTGGAGACACAGCGAAAGATTGTGCCTGCCCTCTCCAAGGAAATTGTGCCCAATCCATTGACCACAACCCTCCAGGTTAGGGAAAAGCTCCAAGGCCCCTGAGGCCATCAATAGTGTAGGCCACCCTGGACTAAGAGGGGCTCTCTGACACCAGCGGTGCAACTATCTCCACTTAGACTCTCAGACAGTGTCCCCAGAGACAGAAGGTTGAAATGGACAGGCCCCCAGGCCCTAATCTGAACCTTAGCTCTGGTTTCCATGTGTCCGTCCTCAGAGGTCTGTTTTCGTAGACCAGCACACGGGGCTTTTCTGAGGCACCAAACCAAACCTCTCTCGCCTCCACATGGGGAGCTTACTTACTGGGGATGTATCAAACCCTTCAGGTAGGAGAGTTCCGCAGGGCCACTGAACAACCAGCACATTCCAAGGTTTCCATGGACCCAAACGCACATTATGACGCATCCTCAGGAGAGGCCATTTCAACTCAGCCCCCTGGTTAGCGTGCCCCAGAGGCAGCAGATCAAACATATCTTGTGGCTAATGGCCAATGGGAATGCGAGGCATGCTGTACAGGGATCCATCCTTCGAACCGTGCTCTCCAGTCCTTCCGTATGGTATGTCCTGGAGCCATGCAACAGGACTCGAATGTCCCACAGAAGGAAACCTGGTGGTTTGGGGCAACCTCCAAACTCAGCGTGGGAAAACTTCCTTGGCCTCATGAGGCCCCCGCTTCATGAAGGTGCCATCATGGACACATACTCCAGCCTCAGCCAACGTCTGATCCTCAGCCTGACTTCAGATGCAGGAGATTTTGATTCAGCCTCTGCCTAGTGGGCCTGCTCTGCCCTTGGCTCCAATCCTCACTTTAGCTTGTGTTCCTAGACTTCCGTCCTCACACTCCTGGCCCACAAACCCTCCCTTCTGGGAATTCTGGGGCCACAATGAAGCACTCCGCCTGCCTCCCAGGAGAAAAACTTTGTCTATGGTGCTGCCCAGGAACCCCAAATGAGGATCAAACTGCTTGGCCCTCGGTAACACCCCAATTGCATAGGCTACCTTAAACACTGATGCTCTGTCGCAAATAGCCTGAGCCCAGACCTTCCAACAGACACCGACACAGCTGGCTGCACACCCAGCACATTGGACCCGCCACTGCCTTAGGCCACCATCCATTCCCAACCTGGGTTTTCAGTCATCAGAACCTAGACCTTATCTCCAATCCCTGCATAGGGCGGAACCTGATGCACAAGTCAGAACCCCTCCTTCCCCATGGCAAGAAACCTTGCTGCTGGCAGTGAGTCAAACCTTCAGTGTAGGAGAAAACGGCATGGCCCATGAGGCCACGCCCATGTGTGAGGGCCGCCTTGGGCACAAACACACATTGTGACCCTCAGCGTGAGTACCTTATTCAAGTAACGCCTCTCAGTGATTGGACCAAGAGCCCGCATATGTGGCTTGCCATGCCCATAGGCACGCAGGACTAACTAGATGGTGTGTATTCCAGTTGAGGGAACCCACTGCTGTGCTCTAGAGTCCCTCTCCTGGGGGGTCCCCTGTGGCAGAAAACAGTACTCTTCCCTTCCCACAGAATGAACCCAAACACTTGGGAGCTTGGACAATCCCCCGAGAGGAAGGCTCTTCCTCGGCCCCTGAAGCAACCCCTACCCTGAACGGCCACTGTGAACGCAACACCCAGAGACAAAAGCCTGAGCGACTGCCTCCCACTTGCCCTCCTTTGATATCCAGAGGATCTCCCCTCTCGGACTGGAGATCAGCCCTGCCATTACCTTGGCCCCTACCTGAGCCAAGTTTGCTTTTTCAGACATCTGTCCCCACAGCCCTGGCAAACACAGCCTCTAGGCTGGGTCCTCTGGAGCCATACCACAGGACCATGCCTGCTCTCTCCTGGGAAACTCTGTCCATTCCTTTGGCCACACACCTCCAGAATATGAGAAACCTCAAGGCCCCCGAGGACATACCATTACCGGGAGCCTCCCTGCACACACAGGGGCCTTCGGACTCAAGCGGAGCTGCTACCTCCATGAAGGCATGCACACCGATGTCAACAGAGATAGAAGGTTGAGCCGGACAGGCCCTTAGGCCCTAATCTCAACTCTTGCTTTGTTTTCCAGGTGTCACTCCTCAGAGGCTTTGGTTCGAAGAACAGGATATGGGGCTTTCCTGAGGCACTGAACAGAACTTCTCTCGTCTCCACATGGGAAGCTTCCTTGTTGGAGCCGTGTCAAACACCTCAGGTTGGAGAATCCTGCAGAGTCCCTGAGCCACCTCCACATTCCAAGGTCTCCCAGGCCACCAAGCCACAGTAGGACTCATCTTCAGGAGAGTCCATTTCAACTCTCCCCTCTGGGTAGCTCACCCAGGAGCCCGCAGATTGAGCCTGCCTTGTCCTGACTAAAGAGTGGGAATATGAGGTGGCGTTCCCAGGCATCCATGCTTAGACACCTGCTCTCGAGTCTTTCCGTATGGGGCCTCCTGGAACCATCCAATAGCACTCGACTTTCGTGCAGAAGGAAACCTTGAGGTTTGGAGTAGTTCACAAATCCCATCGTAGGCAAACCTTCCTGGCCTCATGAGGCCCCCACACCATTCAGGAAGAGGCCATGCTGGACAAAAACTCTAGCCTGAGGCACGTCTCAGAGTTGAAATGACCTCAGTGCAGGAGATCTCGATTCAGCCTCTCAGAGTGGGCCTGCCGTGCCATCGGTCCCAAACCTCACGCTAGCTTGTGTTTCCAGACTTCCTTCCTCACACTCCTGGCAAACAAGCCCTCCGGACTAGGAACTCCAGAACCACAACCCAGCCCAGGGTCTGCCCAAGGGAAGAAAAACGTTTCCCTGTGGGGCTCTCTCCAGAAAACCCAGATGAGGATCAACCTGCTCGGGCCTCGACGGTACCCGAACTGGATAGGCTGCTCTGGGCACTCATGCTCTGTCTGACACAGCCTGAAGCCAGACGTCCAGACAGACAAGGAGACAGCTGGCCGCACACCCAGCACTTCGGACACGCCATGGTCTTATGCCGTCACCTCTTCCTAACCTTGGTTTTCAGATATCTGAACCTAGACATTATATCAATTCTCCACACAGCTGGGTATCGCAAGCACAACACAGAACTCCTCCTTCCCCGTGGCTGTAAAGCTTGCTCTTGGCATGGAGTCACACCTTCAGGGTGGGAGAAACCTTCCTGGTCCCTGATGGCACGCCCAAACTTGAGGGCAGCTTGGGCACAAATTCACACTCTGACCCTCAGCATGAGCCCCATGTCAAAGAAAGGCCTGTCAGGGCCTGGGCCAAGAGCCCGCATATGGGGCTTGCGAAGCCCCTATGCACCCAATCCTCACCAGTGTTTGAGTTTTCCAGTCGCCCCGCCCGTACCTGGGGCTCTGCTCTGGAATCCCTTTCTTGGAGAGACACGTGAGCCAGACAACACGACTCCACCCTTCCCACAAAATGACCCCAAACTCTTGGGAGCTGGGACAAATCCCCAGAGAGGGATACTCGTCCACAGTCCCTGAGGCCACCCCTCCAATCCACGGCTATCTCGGACACAACATCCAGAGACAAAAGCCTGAAGGAACGCCTCCCACTCGCCCTAGTTTCAGAGGCCCAGGAGCTCCCTCTCGGGCTGTACATCCGGCCTGCCATACCCTAGGCGCCACTCATAAGCTGAGTTTGTGTTTTCAGACTTCTGTGCCCTCAGCCTGGACCCACACAACCGCCAGGCTAAGGCCTCTGGAGCCACAGCGAAAGATTGTGCCTGCCCTCTCCAAGGAAATTGTGCCCAATCCATTGACCACAACCCTACAGGTTAGGGAAAAGCTCCAAGGCCCCTGAGGCCATCAATAGTGTAGGCCACCCTGGACTAAGAGGGGCTCTCTGACACCAGCGGAGCAACTATCTCCACTTAGACTCTCAGACAGTGTCCCCAGAGACAGAAGGTTGAAATGGACAGGCCCCCAGGCCCTAATCTGAACCTTAGCTCTGGTTTCCATGTGTCCGTCCTCAGAGGTCTGTTTTCGTAGACCAGCACACGGGGCTTTTCTGAGGCACCAAACCAAACCTCTCTCGCCTCCACATGGGGAGCTTACTTACTGGGGATGTATCAAACCCTTCAGGTAGGAGAGTTCCGCAGGGCCACTGAACAACCAGCACATTCCAAGGTTTCCATGGACCCAAACGCACATTATGACGCATCCTCAGGAGAGGCCATTTCAACTCAGCCCCCTGGTTAGCGTGCCCCAGAGGCAGCAGATCAAACATATCTTGTGGCTAATGGCCAATGGGAATGCGAGGCATGCTGTACAGGGATCCATCCTTCGAACCGTGCTCTCCAGTCCTTCCGTATGGTATGTCCTGGAGCCATGCAACAGGACTCGAATGTCCCACAGAAGGAAACCTGGTGGTTTGGGGCAACCTCCAAACTCAGCGTGGGAAAACTTCCTTGGCCTCATGAGGCCCCCGCTTCATGAAGGTGCCATCATGGACACATAGTCCAGCCTCAACCAACGTCTGATCCTCAGCCTGACTTCAGATGCAGGAGATTTTGATTCAGCCTCTGCCTAGTGGGCCTGCTCTGCCCTTGGCTCCAATCCTCACTTTAGCTTGTGTTCCTAAACTTCCGTCCTCACACTCCTGGCCCACAAACCCTCCCTTCTGGGAATTCTGGGGCCACAATGAAGCACTCCGCTGCCTCCCAGGAGAAAAACTTTGTCTATGGTGCTGCCCAGAAACCCCAAATGAGGATCAAACTGCTTGGCCCTCGGCAACACCCCAATTGCATAGGCTACCTTAAACACTGATGCTCTGTCGCAAATAGCCTGAGCCCAGACCTTCCAACAGACACCGACACAGCTGGCTGCACACCCAGCACATTGGACCCGCCACTGCCTTAGGCCACCATCCATTCCCAACCTGGGTTTTCAGTCATCAGAACCTAGACCTTATCTCCAATCCCTGCACAGGGCGGAACCTGATGCACAAGTCAGAACCCCTCCTTCCCCATGGCAAGAAACCTTGCTGCTGGCAGTGAGTCAAACCTTCAGTGTAGGAGAAAACGGCATGGCCCATGAGGCCACGCCCATGTGTGAGGGCCGCCTTGGGCACAAACACACATTGTGACCCTCAGCGTGAGTACCTTATTCAAGTAACGCCTCTCAGTGATTGGACCAAGAGCCCGCATATGTGGCTTGCCATGCCCATAGGCAAGCAGGACTAACTAGATGGTGTGTATTCCAGTTGAGGGAACCCACTGCTGTGCTCTAGAGTCCCTCTCCTGGGGGGTCCCCTGTGGCAGAAAACAGTACTCTTCCCTTCCCACAGAATGAACCCAAACACTTGGGAGCTTGGACAATCCCCCGAGAGGAAGGCTCTTCCTCGGCCCCTGAAGCAACCCCTACCCTGAACGGCCACTGTGAACGCAACACCCAGAGACAAAAGCCTGAGCGACTGCCTCCCACTTGCCCTCCTTTGATATCCAGAGGATCTCCCCTCTCGGACTGGAGATCAGGCCTGCCATTACCTTGGCCCCTACCTGAGCCAAGTTTGCTTTTTCAGACATCTGTCCCCACAGCCCTGGCAAACACAGCCTCTAGGCTGGGTCCTCTGGAGCCATACCACAGGACCATGCCTGCTCTCTCCTGGGAAACTCTGTCCATTCCTTTGGCCACACACCTCCAGAATATGAGAAACCTCAAGGCCCCCGAGGACATACCATTACCGGGAGCCTCCCTGCACACACAGGGGCCTTCGGACACAAGCGGAGCTGCTACCTCCATGAAGGCATGCACACCGATGTCAACAGAGATAGAAGGTTGAGCCGGACAGGCCCTTAGGCCCTAATCTCAACTCTTGCTTTGTTTTCCAGGTGTCACTCCTCAGAGGCTTTGGTTCGAAGAACAGGATATGGGGCTTTCCTGAGGCACTGAACAGAACTTCTCTCGTCTCCACATGGGAAGCTTCCTTGTTGGAGCCGTGTCAAACACCTCAGGTTGGAGAATCCTGCAGAGTCCCTGAGCCACCTCCACATTCCAAGGTCTCCCAGGCCACCAAGCCACAGTAGGACTCATCTTCAGGAGAGTCCATTTCAACTCTCCCCTCTGGGTAGCTCACCCAGGAGCCCGCAGATTGAGCTTGCCTTGTCCTGACTAAAGAGTGGGAATATGAGGTGGCGTTCCCAGGCATCCATGCTTAGACACCTGCTCTCGAGTCTTTCCGTATGGGGCCTCCTGGAACCATCCAATAGCACTCGACTTTCGTGCAGAAGGAAACCTTGAGGTTTGGAGTAGTTCACAAATCCCATCGTAGGCAAACCTTCCTGGCCTCATGAGGCCCCCACACCATTCAGGAAGAGGCCATGCTGGACAAAAACTCTAGCCTGAGGCACGTCTCAGAGTTGAAATGACCTCAGTGCAGGAGATCTCGATTCAGCCTCTCAGAGTGGGCCTGCCGTGCCATCGGTCCCAAACCTCACGCTAGCTTGTGTTTCCAGACTTCCTTCCTCACACTCCTGGCAAACAAGCCCTCCGGACTAGGAACTCCAGAACCACAACCCAGCCCAGGGTCTGCCCAAGGGAAGAAAAACGTTTCCCTGTGGGGCTCTCTCCAGAAAACCCAGATGAGGATCAACCTGCTCGGGCCTCGACGGTACCCGAACTGGATAGGCTGCTCTGGGCACTCATGCTCTGTCTGACAAAGCCTGAAGCCAGACGTCCAGACAGACAAGGAGACAGCTGGCCGCACACCCAGCACTTCGGACACGCCATGGTCTTATGCCGTCACCTCTTCCTAACCTTGGTTTTCAGATATCTGAACCTAGACATTATATCAATTCTCCACACAGCTGGGTATCGCAAGCACAACACAGAACTCCTCCTTCCCCGTGGCTGTAAAGCTTGCTCTTGGCATGGAGTCACACCTTCAGGGTGGGAGAAACCTTCCTGGTCCCTGATGGCACGCCCAAACTTGAGGGCAGCTTGGGCACAAATTCACACTCTGACCCTCAGCATGAGCCCCATGTCAAAGAAAGGCCTGTCAGGGCCTGGGCCAAGAGCCCGCATATGGGGCTTGCGAAGCCCCTATGCACCCAATCCTCACCAGTGTTTGAGTTTTCCAGTCACCCCGCCCGTACCTGGGGCTCTGCTCTGGAATCCCTTTCTTGGAGAGACACGTGAGCCAGACAACACGACTCCACCCTTCCCACAAAATGACCCCAAACTCTTGGGAGCTGGGACAAATCCCCAGAGAGGGATACTCGTCCACAGTCCCTGAGGCCACCCCTCCAATCCACGGCTATCTCGGACACAACATCCAGAGACAAAAGCCTGAAGGAACGCCTCCCACTCGCCCTAGTTTCAGAGGCCCAGGAGCTCCCTCTCGGGCTGTACATCCGGCCTGCCATACCCTAGGCGCCACTCATAAGCTGAGTTTGTGTTTTCAGACTTCTGTGCCCTCAGCCTGGACCCACACAACCGCCAGGCTAAGGCCTCTGGAGCCACAGCGAAAGATTGTGCCTGCCCTCTCCAAGGAAATTGTGCCCAATCCATTGACCACAACCCTACAGGTTAGGGAAAAGCTCCAAGGCCCCTGAGGCCATCAATAGTGTAGGCCACCCTGGACTAAGAGGGGCTCTCTGACACCAGCGGAGCAACTATCTTCACTTAGACTCTCAGACAGTGTCCCCAGAGACAGAAGGTTGAAATGGACAGGCCCACAGGCCCTAATCTGAACCTTAGCTCTGGTTTCCATGTGTCCGTCCTCAGAGGTCTGTTTTCGTAGACCAGCACACGGGGCTTTTCTGAGGCACCAAACCAAACCTCTCTCGCCTCCACATGTAGAGCTTTTTTACTGGGGATGTATCAAACCCTTCAGGTAGGAGAGTTCCGCAGGGCCACTGAACAACCAGCACATTCCAAGGTTTCCATGGACCCAAACGCACATTATGACGCATCCTCAGGAGAGGCCATTTCAACTCAGCCCCCTGGTTAGCGTGCCCCAGAGGCAGCAGATCAAACATATCTTGTGGCTAATGGCCAATGGGAATGCGAGGCATGCTGTACAGGGATCCATCCTTCGAACCGTGCTCTCCAGTCCTTCCGTATGGTATGTCCTGGAGCCATGCAACAGGACTCGAATGTCCCACAGAAGGAAACCTGGTGGTGTGGGGCAACCTCCAAACTCAGCGTGGGAAAACTTCCTTGGCCTCATGAGGCCCCCGCTTCATGAAGGTGCCATCATGGACACATACTCCAGCCTCAGCCAACGTCTGATCCTCAGCCTGACTTCAGATGCAGGAGATTTTGATTCAGCCTCTGCCTAGTGGGCCTGCTCTGCCCTTGGCTCCAATCCTCACTTTAGCTTGTGTTCCTAGACTTCCGTCCTCACACTCCTGGCCCACAAACCCTCCCTTCTGGGAATTCTGGGGCCACAATGAAGCACTCCGCCTGCCTCCCAGGAGAAAAACTTTGTCTATGGTGCTGCCCAGAAACCCCAAATGAGGATCAAACTGCTTGGCCCTCGGCAACACCCCAATTGCATAGGCTACCTTAAACAGTGATGCTCTGTCGCAAATAGCCTGAGCCCAGACCTTCCAACAGACACCGACACAGCTGGCTGCACACCCAGCACATTGGACCCGCCACTGCCTTAGGCCACCATCCATTCCCAACCTGGGTTTTCAGTCATCAGAACCTAGACCTTTTCTCCAATCCCTGCACAGGGCGGAACCTGATGCACAAGTCAGAACCCCTCCTTCCCCATGGCAAGAAACCTTGCTGCTGGCAGTGAGTCAAACCTTCAGTGTAGGAGAAAACGGCATGGCCCATGAGGCCACGCCCATGTGTGAGGGCCACCTTGGGCACAAACACACATTGTGACCCTCAGCGTGAGTACCTTATTCAAGTAACGCCTCTCAGTGATTGGACCAAGAGCCCGCATATGTGGCTTGCCATGCCCATAGGCACGCAGGACTAACTAGATGGTGTGTATTCCAGTTGAGGGAACCCACTGCTGTGCTCTAGAGTCCCTCTCCTGGGGGGTCCTCTGTGGCAGAAAACAGTACTCTTCCCTTCCCACAGAATGAACCCAAACACTTGGAGCTTGGACAATCCCCCGAGAGGAAGGCTCTTCCTCGGCCCCTGAAGCAACCCCTACCCTGAACGGCCACTGTGAACGCAACACCCAGAGACAAAAGCCTGAGCGACTGCCTCCCACTTGCCCTCCTTTGATATCCAGAGGATCTCCCCTCTCGGACTGGAGATCAGCCCTGCCATTACCTTGGCCCCTACCTGAGCCAAGTTTGCTTTTTCAGACATCTGTCCCCACAGCCCTGGCAAACACAGCCTCTAGGCTGGGTCCTCTGGAGCCATACCACAGGACCATGCCTGCTCTCTCCTGGGTAACTCTGTCCATTCCTTTGGCCACACACCTCCAGAATATGAGAAACCTCAAGGCCCCCGAGGACATACCATTACCGGGAGCCTCCCTGCACACACAGGGGCCTTCGGACTCAAGCGGAGCTGCTACCTCCATGAAGGCATGCACACCGATGTCAACAGAGATAGAAGGTTGAGCCGGACAGGCCCTTAGGCCCTAATCTCAACTCTTGCTTTGTTTTCCAGGTGTCACTCCTCAGAGGCTTTGGTTCGAAGAACAGGATATGGGGCTTTCCTGAGGCACTGAACAGAACTTCTCTCGTCTCCACATGGGAAGCTTCCTTGTTGGAGCCGTGTCAAACACCTCAGGTTGGAGAATCCTGCAGAGTCCCTGAGCCACCTCCACATTCCAAGGTCTCCCAGGCCACCAAGCCACAGTAGGACTCATCTTCAGGAGAGTCCATTTCAACTCTCCCCTCTGGGTAGCTCACCCAGGAGCCCGCAGATTGAGCCTGCCTTGTCCTGACTAAAGAGTGGGAATATGAGGTGGCGTTCCCAGGCATCCATGCTTAGACACCTGCTCTCGAGTCTTTCCGTATGGGGCCTCCTGGAACCATCCAATAGCACTCGACTTTCGTGCAGAAGGAAACCTTGAGGTTTGGAGTAGTTCACAAATCCCATCGTAGGCAAACCTTCCTGGCCTCATGAGGCCCCCACACCATTCAGGAAGAGGCCATGCTGGACAAAAACTCTAGCCTGAGGCACGTCTCAGAGTTGAAATGACCTCAGTGCAGGAGATCTCGATTCAGCCTCTCAGAGTGGGCCTGCCGTGCCATCGGTCCCAAACCTCACGCTAGCTTGTGTTTCCAGACTTCCTTCCTCACACTCCTGGCAAACAAGCCCTCCGGACTAGGAACTCCAGAACCACAACCCAGCCCAGGGTCTGCCCAAGGGAAGAAAAACGTTTCCCTGTGGGGCTCTCTCCAGAAAACCCAGATGAGGATCAACCTGCTCGGGCCTCGACGGTACCCGAACTGGATAGGCTGCTCTGGGCACTCATGCTCTGTCTGACACAGCCTGAAGCCAGACGTCCAGACAGACAAGGAGACAGCTGGCCGCACACCCAGCACTTCGGACACGCCATGGTCTTATGCCGTCACCTCTTCCTAACCTTGGTTTTCAGATATCTGAACCTAGACATTATATCAATTCTCCACACAGCTGGGTATCGCAAGCACAACACAGAACTCCTCCTTCCCCGTGGCTGTAAAGCTTGCTCTTGGCATGGAGTCACACCTTCAGGGTGGGAGAAACCTTCCTGGTCCCTGATGGCACGCCCAAACTTGAGGGCAGCTTGGGCACAAATTCACACTCTGACCCTCAGCATGAGCCCCATGTCAAAGAAAGGCCTGTCAGGGCCTGGGCCAAGAGCCCGCATATGGGGCTTGCGAAGCCCCTATGCACCCAATCCTCACCAGTGTTTGAGTTTTCCAGTCGCCCCGCCCGTACCTGGGGCTCTGCTCTGGAATCCCTTTCTTGGAGAGACACGTGAGCCAAACAACACGACTCCACCCTTCCCACAAAATGACCCCAAACTCTTGGGAGCTGGGACAAATCCCCAGAGAGGGATACTCGTCCACAGTCCCTGAGGCCACCCCTCCAATCCACGGCTATCTCGGACACAACATCCAGAGACAAAAGCCTGAAGGAACGCCTCCCACTCGCCCTAGTTTCAGAGGCCCAGGAGCTCCCTCTCGGGCTGTACATCCGGCCTGCCATACCCTAGGCGCCACTCATAAGCTGAGTTTGTGTTTTCAGACTTCTGTGCCCTCAGCCTGGACCCACACAACCGCCAGGCTAGGGCCTCTGGAGCCACAGCGAAAGATTGTGCCTGCCCTCTCCAAGGAAATTGTGCCCAATCCATTGACCACAACCCTACAGGTTAGGGAAAAGCTCCAAGGCCCCTGAGGCCATCAATAGTGTAGGCCACCCTGGACTAAGAGGGGCTCTCTGACACCAGCGGAGCAACTATCTCCACTTAGACTCTCAGACAGTGTCCCCAGAGACAGAAGGTTGAAATGGACAGGCCCCCAGGCCCTAATCTGAACCTTAGCTCTGGTTTCCATGTGTCCGTCCTCAGAGGTCTGTTTTCGTAGACCAGCACACGGGGCTTTTCTGAGGCACCAAACCAAACCTCTCTCGCCTCCACATGGGGAGCTTTTTTACTGGGGATGTATCAAACCCTTCAGGTAGGAGAGTTCCGCAGGGCCACTGAACAACCAGCACATTCCAAGGTTTCCATGGACCCAAACGCACATTATGACGCATCCTCAGGAGAGGCCATTTCAACTCAGCCCCCTGGTTAGCGTGCCCCAGAGGCAGCAGATCAAACATATCTTGTGGCTAATGGCCAATGGGAATGCGAGGCATGCTGTACAGGGATCCATCCTTCGAACCGTGCTCTCCAGTCCTTCCGTATGGTATGTCCTGGAGCCATGCAACAGGACTCGAATGTCCCACAGAAGGAAACCTGGTGGTTTGGGGCAACCTCCAAACTCAGCGTGGGAAAACTTCCTTGGCCTCATGAGGCCCCCGCTTCATGAAGGTGCCATCATGGACACATACTCCAGCCTCAGCCAACGTCTGATCCTCAGCCTGACTTCAGATGCAGGAGATTTTGATTCAGCCTCTGCCTAGTGGGCCTGCTCTGCCCTTGGCTCCAATCCTCACTTTAGCTTGTGTTCCTAGACTTCCGTCCTCACACTCCTGGCCCACAAACCCTCCCTTCTGGGAATTCTGGGGCCACAATGAAGCACTCCGCCTGCCTCCCAGGAGAAAAACTTTGTCTATGGTGCTGCCCAGAAACCCCAAATGAGGATCAAACTGCTTGGCCCTCGGCAACACCCCAATTGCATAGGCTACCTTAAACACTGATGCTCTGTCGCAAATAGCCTGAGCCCAGACCTTCCAACAGACACCGACACAGCTGGCTGCACACCCAGCACATTGGACCCGCCACTGCCTTAGGCCACCATCCATTCCCAACCTGGGTTTTCAGTCATCAGAACCTAGACCTTATCTCCAATCCCTGCACAGGGTGGAACCTGATGCACAAGTCAGAACCCCTCCTTCCCCATGGCAAGAAACCTTGCTGCTGGCAGTGAGTCAAACCTTCAGTGTAGGAGAAAACGGCATGGCCCATGAGGCCACGCCCATGTGTGAGGGCCGCCTTGGGCACAAACACACATTGTGACCCTCAGCGTGAGTACCTTATTCAAGTAACGCCTCTCAGTGATTGGACCAAGAGCCCGCATATGTGGCTTGCCATGCCCATAGGCACGCAGGACTAACTAGATGGTGTGTATTCCAGTTGAGGGAACCCACTGCTGTGCTCTAGAGTCCCTCTCCTGGGGGGTCCCCTGTGGCAGAAAACAGTACTCTTCCCTTCCCACAGAATGAACCCAAACACTTGGGAGCTTGGACAATCCCCCGAGAGGAAGGCTCTTCCTCGGCCCCTGAAGCAACCCCTACCCTGAACGGCCACTGTGAACGCAACACCCAGAGACAAAAGCCTGAGCGACTGCCTCCCACTTGCCCTCCTTTGATATCCAGAGGATCTCCCCTCTCGGACTGGAGATCAGCCCTGCCATTACCTTGGCCCCTACCTGAGCCAAGTTTGCTTTTTCAGACATCTGTCCCCACAGCCCTGGCAAACACAGCCTCTAGGCTGGGTCCTCTGGAGCCATACCACAGGACCATGCCTGCTCTCTCCTGGGAAACTCTGTCCATTCCTTTGGCCACACACCTCCAGAATATGAGAAACCTCAAGGCCCCCGAGGACATACCATTACCGGGAGCCTCCCTGCACACACAGGGGCCTTCGGACTCAAGCGGAGCTGCTACCTCCATGAAGGCATGCACACCGATGTCAACAGAGATAGAAGGTTGAGCCGGACAGGCCCTTAGGCCCTAATCTCAACTCTTGCTTTGTTTTCCAGGTGTCACTCCTCAGAGGCTTTGGTTCGAAGAACAGGATATGGGGCTTTCCTGAGGCACTGAACAGAACTTCTCTCGTCTCCACATGGGAAGCTTCCTTGTTGGAGCCGTGTCAAACACCTCAGGTTGGAGAATCCTGCAGAGTCCCTGAGCCACCTCCACATTCCAAGGTCTCCCAGGCCACCAAGCCACAGTAGGACTCATCTTCAGGAGAGTCCATTTCAACTCTCCCCTCTGGGTAGCTCACCCAGGAGCCCGCAGATTGAGCCTGCCTTGTCCTGACTAAAGAGTGGGAATATGAGGTGGCGTTCCCAGGCATCCATGCTTAGACACCTGCTCTCGAGTCTTTCCGTATGGGGCCTCCTGGAACCATCCAATAGCACTCGACTTTCGTGCAGAAGGAAACCTTGAGGTTTGGAGTAGTTCACAAATCCCATCGTAGGCAAACCTTCCTGGCCTCATGAGGCCCCCACACCATTCAGGAAGAGGCCATGCTGGACAAAAACTCTAGCCTGAGGCACGTCTCAGAGTTGAAATGACCTCAGTGCAGGAGATCTCGATTCAGCCTCTCAGAGTGGGCCTGCCGTGCCATCGGTCCCAAACCTCACGCTAGCTTGTGTTTCCAGACTTCCTTCCTCACACTCCTGGCAAACAAGCCCTCCGGACGAGGAACTCCAGAACCACAACCCAGCCCAGGGTCTGCCCAAGGGAAGAAAAACGTTTCCCTGTGGGGCTCTCTCCAGAAAACCCAGATGAGGATCAACCTGCTCGGGCCTCGACGGTACCCGAACTGGATAGGCTGCTCTGGGCACTCATGCTCTGTCTGACACAGCCTGAAGCCAGACGTCCAGACAGACAAGGAGACAGCTGGCCGCACACCCAGCACTTCGGACACGCCATGGTCTTATGCCGTCACCTCTTCCTAACCTTGGTTTTCAGATATCTGAACCTAGACATTATATCAATTCTCCACACAGCTGGGTATCGCAAGCACAACACAGAACTCCTCCTTCCCCGTGGCTGTAAAGCTTGCTCTTGGCATGGAGTCACACCTTCAGGGTGGGAGAAACCTTCCTGGTCCCTGATGGCACGCCCAAACTTGAGGGCAGCTTGGGCACAAATTCACACTCTGACCCTCAGCATGAGCCCCATGTCAAAGAAAGGCCTGTCAGGGCCTGGGCCAAGAGCCCGCATATGGGGCTTGCGAAGCCCCTATGCACCCAATCCTCACCAGTGTTTGAGTTTTCCAGTCGCCCCGCCCGTACCTGGGGCTCTGCTCTGGAATCCCTTTCTTGGAGAGACACGTGAGCCAAACAACACGACTCCACCCTTCCCACAAAATGACCCCAAACTCTTGGGAGCTGGGACAAATCCCCAGAGAGGGATACTCGTCCACAGTCCCTGAGGCCACCCCTCCAATCCACGGCTATCTCGGACACAACATCCAGAGACAAAAGCCTGAAGGAACGCCTCCCACTCGCCCTAGTTTCAGAGGCCCAGGAGCTCCCTCTCGGGCTGTACATCCGGCCTGCCATACCCTAGGCGCCACTCATAAGCTGAGTTTGTGTTTTCAGACTTCTGTGCCCTCAGCCTGGACCCACACAACCGCCAGGCTAGGGCCTCTGGAGCCACAGCGAAAGATTGTGCCTGCCCTCTCCAAGGAAATTGTGCCCAATCCATTGACCACAACCCTACAGGTTAGGGAAAAGCTCCAAGGCCCCTGAGGCCATCAATAGTGTAGGCCACCCTGGACTAAGAGGGGCTCTCTGACACCAGCGGAGCAACTATCTCCACTTAGACTCTCAGACAGTGTCCCCAGAGACAGAAGGTTGAAATGGACAGGCCCCCAGGCCCTAATCTGAACCTTAGCTCTGGTTTCCATGTGTCCGTCCTCAGAGGTCTGTTTTCGTAGACCAGCACACGGGGCTTTTCTGAGGCACCAAACCAAACCTCTCTCGCCTCCACATGGGGAGCTTATTTACTGGGGATGTATCAAACCCTTCAGGTAGGAGAGTTCCGCAGGGCCACTGAACAACCAGCACATTCCAAGGTTTCCATGGACCCAAACGCACATTATGACGCATCCTCAGGAGAGGCCATTTCAACTCAGCCCCCTGGTTAGCGTGCCCCAGAGGCAGCAGATCAAACATATCTTGTGGCTAATGGCCAATGGGAATGCGAGGCATGCTGTACAGGGATCCATCCTTCGAACCGTGCTCTCCAGTCCTTCCGTATGGTATGTCCTGGAGCCATGCAACAGGACTCGAATGTCCCACAGAAGGAAACCTGGTGGTTTGGGGCAACCTCCAAACTCAGCGTGGGAAAACTTCCTTGGCCTCATGAGGCCCCCGCTTCATGAAGGTGCCATCATGGACACATACTCCAGCCTCAGCCAACGTCTGATCCTCAGCCTGACTTCAGATGCAGGAGATTTTGATTCAGCCTCTGCCTAGTGGGCCTGCTCTGCCCTTGGCTCCAATCCTCACTTTAGCTTGTGTTCCTAGACTTCCGTCCTCACACTCCTGGCCCACAAACCCTCCCTTCTGGGAATTCTGGGGCCACAATGAAGCACTCCGCCTGCCTCCCAGGAGAAAAACTTTGTCTATGGTGCTGCCCAGAAACCCCAAATGAGGATCAAACTGCTTGGCCCTCGGCAACACCCCAATTGCATAGGCTACCTTAAACACTGATGCTCTGTCGCAAATAGCCTGAGCCCAGACCTTCCAACAGACACCGACACAGCTGGCTGCACACCCAGCACATTGGACCCGCCACTGCCTTAGGCCACCATCCATTCCCAACCTGGGTTTTCAGTCATCAGAACCTAGACCTTATCTCCAATCCCTGCACAGGGCGGAACCTGATGCACAAGTCAGAACCCCTCCTTCCCCATGGCAAGAAACCTTGCTGCTGGCAGTGAGTCAAACCTTCAGTGTAGGAGAAAACGGCATGGCCCATGAGGCCACGCCCATGTGTGAGGGCCGCCTTGGGCACAAACACACATTGTGACCCTCAGCGTGAGTACCTTATTCAAGTAACGCCTCTCAGTGATTGGACCAAGAGCCCGCATATGTGGCTTGCCATGCCCATAGGCACGCAGGACTAACTAGATGGTGTGTATTCCAGTTGAGGGAACCCACTGCTGTGCTCTAGAGTCCCTCTCCTGGGGGGTCCCCTGTGGCAGAAAACAGTACTCTTCCCTTCCAACAGAATGAACCCAAACACTTGGGAGCTTGGACAATCCCCCGAGAGGAAGGCTCTTCCTCGGCCCCTGAAGCAACCCCTACCCTGAACGGCCACTGTGAACGCAACACCCAGAGACAAAAGCTTGAGCGACTGCCTCCCACTTGCCCTCCTTTGATATCCAGAGGATCTCCCCTCTCGGACTGGAGATCAGGCCTGCCATTACCTTGGCCCCTACCTGAGCCAAGTTTGCTTTTTCAGACATCTGTCCCCACAGCCCCGGCAAACACAGCCTCTAGGCTGGGTCCTCTGGAGCCATACCACAGGACCATGCCTGCTCTCTCCTGGGAAACTCTGTCCATTCCTTTGGCCACACACCTCCAGAATATGAGAAACCTCAAGGCCCCCGAGGACATACCATTACCGGGAGCCTCCCTGCACACACAGGGGCCTTCGGACACAAGCGGAGCTGCTACCTCCATGAAGGCATGCACACCGATGTCAACAGAGATAGAAGGTTGAGCCGGACAGGCCCTTAGGCCCTAATCTCAACTCTTGCTTTGTTTTCCAGGTGTCACTCCTCAGAGGCTTTGGTTCGAAGAACAGGATATGGGGCTTTCCTGAGGCACTGAACAGAACTTCTCTCGTCTCCACATGGGAAGCTTCCTTGTTGGAGCCGTGTCAAACACCTCAGGTTGGAGAATCCTGCAGAGTCCCTGAGCCACCTCCACATTCCAAGGTCTCCCAGGCCACCAAGCCACAGTAGGACTCATCTTCAGGAGAGTCCATTTCAACTCTCCCCTCTGGGTAGCTCACCCAGGAGCCCGCAGATTGAGCCTGCCTTGTCCTGACTAAAGAGTGGGAATATGAGGTGGCGTTCCCAGGCATCCATGCTTAGACACCTGCTCTCGAGTCTTTCCGTATGGGGCCTCCTGGAACCATCCAATAGCA
Source organism: Mustela nivalis (assembly GCF_964662115.1). NCBI lineage: Eukaryota > Metazoa > Chordata > Mammalia > Carnivora > Mustelidae > Mustela > Mustela nivalis. The sequence goes on along the minus strand of NW_028136454.1, from coordinate 849,846 downwards.
CTCGACTTTCGTGCAGAAGGAAACCTTGAGGTTTGGAGTAGTTCACAAATCCCATCGTAGGCAAACCTTCCTGGCCTCATGAGGCCCCCACACCATTCAGGAAGAGGCCATGCTGGACAAAAACTCTAGCCTGAGGCACGTCTCAGAGTTGAAATGACCTCAGTGCAGGAGATCTCGATTCAGCCTCTCAGAGTGGGCCTGCCGTGCCATCGGTCCCAAACCTCACGCTAGCTTGTGTTTCCAGACTTCCTTCCTCACACTCCTGGCAAACAAGCCCTCCGGACGAGGAACTCCAGAACCACAACCCAGCCCAGGGTCTGCCCAAGGGAAGAAAAACGTTTCCCTGTGGGGCTCTCTCCAGAAAACCCAGATGAGGATCAACCTGCTCGGGCCTCGACGGTACCCGAACTGGATAGGCTGCTCTGGGCACTCATGCTCTGTCTGACACAGCCTGAAGCCAGACGTCCAGACAGACAAGGAGACAGCTGGCCGCACACCCAGCACTTCGGACACGCCATGGTCTTATGCCGTCACCTCTTCCTAACCTTGGTTTTCAGATATCTGAACCTAGACATTATATCAATTCTCCACACAGCTGGGTATCGCAAGCACAACACAGAACTCCTCCTTCCCCGTGGCTGTAAAGCTTGCTCTTGGCATGGAGTCACACCTTCAGGGTGGGAGAAACCTTCCTGGTCCCTGATGGCACGCCCAAACTTGAGGGCAGCTTGGGCACAAATTCACACTCTGACCCTCAGCATGAGCCCCATGTCAAAGAAAGGCCTGTCAGGGCCTGGGCCAAGAGCCCGCATATGGGGCTTGCGAAGCCCCTATGCACCCAATCCTCACCAGTGTTTGAGTTTTCCAGTCGCCCCGCCCGTACCTGGGGCTCTGCTCTGGAATCCCTTTCTTGGAGAGACACGTGAGCCAAACAACACGACTCCACCCTTCCCACAAAATGACCCCAAACTCTTGGGAGCTGGGACAAATCCCCAGAGAGGGATACTCGTCCACAGTCCCTGAGGCCACCCCTCCAATCCACGGCTATCTCGGACACAACATCCAGAGACAAAAGCCTGAAGGAACGCCTCCCACTCGCCCTAGTTTCAGAGGCCCAGGAGCTCCCTCTCGGGCTGTACATCCGGCCTGCCATACCCTAGGCGCCACTCATAAGCTGAGTTTGTGTTTTCAGACTTCTGTGCCCTCAGCCTGGACCCACACAACCGCCAGGCTAGGGCCTCTGGAGCCACAGCGAAAGATTGTGCCTGCCCTCTCCAAGGAAATTGTGCCCAATCCATTGACCACAACCCTACAGGTTAGGGAAAAGCTCCAAGGCCCCTGAGGCCATCAATAGTGTAGGCCACCCTGGACTAAGAGGGGCTCTCTGACACCAGCGGAGCAACTATCTCCACTTAGACTCTCAGACAGTGTCCCCAGAGACAGAAGGTTGAAATGGACAGGCCCCCAGGCCCTAATCTGAACCTTAGCTCTGGTTTCCATGTGTCCGTCCTCAGAGGTCTGTTTTCGTAGACCAGCACACGGGGCTTTTCTGAGGCACCAAACCAAACCTCTCTCGCCTCCACATGGGGAGCTTATTTACTGGGGATGTATCAAACCCTTCAGGTAGGAGAGTTCCGCAGGGCCACTGAACAACCAGCACATTCCAAGGTTTCCATGGACCCAAACGCACATTATGACGCATCCTCAGGAGAGGCCATTTCAACTCAGCCCCCTGGTTAGCGTGCCCCAGAGGCAGCAGATCAAACATATCTTGTGGCTAATGGCCAATGGGAATGCGAGGCATGCTGTACAGGGATCCATCCTTCGAACCGTGCTCTCCAGTCCTTCCGTATGGTATGTCCTGGAGCCATGCAACAGGACTCGAATGTCCCACAGAAGGAAACCTGGTGGTTTGGGGCAACCTCCAAACTCAGCGTGGGAAAACTTCCTTGGCCTCATGAGGCCCCCGCTTCATGAAGGTGCCATCATGGACACATACTCCAGCCTCAGCCAACGTCTGATCCTCAGCCTGACTTCAGATGCAGGAGATTTTGATTCAGCCTCTGCCTAGTGGGCCTGCTCTGCCCTTGGCTCCAATCCTCACTTTAGCTTGTGTTCCTAGACTTCCGTCCTCACACTCCTGGCCCACAAACCCTCCCTTCTGGGAATTCTGGGGCCACAATGAAGCACTCCGCCTGCCTCCCAGGAGAAAAACTTTGTCTATGGTGCTGCCCAGAAACCCCAAATGAGGATCAAACTGCTTGGCCCTCGGCAACACCCCAATTGCATAGGCTACCTTAAACACTGATGCTCTGTCGCAAATAGCCTGAGCCCAGACCTTCCAACAGACACCGACACAGCTGGCTGCACACCCAGCACATTGGACCCGCCACTGCCTTAGGCCACCATCCATTCCCAACCTGGGTTTTCAGTCATCAGAACCTAGACCTTATCTCCAATCCCTGCACAGGGCGGAACCTGATGCACAAGTCAGAACCCCTCCTTCCCCATGGCAAGAAACCTTGCTGCTGGCAGTGAGTCAAACCTTCAGTGTAGGAGAAAACGGCATGGCCCATGAGGCCACGCCCATGTGTGAGGGCCGCCTTGGGCACAAACACACATTGTGACCCTCAGCGTGAGTACCTTATTCAAGTAACGCCTCTCAGTGATTGGACCAAGAGCCCGCATATGTGGCTTGCCATGCCCATAGGCACGCAGGACTAACTAGATGGTGTGTATTCCAGTTGAGGGAACCCACTGCTGTGCTCTAGAGTCCCTCTCCTGGGGGGTCTCCTGTGGCAGGAAACAGTACTCTTCCCGTCCCACAGAATGAACCCAAACACTTGGGAGATGGACAATCCCCCGAGAGGAAGGCTCTTCCTCGGCCCCTGAAGCAACCCCTACCCTGAACGGCCACTGTGAACGCAACACCCAGAGACAAAAGCCTGAGGGACTGCCTCCCACTTGCCCTCCTTTGATATCCAGAGGATCTCCCCTCTCGGACTGGAGATCAGGCCTGCCATTACCTTGGCCCCTACCTGAGCCAAGTTTGCTTTTTCAGACATCTGTCCCCACAGCCCTGGCAAACACAGCCTCTAGGCTGGGTCCTCTGGAGCCATACCACAGGACCATGCCTGCTCTCTCCTGGGTAACTCTGTCCATTCCTTTGGCCACACACCTCCAGAATATGAGAAACCTCAAGGCCCCCGAGGACATACCATTACCGGGAGCCTCCCTGCACACACAGGGGCCTTCGGACACAAGCGGAGCTGCTACCTCCATGAAGGCATGCACACCGATGTCAACAGAGATAGAAGGTTGAGCCGGACAGGCCCTTAGGCCCTAATCTCAACTCTTGCTTTGTTTTCCAGGTGTCACTCCTCAGAGGCTTTGGTTCGAAGAACAGGATATGGGGCTTTCCTGAGGCACTGAACAGAACTTCTCTCGTCTCCACATGGGAAGCTTCCTTGTTGGAGCCGTGTCAAACACCTCAGGTTGGAGAATCCTGCAGAGTCCCTGAGCCACCTCCACATTCCAAGGTCTCCCAGGCCACCAAGCCACAGTAGGACTCATCTTCAGGAGAGTCCATTTCAACTCTCCCCTCTGGGTAGCTCACCCAGGAGCCCGCAGATTGAGCCTGCCTTGTCCTGACTAAAGAGTGGGAATATGAGGTGGCGTTTCCAGGCATCCATGCTTAGACACCTGCTCTCGAGTCTTTCCGTATGGGGCCTCCTGGAACCATCCAATAGCACTCGACTTTCGTGCAGAAGGAAACCTTGAGGTTTGGAGTAGTTCACAAATCCCATCGTAGGCAAACCTTCCTGGCCTCATGAGGCCCCCACACCATTCAGGAAGAGGCCATGCTGGACAAAAACTCTAGCCTGAGGCACGTCTCAGAGTTGAAATGACCTCAGTGCAGGAGATCTCGATTCAGCCTCTCAGAGTGGGCCTGCCGTGCCATCGGTCCCAAACCTCACGCTAGCTTGTGTTTCCAGACTTCCTTCCTCACACTCCTGGCAAACAAGCCCTCCGGACGAGGAACTCCAGAACCACAACCCAGCCCAGGGTCTGCCCAAGGGAAGAAAAACGTTTCCCTGTGGGGCTCTCTCCAGAAAACCCAGATGAGGATCAACCTGCTCGGGCCTCGACGGTACCCGAACTGGATAGGCTGCTCTGGGCACTCATGCTCTGTCTGACACAGCCTGAAGCCAGACGTCCAGACAGACAAGGAGACAGCTGGCCGCACACCCAGCACTTCGGACACGCCATGGTCTTATGCCGTCACCTCTTCCTAACCTTGGTTTTCAGATATCTGAACCTAGACATTATATCAATTCTCCACACAGCTGGGTATCGCAAGCACAACACAGAACTCCTCCTTCCCCGTGGCTGTAAAGCTTGCTCTTGGCATGGAGTCACACCTTCAGGGTGGGAGAAAACTTCCTGGTCCCTGATGGCACGCCCAAACTTGAGGGCAGCTTGGGCACAAATTCACACTCTGACCCTCAGCATGAGCCCCATGTCAAAGAAAGGCCTGTCAGGGCCTGGGCCAAGAGCCCGCATATGGGGCTTGCGAAGCCCCTATGCACCCAATCCTCACCAGTGTTTGAGTTTTCCAGTCGCCCCGCCCGTACCTGGGGCTCTGCTCTGGAATCCCTTTCTTGGAGAGACACGTGAGCCAGACAACACGACTCCACCCTTCCCACAAAATGACCCCAAACTCTTGGGAGCTGGGACAAATCCCCAGAGAGGGATACTCGTCCACAGTCCCTGAGGCCACCCCTCCAATCCACGGCTATCTCGGACACAACATCCAGAGACAAAAGCCTGAAGGAACGCCTCCCACTCGCCCTAGTTTCAGAGGCCCAGGAGCTCCCTCTCGGGCTGTACATCCGGCCTGCCATACCCTAGGCGCCACTCATAAGCTGAGTTTGTGTTTTCAGACTTCTGTGCCCTCAGCCTGGACCCACACAACCGCCAGGCTAGGGCCTCTGGAGCCACAGCGAAAGATTGTGCCTGCCCTCTCCAAGGAAATTGTGCCCAATCCATTGACCACAACCCTACAGGTTAGGGAAAAGCTCCAAGGCCCCTGAGGCCATCAATAGTGTAGGCCACCCTGGACTAAGAGGGGCTCTCTGACACCAGCGGAGCAACTATCTTCACTTAGACTCTCAGACAGTGTCCCCAGAGACAGAAGGTTGAAATGGACAGGCCCCCAGGCCCTAATCTGAACCTTAGCTCTGGTTTCCATGTGTCCGTCCTCAGAGGTCTGTTTTCGTAGACCAGCACACGGGGCTTTTCTGAGGCACCAAACCAAACCTCTCTCGCCTCCACATGGGGAGCTTTTTTACTGGGGATGTATCAAACCCTTCAGGTAGGAGAGTTCCGCAGGGCCACTGAACAACCAGCACATTCCAAGGTTTCCATGGACCCAAACGCACATTATGACGCATCCTCAGGAGAGGCCATTTCAACTCAGCCCCCTGGTTAGCGTGCCCCAGAGGCAGCAGATCAAACATATCTTGTGGCTAATGGCCAATGGGAATGCGAGGCATGCTGTACAGGGATCCATCCTTCGAACCGTGCTCTCCAGTCCTTCCGTATGGTATGTCCTGGAGCCATGCAACAGGACTCGAATGTCCCACAGAAGGAAACCTGGTGGTTTGGGGCAACCTCCAAACTCAGCGTGGGAAAACTTCCTTGGCCTCATGAGGCCCCCGCTTCATGAAGGTGCCATCATGGACACATACTCCAGCCTCAGCCAACGTCTGATCCTCAGCCTGACTTCAGATGCAGGAGATTTTGATTCAGCCTCTGCCTAGTGGGCCTGCTCTGCCCTTGGCTCCAATCCTCACTTTAGCTTGTGTTCCTAGACTTCCGTCCTCACACTCCTGGCCCACAAACCCTCCCTTCTGGGAATTCTGGGGCCACAATGAAGCACTCCGCCTGCCTCCCAGGAGAAAAACATTGTCTATGGTGCTGCCCAGAAACCCCAAATGAGGATCAAACTGCTTGGCCCTCGGCAACACCCCAATTGCATAGGCTACCTTAAACACTGATGCTCTGTCGCAAATAGCCTGAGCCCAGACCTTCCAACAGACACCGACACAGCTGGCTGCACACCCAGCACATTGGACCCGCCACTGCCTTAGGCCACCATCCATTCCCAACCTGGGTTTTCAGTCATCAGAACCTAGACCTTATCTCCAATCCCTGCACAGGGCGGAACCTGATGCACAAGTCAGAACCCCTCCTTCCCCATGGCAAGAAACCTTGCTGCTGGCAGTGAGTCAAACCTTCAGTGTAGGAGAAAACGGCATGGCCCATGAGGCCACGCCCATGTGTGAGGGCCGCCTTGGGCACAAACACACATTGTGACCCTCAGCGTGAGTACCTTATTCAAGTAACGCCTCTCAGTGATTGGACCAAGAGCCCGCATATGTGGCTTGCCATGCCCATAGGCACGCAGGACTAACTAGATGGTGTGTATTCCAGTTGAGGGAACCCACTGCTGTGCTCTAGAGTCCCTCTCCTGGGGGGTCCCCTGTGGCAGAAAACAGTACTCTTCCCTTCCCACAGAATGAACCCAAACACTTGGGAGCTTGGACAATCCCCCGAGAGGAAGGCTCTTCCTCGGCCCCTGAAGCAACCCCTACCCTGAACGGCCACTGTGAACGCAACACCCAGAGACAAAAGCCTGAGCGACTGCCTCCCACTTGCCCTCCTTTGATATCCAGAGGATCTCCCCTCTCGGACTGGAGATCAGGCCTGCCATTACCTTGGCCCCTACCTGAGCCAAGTTTGCTTTTTCAGACATCTGTCCCCACAGCCCTGGCAAACACAGCCTCTAGGCTGGGTCCTCTGGAGCCATACCACAGGACCATGCCTGCTCTCTCCTGGGAAACTCTGTCCATTCCTTTGGCCACACACCTCCAGAATATGAGAAACCTCAAGGCCCCCGAGGACATACCATTACCGGGAGCCTCCCTGCACACACAGGGGCCTTCGGACACAAGCGGAGCTGCTACCTCCATGAAGGCATGCACACCGATGTCAACAGAGATAGAAGGTTGAGCCGGACAGGCCCTTAGGCCCTAATCTCAACTCTTGCTTTGTTTTCCAGGTGTCACTCCTCAGAGGCTTTGGTTCGAAGAACAGGATATGGGGCTTTCCTGAGGCACTGAACAGAACTTCTCTCGTCTCCACATGGGAAGCTTCCTTGTTGGAGCCGTGTCAAACACCTCAGGTTGGAGAATCCTGCAGAGTCCCTGAGCCACCTCCACATTCCAAGGTCTCCCAGGCCACCAAGCCACAGTAGGACTCATCTTCAGGAGAGTCCATTTCAACTCTCCCCTCTGGGTAGCTCACCCAGGAGCCCGCAGATTGAGCCTGCCTTGTCCTGACTAAAGAGTGGGAATATGAGGTGGCGTTCCCAGGCATCCATGCTTAGACACCTGCTCTCGAGTCTTTCCGTATGGGGCCTCCTGGAACCATCCAATAGCACTCGACTTTCGTGCAGAAGGAAACCTTGAGGTTTGGAGTAGTTCACAAATCCCATCGTAGGCAAACCTTCCTGGCCTCATGAGGCCCCCACACCATTCAGGAAGAGGCCATGCTGGACAAAAACTCTAGCCTGAGGCACGTCTCAGAGTTGAAATGACCTCAGTGCAGGAGATCTCGATTCAGCCTCTCAGAGTGGGCCTGCCGTGCCATCGGTCCCAAACCTCACGCTAGCTTGTGTTTCCAGACTTCCTTCCTCACACTCCTGGCAAACAAGCCCTCCGGACTAGGAACTCCAGAACCACAACCCAGCCCAGGGTCTGCCCAAGGGAAGAAAAACGTTTCCCTGTGGGGCTCTCTCCAGAAAACCCAGATGAGGATCAACCTGCTCGGGCCTCGACGGTACCCGAACTGGATAGGCTGCTCTGGGCACTCATGCTCTGTCTGACACAGCCTGAAGCCAGACGTCCAGACAGACAAGGAGACAGCTGGCCGCACACCCAGCACTTCGGACACGCCATGGTCTTATGCCGTCACCTCTTCCTAACCTTGGTTTTCAGATATCTGAACCTAGACATTATATCAATTCTCCACACAGCTGGGTATCGCAAGCACAACACAGAACTCCTCCTTCCCCGTGGCTGTAAAGCTTGCTCTTGGCATGGAGTCACACCTTCAGGGTGGGAGAAACCTTCCTGGTCCCTGATGGCACGCCCAAACTTGAGGGCTGCTTGGGCACAAATTCACACTCTGACCCTCAGCATGAGCCCCATGTCAAAGAAAGGCCTGTCAGGGCCTGGGCCAAGAGCCCGCATATGGGGCTTGCCAAGCCCCTATGCACCCAATCCTCACCAGTGTTTGAGTTTTCCAGTCCCCCTGCCCGTACCTGGGGCTCTGCTCTGGAATCCCTTTCCTGGAGAGACACGTGAGCCAGACAACACGACTCCACCCTTCCCACAAAATGACCCCAAACTCTTGGGAGCTGGGACAAATCCCCAGAGAGGGATACTCGTCCACAGTCCCTGAGGCCACCCCTCCAATCCACGGCTATCTCGGACACAACATCCAGAGACAAAAGCCTGAAGGAACGCCTCGCACTCGCCCTAGTTTCAGAGGCCCAGGAGCTCCCTCTCCGGCTGTACATCCGGCCTGCCATACCCTAGGCGCCACTCATAAGCTGAGTTTGTGTTTTCAGACTTCTGTGCCCTCAGCCTGGACCCACACAACCGCCAGGCTAGGGCCTCTGGAGACACAGCGAAAGATTGTGCCTGCCCTCTCCAAGGAAATTGTGCCCAATCCATTGACCACAACCCTACAGGTTAGGGAAAAGCTCCAAGGCCCCTGAGGCCATCAATAGTGTAGGCCACCCTGGACTAAGAGGGGCTCTCTGACACCAGCGGAGCAACTATCTCCACTTAGACTCTCAGACAGTGTCCCCAGAGACAGAAGGTTGAAATGGACAGGCCCCCAGGCCCTAATCTGAACCTTAGCTCTGGTTTCCATGTGTCCGTCCTCAGAGGTCTGTTTTCGTAGACCAGCACACGGGGCTTTTCTGAGGCACCAAACCAAACCTCTCTCGCCTCCACATGGGGAGCTTACTTACTGGGGATGTATCAAACCCTTCAGGTAGGAGAGTTCCGCAGGGCCACTGAACAACCAGCACATTCCAAGGTTTCCATGGACCCAAACGCACATTATGACGCATCCTCAGGAGAGGCCATTTCAACTCAGCCCCCTGGTTAGCGTGCCCCAGAGGCAGCAGATCAAACATATCTTGTGGCTAATGGCCAATGGGAATGCGAGGCATGCTGTACAGGGATCCATCCTTCGAACCGTGCTCTCCAGTCCTTCCGTATGGTATGTCCTGGAGCCATGCAACAGGACTCGAATGTCCCACAGAAGGAAACCTGGTGGTTTGGGGCAACCTCCAAACTCAGCGTGGGAAAACTTCCTTGGCCTCATGAGGCCCCCGCTTCATGAAGGTGCCATCATGGACACATACTCCAGCCTCAGCCAACGTCTGATCCTCAGCCTGACTTCAGATGCAGGAGATTTTGATTCAGCCTCTGCCTAGTGGGCCTGCTCTGCCCTTGGCTCCAATCCTCACTTTAGCTTGTGTTCCTAGACTTCCGTCCTCACACTCCTGGCCCACAAACCCTCCCTTCTGGGAATTCTGGGGCCACAATGAAGCACTCCGCCTGCCTCCCAGGAGAAAAACTTTGTCTATGGTGCTGCCCACGAACCCCAAATGAGGATCAAACTGCTTGGCCCTCGGTAACACCCCAATTGCATAGGCTACCTTAAACACTGATGCTCTGTCGCAAATAGCCTGAGCCCAGACCTTCCAACAGACACCGACACAGCTGGCTGCACACCCAGCACATTGGACCCGCCACTGCCTTAGGCCACCATCCATTCCCAACCTGGGTTTTCAGTCATCAGAACCTAGACCTTATCTCCAATCCCTGCACAGGGCGGAACCTGATGCACAAGTCAGAACCCCTCCTTCCCCATGGCAAGAAACCTTGCTGCTGGCAGTGAGTCAAACCTTCAGTGTAGGAGAAAACGGCATGGCCCATGAGGCCACGCCCATGTGTGAGGGCCGCCTTGGGCACAAACACACATTGTGACCCTCAGCGTGAGTACCTTATTCAAGTAACGCCTCTCAGTGATTGGACCAAGAGCCCGCATATGTGGCTTGCCATGCCCATAGGCACGCAGGACTAACTAGATGGTGTGTATTCCAGTTGAGGGAACCCACTGCTGTGCTCTAGAGTCCCTCTCCTGGGGGGTCCCCTGTGGCAGAAAACAGTACTCTTCCCTTCCCACAGAATGAACCCAAACACTTGGGAGCTTGGACAATCCCCCGAGAGGAAGGCTCTTCCTCGGCCCCTGAAGCAACCCCTACCCTGAACGGCCACTGTGAACGCAACACCCAGAGACAAAAGCCTGAGCGACTGCCTCCCACTTGCCCTCCTTTGATATCCAGAGGATCTCCCCTCTCGGACTGGAGATCAGGCCTGCCATTACCTTGGCCCCTACCTGAGCCAAGTTTGCTTTTTCAGACATCTGTCCCCACAGCCCTGGCAAACACAGCCTCTAGGCTGGGTCCTCTGGAGCCATACCACAGGACCATGCCTGCTCTCTCCTGGGAAACTCTGTCCATTCCTTTGGCCACACACCTCCAGAATATGAGAAACCTCAAGGCCCCCGAGGACATACCATTACCGGGAGCCTCCCTGCACACACAGGGGCCTTCGGACACAAGCGGAGCTGCTACCTCCATGAAGGCATGCACACAGATGTCAACAGAGATAGAAGGTTGAGCCGGACAGGCCCTTAGGCCCTAATCTCAACTCTTGCTTTGTTTTCCAGGTGTCACTCCTCAGAGGCTTTGGTTCGAAGAACAGGATATGGGGCTTTCCTGAGGCACTGAACAGAACTTCTCTCGTCTCCACATGGGAAGCTTCCTTGTTGGAGCCGTGTCAAACACCTCAGGTTGGAGAATCCTGCAGAGTCCCTGAGCCACCTCCACATTCCAAGGTCTCCCAGGCCACCAAGCCACAGTAGGACTCATCTTCAGGAGAGTCCATTTCAACTCTCCCCTCTGGGTAGCTCACCCAGGAGCCCGCAGATTGAGCCTGCCTTGTCCTGACTAAAGAGTGGGAATATGAGGTGGCGTTCCCAGGCATCCATGCTTAGACACCTGCTCTCGAGTCTTTCCGTATGGGGCCTCCTGGAACCATCCAATAGCACTCGACTTTCGTGCAGAAGGAAACCTTGAGGTTTGGAGTAGTTCACAAATCCCATCGTAGGCAAACCTTCCTGGCCTCATGAGGCCCCCACACCATTCAGGAAGAGGCCATGCTGGACAAAAACTCTAGCCTGAGGCACGTCTCAGAGTTGAAATGACCTCAGTGCAGGAGATCTCGATTCAGCCTCTCAGAGTGGGCCTGCCGTGCCATCGGTCCCAAACCTCACGCTAGCTTGTGTTTCCAGACTTCCTTCCTCACACTCCTGGCAAAAAAGCCCTCCGGACTAGGAACTCCAGAACCACAACCCAGCCCAGGGTCTGCCCAAGGGAAGAAAAACGTTTCCCTGTGGGGCTCTCTCCAGAAAACCCAGATGAGGATCAACCTGCTCGGGCCTCGACGGTACCCGAACTGGATAGGCTGCTCTGGGCACTCATGCTCTGTCTGACACAGCCTTAAGCCAGACGTCCAGACAGACAAGGAGACAGCTGGCCGCACACCCAGCACTTCGGACACGCCATGGTCTTATGCCGTCACCTCTTCCTAACCTTGGTTTTCAGATATCTGAACCTAGACATTATATCAATTCTCCACACAGCTGGGTATCGCAAGCACAACACAGAACTCCTCCTTCCCCGTGGCTGTAAAGCTTGCTCTTGGCATGGAGTCACACCTTCAGGGTGGGAGAAACCTTCCTGGTCCCTGATGCCACGCCCAAACTTGAGTGCTGCTTGGGCACAAATTCACACTCTGACCCTCAGCATGAGCCCCATGTCAAAGAAAGGCCTGTCAGGGCCTGGGCCAAGAGCCCGCATATGGGGCTTGCCAAGCCCATCCTCATGGGCTTGCATTGCTTGCCATGCACCCAATCCTCACCAGTGTTTGAGTTTTCCAGTCGCCCCGCCCGTACCTGGGACTCTGCTCTGGAATCCCTTTCTTGGAGAGACAGGTGAGCCAGACAACACGACTCCACCCTTCCCACAAAATGACCCCAAACTCTTGGGAGCTGGGACAAATCCCCAGAGAGGGATACTCGTCCACAGTCCCTGAGGCCACCCCTCCAATCCACGGCTATCTCGGACACAACATCCAGAGACAAAAGCCTGAAGGAACGCCTCCCACTCGCCCTTGTTTCAGAGGCCCAGGAGCTCCCTCTCGGGCTGTACATCCGGCCTGCCATACCCTAGGCGCCACTCATAAGCTGAGTTTGTGTTTTCAGACTTCTGTGCCCTCAGCCTGGACCCACACAACCGCCAGGCTAGGGCCTCTGGAGCCACAGCGAAAGATTGTGCCTGCCCTCTCCAAGGAAATTGTGCCCAATCCATTGACCACAACCCTACAGGTTAGGGAAAAGCTCCAAGGCCCCTGAGGCCATCAATAGTGTAGGCCACCCTGGACTAAGAGGGGCTCTCTGACACCAGCGGAGCAACTATCTCCACTTAGACTCTCAGACAGTGTCCCCAGAGACAGAAGGTTGAAATGGACAGGCCCCCAGGCCCTAATCTGAACCTTAGCTCTGGTTTCCATGTGTCCGTCCTCAGAGGTCTGTTTTCGTAGACCAGCACACGGGGCTTTTCTGAGGCACCAAACCAAACCTCTCTCGCCTCCACATGGGGAGCTTACTTACTGGGGATGTATCAAACCCTTCAGGTAGGAGAGTTCCGCAGGGCCACTGAACAACCAGCACATTCCAAGGTTTCCATGGACCCAAACGCACATTATGACGCATCCTCAGGAGAGGCCATTTCAACTCAGCCCCCTGGTTAGCGTGCCCCAGAGGCAGCAGATCAAACATATCTTGTGGCTAATGGCCAATGGGAATGCGAGGCATGCTGTACAGGGATCCATCCTTCGAACCGTGCTCTCCAGTCCTTCCGTATGGTATGTCCTGGAGCCATGCAACAGGACTCGAATGTCCCACAGAAGGAAACCTGGTGGTTTGGAGCAACCTCCAAACTCAGCGTGGGAAAACTTCCTTGGCCTCATGAGGCCCCCGCTTCATGAAGGTGCCATCATGGACACATACTCCAGCCTCAACCAACGTCTGATCCTCAGCCTGACTTCAGATGCAGGAGATTTTGATTCAGCCTCTGCCTAGTGGGCCTGCTCTGCCCTTGGCTCCAATCCTCACTTTAGCTTGTGTTCCTAGACTTCCGTCCTCACACTCCTGGCCCACAAACCCTCCCTTCTGGGAATTCTGGGGCCACAATGAAGCACTCCGCCTGCCTCCCAGGAGAAAAACTTTGTCTATGGTGCTGCCCAGAAACCCCAAATGAGGATCAAACTGCTTGGCCCTCGGCAACACCCCAATTGCATAGGCTACCTTAAACACTGATGCTCTGTCGCAAATAGCCTGAGCCCAGACCTTCCAACAGACACCGACACAGCTGGCTGCACACCCAGCACATTGGACCCGCCACTGCCTTAGGCCACCATCCATTCCCAACCTGGGTTTTCAGTCATCAGAACCTAGACCTTATCTCCAATCCCTGCACAGGGCGGAACCTGATGCACAAGTCAGAACCCCTCCTTCCCCATGGCAAGAAACCTTGCTGCTGGCAGTGAGTCAAACCTTCAGTGTAGGAGAAAACGGCATGGCCCATGAGGCCACGCCCATGTGTGAGGGCCGCCTTGGGCACAAACACACATTGTGACCCTCAGCGTGAGTACCTTATTCAAGTAACGCCTCTCAGTGATTGGACCAAGAGCCCGCATATGTGGCTTGCCATGCCCATAGGCACGCAGGACTAACTAGATGGTGTGTATTCCAGTTGAGGGAACCCACTGCTGTGCTCTAGAGTCCCTCTCCTGGGGGGTCCCCTGTGGCAGAAAACAGTACTCTTCCCTTCCCACAGAATGAACCCAAACACTTGGGAGCTTGGACAATCCCCCGAGAGGAAGGCTCTTCCTCGGCCCCTGAAGCAACCCCTACCCTGAACGGCCACTGTGAACGCAACACCCAGAGACAAAAGCCTGAGCGACTGCCTCCCACTTGCCCTCCTTTGATATCCAGAGGATCTCCCCTCTCGGACTGGAGATCAGGCCTGCCATTACCTTGGCCCCTACCTGAGCCAAGTTTGCTTTTTCAGACATCTGTCCCCACAGCCCTGGCAAACACAGCCTCTAGGCTGGGTCCTCTGGAGCCATACCACAGGACCATGCCTGCTCTCTCCTGGGAAACTCTGTCCATTCCTTTGGCCACACACCTCCAGAATATGAGAAACCTCAAGGCCCCCGAGGACATACCATTACCGGGAGCCTCCCTGCACACACAGGGGCCTTCGGACACAAGCTGAGCTGCTACCTCCATGAAGGCATGCACACAGATGTCAACAGAGATAGAAGGTTGAGCCCGACAGGCCCTTAGGCCCTAATCTCAACTCTTGCTTTGTTTTCCAGGTGTCACTCCTCAGAGGCTTTGGTTCGAAGAACAGGATATGGGGCTTTCCTGAGGCACTGAACAGAACTTCTCTCGTCTCCACATGGGAAGCTTCCTTGTTGGAGCCGTGTCAAACACCTCAGGTTGGAGAATCCTGCAGAGTCCCTGAGCCACCTCCACATTCCAAGGTCTCCCAGGCCACCAAGCCACAGTAGGACTCATCTTCAGGAGAGTCCATTTCAACTCTCCCCTCTGGGTAGCTCACCCAGGAGCCCGCAGATTGAGCCTGCCTTGTCCTGACTAAAGAGTGGGAATATGAGGTGGCGTTCCCAGGCATCCATGCTTAGACACCTGCTCTCGAGTCTTTCCGTATGGGGCCTCCTGGAACCATCCAATAGCACTCGACTTTCGTGCAGAAGGAAACCTTGAGGTTTGGAGTAGTTCACAAATCCCATCGTAGGCAAACCTTCCTGGCCTCATGAGGCCCCCACACCATTCAGGAAGAGGCCATGCTGGACAAAAACTCTAGCCTGAGGCACGTCTCAGAGTTGAAATGACCTCAGTGCAGGAGATCTCGATTCAGCCTCTCAGAGTGGGCCTGCCGTGCCATCGGTCCCAAACCTCACGCTAGCTTGTGTTTCCAGACTTCCTTCCTCACACTCCTGGCAAACAAGCCCTCCGGACGAGGAACTCCAGAACCACAACCCAGCCCAGGGTCTGCCCAAGGGAAGAAAAACGTTTCCCTGTGGGGCTCTCTCCAGAAAACCCAGATGAGGATCAACCTGCTCGGGCCTCGACGGTACCCGAACTGGATAGGCTGCTCTGGGCACTCATGCTCTGTCTGACACAGCCTGAAGCCAGACGTCCAGACAGACAAGGAGACAGCTGGCCGCACACCCAGCACTTCGGACACGCCATGGTCTTATGCCGTCACCTCTTCCTAACCTTGGTTTTCAGATATCTGAACCTAGACATTATATCAATTCTCCACACAGCTGGGTATCGCAAGCACAACACAGAACTCCTCCTTCCCCGTGGCTGTAAAGCTTGCTCTTGGCATGGAGTCACACCTTCAGGGTGGGAGAAACCTTCCTGGTCCCTGATGCCACGCCCAAACTTGAGTGCTGCTTGGGCACAAATTCACACTCTGACCCTCAGCATGAGCCCCATGTCAAAGAAAGGCCTGTCAGGGCCTGGGCCAAGAGCCCGCATATGGGGCTTGCCAAGCCCCTATGCACCCAATCCTCACCAGTGTTTGAGTTTTCCAGTCGCCCCGCCCGTACCTGGGGCTCTGCTCTGGAATCCCTTTCTTGGAGAGACACATGAGCCAGACAACACGACTCCACCCTTCCCACAAAATGACCCCAAACTCTTGGGAGCTGGGACAAATCCCCAGAGAGGGATACTCGTCCACAGTCCCTGAGGCCACCCCTCCAATCCACGGCTATCTCGGACACAACATCCAGAGACAAAAGCCTGAAGGAACGCCTCCCACTCGCCCTTGTTTCAGAGGCCCAGGAGCTCCCTCTCGGGCTGTACATCCGGCCTGCCATACCCTAGGCGCCACTCATAAGCTGAGTTTGTGTTTTCAGACTTCTGTGCCCTCAGCCTGGACCCACACAACCGCCAGGCTAGGGCCTCTGGAGCCACAGCGAAAGATTGTGCCTGCCCTCTCCAAGGAAATTGTGCCCAATCCATTGACCACAACCCTACAGGTTAGGGAATAGCTCCAAGGCCCCTGAGGCCATCAATAGTGTAGGCCACCCTGGACTAAGAGGGGCTCTCTGACACCAGCGGAGCAACTATCTCCACTTAGACTCTCAGACAGTGTCCCCAGAGACAGAAGGTTGAAATGGACAGGCCCCCAGGCCCTAATCTGAACCTTAGCTCTGGTTTCCATGTGTCCGTCCTCAGAGGTCTGTTTTCGTAGACCAGCACACGGGGCTTTTCTGAGGCACCAAACCAAACCTCTCTCGCCTCCACATGGGGAGCTTACTTACTGGGGATGTATCAAACCCTTCAGGTAGGAGAGTTCCGCAGGGCCACTGAACAACCAGCACATTCCAAGGTCTCCATGGACCCAAACGCACATTATGACGCATCCTCAGGAGAGGCCATTTCAACTCAGCCCCCTGGTTAGCGTGCCCCAGAGGCAGCAGATCAAACATATCTTGTGGCTAATGGCCAATGGGAATGCGAGGCATGCTGTACAGGGATCCATCCTTCGAACCGTGCTCTCCAGTCCTTCCGTATGGTATGTCCTGGAGCCATGCAACAGGACTCGAATGTCCCACAGAAGGAAACCTGGTGGTTTGGGGCAACCTCCAAACTCAGCGTGGGAAAACTTCCTTGGCCTCATGAGGCCCCCGCTTCATGAAGGTGCCATCATGGACACATACTCCAGCCTCAGCCAACGTCTGATCCTCAGCCTGACTTCAGATGCAGGAGATTTTGATTCAGCCTCTGCCTAGTGGGCCTGCTCTGCCCTTGGCTCCAATCCTCACTTTAGCTTGTGTTCCTAGACTTCCGTCCTCACACTCCTGGCCCACAAACCCTCCCTTCTGGGAATTCTGGGGCCACAATGAAGCACTCCGCCTGCCTCCCAGGAGAAAAACTTTGTCTATGGTGCTGCCCAGAAACCCCAAATGAGGATCAAACTGCTTGGCCCTCGGCAACACCCCAATTGCATAGGCTACCTTAAACACTGATGCTCTGTCGCAAATAGCCTGAGCCCAGACCTTCCAACAGACACCGACACAGCTGGCTGCACACCCAGCACATTGGAACCGCCACTGCCTTAGGCCACCATCCATTCCCAACCTGGGTTTTCAGTCATCAGAACCTAGACCTTATCTCCAATCCCTGCACAGGGGGGAACCTGATGCACAAGTCAGAACCCCTCCTTCCCCATGGCAAGAAACCTTGCTGCTGGCAGTGAGTCAAACCTTCAGTGTAGGAGAAAACGGCATGGCCCATGAGGCCACGCCCATGTGTGAGGGCCGCCTTGGGCACAAACACACATTGTGTCCCTCAGTACCTTATTCAAGTAACGCCTCTCAGTGATTGGACCAAGAGCCCGCATATGTGGCTTGCCATGCCCATAGGCACGCAGGACTAACTAGATGGTGTGTATTCCAGTTGAGGGAACCCACTGCTGTGCTCTAGAGTCCCTCTCCTGGGGGGTCCCCTGTGGCAGAAAACAGTACTCTTCCCTTCCCACAGAATGAACCCAAACACTTGGGAGCTTGGAAAATCCCCCCGAGAGGAAGGCTCTTCCTCGGCCCCTGAAGCAACCCCTACCCTGAACGGCCACTGTGAACGCAACACCCAGAGACAAAAGCCTGAGCGACTGCCTCCCACTTGCCCTCCTTTGATATCCAGAGGATCTCCCCTCTCGGACTGGAGATCAGCCCTGCCATTACCTTGGCCCCTACCTGAGCCAAGTTTGCTTTTTCAGACATCTGTCCCCACAGCCCTGGCAAACACAGCCTCTAGGCTGGGTCCTCTGGAGCCATACCACAGGACCATGCCTGCTCTCTCCTGGGAAACTCTGTCCATTCCTTTGGCCACACACCTCCAGAATATGAGAAACCTCAAGGCCCCCGAGGACATACCATTACCGGGAGCCTCCCTGCACACACAGGGGCCTTCGGACACAAGCTGAGCTGCTACCTCCATGAAGGCATGCACACAGATGTCAACAGAGATAGAAGGTTGAGCCCGACAGGCCCTTAGGCCCTAATCTCAACTCTTGCTTTGTTTTCCAGGTGTCACTCCTCAGAGGCTTTGGTTCGAAGAACAGGATATGGGGCTTTCCTGAGGCACTGAACAGAACTTCTCTCGTCTCCACATGGGAAGCTTCCTTGTTGGAGCCGTGTCAAACACCTCAGGTTGGAGAATCCTGCAGAGTCCCTGAGCCACCTCCACATTCCAAGGTCTCCCAGGCCACCAAGCCACAGTAGGACTCATCTTCAGGAGAGTCCATTTCAACTCTCCCCTCTGGGTAGCTCACCCAGGAGCCCGCAGATTGAGCCTGCCTTGTCCTGACTAAAGAGTGGGAATATGAGGTGGCGTTCCCAGGCATCCATGCTTAGACACCTGCTCTCGAGTCTTTCCGTATGGGGCCTCCTGGAACCATCCAATAGCACTCGACTTTCGTGCAGAAGGAAACCTTGAGGTTTGGAGTAGTTCACAAATCCCATCGTAGGCAAACCTTCCTGGCCTCATGAGGCCCCCACACCATTCAGGAAGAGGCCATGCTGGACAAAAACTCTAGCCTGAGGCACGTCTCAGAGTTGAAATGACCTCAGTGCAGGAGATCTCGATTCAGCCTCTCAGAGTGGGCCTGCCGTGCCATCGGTCCCAAACCTCACGCTAGCTTGTGTTTCCAGACTTCCTTCCTCACACTCCTGGCAAACAAGCCCTCCGGACGAGGAACTCCAGAACCACAACCCAGCCCAGGGTCTGCCCAAGGGAAGAAAAACGTTTCCCTGTGGGGCTCTCTCCAGAAAACCCAGATGAGGATCAACCTGCTCGGGCCTCGACGGTACCCGAACTGGATAGGCTGCTCTGGGCACTCATGCTCTGTCTGACACAGCCTGAAGCCAGACGTCCAGACAGACAAGGAGACAGCTGGCCGCACACCCAGCACTTCGGACACGCCATGGTCTTATGCCGTCACCTCTTCCTAACCTTGGTTTTCAGATATCTGAACCTAGACATTATATCAATTCTAAACACAGCTGGGTATCGCAAGCACAACACAGAACTCCTTCTTCCCCGTGGCTGTAAAGCTTGCTCTTGGCATGGAGTCACACCTTCAGGGTGGGAGAAACCTTCCTGGTCCCTGATGCCACGCCCAAACTTGAGTGCTGCTTGGGCACAAATTCACACTCTGACCCTCAGCATGAGCCCCATGTCAAAGAAAGGCCTGTCAGGGCCTGGGACAAGAGCCCGCATATGGGGCTTGCCAAGCCCCTATGCACCCAATCCTCACCAGTGTTTGAGTTTTCCAGTCGCCCCGCCCGTACCTGGGGCTCTGCTCTGGAATCCCTTTCTTGGAGAGACACATGAGCCAGACAACACGACTCCACCCTTCCCACAAAATGACCCCAAACTCTTGGGAGCTGGGACAAATCCCCAGAGAGGGATACTCGTCCACAGTCCCTGAGGCCACCCCTCCAATCCACGGCTATCTCGGACACAACATCCAGAGACAAAAGCCTGAAGGAACGCCTCCCACTCGCCCTAGTTTCAGAGGCCCAGGAGCTCCCTCTCGGGCTGTACATCCGGCCTGCCATACCCTAGGCGCCACTCATAAGCTGAGTTTGTGTTTTCAGACTTCTGTGCCCTCAGCCTGGACCCACACAACCGCCAGGCTAGGACCTCTGGAGCCACAGCGAAAGATTGTGCCTGCCCTCTCCAAGGAAATTGTGCCCAATCCATTGACCACAACCCTACAGGTTAGGGAAAAGCTCCAAGGCACCTGAGGCCATCAATAGTGTAGGCCACCCTGGACTAAGAGGGGCTCTCTGACACCAGCGGAGCAACTATCTCCACTTAGACTCTCAGACAGTGTCCCCAGAGACAGAAGGTTGAAATGGACAGGCCCCCAGGCCCTAATCTGAACCTTAGCTCTGGTTTCCATGTGTCCGTCCTCAGAGGTCTGTTTTCGTAGACCAGCACACGGGGCTTTTCTGAGGCACCAAACCAAACCTCTCTCGCCTCCACATGGGGAGCTTACTTACTGGGGATGTATCAAACCCTTCAGGTAGGAGAGTTCCGCAGGGCCACTGAACAACCAGCACATTCCAAGGTTTCCATGGACCCAAACGCACATTATGACGCATCCTCAGGAGAGGCCATTTCAACTCAGCCCCCTGGTTAGCGTGCCCCCGAGGCAGAAGATCAAACATATCTTGTGGCTAATGGCCAATGGGAATGCGAGACATGCTGTACAGGGATCCATCCTTCGAACCGTGCTCTCCAGTCCTTCCGTATGGTATGTCCTGGAGCCATGCAACAGGACTCGAATGTCCCACAGAAGGAAACCTGGTGGTTTGGGGCAACCTCCAAACTCAGCGTGGGAAAACTTCCTTGGCCTCATGAGGCCCCCGCTTCATGAAGGTGCCATCATGGACACATACTCCAGCCTCAGCCAACGTCTGATCCTCAGCCTGACTTCAGATGCAGGAGATTTTGATTCAGCCTCTGCCTAGTGGGCCTGCTCTGCCCTTGGCTCCAATCCTCACTTTAGCTTGTGTTCCTAGACTTCCGTCCTCACACTCCTGGCCCACAAACCCTCCCTTCTGGGAATTCTGGGGCCACAATGAAGCACTCCGCCTGCCTCCCAGGAAAAAACTTTGTCTATGGTGCTGCCCAGAAACCCCAAATGAGGATCAAACTGCTTGGCCCTCGGCAACACCCCAATTGCATAGGCTACCTTAAACACTGATGCTCTGTCGCAAATAGCCTGAGCCCAGACCTTCCAACAGACACCGACACAGCTGGCTGCACACCCAGCACATTGGACCCGCCACTGCCTTAGGCCACCATCCATTCCCAACCTGGGTTTTCAGTCATCAGAACCTAGACCTTATCTCCAATCCCTGCACAGGGGGGAACCTGATGCACAAGTCAGAACCCCTCCTTCCCCATGGCAAGAAACCTTGCTGCTGGCAGTGAGTCAAACCTTCAGTGTAGGAGAAAACGGCATGGCCCATGAGGCCACGCCCATGTGTGAGGGCCGCCTTGGGCACAAACACACATTGTGTCCCTCAGTACCTTATTCAAGTAACGCCTCTCAGTGATTGGACCAAGAGCCCGCATATGTGGCTTGCCATGCCCATAGGCACGCAGGACTAACTAGATGGTGTGTATTCCAGTTGAGGGAACCCACTGCTGTGCTCTAGAGTCCCTCTCCTGGGGGGTCCCCTGTGGCAGAAAACAGTACTCTTCCCTTCCCACAGAATGAACCCAAACACTTGGGAGCTTGGACAATCCCCCCGAGAGGAAGGCTCTTCCTCGGCCCCTGAAGCAACCCCTACCCTGAACGGCCACTGTGAACGCAACACCCAGAGACAAAAGCCTGAGCGACTGCCTCCCACTTGCCCTCCTTTGATATCCAGAGGATCTCCCCTCTCGGACTGGAGATCAGGCCTGCCATTACCTTGGCCCCTACCTGAGCCAAGTTTGCTTTTTCAGACATCTGTCCCCACAGCCCTGGCAAACACAGCCTCTAGGCTGGGTCCTCTGGAGCCATACCACAGGACCATGCCTGCTCTCTCCTGGGAAACTCTGTCCATTCCTTTGGCCACACACCTCCAGAATATGAGAAACCTCAAGGCCCCCGAGGACATACCATTACCGGGAGCCTCCCTGCACACACAGGGGCCTTCGGACACAAGCTGAGCTGCTACCTCCATGAAGGCATGCACACAGATGTCAACAGAGATAGAAGGTTGAGCCCGACAGGCCCTTAGGCCCTAATCTCAACTCTTGCTTTGTTTTCCAGGTGTCACTCCTCAGAGGCTTTGGTTCGAAGAACAGGATATGGGGCTTTCCTGAGGCACTGAACAGAACTTCTCTCGTCTCCACATGGGAAGCTTCCTTGTTGGAGCCGTGTCAAACACCTCAGGTTGGAGAATCCTGCAGAGTCCCTGAGCCACCTCCACATTCCAAGGTCTCCCAGGCCACCAAGCCACAGTAGGACTCATCTTCAGGAGAGTCCATTTCAACTCTCCCCTCTGGGTAGCTCACCCAGGAGCCCGCAGATTGAGCCTGCCTTGTCCTGACTAAAGAGTGGGAATATGAGGTGGCGTTCCCAGGCATCCATGCTTAGACACCTGCTCTCGAGTCTTTCCGTATGGGGCCTCCTGGAACCATCCAATAGCACTCGACTTTCGTGCAGAAGGAAACCTTGAGGTTTGGAGTAGTTCACAAATCCCATCGTAGGCAAACCTTCCTGGCCTCATGAGGCCCCCACACCATTCAGGAAGAGGCCATGCTGGACAAAAACTCTAGCCTGAGGCACGTCTCAGAGTTGAAATGACCTCAGTGCAGGAGATCTCGATTCAGCCTCTCAGAGTGGGCCTGCCGTGCCATCGGTCCCAAACCTCACGCTAGCTTGTGTTTCCAGACTTCCTTCCTCACACTCCTGGCAAACAAGCCCTCCGGACGAGGAACTCCAGAACCACAACCCAGCCCAGGGTCTGCCCAAGGGAAGAAAAACGTTTCCCTGTGGGGCTCTCTCCAGAAAACCCAGATGAGGATCAACCTGCTCGGGCCTCGACGGTACCCGAACTGGATAGGCTGCTCTGGGCACTCATGCTCTGTCTGACACAGCCTGAAGCCAGACGTCCAGACAGACAAGGAGACAGCTGGCCGCACACCCAGCACTTCGGACACGCCATGGTCTTATGCCGTCACCTCTTCCTAACCTTGGTTTTCAGATATCTGAACCTAGACATTATATCAATTCTCCACACAGCTGGGTATCGCAAGCACAACACAGAACTCCTCCTTCCCCGTGGCTGTAAAGCTTGCTCTTGGCATGGAGTCACACCTTCAGGGTGGGAGAAACCTTCCTGGTCCCTGATGCCACGCCCAAACTTGAGTGCTGCTTGGGCACAAATTCACACTCTGACCCTCAGCATGAGCCCCATGTCAAAGAAAGGCCTGTCAGGGCCTGGGACAAGAGCCCGCATATGGGGCTTGCCAAGCCCCTATGCACCCAATCCTCACCAGTGTTTGAGTTTTCCAGTCGCCCCGCCCGTACCTGGGGCTCTGCTCTGGAATCCCTTTCTTGGAGAGACACATGAGCCAGACAACACGACTCCACCCTTCCCACAAAATGACCCCAAACTCTTGGGAGCTGGGACAAATCCCCAGAGAGGGATACTCGTCCACAGTCCCTGAGGCCACCCCTCCAATCCACGGCTATCTCGGACACAACATCCAGAGACAAAAGCCTGAAGGAACGCCTCCCACTCGCCCTAGTTTCAGAGGCCCAGGAGCTCCCTCTCGGGCTGTACATCCGGCCTGCCATACCCTAGGCGCCACTCATAAGCTGAGTTTGTGTTTTCAGACTTCTGTGCCCTCAGCCTGGACCCACACAACCGCCAGGCTAGGGCCTCTGGAGCCACAGCGAAAGATTGTGCCTGCCCTCTCCAAGGAAATTGTGCCCAATCCATTGACCACAACCCTACAGGTTAGGGAATAGCTCCAAGGCCCCTGAGGCCATCAATAGTGTAGGCCACCCTGGACTAAGAGGGGCTCTCTGACACCAGCGGAGCAACTATCTCCACTTAGACTCTCAGACAGTGTCCCCAGAGACAGAAGGTTGAAATGGACAGGCCCCCAGGCCCTAATCTGAACCTTAGCTCTGGTTTCCATGTGTCCGTCCTCAGAGGTCTGTTTTCGTAGACCAGCACACGGGGCTTTTCTGAGGCACCAAACCAAACCTCTCTCGCCTCCACATGGGGAGCTTACTTACTGGGGATGTATCAAACCCTTCAGGTAGGAGAGTTCCGCAGGGCCACTGAACAACCAGCACATTCCAAGGTTTCCATGGACCCAAACGCACATTATGACGCATCCTCAGGAGAGGCCATTTCAACTCAGCCCCCTGGTTAGCGTGCCCCCGAGGCAGCAGATCAAACATATCTTGTGGCTAATGGCCAATGGGAATGCGAGGCATGCTGTACAGGGATCCATCCTTCGAACCGTGCTCTCCAGTCCTTCCGTATGGTATGTCCTGGAGCCATGCAACAGGACTCGAATGTCCCACAGAAGGAAACCTGGTGGTTTGGGGCAACCTCCAAACTCAGCGTGGGAAAACTTCCTTGGCCTCATGAGGCCCCCGCTTCATGAAGGTGCCATCATGGACACATACTCCAGCCTCAGCCAACGTCTGATCCTCAGCCTGACTTCAGATGCAGGAGATTTTGATTCAGCCTCTGCCTAGTGGGCCTGCTCTGCCCTTGGCTCCAATCCTCACTTTAGCTTGTGTTCCTAGACTTCCGTCCTCACACTCCTGGCCCACAAACCCTCCCTTCTGGGAATTCTGGGGCCACAATGAAGCACTCCGCCTGCCTCCCAGGAAAAAACTTTGTCTATGGTGCTGCCCAGAAACCCCAAATGAGGATCAAACTGCTTGGCCCTCGGCAACACCCCAATTGCATAGGCTACCTTAAACACTGATGCTCTGTCGCAAATAGCCTGAGCCCAGACCTTCCAACAGACACCGACACAGCTGGCTGCACACCCAGCACATTGGAACCGCCACTGCCTTAGGCCACCATCCATTCGCAACCTGGGTTTTCAGTCATCAGAACCTAGACCTTATCTCCAATCCCTGCACAGGGGGGAACCTGATGCACAAGTCAGAACCCCTCCTTCCCCATGGCAAGAAACCTTGCTGCTGGCAGTGAGTCAAACCTTCAGTGTAGGAGAAAACGGCATGGCCCATGAGGCCACGCCCATGTGTGAGGGCCGCCTTGGGCACAAACACACATTGTGTCCCTCAGTACCTTATTCAAGTAACGCCTCTCAGTGATTGGACCAAGAGCCCGCATATGTGGCTTGCCATGCCCATAGGCACGCAGGACTAACTAGATGGTGTGTATTCCAGTTGAGGGAACCCACTGCTGTGCTCTAGAGTCCCTCTCCTGGGGGGTCCCCTGTGGCAGAAAACAGTACTCTTCCCTTCCCACAGAATGAACCCAAACACTTGGGAGCTTGGACAATCCCCCCGAGAGGAAGGCTCTTCCTCGGCCCCTGAAGCAACCCCTACCCTGAACGGCCACTGTAAACGCAACACCCAGAGACAAAAGCCTGAGCGACTGCCTCCCACTTGCCCTCCTTTGATATCCAGAGGATCTCCCCTCTCGGACTGGAGATCAGGCCTGCCATTACCTTGGCCCCTACCTGAGCCAAGTTTGCTTTTTCAGACATCTGTCCCCACAGCCCTGGCAAACACAGCCTCTAGGCTGGGTCCTCTGGAGCCATACCACAGGACCATGCCTGCTCTCTCCTGGGAAACTCTGTCCATTCCTTTGGCCACACACCTCCAGAATATGAGAAACCTCAAGGCCCCCGAGGACATACCATTACCGGGAGCCTCCCTGCACACACAGGGGCCTTCGGACACAAGCTGAGCTGCTACCTCCATGAAGGCATGCACACAGATGTCAACAGAGATAGAAGGTTGAGCCCGACAGGCCCTTAGGCCCTAATCTCAACTCTTGCTTTGTTTTCCAGGTGTCACTCCTCAGAGGCTTTGGTTCGAAGAACAGGATATGGGGCTTTCCTGAGGCACTGAACAGAACTTCTCTCGTCTCCACATGGGAAGCTTCCTTGTTGGAGCCGTGTCAAACACCTCAGGTTGGAGAATCCTGCAGAGTCCCTGAGCCACCTCCACATTCCAAGGTCTCCCAGGCCACCAAGCCACAGTAGGACTCATCTTCAGGAGAGTCCATTTCAACTCTCCCCTCTGGGTAGCTCACCCAGGAGCCCGCAGATTGAGCCTGCCTTGTCCTGACTAAAGAGTGGGAATATGAGGTGGCGTTCCCAGGCATCCATGCTTAGACACCTGCTCTCGAGTCTTTCCGTATGGGGCCTCCTGGAACCATCCAATAGCACTCGACTTTCGTGCAGAAGGAAACCTTGAGGTTTGGAGTAGTTCACAAATCCCATCGTAGGCAAACCTTCCTGGCCTCATGAGGCCCCCACACCATTCAGGAAGAGGCCATGCTGGACAAAAACTCTAGCCTGAGGCACGTCTCAGAGTTGAAATGACCTCAGTGCAGGAGATCTCGATTCAGCCTCTCAGAGTGGGCCTGCCGTGCCATCGGTCCCAAACCTCACGCTAGCTTGTGTTTTCAGACTTCCTTCCTCACACTCCTGGCAAACAAGCCCTCCGGACTAGGAACTCCAGAACCACAACCCAGCCCAGGGTCTGCCCAAGGGAAGAAAAACGTTTCCCTGTGGGGCTCTCTCCAGAAAACCCAGATGAGGATCAACCTGCTCGGGCCTCGACGGTACCCGAACTGGATAGGCTGCTCTGGGCACTCATGCTCTGTCTGACACAGCCTGAAGCCAGACGTCCAGACAGACAAGGAGACAGCTGGCCGCACACCCAGCACTTCGGACACGCCATGGTCTTATGCCGTCACCTCTTCCTAACCTTGGTTTTCAGATATCTGAACCTAGACATTATATCAATTCTCCACACAGCTGGGTATCGCAAGCACAACACAGAACTCCTCCTTCCCCGTGGCTGTAAAGCTTGCTCTTGGCATGGAGTCACACCTTCAGGGTGGGAGAAACCTTCCTGGTCCCTGATGGCACGCCCAAACTTGAGTGCTGCTTGGGCACAAATTCACACTCTGACCCTCAGCATGAGCCCCATGTCAAAGAAAGGCCTGTCAGGGCCTGGGCCAAGAGCCCGCATATGGGGCTTGCCAAGCCCCTATGCACCCAATCCTCACCAGTGTTTGAGTTTTCCAGTCGCCCCGCCCGTACCTGGGGCTCTGCTCTGGAATCCCTTTCTTGGAGAGACACATGAGCCAGACAACACGACTCCACCCTTCCCAAAAAATGACCCCAAACTCTTGGGAGCTGGGACAAATCCCCAGAGAGCGATACTCGTCCACAGTCCCTGAGGCCACCCCTCCAATCCACGGCTATCTCGGACACAACATCCAGAGACAAAAGCCTGAAGGAACGCCTCCCACTCGCCCTAGTTTCAGAGGTCCAGGAGCTCCCTCTCGGGCTGTACATCCGGCCTGCCATACCCTAGGCGCCACTCATAAGCTGAGTTTGTGTTTTCAGACTTCTGTGCCCTCAGCCTGGACCCACACAACCGCCAGGCTAGGGCCTCTGGAGCCACAGCGAAAGATTGTGCCTGCCCTCTCCAAGGAAATTGTGCCCAATCCATTGACCACAACCCTACAGGTTAGGGAAAAGCTCCAAGGCCCCTGAGGCCATCAATAGTGTAGGCCACCCTGGACTAAGAGGGGCTCTCTGACACCAGCGGAGCAACTATCTCCACTTAGACTCTCAGACAGTGTCCCCAGAGACAGAAGGTTGAAATGGACAGGCCCCCAGGCCCTAATCTGAACCTTAGCTCTGGTTTCCATGTGTCCGTCCTCAGAGGTCTGTTTTCGTAGACCAGCACACGGGGCTTTTCTGAGGCACCAAACCAAACCTCTCTCGCCTCCACATGGGGAGCTTACTTACTGGGGATGTATCAAACCCTTCAGGTAGGAGAGTTCCGCAGGGCCACTGAACAACCAGCACATTCCAAGGTTTCCATGGACCCAAACGCACATTATGACGCATCCTCAGGAGAGGCCATTTCAACTCAGCCCCCTGGTTAGCGTGCCCCCGAGGCAGAAGATCAAACATATCTTGTGGCTAATGGCCAATGGGAATGCGAGACATGCTGTACAGGGATCCATCCTTCGAACCGTGCTCTCCAGTCCTTCCGTATGGTATGTCCTGGAGCCATGCAACAGGACTCGAATGTCCCACAGAAGGAAACCTGGTGGTTTGGGGCAACCTCCAAACTCAGCGTGGGAAAACTTCCTTGGCCTCATGAGGCCCCCGCTTCATGAAGGTGCCATCATGGACACATACTCCAGCCTCAGCCAACGTCTGATCCTCAGCCTGACTTCAGATGCAGGAGATTTTGATTCAGCCTCTGCCTAGTGGGCCTGCTCTGCCCTTGGCTCCAATCCTCACTTTAGCTTGTGTTCCTAGACTTCCGTCCTCACACTCCTGGCCCACAAACCCTCCCTTCTGGGAATTCTGGGGCCACAATGAAGCACTCCGCCTGCCTCCCAGGAAAAAACTTTGTCTATGGTGCTGCCCAGAAACCCCAAATGAGGATCAAACTGCTTGGCCCTCGGCAACACCCCAATTGCATAGGCTACCTTAAACACTGATGCTCTGTCGCAAATAGCCTGAGCCCAGACCTTCCAACAGACACCGACACAGCTGGCTGCACACCCAGCACATTGGACCCGCCACTGCCTTAGGCCACCATCCATTCCCAACCTGGGTTTTCAGTCATCAGAACCTAGACCTTATCTCCAATCCCTGCACAGGGGGGAACCTGATGCACAAGTCAGAACCCCTCCTTCCCCATGGCAAGAAACCTTGCTGCTGGCAGTGAGTCAAACCTTCAGTGTAGGAGAAAACGGCATGGCCCATGAGGCCACGCCCATGTGTGAGGGCCGCCTTGGGCACAAACACACATTGTGTCCCTCAGTACCTTATTCAAGTAACGCCTCTCAGTGATTGGACCAAGAGCCCGCATATGTGGCTTGCCATGCCCATAGGCACGCAGGACTAACTAGATGGTGTGTATTCCAGTTGAGGGAACCCACTGCTGTGCTCTAGAGTCCCTCTCCTGGGGGGTCCCCTGTGGCAGAAAACAGTACTCTTCCCTTCCCACAGAATGAACCCAAACACTTGGGAGCTTGGACAATCCCCCCGAGAGGAAGGCTCTTCCTCGGCCCCTGAAGCAACCCCTACCCTGAACGGCCACTGTGAACGCAACACCCAGAGACAAAAGCCTGAGCGACTGCCTCCCACTTGCCCTCCTTTGATATCCAGAGGATCTCCCCTCTCGGACTGGAGATCAGGCCTGCCATTACCTTGGCCCCTACCTGAGCCAAGTTTGCTTTTTCAGACATCTGTCCCCACAGCCCTGGCAAACACAGCCTCTAGGCTGGGTCCTCTGGAGCCATACCACAGGACCATGCCTGCTCTCTCCTGGGAAACTCTGTCCATTCCTTTGGCCACACACCTCCAGAATATGAGAAACCTCAAGGCCCCCGAGGACATACCATTACCGGGAGCCTCCCTGCACACACAGGGGCCTTCGGACACAAGCTGAGCTGCTACCTCCATGAAGGCATGCACACAGATGTCAACAGAGATAGAAGGTTGAGCCCGACAGGCCCTTAGGCCCTAATCTCAACTCTTGCTTTGTTTTCCAGGTGTCACTCCTCAGAGGCTTTGGTTCGAAGAACAGGATATGGGGCTTTCCTGAGGCACTGAACAGAACTTCTCTCGTCTCCACATGGGAAGCTTCCTTGTTGGAGCCGTGTCAAACACCTCAGGTTGGAGAATCCTGCAGAGTCCCTGAGCCACCTCCACATTCCAAGGTCTCCCAGGCCACCAAGCCACAGTAGGACTCATCTTCAGGAGAGTCCATTTCAACTCTCCCCTCTGGGTAGCTCACCCAGGAGCCCGCAGATTGAGCCTGCCTTGTCCTGACTAAAGAGTGGGAATATGAGGTGGCGTTCCCAGGCATCCATGCTTAGACACCTGCTCTCGAGTCTTTCCGTATGGGTCCTCCTGGAACCATCCAATAGCACTCGACTTTCGTGCAGAAGGAAACCTTGAGGTTTGGAGTAGTTCACAAATCCCATCGTAGGCAAACCTTCCTGGCCTCATGAGGCCCCCACACCATTCAGGAAGAGGCCATGCTGGACAAAAACTCTAGCCTGAGGCACGTCTCAGAGTTGAAATGACCTCAGTGCAGGAGATCTCGATTCAGCCTCTCAGAGTGGGCCTGCCGTGCCATCGGTCCCAAACCTCACGCTAGCTTGTGTTTCCAGACTTCCTTCCTCACACTCCTGGCAAACAAGCCCTCCGGACGAGGAACTCCAGAACCACAACCCAGCCCAGGGTCTGCCCAAGGGAAGAAAAACGTTTCCCTGTGGGGCTCTCTCCAGAAAACCCAGATGAGGATCAACCTGCTCGGGCCTCGACGGTACCCGAACTGGATAGGCTGCTCTGGGCACTCATGCTCTGTCTGACACAGCCTGAAGCCAGACGTCCAGACAGACAAGGAGACAGCTGGCCGCACACCCAGCACTTCGGACACGCCATGGTCTTATGCCGTCACCTCTTCCTAACCTTGGTTTTCAGATATCTGAACCTAGACATTATATCAATTCTCCACACAGCTGGGTATCGCAAGCACAACACAGAACTCCTCCTTCCCCGTGGCTGTAAAGCTTGCTCTTGGCATGGAGTCACACCTTCAGGGTGGGAGAAACCTTCCTGGTCCCTGATGCCACGCCCAAACTTGAGTGCTGCTTGGGCACAAATTCACACTCTGACCCTCAGCATGAGCCCCATGTCAAAGAAAGGCCTGTCAGGGCCTGGGACAAGAGCCCGCATATGGGGCTTGCCAAGCCCCTATGCACCCAATCCTCACCAGTGTTTGAGTTTTCCAGTCGCCCCGCCCGTACCTGGGGCTCTGCTCTGGAATCCCTTTCTTGGAGAGACATATGAGCCAGACAACACGACTCCACCCTTCCCACAAAATGACCCCAAACTCTTGGGAGCTGGGACAAATCCCCAGAGAGGGATACTCGTCCACAGTCCCTGAGGCCACCCCTCCAATCCACGGCTATCTCGGACACAACATCCAGAGACAAAAGCCTGAAGGAACGCCTCCCACTCGCCCTAGTTTCAGAGGCCCAGGAGCTCCCTCTCGGGCTGTACATCCGGCCTGCCATACCCTAGGCGCCACTCATAAGCTGAGTTTGTGTTTTCAGACTTCTGTGCCCTCAGCCTGGACCCACACAACCGCCAGGCTAGGGCCTCTGGAGCCACAGCGAAAGATTGTGCCTGCCCTCTCCAAGGAAATTGTGCCCAATCCATTGACCACAACCCTACAGGTTAGGGAATAGCTCCAAGGCCCCTGAGGCCATCAATAGTGTAGGCCACCCTGGACTAAGAGGGGCTCTCTGACACCAGCGGAGCAACTATCTCCACTTAGACTCTCAGACAGTGTCCCCAGAGACAGAAGGTTGAAATGGACAGGCCCCCAGGCCCTAATCTGAACCTTAGCTCTGGTTTCCATGTGTCCGTCCTCAGAGGTCTGTTTTCGTAGACCAGCACACGGGGCTTTTCTGAGGCACCAAACCAAACCTCTCTCGCCTCCACATGGGGAGCTTACTTACTGGGGATGTATCAAACCCTTCAGGTAGGAGAGTTCCGCAGGGCCACTGAACAACCAGCACATTCCAAGGTTTCCATGGACCCAAACGCACATTATGACGCATCCTCAGGAGAGGCCATTTCAACTCAGCCCCCTGGTTAGCGTGCCCCCGAGGCAGCAGATCAAACATATCTTGTGGCTAATGGCCAATGGGAATGCGAGGCATGCTGTACAGGGATCCATCCTTCGAACCGTGCTCTCCAGTCCTTCCGTATGGTATGTCCTGGAGCCATGCAACAGGACTCGAATGTCCCACAGAAGGAAACCTGGTGGTTTGGGGCAACCTCCAAACTCAGCGTGGGAAAACTTCCTTGGCCTCATGAGGCCCCCGCTTCATGAAGGTGCCATCATGGACACATACTCCAGCCTCAGCCAACGTCTGATCCTCAGCCTGACTTCAGATGCAGGAGATTTTGATTCAGCCTCTGCCTAGTGGGCCTGCTCTGCCCTTGGCTCCAATCCTCACTTTAGCTTGTGTTCCTAGACTTCCGTCCTCACACTCCTGGCCCACAAACCCTCCCTTCTGGGAATTCTGGGGCCACAATGAAGCACTCCGCCTGCCTCCCAGGAAAAAACTTTGTCTATGGTGCTGCCCAGAAACCCCAAATGAGGATCAAACTGCTTGGCCCTCGGCAACACCCCAATTGCATAGGCTACCTTAAACACTGATGCTCTGTCGCAAATAGCCTGAGCCCAGACCTTCCAACAGACACCGACACAGCTGGCTGCACACCCAGCACATTGGACCCGCCACTGCCTTAGGCCACCATCCATTCCCAACCTGGGTTTTCAGTCATCAGAACCTAGACCTTATCTCCAATCCCTGCACAGGGGGGAACCTGATGCACAAGTCAGAACCCCTCCTTCCCCATGGCAAGAAACCTTGCTGCTGGCAGTGAGTCAAACCTTCAGTGTAGGAGAAAACGGCATGGCCCATGAGGCCACGCCCATGTGTGAGGGCCGCCTTGGGCACAAACACACATTGTGTCCCTCAGTACCTTATTCAAGTAACGCCTCTCAGTGATTGGACCAAGAGCCCGCATATGTGGCTTGCCATGCCCATAGGCACGCAGGACTAACTAGATGGTGTGTATTCCAGTTGAGGGAACCCACTGCTGTGCTCTAGAGTCCCTCTCCTGGGGGGTCCCCTGTGGCAGAAAACAGTACTCTTCCCTTCCCACAGAATGAACCCAAACACTTGGGAGCTTGGACAATCCCCCCGAGAGGAAGGCTCTTCCTCGGCCCCTGAAGCAACCCCTACCCTGAACGGCCACTGTGAACGCAACACCCAGAGACAAAAGCCTGAGCGACTGCCTCCCACTTGCCCTCCTTTGATATCCAGAGGATCTCCCCTCTCGGACTGGAGATCAGACCTGCCATTACCTTGGCCCCTACCTGAGCCAAGTTTGCTTTTTCAGACATCTGTCCCCACAGCCCTGGCAAACACAGCCTCTAGGCTGGGTCCTCTGGAGCCATACCACAGGACCATGCCTGCTCTCTCCTGGGAAACTCTGTCCATTCCTTTGGCCACACACCTCCAGAATATGAGAAACCTCAAGGCCCCCGAGGACATACCATTACCGGGAGCCTCCCTGCACACACAGGGGCCTTCGGACACAAGCTGAGCTGCTACCTCCATGAAGGCATGCACACAGATGTCAACAGAGATAGAAGGTTGAGCCGGACAGGCCCTTAGGCCCTAATCTCAACTCTTGCTTTGTTTTCCAGGTGTCACTCCTCAGAGGCTTTGGTTCGAAGAACAGGATATGGGGCTTTCCTGAGGCACTGAACAGAACTTCTCTCGTCTCCACATGGGAAGCTTCCTTGTTGGAGCCGTGTCAAACACCTCAGGTTGGAGAATCCTGCAGAGTCCCTGAGCCACCTCCACATTCCAAGGTCTCCCAGGCCACCAAGCCACAGTAGGACTCATCTTCAGGAGAGTCCATTTCAACTCTCCCCTCTGGGTAGCTCACCCAGGAGCCCGCAGATTGAGCCTGCCTTGTCCTGACTAAAGAGTGGGAATATGAGGTGGCGTTCCCAGGCATCCATGCTTAGACACCTGCTCTCGAGTCTTTCCATATGGGGCCTCCTGGAACCATCCAATAGCACTCGACTTTCGTGCAGAAGGAAACCTTGAGGTTTGGAGTAGTTCACAAATCCCATCGTAGGCAAACCTTCCTGGCCTCATGAGGCCCCCACACCATTCAGGAAGAGGCCATGCTGGACAAAAACTCTAGCCTGAGGCACGTCTCAGAGTTGAAATGACCTCAGTGCAGGAGATCTCGATTCAGCCTCTCAGAGTGGGCCTGCCGTGCCATCGGTCCCAAACCTCACGCTAGCTTGTGTTTTCAGACTTCCTTCCTCACACTCCTGGCAAACAAGCCCTCCGGACTAGGAACTCCAGAACCACAACCCAGCCCAGGGTCTGCCCAAGGGAAGAAAAACGTTTCCCTGTGGGGCTCTCTCCAGAAAACCCAGATGAGGATCAACCTGCTCGGGCCTCGACGGTACCCGAACTGGATAGGCTGCTCTGGGCACTCATGCTCTGTCTGACACAGCCTGAAGCCAGACGTCCAGACAGACAAGGAGACAGCTGGCCGCACACCCAGCACTTCGGACACGCCATGGTCTTATGCCGTCACCTCTTCCTAACCTTGGTTTTCAGATATCTGAACCTAGACATTATATCAATTCTCCACACAGCTGGGTATCGCAAGCACAACACAGAACTCCTCCTTCCCCGTGGCTGTAAAGCTTGCTCTTGGCATGGAGTCACACCTTCAGGGTGGGAGAAACCTTCCTGGTCCCTGATGCCACGCCCAAACTTGAGTGCTGCTTGGGCACAAATTCACACTCTGACCCTCAGCATGAGCCCCATGTCAAAGAAAGGCCTGTCAGGGCCTGGGACAAGAGCCCGCATATGGGGCTTGCCAAGCCCCTATGCACCCAATCCTCACCAGTGTTTGAGTTTTCCAGTCGCCCCGCCCGTACCTGGGGCTCTGCTCTGGAATCCCTTTCTTGGAGAGACACATGAGCCAGACAACACGACTCCACCCTTCCCAAAAAATGACCCCAAACTCTTGGGAGCTGGGACAAATCCCCAGAGAGCGATACTCGTCCACAGTCCCTGAGGCCACCCCTCCAATCCACGGCTATCTCGGACACAACATCCAGAGACAAAAGCCTGAAGGAACGCCTCCCACTCGCCCTAGTTTCAGAGGTCCAGGAGCTCCCTCTCGGGCTGTACATCCGGCCTGCCATACCCTAGGCGCCACTCATAAGCTGAGTTTGTGTTTTCAGACTTCTGTGCCCTCAGCCTGGACCCACACAACCGCCAGGCTAGGGCCTCTGGAGCCACAGCGAAAGATTGTGCCTGCCCTCTCCAAGGAAATTGTGCCCAATCCATTGACCACAACCCTACAGTTTAGGGAAAAGCTCCAAGGCCCCTGAGGCCATCAATAGTGTAGGCCACCCTGGACTAAGAGGGGCTCTCTGACACCAGCGGAGCAACTATCTCCACTTAGACTCTCAGACAGTGTCCCCAGAGACAGAAGGTTGAAATGGACAGGCCCCCAGGCCCTAATCTGAACCTTAGCTCTGGTTTCCATGTGTCCGTCCTCAGAGGTCTGTTTTCGTAGACCAGCACACGGGGCTTTTCTGAGGCACCAAACCAAACCTCTCTCGCCTCCACATGGGGAGCTTACTTACTGGGGATGTATCAAACCCTTCAGGTAGGAGAGTTCCGCAGGGCCACTGAACAACCAGCACATTCCAAGGTTTCCATGGACCCAAACGCACATTATGACGCATCCTCAGGAGAGGCCATTTCAACTCAGCCCCCTGGTTAGCGTGCCCCCGAGGCAGCAGATCAAACATATCTTGTGGCTAATGGCCAATGGGAATGCGAGGCATGCTGTACAGGGATCCATCCTTCGAACCGTGCTCTCCAGTCCTTCCGTATGGTATGTCCTGGAGCCATGCAACAGGACTCGAATGTCCCACAGAAGGAAACCTGGTGGTTTGGGGCAACCTCCAAACTCAGCGTGGGAAAACTTCCTTGGCCTCATGAGGCCCCCGCTTCATGAAGGTGCCATCATGGACACATACTCCAGCCTCAGCCAACGTCTGATCCTCAGCCTGACTTCAGATGCAGGAGATTTTGATTCAGCCTCTGCCTAGTGGGCCTGCTCTGCCCTTGGCTCCAATCCTCACTTTAGCTTGTGTTCCTAGACTTCCGTCCTCACACTCCTGGCCCACAAACCCTCCCTTCTGGGAATTCTGGGGCCACAATGAAGCACTCCGCCACCTCCCAGGAGAAAAACTTTGTCTATGGTGCTGCCCAGAAACCCCAAATGAGGATCAAACTGCTTGGCCCTCGGCAACACCCCAATTGCATAGGCTACCTTAAACACTGATGCTCTGTCGCAAATAGCCTGAGCCCAGACCTTCCAACAGACACCGACACAGCTGGCTGCACACCCAGCACATTGGACCCGCCACTGCCTTAGGCCACCATCCATTCCCAACCTGGGTTTTCAGTCATCAGAACCTAGACCTTATCTCCAATCCCTGCACAGGGGGGAACCTGATGCACAAGTCAGAACCCCTCCTTCCCCATGGCAAGAAACCTTGCTGCTGGCAGTGAGTCAAACCTTCAGTGTAGGAGAAAACGGCATGGCCCATGAGGCCACGCCCATGTGTGAGGGCCGCCTTGGGCACAAACACACATTGTGTCCCTCAGTACCTTATTCAAGTAACGCCTCTCAGTGATTGGACCAAGAGCCCGCATATGTGGCTTGCCATGCCCATAGGCACGCAGGACTAACTAGATGGTGTGTATTCCAGTTGAGGGAACCCACTGCTGTGCTCTAGAGTCCCTCTCCTGGGGGGTCCCCTGTGGCAGAAAACAGTACTCTTCCCTTCCCACAGAATGAACCCAAACACTTGGGAGCTTGGAAAATCCCCCCGAGAGGAAGGCTCTTCCTCGGCCCCTGAAGCAACCCCTACCCTGAACGGCCACTGTGAACGCAACACCCAGAGACAAAAGCCTGAGCGACTGCCTCCCACTTGCCCTCCTTTGATATCCAGAGGATCTCCCCTCTCGGACTGGAGATCAGGCCTGCCATTACCTTGGCCCCTACCTGAGCCAAGTTTGCTTTTTCAGACATCTGTCCCCACAGCCCTGGCAAACACAGCCTCTAGGCTGGGTCCTCTGGAGCCATACCACAGGACCATGCCTGCTCTCTCCTGGGAAACTCTGTCCATTCCTTTGGCCACACACCTCCAGAATATGAGAAACCTCAAGGCCCCCGAGGACATACCATTACCGGGAGCCTCCCTGCACACACAGGGGCCTTCGGACACAAGGTGAGCTGCTACCTCCATGAAGGCATGCACACAGATGTCAACAGAGATAGAAGGTTGAGCCCGACAGGCCCTTAGGCCCTAATCTCAACTCTTGCTTTGTTTTCCAGGTGTCACTCCTCAGAGGCTTTGGTTCGAAGAACAGGATATGGGGCTTTCCTGAGGCACTGAACAGAACTTCTCTCGTCTCCACATGGGAAGCTTCCTTGTTGGAGCCGTGTCAAACACCTCAGGTTGGAGAATCCTGCAGAGTCCCTGAGCCACCTCCACATTCCAAGGTCTCCCAGGCCACCAAGCCACAGTAGGACTCATCTTCAGGAGAGTCCATTTCAACTCTCCCCTCTGGGTAGCTCACCCAGGAGCCCGCAGATTGAGCCTGCCTTGTCCTGACTAAAGAGTGGGAATATGAGGTGGCGTTCCCAGGCATCCATGCTTAGACACCTGCTCTCGAGTCTTTCCGTATGGGGCCTCCTGGAACCATCCAATAGCACTCGACTTTCGTGCAGAAGGAAACCTTGAGGTTTGGAGTAGTTCACAAATCCCATCGTAGGCAAACCTTCCTGGCCTCATGAGGCCCCCACACCATTCAGGAAGAGGCCATGCTGGACAAAAACTCTAGCCTGAGGCACGTCTCAGAGTTGAAATGACCTCAGTGCAGGAGATCTCGATTCAGCCTCTCAGAGTGGGCCTGCCGTGCCATCGGTCCCAAACCTCACGCTAGCTTGTGTTTTCAGACTTCCTTCCTCACACTCCTGGCAAACAAGCCCTCCGGACTAGGAACTCCAGAACCACAACCCAGCCCAGGGTCTGCCCAAGGGAAGAAAAACGTTTCCCTGTGGGGCTCTCTCCAGAAAACCCAGATGAGGATCAACCTGCTCGGGCCTCGACGGTACCCGAACTGGATAGGCTGCTCTGGGCACTCATGCTCTGTCTGACACAGCCTGAAGCCAGACGTCCAGACAGACAAGGAGACAGCTGGCCGCACACCCAGCACTTCGGACACGCCATGGTCTTATGCCGTCACCTCTTCCTAACCTTGGTTTTCAGATATCTGAACCTAGACATTATATCAATTCTCCACACAGCTGGGTATCGCAAGCACAACACAGAACTCCTCCTTCCCCGTGGCTGTAAAGCTTGCTCTTGGCATGGAGTCACACCTTCATGGTGGGAGAAACCTTCCTGGTCCCTGATGCCACGCCCAAACTTGAGTGCTGCTTGGGCACAAATTCACACTCTGACCCTCAGCATGAGCCCCATGTCAAAGAAAGGCCTGTCAGGGCCTGGGCCAAGAGCCCGCATATGGGGCTTGCCAAGCCCCTATGCACCCAATCCTCACCAGTGTTTGAGTTTTCCAGTCGCCCCGCCCGTACCTGGGGCTCTGCTCTGGAACCCCTTTCTTGGAGAGACACATGAGCCAGACAACACGACTCCACCCTTCCCACAAAATGACCCCAAACTCTTGGGAGCTGGGACAAATCCCCAGAGAGGGATACTCGTCCACAGTCCCTGAGGCCACCCCTCCAATCCACGGCTATCTCGGACACAACATCCAGAGACAAAAGCCTGAAGGAACGCCTCCCACTCGCCCTAGTTTCAGAGGCCCAGGAGCTCCCTCTCGGGCTGTACATCCGGCCTGCCATACCCTAGGCGCCACTCATAAGCTGAGTTTGTGTTTTCAGACTTCTGTGCCCTCAGCCTGGACCCACACAACCGCCAGGCTAGGGCCTCTGGAGCCACAGCGAAAGATTGTGCCTGCCCTCTCCAAGGAAATTGTGCCCAATCCATTGACCACAACCCTACAGGTTAGGGAATAGCTCCAAGGCCCCTGAGGCCATCAATAGTGTAGGCCACCCTGGACTAAGAGGGGCTCTCTGACACCAGCGGAGCAACTATCTCCACTTAGACTCTCAGACAGTGTCCCCAGAGACAGAAGGTTGAAATGGACAGGCCCCCAGGCCCTAATCTGAACCTTAGCTCTGGTTTCCATGTGTCCGTCCTCAGAGGTCTGTTTTCGTAGACCAGCACACGGGGCTTTTCTGAGGCACCAAACCAAACCTCTCTCGCCTCCACATGGGGAGCTTACTTACTGGGGATGTATCAAACCCTTCAGGTAGGAGAGTTCCGCAGGGCCACTGAACAACCAGCACATTCCAAGGTTTCCATGGACCCAAACGCACATTATGACGCATCCTCAGGAGAGGCCATTTCAACTCAGCCCCCTGGTTAGCGTGCCCCCGAGGCAGCAGATCAAACATATCTTGTGGCTAATGGCCAATGGGAATGCGAGGCATGCTGTACAGGGATCCATCCTTCGAACCGTGCTCTCCAGTCCTTCCGTATGGTATGTCCTGGAGCCATGCAACAGGACTCGAATGTCCCACAGAAGGAAACCTGGTGGTTTGGGGCAACCTCCAAACTCAGCGTGGGAAAACTTCCTTGGCCTCATGAGGCCCCCGCTTCATGAAGGTGCCATCATGGACACATACTCCAGCCTCAGCCAACGTCTGATCCTCAGCCTGACTTCAGATGCAGGAGATTTTGATTCAGCCTCTGCCTAGTGGGCCTGCTCTGCCCTTGGCTCCAATCCTCACTTTAGCTTGTGTTCCTAGACTTCCGTCCTCACACTCCTGGCCCACAAACCCTCCCTTCTGGGAATTCTGGGGCCACAATGAAGCACTCCGCCTGCCTCCCAGGAGAAAAACTTTGTCTATGGTGCTGCCCAGAAACCCCAAATGAGGATCAAACTGCTTGGCCCTCGGCAACACCCCAATTGCATAGGCTACCTTAAACACTGATGCTCTGTCGCAAATAGCCTGAGCCCAGACCTTCCAACAGACACCGACACAGCTGGCTGCACACCCAGCACATTGGAACCGCCACTGCCTTAGGCCACCATCCATTCCCAACCTGGGTTTTCAGTCATCAGAACCTAGACCTTATCTCCAATCCCTGCACAGGGGGGAACCTGATGCACAAGTCAGAACCCCTCCTTCCCCATGGCAAGAAACCTTGCTGCTGGCAGTGAGTCAAACCTTCAGTGTAGGAGAAAACGGCATGGCCCATGAGGCCACGCCCATGTGTGAGGGCCGCCTTGGGCACAAACACACATTGTGTCCCTCAGTACCTTATTCAAGTAACGCCTCTCAGTGATTGGACCAAGAGCCCGCATATGTGGCTTGCCATGCCCATAGGCACGCAGGACTAACTAGATGGTGTGTATTCCAGTTGAGGGAACCCACTGCTGTGCTCTAGAGTCCCTCTCCTGGGGGGTCCCCTGTGGCAGGATACAGTACTCTTCCCTTCCCACAGAATGAACCCAAACACTTGGGAGCTTGGACAATCCCCCCGAGAGGAAGGCTCTTCTTCGGCCCCTGAAGCAACCCCTACCCTGAACGGCCACTGTGAACGCAACACCCAGAGACAAAAGCCTGAGCGACTGCCTCCCACTTGCCCTCCTTTGATATCCAGAGGATCTCCCCTCTCGGACTGGAGATCAGGCCTGCCATTACCTTGGCCCCTACCTGAGCCAAGTTTGCTTTTTCAGACATCTGTCCCCACAGCCCTGGCAAACACAGCCTCTAGGCTGGGTCCTCTGGAGCCATACCACAGGACCATGCCTGCTCTCTCCTGGGAAACTCTGTCCATTCCTTTGGCCACACACCTCCAGAATATGAGAAACCTCAAGGCCCCCGAGGACATACCATTACCGGGAGCCTCCCTGCACACACAGGGGCCTTCGGACACAAGCTGAGCTGCTACCTCCATGAAGGCATGCACACAGATGTCAACAGAGATAGAAGGTTGAGCCCGACAGGCCCTTAGGCCCTAATCTCAACTCTTGCTTTGTTTTCCAGGTGTCACTCCTCAGAGGCTTTGGTTCGAAGAACAGGATATGGGGCTTTCCTGAGGCACTGAACAGAACTTCTCTCGTCTCCACGTGGGAAGCTTCCTTGTTGGAGCCGTGTCAAACACCTCAGGTTGGAGAATCCTGCAGAGTCCCTGAGCCACCTCCACATTCCAAGGTCTCCCAGGCCACCAAGCCACAGTAGGACTCATCTTCAGGAGAGTCCATTTCAACTCTCCCCTCTGGGTAGCTCACCCAGGAGCCCGCAGATTGAGCCTGCCTTGTCCTGACTAAAGAGTGGGAATATGAGGTGGCGTTCCCAGGCATCCATGCTTAGACACCTGCTCTCGAGTCTTTCCGTATGGGGCCTCCTGGAACCATCCAATAGCACTCGACTTTCGTGCAGAAGGAAACCTTGAGGTTTGGAGTAGTTCACAAATCCCATCGTAGGCAAACCTTCCTGGCCTCATGAGGCCCCCACACCATTCAGGAAGAGGCCATGCTGGACAAAAACTCTAGCCTGAGGCACGTCTCAGAGTTGAAATGACCTCAGTGCAGGAGATCTCGATTCAGCCTCTCAGAGTGGGCCTGCCGTGCCATCGGTCCCAAACCTCACGCTAGCTTGTGTTTTCAGACTTCCTTCCTCACACTCCTGGCAAACAAGCCCTCCGGACTAGGAACTCCAGAACCACAAGCCAGCCCAGGGTCTGCCCAAGGGAAGAAAAACGTTTCCCTGTGGGGCTCTCTCCAGAAAACCCAGATGAGGATCAACCTGCTCGGGCCTCGACGGTACCCGAACTGGATAGGCTGCTCTGGGCACTCATGCTCTGTCTGACACAGCCTGAAGCCAGACGTCCAGACAGACAAGGAGACAGCTGGCCGCACACCCAGCACTTCGGACACGCCATGGTCTTATGCCGTCACCTCTTCCTAACCTTGGTTTTCAGATATCTGAACCTAGACATTATATCAATTCTCCACACAGCTGGGTATCGCAAGCACAACACAGAACTCCTCCTTCCCCGTGGCTGTAAAGCTTGCTCTTGGCATGGAGTCACACCTTCAGGGTGGGAGAAACCTTCCTGGTCCCTGATGCCACGCCCAATCTTGAGTGCTGCTTGGGCACAAATTCACACTCTGACCCTCAGCATGAGCCCCATGTCAAAGAAAGGCCTGTCAGGGCCTGGGCCAAGAGCACGCATATGGGGCTTGCCAAGCCCCTATGCACCCAATCCTCACCAGTGTTTGAGTTTTCCAGTCGCCCCGCCCGTACCTGGGGCTCTGCTCTGGAACCCCTTTCTTGGAGAGACACATGAGCCAGACAACACGACTCCACCCTTCCCACAAAATGACCCCAAACTCTTGGGAGCTGGGACAAATCCCCAGAGAGGGATACTCGTCCACAGTCCCTGAGGCCACCCCTCCAATCCACGGCTATCTCGGACACAACATCCAGAGACAAAAGCCTGAAGGAACGCCTCCCACTCGCCCTAGTTTCAGAGGCCCAGGAGCTCCCTCTCGGGCTGTACATCCGGCCTGCCATACCCTAGGCGCAACTCATAAGCTGAGTTTGTGTTTTCAGACTTCTGTGCCCTCAGCCTGGACCCACACAACCGCCAGGCTAGGGCCTCTGGAGCCACAGCGAAAGATTGTGCCTGCCCTCTCCAAGGAAATTGTGCCCAATCCATTGACCACAACCCTACAGGTTAGGGAATAGCTCCAAGGCCCCTGAGGCCATCAATAGTGTAGGCCACCCTGGACTAAGAGGGGCTCTCTGACACCAGCGGAGCAACTATCTCCACTTAGACTCTCAGACAGTGTCCCCAGAGACAGAAGGTTGAAATGGACAGGCCCCCAGGCCCTAATCTGAACCTTAGCTCTGGTTTCCATGTGTCCGTCCTCAGAGGTCTGTTTTCGTAGACCAGCACACGGGGCTTTTCTGAGGCACCAAACCAAACCTCTCTCGCCTCCACATGGGGAGCTTACTTACTGGGGATGTATCAAACCCTTCAGGTAGGAGAGTTCCGCAGGGCCACTGAACAACCAGCACATTCCAAGGTTTCCATGGACCCAAACGCACATTATGACGCATCCTCAGGAGAGGCCATTTCAACTCAGCCCCCTGGTTAGCGTGCCCCCGAGGCAGCAGATCAAACATATCTTGTGGCTAATGGCCAATGGGAATGCGAGGCATGCTGTACAGGGATCCATCCTTCGAACCGTGCTCTCCAGTCCTTCCGTATGGTATGTCCTTGAGCCATGCAACAGGACTCGAATGTCCCACAGAAGGAAACCTGGTGGTTTGGGGCAACCTCCAAACTCAGCGTGGGAAAACTTCCTTGGCCTCATGAGGCCCCCGCTTCATGAAGGTGCCATCATGGACACATACTCCAGCCTCAGCCAACGTCTGATCCTCAGCCTGACTTCAGATGCAGGAGATTTTGATTCAGCCTCTGCCTAGTGGGCCTGCTCTGCCCTTGGCTCCAATCCTCACTTTAGCTTGTGTTCCTAGACTTCCGTCCTCACACTCCTGGCCCACAAACCCTCCCTTCTGGGAATTCTGGGGCCACAATGAAGCACTCCGCCTGCCTCCCAGGAGAAAAACTTTGTCTATGGTGCTGCCCAGAAACCCCAAATGAGGATCAAACTGCTTGGCCCTCGGCAACACCCCAATTGCATAGGCTACCTTAAACACTGATGCTCTGTCGCAAATAGCCTGAGCCCAGACCCTCCAACAGACACTGACACAGCTGGCTGCACACCCAGCACATTGGAACCGCCACTGCCTTAGGCCACCATCCATTCCCAACCTGGGTTTTCAGTCATCAGAACCTAGACCTTATCTCCAATCCCTGCACAGGGGGGAACCTGATGCACAAGTCAGAACCCCTCCTTCCCCATGGCAAGAAACCTTGCTGCTGGCAGTGAGTCAAACCTTCAGTGTAGGAGAAAACGGCATGGCCCATGAGGCCACGCCCATGTGTGAGGGCCGCCTTGGGCACAAACACACATTGTGTCCCTCAGTACCTTATTCAAGTAACGCCTCTCAGTGATTGGACCAAGAGCCCGCATATGTGGCTTGCCATGCCCATAGGCACGCAGGACTAACTAGATGGTGTGTATTCCAGTTGAGGGAACCCACTGCTGTGCTCTAGAGTCCCTCTCCTGGGGGGTCCCCTGTGGCAGAAAACAGTACTCTTCCCTTCCCACAGAATGAACCCAAACACTTGGGAGATTGGATAATCCCCCCGAGAGGAAGGCTCTTCCTCGGCCCCTGAAGCAACCCCTACCCTGAAAGGCCACTGTGAACGCAACACCCAGAGACAAAAGCCTGAGCGACTGCCTCCCACTTGCCCTCCTTTGATATCCAGAGGATCTCCCCTCTCGGACTGGAGATCAGGCCTGCCATTACCTTGGCCCCTACCTGAGCCAAGTTTGCTTTTTCAGACATCTGTCCCCACAGCCCTGGCAAACACAGCCTCTAGGCTGGGTCCTCTGGAGCCATA
Organism: Mustela nivalis; assembly: GCF_964662115.1. Taxonomy (NCBI): domain Eukaryota; kingdom Metazoa; phylum Chordata; class Mammalia; order Carnivora; family Mustelidae; genus Mustela; species Mustela nivalis. The sequence continues at coordinate 805,475 of NW_028136454.1, read as the reverse complement.
CCACAGGACCATGCCTGCTCTCTCCTGGGAAACTCTGTCCATTCCTTTGGCCACACACCTCCAGAATATGAGAAACCTCAAGGCCCCCGAGGACATACCATTACCGGGAGCCTCCCTGCACACACAGGGGCCTTCGGACACAAGCGGAGCTGCTACCTCCATGAAGGCATGCACACAGATGTCAACAGAGATAGAAGGTTGAGCCCGACAGGCCCTTAGGCCCTAATCTCAACTCTTGCTTTGTTTTCCAGGTGTCACTCCTCAGAGGCTTTGGTTCGAAGAACAGGATATGGGGCTTTCCTGAGGCACTGAACAGAACTTCTCTCGTCTCCACATGGGAAGCTTCCTTGTTGGAGCCGTGTCAAACACCTCAGGTTGGAGAATCCTGCAGAGTCCCTGAGCCACCTCCACATTCCAAGGTCTCCCAGGCCACCAAGCCACAGTAGGACTCATCTTCAGGAGAGTCCATTTCAACTCTCCCCTCTGGGTAGCTCACCCAGGAGCCCGCAGATTGAGCCTGCCTTGTCCTGACTAAAGAGTGGGAATATGAGGTGGCGTTCCCAGGCATCCATGCTTAGACACCTGCTCTCGAGTCTTTCCGTATGGGGCCTCCTGGAACCATCCAATAGCACTCGACTTTCGTGCAGAAGGAAACCTTGAGGTTTGGAGTAGTTCACAAATCCCATCGTAGGCAAACCTTCCTGGCCTCATGAGGCCCCCACACCATTCAGGAAGAGGCCATGCTGGACAAAAACTCTAGCCTGAGGAACGTCTCAGAGTTGAAATGACCTCAGTGCAGGAGATCTCGATTCAGCCTCTCAGAGTGGGCCTGCCGTGCCATCGGTCCCAAACCTCACGCTAGCTTGTGTTTTCAGACTTCCTTCCTCACACTCCTGGCAAACAAGCCCTCCGGACTAGGAACTCCAGAACCACAACCCAGCCCAGGGTCTGCCCAAGGGAAGAAAAACGTTTCCCTGTGGGGCTCTCTCCAGAAAACCCAGATGAGGATCAACCTGCTCGGGCCTCGACGGTACCCGAACTGGATAGGCTGCTCTGGGCACTCATGCTCTGTCTGACACAGCCTGAAGCCAGACGTCCAGACAGACAAGGAGACAGCTGGCCGCACACCCAGCACTTCGGACACGCCATGGTCTTATGCCGTCACCTCTTCCTAACCTTGGTTTTCAGATATCTTAACCTAGACATTATATCAATTCTCCACACAGCTGGGTATCGCAAGCACAACACAGAACGCCTCCTTCCCCGTGGCTGTAAAGCTTGCTCTTGGCATGGAGTCACACCTTCAGGGTGGGAGAAACCTTCCTGGTCCCTGATGCCACGCCCAAACTTGAGTGCTGCTTGGGCACAAATTCACACTCTGACCCTCAGCATGAGCCCCATGTCAAAGAAAGGCCTGTCAGGGCCTGGGCCAAGAGCCCGCATATGGGGCTTGCCAAGCCCCTATGCACCCAATCCTCACCAGTGTTTGAGTTTTCCAGTCGCCCCGCCCGTACCTGGGGCTCTGCTCTGGAACCCCTTTCTTGGAGAGACACATGAGCCAGACAACACGACTCCACCCTTCCCACAAAATGACCCCAAACTCTTGGGAGCTGGGACAAATCCCCAGAGAGGGATACTCGTCCACAGTCCCTGAGGCCACCCCTCCAATCCACGGCTATCTCGGACACAACATCCAGAGACAAAAGCCTGAAGGAACGCCTCCCACTCGCCCTAGTTTCAGAGGCCCAGGAGCTCCCTCTCGGGCTGTACATCCGGCCTGCCATACCCTAGGCGCCACTCATAAGCTGAGTTTGTGTTTTCAGACTTCTGTGCCCTCAGCCTGGACCCACACAACCGCCAGGCTAGGGCCTCTGGAGCCACAGCGAAAGATTGTGCCTGCCCTCTCCAAGGAAATTGTGCCCAATCCATTGACCACAACCCTACAGGTTAGGGAATAGCTCCAAGGCCCCTGAGGCCATCAATAGTGTAGGCCACCCTGGACTAAGAGGGGCTCTCTGACACCAGCGGAGCAACTATCTCCACTTAGACTCTCAGACAGTGTCCCCAGAGACAGAAGGTTGAAATGGACAGGCCCCCAGGCCCTAATCTGAACCTTAGCTCTGGTTTCCATGTGTCCGTCCTCAGAGGTCTGTTTTCGTAGACCAGCACACGGGGCTTTTCTGAGGCACCAAACCAAACCTCTCTCGCCTCCACATGGGGAGCTTACTTACTGGGGATGTATCAAACCCTTCAGGTAGGAGAGTTCCGCAGGGCCACTGAACAACCAGCACATTCCAAGGTTTCCATGGACCCAAACGCACATTATGACGCATCCTCAGGAGAGGCCATTTCAACTCAGCCCCCTGGTTAGCGTGCCCCCGAGGCAGCAGATCAAACATATCTTGTGGCTAATGGCCAATGGGAATGCGAGGCATGCTGTACAGGGATCCATCCTTCGAACCGTGCTCTCCAGTCCTTCCGTATGGTATGTCCTGGAGCCATGCAACAGGACTCGAATGTCCCACAGAAGGAAACCTGGTGGTTTGGGGCAACCTCCAAACTCAGCGTGGGAAAACTTCCTTGGCCTCATGAGGCCCCCGCTTCATGAAGGTGCCATCATGGACACATACTCCAGCCTCAGCCAACGTCTGATCCTCAGCCTGACTTCAGATGCAGGAGATTTTGATTCAGCCTCTGCCTAGTGGGCCTGCTCTGCCCTTGGCTCCAATCCTCACTTTAGCTTGTGTTCCTAGACTTCCGTCCTCACACTCCTGGCCCACAAACCCTCCCTTCTGGGAATTCTGGGGCCACAATGAAGCACTCCGCCTGCCTCCCAGGAGAAAAACTTTGTCTATGGTGCTGCCCAGAAACCCCAAATGAGGATCAAACTGCTTGGCCCTCGGCAACACCCCAATTGCATAGGCTACCTTAAACACTGATGCTCTGTCGCAAATAGCCTGAGCCCAGACCTTCCAACAGACACCGACACAGCTGGCTGCACACCCAGCACATTGGAATCGCCACTGCCTTAGGCCACCATCCATTCCCAACCTGGGTTTTCAGTCATCAGAACCTAGACCTTATCTCCAATCCCTGCACAGGGGGGAACCTGATGCACAAGTCAGAACCCCTCCTTCCCCATGGCAAGAAACCTTGCTGCTGGCAGTGAGTCAAACCTTCAGTGTAGGAGAAAACGGCATGGCCCATGAGGCCACGCCCATGTGTGAGGGCCGCCTTGTGCACAAACACACATTGTGTCCCTCAGTACCTTATTCAAGTAACGCCTCTCAGTGATTGGACCAAGAGCCCGCATATGTGGCTTGCCATGCCCATAGGCACGCAGGACTAACTAGATGGTGTGTATTCCAGTTGAGGGAACCCACTGCTGTGCTCTAGAGTCCCTCTCCTGGGGGGTCCCCTGTGGCAGGAAACAGTACTCTTCCCTTCCCACAGAATGAACCCAAACACTTGGGAGCTTGGACAATCCCCCCGAGAGGAAGGCTCTTCCTCGGCCCCTGAAGCAACCCCTACCCTGAACGGCCACTGTGAACGCAACACCCAGAGACAAAAGCCTGAGCGACTGCCTCCCACTTGCCCTCCTTTGATATCCAGAGGATCTCCCCTCTCGGACTGGAGATCAGGCCTGCCATTACCTTGGCCCCTACCTGAGCCAAGTTTGCTTTTTCAGACATCTGTCCCCACAGCCCTGGCAAACACAGCCTCTAGGCTGGGTCCTCTGGAGCCATACCACAGGACCATGCCTGCTCTCTCCTGGGAAACTCTGTCCATTCCTTTGGCCACACACCTCCAGAATATGAGAAACCTCAAGGCCCCCGAGGACATACCATTACCGGGAGCCTCCCTGCACACACAGGGGCCTTCGGACACAAGCGGAGCTGCTACCTCCATGAAGGCATGCACACAGATGTCAACAGAGATAGAAGGTTGAGCCCGACAGGCCCTTAGGCCCTAATCTCAACTCTTGCTTTGTTTTCCAGGTGTCACTCCTCAGAGGCTTTGGTTCGAAGAACAGGATATGGGGCTTTCCTGAGGCACTGAACAGAACTTCTCTCGTCTCCACATGGGAAGCTTCCTTGTTGGAGCCGTGTCAAACACCTCAGGTTGGAGAATCCTGCAGAGTCCCTGAGCCACCTCCACATTCCAAGGTCTCCCAGGCCACCAAGCCACAGTAGGACTCATCTTCAGGAGAGTCCATTTCAACTCTCCCCTCTGGGTAGCTCACCCAGGAGCCCGCAGATTGAGCCTGCCTTGTCCTGACTAAAGAGTGGGAATATGAGGTGGCGTTCCCAGGCATCCATGCTTAGACACCTGCTCTCGAGTCTTTCCGTATGGGGCCTCCTGGAACCATCCAATAGCACTCGACTTTCGTGCAGAAGGAAACCTTGAGGTTTGGAGTAGTTCACAAATCCCATCGTAGGCAAACCTTCCTGGCCTCATGAGGCCCCCACACCATTCAGGAAGAGGCCATGCTGGACAAAAACTCTAGCCTGAGGAACGTCTCAGAGTTGAAATGACCTCAGTGCAGGAGATCTCGATTCAGCCTCTCAGAGTGGGCCTGCCGTGCCATCGGTCCCAAACCTCACGCTAGCTTGTGTTTTCAGACTTCCTTCCTCACACTCCTGGCAAACAAGCCCTCCGGACTAGGAACTCCAGAACCACAACCCAGCCCAGGGTCTGCCCAAGGGAAGAAAAACGTTTCCCTGTGGGGCTCTCTCCAGAAAACCCAGATGAGGATCAACCTGCTCGGGCCTCGACGGTACCCGAACTGGATAGGCTGCTCTGGGCACTCATGCTCTGTCTGACACAGCCTGAAGCCAGACGTCCAGACAGACAAGGAGACAGCTGGCCGCACACCCAGCACTTCGGACACGCCATGGTCTTATGCCGTCACCTCTTCCTAACCTTGGTTTTCAGATATCTGAACCTAGACATTATATCAATTCTCCACACAGCTGGGTATCGCAAGCACAACACAGAACTCCTCCTTCCCCGTGGCTGTAAAGCTTGCTCTTGGCATGGAGTCACACCTTCAGGGGGGAGAAACCTTCCTGAACCCTGATGCCACGCCCAAACTTGAGTGCTGCTTGGGCACAAATTCACACTCTGACCCTCAGCATGAGCTCCATGTCAAAGAAAGGCCTGTCAGGGCCTGGGCCAAGAGCCCGCATATGGGGCTTGCCAAGCCCCTATGCACCCAATCCTCACCAGTGTTTGAGTTTTCCAGTCGCCCCGCCCGTACCTGGGGCTCTGCTCTGGAATCCCTTTCTTGGAGAGACACGTGAGCCAGACAACACTTTTCCACCCTTCCCACAAAATGACCCCAAACTCTTGGGGCTGGGACAAATCCCCAGAGAGGGATACTCGTCCACAGTCCCTGAGGCCACCCCTCCAATCCACGGCTATCTCGGACACAACATCCAGAGACAAAAGCCTGAAGGAACGCCTCCCACTCGCCCTTGTTTCAGAGGCCCAGGAGCTCCCTCTCGGGCTGTACATCCGGCCTGCCATACCCTAGGCGCCACTCATAAGCTGAGTTTGTGTTTTCAGACTTCTGTGCCCTCAGCCTGGACCCACACAACCGCCAGGCTAGGGCCTCTGGAGCCACAGCGAAAGATTGTGCCTGCCCTCTCCAAGGAAATTGTGCCCAATCCATTGACCACAACCCTACAGGTTAGGGAAAAGCTCCAAGCCCCTGAGGCAATCAATAGAGTAGGCCACCCTGGACTAAGAGGGGCTCTCTGACACCAGCGGAGCAACTATCTCCACTTAGACTCTCAGACAGTGTCCCCAGAGACAGAAGGTTGAAATGGACAGGCCCCCAGGCCCTAATCTGAACCTTAGCTTTGGTTTCCATGTGTCCGTCCTCAGAGGTCTGTTTTCGTAGACCAGCACACGGGGCTTTTCTGAGGCTCCAAACCAAACCTCTCTCGTCTCCACATGGGGAGCTTACTTACTGGGGATGTATCAAACCCTTCAGGTAGGAGAGTTCCGCAGGGCCACTGAACAACCAGCACATTCCAAGGTTTCCATGGACCCAAACGCACATTATGACGCATCCTCAGGAGAGGCCATTTCAACTCAGCCCCCTGGTTAGCGTGCCCCAGAGGCAGCAGATCAAACATATCTTGTGGCTAATGGCCAATGGGAATGCGAGGCATGCTGTACAGGGATCCATCCTTCGAACCGTGCTCTCCAGTCCTTCCGTATGGTATGTCCTGGAGCCATGCAACAGGACTCGAATGTCCCACAGAAGGAAACCTGGTGGTTTGGGGCAACCTCCAAACTCAGCGTGGGAAAACTTCCTTGGCCTCATGAGGCCCCCGCTTCATGAAGGTGCCAACATGGACACATACTCCAGCCTCAGCCAACGTCTGATCCTCAGCCTGACTTCAGATGCAGGAGATTTTGATTCAGCCTCTGCCTAGTGGGCCTGCTCTGCCCTTGGCTCCAATCCTCACTTTAGCTTGTGTTCCTAGACTTCCGTCCTCACACTCCTGGCCCGCAAACCGTCCCTACTGGGAATTCTGGGGCCACAATGAAGCACTCCGCCTGCCTCCCAGGAGAAAAACTTTGTCTATGGTGCTGCCCAGAAACCCCAAATGAGGATCAAACTGCTTGGCCCTCGGCAACACCCCAATTGCATAGGCTACCTTAAACACTGATGCTCTGTCGCAAATAGCCTGAGCCCAGACCTTCCAACAGACACCGACACAGCTGGCTGCACACCCAGCACATTGGACCCGCCACTGCCTTAGGCCACCATCCATTCCCAACCTGGATTTTCAGTCATCAGAACCTAGACCTTATCTCCAATCCCTGCACAGGGCGGAACCTGATGCACAAGTCAGAACCCCTCCTTCCCCATGGCAAGAAACCTTGCTGCTGGCAGTGAGTCAAACCTTCAGTGTAGGAGAAAACGGCATGGCCCATGAGGCCACGCCCATGTGTGAGGGCCGCCTTGGGCACAAACACACATTGTGACCCTCAGCGTGAGTACCTTATTCAAGTAACGCCTCTCAGTGATTGGACCAAGAGCCCGCATATGTGGCTTGCCATGCCCATAGGCACGCAGGACTAACTAGATGGTGTGTATTCCAGTTGAGGGAACCCACTGCTGTGCTCTAGAGTCCCTCTCCTGGGGGGTCCCCTGTGGCAGAAAACAGTACTCTTCCCTTCCCACAGAATGAACCCAAACACTTGGGAGCTTGGACAATCCCCCGAGAGGAAGGCTCTTCCTCGGCCCCTGAAGCAACCCCTACCCTGAACGGCCACTGTGAACGCAACACCCAGAGACAAAAGCCTGAGCGACTGCCTCCCACTTGCCCTCCTTTGATATCCAGAGGATCTCCCCTCTCGGACTGGAGATCAGGCCTGCCATTACCTTGGCCCCTACCTGAGCCAAGTTTGCTTTTTCAGACATCTGTCCCCACAGCCCTGGCAAACACAGCCTCTAGGCTGGGTCCTCTGGAGCCATACCACAGGACCATGCCTGCTCTCTCCTGGGAAACTCTGTCCATTCCTTTGGCCACACACCTCCAGAATATGAGAAACCTCAAGGCCCCCGAGGACATACCATTACCGGGAGCCTCCCTGCACACACAGGGGCCTTCGGACACAAGCGGAGCTGCTACCTCCATGAAGGCATGCACACAGATGTCAACAGAGATAGAAGGTTGAGCCGGACAGGCCCTTAGGCCCTAATCTCAACTCTTGCTTTGTTTTCCAGGTGTCACTCCTCAGAGGCTTTGGTTCGAAGAACAGGATATGGGGTTTTCCTGAGGCACTGAACAGAACTTCTCTCGTCTCCACATGGGAAGCTTCCTTGTTGGAGCCGTGTCAAACACCTCAGGTTGGAGAATCCTGCAGAGTCCCTGAGCCACCTCCACATTCCAAGGTCTCCCAGGCCACCAAGCCACAGTAGGACTCATCTTCAGGAGAGTCCATTTCAACTCTCCCCTCTGGGTAGCTCACCCAGGAGCCCGCAGATTGAGCCTGCCTTGTCCTGACTAAAGAGTGTGAATATGAGGTGGCGTTCCCAGGCATCCATGCTTAGACACCTGCTCTCGAGTCTTTCCGTATGGGGCCTCCTGGAACCATCCAATAGCACTCGACTTTCGTGCAGAAGGAAACCTTGAGGTTTGGAGTAGTTCACAAATCCCATCGTAGGCAAACCTTCCTGACCTCATGAGGCCCCCACACCATTCAGGAAGAGGCCATGCTGGACAAAAACTCTAGCCTGATGCACGTCTCAGAGTTGAAATGACCTCAGTGCAGGAGATCTCGATTCAGCCTCTCAGAGTGGGCCTGCCGTGCCATCGGTCCCAAACCTCACGCTAGCTTGTGTTTTCAGTCTTCCTTCCTCACACTCCTGGCAAACAAGCCCTCCGGACTAGGAACTCCAGAACCACAACCCAGCCCAGGGTCTGCCCAAGGGAAGAAAAAGGTTTCCCTGTGGGGCTCTCTCCAGAAAACCCAGATGAGGATCAACCTGCTCGGGCCTCGACGGTACCCGAACTGGATAGGCTGCTCTGGGCACTCATGCTCTGTCTGACACAGCGTGAAGCCAGACGTCCAGACAGACAAGGAGACAGCTGGCCGCACACCCAGCACTTCGGACACGCCATGGTCTTATGCCGTCACCTCTTCCTAACCTTGGTTTTCAGATATCTGAACCTAGACATTATATCAATTCTCCACACAGCTGGGTATCGCAAGCACAACACAGAACTCCTCCTTCCCCGTGGCTGTAAAGCTTGCTCTTGGCATGGAGTCACACCTTCAGGGTGGGAGAAACCTTCCTGGTCCCTGATGCCACGCCCAAACTTGAGTGCTGCTTGGGCACAAATTCACACTCTGACCCTCAGCATGAGCTCCATGTCAAAGAAAGGCCTGTCAGGGCCTGGGCCAAGAGCCCGCATATGGGGCTTGCCAAGCCCCTATGCACCCAATCCTCACCAGTGTTTGAGTTTTCCAGTCGCCCCGCCCGTACCTGGGGCTCTGCTCTGGAATCCCTTTCTTGGAGAGACACGTGAGCCAGACAACACTTTTCCACCCTTCCCACAAAATGACCCCAAACTCTTGGGAGCTGGGACAAATCCCCAGAGAGGGATACTCGTCCACAGTCCGTGAGGCCACCCCTCCAATCCACGGCTATCTCGGACACAACATCCAGAGACAAAAGCCTGAAGGAACGCCTCCCACTCGCCCTTGTTTCAGAGGCCCAGGAGCTCCCTCTCGGGCTGTACATCCGGCCTGCCATACCCTAGGCGCCACTCATAAGCTGAGTTTGTGTTTTCAGACTTCTGTGCCCTCAGCCTGGACCCACACAACCGCCAGGCTAGGGCCTCTGGAGCCACAGCGAAAGATTGTGCCTGCCCTCTCCAAGGAAATTGTGCCCAATCCATTGACCACAACCCTACAGGTTAGGGAAAAGCTCCAAGGCCCCTGAGGCCATCAATAGAGTAGGCCACCCTGGACTAAGAGGGGCTCTCTGAACCCGCGGAGCAACTATCTCCACTTAGACTCTTAGACAGTGTCCCCAGAGACAGAAGGTTGAAATGGACAGGCCCCCAGGCCCTAATCTGAACCTTAGCTTTGGTTTCCATGTGTCCGTCCTCAGAGGTCTGTTTTCGTAGACCAGCACACGGGGCTTTTCTGAGGCTCCAAACCAAACATCTCTCGTCTCCACATGGGGAGCTTACTTACTGGGGATGTATCAAACCCTTCAGGTAGGAGAGTTCCGCAGGGCCACTGAACAACCAGCACATTCCAAGGTTTCCATGGACCCAAACGCACATTATGACGCATCCTCAGGAGAGGCCATTTCAACTCAGCCCCCTGGTTAGCGTGCCCCAGAGGCAGCAGATCAAACATATCTTGTGGCTAATGGCCAATGGGAATGCGAGGCATGCTGTACAGGGATCCATCCTTCGAACCGTGCTCTCCAGTCCTTCCGTATGGTATGTCCTGGAGCCATGCAACAGGACTCGAATGTCCCACAGAAGGAAACCTGGTGGTTTGGGGCAACCTCCAAACTCAGCGTGGGAAAACTTCCTTGGCCTCATGAGGCCCCCGCTTCATGAAGGTGCCAACATGGACACATACTCCAGCCTCAGCCAACGTCTGATCCTCAGCCTGACTTCAGATGCAGGAGATTTTGATTCAGCCTCTGCCTAGTGGGCCTGCTCTGCCCTTGGATCCAATCCTCACTTTAGCTTGTGTTCCTAGACTTCCGTCCTCACACTCCTGGCCCGCAAACCGTCCCTACTGGGAATTCTGGGGCCACAATGAAGCACTCCGCCTGCCTCCCAGGAGAAAAACTTTGTCTATGGTGCTGCCCAGAAACCCCAAATGAGGATCAAACTGCTTGGCCCTCGGCAACACCCCAATTGCATAGGCTACCTTAAACACTGATGCTCTGTCGCAAATAGCCTGAGCCCAGACCTTCCAACAGACACCGACACAGCTGGCTGCACACCCAGCACATTGGACCCGCCACTGCCTTAGGCCACCATCCATTCCCAACCTGGGTTTTCAGTCATCAGAACCTAGACCTTATCTCCAATCCCTGCACAGGGGGGAACCTGATGCACAAGTCAGAACCCCTCCTTCCCCATGGCAAGAAACCTTGCTGCTGGCAGTGAGTCAAACCTTCAGTGTAGGAGAAAACGGCATGGCCCATGAGGCCACGCCCATGTGTGAGGGCCGCCTTGGGCACAAACACACATTGTGACCCTCAGCGTGAGTACCTTATTCAAGTAACGCCTCTCAGTGATTGGACCAAGAGCCCGCATATGTGGCTTGCCATGCCCATAGGCACGCAGGACTAACTAGATGGTGTGTATTCCAGTTGAGGGAACCCACTGCTGTGCTCTAGAGTCTCTCTCCTGGGGGGTCCCCTGTGGCAGAAAACAGTACTCTTCCCTTCCCACAGAATGAACCCAAACACTTGGGAGCTTGGACAATCCCCCGAGAGGAAGGCTCTTCCTCGGCCCCTGAAGCAACCCCTACCCTGAACGGCCACTGTGAACGCAACACCCAGAGACAAAAGCCTGAGCGACTGCCTCCCACTTGCCCTCCTTTGATATCCAGAGGATCTCCCCTCTCGGACTGGAGATCAGGCCTGCCATTACCTTGGCCCCTACCTGAGCCAAGTTTGCTTTTTCAGACATCTGTCCCCACAGCCCTGGCAAACACAGCCTCTAGGCTGGGTCCTCTGGAGCCATACCACAGGACCATGCCTGCTCTCTCCTGGGAAACTCTGTCCATTCCTTTGGCCACACACCTCCAGAATATGAGATACCTCTAGGCCCCCGAGGACATACCATTACCGGGAGCCTCCCTGCACACACAGGGGCCTTCGGACACAAGCTGAGCTGCTACCTCCATGAAGGCATGCACACAGATGTCAACAGAGATAGAAGGTTGAGCCGGACAGGCCCTTAGGCCCTAATCTCAACTCTTGCTTTGTTTTCCAGGTGTCACTCCTCAGAGGCTTTGGTTCGAAGAACAGGATATGGGGCTTTCCTGAGGCACTGAACAGAACTTCTCTCGTCTCCACATGGGAAGCTTCCTTGTTGGAGCCGTGTCAAACACCTCAGGTTGGAGAATCCGGCAGAGTCCCTGAGCCACCTCCACATTCCAAGGTCTCCCAGGCCACCAAGCCACAGTAGGACTCATCTTCAGGAGAGTCCATTTCAACTCTCCCCTCTGGGTAGCTCACCCAGGAGCCCGCAGATTGAGCCTGCCTTGTCCTGACTAAAGAGTGGGAATATGAGGTGGCGTTCCCAGGCATCCATGCTTAGACACCTGCTCTCGAGTCTTTCCGTATGGGGCCTCCTGGAACCATCCAATAGCACTCGACTTTCGTGCAGAAGGAAACCTTGAGGTTTGGAGTAGTTCACAAATCCCATCGTAGGCAAACCTTCCTGGCCTCATGAGTCCCCCACACCATTCAGGAAGAGGCCATGCTGGACAAAATCTCTAGCCTGATGCACGTCTCAGAGTTGAAATGACCTCAGTGCAGGAGATCTCGATTCAGCCTCTCAGAGTGGGCCTGCCGTGCCATCGGTCCCAAACCTCACGCTAGCTTGTGTTTTTAGTCTTCCTTCCTCACACTCCTGGCAAACAAGCCCTCCGGACTAGGAACTCCAGAACCACAACCCAGCCCAGGGTCTGCCCAAGGGAAGAAAAACGTTTCCCTGTGGGGCTCTCTCCAGAAAACCCAGATGAGGATCAACCTGCTCGGGCCTCGACGGTACCCGAACTGGATAGGCTGCTCTGGGCACTCATGCTCTGTCTGACACAGCCTGAAGCCAGACGTCCAGACAGACAAGGAGACAGCTGGCCGCACACCCAGCACTTCGGACACGCCATGGTCTTATGTCGTCACCTCTTCCTAACCTTGGTTTTCAGATATCTGAACCTAGACATTATATCAATTCTCCACACAGCTGGGTATCGCAAGCACAACACAGAACTCCTCCTTCCCCGTGGCTGTAAAGCTTGCTCTTGGCATGGAGTCACACCTTCAGGGTGGGAGAAACCTTCCTGGTCCCTGATGCCACGCCCAAACTTGAGTGCTGCTTGGGCACAAATTCACACTCTGACCCTCAGCATGAGCCCCATGTCAAAGAAAGGCCTGTCAGGGCCTGGGCCAAGAGCCCGCATATGGGGCTTGCCAAGCCCCTATGCACCCAATCCTCACCAGTGTTTGAGTTTTCCAGTCGCCCCGCCCGTACCTGGGGCTCTGCTCTGGAATCCCTTTCTTGGAGAGACACGTGAGCCAGACAACACTTTTCCACCCTTCCCACAAAATGACCCCAAACTCTTGGGAGCTGGGACAAATCCCCAGAGAGGGATACTCGTCCACAGTCCCTGAGGCCACCCCTCCAATCCACGGCTATCTCGGACACAACATCCAGAGACAAAAGCCTGAAGGAACGCCTCCCACTCGCCCTTGTTTCAGAGGCCCAGGAGCTCCCTCTCGGGCTGTACATCCGGCCTGCCATACCCTAGGCACCACTCATAAGTTGAGTTTGTGTTTTCATTCTTCTGTGCCCTCAGCCTGGACCCACACAACCGCCAGGCTAGGGCCTCTGGAGCCACAGCGAAAGATTGTGCCTGCCCTCTCCAAGGAAATTGTGCCCAATCCATTGACCACAACCCTACAGGTTAGGGAAAAGCTCCAAGGCCCCTGAGGCCATCAATAGTGTAGGCCACCCTGGACTAAGAGGGGCTCTCTGACACCAGCGGAGCAACTATCTCCACTTAGACTCTCAGACAGTGTCCCCAGAGACAGAAGGTTGAAATGGACAGGCCCCCAGGCCCTAATCTGAACCTTAGCTTTGGTTTCCATGTGTCCGTCCTCAGAGGTCTGTTTTCGTAGACCAGCACACGGGGCTTTTCTGAGGCTCCAAACCAAACCTCTCTCGTCTCCACATGGGGAGCTTACTTACTGGGGATGTATCAAACCCTTCAGGTAGGAGAGTTCCGCAGGGCCACTGAACAACCAGCACATTCCAAGGTTTCCATGGACCCAAACGCACATTATGACGCATCCTCAGGAGAGGCCATTTCAACTCAGCCCCCTGGTTAGCGTGCCCCAGAGGCAGCAGATCAAACATATCTTGTGGCTAATGGCCAATGGGAATGCGAGGCATGCTGTACAGGGATCCATCCTTCGAACCGTGCTCTCCAGTCCTTCCGTATGGTATGTCCTGGAGCCATGCAACAGGACTCGAATGTCCCACAGAAGGAAACCTGGTGGTTTGGGGCAACCTCCAAACTCAGCGTGGGAAAACTTCCTTGGCCTCATGAGGCCCCCGCTTCATGAAGGTGCCAACATGGACACATACTCCAGCCTCAGCCAACGTCTGATCCTCAGCCTGACTTCAGATGCAGGAGATTTTGATTCAGCCTCTGCCTAGTGGGCCTGCTCTGCCCTTGGCTCCAATCCTCACTTTAGCTTGTGTTCCTAGACTTCCGTCCTCACACTCCTGGCCCACAAACCCTCCCTTCTGGGAATTCTGGGGCCACAATGAAGCACTGCGCCTGCCTCCCAGGAGAAAAACTTTGTCTATGGTGCTGCCCAGAATCCCCAAATGAGGATCAAACTGCTTGGCCCTCGGCAACACCCCAATTGCATAGGCTACCTTAAACACTGATGCTCTGTCGCAAATAGCCTGAGCCCAGACCTTCCAACAGACACCGACACAGCTGGCTGCACACCCAGCACATTGGACCCGCCACTGCCTTAGGCCACCATCCATTCCCAACCTGGGTTTTCAGTCATCAGAACCTAGACCTTATCTCCAATCCCTGCACAGGGGGGAATCTGATGCACAAGTCAGAACCCCTCCTTCCCCATGGCAAGAAACCTTGCTGCTGGCAGTGAGTCAAACCTTCAGTGTAGGAGAAAACGGCATGGCCCATGAGGCCACGCCCATGTGTGAGGGCCGCCTTGGGCACAAACACACATTGTGACCCTCAGCGTGAGTACCTTATTCAAGTAACGCCTCTCAGTGATTGGACCAAGAGCCCGCATATGTGGCTTGCCATGCCCATAGGCACGCAGGACTAACTAGATGGTGTGTATTCCAGTTGAGGGAACCCACTGCTGTGCTCTAGAGTCCCTCTCCTGGGGGGTCCCCTGTGGCAGAAAACAGTACTCTTCCCTTCCCACAGAATGAACCCAAACACTTGGGAGCTTGGACAATCCCCCGAGAGGAAGGCTTTTCCTCGGCCCCTGAAGCAACCCCTACCCTGAACGTCCACTGTGAACGCAACACCCAGAGACAAAAGCCTGAGCGACTGCCTCCCACTTGCCCTCCTTTGATATCCAGAGGATCTCCCCTCTCGGACTGGAGATCAGGCCTGCCATTACCTTGGCCCCTACCTGAGCCAAGTTTGCTTTTTCAGACATCTGTCCCCACAGCCCTGGCAAACACAGCCTCTAGGCTGGGTCCTCTGGAGCCATACCACAGGACCATGCCTGCTCTCTCCTGGGAAACTCTGTCCATTCCTTTGGCCACACACCTCCAAAATATGAGAAACCTCAAGGCCCCCGAGGACATACCATTACCGGGAGCCTCCCTGCACACACAGGGGACTTCGGACACAAGCGGAGCTGCTACCTCCATGAAGGCATGCACACAGATGTCAACAGAGATAGAAGGTTGAGCCGGACAGGCCCTTAGGCTCTAATCTCAACTCTTGCTTTGTTTTCCAGGTGTCACTCCTCAGAGGCTTTGGTTCGAAGAACAGGATATGGGGCTTTCCTGAGGCACTGAACAGAACTTCTCTCATCTCCACATGGGAAGCTTCCTTGTTGGAGCCGTGTCAAACACCTCAGGTTGGAGAATCCTGCAGAGTCCCTGAGCCACCTCCACATTCCAAGGTCTCCCAGGCCACCAAGCCACAGTTGGACTCATCTTCAGGAGAGTCCATTTCAACTCTCCCTTCTGGGTAGCTCACCCAGGAGCCCGCAGATTGAGCCTCCCTTGTCCTGACTAAAGAGTGGGAATATGAGGTGGCGTTCCCAGGCATCCATGCTTAGACACCTGCTCTCGAGTCTTTCCGTATGGGGCCTCCTGGAACCATCCAATAGCACTCGACTTTCGTGTAGAAGGAAACCTTGAGGTTTGGAGTAGTTCACAAATCCCTTCGTAGGCAAAACTTCCTGGCCTCATGAGGCCCCCACACCATTCAGGAAGAGGCCATGGTGGACAAAAACTCTATCCTGAGGCACGTCTCAGAGTTGAAATGACCTCAGTGCAGGAGATCTCGATTCAGCCTCTCAGAGTGGGCCTGCCGTGCCATCGGTCCCAAACCTCACGCTAGCTTGTGTTTTCAGACTTCCTTCCTCACACTCCTGGCAAACAAGCCCTCTGGACTAGGAACTCCAGAACCACAACCCAGCCCAGGGTCTGCCCAAGGGAAGAAAAACGTTTCCCTGTGGGGCTCTCTCCAGAAAACCCAGATGAGGATCAACCTTCTCGGGCCTCGACGGTACCCGAACTGGATAGGCTGCTCTGGGCACTCATGCTCTGTCTGACACAGCCTGAAGCCAGACGTCCAGACAGACAAGGAGACAGCTGGCCGCTCACCCAGCACTTCGGACACGCCATGGTCTTATGCCGTCACCTCTTCCTAACCTTGGTTTTCAGATATCTGAACCTAGACATTATATCAATTCTCCACACAGCTGGGTATCGCAAGCACAACACAGAACTCCTCCTTCCCCGTGGCTGTAAAGCTTGCTCTTGGCATGGAGTCACACCTTCAGGGTGGGAGAAACCTTCCTGGTCCCTGATGCCACGCCCAAACTTGAGTGCTGCTTGGGCACAAATTCACACTCTGACCCTCAGCATGAGCCCCATGTCAAAGAAAGGCCTGTCAGGGCCTGGGCCAAGAGCCCGCATATGGGGCTTGCCAAGCCCCTATGCACCCAATCCTCACCAGTGTTTGAGTTTTCCAGTCGCCCCGCCCGTACCTGGGGCTCTGCTCTGGAATCCCTTTCTTGGAGAGACACGTGAGCCAGACAACACTTTTCCACCCTTCCCACAAAATGACCCCAAACTCTTGGGAGCTGGGACAAATCCCCAGAGAGGGATACTCGTCCACAGTCCCTGAGGCCACCCCTCCAATCCATGGCTATCTCGGACGCAACATCCAGAGACAAAAGCCTGAAGGAACGCCTCCCACTCGCCCTTGTTTCAGAGGCCGAGGAGCTCCCTCTCGGGCTGTACATCCGGCCTGCCATACCCTAGGCGCCACTCATAAGCTGAGTTTGTGTTTTCAGACTTCTGTGCCCTCAGCCTGGACCCACACAACCGCCAGGCTAGGGCCTCTGGAGCCACAGCGAAAGATTGTGCCTGCCCTCTCCAAGGAAATTGTGCCCAATCCATTGACCACAACCCTACAGGTTAGGGAAAAGCTCCAAGGCCCCTGAGGCCATCAATAGTGTAGGCCACCCTGGACTAAGAGGGGCTCTCTGACACCAGCGGAGCAACTATCTCCACTTAGACTCTCAGACAGTGTCCCCAGAGACAGAAGGTTGAAATGGACAGGCCCCCAGGCCCTAATCTGAACCTTAGCTTTGGTTTCCATGTGTCCGTCCTCAGAGGTCTGTTTTCGTAGACCAGCACACGGGGCTTTTCTGAGGCTCCAAACCAAACCTCTCTCGTCTCCACATGGGGAGCTTACTTACTGGGGATGTATCAAACCCTTCAGGTAGGAGAGTTCCGCAGGGCCACTGAACAACCAGCACATTCCAAGGTTTCCATGGACCCAAACGCACATTATGACGCATCCTCAGGAGAGGCCATTTCAACTCAGCCCCCTGGTTAGCGTGCCCCAGAGGCAGCAGATCAAACATATCTTGTGGCTAATGGCCAATGGGAATGCGAGGCATGCTGTACAGGGATCCATCCTTCGAACCGTGCTCTCCAGTCCTTCCGTATGGTATGTCCTGGAGCCATGCAACAGGACTCGAATGTCCCACAGAAGGAAACCTGGTGGTTTGGGGCAACCTCCAAACTCAGCGTGGGAAAACTTCCTTGGCCTCATGAGGCCCCCGCTTCATGAAGGTGCCATCATGGACACATACTCCAGCCTCAGCCAACGTCTGATCCTCAGCCTGACTTCAGATGCAGGAGATTTTGATTCAGCCTCTGCCTAGTGGGCCTGCTCTGCCCTTGGCTCCAATCCTCACTTTAGCTTGTGTTCCTAGACTTCCGTCCTCACACTCCTGGCCCACAAACCCTCCCTACTGGGAATTCTGGGGCCACAATGAAGCACTCCGCCTGCCTCCCAGGAGAAAAACTTTGTCTATGGTGCTGCCCAGAAACCCCAAATGAGGATCAAACTGCTTGGCCCTCGGCAACACCCCAATTGCATAGGCTACCTTAAACACTGATGCTCTGTCGCAAATAGCCTGAGCCCAGACCTTCCAACAGACACCGACACAGCTGGCTGCACACCCAGCACATTGGACCCGCCACTGCCTTAGGCCACCATCCATTCCCAACCTGGGTTTTCAGTCATCAGAACCTAGACCTTATCTCCAATCCCTGCACAGGGGGGAACCTGATGCACAAGTCAGAACCCCTCCTTCCCCATGGCAAGAAACCTTGCTGCTGGCAGTGAGTCAAACCTTCAGTGTAGGAGAAAACGGCATGGCCCATGAGGCCACGCCCATGTGTGAGGGCCGCCTTGGGCACAAACACACATTGTGACCCTCAGCGTGAGTACCTTATTCAAGTAACGCCTCTCAGTGATTGGACCAAGAGCCCGCATATGTGGCTTGCCATGCCCATAGGCACGCAGGACTAACTAGATGGTGTGTATTCCAGTTGAGGGATCCCACTGCTGTGCTCTAGAGTCCCTCTCCTGGGGGGTCCCCTGTGGCAGAAAACAGTACTCTTCCCTTCCCACAGAATGAACCCAAACACTTGGGAGCTTGGACAATCCCCCGAGAGGAAGGCTCTTCCTCGGCCCCTGAAGCAACCCCTACCCTGAACGTCCACTGTGAACGCAACACCCAGAGACAAAAGCCTGAGCAACTGCCTCCCACTTGCCCTCCTTTGATATCCAGAGGATCTCCCCTCTCGGACTGGAGATCAGGCCTGCCATTACCTTGGCCCCTACCTGAGCCAAGTTTGCTTTTTCAGACATCTGTCCCCACAGCCCTGGCAAACACAGCCTCTAGGCTGGGTCCTCTGGAGCCATACCACAGGACCATGCCTGCTCTCTCCTGGGAAACTCTGTCCATTCCTTTGGCCACACACCTCCAGAATATGAGAAACCTCAAGGCCCCCGAGGACATACCATTACCGGGAGCCTCCCTGCACACACAGGGGACTTCGGACACAAGCGGAGCTGCTACCTCCATGAAGGCATGCACACAGATGTCAACAGAGATAGAAGGTTGAGCCGGACAGGCCCTTAGGCTCTAATCTCAACTCTTGCTTTGTTTTCCAGGTGTCACTCCTCAGAGGCTTTGGTTCGAAGAACAGGATATGGGGCTTTCCTGAGGCACTGAACAGAACTTATCTCAACTCCACATGGGAAGCTTCCTTGTTGGAGCCGTGTCAAACACCTCAGGTTGGAGAATCCTGCAGAGTCCCTGAGCCACCTCCACATTCCAAGGTCTCCCAGGCCACCAAGCCACAGTAGGACTCATCTTCAGGAGAGTCCATTTCAACTCTCCCCTCTGGGTAGCTCACCCAGGAGCCCGCAGATTGAGCCTGCCTTGTCCTGACTAAAGAGTGGGAATATGAGGTGGCGTTCCCAGGCATCCATGCTTAGACACCTGCTCTTGAGTCTTTCCGTATGGGGCCTCCTGGAACCATCCAATAGCACTCGACTTTCGTGCAGAAGGAAACCTTGAGGTTTGGAGTAGTTCACAAATCCCATCGTAGGCAAACCTTCCTGGCCTCATGAGGCCCCCACCCCATTCAGGAAGAGGCCATGCTGGACAAAAACTCTATCCTGAGGCACGTCTCAGAGTTGAAATGACCTCAGTGCAGGAGATCTCGATTCAGCCTCTCAGAGTAGGCCTGCCGTGCCATCGGTCCCAAATCTCACGCTAGCTTGTGTTTTCAGACTTCCTTCCTCACGCTCCTGGCAAACAAGCCCTCCGGACTAGGAACTCCAGAACCACAACCCAGCCCAGGGTCTGCCCAAGGGAAGAAAAACGTTTCCCTGTGGGGCTCTCTCCAGAAAACCCAGATGAGGATCAACCTGCTCGGGCCTCGACCGGTACCCGAACTGGATAGGCTGCTCTGGGCACTCATGCTCTGTCTGACACAGCCTGAAGCCAGACGTCCAGACAGACAAGGAGACAGCTGGCCGCACACCCAGCACTTCGGACACGCCATGGTCTTATGCCGTCACCTCTTCCTAACCTTGGTTTTCAGATATCTGAACCTAGACATTATATCAATTCTCCACACAGCTGGGTATCGCAAGCACAACACAGAACTCCTCCTTCCCCGTGGCTGTAAAGCTTGCTCTTGGCATGGAGTCACACCTTCAGGGTGGGAGAAACCTTCCTGGTCCCTGATGCCACGCCCAAACTTGAGTGCTGCTTGGGCACAAATTCACACTCTGACCCTCAGCATGAGCCCCATGTCAAAGAAAGGCCTGTCAGGGCCTGGGCCAAGAGCCCGCATATGGGGCTTGCCAAGCCCCTATGCACTCAATCCTCACCAGTGTTTGAGTTTTCCAGTCGCCCCGCCCGTACCTGGGGCTCTGCTCTGGAATCCCTTTCTTGGAGAGACACGTGAGCCAGACAACACTTTTCCACCCTTCCCACAAAATGACCCCAAACTCTTGGGAGCTGGGACAAATCCCCAGAGAGGGATACTCGTCCACAGTCCTTGAGGCTACCCCTCCAATCCACGGCTATCTCGGACACAACATCCAGAGACAAAAGCCTGAAGGAACGCCTCCCACTCGCCCTTGTTTCAGAGGCCGAGGAGCTCCCTCTCAGGCTGTACATCCGGCCTGCCATACCCTAGGCGCCACTCATAAGCTGAGTTTGTGTTTTCAGACTTCTGTGCCCTCAGCCTGGACCCACACAACCGCCAGGCTAGGGCCTCTGGAGCCACAGCGAAAGATTGTGCCTGCCCTCTCCAAGGAAATTGTGCCCAATCCATTGACCACAACCCTACAGGTTAGGGAAAAGCTCCAAGGCCCCTGAGGCCATCAATAGTGCAGGCCACCCTGGACTAAGAGGGGCTCTCTGACACCAGCGGAGCAACTATCTCCACTTAGACTCTCAGACAGTGTCCCCAGAGACAGAAGGTTGAAATGGACAGGCCCCCAGGCCCTAATCTGAACCTTAGCTTTGGTTTCCATGTGTCCGTCCTCAGAGGTCTGTTTTCGTAGACCAGCACACGGGGCTTTTCTGAGGCTCCAAACCAAACCTCTCTCGTCTCCACATGGGGAGCTTACTTACTGGGGATGTATCAAACCCTTCAGGTAGGAGAGTTCCGCAGGGCCACTGAACAACCAGCACATTCCAAGGTTTCCATGGACCCAAACGCACATTATGACACATCCTCAGGAGAGGCCATTTCAACTCAGCCCCCTGGTTAGCGTGCCCCAGAGGCAGCAGATCAAATATATCTTGTGGCTAATGGCCAATGGGAATGCGAGGCATGCTGTACAGGGATCCATCCTTCGAACCGTGCTCTCCAGTCCTTCCGTATGGTATGACCTGGAGCCATGCAACAGGACTCGAATGTCCCACAGAAGGAAACCTGGTGGTTTGGGGCAACCTCCAAACTCAGCATGGGAAAACTTCCTTGGCCTCATGAGGCCCCCGCTTCATGAAGGTGCCATCATGGACACATACTCCAGCCTCAGCCAACGTCTGATCCTCAGCCTGACTTCAGATGCAGGAGATTTTGTTTCAGCCTCTGCCTAGTGGGCCTGCTCTGCCCTTGGCTCCAATCCTCACTTTAGCTTGT
This sequence comes from Mustela nivalis, assembly GCF_964662115.1. Classification (NCBI taxonomy): domain Eukaryota; kingdom Metazoa; phylum Chordata; class Mammalia; order Carnivora; family Mustelidae; genus Mustela; species Mustela nivalis. The sequence goes on along the minus strand of NW_028136454.1, from coordinate 783,978 downwards.
GTTCCTAGACTTCCGTCCTCACACTCCTGGCCCACAAACCCTCCCTACTGGGAATTCTGGGGCCACAATGAAGCACTCCGCCTGCCTCCCAGGAGAAAAACTTTGTCTATGGTGCTTCCCAGAAACCCCAAATGAGGATCAAACTGCTTGGCCCTCGGCAACACCCCAATTGCATAGGCTACCTTAAACACTGATGCTCTGTCGCAAATAGCCTGAGCCCAGACCTTCCAACAGACACCGACACAGCTGGCTGCACACCCAGCACATTGGACCCGCCACTGCCTTAGGCCACCATCCATTCCCAACCTGGGTTTTCAGTCATCAGAACCTAGACCTTATCTCCAATCCCTGCACAGGGGGGAACCTGATGCACAAGTCAGAACCCCTCCTTCCCCATGGCAAGAAACCTTGCTGCTGCCAGTGTGTCAAACCTTCAGTGTAGGAGAAAATGGCATGGCCCCTGAGGCCACGCCCATGTGTGAGGGCCGCCTTGGGCACAAACACACATTGTGACCCTCAGCTTTAGTACCTTATTCAAGTAACGCCTCTCAGTGATTGGACCAAGAGCCCGCATATGTGGCTTGCCATGCCCATAGGCACGCAGGACTAACTAGATGGTGTGTATTCCAGTTGAGGGAACCCACTGCTGTGCTCTAGAGTCCCTCTCCTGGGGGCTCCCCTGTGGCAGAAAACAGTACTCTTCCCTTCCCACAGAATGAACCCAAACACTTGGGAGCTTGGACAATCCCCCGAGAGGAAGATTCTTCCTCGGCCCCTGAAGCAACCCCTACCCTGAACGGCCACTGTGAACGCAACACCCAGAGACAAATGCCTGAGCGACTGCCTCCCACTTGCCCTCCTTTGATATCCAGAGGATCTCCCCTCTCGGACTGGAGATCAGGCCTGCCATTACCTTGGCCCCTACCTGAGCCAAGTTTGCTTTTTCAGACATCTGTCCCCACAGCCCTGGCAAACACAGCCTCTAGGCTGGGTCCTCTGGAGCCATACCACAGGACCATGCCTGCTCTCTCCTGGGAAACTCTGTCCATTCCTTTGGCCACACACCTCCAGAATATGAGATACCTCTAGGCCCCCGAGGACATACCATTACCGGGAGCCTCCCTGCACACACAGGGGCCTTCGGACACAAGCTGAGCTGCTACCTCCATGAAGGCATGCACACAGATGTCAACAGAGATAGAAGGTTGAGCCGGACAGGCCCTTAGGCCCTAATCTCAACTCTTGCTTTGTTTTCCAGGTGTCACTCCTCAGAGGCTTTGGTTCGAAGAACAGGATATGGGGCTTTCCTGAGGCACTGAACAGAACTTCTCTCGTCTCCACATGGGAAGCTTCCTTGTTGGAGCCGTGTCAAACACCTCAGGTTGGAGAATCCGGCAGAGTCCCTGAGCCACCTCCACATTCCAAGGTCTCCCAGGCCACCAAGCCACAGTAGGACTCATCTTCAGGAGAGTCCATTTCAACTCTCCCCTCTGGGTAGCTCACCCAGGAGCCCGCAGATTGAGCCTGCCTTGTCCTGACTAAAGAGTGGGAATATGAGGTGGCGTTCTCAGGCATCCATGCTTAGACACCTGCTCTCGAGTCTTTCCGTATGGGGCCTCCTGGAACCATCCAATAGCACTCGACTTTCGTGCAGAAGGAAACCTTGAGGTTTGGAGTAGTTCACAAATCCCATCGTAGGCAAAACTTCCTGGCCTCATGAGGCCCCCACACCATTCAGGAAGAGGCCATGGTGGACAAAAACTCTAGCCTGAGGCACGTCTCAGAGTTGAAATGACCTCAGTGCAGGAGATCTCGATTCAGCCTCTCAGAGTGGGCCTGCCGTGCCATCGGTCCCAAACCTCACGCTAGCTTGTGTTTTCAGACTTCCTTCCTCACACTCCTGGCAAACAAGCCCTCCGGACTAGGAACTCCAGAACCACAACCCAGCCCAGGGTCTGCCCAAGGGAAGAAAGACGTTTCCCTGTGGGGTTCTCTCCAGAAAACCCAGATGAGGATCAACCTGCTCGGGCCTCGACGGTACCCGAACTGGATAGGCTGCTCTGGGCACTCATGCTCTGTCTGACACAGCCTGAAGCCAGACGTCCAGACAGACAAGGAGACAGCTGGCCGCACACCCAGCACTTCGGACACGCCATGGTCTTATGCCGTCACCTCTTCCGAACCTTGGTTTTCAGATATCTGAACCTAGACATTATATCAATTCTCCACACAGCTGGGTATCGCAAGCACAACACAGAACTCCTCCTTCCCCGTGGCTGTAAAGCTTGCTCTTGGCATGGAGTCACACCTTCAGGGTGGGAGAAACCTTCCTGGTCACTGATGCCACGCCCAAACTTGAGTGCTGCTTGGGCACAAATTCACACTCTGACCCTCAGCATGAGCCCCATGTCAAAGAAAGGCCTGTCAAAGCCTGGGCCAAGAGCCCGCATATGGGGCTTGCCAAGCCCCTATGCACCCAATCCTCACCAGTGTTTGAGTTTTCCAGTCGCCCCGCCCGTACCTGGGGCTCTGCTCTGGAATCCCTTTCTTGGAGAGACACGTGAGCCAGACAACACTTTTCCACCCTTCCCACAAAATGACCCCAAACTCTTGGGAGCTGGGACAAATCCCTAGAGAGGGATACTCGTCCACAGTCCCTGAGGCCACCCCTCCAATCCACGGCTATCTCGGACACAACATCCAGAGACAAAAGCCTGAAGGAACGCCTCCCACTCGCCCTTGTTTCAGAGGCCCAGGAGCTCCCTCTCGGGCTGTACATCTGGCCTGCCATACCCTAGGCGCCACTCATGAGCTGAGTTTGTGTTTTCAGACTTCTGTGCCCTCAGCCTGGACCCACACAACCGCCAGGCTAGGGCCTCTGGAGCCACAGCGAAAGATTGTGCCTGCCCTCTCCAAGGAAATTGTGCCCAATCCATTGACCACAACCCTACAGGTTAGGGAAAAGCTCCAAGGCCCCTGAGGCCATCAATAGTGTAGGCCACCCTGGACTAAGAGGGGCTCTCTGACACCAGCGGAGCAACTATCTCCACTTAGACTCTCAGACAGTGTCCCCAGAGACAGAAGGTTGAAATGGACAGGCCCCCAGGCCCTAATCTGAACCTTAGCTTTGGTTTCCATGTGTCCGTCCTCAGAGGTCAGTTTTCGTAGACCAGCACACAGGGCTTTTCTGAGGCTCCAAACCAAACCTCTCTCGTCTCCACATGGGGAGCTTACTTACTGGGGATGTATCAAACCCTTCAGTTAGGAGAGTTCCGCAGGGCCACTGAACAACCAGCACATTCCAAGGTTTCCATGGACCCAAACGCACATTATGACGCATCCTCAGGAGAGGCCATTTCAACTCAGCCCCCTGGTTAGCGTGCCCCAGAGGCAGCAGATCAAACATATCTTGTGGCTAATGGCCAATGGGAATGCGAGGCATGCTGTACAGGGATCCATCCTTCGAACCGTGCTCTCCAGTCCTTCCGTATGGTATGTCCTGGAGCCATGCAACAGGACTCGAATGTCCCACAGAAGGAAACCTGGAGGTTTGGGGCAACCACCAAACTCAGCATGGGAAAACTTCCTTGGCCTCATGAGGCCCCCGCTTCATGAAGGTGCCATCATGGACACATACTCCAGCCTCAGCCAACGTCTGATCCTCAGCCTGACTTCAGATGCAGGAGATTTTGTTTCAGCCTCTGCCTAGTGGTCCTGCTCTGCCCTTGGCTCCAATCCTCACTTTAGCTTGTGTTCCTAGACTTCCGTCCTCACACTCCTGGCCCACAAACCCTCCCTACTGGGAATTCTGGGGCCACAATGAAGCACTCCGCCTGCCTCCCAGGAGAAAAACTTTGTCTATGGTGCTGCCCAGAAACCCCAGATGAGGATCAAACTGCTTGGCCCTCGGCAACACCCCAATTGCATAGGCTACCTTAAACACTGATGCTCTGTCGCAAATAGCCTGAGCCCAGACCTTCCAACAGACACCGACACAGCTGGCTGCACACCCAGCACATTGGACCCGCCACTGCCTTAGGCCACCATCCATTCCCAACCTGGGTTTTCCGTCATCAGAATCTAGACCTTATCTCCAATCCCTGCACAGGGGGGAACCTGATGCACAAGTCAGAACCCCTCCTTCCCCATGGCAAGAAACCTTGCTGCTGGCAGTGAGTCAAACCTTCAGTGTAGGAGAAAACGGCATGGCCCATGAGGCCACGCCCATGTGTGAGGGCCGCCTTGGGCACAAACACACATTGTGACCCTCAGCGTGAGTACCTTATTCAAGTAACGCCTCTCAGTGATTGGACCAAGAGCCCGCATATGTGGCTTGCCATGCCCATAGGCACGCAGGACTAACTAGATGGTGTGTATTCCAGTTGAGGGAACCCACTGCTGTGCTCTAGAGTCCCTCTCCTGGGGGGTCCCCTGTGGCAGAAAACAGTACTCTTCCCTTCCCACAGAATGAACCCAAACACTTGGGAGCTTGGACAATCCCCCGAGAGGAAGGCTCTTCCTCGGCCCCTGAAGCAACCCCTACCCTGAACGGCCACTGTGAACGCAACACCCAGAGACAAATGCCTGAGCGACTGCCTCCCACTTGCCCTCCTTTGATATCCAGAGCATCTCCCATCTCGGACTGGAGATCAGGCCTGCCATTACCTTGGCCCCTACCTGAGCCAAGTTTGCTTTTTCAGACATCTGTCCCCACAGCCCTGGCAAACACAGCCTCTAGGCTGGGTCCTCTGGAGCCATACCACAGGACCATGCCTGCTCTCTCCTGGGAAACTCTGTCCATTCCTTTGGCCACACACCTCCAGAATATGAGAAACCTCAAGGCCCCCGAGGACATACCATTACCGGGAGCCTCCCTGCACACACAGGGGCCTTCGGACACAAGCGGAGCTGCTACCTCCATGAAGGCATGCACACCGATGTCAACAGAGATAGAAGGTTGAGCCGGACAGGCCCTTAGGCCCTAATCTCAACTCTTGCTTTGTTTTCCAGGTGTCACTCCTCAGAGGCTTTGGTTCGAAGAACAGGATATGGGGCTTTCCTGAGGCACTGAACAGAACTTCTCTCGTCTCCACATGGGAAGCTTCCTTGTTGGAGCCGTGTCAAACACCTCAGGTTGGAGAATCCTGCAGAGTCCCTGAGCCACCTCCACATTCCAAGGTCTCCCAGGCCACCAAGCCACAGTAGGACTCATCTTCAGGAGAGTCCATTTCAACTCTCCCCTCTGGGTAGCTCACCCAGGAGCCCGCAGATTGAGCCTGCCTTGTCCTGACTAAAGAGTGGGAATATGAGGTGGCGTTCCCAGGCATCCATGCTTAGACACCTGCTCTCGAGTCTTTCCGTATGGGGCCTCCTGGAACCATCCAATAGCACTCGACTTTCGTGCAGAAGGAAACCTTGAGGTTTGGAGTAGTTCACAAATCCCATCGTAGGCAAACCTTCCTGGCCTCATGAGGCCCCCACACCATTCAGGAAGAGGCCATGCTGGACAAAAACTCTAGCCTGAGGCACGTCTCAGAGTTGAAATGACCTCAGTGCAGGAGATCTCGATTCAGCCTCTCAGAGTGGGCCTGCCGTGCCATCGGTCCCAAACCTCACGCTAGCTTGTGTTTTCAGACTTCCTTCCTCACACTCCTGGCAAACAAGCCCTCCGGACTAGGAACTCCAGAACCACAACCCAGCCCAGGGTCTGCCCAAGGGAAGAAAGACGTTTCCCTGTGGGGTTCTCTCCAGAAAACCCAGATGAGGATCAACCTGCTCGGGCCTCGACCGGTAACCGAACTGGATAGGCTGCTCTGGGCACTCATGCTCTGTCTGACACAGCCTGAAGTCAGACGTCCAGACAGACAAGGAGACAGCTGGCCGCACACCCAGCACTTCGGACACGCCATGGTCTTATGCCGTCACCTCTTCCTAACCTTTGTTTTCAGATATCTGAACCTAGACATTATATCAATTCTCCACACAGCTGGGTGTCGCAAGCACAACACAGAACTCCTCCTTCCCCGTGGCTGTAAAGCTTGCTCTTGGCATGGAGTCACACCTTCAGGGTGGGAGAAACCTTCCTGGTCCCTGATGCCACGCCCAAACTTGAGTGCTGCTTGGGCACAAATTCACACTCTGACCGTCAGCATGAGCCCCATGTCAAAGAAAGGCCTGTCAGGGCCTGGGCCAAGAGCCCGCATATGGGGCTTGCCAAGCCCCTATGCACCCAATCCTCACCAGTGTTTGAGTTTTCCAGTCGCCCCGCCCGTAACTGGGGCTCTGCTCTGGAATCCCTTTCTTGGAGAGACACGTGAGCTAGACAACACTTTTCCACCCTTCCCACAAAATGACCCCAAACTCTTGGGAGCTGGGACAAATCCCCAGAGAGCGATACTCGTCCACAGTCCCTGAGGCCACCCCTCCAATCCACGGCTATCTCGGACACAACATCCAGAGACAAAAGCCTGTAGGAACGCCTCCCACTCACCCTTGTTTCAGAGGCCCAGGAGCTCCCTCTCGGGCTGTACATCCGGCCTGCCATACCCTAGGCACCACTCATAAGCTGAGTTTGTGTTTTCAGACTTCTGTGCCCTCAGCCTGGACCCACACAACCGCCAGGCTAGGGCCTCTGGAGCCACAGCGAAAGATTGTGCCTGCCCTCTCCAAGGAAATTGTGCCCAATCCATTGACCACAACCCTACAGGTTAGGGAAAAGCTCCAAGGCCCCTGAGGCCATCAATAGTGTAGGCCACCCTGGACTAAGAGGGGCTCTCTGACACCAGCGGAGCAACTATCTCCACTTAGACTCTCAGACAGTGTCCCCAGAGACAGAAGGTTGAAATGGACAGGCCCCCAGGCCCTAATCTGAACCTTAGCTTTGGTTTCCATGTGTCCGTCCTCAGAGGTCTGTTTTCGTAGACCAGCACACTGGGCTTTTCTGAGGCTCCAAACCAAACCTCTCTCGTCTCCACATGGGGAGCTTACTTACTGGGGATGTATCAAACCCTTCAGGTAGGAGAGTTCCGCAGGGCCACTGAACAACCAGCACATTCCAAGGTTTCCATGGACCCAAACGCACATTATGACGCATCCTCAGGAGAGGCCATTTCAACTCAGCCCCCTGGTTAGCGTGCCCCAGAGGCAGCAGATCAAACATATCTTGTGGCTAATGGCCAATGGGAATGCGAGGCATGCTGTACAGGGATCCATCCTTCGAACCGTGCTCTCCAGTCCTTCCGTATGGTATGTCCTGGAGCCATGCAACAGGACTCGAATGTCCCACAGAAGGAAACCTGGTGGTTTGGGGCAACCTCCAAACTCAGCGTGGGAAAACTTCCTTGGCCTCATGAGGCCCCCGCTTCATGAAGGTGCCATCATGGACACATACTCCAGCCTCAGCCAACGTCTGATCCTCAGCCTGACTTCAGATGCAGGAGATTTTGTTTCAGCCTCTGCCTAGTGGGCCTGCTCTGCCCTTGGCTCCAATCCTCACTTTAGCTTGTGTTCCTAGACTTCCGTCCTCACACTCCTGGCGCACAAACCCTCCCTACTGGGAATTCTGGGGCCACAATGAAGCACTCCGCCTGCCTCCCAGGAGAAAAACTTTGTCTATGGTGCTGCCCAGAAACCCCAGATGAGGATCAAACTGCTTGGCCCTCGGCAACACCCCAATTGCATAGGCTACCTTAAACACTGATGCTCTGTCGCAAATAGCCTGAGCCCAGACCTTCCAACAGACACCGACACAGCTGGCTGCACACCCAGCACATTGGACCCGCCACTGCCTTAAGCCACCATCCATTCCCAACCTGGGTTTTCAGTCATCAGAATCTAGACCTTATCTCCAATCCCTGCACAGGGGGGAACCTGATGCACAAGTCAGAACCCCTCCTTCCCCATGGCAAGAAACCTTGCTGCTGGCAGTGAGTCAAACCTTCAGTGTAGGAGAAAACGGCATGGCCCATGAGGCCACGCCCATGTGTGAGGGCCGCCTTGGGCACAAACACACATTGTGACCCTCAGCGTGAGTACCTTATTCAAGTAACGCCTCTCAGTGATTGGACCAAGAGCCCGCATATGTGGCTTGCCATGCCCATAGGCACGCAGGACTAACTAGATGGTGTGTATTCCAGTTGAGGGAACCCACTGCTGTGCTCTAGAGTCCCTCTCCTGGGGGGTCCCCTGTGGCAGAAAACAGTACTCTTCCCTTCCCACAGAATGAACCCAAACACTTGGGAGCTTGGACAATCCCCCGAGAGGAAGGCTCTTCCTCGGCCCCTGAAGCAACCCCTACCCTGAACGGCCACTGTGAACGCAACACCCAGAGACAAAAGCCTGAGCGACTGCCTCCCACTTGCCCTCCTTTGATATCCAGAGGATCTCCCCTCTCGGACTGGAGATCAGGCCTGCCATTACCTTGGCCCCTACCTGAGCCAAGTTTGCTTTTTCAGACATCTGTCCCCACAGCCCTGGCAAACACAGCCTCTAGGCTGGGTCCTCTGGAGCCATACCACAGGACCATGCCTGCTCTCTCCTGGGAAACTCTGTCCATTCCTTTGGCCACACACCTCCAGAATATGAGAAACCTCAAGGCCCCCGAGGACATACCATTACCGGGAGCCTCCCTGCACACACAGGGGCCTTCGGACACAAGCGGAGCTGCTACCTCCATGAAGGCATGCACACAGATGTCAACAGAGATAGAAGGTTGAGCCGGACAGGCCCTTAGGCCCTAATCTCAACTCTTGCTTTGTTTTCCAGGTGTCACTCCTCAGAGGCTTTGGTTCGAAGAACAGGATATGGGGCTTTCCTGAGGCACTGAACAGAACTTCTCTCGTCTCCACATGGGAAGCTTCCTTGTTGGTGCCGTGTCAAACACCTCAGGTTGGAGAATCCTGCAGAGTCCCTGAGCCACCTCCACATTCCAAGGTCTCCCAGGCCACCAAGCCACATTTGGACTCATCTTCAGGAGTGTCCATTTCAACTCTACCCTCTGGGTAGCTCACCCAGGAGCCCGCAGATTGAGCCTGCCTTGTCCTGACTAAAGAGTGGGAATATGAGGTGGCGTTCCCAGGCATCCATGCTTAGACACCTGCTCTCGAGTCTTTCCGTATGGGGCCTCCTGGAACCATCCAATAGCACTCGACTTTCGTGCAGAAGGAAACCTTGAGGTTTGGAGTAGTTCACAAATCCCATCGTAGGCAAACCTTCCTGGCCTCATGAGGCCCCCACACCATTCAGGAAGAGGCCATGCTGGACAAAAACTCTAGCCTGAGGCACGTCTCAGAGTTGAAATGACCTCAGTGCAGGAGATCTCGATTCAGCCTCTCAGAGTGGGCCTGCCGTGCCATCGGTCCCAAACCTCACGCTAGCTTGTGTTTTCAGACTTCCTTCCTCACACTCCTGGCAAACAAGCCCTCCGGACTAGGAACTCCAGAACCACAACCCAGCCCAGGGTCTGCCCAAGGGAAGAAAGACGTTTCCCTGTGGGGCTCTCTCCAGAAAACCCAGATGAGGATCAACCTGCTCGGGCCTCGACCGGTACCCGAACTGGATAGGCTGCTCTGGGCACTCATGCTCTGTCTGACACAGCCTGAAGCCAGACGTCCAGACAGACAAGGAGACAGCTGGCCGCACACCCAGCACTTCGGACACGCCATGGTCTTATGCCGTCACCTCTTCCTAACCTTGGTTTTCAGATATCTGAACCTAGACATAATATCAATTCTCCGCACAGCTGGGTGTCGCAAGCACAACACAGAACTCCTCCTTCCCCGTGGCTGTAAAGCTTGCTCTTGGCATGGAGTCACACCTTCCGGGTGGGAGAAACCTTCCTGGTCCCTGATGCCACGCCCAAACTTGAGTGCTGCTTGGGCACAAATTCACACTCTGACCCTCAGCATGAGCCCCATGTCAAAGAAAGGCCTGTCAGGGCCTGGGCCAAGATCCCGCATATGTGGCTTGCCAAGCCCCTATGCACCCAATCCTCACCAGTGTTTGAGATTTCCAGTCGCCCCGCCCGTACCTGGGGCTCTGCTCTGGAATCCCTTTCTTGGAGAGACACGTGAGCCAGACAACACTTTTCCACCCTTCCCACAAAATGACCCCAAACTCTTGGGAGCTGGGACAAATCCCCAGAGAGGGATACTCGTCCACATTCCCTGAGGCCACCCCTCCAATCCACGGCCATCTCGGACACAACATCCAGAGACAAAAGCCTGAAGGAACGCCTCCCACTCGCCCTTGTTTCAGAGGCCCAGGAGCTCCCTCTCGGGCTGTACATCCGGCCTGCCATACCCTAGGCGCCACTCATAAGCTGAGTTTGTGTTTTCAGACTTCTGTGCCCTCAGCCTGGACCCACACAACCGCCAGGCTAGGGCCTCTGGAGCCACAGCGAAAGATTGTGCCTGCCCTCTCCAAGGAAATTGTGCCCAATCCATTGACCACAACCCTACAGGTTAGGGAAAAGCTCCAAGGCCCCTGAGGCCATCAATAGTGTAGGCCACCCTGGACTAAGAGGGGCTCTCTGACACCAGCGGAGCAACTATCTCCACTTAGACTCTCAGACAGTGTCCCCAGAGACAGAAGGTTGAAATGGACAGGCCCCCAGGCCCTAATCTGAACCTTAGCTTTGGTTTCCATGTGTCCGTCCTCAGAGGTCTGTTTTCGTAGACCAGCACACGGGGCTTTTCTGAGGCTCCAAACCAAACCTCTCTCGTCTCCACATGGGGAGCTTACTTACTGGGGATGTATCAAACCCTTCAGGTAGGAGAGTTCCGCAGGGCCACTGAACAACCAGCACATTCCAAGGTTTCCATGGACCCAAACGCACATTATGACGCATCCTCAGGAGAGGCCATTTCAACTCAGCCCCCTGGTTAGCGTGCCCCAGAGGCAGCAGATCAAACATATCTTGTGGCTAATGGCCAATGGGAATGCGAGGCATGCTGTACAGGGATCCATCCTTCGAACCGTGCTCTCCAGTCCTTCCGTATGGTATGTCCTGGAGCCATGCAACAGGACTCGAATGTCCCACAGAAGGAAACCTGGTGGTTTGGGGCAACCTCCAAACTCAGCGTGGGAAAACTTCCTTGGCCTCATGAGGCCCCCGCTTCATGAAGGTGCCATCATGGACACATAATCCAGCCTCAGCCAACGTCTGATCCTCAGCCTGACTTCAGATGCAGGAGATTTTGATTCAGCCTCTGCCTAGTGGGCCTGCTCTGCCCTTGGCTCCAATCCTCACTTTAGCTTGTGTTCCTAGACTTCCGTCCTCACACTCCTGGCCCACAAACCCTCCCTACTGGGAATTCTGGGGCCACAATGAAGCACTCCGCCTGCCTCCCAGGAGAAAAACTTTGTCTATGGTGCTGCCCAGAAACCCCAAATGAGGATCAAACTGCTTGGCCCTCGGCAACACCCCAATTGCATAGGCTACCTTAAACAGTGATGCTCTGTCGCAAATAGCCTGAGCCCAGACCTTACAACAGACACCGAGACAGCTGGCTGCACACCCAGCACATTGGACCCGCCACTGCCTTAGGCCACCATCCATTCCCAACCTGGGTTTTCAGTCATCAGAACCTAGACCTTATCTCCAATCCCTGCACAGGGGGGAACCTGATGCACAAGTCAGAACCCCTCCTTCCCCATGGCAAGAAACCTTGCTGCTGGCAGTGAGTCAAACCTTCAGTGTAGGAGAAAACGGCATGGCCCATGAGGCCACGCCCATGTGTGAGGGCCGCCTTGGGCACAAACACACATTGTGACCCTCAGCGTGAGTACCTTATTCAAGTAACGCCTCTCAGTGATTGGACCAAGAGCCCGCATATGTGGCTTGCCATGCCCATAGGCACGCAGGACTAACTAGATGGTGTGTATTCCAGTTGAGGGAACCCACTGCTGTGCTCTAGAGTCCCTCTCCTGGGGGGTCCCCTGTGGCAGAAAACAGTACTCTTCCCTTCCCACAGAATGAACCCAAACACTTGGGAGCTTGGACAATCCCCCGAGAGGAAGGCTCTTCCTCGGCCCCTGAAGCAACCCCTACCCTGAACGGCCACTGTGAACGCAACACCCAGAGACAAAAGCCTGAGCGACTGCCTCCCACTTGCCCTCCTTTGATATCCAGAGGATCTCCCCTCTCGGACTGGAGATCAGGCCTGCCATTACCTTGGCCCCTACCTGAGCCAAGTTTGCTTTTTCAGACATCTGTCCCCACAGCCCTGGCAAACACAGCCTCTAGGCTGGGTCCTCTGGAGCCATACCACAGGACCATGCCTGCTCTCTCCTGGGAAACTCTGTCCATTCCTTTGGCCACACACCTCCAGAATATGAGAAACCTCAAGGCCCCCGAGGACATACCATTACCGGGAGCCTCCCTGCACACACAGGGGCCTTCGGACACAAGCGGAGCTGCTACCTCCATGAAGGCATGCACACAGATGTCAACAGAGATAGAAGGTTGAGCCGGACAGGCCCTTAGGCCCTAATCTCAACTCTTGCTTTGTTTTCCAGGTGTCACTCCTCAGAGGCTTTGGTTCGAAGAACAGGATATGGGGCTTTCCTGAGGCACTGAACAGAACTTCTCTCGTCTCCACATGGGAAGCTTCCTTGTTGGAGCCGTGTCAAACACCTCAGGTTGGAGAATCCTGCAGAGTCCCTGAGCCACCTCCACATTCCAAGGTCTCCCAGGCCACCAAGCCACAGTAGGACTCATCTTCAGGAGAGTCCATTTCAACTCTCCCCTCTGGGTAGCTCACCCAGGAGCCCGCAGATTGAGCCTGCCTTGTCCTGACTAAAGAGTGGGAATATGAGGTGGCGTTCCCAGGCATCCATGCTTAGACACCTGCTCTCGAGTCTTTCCGTATGGGGCCTCCTGGAACCATCCAATAGCACTCGACTTTCGTGCAGAAGGAAACCTTGAGGTTTGGAGTAGTTCACAAATCCCATCGTAGGCAAACCTTCCTGGCCTCATGAGGCCCCCACACCATTCAGGAAGAGGCCATGCTGGACAAAAACTCTAGCCTGAGGCACGTCTCAGAGTTGAAATGACCTCAGTGCAGGAGATCTCGATTCAGCCTCTCAGAGTGGGCCTGCCGTGCCATCGGTCCCAAACCTCACGCTAGCTTGTGTTTTCAGACTTCCTTCCTCACACTCCTGGCAAACAAGCCCTCCGGACTAGGAACTCCAGAACCACAACCCAGCCCAGGGTCTGCCCAAGGGAAGAAAAACGTTTCCCTGTGGGGCTCTCTCCAGAAAACCCAGATGAGGATCAACCTGCTCGGGCCTCGACCGGTACCCGAACTGGATAGGCTGCTCTGGGCACTCATGCTCTGTCTGACACAGCCTGAAGCCAGACGTCCAGACAGACAAGGAGACAGCTGGCCGCACACCCAGCACTTCGGACACGCCATGGTCTTATGCCGTCACCTCTTCCTAACCTTGGTTTTCAGATATCTGAACCTAGACATTATATCAATTCTCCACACAGCTGGGTATCGCAAGCACAACACAGAACTCCTCCTTCCCCGTGGCTGTAAAGCTTGCTCTTGGCATGGAGTCACACCTTCAGGGGGGGAGAAACCTTCCTGGTCCCTGATGCCACGCCCAAACTTGAGTGCTGCTTGGGCACAAATTCACACTCTGACCCTCAGCATGAGCCCCATGTCAAAGAAAGGCCTGTCAGGGCCTGGGCCAAGAGCCCGCATATGGGGCTTGCCAAGCCCCTATGCACCCAATCCTCACCAGTGTTTGAGTTTTCCAGTCGCCCCGCCCGTACCTGGGGCTCTGCTCTGGAATCCCTTTCTTGGAGAGACACGTGAGCCAGACAACACTTTTCCACCCTTCCCACAAAATGACCCCAAACTCTTGGGAGCTGGGACAAATCCCCAGAGAGGGATACTCGTCCACAGTCCCTGAGGCCACCCCTCCAATCCACGGCTATCTCGGACACAACATCCAGAGACAAAAGCCTGTAGGAACGCCTCCCACTCGCCCTTGTTTCAGAGGCCCAGGAGCTCCCTCTCGGGCTGTACATCCGGCCTGCCATACCCTAGGCGCCACTCATAAGCTGAGTTTGTGTTTTCAGACTTCTGTGCCCTCAGCCTGGACCCACACAACCGCCAGGCTAGGGCCTCTGGAGCCACAGCGAAAGATTGTGCCTGCCCTCTCCAAGGAAATTGTGCCCAATCCATTGACCACAACCCTACAGGTTAGGGAAAAGCTCCAAGGCCCCTGAGGCCATCAATAGTGTAGGCCACCCTGGACTAAGAGGGGCTCTCTGACACCAGCGGAGCAACTATCTCCACTTAGACTCTCAGACAGTGTCCCCAGAGACAGAAGGTTGAAATGGACAGGCCCCCAGGCCCTAATCTGAACCTTAGCTTTGGTTTCCATGTGTCCGTCCTCAGAGGTCTGTTTTCGTAGACCAGCACACGGGGCTTTTCTGAGGCTCCAAACCAAACCTCTCTCGTCTCCACATGGGGAGCTTACTTACTGGGGATGTATCAAACCCTTCAGGTAGGAGAGTTCCGCAGGGCCACTGAACAACCAGCACATTCCAAGGTTTCCATGGACCCAAACGCACATTATGACGCATCCTCAGGAGAGGCCACTTCAACTCAGCCCCCTGGTTAGCGTGCCCCAGAGGCAGCAGATCAAACATATCTTGTGGCTAATGGCCAATGGGAATGCGAGGCATGCTGTACAGGGATCCATCCTTCGAACCGTGCTCTCCAGTCCTTCCGTATGGTATGTCCTGGAGCCATGCAACAGGACACGAATGTCCCACAGAAGGAAACCTGGTGGTTTGGGGCAACCTCCAAACTCAGCGTGGGAAAACTTCCTTGGCCTCATGAGGCCCCCGCTTCATGAAGGTGCCAACATGGACACATACTCCAGCCTCAGCCAACGTCTGATCCTCAGCCTGACTTCAGATGCAGGAGATTTTGATTCAGCCTCTGCCTAGTGGGCCTGCTCTGCCCTTGGCTCCAATCCTCACTTTAGCTTGTGTTCCTAGACTTCCGTCCTCACACTCCTGGCCCACAAACCCTCCCTACTGGGAATTCTGGGGCCACAATGAAGCACTCCGCCTGCCTCCCAGGAGAAAAACTTTGTCTATGGTGCTGCCCAGAAACCCCAAATGAGGATCAAACTGCTTGGCCCTCGGCAACACCCCAATTGCATAGGCTACCTTAAACACTGATGCTCTGTCACAAATAGCCTGAGCCCAGACCTTCCAACAGACACCGACACAGCTGGCTGCACACCCAGCACATTGGACCCGCCACTGCCTTAGGCCACCATCCATTCCCAACCTGGGTTTTCAGTCATCAGAACCTAGACCTTATCTCCAATCCCTGCACAGGGGGGAACCTGATGCACAAGTCAGAACCCCTCCTTCCCCATGGCAAGAAACCTTGCTGCTGGCAGTGAGTCAAACCTTCAGTGTAGGAGAAAACGGCATGGCCCATGAGGCCACGCCCATGTGTGAGGGCCGCCTTGGGCACAAACACACATTGTGACCCTCAGCGTGAGTACCTTATTCAAGTAACGCCTCTCAGTGATTGGACCAAGAGCCCGCATATGTGGCTTGCCATGCCCATAGGCACGCAGGACTAACTAGATGGTGTGTATTCCAGTTGAGGGAACCCACTGCTGTGCTCTAGAGTCCCTCTCCTGGGGGGTCCCCTGTGGCAGAAAACAGTACTCTTCCCTTCCCACAGAATGAACCCAAACACTTGGGAGCTTGGACAATCCCCCGAGAGGAAGGCTCTTCCTCGGCCCCTGAAGCAACCCCTACCCTGAACGGCCACTGTGAACGCAACACCCAGAGACAAAAGCCTGAGCGACTGCCTCCCACTTGCCCTCCTTTGATATCCAGAGGATCTCCCCTCTCGGACTGGAGATCAGGCCTGCCATTACCTTGGCCCCTACCTGAGCCAAGTTTGCTTTTTCAGACATCTGTCCCCACAGCCCTGGCAAACACAGCCTCTAGGCTGGGTCCTCTAGAGCCATACCACAGGACCATGCCTGCTCTCTCCTGGGAAACTCTGTCCATTCCTTTGGCCACACACCTCCAGAATATGAGAAACCTCAAGGCCCCCGAGGACATACCATTACCGGGAGCCTCCCTGCACACACAGGGGCCTTCGGACACAAGCTGAGCTGCTACCTCCATGAAGGCATGCACACAGATGTCAACAGAGATAGAAGGTTGAGCCGGACAGGCCCTTAGGCCCTAATCTCAACTCTTGCTTTGTTTTCCAGGTGTCACTCCTCAGAGGCTTTGGTTCGAAGAACAGGATATGGGGCTTTCCTGAGGCACTGAACAGAACTTCTCTCGTCTCCACATGGGAAGCTTCCTTGTTGGAGCCGTGTCAAACACCTCAGGTTGGAGAATCCTGCAGAGTCCCTGAGCCACCTCCACATTCCAAGGCCTCCCAGGCCACCAAGCCACAGTAGGACTCATCTTCAGGAGAGTCCATTTCAACTCTCCCCTCTGGGTAGCTCACCCAGGAGCCCGCAGATTGAGCCTGCCTTGTCCTGACTAAAGAGTGGGAATATGAGGTGGCGATCCCAGGCATCCATGCTTAGACACCTGCTCTCGAGTCTTTCCGTATGGGGCCTCCTGGAACCATCCAATAGCACTCGACTTTCGTGCAGAAGGAAACCTTGAGGTTTGGAGTAGTTCACAAATCCCATCGTAGGCAAACCTTCCTGGCCTCATGAGGCCCCCACACCATTCAGGAAGAGGCCATGCTGGACAAAAACTCTAGCCTGAGGCACGTCTCATAGTTGAAATGACCTCAGTGCAGGAGATCTCGATTCAGCCTCTCAGAGTGGGCCTGCCGTGCCATCGGTCCCAAACCTCACGCTAGCTTGTGTTTTCAGACTTCCTTCCTCACACTCCTGGCAAACAAGCCCTCCGGACTAGGAACTCCAGAACCACAACCCAGCCCAGGGTTTGCCCAAGGGAAGAAAAACGTTTCCCTGTGGGGCTCTCTCCAGAAAACCCAGATGAGGATCAACCTGCTCGGGCCTCGACCGGTACCCGAACTGGATAGGCTGCTCTGGGCACTCATGCTCTGTCTGACACAGCCTGAAGCCAGACGTCCAGACAGACAAGGAGACAGCTGGCCGCACACCCAGCACTTCGGACACGCCATGGTCTTATGCCGTCACCTCTTCCTAACCTTGGTTTTCAGATATCTTAACCTAGACATTATATCAATTCTCCACACAGCTGGGTATCGCAAGCACAACACAGAACTCCTCCTTCCCCGTGGCTGTAAAGCTTGCTCTTGGCATGGAGTCACACCTTCAGGGTGGGAGAAACCTTCCTGGTCCCTGATGCCACGCCCAAACTTGAGTGCTGCTTGGGCACAAATTCACACTCTGACCCTCAGCATGAGCCCCATGTCAAAGAAAGGCCTGTCAGGGCCTGGGCCAAGAGCCCGCATATGTGGCTTGCCAAGCCCCTATGCACCCAATCCTCACCAGTGTTTGAGATTTCCAGTCGCCCCGCCCGTACCTGGGGCTCTGCTCGGGAATCCCTTTCTTGGAGAGACACGTGAGCCAGACAACACTTTTCCACCCTTCCCACAAAATGACCCCAAACTCTTGGGAGCTGGGACAAATCCCCAGAGAGGGATACTCGTCCACAGTCCCTGAGGCCACCCCTCCAATCCACGGCTATCTCGGACACAACATCCAGAGACAAAAGCCTGAAGGAACGCCTCCCACTTGCCCTTGTTTCAGAGGCCCAGGAGCTCCCTCTCGGGCTGTACATCCGGCCTGCCATACCCTAGGCACCACTCATAAGCTGAGTTTGTGTTTTCAGACTTCTGTGCCCTCAGCCTGGACCCACACAACCGCCAGGCTAGGGCCTCTGGAGCCACAGCGAAAGATTGTGCCTGCCCTCTCCAAGGAAATTGTGCCCAATCCATTGACCACAACCCTACAGGTTAGGGAAAAGCTCCAAGGCCCCTGAGGCCATCAATAGTGTAGGCCACCCTGGACTAAGAGGGGCTCTCTGACACCAGCGGAGCAACTATCTCCACTTAGACTCTCAGACAGTGTCCCCAGAGACAGAAGGTTGAAATGGACAGGCCCCCAGGCCCTAATCTGAACCTTAGCTTTGGTTTCCATGTGTCCGTCCTCAGAGGTCTGTTTTCGTAGACCAGCACACGGGGCTTTTCTGAGGCTCCAAACCAAACCTCTCTCGTCTCCACATGGGGAGCTTACTTACTGGGGATGTATCAAACCCTTCAGGTAGGAGAGTTCCGCAGGGCCACTGAACAACCAGCACATTCCAAGGTTTCCATGGACCCAAACGCACATTATGACGCATCCTCAGGAGAGGCCATTTCAACTCAGCCCCCTGGTTAGCGTGCCCCAGAGGCAGCAGATCAAACATATCTTGTGGCTAATGGCCAATGGGAATGCGAGGCATGCTGTACAGGGATCCATCCTTCGAACCGTGCTCTCCAGTCCTTCCGTATGGTATGTCCTGGAGCCATGCAACAGGACTCGAATGTCCCACAGAAGGAAACCTGGTGGTTTGGGGCAACCTCCAAACTCAGCGTGGGAAAACTTCCTTGGCCTCATGAGGCCCCCGCTTCATGAAGGTGCCATCATGGACACATACTCCAGCCTCAGCCAACGTCTGATCCTCAGCCTGACTTCAGATGCAGGAGATTTTGATTCAGCCTCTGCCTAGTGGGCCTGCTCTGCCCTTGGCTCCAATCCTCACTTTAGCTTGTGTTCCTAGACTTCCGTCCTCACACTCCTGGCCCACAAACCCTCCCTACTGGGAATTCTGGGGCCACAAAGAAGCACTCCGCCTGCCTCCCAGGAGAAAATCTTTGTCTATGGTGCTGCCCAGAAACCCCAAATGAGGATCAAACTGCTTGGCCCTCGGCAACACCCCAATTGCATAGGCTACCTTAAACACTGATGCTCTGTCGCAAATAGCCTGAGCCCAGACCTTCCAACAGACACCGACACAGCTGGCTGCACACCCAGCACATTGGACCCGCCACTGCCTTAGGCCACCATCCATTCCCAACCTGGGTTTTCAGTCATCAGAACCTAGACCTTATCTCCAATCCCTGCACAGGGGGGAACCTGATGCACAAGTCAGAACCCCTCCTTCCCCATGGCAAGAAACCTTGCTGCTGGCAGTGAGTCAAACCTTCAGTGTAGGAGAAAACGGCATGGCCCATGAGGCCACGCCCATGTGTGAGGGCCGCCTTGGGCACAAACACACATTGTGACCCTCAGCGTGAGTACCTTATTCAAGTAACGCCTCTCAGTGATTGGACCAAGAGCCCGCATATGTGGCTTGCCATGCCCATAGGCACGCAGGACTAACTAGATGGTGTGTATTCCAGTTGAGGGATCCCACTGCTGTGCTCTAGAGTCCCTCTCCTGGGGGGTCCCCTGTGGCAGAAAACAGTACTCTTCCCTTCCCACAGAATGAACCCAAACACTTGGGAGCTTGGACAATCCCCCGAGAGGAAGGCTCTTCCTCGGCCCCTGAAGCAACCCCTACCCTGAACGGCCACTTTGAACGCAACACCCAGAGACAAAAGCCTGAGCGACTGCCTCCCACTTGCCCTCCTTTGATATCCAGAGGATCTCCCCTCTCGGACTGGAGATCAGGCCTGCCATTACCTTGGCCCCTACCTGAGCCAAGTTTGCTTTTTCAGACATCTGTCCCCACAGCCCTGGCAAACACAGCCTCAAGGCTGGGTCCTCTGGAGCCATACCACAGGACCATGCCTGCTCTCTCCTGGGAAACTCTGTCCATTCCTTTGGCCACACACCTCCAGAATATGAGAAACCTCAAGGCCCCCGAGGACATACCATTACCGGGAGCCTCCCTGCACACACAGGGGCCTTCGGACACAAGCGGAGCTGCTACCTCCATGAAGGCATGCACACAGATGTCAACAGAGATAGAAGGTTGAGCCGGACAGGCCCTTAGGCCCTAATCTCAACTCTTGCTTTGTTTTCCAGGTGTCACTCCTCAGAGGCTTTGGTTCGAAGAACAGGATATGGGGCTTTCCTGAGGCACTGAACAGAACTTCTCTCGTCTCCACATGGGAAGCTTCCTTGTTGGAGCCGTGTCAAACACCTCAGGTTGGAGAATCCTGCAGAGTCCCTGAGCCACCTCCACATTCCAAGGTCTCCCAGGCCACCAAGCCACAGTAGGACTCATCTTCAG
Organism: Mustela nivalis; assembly: GCF_964662115.1. Classification (NCBI taxonomy): domain Eukaryota; kingdom Metazoa; phylum Chordata; class Mammalia; order Carnivora; family Mustelidae; genus Mustela; species Mustela nivalis. The sequence continues at coordinate 763,748 of NW_028136454.1, read as the reverse complement.
GAGAGTCCATTTCAACTCTCCCCTCTGGGTAGCTCACCCAGGAGCCCGCAGATTGAGCCTGCCTTGTCCTGACTAAAGAGTGGGAATATGAGGTGGCGTTCCCAGGCATCCATGCTTAGACACCTGCTCTCGAGTCTTTCCGTATGGGGCCTCCAGGAACCATCCAATAGCACTCGACTTTCGTGCAGAAGGAAACCTTGAGGTTTGGAGTAGTTCACAAATCCCATCGTAGGCAAACCTTCCTGGCCTCATGAGGCCCCCACACCATTCAGGAAGAGGCCATGCTGGACAAAAACTCTAGCCTGAGGCACGTCTCAGAGTTGAAATGACCTCAGTGCAGGAGATCTCGATTCAGCCTCTCAGAGTGGGCCTGCCGTGCCATCGGTCCCAAACCTCACGCTAGCTTGTGTTTTCAGACTTCCTTCCTCACACTCCTGGCAAACAAGCCCTCCGGACTAGGAACTCCAGAACCACAACCCAGCCCAGGGTCTGCCCAAGGGAAGAAAAACGTTTCCCTGTGGGGCTCTCTCCAGAAAACCCAGATGAGGATCAACCTGCTCGGGCCTCGACGGTACCCGAACTGGATAGGCTGCTCTGGGCACTCATGCTCTGTCTGACACAGCCTGAAGCCAGACGTCCAGACAGACAAGGAGACAGCTGGCCGCACACCCAGCACTTCGGACACGCCATGGTCTTATGCCGTCACCTCTTCCTAACCTTGGTTTTCAGATATCTTAACCTAGACATTATATCAATTCTCCACACAGCTGGGTATCGCAAGCACAACACAGAACTCCTCCTTCCCCGTGGCTGTAAAGCTTGCTCTTGGCATGGAGTCACACCTTCAGGGTGGGAGAAACCTTCCTGGTCCCTGATGCCACGCCCAAACTTGAGTGCTGCTTGGGCACAAATTCACACTCTGACCCTCAGCATGAGCCCCATGTCAAAGAAATGCCTGTCAGGGCCTGGGCCAAGAGCCCGCATATGGGGCTTGCCAAGCCCCTATGCACCCAATCATCACCAGTGTTTGAGATTTCCAGTCGCCCCGCCCGTACCTGGGGCTCTGCTCGGGAATCCCTTTCTTGGAGAGACACGTGAGCCAGACAACACTTTTCCACCCTTCCCACAAAATGACCCCAAACTCTTGGGAGCTGGGACAAATCCCCAGAGAGGGATACTCGTCCACAGTCCCTGAGGCCACCCCTCCAATCCACGGCTATCTCGGACACAACATCCAGAGACAAAAGCCTGAAGGAACGCCTCCCACTTGCCCTTGTTTCAGAGGCCCAGGAGCTCCCTCTCGGGCTGTACATCCGGCCTGCCATACCCTAGGCACCACTCATAAGCTGAGTTTGTGTTTTCAGACTTCTGTGCCCTCAGCCTGGACCCACACAACCGCCAGGCTAGGGCCTCTGGAGCCACAGCGAAAGATTGTGCCTGCCCTCTCCAAGGAAATTGTGCCCAATCCATTGACCACAACCCTACAGGTTAGGGAAAAGCTCCAAGGCCCCTGAGGCCATCAATAGTGTAGGCCACCCTGGACTAAGAGGGGCTCTCTGACACCAGCGGAGCAACTATCTCCACTTAGACTCTCAGACAGTGTCCCCAGAGACAGAAGGTTGAAATGGACAGGCCCCCAGGCCCTAATCTGAACCTTAGCTTTGGTTTCCATGTGTCCGTCCTCAGAGGTCTGTTTTCGTAGACCAGCACACGGGGCTTTTCTGAGGCTCCAAACCAAACCTCTCTCGTCTCCACATGGGGAGCTTACTTACTGGGGATGTATCAAACCCTTCAGGTAGGAGAGTTCCGCAGGGCCACTGAACAACCAGCACATTCCAAGGTTTCCATGGACCCAAACGCACATTATGACGCATCCTCAGGAGAGGCCATTTCAACTCAGCCCCCTGGTTAGCGTGCCCCAGAGGCAGCAGATCAAACATATCTTGTGGCTAATGGCCAATGGGAATGCGAGGCATGCTGTACAGGGATCCATCCTTCGAACCGTGCTCTCCAGTCCTTCCGTATGGTATGTCCTGGAGCCATGCAACAGGACTCGAATGTCCCACAGAAGGAAACCTGGTGGTTTGGGGCAACCTCCAAACTCAGCGTGGGAAAACTTCCTTGGCCTCATGAGGCCCCCGCTTCATGAAGGTGCCATCATGGACACATACTCCAGCCTCAGCCAACGTCTGATCCTCAGCCTGACTTCAGATGCAGGAGATTTTGATTCAGCCTCTGCCTAGTGGGCCTGCTCTGCCCTTGGCTCCAATCCTCACTTTAGCTTGTGTTCCTAGACTTCCGTCCTCACACTCCTGGCCCACAAACCCTCCCTACTGGGAATTCTGGGGCCACAAAGAAGCACTCCGCCTGCCTCCCAGGAGAAAATCTTTGTCTATGGTGCTGCCCAGAAACCCCAAATGAGGATCAAACTGCTTGGCCCTCGGCAACACCCCAATTGCATAGGCTACCTTAAACACTGATGCTCTGTCACAAATAGCCTGAGCCCAGACCTTCCAACAGACACCGACACAGCTGGCTGCACACCCAGCACATTGGACCCGCCACTGCCTTAGGCCACCATCCATTCCCAACCTGGGTTTTCAGTCATCAGAACCTAGACCTTATCTCCAATCCCTGCACAGGGGGGAACCTGATGCACAAGTCAGAACCCCTCCTTCCCCATGGCAAGAAACCTTGCTGCTGGCAGTGAGTCAAACCTTCAGTGTAGGAGAAAACGGCATGGCCCATGAGGCCACGCCCATGTGTGAGGGCCGCCTTGGGCACAAACACACATTGTGACCCTCAGCGTGAGTACCTTATTCAAGTAACGCCTCTCAGTGATTGGACCAAGAGCCCGCATATGTGGCTTGCCATGCCCATAGGCACGCAGGACTAACTAGATGGTGTGTATTCCAGTTGAGGGATCCCACTGCTGTGCTCTAGAGTCCCTCTCCTGGGGGGTCCCCTGTGGCAGAAAACAGTACTCTTCCCTTCCCACAGAATGAACCCAAACACTTGGGAGCTTGGACAATCCCCCGAGAGGAAGGCTCTTCCTCGGCCCCTGAAGCAACCCCTACCCTGAACGGCCACTTTGAACGCAACACCCAGAGACAAAAGCCTGAGCGACTGCCTCCCACTTGCCCTCCTTTGATATCCAGAGGATCTCCCCTCTCGGACTGGAGATCAGGCCTGCCATTACCTTGGCCCCTACCTGAGCCAAGTTTGCTTTTTCAGACATCTGTCCCCACAGCCCTGGCAAACACAGCCTCTAGGCTGGGTCCTCTGGAGCCATACCACAGGACCATGCCTGCTCTCTCCTGGGAAACTCTGTCCATTCCTTTGGCCACACACCTCCAGAATATGAGAAACCTCAAGGCCCCCGAGGACATACCATTACCGGGAGCCTCCCTGCACACACAGGGGCCTTCGGACACAAGCGGAGCTGCTACCTCCATGAAGGCATGCACACAGATGTCAACAGAGATAGAAGGTTGAGCCGGACAGGCCCTTAGGCCCTAATCTCAACTCTTGCTTTGTTTTCCAGGTGTCACTCCTCAGAGGCTTTGGTTCGAAGAACAGGATATGGGGCTTTCCTGAGGCACTGAACAGAACTTCTCTCGTCTCCACATGGGAAGCTTCCTTGTTGGAGCCGTGTCAAACACCTCAGGTTGGAGAATCCTGCAGAGTCCCTGAGCCACCTCCACATTCCAAGGTCTCCCAGGCCACCAAGCCACAGTAGGACTCATCTTCAGGAGAGTCCATTTCAACTCTCCCCTCTGGGTAGCTCACCCAGGAGCCCGCAGATTGAGCCTGCCTTGTCCTGACTAAAGAGTGGGAATATGAGGTGGCGTTCCCAGGCATCCATGCTTAGACACCTGCTCTCGAGTCTTTCCGTATGGGGCCTCCAGGAACCATCCAATAGCACTCGACTTTCGTGCAGAAGGAAACCTTGAGGTTTGGAGTAGTTCACAAATCCCATCGTAGGCAAACCTTCCTGGCCTCATGAGGCCCCCACACCATTCAGGAAGAGGCCATGCTGGACAAAAACTCTAGCCTGAGGCACGTCTCAGAGTTGAAATGACCTCAGTGCAGGAGATCTCGATTCAGCCTCTCAGAGTGGGCCTGCCGTGCCATCGGTCCCAAACCTCACGCTAGCTTGTGTTTTCAGACTTCCTTCCTCACACTCCTGGCAAACAAGCCCTCCGGACTAGGAACTCCAGAACCACAACCCAGCCCAGGGTCTGCCCAAGGGAAGAAAAACGTTTCCCTGTGGGGCTCTCTCCAGAAAACCCAGATGAGGATCAACCTGCTCGGGCCTCGACGGTACCCGAACTGGATAGGCTGCTCTGGGCACTCATGCTCTGTCTGACACAGCCTGAAGCCAGACGTCCAGACAGACAAGGAGACAGCTGGCCGCACACCCAGCACTTCGGACACGCCATGGTCTTATGCCGTCACCTCTTCCTAACCTTGGTTTTCAGATATCTTAACCTAGACATTATATCAATTCTCCACACAGCTGGGTATCGCAAGCACAACACAGAACTCCTCCTTCCCCGTGGCTGTAAAGCTTGCTCTTGGCATGGAGTCACACCTTCAGGGTGGGAGAAACCTTCCTGGTCCCTGATGCCACGCCCAAACTTGAGTGCTGCTTGGGCACAAATTCACACTCTGACCCTCAGCATGAGCCCCATGTCAAAGAAATGCCTGTCAGGGCCTGGGCCAAGAGCCCGCATATGGGGCTTGCCAAGCCCCTATGCACCCAATCATCACCAGTGTTTGAGATTTCCAGTCGCCCCGCCCGTACCTGGGGCTCTGCTCGGGAATCCCTTTCTTGGAGAGACACGTGAGCCAGACAACACTTTTCCACCCTTCCCACAAAATGACCCCAAACTCTTGGGAGCTGGGACAAATCCCCAGAGAGGGATACTCGTCCACAGTCCCTGAGGCCACCCCTCCAATCCACGGCTATCTCGGACACAACATCCAGAGACAAAAGCCTGAAGGAACGCCTCCCACTCGCCCTTGTTTCAGAGGCCCAGGAGCTCCCTCTCGGGCTGTACATCCGGCCTGCCATACCCTAGGCACCACTCATAAGCTGAGTTTGTGTTTTCAGACTTCTGTGCCCTCAGCCTGGACCCACACAACCGCCAGGCTAGGGCCTCTGGAGCCACAGCGAAAGATTGTGCCTGCCCTCTCCAAGGAAATTGTGCCCAATCCATTGACCACAACCCTACAGGTTAGGGAAAAGCTCCAAGGCCCCTGAGGCCATCAATAGTGTAGGCCACCCTGGACTAAGAGGGGCTCTCTGACACCAGCGGAGCAACTATCTCCACTTAGACTCTCAGACAGTGTCCCCAGAGACAGAAGGTTGAAATGGACAGGCCCCCAGGCCCTAATCTGAACCTTAGCTTTGGTTTCCATGTGTCCGTCCTCAGAGGTCTGTTTTCGTAGACCAGCACACGGGGCTTTTCTGAGGCTCCAAACCAAACCTCTCTCGTCTCCACATGGGGAGCTTACTTACTGGGGATGTATCAAACCCTTCAGGTAGGAGAGTTCCGCAGGGCCACTGAACAACCAGCACATTCCAAGGTTTCCATGGACCCAAACGCACATTATGACGCATCCTCAGGAGAGGCCATTTCAACTCAGCCCCCTGGTTAGCGTGCCCCAGAGGCAGCAGATCAAACATATCTTGTGGCTAATGGCCAATGGGAATGCGAGGCATGCTGTACAGGGATCCATCCTTCGAACCGTGCTCTCCAGTCCTTCCGTATGGTATGTCCTGGAGCCATGCAACAGGACTCGAATGTCCCACAGAAGGAAACCTGGTGGTTTGGGGCAACCTCCAAACTCAGCGTGGGAAAACTTCCTTGGCCTCATGAGGCCCCCGCTTCATGAAGGTGCCATCATGGACACATACTCCAGCCTCAGCCAACGTCTGATCCTCAGCCTGACTTCAGATGCAGGAGATTTTGATTCAGCCTCTGCCTAGTGGGCCTGCTCTGCCCTTGGCTCCAATCCTCACTTTAGCTTGTGTTCCTAGACTTCCGTCCTCACACTCCTGGCCCACAAACCCTCCCTACTGGGAATTCTGGGGCCACAAAGAAGCACTCCGCCTGCCTCCCAGGAGAAAAACTTTGTCTATGGTGCTGCCCAGAAACCCCAAATGAGGATCAAACTGCTTGGCCCTCGGCAACACCCCAATTGCATAGGCTACCTTAAACACTGATGCTCTGTCGCAAATAGCCTGAGCCCAGACCTTCCAACAGACACCGACACAGCTGGCTGCACACCCAGCACATTGGACCCGCCACTGCCTTAGGCCACCATCCATTCCCAACCTGGGTTTTCAGTCATCAGAACCTAGACCTTATCTCCAATCCCTGCACAGGGGGGAACCTGATGCACAAGTCAGAACCCCTCCTTCCCCATGGCAAGAAACCTTGCTGCTGGCAGTGAGTCAAACCTTCAGTGTAGGAGAAAACGGCATGGCCCATGAGGCCACGCCCATGTGTGAGGGCCGCCTTGGGCACAAACACACATTGTGACCCTCAGCGTGAGTACCTTATTCAAGTAACGCCTCTCAGTGATTGGACCAAGAGCCCGCATATGTGGCTTGCCATGCCCATAGGCACGCAGGACTAACTAGATGGTGTGTATTCCAGTTGAGGGATCCCACTGCTGTGCTCTAGAGTCCCTCTCCTGGGGGGTCCCCTGTGGCAGAAAACAGTACTCTTCCCTTCCCACAGAATGAACCCAAACACTTGGGAGCTTGGACAATCCCCCGAGAGGAAGGCTCTTCCTCGGCCCCTGAAGCAACCCCTACCCTGAACGGCCACTTTGAACGCAACACCCAGAGACAAAAGCCTGAGCGACTGCCTCCCACTTGCCCTCCTTTGATATCCAGAGGATCTCCCCTCTCGGACTGGAGATCAGGCCTGCCATTACCTTGGCCCCTACCTGAGCCAAGTTTGCTTTTTCAGACATCTGTCCCCACAGCCCTGGCAAACACAGCCTCTAGGCTGGGTCCTCTGGAGCCATACCACAGGACCATGCCTGCTCTCTCCTGGGAAACTCTGTCCATTCCTTTGGCCACACACCTCCAGAATATGAGAAACCTCAAGGCCCCCGAGGACATACCATTACCGGGAGCCTCCCTGCACACACAGGGGCCTTCGGACACAAGCGGAGCTGCTACCTCCATGAAGGCATGCACACAGATGTCAACAGAGATAGAAGGTTGAGCCGGACAGGCCCTTAGGCCCTAATCTCAACTCTTGCTTTGTTTTCCAGGTGTCACTCCTCAGAGGCTTTGGTTCGAAGAACAGGATATGGGGCTTTCCTGAGGCACTGAACAGAACTTCTCTCGTCTCCACATGGGAAGCTTCCTTGTTGGAGCCGTGTCAAACACCTCAGGTTGGAGAATCCTGCAGAGTCCCTGAGCCACCTCCACATTCCAAGGTCTCCCAGGCCACCAAGCCACAGTAGGACTCATCTTCAGGAGAGTCCATTTCAACTCTCCCCTCTGGGTAGCTCACCCAGGAGCCCGCAGATTGAGCCTGCCTTGTCCTGACTAAAGAGTGGGAATATGAGGTGGCGTTCCCAGGCATCCATGCTTAGACACCTGCTCTCGAGTCTTTCCGTATGGGGCCTCCTGGAACCATCCAATAGCACTCGACTTTCGTGCAGAAGGAAACCTTGAGGTTTGGAGTAGTTCACAAATCCCATCGTAGGCAAACCTTCCTGGCCTCATGAGGCCCCCACACCATTCAGGAAGAGGCCATGCTGGACAAAAACTCTAGCCTGAGGCACGTCTCAGAGTTGAAATGACCTCAGTGCAGGAGATCTCGATTCAGCCTCTCAGAGTGGGCCTGCCGTGCCATCGGTCCCAAACCTCACGCTAGCTTGTGTTTTCAGACTTCCTTCCTCACACTCCTGGCAAACAAGCCCTCCGGACTAGGAACTCCAGAACCACAACCCAGCCCAGGGTCTGCCCAAGGGAAGAAAAACGTTTCCCTGTGGGGCTCTCTCCAGAAAACCCAGATGAGGATCAACCTGCTCGGGCCTCGACCGGTACCCGAACTGGATAGGCTGCTCTGGGCACTCATGCTCTGTCTGACACAGCCTGAAGCCAGACGTCCAGACAGACAAGGAGACAGCTGGCCGCACACCCAGCACTTCGGACACGCCATGGTCTTATGCCGTCACCTCTTCCTAACCTTGGTTTTCAGATATCTTAACCTAGACATTATATCAATTCTCCACACAGCTGGGTATCGCAAGCACAACACAGAACTCCTCCTTCCCCGTGGCTGTAAAGCTTGCTCTTGGCATGGAGTCACACCTTCAGGGTGGGAGAAACCTTCCTGGTCCCTGATGGCACGCCCAAACTTGAGGGCTGCTTGGGCACAAATTCACACTCTGACCCTCAGCATGAGCCCCATGTCAAAGAAAGGCCTGTCAGGGCCTGGGCCAAGAGCCCGCATATGGGGCTTGCCAAGCCCCTATGCACCCAATCCTCACCAGTGTTTGAGTTTTCCAGTCGCCCCGCCCGTACCTGGGGCTCTGCTCGGGAATCCCTTTCTTGGAGAGACACGTGAGCCAGACAACACTTTTCCACCCTTCCCACAAAATGACCCCAAACTCTTGGGAGCTGGGACAAAAACCCAGAGAGGGATACTCGTCCACAGTCCCTGAGGCCACCCCTCCAATCCACGGCTATCTCGGACACAACATCCAGAGACAAAAGCCTGAAGGAACGCCTCCCACTCGCCCTTGTTTCAGAGGCCCAGGAGCTCCCTCTCGGGCTGTACATCCGGCCTGCCATACCCTAGGCACCACTCATAAGCTGAGTTTGTGTTTTCAGACTTCTGTGCCCTCAGCCTGGACCCACACAACCGCCAGGCTAGGGCCTCTGGAGCCACAGCGAAAGATTGTGCCTGCCCTCTCCAAGGAAATTGTGCCCAATCCATTGACCACAACCCTACAGGTTAGGGAAAAGCTCCAAGGCCCCTGAGGCCATCAATAGTGTAGGCCACCCTGGACTAAGAGGGGCTCTCTGACACCAGCGGAGCAACTATCTCCACTTAGACTCTCAGACAGTGTCCCCAGAGACAGAAGGTTGAAATGGACAGGCCCCCAGGCCCTAATCTGAACCTTAGCTTTGGTTTCCATGTGTCCGTCCTCAGAGGTCTGTTTTCGTAGACCAGCACACGGGGCTTTTCTGAGGCTCCAAACCAAACCTCTCTCGTCTCCACATGGGGAGCTTACTTACTGGGGATGTATCAAACCCTTCAGGTAGGAGAGTTCCGCAGGGCCACTGAACAACCAGCACATTCCAAGGTTTCCATGGACCCAAACGCACATTATGACGCATCCTCAGGAGAGGCCATTTCAACTCAGCCCCCTGGTTAGCGTGCCCCAGAGGCAGCAGATCAAACATATCTTGTGGCTAATGGCCAATGGGAATGCGAGGCATGCTGTACAGGGATCCATCCTTCGAACCGTGCTCTCCAGTCCTTCCGTATGGTATGTCCTGGAGCCATGCAACAGGACTCGAATGTCCCACAGAAGGAAACCTGGTGGTTTGGGGCAACCTCCAAACTCAGCGTGGGAAAACTTCCTTGGCCTCATGAGGCCCCCGCTTCATGAAGGTGCCATCATGGACACATACTCCAGCCTCAGCCAACGTCTGATCCTCAGCCTGACTTCAGATGCAGGAGATTTTGATTCAGCCTCTGCCTAGTGGGCCTGCTCTGCCCTTGGCTCCAATCCTCACTTTAGCTTGTGTTCCTAGACTTCCGTCCTCACACTCCTGGCCCACAAACCCTCCCTACTGGAAATTCTGGGGCCACAAAGAAGCACTCCGCCTGCCTCCCAGGAGAAAATCTTTGTCTATGGTGCTGCCCAGAAACCCCAAATGAGGATCAAACTGCTTGGCCCTCGGCAACACCCCAATTGCATAGGCTACCTTAAACACTGATGCTCTGTCGCAAATAGCCTGAGCCCAGACCTTCCAACAGACACCGACACAGCTGGCTGCACACCCAGCACATTGGACCCGCCACTGCCTTAGGCCACCATCCATTCCCAACCTGGGTTTTCAGTCATCAGAACCTAGACCTTATCTCCAATCCCTGCACAGGGGGGAACCTGATGCACAAGTCAGAACCCCTCCTTCCCCATGGCAAGAAACCTTGCTGCTGGCAGTGAGTCAAACCTTCAGTGTAGGAGAAAACGGCATGGCCCATGAGGCCACGCCCATGTGTGAGGGCCGCCTTGGGCACAAACACACATTGTGACCCTCAGCGTGAGTACCTTATTCAAGTAACGCCTCTCAGTGATTGGACCAAGAGCCCGCATATGTGGCTTGCCATGCCCATAGGCACGCAGGACTAACTAGATGGTGTGTATTCCAGTTGAGGGATCCCACTGCTGTGCTCTAGAGTCCCTCTCCTGGGGGGTCCCCTGTGGCAGAAAACAGTACTCTTCCCTTCCCACAGAATGAACCCAAACACTTGGGAGCTTGGACAATCCCCCGAGAGGAAGGCTCTTCCTCGGCCCCTGAAGCAACCCCTACCCTGAACGGCCACTTTGAACGCAACACCCAGAGACAAAAGCCTGAGCGACTGCCTCCCACTTGCCCTCCTTTGATATCCAGAGGATCTCCCCTCTCGGACTGGAGATCAGGCCTGCCATTACCTTGGCCCCTACCTGAGCCAAGTTTGCTTTTTCAGACATCTGTCCCCACAGCCCTGGCAAACACAGCCTCTAGGCTGGGTCCTCTGGAGCCATACCACAGGACCATGCCTGCTCTCTCCTGGGAAACTCTGTCCATTCCTTTGGCCACACACCTCCAGAATATGAGAAACCTCAAGGCCCCCGAGGACATACCATTACCGGGAGCCTCCCTGCACACACAGGGGCCTTCGGACACAAGCGGAGCTGCTACCTCCATGAAGGCATGCACACAGATGTCAACAGAGATAGAAGGTTGAGCCGGACAGGCCCTTAGGCCCTAATCTCAACTCTTGCTTTGTTTTCCAGGTGTCACTCCTCAGAGGCTTTGGTTCGAAGAACAGGATATGGGGCTTTCCTGAGGCACTGAACAGAACTTCTCTCGTCTCCACATGGGAAGCTTCCTTGTTGGAGCCGTGTCAAACACCTCAGGTTGGAGAATCCTGCAGAGTCCCTGAGCCACCTCCACATTCCAAGGTCTCCCAGGCCACCAAGCCACAGTAGGACTCATCTTCAGGAGAGTCCATTTCAACTCTCCCCTCTGGGTAGCTCACCCAGGAGCCCGCAGATTGAGCCTGCCTTGTCCTGACTAAAGAGTGGGAATATGAGGTGGCGTTCCCAGGCATCCATGCTTAGACACCTGCTCTCGAGTCTTTCCGTATGGGGCCTCCTGGAACCATCCAATAGCACTCGACTTTCGTGCAGAAGGAAACCTTGAGGTTTGGAGTAGTTCACAAATCCCATCGTAGGCAAACCTTCCTGGCCTCATGAGGCCCCCACACCATTCAGGAAGAGGCCATGCTGGACAAAAACTCTAGCCTGAGGCACGTCTCAGAGTTGAAATGACCTCAGTGCAGGAGATCTCGATTCAGCCTCTCAGAGTGGGCCTGCCGTGCCATCGGTCCCAAACCTCACGCTAGCTTGTGTTTTCAGACTTCCTTCCTCACACTCCTGGCAAACAAGCCCTCCGGACTAGGAACTCCAGAACCACAACCCAGCCCAGGGCCTCCCAAGGGAAGAAAAACGTTTCCCTGTGGGGCTCTCTCCAGAAAACCCAGATGAGGATCAACCTGCTCGGGCCTCGACCGGTACCCGAACTGGATAGGCTGCTCTGGGCACTCATGCTCTGTCTGACACAGCCTGAAGCCAGCCGTCCAGACAGACAAGGAGACAGCTGGCCGCACACCCAGCACTTCGGACACGCCATGGTCTTATGCCGTCACCTCTTCCTAACCTTGGTTTTCAGATATCTTAACCTAGACATTATATCAATTCTCCACACAGCTGGGTATCGCAAGCACAACACAGAACTCCTCCTTCCCCGTGGCTGTAAAGCTTGCTCTTGGCATGGAGTCACACCTTCAGGGTGGGAGAAACCTTCCTGGTCCCTGATGGCACGCCCAAACTTGAGGGCTGCTTGGGCACAAATTCACACTCTGACCCTCAGCATGAGCCCCATGTCAAAGAAAGGCCTGTCAGGGCCTGGGCCAAGAGCCCGCATATGGGGCTTGCCAAGCCCCTATGCACCCAATCCTCACCAGTGTTTGAGTTTTCCAGTCGCCCCGCCCGTACCTGGGGCTCTGCTCGGGAATCCCTTTCTTGGAGAGACACGTGAGCCAGACAACACTTTTCCACCCTTCCCACAAAATGACCCCAAACTCTTGGGAGCTGGGACAAATCCCCAGAGAGGGATACTCGTCCACAGTCCCTGAGGCCACCCCTCCAATCCACGGCTATCTCGGACACAACATCCAGAGACAAAAGCCTGAAGGAACGCCTCCCACTCGCCCTTGTTTCAGAGGCCCAGGAGCTCCCTCTCGGGCTGTACATCCGGCCTGCCATACCCTAGGCACCACTCATAAGCTGAGTTTGTGTTTTCAGACTTCTGTGCCCTAAGCCTGGACCCACACAACCGCCAGGCTAGGGCCTCTGGAGCCACAGCGAAAGATTGTGCCTGCCCTCTCCAAGGAAATTGTGCCCAATCCATTGACCACAACCCTACAGGTTAGGGAAAAGCTCCAAGGCCCCTGAGGCCATCAATAGTGTAGGCCACCCTGGACTAAGAGGGGCTCTCTGACACCAGCGGAGCAACTATCTCCACTTAGACTCTCAGACAGTGTCCCCAGAGACAGAAGGTTGAAATGGACAGGCCCCCAGGCCCTAATCTGAACCTTAGCTTTGGTTTCCATGTGTCCGTCCTCAGAGGTCTGTTTTCGTAGACCAGCACACGGGGCTTTTCTGAGGCTCCAAACCAAACCTCTCTCGTCTCCACATGGGGAGCTTACTTACTGGGGATGTATCAAACCCTTCAGGTAGGAGAGTTCCGCAGGGCCACTGAACAACCAGCACATTCCAAGGTTTCCATGGACCCAAACGCACATTATGACGCATCCTCAGGAGAGGCCATTTCAACTCAGCCCCCTGGTTAGCGTGCCCCAGAGGCAGCAGATCAAACATATCTTGTGGCTAATGGCCAATGGGAATGCGAGGCATGCTGTTCAGGGATCCATCCTTCGAACCGTGCTCTCCAGTCCTTCCGTATGGTATGTCCTGGAGCCATGCAACAGGACTCGAATGTCCCACAGAAGGAAACCTGGTGGTTTGGGGCAACCTCCAAACTCAGCGTGGGAAAACTTCCTTGGCCTCATGAGGCCCCCGCTTCATGAAGGTGCCATCATGGACACATACTCCAGCCTCAGCCAACGTCTGATCCTCAGCCTGACTTCAGATGCAGGAGATTTTGATTCAGCCTCTGCCTAGTGGGCCTGCTCTGCCCTTGGCTCCAATCCTCACTTTAGCTTGTGTTCCTAGACTTCCGTCCTCACACTCCTGGCCCACAAACCCTCCCTACTGGAAATTCTGGGGCCACAAAGAAGCACTCCGCCTGCCTCCCAGGAGAAAATCTTTGTCTATGGTGCTGCCCAGAAACCCCAAATGAGGATCAAACTGCTTGGCCCTCGGCAACACCCCAATTGCATAGGCTACCTTAAACACTGATGCTCTGTCGCAAATAGCCTGAGCCCAGACCTTCCAACAGACACCGACACAGCTGGCTGCACACCCAGCACATTGGACCCGCCACTGCCTTAGGCCACCATCCATTCCCAACCTGGGTTTTCAGTCATCAGAACCTAGACCTTATCTCCAATCCCTGCACAGGGGGGAACCTGATGCACAAGTCAGAACCCCTCCTTCCCCATGGCAAGAAACCTTGCTGCTGGCAGTGAGTCAAACCTTCAGTGTAGGAGAAAACGGCATGGCCCATGAGGCCACGCCCATGTGTGAGGGCCGCCTTGGGCACAAACACACATTGTGACCCTCAGCGTGAGTACCTTATTCAAGTAACGCCTCTCAGTGATTGGACCAAGAGCCCGCATATGTGGCTTGCCATGCCCATAGGCACGCAGGACTAACTAGATGGTGTGTATTCCAGTTGAGGGAACCCACTGCTGTGCTCTAGAGTCCCTCTCCTGGGGGGTCCCCTGTGGCAGAAAACAGTACTCTTCCCTTCCCACAGAATGAACCCAAACACTTGGGAGCTTGGACAATCCCCCGAGAGGAAGGCTCTTCCTCGGCCCCTGAAGCAACCCCTACCCTGAACGGCCACTGTGAACGCAACACCCAGAGACAAAAGCCTGAGCGACTGCCTCCCACTTGCCCTCCTTTGATATCCAGAGGATCTCCCCTCTCGGACTGGAGATCAGGCCTGCCATTACCTTGGCCCCTACCTGAGCCAAGTTTGCTTTTTCAGACATCTGTCCCCACAGCCCTGGCAAACACAGCCTCTAGGCTGGGTCCTCTGGAGCCATACCACAGGACCATGCCTGCTCTCTCCTGGGAAACTCTGTCCATTCCTTTGGCCACACACCTCCAGAATATGAGAAACCTCAAGGCCCCCGAGGACATACCATTACCGGGAGCCTCCCTGCACACACAGGGGCCTTCGGACACAAGCGGAGCTGCTACCTCCATGAAGGCATGCACACAGATGTCAACAGAGATAGAAGGTTGAGCCGGACAGGCCCTTAGGCCCTAATCTCAACTCTTGCTTTGTTTTCCAGGTGTCACTCCTCAGAGGCTTTGGTTCGAAGAACAGGATATGGGGCTTTCCTGAGGCACTGAACAGAACTTCTCTCGTCTCCACATGGGAAGCTTCCTTGTTGGAGCCGTGTCAAACACCTCAGGTTGGAGAATCCTGCAGTGTCCCTGAGCCACCTCCACATTCCAAGGTCTCCCAGGCCACCAAGCCACAGTAGGACTCATCTTCAGGAGAGTCCATTTCAACTCTCCCCTCTGGGTAGCTCACCCAGGAGCCCGCAGATTGAGCCTGCCTTGTCCTGACTAAAGAGTGGGAATATGAGGTGGCGTTCCCAGGCATCCATGCTTAGACACCTGCTCTCGAGTCTTTCCGTATGGGGCCTCCTGGAACCATCCAATAGCACTCGACTTTCGTGCAGAAGGAAACCTTGAGGTTTGGAGTAGTTCACAAATCCCATCGTAGGCAAACCTTCCTGGCCTCATGAGGCCCCCACACCATTCAGGAAGAGGCCATGCTGGACAAAAACTCTAGCCTGAGGCACGTCTCAGAGTTGAAATGACCTCAGTGCAGGAGATCTCGATTCAGCCTCTCAGAGTGGGCCTGCCGTGCCATCGGTCCCAAACCTCACGCTAGCTTGTGTTTTCAGACTTCCTTCCTCACACTCCTGGCAAACAAGCCCTCCGGACTAGGAACTCCAGAACCACAACCCAGCCCAGGGTCTGCCCAAGGGAAGAAAAACGTTTCCCTGTGGGGCTCTCTCCAGAAAACCCAGATGAGGATCAACCTGCTCGGGCCTCGACCGGTACCCGAACTGGATAGGCTGCTCTGGGCACTCATGCTCTGTCTGACACAGCCTGAAGCCAGACGTCCAGACAGACAAGGAGACAGCTGGCCGCACACCCAGCACTTCGGACACGCCATGGTCTTATGCCGTCACCTCTTCCTAACCTTGGTTTTCAGATATCTGAACCTAGACATTATATCAATTCTCCACACAGCTGGGTATCGCAAGCACAACACAGAACTCCTCCTTCCCCGTGGCTGTAAAGCTTGCTCTTGGCATGGAGTCACACCTTCAGGGTGGGAGAAACCTTCCTGGTCCCTGATGCCACGCCCAAACTTGAGTGCTGCTTGGGCACAAATTCACACTCTGACCCTCAGCATGAGCCCCATGTCAAAGAAAGGCCTGTCAGGGCCTGGGCCAAGAGCCCGCATATGGGGCTTGCCAAGCCCCTATGCACCCAATCCTCACCAGTGTTTGAGTTTTCCAGTCGCCCCGCCCGTACCTGGGGCTCTGCTCGGGAATCCCTTTCTTGGAGAGACACGTGAGCCAGACAACACTTTTCCACCCTTCCCACAAAATGACCCCAAACTCTTGGGAGCTGGGACAAATCCCCAGAGAGGGATACTCGTCCACAGTCCCTGAGGCCACCCCTCCAATCCACGGCTATCTCGGACACAACATCCAGAGACAAAAGCCTGAAGGAACGCCTCCCACTCGCCCTTGTTTCAGAGGCCCAGGAGCTCCCTCTCGGGCTGTACATCCGGCCTGCCATACCCTAGGCACCACTCATAAGCTGAGTTTGTGTTTTCAGACTTCTGTGCCCTCAGCCTGGACCCACACAACCGCCAGGCTAGGGCCTCTGGAGCCACAGCGAAAGATTGTGCCTGCCCTCTCCAAGGAAATTGTGCCCAATCCATTGACCACAACCCTACAGGTTAGGGAAAAGCTCCAAGGCCCCTGAGGCCATCAATAGTGTAGGCCACCCTGGACTAAGAGGGGCTCTCTGACACCAGCGGAGCAACTATCTCCACTTAGACTCTCAGACAGTGTCCCCAGAGACAGAAGGTTGAAATGGACAGGCCCCCAGGCCCTAATCTGAACCTTAGCTTTGGTTTCCATGTGTCCGTCCTCAGAGGTCTGTTTTCGTAGACCAGCACACGGGGCTTTTCTGAGGCTCCAAACCAAACCTCTCTCGTCTCCACATGGGGAGCTTACTTACTGGGGATGTATCAAACCCTTCAGGTAGGAGAGTTCCGCAGGGCCACTGAACAACCAGCACATTCCAAGGTTTCCATGGACCCAAACGCACATTATGACGCATCCTCAGGAGAGGCCATTTCAACTCAGCCCCCTGGTTAGCGTGCCCCAGAGGCAGCAGATCAAACATATCTTGTGGCTAATGGCCAATGGGAATGCGAGGCATGCTGTTCAGGGATCCATCCTTCGAACCGTGCTCTCCAGTCCTTCCGTATGGTATGTCCTGGAGCCATGCAACAGGACTCGAATGTCCCACAGAAGGAAACCTGGTGGTTTGGGGCAACCTCCAAACTCAGCGTGGGAAAACTTCCTTGGCCTCATGAGGCCCCCGCTTCATGAAGGTGCCATCATGGACACATACTCCAGCCTCAGCCAACGTCTGATCCTCAGCCTGACTTCAGATGCAGGAGATTTTGATTCAGCCTCTGCCTAGTGGGCCTGCTCTGCCCTTGGCTCCAATCCTCACTTTAGCTTGTGTTCCTAGACTTCCGTCCTCACACTCCTGGCCCACAAACCCTCCCTACTGGGAATTCTGGAGCCACAATGAAGCACTCCGCCTGCCTCCCAGGAGAAAATCTTTGTCTATGGTGCTGCCCAGAAACCCCAAATGAGGATCAAACTGCTTGGCCCTCGGCAACACCCCAATTGCATAGGCTACCTTAAACACTGATGCTCTGTCGCAAATAGCCTGAGCCCAGACCTTCCAACAGACACCGACACAGCTGGCTGCACACCCAGCACATTGGACCCGCCACTGCCTTAGGCCACCATCCATTCCCAACCTGGGTTTTCAGTCATCAGAACCTAGACCTTATCTCCAATCCCTGCACAGGGGGGAACCTGATGCACAAGTCAGAACCCCTCCTTCCCCATGGCAAGAAACCTTGCTGCTGGCAGTGAGTCAAACCTTCAGTGTAGGAGAAAACGGCATGGCCCATGAGGCCACGCCCATGTGTGAGGGCCGCCTTGGGCACAAACACACATTGTGACCCTCAGCGTGAGTACCTTATTCAAGTAACGCCTCTCAGTGATTGGACCAAGAGCCCGCATATGTGGCTTGCCATGCCCATAGGCACGCAGGACTAACTAGATGGTGTGTATTCCAGTTGAGGGAACCCACTGCTGTGCTCTAGAGTCCCTCTCCTGGGGGGTCCCCTGTGGCAGAAAACAGTACTCTTCCCTTCCCACAGAATGAACCCAAACACTTGGGAGCTTGGACAATCCCCCGAGAGGAAGGCTCTTCCTCGGCCCCTGAAGCAACCCCTACCCTGAACGGCCACTGTGAACGCAACACCCAGAGACAAAAGCCTGAGCGACTGCCTCCCACTTGCCCTCCTTTGATATCCAGAGGATCTCCCCTCTCGGACTGGAGATCAGGCCTGCCATTACCTTGGCCCCTACCTGAGCCAAGTTTGCTTTTTCAGACATCTGTCCCCACAGCCCTGGCAAACACAGCCTCTAGGCTGGGTCCTCTGGAGCCATACCACAGGACCATGCCTGCTCTCTCCTGGGAAACTCTGTCCATTCCTTTGGCCACACACCTCCAGAATATGAGAAACCTCAAGGCCCCCGAGGACATACCATTACCGGGAGCCTCCCTGCACACACAGGGGCCTTCGGACACAAGCGGAGCTGCTACCTCCATGAAGGCATGCACACAGATGTCAACAGAGATAGAAGGTTGAGCCGGACAGGCCCTTAGGCCCTAATCTCAACTCTTGCTTTGTTTTCCAGGTGTCACTCCTCAGAGGCTTTGGTTCGAAGAACAGGATATGGGGCTTTCCTGAGGCACTGAACAGAACTTCTCTCGTCTCCACATGGGAAGCTTCCTTGTTGGAGCCGTGTCAAACACCTCAGGTTGGAGAATCCTGCAGAGTCCCTGAGCAACCTCCACATTCCAAGGTCTCCCAGGCCACCAAGCCACAGTAGGACTCATCTTCAGGAGAGTCCATTTCAACTCTCCCCTCTGGGTAGCTCACCCAGGAGCCCGCAGATTGAGCCTGCCTTGTCCTGACTAAAGAGTGGGAATATGAGGTGGCGTTCCCAGGCATCCATGCTTAGACACCTGCTCTCGAGTCTTTCCGTATGGGGCCTCCTGGAACCATCCAATAGCACTCGACTTTCGTGCAGAAGGAAACCTTGAGGTTTGGAGTAGTTCACAAATCCCATCGTAGGCAAACCTTCCTGGCCTCATGAGGCCCCCACACCATTCAGGAAGAGGCCATGCTGGACAAAAACTCTAGCCTGAGGCACGTCTCAGAGTTGAAATGACCTCAGTGCAGGAGATCTCGATTCAGCCTCTCAGAGTGGGCCTGCCGTGCCATCGGTCCCAAACCTCACGCTAGCTTGTGTTTTCAGACTTCCTTCCTCACACTCCTGGCAAACAAGCCCTCCGGACTAGGAACTCCAGAACCACAACCCAGCCCAGGGTCTGCCCAAGGGAAGAAAAACGTTTCCCTGTGGGGCTCTCTCCAGAAAACCCAGATGAGGATCAACCTGCTCGGGCCTCGACCGGTACCCGAACTGGATAGGCTGCTCTGGGCACTCATGCTCTGTCTGACACAGCCTGAAGCCAGACGTCCAGACAGACAAGGAGACAGCTGGCCGCACACCCAGCACTTCGGACACGCCATGGTCTTATGCCGTCACCTCTTCCTAACCTTGGTTTTCAGATATCTGAACCTAGACATTATATCAATTCTCCACACAGCTGGGTATCGCAAGCACAACACAGAACTCCTCCTTCCCCGTGGCTGTAAAGCTTGCTCTTGGCATGGAGTCACACCTTCAGAGTGGGAGAAACCTTCCTGGTCCCTGATGCCACGCCCAAACTTGAGTGCTGCTTGGGCACAAATTCACACTCTGACCCTCAGCATGAGCCCCATGTCAAAGAAAGGCCTGTCAGGGCCTGGGCCAAGAGCCCGCATATGGGGCTTGCCAAGCCCCTATGCACCCAATCCTCACCAGTGTTTGAGTTTTCCAGTCGCCCCGCCCGTACCTGGGGCTCTGCTCGGGAATCCCTTTCTTGGAGAGACACGTGAGCCAGACAACACTTTTCCACCCTTCCCACAAAATGACCCCAAACTCTTGGGAGCTGGGACAAATCCCCAGAGAGGGATACTCGTCCACAGTCCCTGAGGCCACCCCTCCAATCCACGGCTATCTCGGACACAACATCCAGAGACAAAAGCCTGAAGGAACGCCTCCCACTCGCCCTTGTTTCAGAGGCCCAGGAGCTCCCTCTCGGGCTGTACATCCGGCCTGCCATACCCTAGGCACCACTCATAAGCTGAGTTTGTGTTTTCAGACTTCTGTGCCCTCAGCCTGGACCCACACAACCGCCAGGCTAGGGCCTCTGGAGCCACAGCGAAAGATTGTGCCTGCCCTCTCCAAGGAAATTGTGCCCAATCCATTGACCACAACCCTACAGGTTAGGGAAAAGCTCCAAGGCCCCTGAGGCCATCAATAGTGTAGGCCACCCTGGACTAAGAGGGGCTCTCTGACACCAGCGGAGCAACTATCTCCACTTAGACTCTCAGACAGTGTCCCCAGAGACAGAAGGTTGAAATGGACAGGCCCCCAGGCCCTAATCTGAACCTTAGCTTTGGTTTCCATGTGTCCGTCCTCAGAGGTCTGTTTTCGTAGACCAGCACACGGGGCTTTTCTGAGGCTCCAAACCAAACCTCTCTCGTCTCCACATGGGGAGCTTACTTACTGGGGATGTATCAAACCCTTCAGGTAGGAGAGTTCCGCAGGGCCACTGAACAACCAGCACATTCCAAGGTTTCCATGGACCCAAACGCACATTATGACGCATCCTCAGGAGAGGCCATTTCAACTCATCCCCCTGGTTAGCGTGCCCCAGAGGCAGCAGATCAAACATATCTTGTGGCTAATGGCCAATGGGAATGCGAGGCATGCTGTACAGGGATCCATCCTTCGAACCGTGCTCTCCAGTCCTTCCGTATGGTATGTCCTGGAGCCATGCAACAGGACTCGAATGTCCCACAGAAGGAAACCTGGTGGTTTGGGGCAACCTCCAAACTCAGCGTGGGAAAACTTCCTTGGCCTCATGAGGCCCCCGCTTCATGAAGGTGCCATCATGGACACATACTCCAGCCTCAGCCAACGTCTGATCCTCAGCCTGACTTCAGATGCAGGAGATTTTGATTCAGCCTCTGCCTAGTGGGCCTGCTCTGCCCTTGGCTCCAATCCTCACTTTAGCTTGTGTTCCTAGACTTCCGTCCTCACACTCCTGGCCCACAAACCCTCCCTTCTGGGAATTCTGGGGCCACAATGAAGCACTCCGCCTGCCTCCCAGGAGAAAATCTTTGTCTGTGGTGCTGCCCAGAAACCCCAAATGAGGATCAAACTGCTTGGCCCTCGGCAACACCCCAATTGCATAGGCTACCTTAAACACTGATGCTCTGTCGCAAATAGCCTGAGCCCAGACCTTCCAACAGACACCGACACAGCTGGCTGCACACCCAGCACATTGGACCCGCCACTGCCTTAGGCCACCATCCATTCCCAACCTGGGTTTTCAGTCATCAGAACCTAGACCTTATCTCCAATCCCTGCACAGGGGGGAACCTGATGCACAAGTCAGAACCCCTCCTTCCCCATGGCAAGAAACCTTGCTGCTGGCAGTGAGTCAAACCTTCAGTGTAGGAGAAAACGGCATGGCCCATGAGGCCACGCCCATGTGTGAGGGCCGCCTTGGGCACAAACACACATTGTGACCCTCAGCGTGAGTACCTTATTCAAGTAACGCCTCTCAGTGATTGGACCAAGAGCCCGCATATGTGGCTTGCCATGCCCATAGGCACGCAGGACTAACTAGATGGTGTGTATTCCAGTTGAGGGAACCCACTGCTGTGCTCTAGAGTCCCTCTCCTGGGGGGTCCCCTGTGGCAGAAAACAGTACTCTTCCCTTCCCACAGAATGAACCCAAACACTTGGGAGCTTGGACAATCCCCCGAGAGGAAGGCTCTTCCTCGGCCCCTGAAGCAACCCCTACCCTGAACGGCCACTGTGAACGCAACACCCAGAGACAAAAGCCTGAGCGACTGCCTCCCACTTGCCCTCCTTTGATATCCAGAGGATCTCCCCTCTCGGACTGGAGATCAGGCCTGCCATTACCTTGGCCCCTACCTGAGCCAAGTTTGCTTTTTCAGACATCTGTCCCCACAGCCCTGGCAAACACAGCCTCTAGGCTGGGTCCTCTGGAGCCATACCACAGGACCATGCCTGCTCTCTCCTGGGAAACTCTGTCCATTCCTTTGGCCACACACCTCCAGAATATGAGAAACCTCAAGGCCCCCGAGGACATACCATTACCGGGAGCCTCCCTGCACACACAGGGGCCTTCGGACACAAGCGGAGCTGCTACCTCCATGAAGGCATGCACACAGATGTCAACAGAGATAGAAGGTTGAGCCGGACAGGCCCTTAGGCCCTAATCTCAACTCTTGCTTTGTTTTCCAGGTGTCACTCCTCAGAGGCTTTGGTTCGAAGAACAGGATATGGGGCTTTCCTGAGGCACTGAACAGAACTTCTCTCGTCTCCACATGGGAAGCTTCCTTGTTGGAGCCGTGTCAAACACCTCAGGTTGGAGAATCCTGCAGAGTCCCTGAGCCACCTCCACATTCCAAGGTCTCCCAGGCCACCAAGCCACAGTAGGACTCATCTTCATGAGAGTCCATTTCAACTCTCCCCTCTGGGTAGCTCACCCAGGAGCCCGCAGATTGAGCCTGCCTTGTCCTGACTAAAGAGTGGGAATATGAGGTGGCGTTCCCAGGCATCCATGCTTAGACACCTGCTCTCGAGTCTTTCCGTATGGGGCCTCCTGGAACCATCCAATAGCACTCGACTTTCGTGCAGAAGGAAACCTTGAGGTTTGGAGTAGTTCACAAATCCCATCGTAGGCAAACCTTCCTGGCCTCATGAGGCCCCCACACCATTCAGGAAGAGGCCATGCTGGACAAAAACTCTAGCCTGAGGCACGTCTCAGAGTTGAAATGACCTCAGTGCAGGAGATCTCGATTCAGCCTCTCAGAGTGGGCCTGCCGTGCCATCGGTCCCAAACCTCACGCTAGCTTGTGTTTTCAGACTTCCTTCCTCACACTCCTGGCAAACAAGCCCTCCGGACTAGGAACTCCAGAACCACAACCCAGCCCAGGGTCTGCCCAAGGGAAGAAAAACGTTTCCCTGTGGGGCTCTCTCCAGAAAACCCAGATGAGGATCAACCTGCTCGGGCCTCGACCGGTACCCGAACTGGATAGGCTGCTCTGGGCACTCATGCTCTGTCTGACACAGCCTGAAGCCAGACGTCCAGACAGACAAGGAGACAGCTGGCCGCACACCCAGCACTTCGGACACGCCATGGTCTTATGCCGTCACCTCTTCCTAACCTTGGTTTTCAGATATCTGAACCTAGACATTATATCAATTCTCCACACAGCTGGGTATCGCAAGCACAACACAGAACTCCTCCTTCCCCGTGGCTGTAAAGCTTGCTCTTGGCATGGAGTCACACCTTCAGGGTGGGAGAAACCTTCCTGGTCCCTGATGCCACGCCCAAACTTGAGTGCTGCTTGGGCACAAATTCACACTCTGACCCTCAGCATGAGCCCCATGTCAAAGAAAGGCCTGTCAGGGCCTGGGCCAAGAGCCCGCATATGGGGCTTGCCAAGCCCCTATGCACCCAATCCTCACCAGTGTTTGAGTTTTCCAGTCGCCCCGCCCGTACCTGGGGCTATGCTCGGGAATCCCTTTCTTGGAGAGACACGTGAGCCAGACAACACTTTTCCACCCTTCCCACAAAATGACCCCAAACTCTTGGGAGCTGGGACAAATCCCCAGAGAGGGATACTCGTCCACAGTCCGTGAGGCCACCCCTCTAATCCACGGCTATCTCGGACACAACATCCAGAGACAAAAGCCTGAAGGAACGCCTCCCACTCGCCCTTGTTTCAGAGGCCCAGGAGCTCCCTCTCGGGCTGTACATCCGGCCTGCCATACCCTAGGCACCACTCATAAGCTGAGTTTGTGTTTTCAGACTTCTGTGCCCTCAGCCTGGACCCACACAACCGCCAGGCTAGGGCCTCTGGAGCCACAGCGAAAGATTGTGCCTGCCCTCTCCAAGGAAATTGTGCCCAATCCATTGACCACAACCCTACAGGTTAGGGAAAAGCTCCAAGGCCCCTGAGGCCATCAATAGTGTAGGCCACCCTGGACTAAGAGGGGCTCTCTGACACCAGCGGAGCAACTATCTCCACTTAGACTCTCAGACAGTGTCCCCAGAGACAGAAGGTTGAAATGGACAGGCCCCCAGGCCCTAATCTGAACCTTAGCTTTGGTTTCCATGTGTCCGTCCTCAGAGGTCTGTTTTCGTAGACCAGCACACGGGGCTTTTCTGAGGCTCCAAACCAAACCTCTCTCGTCTCCACATGGGGAGCTTACTTACTGGGGATGTATCAAACCCTTCAGGTAGGAGAGTTCCGCAGGGCCACTGAACAACCAGCACATTCCAAGGTTTCCATGGACCCAAACGCACATTATGACGCATCCTCAGGAGAGGCCATTTCAACTCAGCCCCCTGGTTAGCGTGCCCCAGAGGCAGCAGATCAAACATATCTTGTGGCTAATGGCCAATGGGAATGCGAGGCATGCTGTACAGGGATCCATCCTTCGAACCGTGCTCTCCAGTCCTTCCGTATGGTATGTCCTGGAGCCATGCAACAGGACTCGAATGTCCCACAGAAGGAAACCTGGTGGTTTGGGGCAACCTCCAAACTCAGCGTGGGAAAACTTCCTTGGCCTCATGAGGCCCCCGCTTCATGAAGGTGCCATCATGGACACATACTCCAGCCTCAGCCAACGTCTGATCCTCAGCCTGACTTCAGATGCAGGAGATTTTGATTCAGCCTCTGCCTAGTGGGCCTGCTCTGCCCTTGGCTCCAATCCTCACTTTAGCTTGTGTTCCTAGACTTCCGTCCTCACACTCCTGGCCCACAAACCCTCCCTACTGGGAATTCTGGGGCCACAATGAAGCACTCCGCCTGCCTCCCAGGAGAAAAACTTTGTCTATGGTGCTGCCCAGAAACCCCAAATGAGGATCAAACTGCTTGGCCCTCGGCAACACCCCAATTGCATAGGCTACCTTAAACACTGATGCTCTGTCGCAAATAGCCTGAGCCCAGACCTTCCAACAGACACCGACACAGCTGGCTGCACACCCAGCACATTGGACCCGCCACTGCCTTAGGCCACCATCCATTCCCAACCTGGGTTTTCAGTCATCAGAACCTAGACCTTATCTCCAATCCCTGCACAGGGGGGAACCTGATGCATAAGTCAGAACCCCTCCTTCCCCATGGCAAGAAACCTTGCTGCTGGCAGTGAGTCAAACCTTCAGTGTAGGAGAAAACGGCATGGCCCATGAGGCCACGCCCATGTGTGAGGGCCGCCTTGGGCACAAACACACATTGTGACCCTCAGCGTGAGTACCTTATTCAAGTAACGCCTCTCAGTGATTGGACCAAGAGCCCGCATATGTGGCTTGCCATGCCCATAGGCACGCAGGACTAACTAGATGGTGTGTATTCCAGTTGAGGGAACCCACTGCTGTGCTCTAGAGTCCCTCTCCTGGGGGGTCCCCTGTGGCAGAAAACAGTACTCTTCCCTTCCCACAGAATGAACCCAAACACTTGGGAGCTTGGACAATCCCCCGAGAGGAAGGCTCTTCCTCGGCCCCTGAAGCAACCCCTACCCTGAACGGCCACTGTGAACGCAACACCCAGAGACAAAAGCCTGAGCGACTGCCTCCCACTTGCCCTCCTTTGATATCCAGAGGATCTCCCCTCTCGGACTGGAGATCAGGCCTGCCATTACCTTGGCCCCTACCTGAGCCAAGTTTGCTTTTTCAGACATCTGTCCCCACAGCCCTGGCAAACACAGCCTCTAGGCTGGGTCCTCTGGAGCCATACCACAGGACCATGCCTGCTCTCTCCTGGGAAACTCTGTCCATTCCTTTGGCCACACACCTCCAGAATATGAGAAACCTCAAGGCCCCCGAGGACATACCATTACCGGGAGCCTCCCTGCACACACAGGGGCCTTCGGACACAAGCGGAGCTGCTACCTCCATGAAGGCATGCACACAGATGTCAACAGAGATAGAAGGTTGAGCCGGACAGGCCCTTAGGCCCTAATCTCAACTCTTGCTTTGTTTTCCAGGTGTCACTCCTCAGAGGCTTTGGTTGGAAGAACAGGATATGGGGCTTTCCTGAGGCACTGAACAGAACTTCTCTCGTCTCCACATGGAAAGCTTCCTTGTTGGAGCCGTGTCAAACACCTCAGGTTGGAGAATCCTGCAGAGTCCCTGAGCCACCTCCACATTCCAAGGCCTCCCAGGCCACCAAGCCACAGTAGGACTCATCTTCAGGAGAGTCCATTTCAACTCTCCCCTCTGGGTAGCTCACCCAGGAGCCCGCAGATTGAGCCTGCCTTGTCCTGACTAAAGAGTGGGAATATGAGGTGGTGTTCCCAGGCATCCATGCTTAGACACCTGCTCTCGAGTCTTTCCGTATGGGGCCTCCTGGAACCATCCAATAGCACTCGACTTTCGTGCAGAAGGAAACCTTGAGGTTTGGAGTAGTTCACAAATCCCATCGTAGGCAAACCTTCCTGGCCTCATGAGGCCCCCACACCATTCAGGAAGAGGCCATGCTGGACAAAAACTCTAGCCTGAGGCACGTCTCAGAGTTGAAATGACCTCAGTGCAGGAGATCTCGATTCAGCCTCTCAGAGTGGGCCTGCCGTGCCATCGGTCCCAAACCTCACGCTAGCTTGTGTTTTCAGACTTCCTTCCTCACACTCCTGGCAAACAAGCCCTCCGGACTAGGAACTCCAGAACCGCAACCCAGCCCAGGGTCTGCCCAAGGGAAGAAAAATGTTTCCCTGTGGGGCTCTCTCCAGAAAACCCAGATGAGGATCAACCTGCTCGGGCCTCGACCGGTACCCGAACTGGATAGGCTGCTCTGGGCACTCATGCTCTGTCTGACACAGCCTGAAGCCAGACGTCCAGACAGACAAGGAGACAGCTGGCCGCACACCCAGCACTTCGGACACGCCATGGTCTTATGCCGTCACCTCTTCCTAACCTTGGTTTTCAGATATCTGAACCTAGACATTATATCAATTCTCCACACAGCTGGGTATCGCAAGCACAACACAGAACTCCTCCTTCCCCGTGGCTGTAAAGCTTGCTCTTGGCATGGAGTCACACCTTCAGGGTGGGAGAAACCTTCCTGGTCCCTGATGGCACGCCCAAACTTGAGGGCTGCTTGGGCACAAATTCACACTCTGACCCTCAGCATGAGCCCCATGTCAAAGAAAGGCCTGTCAGGGCCTGGGCCAAGAGCCCGCATATGGAGCTTGCCAAGCCCCTATGCACCCAATCCTCACCAGTGTTTGAGTTTTCCAGTCGCCCTGCCCGTACCTGGGGCTCTGCTCGGGAATCCCTTTCTTGGAGAGACACGTGAGCCAGACAACACTTTTCCACCCTTCCCACAAAATGACCCCAAACTCTTGGGAGCTGGGACAAATCCCCAGAGAGGGATACTCGTCCACAGTCCCTGAGGCCACCCCTCCAATCCACGGCTATCTCGGACACAACATCCAGAGACAAAAGCCTGAAGGAACGCCTCCCACTCGCCCTTGTTTCAGAGGCCCAGGAGCTCCCTCTCGGGCTGTACATCCGGCCTGCCATACCCTAGGCACCACTCATAAGCTGAGTTTGTGTTTTCAGACTTCTGTGCCCTTAGCCTGGACCCACACAACCGCCAGGCTAGGGCCTCTGGAGCCACAGCGAAAGATTGTGCCTGCCCTCTCCAAGGAAATTGTGCCCAATCCATTGACCACAACCCTACAGGTTAGGGAAAAGCTCCAAGGCCCCTGAGGCCATCAATAGTGTAGGCCACCCTGGACTAAGAGGGGCTCTCTGACACCAGCGGAGCAACTATCTCCACTTAGACTCTCAGACAGTGTCCCCAGAGACAGAAGGTTGAAATGGACAGGCCCCCAGGCCCTAATCTGAACCTTAGCTTTGGTTTCCATGTGTCCGTCCTCAGAGGTCTGTTTTCGTAGACCAGCACACGGGGCTTTTCTGAGGCTCCAAACCAAACCTCTCTCGTCTCCACATGGGGAGCTTACTTACTGGGGATGTATCAAACCCTTCAGGTAGGAGAGTTCCGCAGGGCCACTGAACAACCAGCACATTCCAAGGTTTCCATGGACCCAAACGCACATTATGACGCATCCTCAGGAGAGGCCATTTCAACTCAGCCCCCTGGTTAGCGTGCCCCAGAGGCAGCAGATCAAACATATCTTGTGGCTAATGGCCAATGGGAATGCGAGGCATGCTGTACAGGGATCCATCCTTCGAACCGTGCTCTCCAGTCCTTCCGTATGGTATGTCCTGGAGCCATGCAACAGGACTCGAATGTCCCACAGAAGGAAACCTGGTGGTTTGGGGCAACCTCCAAACTCAGCGTGGGAAAACTTCCTTGGCCTCATGAGGCCCCCGCTTCATGAAGGTGCCATCATGGACACATACTCCAGCCTCAGCCAACGTCTGATCCTCAGCCTGACTTCAGATGCAGGAGATTTTGATTCAGCCTCTGCCTAGTGGGCCTGCTCTGCCCTTGGCTCCAATCCTCACTTTAGCTTGTGTTCCTAGACTTCCGTCCTCACACTCCTGGCCCACAAACCCTCCCTACTGGGAATTCTGGGGCCACAAAGAAGCACTCCGCCTGCCTCCCAGGAGAAAATCTTTGTCTATGGTGCTGCCCAGAAACCCCAAATGAGGATCAAACTGCTTGACCCTTGGCAACACCCCAATTGCATAGGCTACCTTAAACACTGATGCTCTGTCGCAAATAGCCTGAGCCCAGACCTTCCAACAGACAACGACACAGCTGGCTGCACACCCAGCACATTGGACCCGCCACTGCCTTAGGCCACCATCCATTCCCAACCTGGGTTTTCAGTCATCAGAACCTAGACCTTATCTCCAATCCCTGCACAGGGGGGAACCTGATGCACAAGTCAGAACCCCTCCTTCCCCATGGCAAGAAACCTTGCTGCTGGCAGTGAGTCAAACCTTCAGTGTAGGAGAAAACGGCATGGCCCATGAGGCCACGCCCATGTGTGAGGGCCGCCTTGGGCACAAACACACATTGTGACCCTCAGCGTGAGTACCTTATTCAAGTAACGCCTCTCAGTGATTGGACCAAGAGCCCGCATATGTGGCTTGCCATGCCCATAGGCACGCAGGACTAACTAGATGGTGTGTATTCCAGTTGAGGGAACCCACTGCTGTGCTCTAGAGTCCCTCTCCTGGGGGGTCCCCTGTGGCAGAAAACAGTACTCTTCCCTTCCCACAGAATGAACCCAAACACTTGGGAGCTTGGACAATCCCCCGAGAGGAAGGCTCTTCCTCGGCCCCTGAAGCAACCCCTACCCTGAACGGCCACTGTGAACGCAACACCCAGAGACAAAAGCCTGAGCGACTGCCTCCCACTTGCCCTCCTTTGATATCCAGAGGATCTCCCCTCTCGGACTGGAGATCAGGCCTGCCATTACCTTGGCCCCTACCTGAGCCAAGTTTGCTTTTTCAGACATCTGTCCCCACAGCCCTGGCAAACACAGCCTCTAGGCTGGGTCCTCTGGAGCCATACCACAGGACCATGCCTGCTCTCTCCTGGGAAACTCTGTCCATTCCTTTGGCCACACACCTCCAGAATATGAGAAACCTCAAGGCCCCCGAGGACATACCATTACCGGGAGCCTCCCTGCACACACAGGGGCCTTCGGACACAAGCGGAGCTGCTACCTCCATGAAGGCATGCACACAGATGTCAACAGAGATAGAAGGTTGAGCCGGACAGGCCCTTAGGCCCTAATCTCAACTCTTGCTTTGTTTTCCAGGTGTCACTCCTCAGAGGCTTTGGTTCGAAGAACAGGATATGGGGCTTTCCTGAGGCACTGAACAGAACTTCTCTCGTCTCCACATGGGAAGCTTCCTTGTTGGAGCCGTGTCAAACACCTCAGGTTGGAGAATCCTGCAGAGTCCCTGAGCAACCTCCACATTCCAAGGTCTCCCAGGCCACCAAGCCACAGTAGGACTCATCTTCAGGAGAGTCCATTTCAACTCTCCCCTCTGGGTAGCTCACCCAGGAGCCCGCAGATTGAGCCTGCCTTGTCCTGACTAAAGAGTGGGAATATGAGGTGGCGTTCCCAGGCATCCATGCTTAGACACCTGCTCTCGAGTCTTTCCGTATGGGGCCTCCTGGAACCATCCAATAGCACTCGACTTTCGTGCAGAAGGAAACCTTGAGGTTTGGAGTAGTTCACAAATCCCATCGTAGGCAAACCTTCCTGGCCTCATGAGGCCCCCACACCATTCAGGAAGAGGCCATGCTGGACAAAAACTCTAGCCTGAGGCACGTCTCAGAGTTGAAATGACCTCAGTGCAGGAGATCTCGATTCAGCCTCTCAGAGTGGGCCTGCCGTGCCATCGGTCCCAAACCTCACGCTAGCTTGTGTTTTCAGACTTCCTTCCTCACACTCCTGGCAAACAAGCCCTCCGGACTAGGAACTCCAGAACCACAACCCAGCCCAGGGTCTGCCCAAGGGAAGAAAAACGTTTCCCTGTGGGGCTCTCTCCAGAAAACCCAGATGAGGATCAACCTGCTCGGGCCTCGACCGGTACCCGAACTGGATAGGCTGCTCTGGGCACTCATGCTCTGTCTGACACAGCCTGAAGCCAGACGTCCAGACAGACAAGGAGACAGCTGGCCGCACACCCAGCACTTCGGACACGCCATGGTCTTATGCCGTCACCTCTTCCTAACCTTGGTTTTCAGATATCTGAACCTAGACATTATATCAATTCTCCACACAGCTGGGTATCGCAAGCACAACACAGAACTCCTCCTTCCCCGTGGCTGTAAAGCTTGCTCTTGGCATGGAGTCACACCTTCAGAGTGGGAGAAACCTTCCTGGTCCCTGATGCCACGCCCAAACTTGAGTGCTGCTTGGGCACAAATTCACACTCTGACCCTCAGCATGAGCCCCATGTCAAAGAAAGGCCTGTCAGGGCCTGGGCCAAGAGCCCGCATATGGGGCTTGCCAAGCCCCTATGCACCCAATCCTCACCAGTGTTTGAGTTTTCCAGTCGCCCCGCCCGTACCTGGGGCTCTGCTCGGGAATCCCTTTCTTGGAGAGACACGTGAGCCAGACAACACTTTTCCACCCTTCCCACAAAATGACCCCAAACTCTTGGGAGCTGGGACAAATCCCCAGAGAGGGATACTCGTCCACAGTCCCTGAGGCCACCCCTCCAATCCACGGCTATCTCGGACACAACATCCAGAGACAAAAGCCTGAAGGAACGCCTCCCACTCGCCCTTGTTTCAGAGGCCCAGGAGCTCCCTCTCGGGCTGTACATCCGGCCTGCCATACCCTAGGCACCACTCATAAGCTGAGTTTGTGTTTTCAGACTTCTGTGCCCTCAGCCTGGACCCACACAACCGCCAGGCTAGGGCCTCTGGAGCCACAGCGAAAGATTGTGCCTGCCCTCTCCAAGGAAATTGTGCCCAATCCATTGACCACAACCCTACAGGTTAGGGAAAAGCTCCAAGGCCCCTGAGGCCATCAATAGTGTAGGCCACCCTGGACTAAGAGGGGCTCTCTGACACCAGCGGAGCAACTATCTCCACTTAGACTCTCAGACAGTGTCCCCAGAGACAGAAGGTTGAAATGGACAGGCCCCCAGGCCCTAATCTGAACCTTAGCTTTGGTTTCCATGTGTCCGTCCTCAGAGGTCTGTTTTCGTAGACCAGCACACGGGGCTTTTCTGAGGCTCCAAACCAAACCTCTCTCGTCTCCACATGGGGAGCTTACTTACTGGGGATGTATCAAACCCTTCAGGTAGGAGAGTTCCGCAGGGCCACTGAACAACCAGCACATTCCAAGGTTTCCATGGACCCAAACGCACATTATGACGCATCCTCAGGAGAGGCCATTTCAACTCATCCCCCTGGTTAGCGTGCCCCAGAGGCAGCAGATCAAACATATCTTGTGGCTAATGGCCAATGGGAATGCGAGGCATGCTGTACAGGGATCCATCCTTCGAACCGTGCTCTCCAGTCCTTCCGTATGGTATGTCCTGGAGCCATGCAACAGGACTCGAATGTCCCACAGAAGGAAACCTGGTGGTTTGGGGCAACCTCCAAACTCAGCGTGGGAAAACTTCCTTGGCCTCATGAGGCCCCCGCTTCATGAAGGTGCCATCATGGACACATACTCCAGCCTCAGCCAACGTCTGATCCTCAGCCTGACTTCAGATGCAGGAGATTTTGATTCAGCCTCTGCCTAGTGGGCCTGCTCTGCCCTTGGCTCCAATCCTCACTTTAGCTTGTGTTCCTAGACTTCCGTCCTCACACTCCTGGCCCACAAACCCTCCCTTCTGGGAATTCTGGGGCCACAATGAAGCACTCCGCCTGCCTCCCAGGAGAAAATCTTTGTCTATGGTGCTGCCCAGAAACCCCAAATGAGGATCAAACTGCTTGGCCCTCGGCAACACCCCAATTGCATAGGCTACCTTAAACACTGATGCTCTGTCGCAAATAGCCTGAGCCCAGACCTTCCAACAGACACCGACACAGCTGGCTGCACACCCAGCACATTGGACCCGCCACTGCCTTAGGCCACCATCCATTCCCAACCTGGGTTTTCAGTCATCAGAACCTAGACCTTATCTCCAATCCCTGCACAGGGGGGAACCTGATGCACAAGTCAGAACCCCTCCTTCCCCATGGCAAGAAACCTTGCTGCTGGCAGTGAGTCAAACCTTCAGTGTAGGAGAAAACGGCATGGCCCATGAGGCCACGCCCATGTGTGAGGGCCGCCTTGGGCACAAACACACATTGTGACCCTCAGCGTGAGTACCTTATTCAAGTAACGCCTCTCAGTGATTGGACCAAGAGCCCGCATATGTGGCTTGCCATGCCCATAGGCACGCAGGACTAACTAGATGGTGTGTATTCCAGTTGAGGGAACCCACTGCTGTGCTCTAGAGTCCCTCTCCTGGGGGGTCCCCTGTGGCAGAAAACAGTACTCTTCCCTTCCCACAGAATGAACCCAAACACTTGGGAGCTTGGACAATCCCCCGAGAGGAAGGCTCTTCCTCGGCCCCTGAAGCAACCCCTACCCTGAACGGCCACTGTGAACGCAACACCCAGAGACAAAAGCCTGAGCGACTGCCTCCCACTTGCCCTCCTTTGATATCCAGAGGATCTCCCCTCTCGGACTGGAGATCAGGCCTGCCATTACCTTGGCCCCTACCTGAGCCAAGTTTGCTTTTTCAGACATCTGTCCCCACAGCCCTGGCAAACACAGCCTCTAGGCTGGGTCCTCTGGAGCCATACCACAGGACCATGCCTGCTCTCTCCTGGGAAACTCTGTCCATTCCTTTGGCCACACACCTCCAGAATATGAGAAACCTCAAGGCCCCCGAGGACATACCATTACCGGGAGCCTCCCTGCACACACAGGGGCCTTCGGACACAAGCGGAGCTGCTACCTCCATGAAGGCATGCACACAGATGTCAACAGAGATAGAAGGTTGAGCCGGACAGGCCCTTAGGCCCTAATCTCAACTCTTGCTTTGTTTTCCAGGTGTCACTCCTCAGAGGCTTTGGTTCGAAGAACAGGATATGGGGCTTTCCTGAGGCACTGAACAGAACTTCTCTCGTCTCCACATGGGAAGCTTCCTTGTTGGAGCCGTGTCAAACACCTCAGGTTGGAGAATCCTGCAGAGTCCCTGAGCCACCTCCACATTCCAAGGCCTCCCAGGCCACCAAGCCACAGTAGGACTCATCTTCATGAGAGTCCATTTCAACTCTCCCCTCTGGGTAGCTCACCCAGGAGCCCGCAGATTGAGCCTGCCTTGTCCTGACTAAAGAGTGGGAATATGAGGTGGCGTTCCCAGGCATCCATGCTTAGACACCTGCTCTCGAGTCTTTCCGTATGGGGCCTCCTGGAACCATCCAATAGCACTCGACTTTCGTGCAGAAGGAAACCTTGAGGTTTGGAGTAGTTCACAAATCCCATCGTAGGCAAACCTTCCTGGCCTCATGAGGCCCCCACACCATTCAGGAAGAGGCCATGCTGGACAAAAACTCTAGCCTGAGGCACGTCTCAGAGTTGAAATGACCTCAGTGCAGGAGATCTCGATTCAGCCTCTCAGAGTGGGCCTGCCGTGCCATCGGTCCCAAACCTCACGCTAGCTTGTGTTTTCAGACTTCCTTCCTCACACTCCTGGCAAACAAGCCCTCCGGACTAGGAACTCCAGAACCACAACCCAGCCCAGGGTCTGCCCAAGGGAAGAAAAACGTTTCCCTGTGGGGCTCTCTCCAGAAAACCCAGATGAGGATCAACCTGCTCGGGCCTCGACCGGTACCCGAACTGGATAGGCTGCTCTGGGCACTCATGCTCTGTCTGACACAGCCTGAAGCCAGACGTCCAGAAAGACAAGGAGACAGCTGGCCGCACACCCAGCACTTCGGACACGCCATGGTCTTATGCCGTCACCTCTTCCTAACCTTGGTTTTCAGATATCTGAACCTAGACATTATATCAATTCTCCACACAGCTGGGTATCGCAAGCACAACACAGAACTCCTCCTTCCCCGTGGCTGTAAAGCTTGCTCTTGGCATGGAGTCACACCTTCAGGGTGGGAGAAACCTTCCTGGTCCCTGATGCCACGCCCAAACTTGAGTGCTGCTTGGGCACAAATTCACACTCTGACCCTCAGCATGAGCCCCATGTCAAAGAAAGGCCTGTCAGGGCCTGGGCCAAGAGCCCGCATATGGGGCTTGCCAAGCCCCTATGCACCCAATCCTCACCAGTGTTTGAGTTTTCCAGTCGCCCCGCCCGTACCTGGGGCTATGCTCGGGAATCCCTTTCTTGGAGAGACACGTGAGCCAGACAACACTTTTCCACCCTTCCCACAAAATGACCCCAAACTCTTGGGAGCTGGGACAAATCCCCAGAGAGGGATACTCGTCCACAGTCCCTGAGGCCACCCCTCCAATCCACGGCTATCTCGGACACAACATCCAGAGACAAAAGCCTGAAGGAACGCCTCCCACTCGCCCTTGTTTCAGAGGCCCAGGAGCTCCCTCTCGGGCTGTACATCCGGCCTGCCATACCCTAGGCACCACTCATAAGCTGAGTTTGTGTTTTCAGACTTCTGTGCCCTCAGCCTGGACCCACACAACCGCCAGGCTAGGGCCTCTGGAGCCACAGCGAAAGATTGTGCCTGCCCTCTCCAAGGAAATTGTGCCCAATCCATTGACCACAACCCTACAGGTTAGGGAAAAGCTCCAAGGCCCCTGAGGCCATCAATAGTGTAGGCCACCCTGGACTAAGAGGGGCTCTCTGACACCAGCGGAGCAACTATCTCCACTTAGACTCTCAGACAGTGTCCCCAGAGACAGAAGGTTGAAATGGACAGGCCCCCAGGCCCTAATCTGAACCTTAGCTTTGGTTTCCATGTGTCCGTCCTCAGAGGTCTGTTTTCGTAGACCAGCACACGGGGCTTTTCTGAGGCTCCAAACCAAACCTCTCTCGTCTCCACATGGGGAGCTTACTTACTGGGGATGTATCAAACCCTTCAGGTAGGAGAGTTCCGCAGGGCCACTGAACAACCAGCACATTCCAAGGTTTCCATGGACCCAAACGCACATTATGACGCATCCTCAGGAGAGGCCATTTCAACTCAGCCCCCTGGTTAGCGTGCCCCCGAGGCAGAAGATCAAACATATCTTGTGGCTAATGGCCAATGGGAATGCGAGGCATGCTGTACAGGGATCCATCCTTCGAACCGTGCTCTCCAGTCCTTCCGTATGGTATGTCCTGGAGCCATGCAACAGGACTCGAATGTCCCACAGAAGGAAACCTGGTGGTTTGGGGCAACCTCCAAACTCAGCGTGGGAAAACTTCCTTGGCCTCATGAGGCCCCCGCTTCATGAAGGTGCCATCATGGACACATACTCCAGCCTCAGCCAACGTCTGATCCTCAGCCTGACTTCAGATGCAGGAGATTTTGATTCAGCCTCTGCCTAGTGGGCCTGCTCTGCCCTTGGCTCCAATCCTCACTTTAGCTTGTGTTCCTAGACTTCCGTCCTCACACTCCTGGCCCACAAACCCTCCCTACTGGGAATTCTGGGGCCACAATGAAGCACTCCGCCTGCCTCCCAGGAGAAAATCTTTGTCTATGGTGCTGCCCAGAAACCCCAAATGAGGATCAAACTGCTTGGCCCTCGGCAACACCCCAATTGCATAGGCTACCTTAAACACTGATGCTCTGTCGCAAATAGCCTGAGCCCAGACCTTCCAACAGACACCGACACAGCTGGCTGCACACCCAGCACATTGGACCCGCCACTGCCTTAGGCCACCATCCATTCCCAACCTGGGTTTTCAGTCATCAGAACCTAGACCTTATCTCCAATCCCTGCACAGGGGGGAACCTGATGCATAAGTCAGAACCCCTCCTTCCCCATGGCAAGAAACCTTGCTGCTGGCAGTGAGTCAAACCTTCAGTGTAGGAGAAAACGGCATGGCCCATGAGGCCACGCCCATGTGTGAGGGCCGCCTTGGGCACAAACACACATTGTGACCCTCAGCGTGAGTACCTTATTCAAGTAACGCCTCTCAGTGATTGGACCAAGAGCCCGCATATGTGGCTTGCCATGCCCATAGGCACGCAGGACTAACTAGATGGTGTGTATTCCAGTTGAGGGAACCCACTGCTGTGCTCTAGAGTCCCTCTCCTGGGGGGTCCCCTGTGGCAGAAAACAGTACTCTTCCCTTCCCACAGAATGAACCCAAACACTTGGGAGCTTGGACAATCCCCCGAGAGGAAGGCTCTTCCTCGGCCCCTGAAGCAACCCCTACCCTGAACGGCCACTGTGAACGCAACACCCAGAGACAAAAGCCTGAGCGACTGCCTCCCACTTGCCCTCCTTTGATATCCAGAGGATCTCCCCTCTCGGACTGGAGATCAGGCCTGCCATTACCTTGGCCCCTACCTGAGCCAAGTTTGCTTTTTCAGACATCTGTCCCCACAGCCCTGTCAAACACAGCCTCTAGGCTGGGTCCTCTGGAGCCATACCACAGGACCATGCCTGCTCTCTCCTGGGAAACTCTGTCCATTCCTTTGGCCACACACCTCCAGAATATGAGAAACCTCAAGGCCCCCGAGGACATACCATTACCGGGAGCCTCCCTGCACACACAGGGGCCTTCGGACACAAGCGGAGCTGCTACCTCCATGAAGGCATGCACACAGATGTCAACAGAGATAGAAGGTTGAGCCGGACAGGCCCTTAGGCCCTAATCTCAACTCTTGCTTTGTTTTCCAGGTGTCACTCCTCAGAGGCTTTGGTTGGAAGAACAGGATATGGGGCTTTCCTGAGGCACTGAACAGAACTTCTCTCGTCTCCACATGGAAAGCTTCCTTGTTGGAGCCGTGTCAAACACCTCAGGTTGGAGAATCCTGCAGAGTCCCTGAGCCACCTCCACATTCCAAGGCCTCCCAGGCCACCAAGCCACAGTAGGACTCATCTTCAGGAGAGTCCATTTCAACTCTCCCCTCTGGGTAGCTCACCCAGGAGCCCGCAGATTGAGCCTGCCTTGTCCTGACTAAAGAGTGGGAATATGAGGTGGTGTTCCCAGGCATCCATGCTTAGACACCTGCTCTCGAGTCTTTCCGTATGGGGCCTCCTGGAACCATCCAATAGCACTCGACTTTCGTGCAGAAGGAAACCTTGAGGTTTGGAGTAGTTCACAAATCCCATCGTAGGCAAACCTTCCTGGCCTCATGAGGCCCCCACACCATTCAGGAAGAGGCCATGCTGGACAAAAACTCTAGCCTGAGGCACGTCTCAGAGTTGAAATGACCTCAGTGCAGGAGATCTCGATTCAGCCTCTCAGAGTGGGCCTGCCGTGCCATCGGTCCCAAACCTCACGCTAGCTTGTGTTTTCAGACTTCCTTCCTCACACTCCTGGCAAACAAGCCCTCCGGACTAGG
Source organism: Mustela nivalis (assembly GCF_964662115.1). NCBI lineage: Eukaryota > Metazoa > Chordata > Mammalia > Carnivora > Mustelidae > Mustela > Mustela nivalis. The sequence continues at coordinate 725,761 of NW_028136454.1, read as the reverse complement.
AACTCCAGAACCGCAACCCAGCCCAGGGTCTGCCCAAGGGAAGAAAAATGTTTCCCTGTGGGGCTCTCTCCAGAAAACCCAGATGAGGATCAAACTGCTCGGGCCTCGACCGGTACCCGAACTGGAGAGGCTGCTCTGGGCACTCATGCTCTGTCTGACACAGCCTGAAGCCAGACGTCCAGACAGACAAGGAGACAGCTGGCCGCACACCCAGCACTTCGGACACGCCATGGTCTTATGCCGTCACCTCTTCCTAACCTTGGTTTTCAGATATCTGAACCTAGACATTATATCAATTCTCCACACAGCTGGGTATCGCAAGCACAACACAGAACTCCTCCTTCCCCGTGGCTGTAAAGCTTGCTCTTGGCATGGAGTCACACCTTCAGGGTGGGAGAAACCTTCCTGGTCCCTGATGGCACGCCCAAACTTGAGGGCTGCTTGGGCACAAATTCACACTCTGACCCTCAGCATGAGCCCCATGTCAAAGAAAGGCCTGTCAGGGCCTGGGCCAAGAGCCCGCATATGGGGCTTGCCAAGCCCCTATGCACCCAATCCTCACCAGTGTTTGAGTTTTCCAGTCGCCCCGCCCGTACCTGGGGCTCTGCTCGGGAATTCCTTTCTTGGAGAGACACGTGAGCCAGACAACACTTTTCCACCCTTCCCACAAAATGACCCCAAACTCTTGGGAGCTGGGACAAATCCCCAGAGAGGGATACTCGTCCACAGTCCCTGAGGCCACCCCTCCAATCCACGGCTATCTCGGACACAACATCCAGAGACAAAAGCCTGAAGGAACGCCTCCCACTCGCCCTTGTTTCAGAGGCCCAGGAGCTCCCTCTCGGGCTGTACATCCGGCCTGCCATACCCTAGGCACCACTCATAAGCTGAGTTTGTGTTTTCAGACTTCTGTGCCCTCAGCCTGGACCCACACAACCGCCAGGCTAGGGCCTCTGGAGCCACAGCGAAAGATTGTGCCTGCCCTCTCCAAGGAAATTGTGCCCAATCCATTGACCACAACCCTACAGGTTAGGGAAAAGCTCCAAGGCCCCTGAGGCCATCAATAGTGTAGGCCACCCTGGACTAAGAGGGGCTCTCTGACACCAGCGGAGCAACTATCTCCACTTAGACTCTCAGACAGTGTCCCCAGAGACAGAAGGTTGAAATGGACAGGCCCCCAGGCCCTAATCTGAACCTTAGCTTTGGTTTCCATGTGTCCGTCCTCAGAGGTCTGTTTTCGTAGACCAGCACACGGGGCTTTTCTGAGGCTCCAAACCAAACCTCTCTCGTCTCCACATGGGGAGCTTACTTACTGGGGATGTATCAAACCCTTCAGGTATGAGAGTTCCGCAGGGCCACTGAACAACCAGCACATTCCAAGGTTTCCATGGACCCAAACGCACATTATGACGCATCCTCAGGAGAGGCCATTTCAACTCAGCCCCCTGGTTAGCGTGCCCCAGAGGCAGCAGATCAAACATATCTTGTGGCTAATGGCCAATGGGAATGCGAGGCATGCTGTACAGGGATCCATCCTTCGAACCGTGCTCTCCAGTCCTTCCGTATGGTATGTCCTGGAGCCATGCAACAGGACTCGAATGTCCCACAGAAGGAAACCTGGTGGTTTGGGGCAACCTCCAAACTCAGCGTGGGAAAACTTCCTTGGCCTCATGAGGCCCCCGCTTCATGAAGGTGCCATCATGGACACATACTCCAGCCTCAGCCAACGTCTGATCCTCAGCCTGACTTCAGATGCAGGAGATTTTGATTCAGCCTCTGCCTAGTGGGCCTGCTCTGCCCTTGGCTCCAATCCTCACTTTAGCTTGTGTTCCTAGACTTCCGTCCTCACACTCCTGGCCCACAAACCCTCCCTACTGGGAATTCTGGGGCCACAATGAAGCACTCCGCCTGCCTCCCAGGAGAAAAACTTTGTCTATGGTGCTGCCCAGAAACCCCAAATGAGGATCAAACTGCTTGGCCCTCGGCAACACCCCAATTGCATAGGCTACCTTAAACACTGATGCTCTGTCGCAAATAGCCTGAGCCCAGACCTTCCAACAGACACCGACACAGCTGGCTGCACACCCAGCACATTGGACCCGCCACTGCCTTAGGCCACCATCCATTCCCAACCTGGGTTTTCAGTCATCAGAACCTAGACCTTATCTCCAATCCCTGCACAGGGGGGAACCTGATGCACAAGTCAGAACCCCTCCTTCCCCATGGCAAGAAACCTTGCTGCTGGCAGTGAGTCAAACCTTCAGTGTAGGAGAAAACGGCATGGCCCATGAGGCCACGCCCATGTGTGAGGGCCGCCTTGGGCACAAACACACATTGTGACCCTCAGCGTGAGTACCTTATTCAAGTAACGCCTCTCAGTGATTGGACCAAGAGCCCGCATATGTGGCTTGCCATGCCCATAGGCACGCAGGACTAACTAGATGGTGTGTATTCCAGTTGAGGGAACCCACTGCTGTGCTCTAGAGTCCCTCTCCTGGGGGATCCCCTGTGGCAGAAAACAGTACTCTTCCCTTCCCACAGAATGAACCCAAACACTTGGGAGCTTGGACAATCCCCCGAGAGGAAGGCTCTTCCTCGGCCCCTGAAGCAACCCCTACCCTGAACGGCCACTGTGAACGCAACACCCAGAGACAAAAGCCTGAGCGACTGCCTCCCACTTGCCCTCCTTTGATATCCAGAGGATTTCCCCTCTCGGACTGGAGATCAGGCCTGCCATTACCTTGGCCCCTACCTGAGCCAAGTTTGCTTTTTCAGACATCTGTCCCCACAGCCCTGGCAAACACAGCCTCTAGGCTGGGTCCTCTGGAGCCATACCACAGGACCGTGCCTGCTCTCTCCTGGGAAACTCTGTCCATTCCTTTGGCCACACACCTCCAGAATATGAGAAACCTCAAGGCCTCCGAGGACATACCATTACCGGGAGCCTCCCTGCACACACAGGGGACTTCGGACACAAGCTGAGCTGCTACCTCCATGAAGGCATGCACACAGATGTCAACAGAGATAGAAGGTTGAGCCGGACAGGCCCTTAGGTCCTAATCTCAACTCTTGCTTTGTTTTCCAGGTGTCACTCCTCAGAGGCTTTGGTTCGAAGAACAGGATATGGGGCTTTCCTGAGGCACTGAACAGAACTTCTCTCGTCTCCGCATGGGAAGCTTCCTTGTTGGAGCCGTGTCAAACACCTCAGGTTGGAGAATCCTGCAGAGTCCCTGAGCCACCTCCACATTCCAAGGCCTCCCAGGCCACCAAGCCACAGTAGGACTCATCTTCAGGAGAGTCCATTTCAACTCTCCCCTCTGGGTAGCTCACCCAGGAGCCCGCAGATTGAGCCTGCCTTGTCCTGACTAAAGAGTGGGAATATGAGGTGGCGTTCCCAGGCATCCATGCTTAGACACCTGCTCTCGAGTCTTTCCGTATGGGGCCTCCTGGAATCATCCAATAGCACTCGACTTTCGTGCAGAAGGAAACCTTGAGGTTTGGAGTAGTTCACAAATCCCATCGTAGGCAAACCTTCTTGGCCTCATGAGGCCCCCACACCATTCAGGAAGAGGCCATGCTGGACAAAAACTCTAGCCTGAGGCATGTCTCAGAGTTGAAATGACCTCAGTGCAGGAGATCTCGATTCAGCCTCTCAGAGTGGGCCTGCCGTGCCATCGGTCCCAAACCTCACGCTAGCTTGTGTTTTCAGACTTCCTTCCTCACACTCCTGGCAAACAAGCCCTCCGGACGAGGAACTCCAGAACCACAAGCCAGCCCAGGGTCTGCCCAAAGGAAGAAAAACGTTTCCCTGTGGGGCTCTCTCCAGAAAACCCAGATGAGGATCAACCTGCTCGGGCCTCGACCGGTACCCGAACTGGATAGGCTGCTCTGGGCACTCATGCTCTGTCTGACACAGCCTGAAGCCAGACGTCCAGACAGACAAGGAGACAGCTGGCCGCACACCCAGCACTTCGGACACGCCATGGTCTTATGCCGTCACTTCTTCCTAACCTTGGTTTTCAGATATCTGAACCTAGACATTATATCAATTCTCCACACAGCTGGGTATCGCAAGCACAACACAGAACTCCTCCTTCCCCGTGGCTGTAAAGCTTGCTCTTGGCATGGAGTCACACCTTCAGGGTGGGAGAAACCTTCCTGGTCCCTGATGCCACGCCCAAACTTGAGTGCTGCTTGGGCACAAATTCACACTCTGACCCTCAGCATGAGCCCCATGTCAAAGAAAGGCCTGTCAGGGCCTGGGCCAAGAGCCCGCATATGGGGCTTGCGAAGCCCCTATGCACCCAATCCTCACCAGTGTTTTAGTTTTCCAGTCGCCCCGCCCGTACCTGGGGCTCTGCTCTGGAATCCCTTTCTTCCAGAGACACGTGAGCCAGACAACACTTTTCCACCCTTCCCACAAAATGACCCCAAACTCTTGGGAGCTGGGACAAATCCCCAGAGAGGGATACTCGTCCACAGTCCCTGAGGCCACCCCTCCAATCCACGGCTATCTCGGACACAACATCCAGAGACAAAAGCCTGAAGGAACGCCTCCCACTCGCCCTTGTTTCAGAGGCCCAGGAGCTCCCTCTCGGGCTGTACATCCGGCCTGCCATACCCTAGGCGCCACTCATAAGCTGAGTTTGTGTTTTCAGACTTCTGTGCCCTCAGCCTGGACCCACACAACCGCCAGGCTAGGGCCTCTGGAGCCACAGCGAAAGATTGTGCCTGCCCTCTCCAAGGAAATTGTGCCCAATCCATTGACCACAACCCTACAGGTTAGGGAAAAGCTCCAAGGCCCCTGAGGCCATCAATAGTGTAGGCCACCCTGGACTAAGAGGGGCTCTCTGACACCAGCGGAGCAACTATCTCCACTTAGACTCTCAGACAGTGTCCCCAGAGACAGAAGGTTGAAATGGACAGGCCCCCAGGCCCTAATCTGAACCTTAGCTTTGGTTTCCATGTGTCCGTCCTCAGAGGTCTGTTTTCGTAGACCAGCACACGGGGCTTTTCTGAGGCTCCAAACCAAACCTCTCTCGTCTCCACATGGGGAGCTTACTTACTGGGGATGTATCAAACCCTTCAGGTAGGAGAGTTCCGCAGGGCCACTGAACAACCAGCACATTCCAAGGTTTCCATGGACCCAAACGCACATTATGACGCATCCTCAGGAGAGGCCATTTCAACTCAGCCCCCTGGTTAGCGTGCCCCAGAGGCAGCAGATCAAACATATCTTGTGGCTAATGGCCAATGGGAATGCGAGGCATGCTGTACAGGGATCCATCCTTCGAACCGTGCTCTCCAGTCCTTCCGTATGGTATGTCCTGGAGCCATGCAACAGGACTCGAATGTCCCACAGAAGGAAACCTGGTGGTTTGGGGCAACCTCCAAACTCAGCGTGGGAAAACTTCCTTGGCCTCATGAGGCCCCCGCTTCATGAAGGTGCCATCATGGACACATACTCCAGCCTCAGCCAACGTCTGATCCTCAGCCTGACTTCAGATGCAGGAGATTTTGATTCAGCCTCTGCCTAGTGGGCCTGCTCTGCCCTTGGCTCCAATCCTCACTTTAGCTTGTGTTCCTAGACTTCCGTCCTCACACTCCTGGCCCACAAACCCTCCCTACTGGGAATTCTGGGGCCACAATGAAGCACTCCGCCTGCCTCCCAGGAGAAAAACTTTGTCTATGGTGCTGCCCAGAAACCCCAAATGAGGATCAAACTGCTTGGCCCTCGGCAACACCCCAATTGCATAGGCTACCTTAAACACTGATGCTCTGTCGCAAATAGCCTGAGCCCAGACCTTCCAACAGACACCGACACAGCTGGCTGCACACCCAGCACATTGGACCCGCCACTGCCTTAGGCCACCATCCATTCCCAACCTGGGTTTTCAGTCATCAGAACCTAGACCTTATCTCCAATCCCTGCACAGGGGGGAACCTGATGCACAAGTCAGAACCCCTCCTTCCCCATGGCAAGAAACCTTGCTGCTGGCAGTGAGTCAAACCTTCAGTGTAGGAGAAAACGGCATGGCCCATGAGGCCACGCCCATGTGTGAGGGCCGCCTTGGGCACAAACACACATTGTGACCCTCAGCGTGAGTACCTTATTCAAGTAACGCCTCTCAGTGATTGGACCAAGAGCCCGCATATGTGGCTTGCCATGCCCATAGGCACGCAGGACTAACTAGATGGTGTGTATTCCAGTTGAGGGAACCCACTGCTGTGCTCTAGAGTCCCTCTCCTGGGGGGTCCCCTGTGGCAGAAAACAGTACTCTTCCCTTCCCACAGAATGAACCCAAACACTTGAGAGCTTGGACAATCCCCCGAGAGGAAGGCTCTTCCTCGGCCCCTGAAGCAACCCCTACCCTGAACGGCCACTGTGAACGCAACACCCAGAGACAAAAGCCTGAGCGACTGCCTCCCACTTGCCCTCCTTTGATATCCAGAGGATCTCCCCTCTCGGACTGGAGATCAGGCCTGCCATTACCTTGGCCCCTACCTGAGCCAAGTTTGCTTTTTCAGACATCTGTCCCCACAGCCCTGGCAAACACAGCCTCTAGGCTGGGTCCTCTGGAGCCATACCACAGGACCGTGCCTGCTCTCTCCTGGGAAACTCTGTCCATTCCTTTGGCCACACACCTCCAGAATATGAGAAACCTCAAGGCCTCCGAGGACATACCATTACCGGGAGCCTCCCTGCACACACAGGGGACTTCGGACACAAGCTGAGCTGCTACCTCCATGAAGGCATGCACACAGATGTCAACAGAGATAGAAGGTTGAGCCGGACAGGCCCTTAGGTCCTAATCTCAACTCTTGCTTTCTTTTCCAGGTGTCACTCCTCAGAGGCTTTGGTTCGAAGAACAGGATATGGGGCTTTCCTGAGGCACTGAACAGAACATCTCTCGTCTCCACATGGGAAGCTTCCTTGTTGGAGCCGTGTCAAACACCTCAGGTTGGAGAATCCTGCAGAGTCCCTGAGCCACCTCCACATTCCAAGGCCTCCCAGGCCACCAAGCCACAGTAGGACTCATCTTCAGGAGAGTCCATTTCAACTCTCCCCTCTGGGTAGCTCACCCAGGAGCCCGCAGATTGAGCCTGCCTTGTCCTGACTAAAGAGTGGGAATATGAGGTGGCGTTCCCAGGCATCCATGCTTAGACACCTGCTCTCGAGTCTTTCCGTATGGGGCCTCCTGGAACCATCCAATAGCACTCGACTTTCGTGCAGAAGGAAACCTTGAGGTTTGGAGTAGTTCACAAATCCCATCGTAGGCAAACCTTCCTGGCCTCATGAGGCCCCCACACCATTCAGGAAGAGGCCATGCTGGACAAAAACTCTAGCCTGAGGCATGTCTCAGAGTTGAAATGACCTCAGTGCAGGAGATCTCGATTCAGCCTCTCAGAGTGGGCCTGCCGTGCCATCGGTCCCAAACCTCACGCTAGCTTGTGTTTTCAGACTTCCTTCCTCACACTCCTGGCAAACAAGCCCTCCGGACGAGGAACTCCAGAACCACAAGCCAGCCCAGGGTCTGCCCAAAGGAAGAAAAACGTTTCCCTGTGGGGCTCTCTCCAGAAAACCCAGATGAGGATCAACCTGCTCGGGCCTCGACCGGTACCCGAACTGGATAGGCTGCTCTGGGCACTCATGCTCTGTCTGACACAGCCTGAAGCCAGACGTCCAGACAGACAAGGAGACAGCTGGCCGCACACCCAGCACTTCGGACACGCCATGGTCTTATGCCGTCACTTCTTCCTAACCTTGGTTTTCAGATATCTGAACCTAGACATTATATCAATTCTCCACACAGCTGGGTATCGCAAGCACAACACAGAACTCCTCCTTCCCCGTGGCTGTAAAGCTTGCTCTTGGCATGGAGTCACACCTTCAGGGTGGGAGAAACCTTCCTGGTCCCTGATGCCACGCCCAAACTTGAGTGCTGCTTGGGCACAAATTCACACTCTGACCCTCAGCATGAGCCCCATGTCAAAGAAAGTCCTGTCAGGGCCTGGGCCAAGAGCCCGCATATGGGGCTTGCCAAGCCCCTATGCACCCAATCCTCACCAGTGTTTGAGTTTTCCAGTCGCCCCGCCCGTACCTGGGGCTCTGCTCTGGAATCCCTTTCTTGGAGAGACACGTGAGCCAGACAACACTTTTCCACCCTTCCCACAAAATGACCCCAAACTCTTGGGAGCTGGGACAAATCCCCAGAGAGGGATACTCGTCCACAGTCCCTGAGGCCACCCCTCCAATCCACGGCTATCTCGGACACAACATCCAGAGACAAAAGCCTGAAGGAACGCCTCCCACTCGCCCTTGTTTCAGAGGCCCAGGAGCTCCCTCTCGGGCTGTACATCCGGCCTGCCATACACTAGGCGCCACTCATAAGCTGAGTTTGTGTTTTCAGACTTCTGTGCCCTCAGCCTGGACCCACACAACCGCCAGGCTAGGGCCTCTGGAGCCACAGCGAAAGATTGTGCCTGCCCTCTCCAAGGAAATTGTGCCCAATCCATTGACCACAACCCTACAGGTTAGGGAAAAGCTCCAAGGCCCCTGAGGCCATCAATAGTGTAGGCCACCCTGGACTAAGAGGGGCTCTCTGACACCAGCGGAGCAACTATCTCCACTTAGACTCTCAGACAGTGTCCCCAGAGACAGAAGGTTGAAATGGACAGGCCCCCAGGCCCTAATCTGAACCTTAGCTTTGGTTTCCATGTGTCCGTCCTCAGAGGTCTGTTTACGTAGACCAGCACACGGGGCTTTTCTGAGGCTCCAAACCAAACCTCTCTCGTCTCCACATGGGGAGCTTACTTACTGGGGATGTATCAAACCCTTCAGGTAGGAGAGTTCCGCAGGGCCACTGAACAACCAGCACATTCCAAGGTTTCCATGGACCCAAACGCACATTATGACGCATCCTCAGGAGAGGCCATTTCAACTCAGCCCCCTGGTTAGCGTGCCCCAGAGGCAGCAGATCAAACATATCTTGTGGCTAATGGCCAATGGGAATGCGAGGCATGCTGTTCAGGGATCCATCCTTCGAACCGTGCTCTCCAGTCCTTCCGTATGGTATGACCTGGAGCCATGCAACAGGACTCGAATGTCCCACAGAAGGAAACCTGGTGGTTTGGGGCAACCTCCAAACTCAGCGTGGGAAAACTTCCTTGGCCTCATGAGGCCCCCGCTTCATGAAGGTGCCATCATGGACACATACTCCAGCCTCAGCCAACGTCTAATCCTCAGCCTGACTTCAGATGCAGGAGATTTTGATTCAGCCTCTGCCTAGTGGGCCTGCTCTGCCCTTGGCTCCAATCCTCACTTTAGCTTGTGTTCCTAGACTTCCGTCCTCACACTCCTGGCCCACAAACCCTCCCTACTGGGAATTCTGGGGCCACAATGAAGCACTCCGCCTGCCTCCCAAGAGAAAATCTTTGTCTATGGTGCTGCCCAGAAACCCCAAATGAGGATCAAACTGCTTGGCCCTCGGCAACACCCCAATTGCATAGGCTACCTTAAACACTGATGCTCTGTCGCAAATAGCCTGAGCCCAGACCTTCCAACAGACACCGACACAGCTGGCTGCACACCCAGCACATTGGACCCGCCACTGCCTTAGGCCACCATCCATTCCCAACCTGGGTTTTCAGTCATCAGAACCTAGACCTTATCTCCAATCCCTGCACAGGGGGGAACCTGATGCACAAGTCAGAACCCCTCCTTCCCCATGGCAAGAAACCTTGCTGCTGGCAGTGAGTCAAACCTTCAGTGTAGGAGAAAACGGCATGGCCCATGAGGCCACGCCCATGTGTGAGGGCCGCCTTGGGCACAAACACACATTGTGACCCTCAGCGTGAGTACCTTATTCAAGTAACGCCTCTCAGTGATTGGACCAAGAGCCCGCATATGTGGCTTGCCATGCCCATAGGCACGCAGGACTAACTAGATGGTGTGTATTCCAGTTGAGGGAACCCACTGCTGTGCTCTAGAGTCCCTCTCCTGGGGGGTCCCCTGTGGCAGAAAACAGTACTCTTCCCTTCCCACAGAATGAACCCAAACACTTGGGAGCTTGGACAATCCCCCGAGAGGAAGGCTCTTCCTCGGCCCCTGAAGCAACCCCTACCCTGAACGGCCACTGTGAACGCAACACCCAGAGACAAAAGCCTGAGCTACTGCCTCCCACTTGCCCTCCTTTGATATCCAGAGGATTTCCCCTCTCGGACTGGAGATCAGGCCTGCCATTACCTTGGCCCCTACCTGAGCCAAGTTTGCTTTTTCAGACATCTGTCCCCACAGCCCTGGCAAACACAGCCTCTAGGCTGGGTCCTCTGGAGCCATACCACAGGACCGTGCCTGCTCTCTCCTGGGAAACTCTGTCCATTCCTTTGGCCACACACCTCCAGAATATGAGAAACCTCAAGGCCTCCGAGGACATACCATTACCGGGAGCCTCCCTGCACACACAGGGGACTTCGGACACAAGCTGAGCTGCTACCTCCATGAAGGCATGCACACAGATGTCAACAGAGATAGAAGGTTGAGCCGGACAGGCCCTTAGGTCCTAATCTCAACTCTTGCTTTCTTTTCCAGGTGTCACTCCTCTGAGGCTTTGGTTCGAAGAACAGGATATGGGGCTTTCCTGAGGCACTGAACAGAACTTCTCTCGTCTCCACATGGGAAGCTTCCTTGTTGGAGCCGTGTCAAACACCTCAGGTTGGAGAATCCTGCAGAGTCCCTGAGCCACCTCCACATTCCAAGGCCTCCCAGGCCACCAAGCCACAGTAGGACTCATCTTCAGGAGAGTCCATTTCAACTCTCCCCTCTGGGTAGCTCACCCAGGAGCCCGCAGATTGAGCCTGCCTTGTCCTGACTAAAGAGTGGGAATATGAGGTGGCGTTCCCAGGCATCCATGCTTAGACACCTGCTCTCGAGTCTTTCCGTATGGGGCCTCCTGGAACCATCCAATAGCACTCGACTTTCGTGCAGAAGGAAACCTTGAGGTTTGGAGTAGTTCACAAATCCCATCGTAGGCAAACCTTCCTGGCCTCATGAGGCCCCCACACCATTCAGGAAGAGGCCATGCTGGACAAAAACTCTAGCCTGAGGCATGTCTCAGAGTTGAAATGACCTCAGTGCAGGAGATCTCGATTCAGCCTCTCAGAGTGGGCCTGCCGTGCCATCGGTCCCAAACCTCACGCTAGCTTGTGTTTTCAGACTTCCTTCCTCACACTCCTGGCAAACAAGCCCTCCGGACGAGGAACTCCAGAACCACAAGCCAGCCCAGGGTCTGCCCAAGGGAAGAAAAACGTTTCCCTGTGGGGCTCTCTCCAGAAAACCCAGATGAGGATCAACCTGCTCGGGCCTCGACCGGTACCCGAACTGGATAGGCTGCTCTGGGCACTCATGCTCTGTCTGACACAGCCTGAAGCCAGACGTCCAGACAGACAAGGAGACAGCTGGCCGCACACCCAGCACTTCGGACACGCCTTGGTCTTATGCCGTCACTTCTTCCTAACCTTGGTTTTCAGATATCTGAACCTAGACATTATATCAATTCTCCACACAGCTGGGTATCGCAAGCACAACACAGAACTCCTCCTTCCCCGTGGCTGTAAAGCTTGCTCTTGGCATGGAGTCACACCTTCAGGGTGGGAGAAACCTTCCTGGTCCCTGATGCCACGCCCAAACTTGAGTGCTGCTTGGGCACAAATTCACACTCTGACCCTCAGCATGAGCCCCATGTCAAAGAAAGGCCTGTCAGGGCCTGGGCCAAGAGCCCGCATATGGGGCTTGCCAAGCCCCTATGCACCCAATCCTCACCAGTGTTTGAGTTTTCCAGTCGCCCCGCCCGTACCTGGGGCTCTGCTCGGGAATCCCTTTCTTGGAGAGACACGTGAGCCAGACAACACTTTTCCACCCTTCCCACAAAATGACCCCAAAATCTTGGGAGCTGGGACAAATCCCCAGAGAGGGATACTCGTCCACAGTCCCTGAGGCCACCCCTCCAATCCACGGCTATCTCGGACACAACATCCAGAGACAAAAGCCTGAAGGAACGCCTCCCACTCGCCCTTGTTTCAGAGGCCCAGGAGCTCCCTCTCGGGCTGTACATCCGGCCTGCCATACCCTAGGCGCCACTCATAAGCTGAGTTTGTGTTTTCAGACTTCTGTGCCCTCAGCCTGGACCCACACAACCGCCAGGCTAGGGCCTCTGGAGCCACAGCGAAAGATTGTGCCTGCCCTCTCCAAGGAAATTGTGCCCAATCCATTGACCACAACCCTACAGGTTAGGGAAAAGCTCCAAGGCCCCTGAGGCCATCAATAGTGTAGGCCACCCTGGACTAAGAGGGGCTCTCTGACACCAGCGGAGCAACTATCTCCACTTAGACTCTCAGACAGTGTCCCCAGAGACAGAAGGTTGAAATGGACAGGCCCCCAGGCCCTAATCTGAACCTTAGCTTTGGTTTCCATGTGTCCGTCCTCAGAGGTCTGTTTTCGTAGACCAGCACACGGGGCTTTTCTGAGGCTCCAAACCAAACCTCTCTCGTCTCCACATGGGGAGCTTACTTACTGGGGATGTATCAAACCCTTCAGGTAGGAGAGTTCCGCAGGGCCACTGAACAACCAGCACATTCCAAGGTTTCCATGGACCCAAACGCACATTATGACGCATCCTCAGGAGAGGCCATTTCAACTCAGCCCCCTGGTTAGCGTGCCCCAGAGGCAGCAGATCAAACATATCTTGTGGCTAATGGCCAATGGGAATGCGAGGCATGCTGTACAGGGATCCATCCTTCGAACCGTGCTCTCCAGTCCTTCCGTATGGTATGTCCTGGAGCCATGCAACAGGACTCGAATGTCCCACAGAAGGAAACCTGGTGGTTTGGGGCAACCTCCAAACTCAGCGTGGGAAAACTTCCTTGGCCTCATGAGGCCCCCGCTTCATGAAGGTGCCATCATGGACACATACTCCAGCCTCAGCCAACGTCTGATCCTCAGCCTGACTTCAGATGCAGGAGATTTTGATTCAGCCTCTGCCTAGTGGGCCTGCTCTGCCCTTGGCTCCAATCCTCACTTTAGCTTGTGTTCCTAGACTTCCGTCCTCACACTCCTGGCCCACAAACCCTCCCTACTGGGAATTCTGGGGCCACAATGAAGCACTCCGCCTGCCTCCCAGGAGAAAAACTTTGTCTATGGTGCTGCCCAGAAACCCCAAATGAGGATCAAACTGCTTGGCCCTCGGCAACACCCCAATTGCATAGGCTACCTTAAACACTGATGCTCTGTCGCAAATAGCCTGAGCCCAGACCTTCCAACAGACACCGACACAGCTGGCTGCACACCCAGCACATTGGACCCGCCACTGCCTTAGGCCACCATCCATTCCCAACCTGGGTTTTCAGTCATCAGAACCTAGACCTTATCTCCAATCCCTGCACAGGGGGGAACCTGATGCACAAGTCAGAACCCCTCCTTCCCCATGGCAAGAAACCTTGCTGCTGGCAGTGAGTCAAACCTTCAGTGTAGGAGAAAACGGCATGGCCCATGAGGCCACGCCCATGTGTGAGGGCCGCCTTGGGCACAAACACACATTGTGACCCTCAGCGTGAGTACCTTATTCAAGTAACGCCTCTCAGTGATTGGACCAAGAGCCCGCATATGTGGCTTGCCATGCCCATAGGCACGCAGGACTAACTAGATGGTGTGTATTCCAGTTGAGGGAACCCACTGCTGTGCTCTAGAGTCCCTCTCCTGGGGGATCCCCTGTGGCAGAAAACAGTACTCTTCCCTTCCCACAGAATGAACCCAAACACTTGGGAGCTTGGACAATCCCCCGAGAGGAAGGCTCTTTCTCGGCCCCTGAAGCAACCCCTACCCTGAACGGCCACTGTGAACGCAACACCCAGAGACAAAAGCCTGAGCGACTGCCTCCCACTTGCCCTCCTTTGATATCCAGAGGATCTCCCCTCTCGGACTGGAGATCAGGCCTGCCATTACCTTGGCCCCTACCTGAGCCAAGTTTGCTTTTTCAGACATCTGTCCCCACAGCCCTGGCAAACACAGCCTCTAGGCTGGGTCCTCTGGAGCCATACCACAGGACCGTGCCTGCTCTCTCCTGGGAAACTCTGTCCATTCCTTTGGCCACACACCTCCAGAATATGAGAAACCTCAAGGCCTCCGAGGACATACCATTACCGGGAGCCTCCCTGCACACACAGGGGACTTCGGACACAAGCTGAGCTGCTACCTCCATGAAGGCATGCACACAGATGTCAACAGAGATAGAAGGTTGAGCCGGACAGGCCCTTAGGTCCTAATCTCAACTCTTGCTTTCTTTTCCAGGTGTCACTCCTCTGAGGCTTTGGTTCGAAGAACAGGATATGGGGCTTTCCTGAGGCACTGAACAGAACTTCTCTCGTCTCCACATGGGAAGCTTCCTTGTTGGAGCCGTGTCAAACACCTCAGGTTGGAGAATCCTGCAGAGTCCCTGAGCCACCTCCACATTCCAAGGCCTCCCAGGCCACCAAGCCACAGTAGGACTCATCTTCAGGAGAGTCCATTTCAACTCTCCCCTCTGGGTAGCTCACCCAGGAGCCCGCAGATTGAGCCTGCCTTGTCCTGACTAAAGAGTGGGAATATGAGGTGGCGTTCCCAGGCATCCATGCTTAGACACCTGCTCTCGAGTCTTTCCGTATGGGGCCTCCTGGAACCATCCAATAGCACTCGACTTTCGTGCAGAAGGAAACCTTGAGGTTTGGAGTAGTTCACAAATCCCATCGTAGGCAAACCTTCCTGGCCTCATGAGGCCCCCACACCATTCAGGAAGAGGCCATGCTGGACAAAAACTCTAGCCTGAGGCATGTCTCAGAGTTGAAATGACCTCAGTGCAGGAGATCTCGATTCAGCCTCTCAGAGTGGGCCTGCCGTGCCATCGGTCCCAAACCTCACGCTAGCTTGTGTTTTCAGACTTCCTTCCTCACACTCCTGGCAAACAAGCCCTCCGGACGAGGAACTCCAGAACCACAAGCCAGCCCAGGGTCTGCCCAAGGGAAGAAAAACGTTTCCCTGTGGGGCTCTCTCCAGAAAACCCAGATGAGGATCAACCTGCTCGGGCCTCGACCGGTACCCGAACTGGATAGGCTGCTCTGGGCACTCATGCTCTGTCTGACACAGCCTGAAGCCAGACGTCCAGACAGACAAGGAGACAGCTGGCCGCACACCCAGCACTTCGGACACGCCATGGTCTTATGCCGTCACTTCTTCCTAACCTTGGTTTTCAGATATCTGAACCTAGACATTATATCAATTCTCCACACAGCTGGGTATCGCAAGCACAACACAGAACTCCTCCTTCCCCGTGGCTGTAAAGCTTGCTCTTGGCATGGAGTCACACCTTCAGG
This sequence comes from Mustela nivalis, assembly GCF_964662115.1. Classification (NCBI taxonomy): domain Eukaryota; kingdom Metazoa; phylum Chordata; class Mammalia; order Carnivora; family Mustelidae; genus Mustela; species Mustela nivalis. The sequence continues at coordinate 710,359 of NW_028136454.1, read as the reverse complement.
GTGGGAGAAACCTTCCTGGTCCCTGATGCCACGCCCAAACTTGAGTGCTGCTTGGGCACAAATTCACACTCTGACCCTCAGCATGAGCCCCATGTCAAAGAAAGTCCTGTCAGGGCCTGGGCCAAGAGCCCGCATATGGGGCTTGCCAAGCCCCTATGCACCCAATCCTCACCAGTGTTTGAGTTTTCCAGTCGCCCCGCCCGTACCTGGGGCTCTGCTCTGGAATCCCTTTCTTGGAGAGACACGTGAGCCAGACAACACTTTTCCACCCTTCCCACAAAATGACCCCAAACTCTTGGGAGCTGGGACAAATCCCCAGAGAGGGATACTCGTCCACAGTCCCTGAGGCCACCCCTCCAATCCACGGCTATCTCGGACACAACATCCAGAGACAAAAGCCTGAAGGAACGCCTCCCACTCGCCCTTGTTTCAGAGGCCCAGGAGCTCCCTCTCGGGCTGTACATCCGGCCTGCCATACCCTAGGCGCCACTCATAAGCTGAGTTTGTGTTTTCAGACTTCTGTGCCCTCAGCCTGGACCCACACAACCGCCAGGCTAGGGCCTCTGGAGCCACAGCGAAAGATTGTGCCTGCCCTCTCCAAGGAAATTGTGCCCAATCCATTGACCACAACCCTACAGGTTAGGGAAAAGCTCCAAGGCCCCTGAGGCCATCAATAGTGTAGGCCACCCTGGACTAAGAGGGGCTCTCTGACACCAGCGGAGCAACTATCTCCACTTAGACTCTCAGACAGTGTCCCCAGAGACAGAAGGTTGAAATGGACAGGCCCCCAGGCCCTAATCTGAACCTTAGCTTTGGTTTCCATGTGTCCGTCCTCAGAGGTCTGTTTTCGTAGACCAGCACACGGGGCTTTTCTGAGGCTCCAAACCAAACCTCTCTCGTCTCCACATGGGGAGCTTACTTACTGGGGATGTATCAAACCCTTCAGGTAGGAGAGTTCCGCAGGGCCACTGAACAACCAGCACATTCCAAGGTTTCCATGGACCCAAACGCACATTATGACGCATCCTCAGGAGAGGCCATTTCAACTCAGCCCCCTGGTTAGCGTGCCCCAGAGGCAGCAGATCAAACATATCTTGTGGCTAATGGCCAATGGGAATGCGAGGCATGCTGTTCAGGGATCCATCCTTCGAACCGTGCTCTCCAATCCTTCCGTATGGTATGACCTGGAGCCATGCAACAGGACTCGAATGTCCCACAGAAGGAAACCTGGTGGTTTGGGGCAACCTCCAAACTCAGCGTGGGAAAACTTCCTTGGCCTCATGAGGCCCCCGCTTCATGAAGGTGCCATCATGGACACATACTCCAGCCTCAGCCAACGTCTGATCCTCAGCCTGACTTCAGATGCAGGAGATTTTGATTCAGCCTCTGCCTAGTGGGCCTGCTCTGCCCTTGGCTCCAATCCTCACTTTAGCTTGTGTTCCTAGACTTCCGTCCTCACACTCCTGGCCCACAAACCCTCCCTACTGGGAATTCTGGGGCCACAATGAAGCACTCCGCCTGCCTCCCAAGAGAAAATCTTTGTCTATGGTGCTGCCCAGAAACCCCAAATGAGGATCAAACTGCTTGGCCCTCGGCAACACCCCAATTGCATAGGCTACCTTAAACACTGATGCTCTGTCGCAAATAGCCTGAGCCCAGACCTTCCAACAGACACCGACACAGCTGGCTGCACACCCAGCACATTGGACCCGCCACTGCCTTAGGCCACCATCCAAACCCAACCTGGGTTTTCAGTCATCAGAACCTAGACCTTATCTCCAATCCCTGCACAGGGGGGAACCTGATGCACAAGTCAGAACCCCTCCTTCCCCATGGCAAGAAACCTTGCTGCTGGCAGTGAGTCAAACCTTCAGTGTAGGAGAAAACGGCATGGCCCATGAGGCCACGCCCATGTGTGAGGGCCGCCTTGGGCACAAACACACATTGTGACCCTCAGCGTGAGTACCTTATTCAAGTAACGCCTCTCAGTGATTGGACCAAGAGCCCGCATATGTGGCTTGCCATGCCCATAGGCACGCAGGACTAACTAGATGGTGTGTATTCCAGTTGAGGGAACCCACTGCTGTGCTCTAGAGTCCCTCTCCTGGGGGGTCCCCTGTGGCAGAAAACAGTACTCTTCCCTTCCCACAGAATGAACCCAAACACTTGGGAGCTTGGACAATCCCCCGAGAGGAAGGCTCTTCCTCGGCCCCTGAAGCAACCCCTACCCTGAACGGCCACTGTGAACGCAACACCCAGAGACAAAAGCCTGAGCTACTGCCTCCCAATTGCCCTCCTTTGATATCCAGAGGCTTTCCCCTCTCGGACTGGAGATCAGGCCTGCCATTACCTTGGCCCCTACCTGAGCCAAGTTTGCTTTTTCAGACATCTGTCCCCACAGCCCTGGCAAACACAGCCTCTAGGCTGGGTCCTCTGGAGCCATACCACAGGACCGTGCCTGCACTCTCCTGGGAAACTCTGTCCATTCCTTTGGCCACACACCTCCAGAATATGAGAAACCTCAAGGCCTCCGAGGACATACCATTACCGGGAGCCTCCCTGCACACACAGGGGACTTCGGACACAAGCTGAGCTGCTACCTCCATGAAGGCATGCACACAGATGTCAACAGAGATAGAAGGTTGAGCCGGACAGGCCCTTAGGTCCTAATCTCAACTCTTGCTTTCTTTTCCAGGTGTCACTCCTCTGAGGCTTTGGTTCGAAGAACAGGATATGGGGCTTTCCTGAGGCACTGAACAGAACTTCTCTCGTCTCCACATGGGAAGCTTCCTTGTTGGAGCCGTGTCAAACACCTCAGGTTGGAGAATCCTGCAGAGTCCCTGAGCCACCTCCACATTCCAAGGCCTCCCAGGCCACCAAGCCACAGTAGGACTCATCTTCAGGAGAGTCCATTTCAACTCTCCCCTCTGGGTAGCTCACCCAGGAGCCCGCAGATTGAGCCTGCCTTGTCCTGACTAAAGAGTGGGAATATGAGGTGGCGTTCCCAGGCATCCATGCTTAGACACCTGCTCTCGAGTCTTTCCGTATGGGGCCTCCTGGAACCATCCAATAGCACTCGACTTTCGTGCAGAAGGAAACCTTGAGGTTTGGAGTAGTTCACAAATCCCATCGTAGGCAAACCTTCCTGGCCTCATGAGGCCCCCACACCATTCAGGAAGAGGCCATGCTGGACAAAAACTCTAGCCTGAGGCATGTCTCAGAGTTGAAATGACCTCAGTGCAGGAGATCTCGATTCAGCCTCTCAGAGTGGGCCTGCCGTGCCATCGGTCCCAAACCTCACGCTAGCTTGTGTTTTCAGACTTCCTTCCTCACACTCCTGGCAAACAAGCCCTCCGGACGAGGAACTCCAGAACCACAAGCCAGCCCAGGGTCTGCCCAAGGGAAGAAAAACGTTTCCCTGTGGGGCTCTCTCCAGAAAACCCAGATGAGGATCAACCTGCTCGGGCCTCGACCGGTACCCGAACTGGATAGGCTGCTCTGGGCACTCATGCTCTGTCTGACACAGCCTGAAGCCAGACGTCCAGACAGACAAGGAGACAGCTGGCCGCACACCCAGCACTTCGGACACGCCATGGTCTTATGCCGTCACTTCTTCCTAACCTTGGTTTTCAGATATCTGAACCTAGACATTATATCAATTCTCCACACAGCTGGGTATCGCAAGCACAACACAGAACTCCTCCTTCCCCGTGGCTGTAAAGCTTGCTCTTGGCATGGAGTCACACCTTCAGGGTGGGAGAAACCTTCCTGGTCCCTGATGCCACGCCCAAACTTGAGTGCTGCTTGGGCACAAATTCACACTCTGACCCTCAGCATGAGCCCCATGTCAAAGAAAGTCCTGTCAGGGCCTGGGCCAAGAGCCCGCATATGGGGCTTGCCAAGCCCCTATGCACCCAATCCTCACCAGTGTTTGAGTTTTCCAGTCGCCCCGCCCGTACCTGGGGCTCTGCTCTGGAATCCCTTTCTTGGAGAGACACGTGAGCCAGACAACACGACTCCACCCTTCCCACAAAATGACCCCAAACTCTTGGGAGCTGGGACAAATCCCCAGAGAGGGATACTCGTCCACAGTCCCTGAGGCCACCCCTCCAATCCACGGCTATCTCGGACACAACATCCAGAGACAAAAGCCTGAAGGAACGCCTCCCACTCGCCCTTGTTTCAGAGGCCCAGGAGCTCCCTCTCGGGCTGTACATCCGGCCTGCCATACCCTAGGCGCCACTCATAAGCTGAGTTTGTGTTTTCAGACTTCTGTGCCCTCAGCCTGGACCCACACAACCGCCAGGCTAGGGCCTCTGGAGCCACAGCGAAAGATTGTGCCTGCCCTCTCCAAGGAAATTGTGCCCAATCCATTGACCACAACCCTACAGGTTAGGGAAAAGCTCCAAGGCCCCTGAGGCCATCAATAGTGTAGGCCACCCTGGACTAAGAGGGGCTCTCTGACACCAGCGGAGCAACTATCTCCACTTAGACTCTCAGACAGTGTCCCCAGAGACAGAAGGTTGAAATGGACAGGCCCCCAGGCCCTAATCTGAACCTTAGCTTTGGTTTCCATGTGTCCGTCCTCAGAGGTCTGTTTTCGTAGACCAGCACACGGGGCTTTTCTGAGGCTCCAAACCAAACCTCTCTCGTCTCCACATGGGGAGCTTACTTACTGGGGATGTATCAAACCCTTCAGGTAGGAGAGTTCCGCAGGGCCACTGAACAACCAGCACATTCCAAGGTTTCCATGGACCCAAACGCACATTATGACGCATCCTCAGGAGAGGCCATTTCAACTCAGCCCCCTGGTTAGCGTGCCCCAGAGGCAGCAGATCAAACATATCTTGTGGCTAATGGCCAATGGGAATGCGAGGCATGCTGTTCAGGGATCCATCCTTCGAACCGTGCTCTCCAGTCCTTCCGTATGGTATGACCTGGAGCCATGCAACAGGACTCGAATGTCCCACAGAAGGAAACCTGGTGGTTTGGGGCAACCTCCAAACTCAGCGTGGGAAAACTTCCTTGGCCTCATGAGGCCCCCGCTTCATGAAGGTGCCATCATGGACACATACTCCAGCCTCAGCCAACGTCTAATCCTCAGCCTGACTTCAGATGCAGGAGATTTTGATTCAGCCTCTGCCTAGTGGGCCTGCCCTGCCCTTGGCTCCAATCCTCACTTTAGCTTGTGTTCCTAGACTTCCGTCCTCACACTCCTGGCCCACAAACCCTCCCTACTGGGAATTCTGGGGCCACAATGAAGCACTCCGCCTGCCTCCCAAGAGAAAATCTTTGTCTATGGTGCTGCCCAGAAACCCCAAATGAGGATCAAACTGCTTGGCCCTCGGCAACACCCCAATTGCATAGGCTACCTTAAACACTGATGCTCTGTCGCAAATAGCCTGAGCCCAGACCTTCCAACAGACACCGACACAGCTGGCTGCACACCCAGCACATTGGACCCGCCACTGCCTTAGGCCACCATCCAAACCCAACCTGGGTTTTCAGTCATCAGAACCTAGACCTTATCTCCAATCCCTGCACAGGGGGGAACCTGATGCACAAGTCAGAACCCCTCCTTCCCCATGGCAAGAAACCTTGCTGCTGGCAGTGAGTCAAACCTTCAGTGTAGGAGAAAACGGCATGGCCCATGAGGCCACGCCCATGTGTGAGGGCCGCCTTGGGCACAAACACACATTGTGACCCTCAGCGTGAGTACCTTATTCAAGTAACGCCTCTCAGTGATTGGACCAAGAGCCCGCATATGTGGCTTGCCATGCCCATAGGCACGCAGGACTAACTAGATGGTGTGTATTCCAGTTGAGGGAACCCACTGCTGTGCTCTAGAGTCCCTCTCCTGGGGGGTCCCCTGTGGCAGAAAACAGTACTCTTCCCTTCCCACAGAATAAACCCAAACACTTGGGAGCTTGGACAATCCCCCGAGAGGAAGGCTCTTCCTCGGCCCCTGAAGCAACCCCTACCCTGAACGGCCACTGTGAACGCAACACCCAGAGACAAAAGCCTGAGCGACTGCCTCCCACTTGCCCTCCTTTGATATCCAGAGGATTTCCCCTCTCGGACTGGAGATCAGGCCTGCCATTACCTTGGCCCCTACCTGAGCCAAGTTTGCTTTTTCAGACATCTGTCCCCACAGCCCTGGCAAACACAGCCTCTAGGCTGGGTCCTCTGGAGCCATACCACAGGACCGTGCCTGCTCTCTCCTGGGAAACTCTGTCCATTCCTTTGGCCACACACCTCCAGAATATGAGAAACCTCAAGGCCTCCGAGGACATACCATTACCGGGAGCCTCCCTGCACACACAGGGGACTTCGGACACAAGCTGAGCTGCTACCTCCATGAAGGCATGCACACAGATGTCAACAGAGATAGAAGGTTGAGCCGGACAGGCCCTTAGGTCCTAATCTCAACTCTTGCTTTCTTTTCCAGGTGTCACTCCTCTGAGGCTTTGGTTCGAAGAACAGGATATGGGGCTTTCCTGAGGCACTGAACAGAACTTCTCTCGTCTCCACATGGGAAGCTTCCTTGTTGGAGCCGTGTCAAACACCTCAGGTTGGAGAATCCTGCAGAGTCCCTGAGCCACCTCCACATTCCAAGGCCTCCCAGGCCACCAAGCCACAGTAGGACTCATCTTCAGGAGAGTCCATTTCAACTCTCCCCTCTGGGTAGCTCACCCAGGAGCCCGCAGATTGAGCCTGCCTTGTCCTGACTAAAGAGTGGGAATATGAGGTGGCGTTCCCAGGCATCCATGCTTAGACACCTGCTCTCGAGTCTTTCCGTATGAGGCCTCCTGGAACCATCCAATAGCACTCGACTTTCGTGCAGAAGGAAACCTTGAGGTTTGGAGTAGTTCACAAATCCCATCGTAGGCAAACATTCCTGGCCTCATGAGGCCCCCACACCATTCAGGAAGAGGCCATGCTGGACAAAAACTCTAGCCTGAGGCATGTCTCAGAGTTGAAATGACCTCAGTGCAGGAGATCTCGATTCAGCCTCTCAGAGTGGGCCTGCCGTGCCATCGGTCCCAAACCTCACGCTAGCTTGTGTTTTCAGACTTCCTTCCTCACACTCCTGGCAAACAAGCCCTCCGGACTAGGAACTCCAGAACCACAAGCCAGCCCAGGGTCTGCCCAAGGGAAGAAAAACGTTTCCCTGTGGGGCTCTCTCCAGAAAACCCAGATGAGGATCAACCTGCTCGGGCCTCGACCGGTACCCGAACTGGATAGGCTGCTCTGGGCACTCATGCTCTGTCTGACACAGCCTGAAGCCAGACGTCCAGACAGACAAGGAGACAGCTGGCCGCACACCCAGCACTTCGGACACGCCTTGGTCTTATGCCGTCGCTTCTTCCTAACCTTGGTTTTCAGATATCTGAACCTAGACATTATATCAATTCTCCACACAGCTGGGTATCGCAAGCACAACACAGAACTCCTCCTTCCCCGTGGCTGTAAAGCTTGCTCTTGGCATGGAGTCACACCTTCAGGGTGGGAGAAACCTTCCTGGTCCCTGATGCCACGCCCAAACTTGAGTGCTGCTTGGGCACAAATTCACACTCTGACCCTCAGCATGAGCCCCATGTCAAAGAAAGTCCTGTCAGGGCCTGGGCCAAGAGCCCGCATATGGGGCTTGCCAAGCCCCTATGCACCCAATCCTCACCAGTGTTTGAGTTTTCCAGTCGCCCCGCCCGTACCTGGGGCTCTGCTCGGGAATCCCTTTCTTGGAGAGACACGTGAGCCAGACAACACTTTTCCACCCTTCCCACAAAATGACCCCAAACTCTTGGGAGCTGGGACAAATCCCCAGAGAGGGATACTCGTCCACAGTCCCTGAGGCCACCCCTCCAATCCACGGCTATCTCGGACACAACATCCAGAGACAAAAGCCTGAAGGAACGCCTCCCACTCGCCCTTGTTTCAGAGGCCCAGGAGCTCCCTCTCGGGCTGTACATCCGGCCTGCCATACCCTAGGCGCCACTCATAAGCTGAGTTTGTGTTTTCAGACTTCTGTGCCCTCAGCCTGGACCCACACAACCGCCAGGCTAGGGCCTCTGGAGCCACAGCGAAAGATTGTGCCTGCCCTCTCCAAGGAAATTGTGCCCAATCCATTGACCACAACCCTACAGGTTAGGGAAAAGCTCCAAGGCCCCTGAGGCCATCAATAGTGTAGGCCACCCTGGACTAAGAGGGGCTCTCTGACACCAGCGGAGCAACTATCTCCACTTAGACTCTCAGACAGTGTCCCCAGAGACAGAAGGTTGAAATGGACAGGCCCCCAGGCCCTAATCTGAACCTTAGCTTTGGTTTCCATGTGTCCGTCCTCAGAGGTCTGTTTTCGTAGACCAGCACACGGGGCTTTTCTGAGGCTCCAAACCAAACCTCTCTCGTCTCCACATGGGGAGCTTACTTACTGGGGATGTATCAAACCCTTCAGGTAGGAGAGTTCCGCAGGGCCACTGAACAACCAGCACATTCCAAGGTTTCCATGGACCCAAACGCACATTATGACGCATCCTCAGGAGAGGCCATTTCAACTCAGCCCCCTGGTTAGCGTGCCCCAGAGGCAGCAGATCAAACATATCTTGTGGCTAATGGCCAATGGGAATGCGAGGCATGCTGTACAGGGATCCATCCTTCGAACCGTGCTCTCCAGTCCTTCCGTATGGTATGTCCTGGAGCCATGCTACAGGACTCGAATGTCCCACAGAAGGAAACCTGGTGGTTTGGGGCAACCTCCAAACTCAGCGTGGGAAAACTTCCTTGGCCTCATGAGGCCCCCGCTTCATGAAGGTGCCATCATGGACACATACTCCAGCCTCAGCCAACGTCTGATCCTCAGCCTGACTTCAGATGCAGGAGATTTTGATTCAGCCTCTGCCTAGTGGGCCTGCTCTGCCCTTGGCTCCAATCCTCACTTTAGCTTGTGTTCCTAGACTTCCGTCCTCACACTCCTGGCCCACAAACCCTCCCTACTGGGAATTCTGGGGCCACAATGAAGCACTCCGCCTGCCTCCCAGGAGAAAAACTTTGTCTATGGTGCTGCCCAGAAACCCCAAATGAGGATCAAACTGCTTGGCCCTCGGCAACACCCCAATTGCATAGGCTACCTTAAACACTGATGCTCTGTCGCAAATAGCCTGAGCCCAGACCTTCCAACAGACACCGACACAGCTGGCTGCACACCCAGCACATTGGACCCGCCACTGCCTTAGGCCACCATCCATTCCCAACCTGGGTTTTCAGTCATCAGAACCTAGACCTTATCTCCAATCCCTGCACAGGGGGGAACCTGATGCACAAGTCAGAACCCCTCCTTCCCCATGGCAAGAAACCTTGCTGCTGGCAGTGAGTCAAACCTTCAGTGTAGGAGAAAACGGCATGGCCCATGAGGCCACGCCCATGTGTGAGGGCCGCCTTGGGCACAAACACACATTGTGACCCTCAGCGTGAGTACCTTATTCAAGTAACGCCTCTCAGTGATTGGACCAAGAGCCCGCATATGTGGCTTGCCATGCCCATAGGCACGCAGGACTAACTAGATGGTGTGTATTCCAGTTGAGGGAACCCACTGCTGTGCTCTAGAGTCCCTCTCCTGGGGGATCCCCTGTGGCAGAAAACAGTACTCTTCCCTTCCCACAGAATGAACCCAAACACTTGGGAGCTTGGACAATCCCCCGAGAGGAAGGCTCTTCCTCGGCCCCTGAAGCAACCCCTACCCTGAACGGCCACTGTGAACGCAACACCCAGAGACAAAAGCCTGAGCGACTGCCTCCCACTTGCCCTCCTTTGATATCCAGAGGATCTCCCCTCTCGGACTGGAGATCAGGCCTGCCATTACCTTGGCCCCTACCTGAGCCAAGTTTGCTTTTTCAGACATCTGTCCCCACAGCCCTGGCAAACACAGCCTCTAGGCTGGGTCCTCTGGAGCCATACCACAGGACCGTGCCTGCTCTCTCCTGGGAAACTCTGTCCATTCCTTTGGCCACACACCTCCAGAATATGAGAAACCTCAAGGCCTCCGAGGACATACCATTACCGGGAGCCTCCCTGCACACACAGGGGACTTCGGACACAAGCTGAGCTGCTACCTCCATGAAGGCATGCACACAGATGTCAACAGAGATAGAAGGTTGAGCCGGACAGGCCCTTAGGTCCTAATCTCAACTCTTGCTTTCTTTTCCAGGTGTCACTCCTCTGAGGCTTTGGTTCGAAGAACAGGATATGGGGCTTTCCTGAGGCACTGAACAGAACTTCTCTCGTCTCCACATGGGAAGCTTCCTTGTTGGAGCCGTGTCAAACACCTCAGGTTGGAGAATCCTGCAGAGTCCCTGAGCCACCTCCACATTCCAAGGCCTCCCAGGCCACCAAGCCACAGTAGGACTCATCTTCAGGAGAGTCCATTTCAACTCTCCCCTCTGGGTAGCTCACCCAGGAGCCCGCAGATTGAGCCTGCCTTGTCCTGACTAAAGAGTGGGAATATGAGGTGGCGTTCCCAGGCATCCATGCTTAGACACCTGCTCTCGAGTCTTTCCGTATGGGGCCTCCTGGAACCATCCAATAGCACTCGACTTTCGTGCAGAAGGAAACCTTGAGGTTTGGAGTAGTTCACAAATCCCATCGTAGGCAAACCTTCCTGGCCTCATGAGGCCCCCACACCATTCAGGAAGAGGCCATGCTGACAAAAACTCTTGCCTGAGGCATGTCTCAGAGTTGAAATGACCTCAGTGCAGGAGATCTCGATTCAGCCTCTCAGAGTGGGCCTGCCGTGCCATCGGTCCCAAACCTCACGCTAGCTTGTGTTTTCAGACTTCCTTCCTCACACTCCTGGCAAACAAGCCCTCCGGACGAGGAACTCCAGAACCACAAGCCAGCCCAGGGTCTGCCCAAGGGAAGAAAAACGTTTCCCTGTGGGGCTCTCTCCAGAAAACCCAGATGAGGATCAACCTGCTCGGGCCTCGACCGGTACCCGAACTGGATAGGCTGCTCTGGGCACTCATGCTCTGTCTGACACAGCCTGAAGCCAGACGTCCAGACAGACAAGGAGACAGCTGGCCGCACACCCAGCACTTCGGACACGCCATGGTCTTATGCCGTCACTTCTTCCTAACCTTGGTTTTCAGATATCTGAACCTAGACATTATATCAATTCTCCACACAGCTGGGTATCGCAAGCACAACACAGAACTCCTCCTTCCCCGTGGCTGTAAAGCTTGCTCTTGGCATGGAGTCACACCTTCAGGGTGGGAGAAACCTTCCTGGTCCCTGATGCCACGCCCAAACTTGAGTGCTGCTTGGGCACAAATTCACACTCTGACCCTCAGCATGAGCCCCATGTCAAAGAAAGTCCTGTCAGGGCCTGGGCCAAGAGCCCGCATATGGGGCTTGCCAAGCCCCTATGCACCCAATCCTCACCAGTGTTTGAGTTTTCCAGTCGCCCCGCCCGTACCTGGGGCTCTGCTCGGGAATCCCTTTCTTGGAGAGACACGTGAGCCAGACAACACTTTTCCACCCTTCCCACAAAATGACCCCAAACTCTTGGGAGCTGGGACAAATCCCCAGAGAGGGATACTCGTCCACAGTCCCTGAGGCCACCCCTCCAATCCACGGCTATCTCGGACACAACATCCAGAGACAAAAGCCTGAAGGAACGCCTCCCACTCGCCCTTGTTTCAGAGGCCCAGGAGCTCCCTCTCGGGCTGTACATCCGGCCTGCCATACCCTAGGCGCCACTCATAAGCTGAGTTTGTGTTTTCAGACTTCTGTGCCCTCAGCCTGGACCCACACAACCGCCAGGCTAGGGCCTCTGGAGCCACAGCGAAAGATTGTGCCTGCCCTCTCCAAGGAAATTGTGCCCAATCCATTGACCACAACCCTACAGGTTAGGGAAAAGCTCCAAGGCCCCTGAGGCCATCAATAGTGTAGGCCACCCTGGACTAAGAGGGGCTCTCTGACACCAGCGGAGCAACTATCTCCACTTAGACTCTCAGACAGTGTCCCCAGAGACAGAAGGTTGAAATGGACAGGCCCCCAGGCCCTAATCTGAACCTTAGCTTTGGTTTCCATGTGTCCGTCCTCAGAGGTCTGTTTTCGTAGACCAGCACACGGGGCTTTTCTGAGGCTCCAAACCAAACCTCTCTCGTCTCCACATGGGGAGCTTACTTACTGGGGATGTATCAAACCCTTCAGGTAGGAGAGTTCCGCAGGGCCACTGAACAACCAGCACATTCCAAGGTTTCCATGGACCCAAACGCACATTATGACGCATCCTCAGGAGAGGCCATTTCAACTCAGCCCCCTGGTTAGCGTGCCCCAGAGGCAGCAGATCAAACATATCTTGTGGCTAATGGCCAATGGGAATGCGAGGCATGCTGTTCAGGGATCCATCCTTCGAACCGTGCTCTCCAGTCCTTCCGTATGGTATGACCTGGAGCCATGCAACAGGACTCGAATGTCCCACAGAAGGAAACCTGGTGGTTTGGGGCAACCTCCAAACTCAGCGTGGGAAAACTTCCTTGGCCTCATGAGGCCCCCGCTTCATGAAGGTGCCATCATGGACACATACTCCAGCCTCAGCCAACGTCTAATCCTCAGCCTGACTTCAGATGCAGGAGATTTTGATTCAGCCTCTGCCTAGTGGGCCTGCTCTGCCCTTGGCTCCAATCCTCACTTTAGCTTGTGTTCCTAGACTTCCGTCCTCACACTCCTGGCCCACAAACCCTCCCTACTGGGAATTCTGGGGCCACAATGAAGCACTCCGCCTGCCTCCCAAGAGAAAATCTTTGTCTATGGTGCTGCCCAGAAACCCCAAATGAGGATCAAACTGCTTGGCCCTCGGCAACACCCCAATTGCATAGGCTACCTTAAACACTGATGCTCTGTCGCAAATAGCCTGAGCCCAGACCTTCCAACAGACACCGACACAGCTGGCTGCACACCCAGCACATTGGACCCGCCACTGCCTTAGGCCACCATCCAAACCCAACCTGGGTTTTCAGTCATCAGAACCTAGACCTTATCTCCAATCCCTGCACAGGGCGGAACCTGATGCACAAGTCAGAACCCCTCCTTCCCCATGGCAAGAAACCTTGCTGCTGGCAGTGAGTCAAACCTTCAGTGTAGGAGAAAACGGCATGGCCCATGAGGCCACGCCCATGTGTGAGGGCCGCCTTGGGCACAAACACACATTGTGACCCTCAGCGTGAGTACCTTATTCAAGTAACGCCTCTCAGTGATTGGACCAAGAGCCCGCATATGTGGCTTGCCATGCCCATAGGCACGCAGGACTAACTAGATGGTGTGTATTCCAGTTGAGGGAACCCACTGCTGTGCTCTAGAGTCCCTCTCCTGGGGGGTCCCCTGTGGCAGAAAACAGTACTCTTCCCTTCCCACAGAATGAACCCAAACACTTGGGAGCTTGGACAATCCCCCGAGAGGAAGGCTCTTCCTCGGCCCCTGAAGCAACCCCTACCCTGAACGGCCACTGTGAACGCAACACCCAGAGACAAAAGCCTGAGCTACTGCCTCCCACTTGCCCTCCTTTGATATCCAGAGGATTTCCCCTCTCGGACTGGAGATCAGGCCTGCCATTACCTTGGCCCCTACCTGAGCCAAGTTTGCTTTTTCAGACATCTGTCCCCACAGCCCTGGCAAACACAGCCTCTAGGCTGGGTCCTCTGGAGCCATACCACAGGACCGTGCCTGCTCTCTCCTGGGAAACTCTGTCCATTCCTTTGGCCACACACCTCCAGAATATGAGAAACCTCAAGGCCTCCGAGGACATACCATTACCGGGAGCCTCCCTGCACACACAGGGGACTTCGGACACAAGCTGAGCTGCTACCTCCATGAAGGCATGCACACAGATGTCAACAGAGATAGAAGGTTGAGCCGGACAGGCCCTTAGGTCCTAATCTCAACTCTTGCTTTCTTTTCCAGGTGTCACTCCTCTGAGGCTTTGGTTCGAAGAACAGGATATGGGGCTTTCCTGAGGCACTGAACAGAACTTCTCTCGTCTCCACATGGGAAGCTTCCTTGTTGGAGCCGTGTCAAACACCTCAGGTTGGAGAATCCTGCAGAGTCCCTGAGCCACCTCCACATTCCAAGGCCTCCCAGGCCACCAAGCCACAGTAGGACTCATCTTCAGGAGAGTCCATTTCAACTCTCCCCTCTGGGTAGCTCACCCAGGAGCCCGCAGATTGAGCCTGCCTTGTCCTGACTAAAGAGTGGGAATATGAGGTGGCGTTCCCAGGCATCCATGCTTAGACACCTGCTCTCGAGTCTTTCCGTATGGGGCCTCCTGGAACCATCCAATAGCACTCGACTTTCGTGCAGAAGGAAACCTTGAGGTTTGGAGTAGTTCACAAATCCCATCGTAGGCAAACCTTCCTGGCCTCATGAGGCCCCCACACCATTCAGGAAGAGGCCATGCTGGACAAAAACTCTAGCCTGAGGCATGTCTCAGAGTTGAAATGACCTCAGTGCAGGAGATCTCGATTCAGCCTCTCAGAGTGGGCCTGCCGTGCCATCGGTCCCAAACCTCACGCTAGCTTGTGTTTTCAGACTTCCTTCCTCACACTCCTGGCAAACAAGCCCTCCGGACTAGGAACTCCAGAACCACAAGCCAGCCCAGGGTCTGCCCAAGGGAAGAAAAACGTTTCCCTGTGGGGCTCTCTCCAGAAAACCCAGATGAGGATCAACCTGCTCGGGCCTCGACCGGTACCCGAACTGGATAGGCTGCTCTGGGCACTCATGCTCTGTCTGACACAGCCTGACGCCAGACGTCCAGACAGACAAGGAGACAGCTGGCCGCACACCCAGCACTTCGGACACGCCATGGTCTTATGCCGTCACCTCTTCCTAACCTTGGTTTTCAGATATCTGAACCTAGACATAATATCAATTCTCCACACAGCTGGGTATCGCAAGCACAACACAGAACTCCTCCTTCCCCGTGGCTGTAAAGCTTGCTCTTGGCATGGAGTCACACCTTCAGGGTGGGAGAAACCTTCCTGGTCCCTGATGCCACGCCCAAACTTGAGTGCTGCTTGGGCACAAATTCACACTCTGACCCTCAGCATGAGCCCCATGTCAAAGAAAGTCCTGTCAGGGCCTGGGCCAAGAGCCCGCATATGGGGCTTGCCAAGCCCCTATGCACCCAATCCTCACCAGTGTTTGAGTTTTCCAGTCGCCCCGCCCGTACCTGGGGCTCTGCTCTGGAATCCCTTTCTTGGAGAGACACGTGAGCCAGACAACACTTTTCCACCCTTCCCACAAAATGACCCCAAACTCTTGGGAGCTGGGACAAATCCCCAGAGAGGGATACTCGTCCACAGTCCCTGAGGCCACCCCTCCAATCCACGGCTATCTCGGACACAACATCCAGAGACAAAAGCCTGAAGGAACGCCTCCCACTCGCCCTTGTTTCAGAGGCCCAGGAGCTCCCTCTCGGGCTGTACATCCGGCCTGCCATACCCTAGGCGCCACTCATAAGCTGAGTTTGTGTTTTCAGACTTCTGTGCCCTCAGCCTGGACCCACACAACCGCCAGGCTAGGGCCTCTGGAGCCACAGCGAAAGATTGTGCCTGCCCTCTCCAAGGAAATTGTGCCCAATCCATTGACCACAACCCTACAGGTTAGGGAAAAGCTCCAAGGCCCCTGAGGCCATCAATAGTGTAGGCCACCCTGGACTAAGAGGGGCTCTCTGACACCAGCGGAGCAACTATCTCCACTTAGACTCTCAGACAGTGTCCCCAGAGACAGAAGGTTGAAATGGACAGGCCCCCAGGCCCTAATCTGAACCTTAGCTTTGGTTTCCATGTGTCCGTCCTCAGAGGTCTGTTTTCGTAGACCAGCACACGGGGCTTTTCTGAGGCTCCAAACCAAACCTCTCTCGTCTCCACATGGGGAGCTTACTTACTGGGGATGTATCAAACCCTTCAGGTAGGAGAGTTCCGCAGGGCCACTGAACAACCAGCACATTCCAAGGTTTCCATGGACCCAAACGCACATTATGACGCATCCTCAGGAGAGGCCATTTCAACTCAGCCCCCTGGTTAGCGTGCCCCAGAGGCAGCAGATCAAACATATCTTGTGGCTAATGGCCAATGGGAATGCGAGGCATGCTGTTCAGGGATCCATCCTTCGAACCGTGCTCTCCAGTCCTTCCGTATGGTATGACCTGGAGCCATGCAACAGGACTCGAATGTCCCACAGAAGGAAACCTGGTGGTTTGGGGCAACCTCCAAACTCAGCGTGGGAAAACTTCCTTGGCCTCATGAGGCCCCCGCTTCATGAAGGTGCCATCATGGACACATACTCCAGCCTCAGCCAACGTCTGATCCTCAGCCTGACTTCAGATGCAGGAGATTTTGATTCAGCCTCTGCCTAGTGGGCCTGCTCTGCCCTTGGCTCCAATCCTCACTTTAGCTTGTGTTCCTAGACTTCCGTCCTCACACTCCTGGCCCACAAACCCTCCCTACTGGGAATTCTGGGGCCACAATGAAGCACTCCGCCTGCCTCCCAGGAGAAAAACTTTGTCTATGGTGCTGCCCAGAAACCCCAAATGAGGATCAAACTGCTTGGCCCTCGGCAACACCCCAATTGCATAGGCTACCTTAAACACTGATGCTCTGTCGCAAATAGCCTGAGCCCAGACCTTCCAACAGACACCGACACAGCTGGCTGCACACCCAGCACATTGGACCCGCCACTGCCTTAGGCCACCATCCATTCCCAACCTGGGTTTTCAGTCATCAGAACCTAGACCTTATCTCCAATCCCTGCACAGGGGGGAACCTGATGCACAAGTCAGAACCCCTCCTTCCCCATGGCAAGAAACCTTGCTGCTGGCAGTGAGTCAAACCTTCAGTGTAGGAGAAAACGGCATGGCCCATGAGGCCACGCCCATGTGTGAGGGCCGCCTTGGGCACAAACACACATTGTGACCCTCAGCGTGAGTACCTTATTCAAGTAACGCCTCTCAGTGATTGGACCAAGAGCCCGCATATGTGGCTTGCCATGCCCATAGGCACGCAGGACTAACTAGATGGTGTGTATTCCAGTTGAGGGAACCCACTGCTGTGCTCTAGAGTCCCTCTCCTGGGGGGTCCCCTGTGGCAGAAAACAGTACTCTTCCCTTCCCACAGAATGAACCCAAACACTTGGGAGCTTGGACAATCCCCCGAGAGGAAGGCTCTTCCTCGGCCCCTGAAGCAACCCCTACCCTGAACGGCCACTGTGAACGCAACACCCAGAGACAAAAGCCTGAGCGACTGCCTCCCACTTGCCCTCCTTTGATATCCAGAGGATCTCCCCTCTCGGACTGGAGATCAGGCCTGCCATTACCTTGGCCCCTACCTGAGCCAAGTTTGCTTTTTCAGACATCTGTCCCCACAGCCCTGGCAAACACAGCCTCTAGGCTGGGTCCTCTGGAGCCATACCACAGGACCGTGCCTGCTCTCTCCTGGGAAACTCTGTCCATTCCTTTGGCCACACACCTCCAGAATATGAGAAACCTCAAGGCCTCCGAGGACATACCATTACCGGGAGCCTCCCTGCACACACAGGGGACTTCGGACACAAGCTGAGCTGCTACCTCCATGAAGGCATGCACACAGATGTCAACAGAGATAGAAGGTTGAGCCGGACAGGCCCTTAGGTCCTAATCTCAACTCTTGCTTTCTTTTCCAGGTGTCACTCCTCTGAGGCTTTGGTTCGAAGAACAGGATATGGGGCTTTCCTGAGGCACTGAACAGAACTTCTCTCGTCTCCACATGGGAAGCTTCCTTGTTGGAGCCGTGTCAAACACCTCAGGTTGGAGAATCCTGCAGAGTCCCTGAGCCACCTCCACATTCCAAGGCCTCCCAGGCCACCAAGCCACAGTAGGACTCATCTTCAGGAGAGTCCATTTCAACTCTCCCCTCTGGGTAGCTCACCCAGGAGCCCGCAGATTGAGCCTGCCTTGTCCTGACTAAAGAGTGGGAATATGAGGTGGCGTTCCCAGGCATCCATGCTTAGACACCTGCTCTCGAGTCTTTCCGTATGGGGCCTCCTGGAACCATCCAATAGCACTCGACTTTCGTGCAGAAGGAAACCTTGAGGTTTGGAGTAGTTCACAAATCCCATCGTAGGCAAACCTTCCTGGCCTCATGAGGCCCCCACACCATTCAGGAAGAGGCCATGCTGGACAAAAACTCTAGCCTGAGGCATGTCTCAGAGTTGAAATGACCTCAGTGCAGGAGATCTCGATTCAGCCTCTCAGAGTGGGCCTGCCGTGCCATCGGTCCCAAACCTCACGCTAGCTTGTGTTTTCAGACTTCCTTCCTCACACTCCTGGCAAACAAGCCCTCCGGACTAGGAACTCCAGAACCACAAGCCAGCCCAGGGTCTGCCCAAGGGAAGAAAAACGTTTCCCTGTGGGGCTCTCTCCAGAAAACCCAGATGAGGATCAACCTGCTCGGGCCTCGACCGGTACCCGAACTGGATAGGCTGCTCTGGGCACTCATGCTCTGTCTGACACAGCCTGACGCCAGACGTCCAGACAGACAAGGAGACAGCTGGCCGCACACCCAGCACTTCGGACACGCCTTGGTCTTATGCCGTCACTTCTTCCTAACCTTGGTTTTCAGATATCTGAACCTAGACATTATATCAATTCTCCACACAGCTGGGTATCGCAAGCACAACACAGAACTCCTCCTTCCCCGTGGCTGTAAAGCTTGCTCTTGGCATGGAGTCACACCTTCAGGGTGGGAGAAACCTTCCTGGTCCCTGATGCCACGCCCAAACTTGAGTGCTGCTTGGGCACAAATTCACACTCTGACCCTCAGCATGAGCCCCATGTCAAAGAAAGGCCTGTCAGGGCCTGGGCCAAGAGCCCGCATATGGGGCTTGCCAAGCCCCTATGCACCCAATCCTCACCAGTGTTTGAGTTTTCCAGTCGCCCCGCCCGTACCTGGGGCTCTGCTCGGGAATCCCTTTCTTGGAGAGACACGTGAGCCAGACAACACTTTTCCACCCTTCCCACAAAATGACCCCAAACTCTTGGGAGCTGGGACAAATCCCCAGAGAGGGATACTCGTCCACAGTCCCTGAGGCCACCCCTCCAATCCACGGCTATCTCGGACACAACATCCAGAGACAAAAGCCTGAAGGAACGCCTCCCACTCGCCCTTGTTTCAGAGGCCCAGGAGCTCCCTCTCGGGCTGTACATCCGGCCTGCCATACCCTAGGCGCCACTCATAAGCTGAGTTTGTGTTTTCAGACTTCTGTGCCCTCAGCCTGGACCCACACAACCGCCAGGCTAGGGCCTCTGGAGCCACAGCGAAAGATTGTGCCTGCCCTCTCCAAGGAAATTGTGCCCAATCCATTGACCACAACCCTACAGGTTAGGGAAAAGCTCCAAGGCCCCTGAGGCCATCAATAGTGTAGGCCACCCTGGACTAAGAGGGGCTCTCTGACACCAGCGGAGCAACTATCTCCACTTAGACTCTCAGACAGTGTCCCCAGAGACAGAAGGTTGAAATGGACAGGCCCCCAGGCCCTAATCTGAACCTTAGCTTTGGTTTCCATGTGTCCGTCCTCAGAGGTCTGTTTTCGTAGACCAGCACACGGGGCTTTTCTGAGGCTCCAAACCAAACCTCTCTCGTCTCCACATGGGGAGCTTACTTACTGGGGATGTATCAAACCCTTCAGGTAGGAGAGTTCCGCAGGGCCACTGAACAACCAGCACATTCCAAGGTTTCCATGGACCCAAACGCACATTATGACGCATCCTCAGGAGAGGCCATTTCAACTCAGCCCCCTGGTTAGCGTGCCCCAGAGGCAGCAGATCAAACATATCTTGTGGCTAATGGCCAATGGGAATGCGAGGCATGCTGTACAGGGATCCATCCTTCGAACCGTGCTCTCCAGTCCTTCCGTATGGTATGTCCTGGAGCCATGCAACAGGACTCGATTGTCCCACAGAAGGAAACCTGGTGGTTTGGGGCAACCTCCAAACTCAGCGTGGGAAAACTTCCTTGGCCTCATGAGGCCCCCGCTTCATGAAGGTGCCATCATGGACACATACTCCAGCCTCAGCCAACGTCTGATCCTCAGCCTGACTTCAGATGCAGGAGATTTTGATTCAGCCTCTGCCTAGTGGGCCTGCTCTGCCCTTGGCTCCAATCCTCACTTTAGCTTGTGTTCCTAGACTTCCGTCCTCACACTCCTGGCCCACAAACCCTCCCTACTGGGAATTCTGGGGCCACAATGAAGCACTCCGCCTGCCTCCCAGGAGAAAAACTTTGTCTATGGTGCTGCCCAGAAACCCCAAATGAGGATCAAACTGCTTGGCCCTCGGCAACACCCCAATTGCATAGGCTACCTTAAACACTGATGCTCTGTCGCAAATAGCCTGAGCCCAGACCTTCCAACAGACACCGACACAGCTGGCTGCACACCCAGCACATTGGACCCGCCACTGCCTTAGGCCACCATCCATTCCCAACCTGGGTTTTCAGTCATCAGAACCTAGACCTTATCTCCAATCCCTGCACAGGGGGGAACCTGATGCACAAGTCAGAACCCCTCCTTCCCCATGGCAAGAAACCTTGCTGCTGGCAGTGAGTCAAACCTTCAGTGTAGGAGAAAACGGCATGGCCCATGAGGCCACGCCCATGTGTGAGGGCCGCCTTGGGCACAAACACACATTGTGACCCTCAGCGTGAGTACCTTATTCAAGTAACGCCTCTCAGTGATTGGACCATGAGCCCGCATATGTGGCTTGCCATGCCCATAGGCACGCAGGACTAACTAGATGGTGTGTATTCCAGTTGAGGGAACCCACTGCTGTGCTCTAGAGTCCCTCTCCTGGGGGATCCCCTGTGGCAGAAAACAGTACTCTTCCCTTCCCACAGAATGAACCCAAACACTTGGGAGCTTGGACAATCCCCCGAGAGGAAGGCTCTTCCTCGGCCCCTGAAGCAATCCCTACCCTGAACGGCGACTGTGAACGCAACACCCAGAGACAAAAGCCTGAGCGACTGCCTCCCACTTGCCCTCCTTTGATACCCAGAGGATCTCCCCTCTCGGACTGGAGATCAGGCCTGCCATTACCTTGGCCCCTACCTGAGCCAAGTTTGCTTTTTCAGACATCTGTCCCCACAGCCCTGGCAAACACAGCCTCTAGGCTGGGTCCTCTGGAGCCATACCACAGGACCATGCCTGCTCTCTCCTGGGAAACTCTGTCCATTCCTTTGGCCACACACCTCCAGAATATGAGAAACCTCAAGGCCCCCGAGGACATACCATTACCGGGAGCCTCCCTGCACACACAGGGGCCTTCGGACACAAGCTGAGCTGCTACCTCCATGAAGGCATGCACACAGATGTCAACAGAGATAGAAGGTTGAGCCCGACAGGCCCTTAGGCCCTAATCTCAACTATTGCTTTGTTTTCCAGGTGTCACTCCTCAGAGGCTTTGGTTCGAAGAACAGGATATGGGGCTTTCCTGAGGCACTGAACAGAACTTCTCTCGTCTCCACATGGGAAGCTTCCTTGTTGGAGCCGTGTCAAACACCTCAGGTTGGAGAATCCTGCAGAGTCCCTGAGCCACCTCCACATTCCAAGGTCTCCCAGGCCACCAAGCCACAGTAGGACTCATCTTCAGGAGAGTCCATTGCAACTCTCCCCTCTGGGTAGCTCACCCAGGAGCCCGCAGATTGAGCCTGCCTTGTCCTGACTAAAGAGTGGGAATATGAGGTGGCATTCCCAGGCATCCATGCTTAGACACCTGCTCTCGAGTCTTTCCGTATGGGGCCTCCTGGAACCATCCAATCGCACTCGACTTTCGTGCAGAAGGAAACCTTGAGGTTTGGAGTAGTTCACAAATCCCATCGTAGGCAAACCTTCCTGGCCTCATGAGGCCCCCACACCATTCAGGAAGAGGCCATGCTGGACAAAAACTCTGCCTGAGGCACGTCTCAGAGTTGAAATGACCTCAGTGCAGGAGATCTCGATTCAGCCTCTCAGAGTGGGCCTGCCGTGCCATCGGTCCCAAACCTCACGCTAGCTTGTGTTTTCAGACTTCCTTCCTCACACTCCTGGCAAACAAGCCCTCCGGACTAGGAACTCCAGAACCACAACCCAGCCCAGGGTCTGCCCAAGGGAAGAAAGACGTTTCCCTGTGGGGCTCTCTCCAGAAAACCCAGATGAGGATCAACCTGCTCGGGCCTCGACCGGTACCCGAACTGGATAGGCTGCTCTGGGCACTCATGCTCTGTCTGACACAGCCTGAAGCCAGACGTCCAGACAGACAAGGAGACAGCTGGCCGCACACCCAGCACTTCGGACACGCCATGGTCTTATGCTGTCACCTCTTCCTAACCTTGGTTTTCAGATATCTGTACCTAGACATTATATCAATTCTCCACACAGCTGGGTATCGCAAGCACAACACAGAACTCCTCCTTCCCCGTGGCTGTAAAGCTTGCTCTTGGCATGGAGTCACACCTTCAGGGTGGGAGAAACCTTCCTGGTCCCTGATGCCACGCCCAAACTTGAGTGCTGCTTGGGCACAAATTCACACTCTGACCCTCAGCATGAGCCCCATGTCAAAGAAAGGCCTGTCAGGGCCTGGGCCAAGAGCCCGCATATGGGGCTTGCGAAGCCCCTATGCACCCAATCCTCACCAGTGTTTGAGTTTTCCAGTCGCCCCGCCCGTACCTGGGACTCTGCTCTGGAATCCCTTTCTTGGAGAGACACGTGAGCCAGACAACACTTTTCCACCCTTCCCACAAAATGACCCCAAACTCTTGGGAGCTGGGACAAATCCCCAGAGAGGGATACTCGTCCACAGTCCCTGAGGCCACCCCTCCAATCCACGGCTATCTCGGACACAACATCCAGAGACAAAAGCCTGAAGGAACGCCTCCCACTCGCCCTTGTTTCAGAGGCCCAGGAGCTCCCTCTCGGGCTGTACATCCGGCCTGCCATACCCTAGGCGCCACTCATAAGCTGAGTTTGTGTTTTCAGACTTCTGTGCCCTCAGCCTGGACCCACACAACCGCCAGGCTAGGGCCTCTGGAGCCACAGCGAAAGATTGTGCCTGCCCTCTCCAAGGAAATTGTGCCCAATCCATTGACCACAACCCTACAGGTTAGGGAAAAGCTCCAAGGCCCCTGAGGCCATCAATAGTGTAGGCCACCCTGGACTAAGAGGGGCTCTCTGACACCAGCGGAGCAACTATCTCCACTTAGACTCTCAGACAGTGTCCCCAGAGACAGAAGGTTGAAATGGACAGGCCCCCAGGCCCTAATCTGAACCTTAGCTTTGGTTTCCATGTGTCTGTCCTCAGAGGTCTGTTTTCGTAGACCAGCACACGGGGCTTTTCTGAGGCTCCAAACCAAACCTCTCTCGTCTCCACATGGGGAGCTTACTTACTGGGGATGTATCAAACCCTTCAGGTAGGAGAGTTCCGCAGGGCCACTGAACAACCAGCACATTCCAAGGTTTCCATGGACCCAAACGCACATTATGACGCATCCTCAGGAGAGGCCATTTCAACTCAGCCCCCTGGTTAGCGTGCCCCAGAGGCAGCAGATCAAACATATCTTGTGGCTAATGGCCAATGGGAATGCGAGGCATGCTGTACAGGGATCCATCCTTCGAACCGTGCTCTCCAGTCCTTCTGTATGGTATGTCCTGGAGCCATGCAACAGGACTCGAATGTCCCACAGAAGGAAACCTGGTGGTTTGGGGCAACCTCCAAACTCAGCGTGGGAAAACTTCCTTGGCCTCATGAGTCCCCCGCATCATGAAGGTGCCATCATGGACACATACTCCAGCCTCAGCCAACGTCTGATCCTCAGCCTGACTTCAGATGCAGGAGATTTTGATTCAGCCTCTGCCTAGTGGGCCTGCTCTGCCCTTGGCTCCAATCCTCACTTTAGCTTTTGTTCCTAGACTTCCGTCCTCACACTCCTGGCCCACAAACCCTCCCTACTGGGAATTCTGGGGCCACAATGAAGCACTCCGCCTGCCTCCCAGGAGAAAAACTTTGTCTATGGTGCTGCCCAGAAACCCCAAATGAGGATCAAACTGCTTGGCCCTCGGCAACACCCCAATTGCATAGGCTACCTTAAACACTGATGCTCTGTCGCAAATAGCCTGAGCCCAGACCTTCCAACAGACACCGACACAGCTGGCTGCACACCCAGCACATTGGACCCGCCACTGCCTTAGGCCACCATCCATTCCCAACCTGGGTTTTCAGTCATCAGAACCTAGACCTTATCTCCAATCCCTGCACAGGGGGGAACCTGATGCACAAGTCAGAACCCCTCCTTCCCCATGGCAAGAAACCTTGCTGCTGGCAGTGAGTCAAACCTTCAGTGCAGGAGAAAACGGCACGGCCCCTGAGGCCACGCCCATGTGTGAGGGCCGCCTTGGGCACAAACACACATTGTGACCCTCAGCGTGAGTACCTTATTCAAGTAACGCCTCTCAGTGATTGGACCAAGAGCCCGCATATGTGGCTTGCCATGCCCATAGGCACGCAGGACTAACTAGATGGTGTGTATTCCAGTTGAGGGAACCCACTGCTGTGCTCTAGAGTCCCTCTCCTGGGGGGTCCCCTGTGGCAGAAAACAGTACTCTTCCCTTCCCACAGAATGAACCCAAACACTTGGGAGCTTGGACAATCCCCCGAGAGGAAGGCTCTTCCTCGGCCCCTGAAGCAACCCCTACCCTGAACGGCCACTGTGAACGCAACACCCAGAGACAAAAGCCTGAGCGACTGCCTCCCACTTGCCCTCCTTTGATATCCAGAGGATCTCCCCTCTCGGACTGGAGATCAGGCCTGCCATTACCTTGGCCCCTACCTGAGCCAAGTTTGCTTTTTCAGACATCTGTCCCCACAGCCCTGGCAAACACAGCCTCTAGGCTGGGTCCTCTGGAGCCATACCACAGGACCATGCCTGCTCTCTCCTGGGAAACTCTGTCCATTCCTTTGGCCACACACCTCCAGAATATGAGAAACCTCAAGGCCCCCGAGGACATACCATTACCGGGAGCCTCCCTGCACACACAGGGGCCTTCGGACACAAGCTGAGCTGCTACCTCCATGAAGGCATGCACACAGATGTCAACAGAGATAGAAGGTTGAGCCGGACAGGCCCTTAGGCCCTAATCTCAACTCTTGCTTTGTTTTCCAGGTGTCACTCCTCAGAGGCTTTGGTTCGAAGGACAGGATATGGGGCTTTCCTGAGGCACTGAACAGAACTTCTCTCGTCTCCACATGGGAAGCTTTTTTGTTGGAGCCGTGTCAAACACCTCAGGTTGGAGAATCCTGCAGAGTCCCTGTGCCACCTCCACATTCCAAGGTCTCCCAGGCCACCAAGCCACAGTAGGACTCATCTTCAGGAGAGTCCATTTCAACTCTCCCCTCTGAGTAGCTCACCCAGGAGCCCGCAGATTGAGCCTGCCTTGTCCTGACTAAAGAGTGGGAATATGAGGTTGCGTTCCCAGACATCCATGCTTAGACACCTGCTCTCGAGTCTTTCCGTATGGGGCCTCCTGGAACCATCCAATAGCACTCGACTTTCGTGCAGAAGGAAACCTTGAGGTTTGGAGTAGTTCACAAATCCCATCGTAGGCAAACCTTCCTGGCCTCATGAGGCCCCCACACCATTCAGGAAGAGGCCATGCTGGACAAAAACTCTAGCCTGAGGCACGTCTCAGAGTTGAAATGACCTCAGTGCAGGAGATCTCGATTCAGCCTCTCAGAGTGGGCCTGCCGTGCCATCGGTCCCAAACCTCACGCTAGCTTGTGTTTTCAGACTTCCTTCCTCACACTCCTGGCAAACAAGCCCTCCGGACTAGGAACTCCAGAACCACAACCCAGCCCAGGGTCTGCCCAAGGGAAGAAAGACGTTTCCCTGTGGGGCTCTCTCCAGAAAACCCAGATGAGGATCAACCTGCTCGGGCCTCGACCGGTACCCGAACTGGATAGGCTGCTCTGGGCACTCATGCTCTGTCTGACACAGCCTGAAGCCAGACGTCCAGACAGACAAGGAGACAGCTGGCCGCACACCCAGCACTTCGGACACGCCATGGTCTTATGCCGTCACCTCTTCCTAACCTTGGTTTTCAGATATCTGAACCTAGACATAATATCAATTCTCCACACAGCTGGGTATCGCAAGCACAACACAGAACTCCTCCTTCCCCGTGGCTGTAAAGCTTGCTCTTGGCATGGAGTCACACCTTCAGGGTGGGAGAAACCTTCCTGGTCCCTGATGCCACGCCCAAACTTGAGTGCTGCTTGGGCACAAATTCACACTCTGACCCTCAGCATGAGCCCCATGTCAAAGAAAGGCCTGTCAGGGCCTGGGCCAAGAGCCCGCATATGGGGCTTGCCAAGCCCCTATGCACCCAATCCTCACCAGTGTTTGAGTTTTCCAGTCGCCCCGCCCGTACCTGGGGCTCTGCTCTGGAATCCCTTTCTTCCAGAGACACGTGAGCCAGACAACACGACTCCACCCTTCCCACAAAATGACCCCAAACTCTTGGGAGCTGGGACAAATCCCCAGAGAGGGATACTCGTCCACAGTCCCTGAGGCCACCCCTCCAATCCACGGCTATCTCGGACACAACATCCAGAGACAAAAGCCTGAAGGAACGCCTCCCACTCGCCCTTGTTTCAGAGGCCCAGGAGCTCCCTCTCGGGCTGTACATCCGGCCTGCCATACCCTAGGCACCACTCATAAGCTGAGTTTGTGTTTTCAGACTTCTGTGCCCTCAGCCTGGACCCACACAACCGCCAGGCTAGGGCCTCTGGAGCCACAGCGAAAGATTGTGCCTGCCCTCTCCAAGGAAATTGTGCCCAATCCATTGACCACAACCCTACAGGTTAGGGAAAAGCTCCAAGGCCCCTGAGGCCATCAATAGTGTAGGCCACCCTGGACTAAGAGGGGCTCTCTGACACCAGCGGAGCAACTATCTCCACTTAGACTCTCAGACAGTGTCCCCAGAGACAGAAGGTTGAAATGGACAGGCCCCCAGGCCCTAATCTGAACCTTAGCTTTGGTTCCATGTGTCCGTCCTCAGAGGTCTGTTTTCGTAGACCAGCACACGGGGCTTTTCTGAGGCTCCAAACCAAAACTCTCTCGTCTCCACATGGGGAGCTTACTTACTGGGGATGTATCAAACCCTTCAGGTAGGAGAGTTCCGCAGGGCCACTGAACAACCAGCACATTCCAAGGTTTCCATGGACCCAAACGCACATTATGACGCATCCTCAGGAGAGGCCATTTCAACTCAGCCCCCTGGTTAGCGTGCCCCAGAGGCAGCAGATCAAACATATCTTGTGGCTAATGGCCAATGGGAATGCGAGGCATGCTGTACAGGGATCCATCCTTCGAACCGTGCTCTCCAGTCCTTCTGTATGGTATGTCCTGCAGCCATGCAACAGGACTCGAATGTCCCACAGAAGGAAACCTGGTGGTTTGGGGCAACCTCCAAACTCAGCGTGGGAAAACTTCCTTGGCCTCATGAGGCCCCCGCTTCATGAGGTGCCATCATGGACACATACTCCAACCTCAGCCAACGTCTGATCCTCAGCCTGACTTCAGATGCAGGAGATTTTGATTCAGCCTCTGCCTAGTGGGCCTGCTCTGCCCTTGGCTCCAATCCTCACTTTAGCTTGTGTTCCTAGACTTCCGTCCTCACACTCCTGGCCCACAAACCCTCCCTACTGGGAATTCTGGGGCCACAATGAAGCACTCCGCCTGCCTCCCAGGAGAAAAACTTTGTCTATGGTGCTGCCCAGAAACCCCAAATGAGGATCAAACTGCTTGGCCCTCGGCAACACCCCAATTGCATAGGCTACCTTAAACACTGATGCTCTGTCGCAAATAGCCTGAGCCCAGACCTTCCAACAGACACCGACACAGCTGGCTGCACACCCAGCACATTGACCCGCCACTGCCTTAGGCCACCATCCATTCCCAACCTGGGTTTTCAGTCATCAGAACCTAGACCTTATCTCCAATCCCTGCACAGGGGGGAACCTGATGCACAAGTCAGAACCCCTCCATCCCCATGGCAAGAAACCTTGCTGCTGGCAGTGAGTCAAACCTTCAGTGTAGGAGAAAACGGCACGGCCCCTGAGGCCACGCCCATGTGTGAGGGCCGCCTTGGGCACAAACACACATTGTGACCCTCAGCGTGAGTACCTTATTCAAGTAACGCCTCTCAGTGATTGGACCAAGAGCCCGCATATGTGGCTTGCCATGCCCATAGGCACGCAGGACTAACTAGATGGTGTGTATTCCAGTTGAGGGAACCCACTGCTGTGCTCTAGAGTCCCTCTCCTGGGGGGTCCCCTGTGGCAGAAAACAGTACTCTTCCCTTCCCACAGAATGAACCCAAACACTTGGGAGCTTGGACAATCCCCCGAGAGGAAGGCTCTTCCTCGGCCCCTGAAGCAACCCCTACCCTGAACGGCCACTGTGAACGCAACACCCAGAGACAAAAGCCTGAGCGACTGCCTCCCACTTGCCCTCCTTTGATACCCAGAGGATCTCCCCTCTCGGACTGGAGATCAGGCCTGCCATTACCTTGGCCCCTACCTGAGCCAAGTTTGCTTTTTCAGACATCTGTCCCCACAGCCCTGGCAAACACAGCCTCTAGGCTGGGTCCTCTGGAGCCATACCACAGGACCATGCCTGCTCTCTCCTGGGAAACTCTGTCCATTCTTTGGCCACACACCTCCAGAATATGAGAAACCTCAAGGCCCCCAAGGACATACCATTACCGGGAGCCTCCCTGCACACACAGGGGCCTTCGGACACAAGCTGAGCTGCTACCTCCATGAAGGCATGCACACAGATGTCAACAGAGATAGAAGGTTGAGCCGGACAGGCCCTAGGGCCTAATCTCAACTCTTGCTTTGTTTTCCAGGTGTCACTCCTCAGAGGCTTTGGTTCGAAGAACAGGATATGGGGCTTTCCTGAGGCACTGAACAGAACTTCTCTCGTCTCCACATGGGAAGCTTCCTTGTTGGAGCCGTGTCAAACACCTCAGGTTGGAGAATCCTGCAGAGTCCCTGAGCCACCTCCACATTCCAAGGTCTCCCAGGCCACCAAGCCACAGTAGGACTCATCTTCAGGAGAGTCCATTTCAACTCTCCCCTCTGGGTAGCTCACCCACGAGCCCGCAGATTGAGCCTGCCTTGTCCTGACTAAAGAGTGGGAATATGAGGTTGCGTTCCCAGGCATCCATGCTTAGACACCTGCTCTCGAGTCTTTCCGTATGGGGCCTCCTGGAACCATCCAATAGCACTCAACTTTCGTGCAGAAGGAAACCTTGAGGTTTGGAGTAGTTCACAAATCCCATCGTAGGCAAACCTTCCTGGCCTAATGAGGCCCCCACACCATTCAGGAAGAGGCCATGCTGGACAAAAACTCTAGCCTGAGGCACGTCTCAGAGTTGAAATGACCTCAGTGCAGGAGATCTCGATTCAGCCTCTCAGAGTGGGCCTGCCGTGCCATCGGTCCCAAACCTCACGCTAGCTTGTGTTTTCAGACTTCCTTCCTCACACTCCTGGCAAACAAGCCCTCCGGACTAGGAACTCCAGAACCACAACCCAGCCCAGGGTCTGCCCAAGGGAAGAAAGACGTTTCCCTGTGGGGTTCTCTCCAGAAAACTCAGATGAGGATCAACCTGCTCGGGCCTCGACCGGTACCCGAACTGGATAGGCTGCTCTGGGCACTCATGCTCTGTCTGACACAGCCTGAAGCCAGACGTCCAGACAGACAAGGAGACAGCTGGCCGCACACCCAGCACTTCGGACACGCTATGGTCTTATGCCGTCACCTCTTCCTAACCTTGGTTTTCAGATATCTGAACCTAGACATAATATCAATTCTCCACACAGCTGGGTATCGCAAGCACAACACAGAACTCCTCCTTCCCCGTGGCTGTAAAGCTTGCTCTTGGCATGGAGTCACACCTTCAGGGTGGGAGAAACCTTCCTGGTCCCTTATGCCACGCCCAAACTTGAGTGCTGCTTGGGCACAAATTCACACTCTGACCCTCAGCATGAGCCCCATGTCAAAGAAAGGCCTGTCAGGGCCTGGGCCAAGAGCCCGCATATGGGGCTTGCGAAGCCCCTATGCACCCAATCCTCACCAGTGTTTGAGTTTTCCAGTCGCCCCGCCCGTACCTGGGGCTCTGCTCTGGAATCCCTTTCTTGGAGAGACACGTGAGCCAGACAACACTTTTCCACCCTTCCCACAAAATGACCCCAAACTCTTGGGAGCTGGGACAAATCCCCAGAGAGGGATACTCGTCCACAGTCCCTGAGGCCACCCCTCCAATCCACGGCTATCTCGGACACAACATCCAGAGACAAAAGCCTGAAGGAACGCCTCCCACTCGCCCTTGTTTCAGAGGCCCAGGAGCTCCCTCTCGGGCTGTACATCCGGCCTGCCATACCCTAGGCGCCACTCATAAGCTGAGTTTGTGTTTTCAGACTTCTGTGCCCTCAGCCTGGACCCACACAACCGCCAGGCTAGGGCCTCTGGAGCCACAGCGAAAGATTGTGCCTGCCCTCTCCAAGGAAATTGTGCCCAATCCATTGACCACAACCCTACAGGATAGGGAAAAGCTCCAAGGCCCCTGAAGCCATCAATAGTGTAGGCCACCCTGGACTAAGAGGGGCTCTCTGACACCAGCGGAGCAACTATCTCCACTTAGACTCTCAGACAGTGTCCCCAGAGACAGAAGGTTGAAATGGACAGGCCCCCAGGCCCTAATCTGAACCTTAGCTTTGGTTTCCATGTGTCCGTCCTCAGAGGTCTGTTTTCGTAGACCAGCACACGGGGCTTTTCTGAGGCTCCAAACCAAACCTCTCTCGTCTCCACATGGGGAGCTTACTTACTGGGGATGTATCAAACCCTTCAGGTAGGAGAGTTCCGCAGGGCCACTGAACAACCAGCACATTCCAAGGTTTCCATGGACCCAAACGCACATTATGACGCATCCTCAGGAGAGGCCATTTCAACTCAGCCCCCTGGTTAGCGTGCCCCAGAGGCAGCAGATCAAACATATCTTGTGGCTAATGGCCAATGGGAATGCGAGGCATGCTGTACAGGGATCCATCCTTCGAACCGTGCTCTCCAGTCCTTCCGTATGGTATGTCCTGGAGCCATGCAACAGGACTCGAATGTCCCACAGAAGGAAACCTGGTGGTTTGGGGCAACCTCCAAACTCAGCGTGGGAAAACTTCCTTGGCCTCATGAGGCCCCCGCTTCATGAAGGTGCCATCATGGACACATACTCCAGCCTCAGCCAACGTCTGATCCTCAGCCTGACTTCAGATGCAGGAGATTTTGATTCAGCCTCTGCCTAGTGGGCCTGCTCTGCCCTTGGCTCCAATCCTCACTTTAGCTTGTGTTCCTAGACTTCCGTCCTCACACTCCTGGCCCACAAACCCTCCCTACTGGGAATTCTGGGGCCACAATGAAGCACTCCGCCTGCCTCCCAGGAGAAAAACTTTGTCTATGGTGCTGCCCAGAAACCCCAAATGAGGATCAAACTGCTTGGCCCTCGGCAACACCCCAATTGCATAGGCTACCTTAAACACTGATGCTCTGTCGCAAATAGCCTGAGCCCAGACCTTCCAACAGACACCGACACAGCTGGCTGCACACCCAGCACATTGGACCCGCCACTGCCTTAGGCCACCATCCATTCCCAACCTGGGTTTTCAGTCATCAGAACCTAGACCTTATCTCCAATCCCTGCACAGGGGGGAACCTGATGCACAAGTCAGAACCCCTCCTTCCCCATGGCAAGAAACCTTGCTGCTGGCAGTGAGTCAAACCTTCAGTGTAGGAGAAAACGGCATGGCCCATGAGGCCACGCCCATGTGTGAGGGCCGCCTTGGGCACAAACACACATTGTGACCCTCAGCGTGAGTACCTTATTCAAGTAACGCCTCTCAGTGATTGGACCAAGAGCCCGCATATGTGGCTTGCCATGCCCATAGGCACGCAGGACTAACTAGATGGTGTGTATTCCAGTTGAGGGAACCCACTGCTGTGCTCTAGAGTCCCTCTCCTGGGGGGTCCCCTGTGGCAGAAAACAGTACTCTTCCCTTCCCACAGAATGAACCCAAACACTTGGGAGCTTGGACAATCCCCCGAGAGGAAGGCTCTTCCTCGGCCCCTGAAGCAACCCCTACCCTGAACGGCCACTGTGAACGCAACACCCAGAGACAAAAGCCTGAGCGACTGCCTCCCACTTGCCCTCCTTTGATATCCAGAGGATCTCCCCTCTCGGACTGGAGATCAGGCCTGCCATTACCTTGGCCCCTACCTGAGCCAAGTTTGCTTTTTCAGACATCTGTCCCCACAGCCCTGGCAAACACAGCCTCTAGGCTGGGTCCTCTGGAGCCATACCACAGGACCATGCCTGCTCTCTCCTGGGAAACTCTGTCCATTCCTTTGGCCACACACCTCCAGAATATGAGAAACCTCAAGGCCCCCGAGGACATACCATTACCGGGAGCCTCCCTGCACACACAGGGGCCTTCGGACACAAGCGGAGCTGCTACCTCCATGAAGGCATGCACACAGATGTCAACAGAGATAGAAGGTTGAGCCGGACAGGCCCTTAGGCCCTAATCTCAACTCTTGCTTTGTTTTCCAGGTGTCACTCCTCAGAGGCTTTGGTTCGAAGAACAGGATATGGGGCTTTCCTGAGGCACTGAACAGAACTTCTCTCGTCTCCACATGGGAAGCTTCCTTGTTGGAGCCGTGTCAAACACCTCAGGTTGGAGAATCCTGCAGAGTCCCTGAGCCACCTCCACATTCCAAGGTCTCCCAGGCCACCAAGCCACAGTAGGACTCATCTTCAGGAGAGTCCATTTCAACTCTCCCCTCTGGGTAGCTCACCCACGAGCCCGCAGATTGAGCCTGCCTTGTCCTGACTAAAGAGTGGGAATATGAGGTGGCGTTCCCAGGCATCCATGCTTAGACACCTGCTCTCGAGTCTTTCCGTATGGGGCCTCCTGGAACCATCCAATAGCACTCGACTTTCGTGCAGAAGGAAACCTTGAGGTTTGGAGTAGTTCACAAATCCCATCGTAGGCAAACCTTCCTGGCCTCATGAGGCCCCCACACCATTCAGGAAGAGGCCATGCTGGACAAAAACTCTAGCCTGAGGCACGTCTCAGAGTTGAAATGACCTCAGTGCAGGAGATCTCGATTCAGCCTCTCAGAGTGGGCCTGCCGTGCCATCGGTCCCAAACCTCACGCTAGCTTGTGTTTTCAGACTTCCTTCCTCACACTCCTGGCAAACAAGCCCTCCGGACTAGGAACTCCAGAACCACAACCCAGCCCAGGGTCTGCCCAAGGGAAGAAAAACGTTTCCCTGTGGGGCTCTCTCCAGAAAACCCAGATGAGGATCAACCTGCTCGGGCCTCGACCGGTACCCGAACTGGATAGGCTGCTCTGGGCACTCATGCTCTGTCTGACACAGCCTGAAGCCAGACGTCCAGACAGACAAGGAGACAGCTGGCCGCACACCCAGCACTTCGGACACGCCATGGTCTTATGCCGTCACCTCTTCCTAACCTTGGTTTTCAGATATCTGAACCTAGACATAATATCAATTCTCCACACAGCTGGGTATCGCAAGCACAACACAGAACTCCTCCTTCCCCGTGGCTGTAAAGCTTGCTCTTGGCATGGAGTCACACCTTCAGGGTGGGAGAAACCTTCCTGGTCCCTGATGCCACGCCCAAACTTGAGTGTTGCTTGGGCACAAATTCACACTCTGACCCTCAGCATGAGCCCCATGTCAAAGAAAGGCCTGTCAGGGCCTGGGCCAAGAGCCCGCATATGGGGCTTGCCAAGCCCCTATGCACCCAATCCTCACCAGTGTTTGAGTTTTCCAGTCGCCCCGCCCGTACCTGGGGCTCTGCTCTGGAATCCCTTTCTTGGAGAGACACGTGAGCCAGACAACACTTTTCCACCCTTCCCACAAAATGACCCCAAACTCTTGGGAGCTGGGACAAATCCCCAGAGAGGGATACTCGTCCACAGTCCCTGAGGCCACCCCTCCAATCCACGGCTATCTCGGACACAACATCCAGAGACAAAAGCCTGAAGGAACGCCTCCCACTCGCCCTTGTTTCAGAGGCCCAGGAGCTCCCTCTCGGGCTGTACATCCGGCCTGCCATACCCTAGGCGCCACTCATAAGCTGAGTTTGTGTTTTCAGACTTCTGTGCCCTCAGCCTGGACCCACACAACCGCCAGGCTAGGGCCTCTGGAGCCACAGCAAAAGATTGTGCCTGCCCTCTCCAAGGAAATTGTTCCAATCCACTGACCACAACCCTACAGGTTAGGGAAAAGCTCCAAGGCCCCTGAGGCCATCAATAGTGTAGGCCACCCTGGACTAAGAGGGGCTCTCTGACACCAGCGGAGCAACTATCTCCACTTAGACTCTCAGACAGTGTCCCCAGAGACAGAAGGTTGAAATGGACAGGCCCCCAGGCCCTAATCTGAACCTTAGCTTTGGTTTCCATGTGTCCGTCCTCAGAGGTCTGTTTTCGTAGACCAGCACACGGGGCTTTTCTGAGGCTCCAAACCAAACCTCTCTCGTCTCCACATGGGGAGCTTACTTACTGGGGATGTATCAAACCCTTCAAGTAGGAGAGTTCCGCAGGGCCACTGAACAACCAGCACATTCCAAGGTTTCCATGGACCCAAACGCACATTATGACGCATCCTCAGGAGAGGCCATTTCAACTCAGCCCCCTGGTTAGCGTGCCCCAGAGGCAGCAGATCAAACATATCTTGTGGCTAATGGCCAATGGGAATGCGAGGCATGCTGTACAGGGATCCATCCTTCGAACCGTGCTCTCCAGTCCTTCCGTATGGTATGTCCTGGAGCCATGCAACAGGACTCGAATGTCCCACAGAAAGAAACCTGGTGGTTTGGGGCAACCTCCAAACTCAGCGTGGGAAAACTTCCTTGGCCTCATGAGGCCTCCGCTTCATGAAGGTGCCATCATGGACACATACTCCAGCCTCAGCCAACGTCTGATCCTCAGCCTGCCTTCAGATGCAGGAGATTTTGATTCAGCCTCTGCCTAGTGGGCCTGCTCTGCCCTTGGCTCCAATCCTCACTTTAGCTTGTGTTCCTAGACTTCCGTCCTCACACTCCTGGCCCACAAACCCTCCCTACTGGGAATTGTGGGGCCACAATGAAGCACTCCGCCTGCCTCCCAAGAGAAAAACTTTGTCTATGGGGCTGCCCAGAAACCCCAAATGAGGATCAAACTGCTTGGCCCTCGGCAACACCCCAATTGCATAGGCTACCTTAAACACTGATGCTCTGTCGCAAATAGCCTGAGCCCAGACCTTCCAACAGACACCGACACAGCTGGCTGCACACCCAGCACATTGGACCCGCCACTGCCTTAGGCCACCATCCATTCCCAACCTGGGTTTTCAGTCATCAGAACCTAGACCTTATCTCCAATCCCTGCACAGGGGGGAACCTGATGCACAAGTCAGAACCCCTCCTTCCCCATGGCAAGAAACCTTGCTGCTGGCAGTGAGTCAAACCTTCAGTGTAGGAGAAAACGGCATGGCCCATGAGGCCACGCCCATGTGTGAGGGCCGCCTTGGGCACAAACACACATTGTGACCCTCAGCGTGAGTACCTTATTCAAGTAACGCCTCTCAGTGATTGGACCAAGAGCCCGCATATGTGGCTTGCCATGCCCATAGGCACGCAGGACTAACTAGATGGTGTGTATTCCAGTTGAGGGAACCCACTGCTGTGCTCTAGAGTCCCTCTCCTGGGGGGTCCCCTGTGGCAGAAAACAGTACTCTTCCCTTCCCACAGAATGAACCCAAACACTTGGGAGCTTGGACAATCCCCCGAGAGGAAGGCTCTTCCTCGGCCCCTGAAGCAACCCCTACCCTGAACGGCCACTGTGAACGCAACACCCAGAGACAAAAGCCTGAGCGACTGCCTCCCACTTGCCCTCTTTGGATATCCAGAGGATCTCCCCTCTCGGACTGGAGATCAGGCCTGCCATTACCTTGGCCCCTACCTGAGCCAAGTTTGCTTTTTCAGACATCTGTCCCCACAGCCCTGGCAAACACAGCCTCTAGGCTGGGTCCTCTGGAGCCATACCACAGGACCATGCCTGCTCTCTCCTGGGAAACTCTGTCCATTCCTTTGGCCACACACCTCCAGAATATGAGAAACCTCAAGGCCCCCGAGGACATACCATTACCGGGAGCCTCCCTGCACACACAGGGGCCTTCGGACACAAGCTGAGCTGCTACCTCCATGAAGGCATGCACACAGATGTCAACAGAGATAGAAGGTTGAGCCGGACAGGCCCTTAGGCCCTAATCTCAACTCTTGCTTTGTTTTCCAGGTGTCACTCCTCAGAGGCTTTGGTTCGAAGAACAGGATATGGGGCTTTCCTGAGGCACTGAACAGAACTTCTCTCGTCTCCACATGGGAAGCTTCCTTGTTGGAGCCGTGTCAAACACCTCAGGTTGGAGAATCCTGCAGAGTCCCTGAGCCACCTCCACATTCCAAGGTCTCCCAGGCCACCAAGCCACAGTAGGACTCATCTTCAGGAGAGTCCATTTCAACTCTCCCCTCTGGGTAGCTCACCCAGGAGCCCGCAGATTGAGCCTGCCTTGTCCTGACTAAAGAGTGGGAATATGAGGTGGCGTTCCCAGGCATCCATGCTTAGACACCTGCTCTCGAGTCTTTCCGTATGGGGCCTCCTGGAACCATCCAATAGCACTCAACTTTCGTGCAGAAGGAAACCTTGAGGTTTGGAGTAGTTCACAAATCCCATCGTAGGCAAACCTTCCTGGCCTCATGAGGCCCCCACACCATTCAGGAAGAGGCCATGCTGGACAAAAACTCTAGCCTGAGGCACGTCTCAGAGTTGAAATGACCTCAGTGCAGGAGATCTCGATTCAGCCTCTCAGAGTGGGCCTGCCGTGCCATCGGTCCCAAACCTCACGCTAGCTTGTGTTTTCAGACTTCCTTCCTCACACTCCTGGCAAACAAGCCCTCCGGACTAGGAACTCCAGAACCACAACCCAGCCCAGGGTCTGCCCAAGGGAAGAAAAACGTTTCCCTGTGGGGCTCTCTCCAGAAAACCCAGATGAGGATCAACCTGCTCGGGCCTCGACCGGTACCCGAACTGGATAGGCTGCTCTGGGCACTCATGCTCTGTCTGACACAGCCTGAAGCCAGACGTCCAGACAGACAAGGAGACAGCTGGCCGCACACCCAGCACTTCGGACACGCCATGGTCTTATGCCGTCACCTCTTCCTAACCTTGGTTTTCAGATATCTGAACCTAGACATAATATCAATTCTCCACACAGCTGGGTATCGCAAGCACAACACAGAACTCCTCCTTCCCCGTGGCTGTAAAGCTTGCTCTTGGCATGGAGTCACACCTTCAGGGTGGGAGAAACCTTCCTGGTCCCTGATGCCACGCCCAAACTTGAGTGCTGCTTGGGCACAAATTCACACTCTGACCCTCAGCATGAGCCCCATGTCAAAGAAAGGCCTGTCAGGGCCTGGGCCAAGAGCCCGCATATGGGGCTTGCCAAGCCCCTATGCACCCAATCCTCACCAGTGTTTGAGTTTTCCAGTCGCCCCGCCCGTACCTGGGGCTCTGCTCTGGAATCCCTTTCTTCCAGAGACACGTGAGCCAGACAACACTTTTCCACCCTTCCCACAAAATGACCCCAAACTCTTGGGAGCTGGGACAAATCCCCAGAGAGGGATACTCGTCCACAGTCCCTGAGGCCACCCCTCCAATCCACGGCTATCTCGGACACAACATCCAGAGACAAAAGCCTGAAGGAACGCCTCCCACTCGCCCTTGTTTCAGAGGCCCAGGAGCTCCCTCTCGGGCTGTACATCCGGCCTGCCATACCCTAGGCACCACTCATAAGCTGAGTTTGTGTTTTCAGACTTCTGTGCCCTCAGCCTGGACCCACACAACCGCCAGGCTAGGGCCTCTGGAGCCACAGGGAAAGATTGTGCCTGCCCTCTCCAAGGAAATTGTGCCCAATCCATTGACCACAAACCTACAGGTTAGGGAAAAGCTCCAAGGCCCCTGAGGCCATCAATAGTGTAGGCCACCCTGGACTAAGAGGGGCTCTCTGACACCAGCGGAGCAACTATCTCCACTTAGACTCTCAGACAGTGTCCCCAGAGACAGAAGGTTGAAATGGACAGGCCCCCAGGCCCTAATCTGAACCTTAGCTCTGGTTTCCATGTGTCCGTCCTCAGAGGTCTGTTTTCGTAGACCAGCACACGGGGCTTTTCTGAGGCACCAAACCAAACCTCTCTCGTCTCCACATGGGGAGCTTACTTACTGGGGATGTATCAAACCCTTCAGGTAGGAGAGTTCCGCAGGGCCACTGAACAACCAGCACATTCCAAGGTTTCCATGGACCCAAACGCACATTATGACGCATCCTCAGGAGAGGCCATTTCAACTCAGCCCCCTTGTTAGCGTGCCCCAGAGGCAGCAGATCAAACATATCTTGTGGCTAATGGCCAATGGGAATGCGAGGCATGCTGTACAGGGATCCATCCTTCGAACCGTGCTCTCCAGTCCTTCCGTATGGTATGTCCTGGAGCCATGCAACAGGACTCGAATGTCCCACAGAAGGAAACCTGGTGGTTTGGGGCAACCTCCAAACTCAGCGTGGGAAAACTTCCTTGGCCTCATGAGGCCCCCGCTTCATGAAGGTGCCATCATGGACACATACTCCAGCCTCAGCCAACGTCTGATCCTCAGCCTGACTTCAGATGCAGGAGATTTTGATTCAGCCTCTGCCTAGTGGGCCTGCTCTGCCCTTGGCTCCAATCCTCACTTTAGCTTGTGTTCCTAGACTTCCGTCCTCACACTCCTGGCCCACAAACCCTCCCTACTGGGAATTCTGGGGCCACAATGAAGCACTCCGCCTGCCTCCCAGGAGAAAAACTTTGTCTATGGTGCTGCCCAGAAACCCCAAATGAGGATCAAACTGCTTGGCCCTCGGCAACACCCCAATTGCATAGGCTACCTTAAACAGTGATGCTCTGTCGCAAATAGCCTGAGCCCAGACCTTCCAACAGACACCGACACAGCTGGCTGCACACCCAGCACATTGGACCCGCCACTGCCTTAGGCCACCATCCATTCCCAACCTGGGTTTTCAGTCATCAGAACCTAGACCTTATCTCCAATCCCTGCACAGGGGGGAACCTGATGCACAAGTCAGAACCCCTCCTTCCCCATGGCAAGAAACCTTGCTGCTGGCAGTGAGTCAAACCTTCAGTGTAGGAGAAAACGGCATGGCCCATGAGGCCACGCCCATGTGTGAGGGCCGCCTTGGGCACAAACACACATTGTGACCCTCAGCGTGAGTACCTTATTCAAGTAACGCCTCTCAGTGATTGGACCAAGAGCCCGCATATGTGGCTTGCCATGCCCATAGGCACGCAGGACTAACTAGATGGTGTGTATTCCAGTTGAGGGAACCCACTGCTGTGCTCTAGAGTCCCTCTCCTGGGGGGTCCCCTGTGGCAGAAAACAGTACTCTTCCCTTCCCACAGAATGAACCCAAATACTTGGGAGCTTGGACAATCCCCCCGAGAGGAAGGCTCTTCCTCGGCCCCTGAAGCAACCCCTACCCTGAACGGCCACTGTGAACGCAACACCCAGAGACAAAAGCCTGAGCGACTGCCTCCCACTTGCCCTCCTTTGATATCCAGAGGATCTCCCCTCTCGGACTGGAGATCAGGCCTGCCATTACCTTGGCCCCTACCTGAGCCAAGTTTGCTTTTTCAGACATCTGTCCCCACAGCCCTGGCAAACACAGCCTCTAGGCTGGGTCCTCTGGAGCCATACCACAGGACCATGCCTGCTCTCTCCTGGGAAACTCTGTCCATTCCTTTGGCCACACACCTCCAGAATATGAGAAACCTCAAGGCCCCCGAGGACATACCATTACCGGGAGACTCCCTGCACACACAGGGGCCTTCGGACACAAGCTGAGCTGCTACCTCCATGAAGGCATGCACACAGATGTCAACAGAGATAGAAGGTTGAGCCGGACAGGCCCTTAGGCCCTAATCTCAACTCTTGCTTTGTTTTCCAGGTGTCACTCCTCAGAGGCTTTGGTTCGAAGAACAGGATATGGGGCTTTCCTGAGGCACTGAACAGAACTTCTCTCGTCTCCACATGGGAAGCTTCCTTGTTGGAGCCGTGTCAAACACCTCAGGTTGGAGAATCCTGCAGAGTCCCTGAGCCACCTCCACATTCCAAGGTCTCCCAGGCCACCAAGCCACAGTAGGACTCATCTTCAGGAGAGTCCATTTCAACTCTCCCCTCTGGGTAGCTCACCCACGAGCCCGCAGATTGAGCCTGCCTTGTCCTGACTAAAGAGTGGGAATATGAGGTGGCGTTCCCAGGCATCCATGCTTAGACACCTGCTCTCGAGTCTTTCCGTATGGGGCCTCCTGGAACCATCCAATAGCACTCGACTTTCGTGCAGAAGGAAACCTTGAGGTTTGGAGTAGTTCACAAATCCCATCGTAGGCAAACCTTCCTGGCCTCATGAGGCCCCCACACCATTCAGGAAGAGGCCATGCTGGACAAAAACTCTAGCCTGAGGCACGTCTCAGAGTTGAAATGACCTCAGTGCAGGAGATCTCGATTCAGCCTCTCAGAGTGGGCCTGCCGTGCCATCGGTCCCAAACCTCACGCTAGCTTGTGTTTTCAGACTTCCTTCCTCACACTCCTGGCAAACAAGCCCTCCGGACTAGGAACTCCAGAACCACAACCCAGCCCAGGGTCTGCCCAAGGGAAGAAAGACGTTTC
This sequence comes from Mustela nivalis, assembly GCF_964662115.1. Taxonomy (NCBI): domain Eukaryota; kingdom Metazoa; phylum Chordata; class Mammalia; order Carnivora; family Mustelidae; genus Mustela; species Mustela nivalis. The sequence goes on along the minus strand of NW_028136454.1, from coordinate 669,419 downwards.
CCTGTGGGGCTCTCTCCAGAAAACCCAGATGAGGATCAACCTGCTCGGGCCTCGACCGGTACCCGAACTGGATAGGCTGCTCTGGGCACTCATGCTCTGTCTGACACAGCCTGAAGCCAGACGTCCAGACAGACAAGGAGACAGCTGGCCGCACACCCAGCACTTCGGACACGCCATGGTCTTATGCCGTCACCTCTTCCTAACCTTGGTTTTCAGATATCTGAACCTAGACATAATATCAATTCTCCACACAGCTGGGTATCGCAAGCACAACACAGAACTCCTCCTTCCCCGTGGCTGTAAAGCTTGCTCTTGGCATGGAGTCACACCTTCAGGGTGGGAGAAACCTTCCTGGTCCCTGATGCCACGCCCAAACTTGAGTGCTGCTTGGGCACAAATTCACACTCTGACCCTCAGCATGAGCCCCATGTCAAAGAAAGGCCTGTCAGGGCCTGGGCCAAGAGCCCGCATATGGGGCTTGCCAAGCCCCTATGCACCCAATCCTCACCAGTGTTTGAGTTTTCCAGTCGCCCCGCCCGTACCTGGGGCTCTGCTCTGGAATCCCTTTCTTCCAGAGACACGTGAGCCAGACAACACTTTTCCACCCTTCCCACAAAATGACCCCAAACTCTTGGGAGCTGGGACAAATCCCCAGAGAGGGATACTCGTCCACAGTCCCTGAGGCCACCCCTCCAATCCACGGCTATCTCGGACACAACATCCAGAGACAAAAGCCTGAAGGAACGCCTCCCACTCGCCCTTGTTTCAGAGGCCCAGGAGCTCCCTCTCGGGCTGTACATCCGGCCTGCCATACCCTAGGCACCACTCATAAGCTGAGTTTGTGTTTTCAGACTTCTGTGCCCTCAGCCTGGACCCACACAACCGCCAGGCTAGGGCCTCTGGAGCCACAGGGAAAGATTGTGCCTGCCCTCTCCAAGGAAATTGTGCCCAATCCATTGACCACAACCCTACAGGTTAGGGAAAAGCTCCAAGGCCCCTGAGGCCATCAATAGTGTAGGCCACCCTGGACTAAGAGGGGCTCTCTGACACCAGCGGAGCAACTATCTCCACTTAGACTCTCAGACAGTGTCCCCAGAGACAGAAGGTTGAAATGGACAGGCCCCCAGGCCCTAATCTGAACCTTAGCTCTGGTTTCCATGTGTCCGTCCTCAGAGGTCTGTTTTCGTAGACCAGCACACGGGGCTTTTCTGAGGCACCAAACCAAACCTCTCTCGTCTCCACATGGGGAGCTTACTTACTGGGGATGTATCAAACCCTTCAGGTAGGAGAGTTCCGCAGGGCCACTGAACAACCAGCACATTCCAAGGTTTCCATGGACCCAAACGCACATTATGACGCATCCTCAGGAGAGGCCATTTCAACTCAGCCCCCTGGTTAGCGTGCCCCAGAGGCAGCAGATCAAACATATCTTGTGGCTAATGGCCAATGGGAATGCGAGGCATGCTGTACAGGGATCCATCCTTCGAACCGTGCTCTCCAGTCCTTCCGTATGGTATGTCCTGGAGCCATGCAACAGGACTCGAATGTCCCACAGAAGGAAACCTGGTGGTTTGGGGCAACCTCCAAACTCAGCGTGGGAAAACTTCCTTGGCCTCATGAGGCCCCCGCTTCATGAAGGTGCCATCATGGACACATACTCCAGCCTCAGCCAACGTCTGATCCTCAGCCTGACTTCAGATGCAGGAGATTTTGATTCAGCCTCTGCCTAGTGGGCCTGCTCTGCCCTTGGCTCCAATCCTCACTTTAGCTTGTGTTCCTAGACTTCCGTCCTCACACTCCTGGCCCACAAACCCTCCCTACTGGGAATTCTGGGGCCACAATGAAGCACTCCGCCTGCCTCCCAGGAGAAAAACTTTGTCTATGGTGCTGCCCAGAAACCCCAAATGAGGATCAAACTGCTTGGCCCTCGGCAACACCCCAATTGCATAGGCTACCTTAAACAGTGATGCTCTGTCGCAAATAGCCTGAGCCCAGACCTTCCAACAGACACCGACACAGCTGGCTGCACACCCAGCACATTGGACCCGCCACTGCCTTAGGCCACCATCCATTCCCAACCTGGGTTTTCAGTCATCAGAACCTAGACCTTATCTCCAATCCCTGCACAGGGGGGAACCTGATGCACAAGTCAGAACCCCTCCTTCCCCATGGCAAGAAACCTTGCTGCTGGCAGTGAGTCAAACCTTCAGTGTAGGAGAAAACGGCATGGCCCATGAGGCCACGCCCATGTGTGAGGGCCGCCTTGGGCACAAACACACATTGTGACCCTCAGCGTGAGTACCTTATTCAAGTAACGCCTCTCAGTGATTGGACCAAGAGCCCGCATATGTGGCTTGCCATGCCCATAGGCACGCAGGACTAACTAGATGGTGTGTATTCCAGTTGAGGGAACCCACTGCTGTGCTCTAGAGTCCCTCTCCTGGGGGGTCCCCTGTGGCAGAAAACAGTACTCTTCCCTTCCCACAGAATGAACCCAAACACTTGGGAGCTTGGACAATCCCCCGAGAGGAAGGCTCTTCCTCGGCCCCTGAAGCAACCCCTACCCTGAACGGCCACTGTGAACGCAACACCCAGAGACAAAAGCCTGAGCGACTGCCTCCCACTTGCCCTCCTTTGATATCCAGAGGATCTCCCCTCTCGGACTGGAGATCAGGCCTGCCATTACCTTGGCCCCTACCTGAGCCAAGTTTGCTTTTTCAGACATCTGTCCCCACAGCCCTGGCAAACACAGCCTCTAGGCTGGGTCCTCTGGAGCCATACCACAGGACCATGCCTGCTCTCTCCTGGGAAACTCTGTCCATTCCTTTGGCCACACACCTCCAGAATATGAGAAACCTCAAGGCCCCCGAGGACATACCATTACCGGGAGCCTCCCTGCACACACAGGGGCCTTCGGACACAAGCTGAGCTGCTACCTCCATGAAGGCATGCACACAGATGTCAACAGAGATAGAAGGTTGAGCCGGACAGGCCCTTAGGCCCTAATCTCAACTCTTGCTTTGTTTTCCAGGTGTCACTCCTCAGAGGCTTTGGTTCGAAGAACAGGATATGGGGCTTTCCTGAGGCACTGAACAGAACTTCTCTCGTCTCCACATGGGAAGCTTCCTTGTTGGAGCCGTGTCAAACACCTCAGGTTGGAGAATCCTGCAGAGTCCCTGAGCCACCTCCACATTCCAAGGTCTCCCAGGCCACCAAGCCACAGTAGGACTCATCTTCAGGAGAGTCCATTTCAACTCTCCCCTCTGGGTAGCTCACCCACGAGCCCGCAGATTGAGCCTGCCTTGTCCTGACTAAAGAGTGGGAATATGAGGTGGCGTTCCCAGGCATCCATGCTTAGACACCTGCTCTCGAGTCTTTCCGTATGGGGCCTCCTGGAACCATCCAATAGCACTCGACTTTCGTGCAGAAGGAAACCTTGAGGTTTGGAGTAGTTCACAAATCCCATCGTAGGCAAACCTTCCTGGCCTCATGAGGCCCCCACACCATTCAGGAAGAGGCCATGCTGGACAAAAACTCTAGCCTGAGGCACGTCTCAGAGTTGAAATGACCTCAGTGCAGGAGATCTCGATTCAGCCTCTCAGAGTGGGCCTGCCGTGCCATCGGTCCCAAACCTCACGCTAGCTTGTGTTTTCAGACTTCCTTCCTCACACTCCTGGCAAACAAGCCCTCCGGACTAGGAACTCCAGAACCACAACCCAGCCCAGGGTCTGCCCAAGGGAAGAAAGACGTTTCCCTGTGGGGCTCTCTCCAGAAAACCCAGATGAGGATCAACCTGCTCGGGCCTCGACCGGTACCCGAACTGGATAGGCTGCTCTGGGCACTCATGCTCTGTCTGACACAGCCTGAAGCCAGACGTCCAGACAGACAAGGAGACAGCTGGCCGCACACCCAGCACTTCGGACACGCCATGGTCTTATGCCGTCACCTCTTCCTAACCTTGGTTTTCAGATATCTGAACCTAGACATAATATCAATTCTCCACACAGCTGGGTATCGCAAGCACAACACAGAACTCCTCCTTCCCCGTGGCTGTAAAGCTTGCTCTTGGCATGGAGTCACACCTTCAGGGTGGGAGAAACCTTCCTGGTCCCTGATGCCACGCCCAAACTTGAGTGCTGCTTGGGCACAAATTCACACTCTGACCCTCAGCATGAGCCCCATGTCAAAGAAAGGCCTGTCAGGGCCTGGGCCAAGAGCCCGCATATGGGGCTTGCCAAGCCCCTATGCACCCAATCCTCACCAGTGTTTGAGTTTTCCAGTCGCCCCGCCCGTACCTGGGGCTCTGCTCTGGAATCCCTTTCTTGGAGAGACACGTGAGCCAGACAACACGACTCCACCCTTCCCACAAAATGACCCCAAACTCTTGGGAGCTGGGACAAATCCCCAGAGAGGGATACTCGTCCACAGTCCCTGAGGCCACCCCTCCAATCCACGGCTATCTCGGACACAACATCCAGAGACAAAAGCCTGAAGGAACGCCTCCCACTCGCCCTTGTTTCAGAGGCCCAGGAGCTCCCTCTCGGGCTGTACATCCGGCCTGCCATACCCTAGGCACCACTCATAAGCTGAGTTTGTGTTTTCAGACTTCTGTGCCCTCAGCCTGGACCCACACAACCGCCAGGCTAGGGCCTCTGGAGCCACAGCAAAAGATTGTGCCTGCCCTCTCCAAGGAAATTGTGCCCAATCCACTGACCACAACCCTACAGGTTAGGGAAAAGCTCCAAGGCCCCTGAGGCCATCAATAGTGTAGGCCACCCTGGACTAAGAGGGGCTCTCTGACACCAGCGGAGCAACTATCTCCACTTAGACTCTCAGACAGTGTCCCCAGAGACAGAAGGTTGAAATGGACAGGCCCCCAGGCCCTAATCTGAACCTTAGCTTTGGTTTCCATGTGTCCGTCCTCAGAGGTCTGTTTTCGTAGACCAGCACACGGGGCTTTTCTGAGGCTCCAAACCAAACCTCTCTCGTCTCCACATGGGGAGCTTACTTACTGGGGATGTATCAAACCCTTGAGGTAGGAGAGTTCCGCAGGGCCACTGAACAACCAGCACATTCCAAGGTTTCCATGGACCCAAACGCACATTATGACGCATCCTCAGGAGAGGCCATTTCAACTCAGCCCCCTGGTTAGCGTGCCCCAGAGGCAGCAGATCAAACATATCTTGTGGCTAATGGCCAATGGGAATGCGAGGCATGCTGTACAGGGATCCATCCTTCGAACCGTGCTCTCCAGTCCTTCCGTATGGTATGTCCTGGAGCCATGCAACAGGACTCGAATGTCCCACAGAAAGAAACCTGGTGGTTTGGGGCAACCTCCAAACTCAGCGTGGGAAAAATTCCTTGGCCTTATGAGGCCTCCGCTTCATGAAGGTGCCATCATGGACACATACTCCAGCCTCAGCCAACGTCTGATCCTCAGCCTGACTTCAGATGCAGGAGATTTTGATTCAGCCTCTGCCTAGTGGGCCTGCTCTGCCCTTGGCTCCAATCCTCACTTTAGCTTGTGTTCCTAGACTTCCGTCCTCACACTCCTGGCCCACAAACCCTCCCTACTGGGAATTCTGGGGCCACAATGAAGCACTCCGCCTGCCTCCCAAGAGAAAAACTTTGTCTATGGGGCTGCCCAGAAACCCCAAATGAGGATCAAACTGCTTGGCCCTCGGCAACACCCCAATTGCATAGGCTACCTTAAACACTGATGCTCTGTCGCAAATAGCCTGAGCCCAGACCTTCCAACAGACACCGACACAGCTGGCTGCACACCCAGCACATTGGACCCGCCACTGCCTTAGGCCACCATCCATTCCCAACCTGGGTTTTCAGTCATCAGAACCTAGACCTTATCTCCAATCCCTGCACAGGGGGGAACCTGATGCACAAGTCAGAACCCCTCCTTCCCCATGGCAAGAAACCTTGCTGCTGGCAGTGAGTCAAACCTTCAGTGTAGGAGAAAACGGCATGGCCCATGAGGCCACGCCCATGTGTGAGGGCCGCCTTGGGCACAAACACACATTGTGACCCTAGCGTGAGTACCTTATTCAAGTAACGCCTCTCAGTGATTGGACCAAGAGCCCGCATATGTGGCTTGCCATGCCCATAGGCACGAAGGACTAACTAGATGGTGTGTATTCCAGTTGAGGGAACCCACTGCTGTGCTCTAGAGTCCCTCTCCTGGGGGGTCCCCTGTGGCAGAAAACAGTACTCTTCCCTTCCCACAGAATGAACCCAAACACTTGGGAGCTTGGACAATCCCCCGAGAGGAAGGCTCTTCCTCGGCCCCTGAAGCAACCCCTACCCTGAACGGCCACTGTGAACGCAACACCCAGAGACAAAAGCCTGAGCGACTGCCTCCCACTTGCCCTCCTTGGATATCCAGAGGATCTCCCCTCTCGGACTGGAGATCAGGCCTGCCATTACCTTGGCCCCTACCTGAGCCAAGTTTGCTTTTTCAGACATCTGTCCCCACAGCCCTGGCAAACACAGCCTCTAGGCTGGGTCCTCTGGAGCCATACCACAGGACCATGCCTGCTCTCTCCTGGGAAACTCTGTCCATTCCTTTGGCCACACACCTCCAGAATATGAGAAACCTCAAGGCCCCCGAGGACATACCATTACCGGGAGCCTCCCTGCACACACAGGGGCCTTCGGACACAAGCTGAGCTGCTACCTCCATGAAGGCATGCACACAGATGTCAACAGAGATAGAAGGTTGAGCCGGACAGGCCCTTAGGCCCTAATCTCAACTCTTGCTTTGTTTTCCAGGTGTCACTCCTCAGAGGCTTTGGTTCGAAGAACAGGATATGGGGCTTTCCTGAGGCACTGAACAGAACTTCTCTCGTCTCCACATGGGAAGCTTCCTTGTTGGAGCCGTGTCAAACACCTCAGGTTGGAGAATCCTGCAGAGTCCCTGAGCCACCTCCACATTCCAAGGTCTCCCAGGCCACCAAGCCACAGTAGGACTCATCTTCAGGAGAGTCCATTTCAACTCTCCCCTCTGGGTAGCTCACCCAGGAGCCCGCAGATTGAGCCTGCCTTGTCCTGACTAAAGAGTGGGAATATGAGGTGGCGTTCCCAGGCATCCATGCTTAGACACCTGCTCTCGAGTCTTTCCGTATGGGGCCTCCTGGAACCATCCAATAGCACTCAACTTTCGTGCAGAAGGAAACCTTGAGGTTTGGAGTAGTTCACAAATCCCATCGTAGGCAAACCTTCCTGGCCTCATGAGGCCCCCACACCATTCAGGAAGAGGCCATGCTGGACAAAAACTCTAGCCTGAGGCACGTCTCAGAGTTGAAATGACCTCAGTGCAGGAGATCTCGATTCAGCCTCTCAGAGTGGGCCTGCCGTGCCATCGGTCCCAAACCTCACGCTAGCTTGTGTTTTCAGACTTCCTTCCTCACACTCCTGGCAAACAAGCCCTCCGGACTAGGAACTCCAGAACCACAACCCAGCCCAGGGTCTGCCCAAGGGAAGAAAATCGTTTCCCTGTGGGGCTCTCTCCAGAAAACCCAGATGAGGATCAACCTGCTCGGGCCTCGACCGGTACCCGAACTGGATAGGCTGCTCTGGGCACTCATGCTCTGTCTGACACAGCCTGAAGCCAGACGTCCAGACAGACAAGGAGACAGCTGGCCGCACACCCAGCACTTCGGACACGCCATGGTCTTATGCCGTCACCTCTTCCTAACCTTGGTTTTCAGATATCTGAACCTAGACATAATATCAATTCTCCACACAGCTGGGTATCGCAAGCACAACACAGAACTCCTCCTTCCCCGTGGCTGTAAAGCTTGCTCTTGGCATGGAGTCACACCTTCAGGGTGGGAGAAACCTTCCTGGTCCCTGATGCCACGCCCAAACTTGAGTGCTGCTTGGGCACAAATTCACACTCTGACCCTCAGCATGAGCCCCATGTCAAAGAAAGGCCTGTCAGGGCCTGGGCCAAGAGCCCGCATATGGGGCTTGCCAAGCCCCTATGCACCCAATCCTCACCAGTGTTTGAGTTTTCCAGTCGCCCCGCCCGTACCTGGGGCTCTGCTCTGGAATCCCTTTCTTGGAGAGACACGTGAGCCAGACAACACTTTTCCACCCTTCCCACAAAATGACCCCAAACTCTTGGGAGCTGGGACAAATCCCCAGAGAGGGATACTCGTCCACAGTCCCTGAGGCCACCCCTCCAATCCACGGCTATCTCGGACACAACATCCAGAGACAAAAGCCTGAAGGAACGCCTCCCACTCGCCCTTGTTTCAGAGACCCAGGAGCTCCCTCTCGGGCTGTACATCCGGCCTGCCATACCCTAGGCACCACTCATAAGCTGAGTTTGTGTTTTCAGACTTCTGTGCCCTCAGCCTGGGCCCACACAACCGCCAGGCTAGGGCCTCTGGAGCCACAGCGAAAGATTGTGCCTGCCCTCTCCAAGGAAATTGTGCCCAATCCATTGACCACAACCCTACAGGTTAGGGAAAAGCTCCAAGGCCCCTGAGGCCATCAATAGTGTAGGCCACCCTGGACTAAGAGGGGCTCTCTGACACCAGCGGAGCAACTATCTCCACTTAGACTCTCAGACAGTGTCCCCAGAGACAGAAGGTTGAAATGGACAGGCCCCCAGGCCCTAATCTGAACCTTAGCTCTGGTTTCCATGTGTCCGTCCTCAGAGGTCTGTTTTCGTAGACCAGCACACGGGGCTTTTCTGAGGCACCAAACCAAACCTCTCTCGTCTCCACATGGGGAGCTTACTTACTGGGGATGTATCAAACCCTTCAGGTAGGAGAGTTCCGCAGGGCCACTGAACAACCAGCACATTCCAAGGTTTCCATGGACCCAAACGCACATTATGACGCATCCTCAGGAGAGGCCATTTCAACTCAGCCCCCTGGTTAGCGTGCCCCAGAGGCAGCAGATCAAACATATCTTGTGGCTAATGGCCAATGGGAATGCGAGGCATGCTGTACAGGGATCCATCCTTCGAACCGTGCTCTCCAGTCCTTCCGTATGGTATGTCCTGGAGCCATGCAACAGGACTCGAATGTCCCACAGAAGGAAACCTGGTGGTTTGGGGCAACCTCCAAACTCAGCGTGGGAAAACTTCCTTGGCCTCATGAGGCCCCCGCTTCATGAAGGTGCCATCATGGACACATACTCCAGCCTCAGCCAACGTCTGATCCTCAGCCTGACTTCAGATGCAGGAGATTTTGATTCAGCCTCTGCCTAGTGGGCCTGCTCTGCCCTTGGCTCCAATCCTCACTTTAGCTTGTGTTCCTAGACTTCCGTCCTCACACTCCTGGCCCACAAACCCTCCCTACTGGGAATTCTGGGGCCACAATGAAGCACTCCGCCTGCCTCCCAGGAGAAAAACTTTGTCTATGGTGCTGCCCAGAAACCCCAAATGAGGATCAAACTGCTTGGCCCTCGGCAACACCCCAATTGCATAGGCTACCTTAAACAGTGATGCTCTGTCGCAAATAGCCTGAGCCCAGACCTTCCAACAGACACCGACACAGCTGGCTGCACACCCAGCACATTGGACCCGCCACTGCCTTAGGCCACCATCCATTCCCAACCTGGGTTTTCAGTCATCAGAACCTAGACCTTATCTCCAATCCCTGCACAGGGGGGAACCTGATGCACAAGTCAGAACCCCTCCTTCCCCATGGCAAGAAACCTTGCTGCTGGCAGTGAGTCAAACCTTCAGTGTAGGAGAAAACGGCATGGCCCATGAGGCCACGCCCATGTGTGAGGGCCGCCTTGGGCACAAACACACATTGTGACCCTCAGCGTGAGTACCTTATTCAAGTAACGCCTCTCAGTGATTGGACCAAGAGCCCGCATATGTGGCTTGCCATGCCCATAGGCACGCAGGACTAACTAGATGGTGTGTATTCCAGTTGAGGGAACCCACTGCTGTGCTCTAGAGTCCCTCTCCTGGGGGGTCCCCTGTGGCAGAAAACAGTACTCTTCCCTTCCCACAGAATGAACCCAAACACTTGGGAGCTTGGACAATCCCCCGAGAGGAAGGCTCTTCCTCGGCCCCTGAAGCAACCCCTACCCTGAACGGCCACTGTGAACGCAACACCCAGAGACAAAAGCCTGAGCGACTGCCTCCCACTTGCCCTCCTTTGATATCCAGAGGATCTCCCCTCTCGGACTGGAGATCAGGCCTGCCATTACCTTGGCCCCTACCTGAGCCAAGTTTGCTTTTTCAGACATCTGTCCCCACAGCCCTGGCAAACACAGCCTCTAGGCTGGGTCCTCTGGAGCCATACCACAGGACCATGCCTGCTCTCTCCTGGGAAACTCTGTCCATTCCTTTGGCCACACACCTCCAGAATATGAGAAACCTCAAGGCCCCCGAGGACATACCATTACCGGGAGCCTCCCTGCACACACAGGGGCCTTCGGACACAAGCTGAGCTGCTACCTCCATGAAGGCATGCACACAGATGTCAACAGAGATAGAAGGTTGAGCCCGACAGGCCCTTAGGCCCTAATCTCAACTCTTGCTTTGTTTTCCAGGTGTCACTCCTCAGAGGCTTTGGTTCGAAGAACAGGATATGGGGCTTTCCTGAGGCACTGAACAGAACTTCTCTCGTCTCCACATGGGAAGCTTCCTTGTTGGAGCCGTGTCAAACACCTCAGGTTGGAGAATCCTGCAGAGTCCCTGAGCCACCTCCACATTCCAAGGTCTCCCAGGCCACCAAGCCACAGTAGGACTCATCTTCAGGAGAGTCCATTTCAACTCTCCCCTCTGGGTAGCTAACCCAGGAGCCCGCAGATTGAGCCTGCCTTGTCCTGACTAAAGAGTGGGAATATGAGGTGGCGTTCCCAGGCATCCATGCTTAGACACCTGCTCTCGAGTCTTTCCGTATGGGGCCTCCTGGAACCATCCAATAGCACTCGACTTTCGTGCAGAAGGAAACCTTGAGGTTTGGAGTAGTTCACAAATCCCATCGTAGGCAAACCTTCCTGGCCTCATGAGGCCCCCACACCATTCAGGAAGAGGCCATGCTGGACAAAAACTCTAGCCTGAGGCACGTCTCAGAGTTGAAATGACCTCAGTGCAGGAGATCTCGATTAAGCCTCTCAGAGTGGGCCTGCCGTGCCATCGGTCCCAAACCTCACGCTAGCTTGTGTTTTCAGACTTCCTTCCTCACACTCCTGGCAAACAAGCCCTCCGGACTAGGAACTCCAGAACCACAACCCAGCCCAGGGTCTGCCCAAGGGAAGAAAGACGTTTCCCTGTGGGGCTCTCTCCAGAAAACCCAGATGAGGATCAACCTGCTCGGGCCTCGACCGGTACCCGAACTGGATAGGCTGCTCTGGGCACTCATGCTCTGTCTGACACAGCCTGAAGCCAGACGTCCAGACAGACAAGGAGACAGCTGGCCGCACACCCAGCACTTCGGACACGCCATGGTCTTATGCCGTCACCTCTTCCTAACCTTGGTTTTCAGATATCTGAACCTAGACATAATATCAATTCTCCACACAGCTGGGTATCGCAAGCACAACACAGAACTCCTCCTTCCCCGTGGCTGTAAAGCTTGCTCTTGGCATGGAGTCACACCTTCAGGGTGGGAGAAACCTTCCTGGTCCCTGATGCCACGCCCAAACTTGAGTGCTGCTTGGGCACAAATTCACACTCTGACCCTCAGCATGAGCCCCATGTCAAAGAAAGGCCTGTCAGGGCCTGGGCCAAGAGCCCGCATATGGGGCTTGCCAAGCCCCTATGCACCCAATCCTCACCAGTGTTTGAGTTTTCCAGTCGCCCCGCCCGTACCTGGGGCTCTGCTCTGGAATCCCTTTCTTCCAGAGACACGTGAGCCAGACAACACTTTTCCACCCTTCCCACAAAATGACCCCAAACTCTTGGGAGCTGGGACAAATCCCCAGAGAGGGATACTCGTCCACAGTCCCTGAGGCCACCCCTCCAATCCACGGCTATCTCGGACACAACATCCAGAGACAAAAGCCTGAAGGAACGCCTCCCACTCGCCCTTGTTTCAGAGGCCCAGGAGCTCCCTCTCGGGCTGTACATCCGGCCTGCCATACCCTAGGCACCACTCATAAGCTGAGTTTGTGTTTTCAGACTTCTGTGCCCTCAGCCTGGACCCACACAACCGCCCGGCTAGGGCCTCTGGAGCCACAGCGAAAGATTGTGCCTGCCCTCTCCAAGGAAATTGTGCCCAATCCATTGACCACAACCCTACAGGTTAGGGAAAAGCTCCAAGGCCCCTGAGGCCATCAATAGTGTAGGCCACCCTGGACTAAGAGGGGCTCTCTGACACCAGCGGAGCAACTATCTCCACTTAGACTCTCAGACAGTGTCCCCAGAGACAGAAGGTTGAAATGGACAGGCCCCCAGGCCCTAATCTGAACCTTAGCTTTGGTTTCCATGTGTCCGTCCTCAGAGGTCTGTTTTCGTAGACCAGCACACGGGGCTTTTCTGAGGCTCCAAACCAAACCTCTCTCGTCTTCACATGGGGAGCTTACTTACTGGGGATGTATCAAACCCTTCAGGTAGGAGAGTTCCGCAGGGCCACTGAACAACCAGCACATTCCAAGGTTTCCATGGACCCAAACGCACATTATGACGCATCCTCAGGAGAGGCCATTTCAACTCATCCCCCTGGTTAGCGTGCCCCAGAGGCAGCAGATCAAACATATCTTGTGGCTAATGGCCAATGGGAATGCGAGGCATGCTGTTCAGGGATCCATCCTTCGAACCGTGCTCTCCAGTCCTTCCGTATGGTATGTCCTGGAGCCATGCAACAGGACTCGAATGTCCCACAGAAGGAAACCTGGTGGTTTGGGGCAACCTCCAAACTCAGCGTGGGAAAACTTCCTTGGCCTCATGAGGCCCCCGCTTCATGAAGGTGCCATCATGGACACATACTCCAGCCTCAGCCAACGTCTGATCCTCAGCCTGACTTCAGATGCAGGAGATTTTGATTCAGCCTCTGCCTAGTGGGCCTGCTCTGCCCTTGGCTCCAATCCTCACTTTAGCTTGTGTTCCTAGACTTCCGTCCTCACACTCCTGGCCCACAAACCCTCCCTACTGGGAATTCTGGGGCCACAATGAAGCACTCCGCCTGCCTCCCAGGAGAAAAACTTTGTCTATGGTGCTGCCCAGAAACCCCAAATGAGGATCAAACTGCTTGGCCCTCGGCAACACCCCAATTGCATAGGCTACCTTAAACAGTGATGCTCTGTCGCAAATAGCCTGAGCCCAGACCTTCCAACAGACACCGACACAGCTGGCTGCACACCCAGCACATTGGACCCGCCACTGCCTTAGGCCACCATCCATTCCCAACCTGGGTTTTCAGTCATCAGAACCTAGACCTTATCTCCAATCCCTGCACAGGGGGGAACCTGATGCACAAGTCAGAACCCCTCCTTCCCCATGGCAAGAAACCTTGCTGCTGGCAGTGAGTCAAACCTTCAGTGTAGGAGAAAACGGCATGGCCCATGAGGCCACGCCCATGTGTGAGGGCCGCCTTGGGCACAAACACACATTGTGACCCTCAGCGTGAGTACCTTATTCAAGTAACGACTCTCAGTGATTGGACCAAGAGCCCGCATATGTGGCTTGCCATGCCCATATGCACGCAGGACTAACTAGATGGTGTGTATTCCAGTTGAGGGAACCCACTGCTGTGCTCTAGAGTCCCTCTCCTGGGGGATCCCCTGTGGCAGAAAACAGTACTCTTCACTTCCCACAGAATGAACCCAAACACTTGGGAGCTTGGACAATCCCCCGAGAGGAAGGCTCTTCCTCGGCCCCTGAAGCAACCCCTACCCTGAACGGCCACTGTGAACGCAACACCCAGAGACAAAAGCCTGAGCGACTGCCTCCCACTTGCCCTCCTTTGATATCCAGAGGATCTCCCCTCTCGGACTGGAGATCAGGCCTGCCATTACCTTGGCCCCTACCTGAGCCAAGTTTGCTTTTTCAGACATCTGTCCCCACAGCCCTGGCAAACACAGCCTCTAGGCTGGGTCCTCTGGAGCCATACCACAGGACCATGCCTGCTCTCTCCTGGGAAACTCTGTCCATTCCTTTGGCCACACACCTCCAGAATATGAGAAACCTCAAGGCCCCCGAGGACATACCATTACCGGGAGCCTCCCTGCACACACAGGGGCCTTCGGACACAAGCTGAGCTGCTACCTCCATGAAGGCATGCACACAGATGTCAACAGAGATAGAAGGTTGAGCCCGACAGGCCCTTAGGCCCTAATCTCAACTCTTGCTTTGTTTTCCAGGTGTCACTCCTCAGAGGCTTTGGTTCGAAGAACAGGATATGGGGCTTTCCTGAGGCACTGAACAGAACTTCTCTCGTCTCCACCTGGGAAGCTTCCTTGTTGGAGCCGTGTCAAACACCTCAGGTTGGAGAATCCTGCAGAGTCCCTGAGCCACCTCCACATTCCAAGGTCTCCCAGGCCACCAAGCCACAGTAGGACTCATCTTCAGGAGAGTCCATTTCAACTCTCCTCTCTGGGTAGCTAACCCAGGAGCCCGCAGATTGAGCCTGCCTTGTCCTGACTAAAGAGTGGGAATATGAGGTGGCGTTCCCAGGCATCCATGCTTAGACACCTGCTCTCGAGTCTTTCCGTATGGGGCCTCCTGGAACCATCCAATAGCACTCGACTTTCGTGCAGAAGGAAACCTTGAGGTTTGGAGTAGTTCACAAATCCCATCGTAGGCAAACCTTCCTGGCCTCATGAGGCCCCCACACCATTCAGGAAGAGGCCATGCTGGACAAAAACTCTAGCCTGAGGCACGTCTCAGAGTTGAAATGACCTCAGTGCAGGAGATCTCGATTCAGACTCTCAGAGTGGGCCTGCCGTGCCATCGGTCCCAAACCTCACGCTAGCTTGTGTTTTCAGACTTCCTTCCTCACACTCCTGGCAAACAAGCCCTCCGGACTAGGAACTCCAGAACCTCAACCCAGCCCAGGGTCTGCCCAAGGGAAGAAAAACGTTTCCCTGTGGGGCTCTCTCCAGAAAACCCAGATGAGGATCAACCTGCTCGGGCCTCGACCGGTACCCGAACTGGATAGGCTGCTCTGGGCACTCATGCTCTGTCTGACACAGCCTGAAGCCAGACGTCCAGACAGACAAGGAGACAGCTGGCCGCACACCCAGCACTTCGGACACGCCATGGTCTTATGCCGTCACCTCTTCCTAACCTTGGTTTTCAGATATCTGAACCTAGACATAATATCAATTCTCCACACAGCTGGGTATCGCAAGCACAACACAGAACTCCTCCTTCCCCGTGGCTGTAAAGCTTGCTCTTGGCATGGAGTCACACCTTCAGGGTGGGAGAAACCTTCCTGGTCCCTGATGCCACGCCCAAACTTGAGTGCTGCTTGGGCACAAATTCACACTCTGACCCTCAGCATGAGCCCCATGTCAAAGAAAGGCCTGTCAGGGCCTGGGCCAAGAGCCCGCATATGGGGCTTGCCAAGCCCCTATGCACCCAATCCTCACCAGTGTTTGAGTTTTCCAGTCGCCCCGCCCGTACCTGGGGCTCTGCTCTGGAATCCCTTTCTTCCAGAGACACGTGAGCCAGACAACACTTTTCCACCCTTCCCACAAAATGACCCCAAACTCTTGGGAGCTGGGACAAATCCCCAGAGAGGGATACTCGTCCACAGTCCCTGAGGCCACCCCTCCAATCCACGGCTATCTCGGACACAACATCCAGAGACAAAAGCCTGAAGGAACGCCTCCCACTCGCCCTTGTTTCAGAGGCCCAGGAGCTCCCTCTCGGGCTGTACATCCGGCCTGCCATACCCTAGGCACCACTCATAAGCTGAGTTTGTGTTTTCAGACTTCTGTGCCCTCAGCCTGGACCCACACAACCGCCAGGCTAGGGCCTCTGGAGCCACAGCGAAAGATTGTGCCTGCCCTCTCCAAGGAAATTGTGCCCAATCCATTGACCACAACCCTACAGGTTAGGGAAAAGCTCCAAGGCCCCTGAGGCCATCAATAGTGTAGGCCACCCTGGACTAAGAGGGGCTCTCTGACACCAGCGGAGCAACTATCTCCACTTAGACTCTCAGACAGTGTCCCCAGAGACAGAAGGTTGAAATGGACAGGCCCCCAGGCCCTAATCTGAACCTTAGCTTTGGTTTCCATGTGTCCGTCCTCAGAGGTCTGTTTTCGTAGACCAGCACACGGGGCTTTTCTGAGGCTCCAAACCAAACCTCTCTCGTCTCCACATGGGGAGCTTACTTACTGGGGATGTATCAAACCCTTCAGGTAGGAGAGTTCCGCAGGGCCACTGAACAACCAGCACATTCCAAGGTTTCCATGGACCCAAACGCACATTATGACGCATCCTCAGGAGAGGCCATTTCAACTCAGCCCCCTGGTTAGCGTGCCCCAGAGGCAGCAGATCAAACATATCTTGTGGCTAATGGCCAATGGGAATGCGAGGCATGCTGTACAGGGATCCATCCTTCGAACCGTGCTCTCCAGTCCTTCCGTATGGTATGTCCTGGAGCCATGCAACAGGACTCGAATGTCCCACAGAAGGAAACCTGGTGGTTTGGGGCAACCTCCAAACTCAGCGTGGGAAAACTTCCTTGGCCTCATGAGGCCCCCGCTTCATGAAGGTGCCATCATGGACACATACTCCAGCCTCAGCCAACGTCTGATCCTCAGCCTGACTTCAGATGCAGGAGATTTTGATTCAGCCTCTGCCTAGTGGGCCTGCTCTGCCCTTGGCTCCAATCCTCACTTTAGCTTGTGTTCCTAGACTTCCGTCCTCACACTCCTGGCCCACAAACCCTCCCTACTGGGAATTCTGGGGCCACAATGAAGCACTCTGCCTGCCTCCCAGGAGAAAAACTTTGTCTATGGTGCTGCCCAGAAACCCCAAATGAGGATCAAACTGCTTGGCCCTCGGCAACACCCCAATTGCATAGGCTACCTTAAACACTGATGCTCTGTCGCAAATAGCCTGAGCCCAGACCTTCCAACAGACACCGACACAGCTGGCTGCACACCCAGCACATTGGACCCGCCACTGCCTTAGGCCACCATCCATTCCCAACCTGGGTTTTCAGTCATCAGAACCTAGACCTTATCTCCAATCCCTGCACAGGGCGGAACCTGATGCACAAGTCAGAACCCCTCCTTCCCCATGGCAAGAAACCTTGCTGCTGGCAGTGAGTCAAACCTTCAGTGTAGGAGAAAACGGCATGGCCCATGAGGCCACGCCCATGTGTGAGGGCCGCCTTGGGCACAAACACACATTGTGACCCTCAGCGTGAGTACCTTATTCAAGTAACGCCTCTCAGTGATTGGACCAAGAGCCCGCATATGTGGCTTGCCATGCCCATATGCACGCAGGACTAACTAGATGGTGTGTATTCCAGTTGAGGGAACCCACTGCTGTGCTCTAGAGTCCCTCTCCTGGGGGGTCCCCTGTGGCAGAAAACAGTACTCTTCCCTTCCCACAGAATGAACCCAAACACTTGGGAGCTTGGACAATCCCCCGAGAGGAAGGCTCTTCCTCGGCCCCTGAAGCAACCCCTACCCTGAACGGCCACTGTGAACGCAACACCCAGAGACAAAAGCCTGAGCGACTGCCTCCCACTTGCCCTCCTTTGATATCCAGAGGATCTCCCCTCTCGGACTGGAGATCAGGCCTGCCATTACCTTGGCCCCTACCTGAGCCAAGTTTGCTTTTTCAGACATCTGTCCCCACAGCCCTGGCAAACACAGCCTCTAGGCTGGGTCCTCTGGAGCCATACCACAGGACCATGCCTGCTCTCTCCTGGGAAACTCTGTCCATTCCTTTGGCCACACACCTCCAGAATATGAGAAACCTCAAGGCCCCCGAGGACATACCATTACCGGGAGCCTCCCTGCACACACAGGGGCCTTCGGACACAAGCTGAGCTGCTACCTCCATGAAGGCATGCACACAGATGTCAACAGAGATAGAAGGTTGAGCCCGACAGGCCCTTAGGCCCTAATCTCAACTCTTGCTTTGTTTTCCAGGTGTCACTCCTCAGAGGCTTTGGTTCGAAGAACAGGATATGGGGCTTTCCTGAGGCACTGAACAGAACTTCTCTCGTCTCCACATGGGAAGCTTCCTTGTTGGAGCCGTGTCAAACACCTCAGGTTGGAGAATCCTGCAGAGTCCCTGAGCCACCTCCACATTCCAAGGTCTCCCAGGCCACCAAGCCACAGTAGGACTCATCTTCAGGAGAGTCCATTTCAACTCTCCCCTCTGGGTAGCTAACCCAGGAGCCCGCAGATTGAGCCTGCCTTGTCCTGACTAAAGAGTGGGAATATGAGGTGGCGTTCCCAGGCATCCATGCTTAGACACCTGCTCTCGAGTCTTTCCGTATGGGGCCTCCTGGAACCATCCAATAGCACTCGACTTTCGTGCAGAAGGAAACCTTGAGGTTTGGAGTAGTTCACAAATCCCATCGTAGGCAAACCTTCCTGGCCTCATGAGGCCCCCACACCATTCAGGAAGAGGCCATGCTGGACAAAAACTCTAGCCTGAGGCACGTCTCAGAGTTGAAATGACCTCAGTGCAGGAGATCTCGATTCAGACTCTCAGAGTGGGCCTGCCGTGCCATCGGTCCCAAACCTCACGCTAGCTTGTGTTTTCAGACTTCCTTCCTCACACTCCTGGCAAACAAGCCCTCCGGACTAGGAACTCCAGAACCACAACCCAGCCCAGGGTCTGCCCAAGGGAAGAAAGACGTTTCCCTGTGGGGCTCTCTCCAGAAAACCCAGATGAGGATCAACCTGCTCGGGCCTCGACCGGTACCCGAACTGGATAGGCTGCTCTGGGCACTCATGCTCTGTCTGACACAGCCTGAAGCCAGACGTCCAGACAGACAAGGAGACAGCTGGCCGCACACCCAGCACTTCGGACACGCCATGGTCTTATGCCGTCACCTCTTCCTAACCTTGGTTTTCAGATATCTGAACCTAGACATAATATCAATTCTCCACACAGCTGGGTATCGCAAGCACAACACAGAACTCCTCCTTCCCCGTGGCTGTAAAGCTTGCTCTTGGCATGGAGTCACACCTTCAGGGTGGGAGAAACCTTCCTGGTCCCTGATGCCACGCCCAAACTTGAGTGCTGCTTGGGCACAAATTCACACTCTGACCCTCAGCATGAGCCCCATGTCAAAGAAAGGCCTGTCAGGGCCTGGGCCAAGAGCCCGCATATGGGGCTTGCCAAGCCCCTATGCACCCAATCCTCACCAGTGTTTGAGTTTTCCAGTCGCCCCGCCCATACCTGGGGCTCTGCTCTGGAATCCCTTTCTTCCAGAGACACGTGAGCCAGACAACACTTTTCCACCCTTCCCACAAAATGACCCCAAACTCTTGGGAGCTGGGACAAATCCCCAGAGAGGGATACTCGTCCACAGTCCCTGAGGCCACCCCTCCAATCCACGGCTATCTCGGACACAACATCCAGAGACAAAAGCCTGAAGGAACGCCTCCCACTCGCCCTTGTTTCAGAGGCCCAGGAGCTCCCTCTCGGGCTGTACATCCGGCCTGCCATACCCTAGGCGCCACTCATAAGCTGAGTTTGTGTTTTCAGACTTCTGTGCCCTCAGCCTGGACCCACACAACCGCCAGGCTAGGGCCTCTG
Source organism: Mustela nivalis (assembly GCF_964662115.1). Taxonomy (NCBI): domain Eukaryota; kingdom Metazoa; phylum Chordata; class Mammalia; order Carnivora; family Mustelidae; genus Mustela; species Mustela nivalis. The sequence continues at coordinate 649,753 of NW_028136454.1, read as the reverse complement.
GAGCCACAGCGAAAGATTGTGCCTGCCCTCTCCAAGGAAATTGTGCCCAATCCATTGACCACAACCCTACAGGTTAGGGAAAAGCTCCAAGGCCCCTGAGGCCATCAATAGTGTAGGCCACCCTGGACTAAGAGGGGCTCTCTGACACCAGCGGAGCAACTATCTCCACTTAGACTCTCAGACAGTGTCCCCAGAGACAGAAGGTTGAAATGGACAGGCCCCCAGGCCCTAATCTGAACCTTAGCTTTGGTTTCCATGTGTCCGTCCTCAGAGGTCTGTTTTCGTAGACCAGCACACGGGGCTTTTCTGAGGCTCCAAACCAAACCTCTCTCGTCTCCACATGGGGAGCTTACTTACTGGGGATGTATCAAACCCTTCAGGTAGGAGAGTTCCGCAGGGCCACTGAACAACCAGCACATTCCAAGGTTTCCATGGACCCAAACGCACATTATGACGCATCCTCAGGAGAGGCCATTTCAACTCAGCCCCCTGGTTAGCGTGCCCCAGAGGCAGCAGATCAAACATATCTTGTGGCTAATGGCCAATGGGAATGCGAAGCATGCTGTACAGGGATCCATCCTTCGAACCGTGCTCTCCAGTCCTTCCGTATGGTATGTCCTGGAGCCATGCAACAGGACGCGAATGTCCCACAGAAGGAAACCTGGTGGTTTGGGGCAACCTCCAAACTCAGCGTGGGAAAACTTCCTTGGCCTCATGAGGCCCCCGCTTCATGAAGGTGCCATCATGGACACATACTCCAGCCTCAGCCAACGTCTGATCCTCAGCCGGACTTCAGATGCAGGAGATTTTGATTCAGCCTCTGCCTAGTGGGCCTGCTCTGCCCTTGGCTCCAATCCTCACTTTAGCTTGTGTTCCTCGACTTCCGTCCTCACACTCCTGGCCCACAAACCCTCCCTACTGGGAATTTTGGGGCCACAATGAAGCACTCCGCCTGCCTCCCAGGAGAAAAACTTTGTCTATGGTGCTGCCCAGAAACCCCAAATGAGTATCAAACTGCTTGGCCCTCGGCAACACCCCAATTGCATAGGCTACCTTAAACACTGATGCTCTGTCGCAAATAGCCTGAGCCCAGACCTTCCAACAGACACCGACACAGCTGGCTGCACACCCAGCACATTGGACCCGCCACTGCCTTAGGCCACCATCCATTCCCAACCTGGGTTTTCAGTCATCAGAACCTAGACCTTATCTCCAATCCCTGCACATGGGGGAACCTGATGCACAAGCCAGAACCCCTCCTTCCCCATGGCAAGAAACCTTGCTGCTGGCAGTGAGTCAAACCTTCAGTGTAGGAGAAAACGGCATGGCCCATGAGGCCACGCCCATGTGTGAGGGCCGCCTTGGGCACAAACACACATTGTGACCCTCAGCGTGAGTACCTTATTCAAGTAACGACTCTCAGTGATTGGACCAAGAGCCCGCATATGTGGCTTGCCATGCCCATATGCACGCAGGACTAACTAGATGGTGTGTATTCCAGTTGAGGGAACCCACTGCTGTGCTCTAGAGTCCCTCTCCTGGGGGGTCCCCTGTGGCAGAAAACAGTACTCTTCACTTCCCACAGAATGAACCCAAACACTTGGGAGCTTGGACAATCCCCCGAGAGGAAGGCTCTTCCTCGGCCTCTGAAGCAACCCCTACCCTGAACGGCCACTGTGAACGCAACACCCAGAGACAAAAGCCTGAGCGACTGCCTCCCACTTGCCCTCCTTTGATATCCAGAGGATCTCCCCTCTCGGACTGGAGATCAGGCCTGCCATTACCTTGGCCCCTACCTGAGCCAAGTTTGCTTTTTCAGACATCTGTCCCCACAGCCCTGGCAAACACAGCCTCTAGGCTGGGTCCTCTGGAGCCATACCACAGGACCATGCCTGCTCTCTCCTGGGAAACTCTGTCCATTCCTTTGGCCACACACCTCCAGAATATGAGAAACCTCAAGGCCCCCGAGGACATACCATTACCGGGAGCCTCCCTGCACACACAGGGGCCTTCGGACACAAGCTGAGCTGCTACCTCCATGAAGGCATGCACACAGATGTCAACAGAGATAGAAGGTTGAGCCCGACAGGCCCTTAGGCCCTAATCTCAACTCTTGCTTTGTTTTCCAGGTGTCACTCCTCAGAGGCTTTGGTTCGAAGAACAGGATATGGGGCTTTCCTGAGGCACTGAACAGAACTTCTCTCGTCTCCACATGGGAAGCTTCCTTGTTGGAGCCGTGTCAAACACCTCAGGTTGGAGAATCCTGCAGAGTCCCTGAGCCACCTCCACATTCCAAGGTCTCCCAGGCCACCAAGCCACAGTAGGACTCATCTTCAGGAGAGTCCATTTCAACTCTCCCCTCTGGGTAGCTAACCCAGGAGCCCGCAGATTGAGCCTGCCTTGTCCTGACTAAAGAGTGGGAATATGAGGTGGCGTTCCCAGGCATCCATGCTTAGACACCTGCTCTCGAGTCTTTCCGTATGGGGCCTCCTGGAACCATCCAATAGCACTCGACTTTCGTGCAGAAGGAAACCTTGAGGTTTGGAGTAGTTCACAAATCCCATCGTAGGCAAACCTTCCTGGCCTCATGAGGCCCCCACACCATTCAGGAAGAGGCCATGCTGGACAAAAACTCTAGCCTGAGGCACGTCTCAGAGTTGAAATGACCTCAGTGCAGGAGATCTCGATTCAGACTCTCAGAGTGGGCCTGCCGTGCCATCGGTCCCAAACCTCACGCTAGCTTGTGTTTTCAGACTTCCTTCCTCACACTCCTGGCAAACAAGCCCTCCGGACTAGGAACTCCAGAACCACAACCCAGCCCAGGGTCTGCCCAAGGGAAGAAAGACGTTTCCCTGTGGGGCTCTCTCCAGAAAACCCAGATGAGGATCAACCTGCTCGGGCCTCGACCGGTACCCGAACTGGATAGGCTGCTCTGGGCACTCATGCTCTGTCTGACACAGCCTGAAGCCAGACGTCCAGACAGACAAGGAGACAGCTGGCCGCACACCCAGCACTTCGGACACGCCATGGTCTTATGCCGTCACCTCTTCCTAACCTTGGTTTTCAGATATCTGAACCTAGACATAATATCAATTCTCCACACAGCTGGGTATCGCAAGCACAACACAGAACTCCTCCTTCCCCGTGGCTGTAAAGCTAGCTCTTGGCATGGAGTCACACCTTCAGAGTGGGAGAAACCTTCCTGGTCCCTGATGCCACGCCCAAACTTGAGTGCTGCTTGGGCACAAATTCACACTCTGACCCTCAGCATGAGCCCCATGTCAAAGAAAGGCCTGTCAGGGCCTGGGCCAAGAGCCCGCATATGGGGCTTGCCAAGCCCCTATGCACCCAATCCTCACCAGTGTTTGAGTTTTCCAGTCGCCCCGCCCGTACCTGGGGCTCTGCTCTGGAATCCCTTTCTTCCAGAGACACGTGAGCCAGACAACACTTTTCCACCCTTCCCACAAAATGACCCCAAACTCTTGGGAGCTGGGACAAATCCCCAGAGAGGGATACTCGTCCACAGTCCCTGAGGCCACCCCTCCAATCCACGGCTATCTCGGACACAACATCCAGAGACAAAAGCCTGAAGGAACGCCTCCCACTCGCCCTTGTTTCAGAGGCCCAGGAGCTCCCTCTCGGGCTGTACATCCGGCCTGCCATACCCTAGGCGCCACTCATAAGCTGAGTTTGTGTTTTCAGACTTCTGTGCCCTCAGCCTGGACCCACACAACCGCCAGGCTAGGGCCTCTGGAGCCACAGCGAAAGATTGTGCCTGCCCTCTCCAAGGAAATTGTGCCCAATCCATTGACCACAACCCTACAGGTTAGGGAAAAGCTCCAAGGCCCCTGAGGCCATCAATAGTGTAGGCCACCCTGGACTAAGAGGGGCTCTCTGACACCAGCGGAGCAACTATCTCCACTTAGACTCTCAGACAGTGTCCCCAGAGACAGAAGGTTGAAATGGACAGGCCCCCAGGCCCTAATCTGAACCTTAGCTTTGGTTTCCATGTGTCCGTCCTCAGAGGTCTGTTTTCGTAGACCAGCACACGGGGCTTTTCTGAGGCACCAAACCAAACCATTCTCGTCTCCACATGGGGAGCTTACTTACTGGGGATGTATCAAACCCTTCAGGTAGGAGAGTTCCGCAGGGCCACTGAACAACCAGCACATTCCAAGGTTTCCATGGACCCAAACGCACATTATGACGCATCCTCAGGAGAGGCCATTTCAACTCAGCCCCCTGGTTAGCGTGCCCCAGAGGCAGCAGATCAAACATATCTTGTGGCTAATGGCCAATGGGAATGCGAAGCATGCTGTACAGGGATCCATCCTTCGAACCGTGCTCTCCAGTCCTTCCGTATGGTATGTCCTGGAGCCATGCAACAGGACTCGAATGTCCCACAGAAGGAAACCTGGTGGTTTGGGGCAACCTCCAAACTCAGCGTGGGAAAACTTCCTTGGCCTCATGAGGCCCCCGCTTCATGAAGGTGCCATCATGGACACATACTCCAGCCTCAGCCAACGTCTGATCCTCAGCCTGACTTCAGATGCAGGAGATTTTGATTCAGCCTCTGCCTAGTGGGCCTGCTCTGCCCTTGGCTCCAATCCTCACTTTAGCTTGTGTTCCTAGACTTCCGTCCTCACACTCCTGGCCCACAAACCCTCCCTACTGGGAATTCTGGGGCCACAATGAAGCACTCCGCCTGCCTCCCAGGAGAAAAACTTTGTCTATGGTGCTGCCCAGAAACCCCAAATGAGGATCAAACTGTTTGGCCCTCGGCAACACCCCAATTGCATAGGCTACCTTAAACAGTGATGCTCTGTCGCAAATAGCCTGAGCCCAGACCTTCCAACAGACACCGACACAGCTGGCTGCACACCCAGCACATTGGACCCGCCACTGCCTTAGGCCACCATCCATTCCCAACCTGGGTTTTCAGTCATCAGAACCTAGACCTTATCTCCAATCCCTGCACAGGGGGGAACCTGATGCACAAGTCAGAACCCCTCCTTCCCCATGGCAAGAAACCTTGCTGCTGGCAGTGAGTCAAACCTTCAGTGTAGGAGAAAACGGCATGGCCCATGAGGCCACGCCCATGTGTGAGGGCCGCCTTGGGCACAAACACACATTGTGACCCTCAGCGTGAGTACCTTATTCAAGTAACGCCTCTCAGTGATTGGACCAAGAGCCCGCATATGTGGCTTGCCATGCCCATATGCACGCAGGACTAACTAGATGGTGTGTATTCCAGTTGAGGGAACCCACTGCTGTGCTCTAGAGTCCCTCTCCTGGGGGGTCCCCTGTGGCAGAAAACAGTACTCTTCCCTTCCCACAGAATGAACCCAAACACTTGGGAGCTTGGACAATCCCCTGAGAGGAAGGCTCTTCCTCGGCCCCTGAAGCAACCCCTACCCTGAACGGCCACTGTGAACGCAACACCCAGAGACAAAAGCCTGAGCGACTGCCTCCCACTTGCCCTCCTTTGATATCCAGAGGATCTCCCCTCTCGGACTGGAGATCAGGCCTGCCATTACCTTGGCCCCTACCTGAGCCAAGTTTGCTTTTTCAGACATCTGTCCCCACAGCCCTGGCAAACACAGCCTCTAGGCTGGGTCCTCTGGAGCCATACCACAGGACCATGCCTGCTCTCTCCTGGGAAACTCTGTCCATTCCTTTGGCCACACACCTCCAGAATATGAGAAACCTCAAGGCCCCCGAGGACATACCATTACCGGGAGCCTCCCTGCACACACAGGGGCCTTCGGACACAAGCTGAGCTGCTACCTCCATGAAGGCATGCACACAGATGTCAACAGAGATAGAAGGTTGAGCCCGACAGGCCCTTAGGCCCTAATCTCAACTCTTGCTTTGTTTTCCAGGTGTCACTCCTCAGAGGCTTTGGTTCGAAGAACAGGATATGGGGCTTTCCTGAGGCACTGAACAGAACTTCTCTCGTCTCCACCTGGGAAGCTTCCTTGTTGGAGCCGTGTCAAACACCTCAGGTTGGAGAATCCTGCAGAGTCCCTGAGCCACCTCCACATTCCAAGGTCTCCCAGGCCACCAAGCCACAGTAGGACTCATCTTCAGGAGAGTCCATTTCAACTCTCCCCTCTGGGTAGCTAACCCAGGAGCCCGCAGATTGAGCCTGCCTTGTCCTGACTAAAGAGTGGGAATATGAGGTGGCGTTCCCAGGCATCCATGCTTAGACACCTGCTCTCGAGTCTTTCCGTATGGGGCCTCCTGGAACCATCCAATAGCACTCGACTTTCGTGCAGAAGGAAACCTTGAGGTTTGGAGTAGTTCACAAATCCCATCGTAGGCAAACCTTCCTGGCCTCATGAGGCCCCCACACCATTCAGGAAGAGGCCATGCTGGACAAAAACTCTAGCCTGAGGCACATCTCAGAGTTGAAATGACCTCAGTGCAGGAGATCTCGATTCAGACTCTCAGAGTGGGCCTGCCGTGCCATCGGTCCCAAACCTCACGCTAGCTTGTGTTTTCAGACTTCCTTCCTCACACTCCTGGCAAACAAGCCCTCCGGACTAGGAACTCCAGAACCACAACCCAGCCCAGGGTCTGCCCAAGGGAAGAAAAACGTTTCCCTGTGGGGCTCTCTCCAGAAAACCCAGATGAGGATCAACCTGCTCGGGCCTCGACCGGTACCCGAACTGGATAGGCTGCTCTGGGCACTCATGCTCTGTCTGACACAGCCTGAAGCCAGACGTCCAGACAGACAAGGAGACAGCTGGCCGCACACCCAGCACTTCGGACACGCCATGGTCTTATGCCGTCACCTCTTCCTAACCTTGGTTTTCAGATATCTGAACCTAGACATAATATCAATTCTCCACACAGCTGGGTATCGCAAGCACAACACAGAACTCCTCCTTCCCCGTGGCTGTAAAGCTTGCTCTTGGCATGGAGTCACACCTTCAGGGTGGGAGAAACCTTCCTGGTCCCTGATGCCACGCCCAAACTTGAGTGCTGCTTGGGCACAAATTCACACTCTGACCCTCAGCATGAGCCCCATGTCAAAGAAAGGCCTGTCAGGGCCTGGGCCAAGAGCCCGCATATGGGGCTTGCCAAGCCCCTATGCACCCAATCCTCACCAGTGTTTGAGTTTTCCAGTCGCCCCGCCCGTACCTGGGGCTCTGCTCTGGAATCCCTTTCTTGGAGAGACACGTGAGCCAGACAACACTTTTCCACCCTTCCCACAAAATGACCCCAAACTCTTGGGAGCTGGGACAAATCCCCAGAGAGGGATACTCGTCCACAGTCCCTGAGGCCACCCCTCCAATCCACGGCTATCTCGGACACAACATCCAGAGACAAAAGCCTGAAGGAACGCCTCCCACTCGCCCTTGTTTCAGAGGCCCAGGAGCTCCCTCTCGGGCTGTACATCCGGCCTGCCATACCCTAGGCACCACTCATAAGCTGAGTTTGTGTTTTCAGACTTCTGTGCCCTCAGCCTGGACCCACACAACCGCCAGGCTAGGGCCTCTGGAGCCACAGCGAAAGATTGTGCCTGCCCTCTCCAAGGAAATTGTGCCCAATCCATTGACCACAACCCTACAGGTTAGGGAAAAGCTCCAAGGCCCCTGAGGCCATCAATAGTGTAGGCCACCCTGGACTAAGAGGGGCTCTCTGACACCAGCGGAGCAACTATCTCCACTTAGACTCTCAGACAGTGTCCCCAGAGACAGAAGGTTGAAATGGACAGGCCCCCAGGCCCTAATCTGAACCTTAGCTTTGGTTTCCATGTGTCCGTCCTCAGAGGTCTGTTTTCGTAGACCAGCACACGGGGCTTTTCTGAGGCTCCAAACCAAACCTCTCTCGTCTCCACATGGGGAGCTTACTTACTGGGGATGTATCAAACCCTTCAGGTAGGAGAGTTCCGCAGGGCCACTGAACAACGAGCACATTCCAAGGTTTCCATGGACCCAAACCCACATTATGATGCATCCTCAGGAGAGGCCATTTCAACTCAGCCCCCTGGTTAGCGTGCCCCAGAGGCAGCAGATCAAACATATCTTGTGGCTAATGGCCAATGGGAATGCGAGGCATGCTGTACAGGGATCCATCCTTCGAACCGTGCTCTCCAGTCCTTCCGTATGGTATGTCCTGGAGCCATGCTACAGGACTCGAATGTCCCACAGAAGGAAACCTGGTGGTTTGGGGCAACCTCCAAACTCAGCGTGGGAAAACTTCCTTGGCCTCATGAGGCCCCCGCTTCATGAAGGTGCCATCATGGACACATACTCCAGCCTCAGCCAACGTCTGATCCTCAGCCTGACTTCAGATGCAGGAGATTTTGATTCAGCCTCTGCCTAGTGGGCCTGCTCTGCCCTTGGCTCCAATCCTCACTTTAGCTTGTGTTCCTAGACTTCCGTCCTCACACTCCTGGCCCACAAACCCTCCCTACTGGGAATTCTGGGGCCACAATGAAGCACTCCGCCTGCCTCCCAGGAGAAAAACTTTGTCTATGGTGCTGCCCAGAAACCCCAAATGAGGATCAAACTGCTTGGCCCTCGGCAACACCCCAATTGCATAGGCTACCTTAAACAGTGATGCTCTGTCGCAAATAGCCTGAGCCCAGACCTTCCAACAGACACCGACACAGCTGGCTGCACACCCAGCACATTGGACCCGCCACTGCCTTAGGCCACCATCCATTCCCAACCTGGGTTTTCAGTCATCAGAACCTAGACCTTATCTCCAATCCCTGCACAGGGGGGAACCTGATGCACAAGTCAGAACCCCTCCTTCCCCATGGCAAGAAACCTTGCTGCTGGCAGTGAGTCAAACCTTCAGTGTAGGAGAAAACGGCATGGCCCATGAGGCCACGCCCATGTGTGAGGGCCGCCTTGGGCACAAACACACATTGTGACCCTCAGCGTGAGTACCTTATTCAAGTAACGCCTCTCAGTGATTGGACCAAGAGCCCGCATATGTGGCTTGCCATGCCCATATGCACGCAGGACTAACTAGATGGTGTGTATTCCAGTTGAGGGAACCCACTGCTGTGCTCTAGAGTCCCTCTCCTGGGGGGTCCCCTGTGGCAGAAAACAGTACTCTTCCCTTCCCACAGAATGAACCCAAACACTTGGGAGCTTGGACAATCCCCCGAGAGGAAGGCTCTTCCTCGGCCCCTGAAGCAACCCCTACCCTGAACGGCCACTGTGAACGCAACACCCAGAGACAAAAGCCTGAGCGACTGCCTCCCACTTGCCCTCCTTTGATATCCAGAGGATCTCCCCTCTCGGACTGGAGATCAGGCCTGCCATTACCTTGGCCCCTACCTGAGCCAAGTTTGCTTTTTCAGACATCTGTCCCCACAGCCCTGGCAAACACAGCCTCTAGGCTGGGTCCTCTGGAGCCATACCACAGGACCATGCCTGCTCTCTCCTGGGAAACTCTGTCCATTCCTTTGGCCACACACCTCCAGAATATGAGAAACCTCAAGGCCCCCGAGGACATACCATTACCGGGAGCCTCCCTGCACACACAGAAGCCTTCGGACAAAAGCTGAGCTGCTACCTCCATGAAGGCATGCACACAGATGTCAACAGAGATAGAAGGTTGAGCCCGACAGGCCCTTAGGCCCTAATCTCAACTCTTGCTTTGTTTTCCAGGTGTCACTCCTCAGAGGCTTTGGTTCGAAGAACAGGATATGGGGCTTTCCTGAGGCACTGAACAGAACTTCTCTCGTCTCCACCTGGGAAGCTTCCTTGTTGGAGCCGTGTCAAACACCTCAGGTTGGAGAATCCTGCAGAGTCCCTGAGCCACCTCCACATTCCAAGGTCTCCCAGGCCACCAAGCCACAGTAGGACTCATCTTCAGGAGAGTCCATTTCAACTCTCCCCTCTGGGTAGCTAACCCAGGAGCCCGCAGATTGAGCCTGCCTTGTCCTGACTAAAGAGTGGGAATATGAGGTGGCGTTCCCAGGCATCCATGCTTAGACACCTGCTCTCGAGTCTTTCCGTATGGGGCCTTCTGGAACCATCCAATAGCACTCGACTTTCGTGCAGAAGGAAACCTTGAGGTTTGGAGTAGTTCACAAATCCCATCGTAGGCAAACCTTCCTGGCCTCATGAGGCCCCCACACCATTCAGGAAGAGGCCATGCTGGACAAAAACTCTAGCCTGAGGCACGTCTCAGAGTTGAAATGACCTCAGTGCAGGAGATCTCGATTCAGCCTCTCAGAGTGGGCCTGCCGTGCCATCGGTCCCAAACCTCAGGCTAGCTTGTGTTTTCAGACTTCCTTCCTCACACTCCTGGCAAACAAGCCCTCCGGACTAGGAACTCCAGAACCACAACCCAGCCCAGGGTCTGCCCAAGGGAAGAAAGACGTTTCCCTGTGGGGCTCTCTCCAGAAAACCCAGATGAGGATCAACCTGCTCGGGCCTCGACCGGTACCCGAACTGGATAGGCTGCTCTGGGCACTCATGCTCTGTCTGACACAGCCTGAAGCCAGACGTCCAGACAGACAAGGAGACAGCTGGCCGCACACCCAGCACTTCGGACACGCCATGGTCTTATGCCGTCACCTCTTCCTAACCTTGGTTTTCAGATATCTGAATCTAGACATAATATCAATTCTCCACACAGCTGGGTATCGCAAGCACAACACAGAACTCCTCCTTCCCCGTGGCTGTAAAGCTTGCTCTTGGCATGGAGTCACACCTTCAGGGTGGGAGAAACCTTCCTGGTCCCTGATGCCACGCCCAAACTTGAGTGCTGCTTGGGCACAAATTCACACTCTGACCCTCAGCATGAGCCCCATGTCAAAGAAAGGCCTGTCAGGGCCTGGGCCAAGAGCCCGCATATGGGGCTTGCCAAGCCCCTATGCACCCAATCCTCACCAGTGTTTGAGTTTTCCAGTCGCCCCGCCCGTACCTGGGGCTCTGCTCTGGAATCCCTTCCTTGGAGAGACACGTGAGCCAGACAACACTTTTCCACCCTTCCCACAAAATGACCCCAAACTCTTGGGAGCTGGGACAAATCCCCAGAGAGGGATACTCGTCCACAGTCCCTGAGGCCACCCCTCCAATCCACGGCTATCTCGGACACAACATCCAGAGACAAAAGCCTGAAGGAACGCCTCCCACTCGCCCTTGTTTCAGAGGCCCAGGAGCTCCCTCTCGGGCTGTACATCCGGCCTGCCATACCCTAGGCACCACTCATAAGCTGAGTTTGTGTTTTCAGACTTCTGTGCCCTCAGCCTGGACCCACACAACCGCCAGGCTAGGGCCTCTGGAGCCACAGCGAAAGATTGTGCCTGCCCTCTCCAAGGAAATTGTGCCCAATCCATTGACCACAACCCTACAGGTTAGGGAAAAGCTCCAAGGCCCCTGAGGCCATCAATAGTGTAGGCCACCCTGGACTAAGAGGGGCTCTCTGACACCAGCGGAGCAACTATCTCCACTTAGACTCTCAGACAGTGTCCCCAGAGACAGAAGGTTGAAATGGACAGGCCCCCAGGCCCTAATCTGAACCTTAGCTTTGGTTTCCATGTGTCCGTCCTCAGAGGTCTGTTTTCGTAGACCAGCACACGGGGCTTTTCTGAGGCTCCAAACCAAACCTCTCTCGTCTCCACATGGGGAGCTTACTTACTGGGGATGTATCAAACCCTTCAGGTAGGAGAGTTCCGCAGGGCCACTGAACAACCAGCACATTCCAAGGTTTCCATGGACCCAAACCCACATTATGATGCATCCTCAGGAGAGGCCATTTCAACTCAGCCCCCTGGTTAGCGTGCCCCAGAGGCAGCAGATCAAACATATCTTGTGGCTAATGGCCAATGGGAATGCGAGGCATGCTGTACAGGGATCCATCCTTCGAACCGTGCTCTCCAGTCCTTCCGTATGGTATGTCCTGGAGCCATGCTACAGGACTCGAATGTCCCACAGAAGGAAACCTGGTGGTTTGGGGCAACCTCCAAACTCAGCGTGGGAAAACTTCCTTGGCCTCATGAGGCCCCCGCTTCATGAAGGTGCCATCATGGACACATACTCCAGCCTCAGCCAACGTCTGATCCTCAGCCTGACTTCAGATGCAGGAGATTTTGATTCAGCCTCTGCCTAGTGGGCCTGCTCTGCCCTTGGCTCCAATCCTCACTTTAGCTTGTGTTCCTAGACTTCCGTCCTCACACTCCTGGCCCACAAACCCTCCCTACTGGGAATTCTGGGGCCACAATGAAGCACTCCGCCTGCCTCCCAGGAGAAAAACTTTGTCTATGGTGCTGCCCAGAAACCCCAAATGAGGATCAAACTGCTTGGCCCTCGGCAACACCCCAATTGCATAGGCTACCTTAAACAGTGATGCTCTGTCGCAAATAGCCTGAGCCCAGACCTTCCAGCAGACACCGACACAGCTGGCTGCACACCCAGCACATTGGACCCGCCACTGCCTTAGGCCACCATCCATTCCCAACCTGGGTTTTCAGTCATCAGAATCTAGACCTTATCTCCAATCCCTGCACAGGGGGGAACCTGATGCACAAGTCAGAACCCCTCCTTCCCCATGGCAAGAAACCTTGCTGCTGGCAGTGAGTCAAACCTTCAGTGTAGGAGAAAACGGCATGGCCCATGAGGCCACGCCCATGTGTGAGGGCCGCCTTGGGCACAAACACACATTGTGACCCTCAGCGTGAGTACCTTATTCAAGTAACGCCTCTCAGTGATTGGACCAAGAGCCCGCATATGTGGCTTGCCATGCCCATATGCACGCAGGACTAACTAGATGGTGTGTATTCCAGTTGAGGGAACCCACTGCTGTGCTCTAGAGTCCCTCTCCTGGGGGGTCCCCTGTGGCAGAAAACAGTACTCTTCCCTTCCCACAGAATGAACCCAAACACTTGGGAGCTTGGACAATCCCCCGAGAGGAAGGCTCTTCCTCGGCCCCTGAAGCAACCCCTACCCTGAACGGCCACTGTGAACGCAACACCCAGAGACAAAAGCCTGAGCGACTGCCTCCCACTTGCCCTCCTTTGATATCCAGAGGATCTCCCCTCTCGGACTGGAGATCAGGCCTGCCATTACCTTGGCCCCTACCTGAGCCAAGTTTGCTTTTTCAGACATCTGTCCCCACAGCCCTGGCAAACACAGCCTCTAGGCTGGGTCCTCTGGAGCCATACCACAGGACCATGCCTGCTCTCTCCTGGGAAACTCTGTCCATTCCTTTGGCCACACACCTCCAGAATATGAGAAACCTCAAGGCCCCCGAGGACATACCATTACCGGGAGCCTCCCTGCACACACAGGGGCCTTCGGACACAAGCTGAGCTGCTACCTCCATGAAGGCATGCACACAGATGTCAACAGAGATAGAAGGTTGAGCCCGACAGGCCCTTAGGCCCTAATCTCAACTCTTGCTTTGTTTTCCAGGTGTCACTCCTCAGAGGCTTTGGTTCGAAGAACAGGATATGGGGCTTTCCTGAGGCACTGAACAGAACTTCTCTCGTCTCCACCTGGGAAGCTTCCTTGTTGGAGCCGTGTCAAACACCTCAGGTTGGAGAATCCTGCAGAGTCCCTGAGCCACCTCCACATTCCAAGGTCTCCCAGGCCACCAAGCCACAGTAGGACTCATCTTCAGGAGAGTCCATTTCAACTCTCCCCTCTGGGTAGCTAACCCAGGAGCCCGCAGATTGAGCCTGCCTTGTCCTGACTAAAGAGTGGGAATATGAGGTGGCGTTCCCAGGCATCCATGCTTAGACACCTGCTCTCGAGTCTTTCCGTATGGGGCCTCCTGGAACCATCCAATAGCACTCGACTTTCGTGCAGAAGGAAACCTTGAGGTTTGGAGTAGTTCACAAATCCCATCGTAGGCAAACCTTCCTGGCCTCATGAGGCCCCCACACCATTCAGGAAGAGGCCATGCTGGACAAAAACTCTAGCCTGAGGCACGTCTCAGAGTTGAAATGACCTCAGTGCAGGAGATCTCGATTCAGACTCTCAGAGTGGGCCTGCCGTGCCATCGGTCCCAAACCTCACGCTAGCTTGTGTTTTCAGACTTCCTTCCTCACACTCCTGGCAAACAAGCCCTCCGGACTAGGAACTCCAGAACCACAACCCAGCCCAGGGTCTGCCCAAGGGAAGAAAAACGTTTCCCTGTGGGGCTCTCTCCAGAAAACCCAGATGAGGATCAACCTGCTCGGGCCTCGACCGGTACCCGAACTGGATAGGCTGCTCTGGGCACTCATGCTCTGTCTGACACAGCCTGAAGCCAGACGTCCAGACAGACAAGGAGACAGCTGGCCGCACACCCAGCACTTCGGACACGCCATGGTCTTATGCCGTCACCTCTTCCTAACCTTGGTTTTCAGATATCTGAACCTAGACATAATATCAATTCTCCACACAGCTGGGTATCGCAAGCACAACACAGAACTCCTCCTTCCCCGTGGCTGTAAAGCTTGCTCTTGGCATGGAGTCACACCTTCAGGGTGGGAGAAACCTTCCTGGTCCCTGATGCCACGCCCAAACTTGAGTGCTGCTTGGGCACAAATTCACACTCTGACCCTCAGCATGAGCCCCATGTCAAAGAAAGGCCTGTCAGGGCCTGGGCCAAGAGCCCGCATATGGGGCTTGCCAAGCCCCTATGCACCCAATCCTCACCAGTGTTTGAGTTTTCCAGTCGCCCCGCCCGTACCTGGGGCTCTGCTCTGGAATCCCTTTCTTCCAGAGACACGTGAGCCAGACAACACTTTTCCACCCTTCCCACAAAATGACCCCAAACTCTTGGGAGCTGGGACAAATCCCCAGAGAGGGATACTCGTCCACAGTCCCTGAGGCCACCCCTCCAATCCACGGCTATCTCGGACACAACATCCAGAGACAAAAGCCTGAAGGAACGCCTCCCACTCGCCCTTGTTTCAGAGGCCCAGGAGCTCCCTCTCGGGCTGTACATCCGGCCTGCCATACCCTAGGCACCACTCATAAGCTGAGTTTGTGTTTTCAGACTTCTGTGCCCTCAGCCTGGACCCACACAACCGCCAGGCTAGGGCCTCTGGAGCCACAGCGAAAGATTGTGCCTGCCCTCTCCAAGGAAATTGTGCCCAATCCATTGACCACAACCCTACAGGTTAGGGAAAAGCTCCAAGGCCCCTGAGGCCATCAATAGTGTAGGCCACCCTGGACTAAGAGGGGCTCTCTGACACCAGCGGAGCAACTATCTCCACTTAGACTCTCAGACAGTGTCCCCAGAGACAGAAGGTTGAAATGGACAGGCCCCCAGGCCCTAATCTGAACCTTAGCTTTGGTTTCCATGTGTCCGTCCTCAGAGGTCTGTTTTCGTAGACCAGCACACGGGGCTTTTCTGAGGCTCCAAACCAAACCTCTCTCGTCTCCACATGGGGAGCTTACTTACTGGGGATGTATCAAACCCTTCAGGTAGGAGAGTTCCGCAGGGCCACTGAACAACCAGCACATTCCAAGGTTTCCATGGACCCAAACCCACATTATGATGCATCCTCAGGAGAGGCCATTTCAACTCAGCCCCCTGGTTAGCGTGCCCCAGAGGCAGCAGATCAAACATATCTTGTGGCTAATGGCCAATGGGAATGCGAGGCATGCTGTACAGGGATCCATCCTTCGAACCGTGCTCTCCAGTCCTTCCGTATGGTATGTCCTGGAGCCATGCAACAGGACTCGAATGTCCCACAGAAGGAAACCTGGTGGTTTGGGGCAACCTCCAAACTCAGCGTGGGAAAACTTCCTTGGCCTCATGAGGCCCCCGCTTCATGAAGGTGCCATCATGGACACATACTCCAGCCTCAGCCAACGTCTGATCCTCAGCCTGACTTCAGATGCAGGAGATTTTGATTCAGCCTCTGCCTAGTGGGCCTGCTCTGCCCTTGGCTCCAATCCTCACTTTAGCTTGTGTTCCTAGACTTCCGTCCTCACACTCCTGGCCCACAAACCCTCCCTACTGGGAATTCTGGGGCCACAATGAAGCACTCTGCCTGCCTCCCAGGAGAAAAACTTTGTCTATGGTGCTGCCCAGAAACCCCAAATGAGGATCAAACTGCTTGGCCCTCGGCAACACCCCAATTGCATAGGCTACCTTAAACAGTGATGCTCTGTCGCAAATAGCCTGAGCCCAGACCTTCCAACAGACACCGACACAGCTGGCTGCACACCCAGCACATTGGACCCGCCACTGCCTTAGGCCACCATCCATTCCCAACCTGGGTTTTCAGTCATCAGAACCTAGACCTTATCTCCAATCCCTGCACAGGGGGGAACCTGATGCACAAGTCAGAACCCCTCCTTCCCCATGGCAAGAAACCTTGCTGCTGGCAGTGAGTCAAACCTTCAGTGTAGGAGAAAACGGCATGGCCCATGAGGCCACGCCCATGTGTGAGGGCCGCCTTGGGCACAAACACACATTGTGACCCTCAGCGTGAGTACCTTATTCAAGTAACGCCTCTCAGTGATTGGACCAAGAGCCCGCATATGTGGCTTGCCATGCCCATAGGCACGCAGGACTAACTAGATGGTGTGTATTCCAGTTGAGGGAACCCACTGCTGTGCTCTAGAGTCCCTCTCCTGGGGGGTCCCCTGTGGCAGAAAACAGTACTCTTCCCTTCCCACAGAATGAACCCAAACACTTGGGAGCTTGGACAATCCCCCGAGAGGAAGGCTCTTCCTCGGCCCCTGAAGCAACCCCTACCCTGAACGGCCACTGTGAACGCAACACCCAGAGACAAAAGCCTGAGCGACTGCCTCCCACTTGCCCTCCTTTGATATCCAGAGGATCTCCCCTCTCGGACTGGAGATCAGGCCTGCCATTACCTTGGCCCCTACCTGAGCCAAGTTTGCTTTTTCAGACATCTGTCCCCACAGCCCTGGCAAACACAGCCTCTAGGCTGGGTCCTCTGGAGCCATACCACAGGACCATGCCTGCTCTCTCCTGGGAAACTCTGTCCATTCCTTTGGCCACACACCTCCAGAATATGAGAAACCTCAAGGCCCCCGAGGACATACCATTACCGGGAGCCTCCCTGCACACACAGGGGCCTTCGGACAAAAGCTGAGCTGCTACCTCCATGAAGGCATGCACACAGATGTCAACAGAGATAGAAGGTTGAGCCCGACAGGCCCTTAGGCCCTAATCTCAACTCTTGCTTTGTTTTCCAGGTGTCACTCCTCAGAGGCTTTGGTTCGAAGAACAGGATATGGGGCTTTCCTGAGGCACTGAACAGAACTTCTCTCGTCTCCACATGGGAAGCTTCCTTGTTGGAGCCGTGTCAAACACCTCAGGTTGGAGAATCCTGCAGAGTCCCTGAGCCACCTCCACATTCCAAGGTCTCCCAGGCCACCAAGCCACAGTAGGACTCATCTTCAGGAGAGTCCATTTCAACTCTCCCCTCTGGGTAGCTAACCCAGGAGCCCGCAGATTGAGCCTGCCTTGTCCTGACTAAAGAGTGGGAATATGAGGTGGCGTTCCCAGGCATCCATGCTTAGACACCTGCTCTCGAGTCTTTCCGTATGGGGCCTTCTGGAACCATCCAATAGCACTCGACTTTCGTGCAGAAGGAAACCTTGAGGTTTGGAGTAGTTCACAAATCCCATCGTAGGCAAACCTTCCTGGCCTCATGAGGCCCCCACACCATTCAGGAAGAGGCCATGCTGGACAAAAACTCTAGCCTGAGGCACGTCTCAGAGTTGAAATGACCTCAGTGCAGGAGATCTCGATTCAGCCTCTCAGAGTGGGCCTGCCGTGCCATCGGTCCCAAACCTCAGGCTAGCTTGTGTTTTCAGACTTCCTTCCTCACACTCCTGGCAAACAAGCCCTCCGGACTAGGAACTCCAGAACCACAACCCAGCCCAGGGTCTGCCCAAGGGAAGAAAGACGTTTCCCTGTGGGGCTCTCTCCAGAAAACCCAGATGAGGATCAACCTGCTCGGGCCTCGACCGGTACCCGAACTGGATAGGCTGCTCTGGGCACTCATGCTCTGTCTGACACAGCCTGAAGCCAGACGTCCAGACAGACAAGGAGACAGCTGGCCGCACACCCAGCACTTCGGACACGCCATGGTCTTATGCCGTCACCTCTTCCTAACCTTGGTTTTCAGATATCTGAACCTAGACATAATATCAATTCTCCACACAGCTGGGTATCGCAAGCACAACACAGAACTCCTCCTTCCCCGTGGCTGTAAAGCTTGCTCTTGGCATGGAGTCACACCTTCAGGGTGGGAGAAACCTTCCTGGTCCCTGATGCCACGCCCAAACTTGAGTGCTGCTTGGGCACAAATTCACACTCTGACCCTCAGCATGAGCCCCATGTCAAAGAAAGGCCTGTCAGGGCCTGGGCCAAGAGCCCGCATATGGGGCTTGCCAAGCCCCTATGCACCCAATCCTCACCAGTGTTTGAGTTTTCCAGTCGCCCCGCCCGTACCTGGGGCTCTGCTCGGGAATCCCTTTCTTGGAGAGACACGTGAGCCAGACAACACTTTTCCACCCTTCCCACAAAATGACCCCAAACTCTTGGGAGCTGGGACAAATCCCCAGAGAGGGATACTCGTCCACAGTCCCTGAGGCCACCCCTCCAATCCACGGCTATCTCGGACACAACATCCAGAGACAAAAGCCTGAAGGAATGCCTCCCACTCGCCCTTGTTTCAGAGGCCCAGGAGCTCCCTCTCGGGCTGTACATCCGGCCTGCCATACCCTAGGCACCACTCATAAGCTGAGTTTGTGTTTTCAGACTTCTGTGCCCTCAGCCTGGACCCACACAACCGCCAGGCTAGGGCCTCTGGAGCCACAGCGAAAGATTGTGCCTGCCCTCTCCAAGGAAATTGTGCCCAATCCATTGACCACAACCCTACAGGTTAGGGAAAAGCTCCAAGGCCCCTGAGGCCATCAATAGTGTAGGCCACCCTGGACTAAGAGGGGCTCTCTGACACCAGCGGAGCAACTATCTCCACTTAGACTCTCAGACAGTGTCCCCAGAGACAGAAGGTTGAAATGGACAGGCCCCCAGGCCCTAATCTGAACCTTAGCTTTGGTTTCCATGTGTCCGTCCTCAGAGGTCTGTTTTCGTAGACCAGCACACGGGGCTTTTCTGAGGCTCCAAACCAAACCTCTCTCGTCTCCACATGGGGAGCTTACTTACTGGGGATGTATCAAACCCTTCAGGTAGGAGAGTTCCGCAGGGCCACTGAACAACCAGCACATTCCAAGGTTTCCATGGACCCAAACCCACATTATGATGCATCCTCAGGAGAGGCCATTTCAACTCAGCCCCCTGGTTAGCGTGCCCCAGAGGCAGCAGATCAAACATATCTTGTGGCTAATGGCCAATGGGAATGCGAGGCATGCTGTACAGGGATCCATCCTTCGAACCGTGCTCTCCAGTCCTTCCGTATGGTATGTCCTGGAGCCATGCAACAGGACTCGAATGTCCCACAGAAGGAAACCTGGTGGTTTGGGGCAACCTCCAAACTCAGCGTGGGAAAACTTCCTTGGCCTCATGAGGCCCCCGCTTCATGAAGGTGCCATCATGGACACATACTCCAGCCTCAGCCAACGTCTGATCCTCAGCCTGACTTCAGATGCAGGAGATTTTGATTCAGCCTCTGCCTAGTGGGCCTGCTCTGCCCTTGGCTCCAATCCTCACTTTAGCTTGTGTTCCTAGACTTCCGTCCTCACACTCCTGGCCCACAAACCCTCCCTACTGGGAATTCTGGGGCCACAATGAAGCACTCCGCCTGCCTCCCAGGAGAAAAACTTTGTCTATGGTGCTGCCCAGAAACCCCAAATGAGGATCAAACTGCTTGGCCCTCGGCAACACCCCAATTGCATAGGCTACCTTAAACAGTGATGCTCTGTCGCAAATAGCCTGAGCCCAGACCTTCCAGCAGACACCGACACAGCTGGCTGCACACCCAGCACATTGGACCCGCCACTGCCTTAGGCCACCATCCATTCCCAACCTGGGTTTTCAGTCATCAGAACCTAGACTTTATCTCCAATCCCTGCACAGGGGGGAACCTGATGCACAAGTCAGAACCCCTCCTTCCCCATGGCAAGAAACCTTGCTGCTGGCAGTGAGTCAAACCTTCAGTGTAGGAGAAAACGGCATGGCCCATGAGGCCACGCCCATGTGTGAGGGCCGCCTTGGGCACAAACACACATTGTGACCCTCAGCGTGAGTACCTTATTCAAGTAACGCCTCTCAGTGATTGGACCAAGAGCCCGCATATGTGGCTTGCCATGCCCATATGCACGCAGGACTAACTAGATGGTGTGTATTCCAGTTGAGGGAACCCACTGCTGTGCTCTAGAGTCCCTCTCCTGGGGGGTCCCCTGTGGCAGAAAACAGTACTCTTCCCTTCCCACAGAATGAACCCAAACACTTGGGAGCTTGGACAATCCCCCGAGAGGAAGGCTCTTCCTCGGCCCCTGAAGCAACCCCTACCCTGAACGGCCACTGTGAACGCAACACCCAGAGACAAAAGCCTGAGCGACTGCCTCCCACTTGCCCTCCTTTGATATCCAGAGGATCTCCCCTCTCGGACTGGAGATCAGGCCTGCCATTACCTTGGCCCCTACCTGAGCCAAGTTTGCTTTTTCAGACATCTGTCCCCACAGCCCTGGCAAACACAGCCTCTAGGCTGGGTCCTCTGGAGCCATACCACAGGACCATGCCTGCTCTCTCCTGGGAAACTCTGTCCATTCCTTTGGCCACACACCTCCAGAATATGAGAAACCTCAAGGCCCCCGAGGACATACCATTACCGGGAGCCTCCCTGCACACACAGGGGCCTTCGGACACAAGCTGAGCTGCTACCTCCATGAAGGCATGCACACAGATGTCAACAGAGATAGAAGGTTGAGCCCGACAGGCCCTTAGGCCCTAATCTCAACTCTTGCTTTGTTTTCCAGGTGTCACTCCTCAGAGGCTTTGGTTCGAAGAACAGGATATGGGGCTTTCCTGAGGCACTGAACAGAACTTCTCTCGTCTCCACATGGGAAGCTTCCTTGTTGGAGCCGTGTCAAACACCTCAGGTTGGAGAATCCTGCAGAGTCCCTGAGCCACCTCCACATTCCAAGGTCTCCCAGGCCACCAAGCCACAGTAGGACTCATCTTCAGGAGAGTCCATTTCAACTCTCCCCTCTGGGTAGCTAACCCAGGAGCCCGCAGATTGAGCCTGCCTTGTCCTGACTAAAGAGTGGGAATATGAGGTGGCGTTCCCAGGCATCCATGCTTAGACACCTGCTCTCGAGTCTTTCCGTATGGGGCCTTCTGGAACCATCCAATAGCACTCGACTTTCGTGCAGAAGGAAACCTTGAGGTTTGGAGTAGTTCACAAATCCCATCGTAGGCAAACCTTCCTGGCCTCATGAGGCCCCCACACCATTCAGGAAGAGGCCATGCTGGACAAAAACTCTAGCCTGAGGCACGTCTCAGAGTTGAAATGACCTCAGTGCAGGAGATCTCGATTCAGCCTCTCAGAGTGGGCCTGCCGTGCCATCGGTCCCAAACCTCAGGCTAGCTTGTGTTTTCAGACTTCCTTCCTCACACTCCTGGCAAACAAGCCCTCCGGACTAGGAACTCCAGAACCACAACCCAGCCCAGGGTCTGCCCAAGGGAAGAAAGACGTTTCCCTGTGGGGCTCTCTCCAGAAAACCCAGATGAGGATCAACCTGCTCGGGCCTCGACCGGTACCCGAACTGGATAGGCTGCTCTGGGCACTCATGCTCTGTCTGACACAGCCTGAAGCCAGACGTCCAGACAGACAAGGAGACAGCTGGCCGCACACCCAGCACTTCGGACACGCCATGGTCTTATGCCGTCACCTCTTCCTAACCTTGGTTTTCAGATATCTGAACCTAGACATAATATCAATTCTCCACACAGCTGGGTATCGCAAGCACAACACAGAACTCCTCCTTCCCCGTGGCTGTAAAGCTTGCTCTTGGCATGGAGTCACACCTTCAGGGTGGGAGAAACCTTCCTGGTCCCTGATGCCACGCCCAAACTTGAGTGCTGCTTGGGCACAAATTCACACTCTGACCCTCAGCATGAGCCCCATGTCAAAGAAAGGCCTGTCAGGGCCTGGGCCAAGAGCCCGCATATGGGGCTTGCCAAGCCCCTATGCACCCAATCCTCACCAGTGTTTGAGTTTTCCAGTCGCCCCGCCCGTACCTGGGGCTCTGCTCTGGAATCCCTTCCTTGGAGAGACACGTGAGCCAGACAACACTTTTCCACCCTTCCCACAAAATGACCCCAAACTCTTGGGAGCTGGGACAAATCCCCAGAGAGGGATACTCGTCCACAGTCCCTGAGGCCACCCCTCCAATCCACGGCTATCTCGGACACAACATCCAGAGACAAAAGCCTGAAGGAACGCCTCCCACTCGCCCTTGTTTCAGAGGCCCAGGAGCTCCCTCTCGGGCTGTACATCCGGCCTGCCATACCCTAGGCGCCACTCATAAGCTGAGTTTGTGTTTTCAGACTTCTGTGCCCTCAGCCTGGACCCACACAACCGCCAGGCTAGAGCCTCTGGAGCCACAGCGAAAGATTGTGCCTGCCCTCTCCAAGGAAATTGTGCCCAATCCATTGACCACAACCCTACAGGTTAGGGAAAAGCTCCAAGGCCCCTGAGGCCATCAATAGTGTAGGCCACCCTGGACTAAGAGGGGCTCTCTGACACCAGCGGAGCAACTATCTCCACTTAGACTCTCAGACAGTGTCCCCAGAAACAGAAGGTTGAAATGGACAGGCCCCCAGGCCCTAATCTGAACCTTAGCTTTGGTTTCCATGTGTCCGTCCTCAGAGGTCTGTTTTCGTAGACCAGCACACGGGGCTTTTCTGAGGCTCCAAACCAAACCTCTCTCGTCTCCACATGGGGAGCTTACTTACTGGGGATGTATCAAACCCTTCAGGTAGGAGAGTTCCGCAGGGCCACTGAACAACCAGCACATTCCAAGGTTTCCATGGACCCAAACGCACATTATGACGCATCCTCAGGAGAGGCCATTTCAACTCAGCCCCCTGGTTAGCGTGCCCCAGAGGCAGCAGATCAAACATATCTTGTGGCTAATGGCCAATGGGAATGCGAAGCATGCTGTACAGGGATCCATCCTTCGAACCGTGCTCTCCAGTCCTTCTGTATGGTATGTCCTGGAGCCATGCAACAGGACTCGAATGTCCCACAGAAGGAAACCTGGTGGTTTGGGGCAACCTCCAAACTCAGCGTGGGAAAACTTCCTTGGCCTCATGAGGCCCCCGCTTCATGAAGGTGCCATCATGGACACATACTCCAGCCTCAGCCAACGTCTGATCCTCAGCCTGACTTCAGATGCAGGAGATTTTGATTCAGCCTCTGCCTAGTGGGCCTGCTCTGCCCTTGGCTCCAATCCTCACTTTAGCTTGTGTTCCTAGACTTCCGTCCTCACACTCCTGGCCCACAAACCCTCCCTACTGGGAATTCTGGGGCCACAATGAAGCACTCCGCCTGCCTCCCAGGAGAAAAACTTTGTCTATGGTGCTGCCCAGAAACCCCAAATGAGGATCAAACTGCTTGGCCCTCGGCAACACCCCAATTGCATAGGCTACCTTAAACACTGATGCTCTGTCGCAAATAGCCTGAGCCCAGACCTTCCAACAGACACCGACACAGCTGGCTGCACACCCAGCACATTGGACCCGCCACTGCCTTAGGCCACCATCCATTCCCAACCTGGGTTTTCAGTCATCAGAACCTAGACCTTATCTCCAATCCCTGCACATGGGGGAACCTGATGCACAAGCCAGAACCCCTCCTTCCCCATGGCAAGAAACCTTGCTGCTGGCAGTGAGTCAAACCTTCAGTGTAGGAGAAAACGGCATGGCCCATGAGGCCACGCCCATGTGTGAGGGCCGCCTTGGGCACAAACACACATTGTGACCCTCAGCGTGAGTACCTTATTCAAGTAACGCCTCTCAGTGATTGGACCAAGAGCCCGCATATGTGGCTTGCCATGCCCATAGGCACGCAGGACTAACTAGATGGTGTGTATTCCAGTTGAGGGAACCCACTGCTGTGCTCTAGAGTCCCTCTCCTGGGGGGTCCCCTGTGGCAGAAAACAGTACTCTTCCCTTCCCACAGAATGAACCCAAACACTTGGGAGCTTGGACAATCCCCCGAGAAGAAGGCTCTTCCTCGGCCCCTGAAGCAACCCCTACCCTGAACGGCCACTGTGAACGCAACACCCAGAGACAAAAGCCTGAGCGACTGCCTCCCACTTGCCCTCCTTTGATATCCAGAGGATCTCCCCTCTCGGACTGGAGATCAGGCCTGCCATTACCTTGGCCCCTACCTGAGCCAAGTTTGCTTTTTCAGACATCTGTCCCCACAGCCCTGGCAAACACAGCCTCTAGGCTGGGTCCTCTGGAGCCATACCACAGGACCATGCCTGCTCTCTCCTGGGAAACTCTGTCCATTCCTTTGGCCACACACCTCCAGAATATGAGAAACCTCAAGGCCCCCGAGGACATACCATTACCGGGAGCCTCCCTGCACACACAGGGGCCTTCGGACACAAGCTGAGCTGCTACCTCCATGAAGGCATGCACACAGATGTCAACAGAGATAGAAGGTTGAGCCCGACAGGCCCTTAGGCCCTAATCTCAACTCTTGCTTTGTTTTCCAGGTGTCACTCCTCAGAGGCTTTGGTTCGAAGAACAGGATATGGGGCTTTCCTGAGGCACTGAACAGAACTTCTCTCGTCTCCACCTGGGAAGCTTCCTTGTTGGAGCCGTGTCAAACACCTCAGGTTGGAGAATCCTGCAGAGTCCCTGAGCCACCTCCACATTCCAAGGTCTCCCAGGCCACCAAGCCACAGTAGGACTCATCTTCAGGAGAGTCCATTTCAACTCTCCCCTCTGGGTAGCTAACCCAGGAGCCCGCAGATTGAGCCTGCCTTGTCCTGACTAAAGAGTGGGAATATGAGGTGGCGTTCCCAGGCATCCATGCTTAGACACCTGCTCTCGAGTCTTTCCGTATGGGGCCTCCTGGAACCATCCAATAGCACTCGACTTTCGTGCAGAAGGAAACCTTGAGGTTTGGAGTAGTTCACAAATCCCATCGTAGGCAAACCTTCCTGGCCTCATGAGGCCCCCACACCATTCAGGAAGAGGCCATGCTGGACAAAAACTCTAGCCTGAGGCACGTCTCAGAGTTGAAATGACCTCAGTGCAGGAGATCTCGATTCAGACTCTCAGAGTGGGCCTGCCGTGCCATCGGTCCCAAACCTCACGCTAGCTTGTGTTTTCAGACTTCCTTCCTCACACTCCTGGCAAACAAGCCCTCCGGACTAGGAACTCCAGAACCACAACCCAGCCCAGGGACTGCCCAAGGGAAGAAAGACGTTTCCCTGTGGGGCTCTCTCCAGAAAACCCAGATGAGGATCAACCTGCTCGGGCCTCGACCGGTACCCGAACTGGATAGGCTGCTCTGGGCACTCATGCTCTGTCTGACACAGCCTGAAGCCAGACGTCCAGACAGACAAGGAGACAGCTGGCCGCACACCCAGCACTTCGGACACGCCATGGTCTTATGCCGTCACCTCTTCCTAACCTTGGTTTTCAGATATCTGAACCTAGACATAATATCAATTCTCCACACAGCTGGGTATCGCAAGCACAACACAGAACTCCTCCTTCCCCGTGGCTGTAAAGCTTGCTCTTGGCATGGAGTCACACCTTCAGAGTGGGAGAAACCTTCCTGGTCCCTGATGCCACGCCCAAACTTGAGTGCTGCTTGGGCACAAATTCACACTCTGACCCTCAGCATGAGCCCCATGTCAAAGAAAGGCCTGTCAGGGCCTGGGCCAAGAGCCCGCATATGGGGCTTGCCAAGCCCCTATGCACCCAATCCTCACCAGTGTTTGAGTTTTCCAGTCGCCCCGCCCGTACCTGGGGCTCTGCTCTGGAATCCCTTTCTTGGAGAGACACGTGAGCCAGACAACACTTTTCCACCCTTCCCACAAAATGACCCCAAACTCTTGGGAGCTGGGACAAATCCCCAGAGAGGGATACTCGTCCACAGTCCCTGAGGCCACCCCTCCAATCCACGGCTATCTCGGACACAACATCCAGAGACAAAAGCCTGAAGGAACGCCTCCCACTCGCCCTTGTTTCAGAGGCCCAGGAGCTCCCTCTCGGGCTGTACATCCGGCCTGCCATACCCTAGGCGCCACTCATAAGCTGAGTTTGTGTTTTCAGACTTCTGTGCCCTCAGCCTGGACCCACACAACCGCCAGGCTAGGGCCTCTGGAGCCACAGCGAAAGATTGTGCCTGCCCTCTCCAAGGAAATTGTGCCCAATCCATTGACCACAACCCTACAGGTTAGGGAAAAGCTCCAAGGCCCCTGAGGCCATCAATAGTTTAGGCCACCCTGGACTAAGAGGGGCTCTCTGACACCAGCGGAGCAACTATCTCCACTTAGACTCTCAGACAGTGTCCCCAGAGACAGAAGGTTGAAATGGACAGGCCCCCAGGCCCTAATCTGAACCTTAGCTTTGGTTTCCATGTGTCCGTCCTCAGAGGTCTGTTTTCGTAGACCAGCACACGGGGCTTTTCTGAGGCACCAAACCAAACCATTCTCGTCTCCACATGGGGAGCTTACTTACTGGGGATGTATCAAACCCTTCAGGTAGGAGAGTTCCGCAGGGCCACTGAACAACCAGCACATTCCAAGGTTTCCATGGACCCAAACGCACATTATGACGCATCCTCAGGAGAGGCCATTTCAACTCAGCCCCCTGGTTAGCGTGCCCCAGAGGCAGCAGATCAAACATATCTTGTGGCTAATGGCCAATGGGAATGCGAAGCATGCTGTACAGGGATCCATCCTTCGAACCGTGCTCTCCAGTCCTTCCGTATGGTATGTCCTGGAGCCATGCAACAGGACTCGAATGTCCCACAGAAGGAAACCTGGTGGTTTGGGGCAACCTCCAAACTCAGCGTGGGAAAACTTCCTTGGCCTCATGAGGCCCCCGCTTCATGAAGGTGCCATCATGGACACATACTCCAGCCTCAGCCAACGTCTGATCCTCAGCCTGACTTCAGATGCAGGAGATTTTGATTCAGCCTCTGCCTAGTGGGCCTGCTCTGCCCTTGGCTCCAATCCTCACTTTAGCTTGTGTTCCTAGACTTCCGTCCTCACACTCCTGGCCCACAAACCCTCCCTACTGGGAATTCTGGGGCCACAATGAAGCACTCCGCCTGCCTCCCAGGAGAAAAACTTTGTCTATGGTGCTGCCCAGAAACCCCAAATGAGGATCAAACTGCTTGGCCCTCGGCAACACCCCAATTGCATAGGCTACCTTAAACAGTGATGCTCTGTCGCAAATAGCCTGAGCCCAGACCTTCCAACAGACACCGACACAGCTGGCTGCACACCCAGCACATTGGACCCGCCACTGCCTTAGGCCACCATCCATTCCCAACCTGGGTTTTCAGTCATCAGAACCTAGACCTTATCTCCAATCCCTGCACAGGGGGGAACCTGATGCACAAGCCAGAACCCCTCCTTCCCTATGGCAAGAAACCTTGCTGTTGGCAGTGAGTCAAACCTTCAGTGTAGGAGAAATCGGCATGGCCCATGAGGCCACGCCCATGTGTGAGGGCCGCCTTGGGCACAAACACACATTGTGACCCTCAGCGTGAGTACCTTATTCAAGTAACGCCTCTCAGTGATTGGACCAAGAGCCCGCATATGTGGCTTGCCATGCCCATAGGCACGCAGGACTAACTAGATGGTGTGTATTCCAGTTGAGGGAACCCACTGCTGTGCTCTAGAGTCCCTCTCCTGGGGGGTCCCCTGTGGCAGAAAACAGTACTCTTCCCTTCCCACAGAATGAACCCAAACACTTGGGAGCTTGGGCAATCCCCCGAGAGGAAGGCTCTTCCTCGGCCCCTGAAGCAACCCCTACCCTGAACGGCCACTGTGAACGCAACACCCAGAGACAAAAGCCTGAGCGACTGCCTCCCACTTGCCCTCCTTTGATATCCAGAGGATCTCCCCTCTCGGACTGGAGATCAGGCCTGCCATTACCTTGGCCCCTACCTGAGCCAAGTTTGCTTTTTCAGACATCTATCCCCACAGCCCTGGCAAACACAGCCTCTAGGCTGGGTCCTCTGGAGCCATACCACAGGACCATGCCTGCTCTCTCCTGGGAAACTCTGTCCATTCCTTTGGCCACACACCTCCAGAATATGAGAAACCTCAAGGCCCCCGAGGACATACCATTACCGGGAGCCTCCCTGCACACACAGGGGCCTTCGGACACAAGCTGAGCTGCTACCTCCATGAAGGCATGCACACACATGTCAACAGAGATAGAAGGTTGAGCCCGACAGGCCCTTAGGCCCTAATCTCAACTCTTGCTTTGTTTTCCAGGTGTCACTCCTCAGAGGCTTTGGTTCGAAGAACAGGATATGGGGCTTTCCTGAGGCACTGAACAGAACTTCTCTCGTCTCCACATGGGAAGCTTCCTTGTTGGAGCCGTGTCAAACACCTCAGGTTGGAGAATCCTGCAGAGTCCCTGAGCCACCTCCACATTCCAAGGTCTCCCAGGCCACCAAGCCACAGTAGGACTCATCTTCAGGAGAGTCCATTTCAACTCTCCCCTCTGGGTAGCACACCCAGGAGCCCGCAGATTGAGCCTGCCTTGTCCTGACTAAAGAGTGGGAATATGAGGTGGCGTTCCCAGGCATCCACGCTTAGACACCTGCTCTCGAGTCTTTCCGTATGGGGCCTCCTGGAACCATCCAATAGCACTCGACTTTCGTGCATAAGGAAACCTTGAGGTTTGGAGTAGTTCACAAATCCCATCGTAGGCAAACCTTCCTGGCCTCATGAGGCCCCCACACCATTCAGGAAGAGGCCATGCTGGACAAAAACTCTAGCCTGAGGCACGTCTCAGAGTTGAAATGACCTCAGTGCAGGAGATCTCGATTAAGCCTCTCAGAGTGGGCCTGCCGTGCCATCGGTCCCAAACCTCACGCTAGCTTGTGTTTTCAGACTTCCTTCCTCACACTCCTGGCAAACAAGCCCTCCGGACTAGGAACTCCATAACCACAACCCAGCCCAGGGTCTGCCCAAGGGAAGAAACACGTTTCCCTGTGGGGTTCTCTCCAGAAAACCCAGATGAGGATCAACCTGCTCGGGCCTCGACCGGTACCCGAACTGGATAGGCTGCTCTGGGCACTCAAGCTCTGTCTGACACAGCCTGAAGCCAGACGTCCAGACAGACAAGGAGACAGCTGGCCGCACACCCAGCACTTCGGACACGCCATGGTCTTATGCCGTCACCTCTTCCTAACCTTGGTTTTCAGATATCTGAACCTAGACATTATATCAATTCTCCACACAGCTGGGTATCGCAAGCACAACACTGAACTCCTCCTTTCCCATGGCTGTAAAGCTTGCTCTTGGCATGGAGTCACACCTTCAGGGTGGAAGAAACCTTCATGCCCCTGATGCCACGCCCAAACTTGAGTGCTGCTTGGGCACAAATTCACACTGTGACCCTCAGCATGAGCCCCATGTCAAAGAAAGGCCTGTCAGGGCCAGGGCCAAGAGCCCGCATATGGGGCTTGCCAAGCCCCTATGCACCCAATCCTCACCAGTGTTTGAGTTTTCCAGAAGCCCCACCCGTACCTGGGGCTCTGCTCTGGAATCCCTTTCTTGGAGAGACACATGAGCCAAACAACAGGACTCAACCCTTCCCACAAAATGACCCCAAACTCTTGGGAGCTGGGACAAATCCCCAGAGAGGGATACTCGTCCACAGTCCCTGAGGCCACCCCTCCAATCCACGGCTATCCCGGACACAACATCCAGAGACAAAAGCCTGAGGGAACGCCTCCCACTCGCCCTTGTTTCAGAGGACGAGCAGCTCCCTCTCGGGCTGTACATCCGGCCTGCCATACCCTAGGCACCACTCATAAGCTGAGTTTGTGTTTTCAGACTTCTGTGCCCACAGCCTGGACCCACACAACCTCGAGGCTAGGGCCTCTAGCCACAGCGATAGATTGTGCCTGCCTCTCCTAGGAAAGTGTGCCCAATCCATTCACCACAACCCTACACCTTAGGGAAAAGCTCCAAGGCCCCTGAGGCCACCCAAATTATATAGTCTAACCTGGGCACTAATGCACTGTCTGACACAACCTGAGCCAGAACCTCCTGACCAACACCCAGGCAGCTGACCGCACACTGAGCATATCAGACCCGCCATGGCCTTAGGTCGTCATCTCTTCCCAACTTCGGTTTTTCAGGCTTCAGACCAGGACCTTATCTTCAACCACTGCCCAGGGTTGAAAATGATGCAGACATCAGAACACCTTCCCCATGGCAAGAGACCTTGTGATTGGCATGTTGTACAAAGTCAGTGTAGTTGAAACCAGTGTGGCCCATGTGGCCCCGCTCTTGCTACAGGCCACATTGGTCACTAACACACATTGTGACCCTCAGCCTGAGCCCAGTCCTCAAGTATGGCCTCTCAGTGGCTGGAAGAAGAGACAGCATATTGGGCCGGCCATGCCCCTAGGCCCCAATTTTTAACGATATTTTGGGTTGTCCCTTCACTCTTCCCCAGGGCTGTGCTTTGTAATTACTCTTTGGTTGGGTCACCTGAGGTAACAAATGTGAAAGGCGACCTCCCATTCCACAGATTGACGAAAAAGAATTGGGACTGGGACAAATCCACAAAGAGGAAGATTCGTCCATGGCCCATGAGGCCTCCCCACATCCATGGCCATCGTTGATTCACAATCCAGAGACAAAAGCCTGAGCAAGTGCCTCAGACTCGCTCTTTCTTCATATCCTGAAGAGTTCTCCTCATGGTCTGTAGATTGGGCCTGCCATACCTACGTCCCAAAACCTGAGCTGAGTTTGTATTTTCAGACTTCTGTCCTCAAAGTCCTGGGCAACACACCCTCCTGGCTGGGGCCCCTGGAGCCACACATTAGGACTGTGCCTACCCAATCCATGAGAATTCTGCCCATTCCATTGTCCAAAATCGTACAAATTAGGAGAACCCTCCAAAGTCCCCGAGGCCATCCCAATAGTGTAGATCTCCGGGGACAAACAAGGGCGGTCTAACACCACGTGAGCATCTACCCCCACTCATTCCATAGATGGATATCTCCAGAGAAGAAGATGGAACCAGACAGGGCCCTAGGCCATAATCGGATCCATTGCTTTGGTACAGGCGTGTCTCCTCAAAAGCCTGGATTCCAATACCAGCATAAGTGATTTCCTGAGGCACCCATCAGAACAAATCTCGTCTCCACAGGGAAACTTGTGCATGGGAGCTATGTCAAAAGCTTAGGAGAAACTTCAGGGTCCCGGTGCCACCCCCCATTTTAAGGCCCTCATGGACACAAACACATATTAGGACCCATCCTCGGGAAAGTCCATTTCAACTCAGCCACCCCGGTTGTTCTCCCAGAGCCATCCGGCCTCAACTGTCTTGTTGCTAGGAGACAATTGGAATGCGAGGCGGGCTTCCCTGGCATTCATCTTTCAACGGTGCTCTGGAGTCATTCCATATGGGATTTCCTGGAGCTGCCCAACAGGTCTCAATTGTCCTGCAGAAGGAATCCTTGAAGGGGGCATCCCACAACTCCCAACGTGGGAAAACCTCCATAGCCTTGAGATTCCGCTCCGTTCATGAAGGGGCAGTCATGCACAGAAACTCCAACCTGAGCCAACGTCTGATCCTCACCGTGACTTCAGATGCTTGAGATATTGGTTCACTCTGGAGGGGGTACATGCTGTGCCCTCTGCCTGAAGCCCAAGTTTAGCTTGTGTTCTCAGACTTCTGTACTCACACTCCTGGCCCAGAAGCCCTCAAGTTTGGCAATTCCGGACTCACAATGCAGCACACTGCCTGCCATCTATAAAAAATATCTTGCCTAAGAGCAGCCCAGGCACATCAAATGAGGATAAACCTACACGGCACTCGACTGTACCCAAATCATATAGTCAAACCTGGGCACTAATGCACTGTCTGACACAACCTGAGCCAGAACCTCCTGACCAACACCCAGGCAGCTGACCGCCCACTGATCATATCAGACACGCCATGGCCTTATGTCGTCATCTCTTCCCAACTTCGCTTTTTCAGGCTTCAGAACCTAGACCTTATCTCCAACAACTGCCCAGGGTTGAAAATGATGCAGACATCAGAACACCTTCCTCATGGCAAGAGACATTGTGATTGGCATGTTGTCCAAAGTCCAGTGTAGTTGAAACCAGTGTGGCCCATGAGGCCCCGCCCATGCTCGCGGGCCACATTGGTCACAAACACACATTGTGACCCTCAGCCTGTGCCCAGTCCTCAAGTAAGGCCTCTCAGTGGTTGGATGAAGAGACAGCATGTTGGGCCTGCCATGCCCCTAGGTCCCAATTTTTAAACATAGTTTGGGTTGTCCTTTCACTCTCCCCCAGGGCTGTGCTTTGTAATTACTCTTTGGTTGGGTCACCTGAGGTAACAAATGTGAAAGGCGACCTCCCATTCCACAGATTGACGAAAAAGAATTGGGACTGGGACAAATCCACAGAGAGGAAGATTGGTCCATGGCCCATGAGGCCTCCCCACATCCATGGCCATCGTTGATTCACAATCCAGAGACAAAAGCCTGAGCAAGTGCCTCAGACTCGCTCTTTCTTCATATCCTGAAGAGTTCTCCTCATGGTCTGTAGATTGGGCCTGCCATACCTACGTCCCAAAACATGAGCTGAGTTTGTATTTTTAGATCTGTCCTCAAAGTCCTGGGCAACACACCCTCCTGGCTTGGGCCCCTGGAGCCACACATTATGACTGTGCCTACCCAATCCATGGGAATTCTGCCCATTCCATTGTCCCAAATCGTACAAATTAGGAGAAACCTCCAAAGTCCCCGAGGCCATCCCAATAGTGTAGATCTTCGGGGACAAACAAGGGCGGTCTAACACACGTGAGCATCTACCCCCACTCATTCCATAGATGGATATCTCCAGAGAAGAAGATGGAACCAGACAGGACCCTAGGCCATAATCAGATTCATTGCTTTGGTACAGGCGTGTCTCCTCAAAAGCCTGGATTCCAATACCAGCATAAGTGATTTCCTGAGGCACCCATCAGAACAAATCTCGTCTCCACAGGGAAACTTGTGCATGGGAGCTATGTCAAAAGCTTAGGAGAAACTTCAGTGTCTCGGTGCCACCGCCCCATTCCAAGGCCCTCATGGACACAAACACACATTAGGCCCCAACCTCGGGAAAGTCCATTTCAACACAGCCGCCCCGATTGCTCCCGCAGAGCCATCAAAACTCAACTGTCTTGTTGCTAGGAGAAAATTGGAATGCGAGGCGGGATTCCCTAGCATCGATCCTTGAACGGTGCTCTGGAGTCATTCCATATGGGATGTCCTGGAGCTGACCAACAGGTCTCAATTGTCCCGCAGAAGGAATCCTTGAAGGGGGCATCCCACAACTCCCAACGTGGGAAAACCTCCATGGCCTTGAGATTCCGCTCCGTTCATGAAGGGGCAGTCATGCACAGAAACTCCAACCCGAACCAACGTCTGATCCTCCCCGTGACTTCAGATGCATGAAATATTGGTTCAGATCTGCAGGAGGTACCTGCCGTGCCCTCGGCCTGAAGCCCAAGTTTAGCTTGTGTTCTCAGACCTCTGTACTCACACTCCTGGCCCAGAAGCCCTCAAGTTTGGCAATTCTGGAACCAAAGTGCAGCACTCTGCCTGCCCTCTAGAAAAAATATCTTGCCTATTGAGCTCCCCAGGCACCTCAAATGAGGATAAACCTATACGGCACTCGACTGTACCCAAATCATATAGTCTAACCTGGGACTAATGCACTGACTGACACAACCTGAGCCCGAACCTCCTGACCAACACCCAGGCAGCTGACCGCACACTGAGCATATCAGACCCGCCATGGCCTTAGGTCGTCATCTCTTCCCAACTTCGGTTTTTCAGGCTTCAGAACCTAGACCTTATCTCCAACCACTGCCCAGGGTTGAAAATGATGCAGATATCAGAACACATTCCCCATGGCCAGAGACCTTGTGTTTGGCAGGTTGTCCAAAGTCCAGTGTAGTTGAAACCAGTGTGGCCCATGAGGCCCCGCCCATGCTCGCGGGCCACATTGGTCACAAACACACATTGTGACCCTCAGCATGAGCCCAGTCCTCAAGTAAGGCCTCTCAGTGGCTGGATGAAGAGACAGCATATTGGGCCTGCCATGCACCTAGGCCCCAATTTTTAACCATAGTTTGGGTTGTCCCTTCACTCTTCCCCAGGGCTCTGCTTTGGAATTCCTATTTTGTTCGGACACCTGAGGTAATAAACCTGAAAGGAGACCTCCCATCCGACAATTGAAGAAAAACTATTGGGACCGGGCCAAAACCACAGAGACGAAGATTCGTCCTTATCCCATGAGGCCTCACCACATTCTACAGCCATTGTTGATACAAAATCCAGGGACAAAAGCCTGAGCACGTGTCTCAGACTCGCTCTTTCTTCATATCCTGAGGGGTACTTCTCATGGTTTGTAGATTGGGCCTCCCATACCTACGACCCAAAACCTTAGCTGAGTTTGTGTTTTCAGACTTCTGTCCTCAAAGTCCTGGGCCGCACACCCTCCAGGCTGGGGCCCCTGGAGCCACACATTAGGACTGTGCCTACCCAATCCATGGGAATTCTGCCCATTCCATTGTCCAAAATCTCACCAATTAAGAAAACTCTCCAAAGTCCCCGAGGCCATCCCAATAGTTAGGTCTCCAGGGACAAACAAGGGCGGTGTGACACCAGGTGAGCATCTCCCTCCACTCATTCCATAGATGGATATCACCAGAGAAGAAGATTGAACCAGACAGGACCCTAGGCCATAATCGGATCCATTGTTTTGGTTTACAGGCATGTCTCCTCAAAAGCCTGGATTCCAATACCAGCATAGGGGGTTTCCTGAGGCACCACTCAGAACAAATCTCATCTCCACAAGGAAACTTGTGCATGGGAGGTGTGTCAAAAGCTTAGGAGAATACTTCAGGGTCCCGGTGCCAACGCCCCATTCCAAGGCCCTCATGGACACAAACACACAATGGGCCCGATCCTAAAAGTCCATTTCAACTCAGCCACGCCGGTTGCTCCCGCAGAGCTATCCGATCTCAACTGTCTTGTTGCTAGGAGACATTTGGAATGCGAGGCCTGCTTCCCAGGCATCCACCCCGAACGGTGCTCTGGAGTCCTTCCATATGGGATATCCTGGAGCTGCCCAACAGGTCTCAATTGTCCCGCAGAAGGAATCCTTGAAGGGGGCATCCCACAACTCCCAACGTGGGAAAACCTCCATGGCCTTGAGATTCCCCTCCGTTCATGAAGGGGCAGTCATGCACAGAAACTCCAACCCGAGCCAACGTCTGATCCTCGCCGTGACTTCAGAAGCATGAGATATTCGTTCAGATCTGCAGGGGGTACCAGCCGTGCCCTCGGCCTGAAGCCCAAGTCTAGCTTCTGTTCTCAGACTTGTCCTCACACTCCTGGTCCAGAATCCCTCATGTTTGGCAATACGAGACCCACAATGCAGCACTCTGCCTGCCTCTAGAAAAAATATATTGCCTAATGAGTAGCCCAGGCACCTCAAATGAGGATAAACCTACACGGCTCTCGACTGTACCTGAATTATATAGTCTAACCTGGGTACTAATTCACTGTCTGACACAACCTGAACCAGAACCTCCGGACCAACACCCAGGCAGCTGACCGCACACTGAGCACATCAGACCCGCCATGGCCTTAGGTCGTCATCTCTTCCCAACTGCGGTTTTCAGGCTTCAGAACGTAGACCTTATCTCCAAACACTGCCCAGGGTTGAAAATGATGCAGAAATCAGAGCTCCTTCCCCATGGCAAGAGACCTTGTGATTGGCATGTTATCCAAAGTTCAGTGTAGTTGAAACCAGTGTGGCCCATGAGGCCCCGCCCATGCTCGCGGGCCACATTGGTCACAAACACACATGCTGACCCTCAGCCTGTGCCCAGTCCTCAAGTAAGGCCTCTCAGTGGCTGGATGAAGAGACAGCATATTGGGTCTGCCATGCCCCTAGGCCCCAATTTATAACCATCGTTTGGGTTGTCCCTTCACTCTTCCCCAGGGCTCTGCTTTGGAATTCCTCTTTGGTTGGGACACCTGAGGTAACAAACCTGAGAGGAGACCTCCCATCCCACAGATTGACAGAAAGAAATTGGGACCGGGCCAAATCCACAGAGAGGAAGATTCGTCCATGGCCCATGAGGCCTCCCCACGTTCCACGCCCATCTTTGATACAAAATCCAGAGACAAAAGCCTGAGCAAGCGCAACAGAATCGCTCTTTCTTCATATCCTGAAGAGTCCTTCTCATGGTTTGTAGATTGGCCCTGCCATACCTACGTTCCCAACCTAAGCTGAGTTTGTGTTTTCAGACTTCTGTCCTCAGATTCCTGGGCCACACACCCTCCAGGCTGGGGCCCCTGGAGCCACACATTAGGACTGTGCCTACCCAATCCATGGGCATTCTGCCCATTCCATTATCCAAAATCGTACAAATTAGGAGAACTCTCCAAAGTCCCCGAGGCCATCCCAATAGTGTAGGTCTCCGGGGACAAACAAGGGCGGTCTGACACCAGCTGAGCATCTACCTCCACTCATATCATAAATGGATGTCCCCAGAGAAGAAGATGGAACCAGACAGGACCCTAGGCCATATTCGGATCCATTGCTTTGGTTTACAGACATGTCTCCTCAAAAGCCTGGATTCCAAGACCAGCATAGGGGGTTTTTTGAGGCACCCATCAGAACAAATCTCGTTTCCACAAGGAAACTTGTGCATGGGACCTATGTCAAAAGCTTAGGAGAATACTTCAGGGTCCCGGTGTCACTGCCCCATTCCAAGGCCCTCATGGACACAAACACATATTAGGCCCCAACCTCGGGAAAGTCCATTTCAACACAGCCGCCCCGATTGCTCCCGCAGAGCCATCAAAACTCAACTGTCTTGTTGCTGGGAGAAAATTGGAATGCGAGGCGGGATTCCCTGGCATCGATCCTCGAACGGTGCTCTGGAGTCATTCGTATGGGATGTCCTGGAGCTGACCAACAGGTCTCAATTGTCCCGCAGAAGGAATCCTTGAAGGGGGCATCCCACAACTCCCAACGTGGGAAAACCTCCATGGCCTTGAGATTCTGCTCTGTTCATGATGGGGCAGTCATGCACAGAAACTCCAACCTGAGCCAACATCTGATCCTCACCGTGACTTCAGATGCTTGAAATATTGGTTCACTGTGCAGGGGGTACATGCTGTGCCCTCTGCCTGAAGCCCAAGTTTAGCTTGTGTTCTCAGACTTCTGTACTCACACTCCTGGCCCAGAAGCCCTCAAGTTTGGCAATTTCGGACTCACAATGCAGCACTCTGCATGCCATCTATAAAAAATATCTTGCCTAAGAGCAGCCCAGGCACATCAAATGAGGATAAACCTACACGGCACTCGACTGTACCCAATCATATAGTCAAACCTGGGCACTAATGCACTGTCTGACACAACCTGAGCCAGAACCTCCTGACCAACACCCAGGCAGCTGACCGCACACTGACCATATCAGACCCGCCATGGCCTTAGGTCGTCATCTCTTCCCAACTTCGGTTTTTCAGGCTTCAGAACCTAGACCTTATCTCCAACCACTGCCCAGGGTTGAAAATGATGCAGACATCAGAACACCTTCCTCATGGCAAGAGACCTTGTGATTGGCATGTTGTCCAAAGTCCAGTGTAGTTGAAACCAGTGTGGCCCATGAGGCCCCGCCCATGCTCGCGGGCCACATTGGTCACAAACACACATTGTGACCCTCAGCCTGTGCCCAGTCCTCAAGTAAGGCCTCTCAGTGGTTGGATGAAGAGACAGCACATTGGGCCTGCCATGCCCCTTGGTCCCAATTTTTAAACATAGTTTGGGTTGTCCCTTCACTCTTCCCCAGGGCTCTGCTTTGGAATTCCTCTTTGGTTGGGACACCTGAGGTAACAAACCTGAGAGGAGAACTCCCATCCCACAGATTGACGGAAAGAAATTGGGACTGGGACAAATCCACATAGAGGAAGATTCGTCCATGGCCCATGAGGCCTCCCCACGTTCCACGCCCATATTTGATACAAAATCCAGAGACAAAAGCCTGAGCAAGTGCCTCAGACTCGATCTTTCTTCATATCCTGAAGAGTTCTTCTAATGGTTTGTAGATTGGACCTGCCATACGTACTTCCCCAAACGTAAGCTGAGTTTGTGTTTTCAGACTTCTGTCCTCAAATTCCTGGGCCACACTCCCTCCGGGCTGGGGCCCCTGGAGCCACACATTAGGACTGTGCCTACCCAATACATGGGAACACTGCCCATTCCATTGTCCAAAATCATACAAATTAGGAGAACCCTCCAAATTTCCCGAGGCCATCACAATAGTGTAGGTTTCCCGGTATAAACAAGGGCGGTCTGACACCAGCTGCCATCAACCTCCACTCATACCATAGATGGATGTCCCCAGAGAAGAAGATGGAACCATACAGGACCCTAGGCCATAATCGGATCCATTGCTTTGCTTTACAGGCATGTCTTCTCAAAAGCCTGGATTCCAGACCAGCATAGGGGATTTCCTGAGGCACCCATCAGAACAAATCTCGTTTCCACAAGGAAACTTGTGCGTGGGACCTATGTCAAAAGCTTAGGAGAATACTTCAGGGTCCCGGTGCCACCGCCCCATTCCAATGCCCTCATGGAAACAAACACATATCAGGCCCCATTCTCGGGAAAGTCCATTTCAACTAGCCAACCCGGTTGCTACCGCAGAGTCTTCAGATCTCAACTGTCTTGTTGCTAGGAGACAATTGGAATGTGAGGCCCACTTCCCTGGCATCCATCCCCGAACGGTGCTCTGGAGTACTTCCATATGGGATATCCTGGAGCTGCCCAACATGTCTCAATTGTCCCGCAGAAGGAATCCTTGAAGGGGGCATCCCACAACTCCCAACGTGGGAAAACCTCCATGGCCTTGAAATTCCGCTCCGTTCATGAAGGGGCAGTCATGCACAGAAACTCCAACCCGAGGCAAAGTCTGATCCTCGCCATGACTTCAGATGCAAGAGATATTGTTTCAGATCTGCAGGCGGTACCTGCCGTGCCCTCGGCCTGAAGCCCAAGTCTAGCTTCTGTTCTCAGACTTCTGTCCTCATACTCCTGGCTCAGAAGCCCTCAAGTTTGGCAATTCCGGATCCACAATGCAGCACCCTGCCTCCCCTCTAGAAAAAATATCTTGCCTAATGATTTGCCCAGGCACTTCAAATGAGGATAAACTTAAACGGCACTCGACTGTACCTGAATTATATAGTCTAACCTGGGCACTAATGCACTGTCTGACACAACCTGAACCCGAAACTCCGGACCAATACCCAGGGAGCTGACCGCACACTGAGCACATCAGACCCGCCATGGCTTTAGGTCGTCATGTCTTCCCAACTGCGGTTTTCAGACTTCAGATCCTAGACCTTATATCCAACCACTGCCCAGGGTTGAAAATGATGCAGAAATCAGAGCTCCTTCCCCATGGCAAAAGACCTTGTGATTGGCATATTGTCCTAAGTTCAGTGTAGTTGAAACCAGTATTGCCCATGAGGCCCCCGCCCATGCTCGCGGCCACATTGGTCACAAACACACATTGTGACTCTCAGGCTGTGCCCAGTCCTTAAGTAAGGCCACTCAGTGGCTGGATGAAGAGACAGCATATTGGGCCTGCCATGCCCCTAGGCCCCAATTTTTAACCATCGTTTGGGTTGTCCCTTCACTCTTCCCCAGGGCTCTGCTTTGGAATTCCTCTTTGGTTGGGACACCTGAATTAACAAACCTGAGAGGATACCTCCCATTCCACAGATTGATGGAAAGAAATTGGGACCGGGCCAAATCAACAGAGAGGAAGATTCATCCATGGCCCATGAGGCCTCCCCACATTCCACGCCCATCTTTGATACAAAATCCAGAGACAAAAGCCTGAGCAAGCGCCTCAGACTCGCTCTTTCTTCATATCCTGAAGAGTTCTTCTCATGGTTTGTAGATTGGACCTGCCATACCTACGTCCCCAACCTAAGCTGAGTTTGTGTTTTCAGACTTCTGTCCTCAAATTTCTGGGCCACACACCCTCCAGGCTGGGGCCCCTGGAGCCACACATTAGGACTGTGCCTACCCAATCCATGGATATCTGCCCATTCCATTGTTCAAAATCGTACAAATTAGAAGAACCCTCCAAAGTCCCCAAGGCCATCCCAATAGTGTAGGTCTCCCGGGACAAACAAGGGCGGTCTGACACCAGCTGAGCATCTACATCCACTCATACCATAAATGGATGTCCCCAGAGAAGAAGATGGAACCAGACAGGACCCTAGGCCATAATCGGATCCATTGCTTTGGTTTACAGGCATATCTCCTCAAGAGCCTGGATTCCAAGACCAGCATAGGGGGTTTCCTGAGGCACCCATCAGAACAAAACTCGTCTCCACGAGGAAACTTGTGCATGGGACCTATGTCAAAAGCTTAGGAGAATACTTCAGGGTCCCAGTGCCACCGCTCCATTCCAAGGTCCTCATGGACACAAACACACATTAGGCCCCAACCTCGGGAAAGTCCATTTCAACACAGCCGCCCCGATTGCTTAGTCAGAGCCATAGAACTCAACTGTCTTGTTGCTAGGAGACAATTGGAATGCGAGGCTGGCTTCCCTGGCATCA
This sequence comes from Mustela nivalis, assembly GCF_964662115.1. Classification (NCBI taxonomy): domain Eukaryota; kingdom Metazoa; phylum Chordata; class Mammalia; order Carnivora; family Mustelidae; genus Mustela; species Mustela nivalis. Next base: position 608,946 of record NW_028136454.1, on the reverse strand, counting down.
GTCCTCGAACGGTGCACTGCAGTCATTCCATATGGCTTGTCCTGGAGCTGACCAACAGTGCTCAATTGTCCCTCAGAAGGAATCCTTGAAGGGGGATCCCACACTCCCAACGTTGGAAAACCTCCATGGCCTTGAGATTCCGCTCCGTTCATGGAGGGACAGACATGCACAGAAACTCCAACCCGAGCCAACTTCTGATCCTCGCCGTGACTTCAGATACATGAGATATTGGTTCAGATCTGCAGGGGGTATTTGCCATACCCATTGCCCTACCCAAGGCCTGAAGCCCAAGTCTAGCTTGTGTTCTGAAACTCCTGTCCTCACACTCTTGGCCCAGAAGCCCTCAAGTTTGGCAATTCCGGACCCTCAATGCAGCAATATGCCTGCCCTCTGGGAAAAATATATTGCCTAATGATATTCCCAGGCACCTCAAATGAGGATAAACTTACACGGCACTCGACTGTACCTAAATTATATAGTCTAACCTGGGCAATAATGCACTGTCTGACACAACCTGAACCCGAAACTCTGGACCAACACCCAGGCAGCTGACCGCACACTGAGCACATGAGCACCGACATGGCCTTAGATTGTAATCACTTCCCAACTGTGGTTTTCAGGCTTCAGAACCTAGACCTTATCTCCAACCACGGCCCAGGGTTGAAAATGATGCAGAAATCAGAGCTCCTTCCCCATGGCAAGGGACCTTGTGATTGGCATGTTATCCAAAGTTCAGTGTAGTTGAAACCAGTGTGGCCCATGAGGCCCCGCCCATGCTCGCGGGCCACATTGGTCACAAACACACATGCTGACCCTCAGCCTGTGCCCAGTCTTTAAGTAAGGCCACTCAGTGGCTGGATGAAGAGACAGCATATTGGGTCTGCCATGCCCCTAGGCCCCAATTTATAACCATCGTTTGGGTTGTCCCTTCACTCTTCCCCAGGGCTCTGCTTTGGAATTCCTCTTTGGTTGGGACACCTGAGGTAACAAAGCTGAGAGGAGACCTCCCATCCGACAGATTGACGGAACGAAATTGGGACCGGGTCAAATCCACAGAGAGGAAGATTCGTCCATGGCCCATGAGGCCTCCCCACGTTCCACACCCATCTTTGATACAAAATCCAGAGGCAAAATCCTGAGCACGTGTCTCAGACTCGCTCTTTCTTCATATCCTGAGGGGTACTTCTCATGGTTTGTAGATTGGGCCTCCCATACCTACGTCCCAAAACCTTAGCTGAGTTTGTGTTTTCAGACTTCTGTCCTCAAAGTCCTGGGCCGCACACCCTCCAGGCTGGGGCCCCTGGAGCCACACATTAGGACTGTGCCTACCCAATCCATGGGAATTCTGCCCATTCCATTGTCCAAAATCTCACCAATTAAGAAAACTCTCCAAAGTCCCCGAGGCCATCCCAATAGTGTAGGTCTCCAGGGACAAACAAGGGCGGTGTGACACCAGGTGAGCATCTCCCTCCACTCATTCCATAGATGGATATCACCAGAGAAGAAGATTGAACCAGACAGGACCCTAGGCCATAATCGGATCCATTGTTTTGGTTTACAGGCATGTCTCCTCAAAAGCCTGGATTCCAATACCAGCATAGGGGGTTTCCTGAGGCACCCCTCAGAACAAATCTCATCTCCACAAGGAAACTTGTGCATGGGAGGTATGTCAAAAGCTTAGGAGAATACTTCAGGGTCCCGGTGCCAACGCCCCATTCCAAGGCCCTCATGGACACAAACACACAATGGGCCCGATCCTAAAAGACCATTTCAACTCAGCCACGCCGGTTGCTCCCGCAGAGCTATCCGATCTCAACTGTCTTGTTGCTAGGAGACATTTGGAATGCGAGGCCCGCTTCCCAGGCATCCACCCCGAACGGTGCTCTGGAGTCCTTCCATATGGGATATCCTGGAGCTGCCCAACAGGTCTCAATTGTCCCGCAGAAGGAATCCTTGAAGGGGGCATCCCACAACTCCCAACGTGGGAAAACCTCCATGGCCTTGAGATTCCGCTCCGTTCATGAAGGGGCAGTCATGCACAGAAACTCCAACCCGAGCCAACGTCTGATCCTCGCCGTGACTTCAGAAGCATGAGATATTCGTTCAGATCTGCAGGGGGTACCAGCCGTGCCCTCGGCCTGAAGCCCAAGTCTAGCTTCTGTTCTCAGACTTGTCCTCACACTCCTGGTCCAGAATCCCTCATGTTTGGCAATACCGGACCCACAATGCAGCACTCTGCCTGCCTCTAGAAAAAATATATTGCCTAATGAGTAGCCCAGGCACCTCAAATGAGGATAAACCTACACGGCTCTCGACTGTACCTGAATTATATAGTCTAACCTGGGTACTAATTCACTGTCTGACACAACCTGAACCCGAACCTCCGGACCAACACCCAGGCAGTTGACCGCACACTGAGCACATCAGACCCGCCATGGCCTTAGGTCGTCATCTCTTCCCAACTGCGGTTTTCAGGCTTCAGAACCTAGACCTTATCTCCAAACACTGCCCAGGGTTGAAAATGATGCAGAAATCAGAGCTCCTTCCCCATGGCAAGAGACCTTGTGATTGGCATGTTATCCAAAGTTCAGTGTAGTTGAAACCAGTGTGGCCCATGAGGCCCTGCCCATGCTCGCGGGCCACATTGGTCACAAACACACATGCTGACCCTCAGCCTGTGCCCAGTCTTTAAGTAAGGCCACTCAGTGGCTGGATGAAGAGACAGCATATTGGGTCTGCCATGCCTCTAGGCCCCAATTTATAACCATCGTTTGGGTTATCCCTTCACTCTTCCCCAGGGCTCTGCTTTGGAATTCCTCTTTGGTTGGGACACCTGAGGTAACAAACCTGAGAGGAGACCTCCCATCCCACAGATTGACGGAAAGAAATTGGGACCGGGCCAAATCCACAGAGAGGAAGATTCGTCCATGGCCCATGAGGCCTCCCCACGTTCCACGCCCATCTTTGATACAAAATCCAGAGACAAAAGCCTGAGCAAGCACCTCAGACTCCCTCTTTCTTCATATCCTGAAGAGTCCTTCTCATGGTTTGTAGATTGGCCCTGCCATACCTACGTTCCCAACCTAAGCTGAGTTTGTGTTTTCAGACTTCTGTCCTCAGATTCCTGGGCCACACACCCTCCAGGCTGGGGCCCCTGGAGCCACACATTAGGACTGTGCCTACCCAATCCATGGGCATTCTGCCCATTCCATTATCCAAAATCGTACAAATTAGGAGAACTCTCCAAAGTCCCCGAGGCCATCCCAATAGTGTAGGTCTCCGGGGACAAACAAGGGCGGTCTGACACCAGCTGAGCATCTACCTCCACTCATATCATAAATGGATGTCCCCAGAGAAGAAGATGGAACCAGACAGGACCCTAGGCCATATTCGGATCCATTGCCTTGGTTTACAGACATGTCTCCTCAAAAGCCTGGATTCCAAGACCAGCATAGGGGTTTTTTTGAGGCACCCATCAGAACAAATCTCGTTTCCACAAGGAAACTTGTGCATGGGACCTATGTCAAAAGCTTAGGAGAATACTTCAGGGTCCCGGTGTCACCGCCCCATTCCAAGGCCCTCATGGACACAAACACACATTAGGCCCCAACCTTGGGAAAGTCCATTTCAACACAGCCGCCCCGATTGATCCCGCAGAGCCATCAAAACTCAACTGTCTTGTTGCTGGGAGAAAATTGGAATGCGAGGCGGGATTCCCTGGCATCGATCCTCGAACGGTGCTCTGGAGACATTCCATATGGGATGCCCTGGAGCTGACCAACAGGTCTCAATTGTCCCGCAGAAGGAATCCTTGAAGGGGGCATCCCACAACTCCCAACGTGGGAAAACCTCCATGGCCTTGAGAATCCGCTCTGTTCATGAAGGTGCAGTCATGCACAGAAACTCCAACCTGAGCCAACGTCTGATCCTCGCCGTGACTTCAGATGCATGAAATATTGGTTCAGATCTGCAGGAGGTACCTGTCGTGCCCTCGGCCTGAAGCCCAAGTCTAGCTTGTGTTCTCAGACTTCTGTCCTCACACTCCTGGCCCAGAAGCCCTCAAGTTTGGCAATTCTGGAACCAAAGTGCAGCACTCTGCCTGCCCTCTAGAAAAAATATCTTGCCTATTGAGCTCCCCAGGCACCTCAAATGAGGATAAACCTATACGGCACTCGACTGTACCCAAATCATATAGTCTAACCTGGCACTGACTGACACAACCTGAGCCCGAACCTCCTGACCAACACCCATGCAGCTGACCGCACACTGAGCATATCAGACCCGCCATGGCCTTAGGTCGTCATCTCTTCCCAACTTCGGTTTTTCAGGCTTCAGAACCTAGACCTTATCTCCAACCACTGCCCAGGGTTGAAAATGATGCAGATATCAGAACACATTCCCCATGGCCAGAGACCTTGTGTTTGGCAGGTTGTCCAAAGTCCAGTGTAGTTGAAACCAGTGTGGCCCATGAGGCCCCGCCCATGCTCGCGGGCCACATTGGTCACAAACACACATTGTGACCCTCAGCATGAGCCCAGTCCTCAAGTAAGGCCTCTCAGTGGCTGGATGAAGAGACAGCATATTGGGCCTGCCATGCACCTAGGCCCCAATTTTTAACCATAGTTTGGGTTGTCCCTTCACTCTTCCCCAGGGCTCTGCTTTGGAATTCCTATTTTGTTCGGACACCTGAGGTAATAAACCTGAAAGGAGACCTCCCATCCGACAATTGAAGAAAAACTATTGGGATTGGGCCAAATCCACAGAGATGAAGATTCGTCCATATCCCATGAGGCCTCCCCACATTCTACAGCCATTGTTGATACAAAATCCAGAGACAAAAGCCTGAGCAAGTGCCTCAGACTCGCTCTTTCTTCATATCCTGAGGGGTACTTCTCATGGTTTGTAGATTGGGCCTCCCATACCTACGTCCCAAAACCTTAGCTGAGTTTGTGTTTTCAGACTTCTGTCCTCAAAGTCCTGGGCCGCACACCCTCCAGGCTGGGGCCCCTGGAGCCACACATTAGGACTGTGCCTACCCAATCCATGGGAATTCTGCCCATTCCATTGTCCAAAATCTCACCAATTAAGAAAACTCTCCAAAGTCCCCGAGGCCATCCCAATAGTGTAGGTCTCCAGGGACAAACAAGGGCGGTGTGACACCAGGTGAGCATCTCCCTCCACTCATTCCATAGATGGATATCACCAGAGAAGAAGATTGAACCAGACAGGACCCTAGGCCATAATCGGATCCATTGTTTTGGTTTACAGGCATGTCTCCTCAAAAGCCTGGATTCCAATACCAGCATAGGGGGTTTCCTGAGGCACCCCTCAGAACAAATCTCATCTCCACAAGGAAACTTGTGCATGGGAGGTATGTCAAAAGCTTAGGAGAATACTTCAGGGTCCCGGTGCCAACGCCCCATTCCAAGGCCCTCATGGACACAAACACACAATGGGCCCGATCCTAAAAGTCCATTTCAACTCAGCCACGCCGGTTGCTCCCGCAGAGCTATCCGATCTCAACTGTCTTGTTGCTAGGAGACATTTGGAATGCGAGGCCCGCTTCCCAGGCATCCAACCCGAACGGTGCTCTGGAGTCCTTCCATATGGGATATCCTGGAGCTGCCCAACAGGTCTCAATTGTCCCGCAGAAGGAATCCTTGAAGGGGGCATCCCACAACTCCCAACGTGGGAAAACCTCCATGGCCTTGAGATTCCGCTCCGTTCATGAAGGGGCAGTCATGCACAGAAACTCCAACCCGAGCCAACGTCTGATCCTCGCCGTGACTTCAGAAGCATGAGATATTCGTTCAGATCTGCAGGGGGTACCAGCCGTGCCCTCGGCCTGAAGCCCAAGTTTAGCTTCTGTTCTCAGACTTGTCCTCACACTCCTGGTCCAGAATCCCTCATGTTTGGCAATACCGGACCCACAATGCAGCACTCTGCCTGCCTCTAGAAAAAATATATTGCCTAATGAGTAGCCCAGGCACCTCAAATGAGGATAAACCTACACGGCTCTCGACTGTACCTGAATTATATAGTCTAACCTGGGTACTAATTCACTGTCTGACACAACCTGAACCCGAACCTCCGGACCAACACCCAGGCAGCTGACCGCACACTGAGCACATCAGACCCGCCATGGCCTTAGGCCGTCATCTCTTCCCAACTGCGGTTTTCAGGCTTCAGAACGTAGACCTTATCTCCAAACACTGCCCAGGGTTGAAAATGATGCAGAAATCAGAGCTCCTTCCCCATGGCAAGAGACCTTGTGATTGGCATGTTATCCAAAGTTCAGTGTAGTTGAAACCAATGTGGCCCATGAGGCCCCGCCCATGCTCGCTGGCCACATTGGTCACAAACACACATGCTGACCCTCAGCCTGTGCCCAGTCTTTAAGTAAGGCCACTCAGTGGCTGGATGAAGAGACAGCATATTGGGTCTGCCATGCCCCTAGGCCCCAATTTATAACCATCGTTTGGGTTATCCCTTCACTCTTCCCCAGGGCTCTGCTTTGGAATTCCTCTTTAGTTGGGACACCTGAGGTAACAAACCTGAGAGGACACTTCCCAACCCACAGATTGACGTAAAGGAATTGGGACCAGGCCAAATCCACAGAGAGGAAGATTTGTCCATGGCCCATGAGCCCTCCCCACGTTCCACGCCCATCTTTGATACAAAATCCAGAGACAAAAGCCTGAGCAAGCGCCTCAGACTCCCTCTTTCTTCATATCCTGAAGAGTCCTTCTCATGGTTTGTAGATTGGCCCTGCCATACCTACGTTCCCAACCTAAGCTGAGTTTGTGTTTTCAGACTTCTGTCCTCAGATTCCTGGGCCACACACCCTCCAGGCTGGGGCCCCTGGAGCCACACATTAGGACTGTGCCTACCCAATCCATGGGCATTCTGCCCATTCCATTATCCAAAATCATACAAATTAGGAGAACTCTCCAAAGTCCCCGAGGCCATCCCAATAGTGTAGGTCTCCGGGGACAAACAAGGGCGGTCTGACACCAGCTGAGCATCTACCTCCACTCATATCATAAAAGGATGTCCCCAGAGAAGAAGATGGAACCAGACAGGACCCTAGGCCATATTCGGATCCATTGCTTTGGTTTACAGACATGTCTCCTCAAAAGCCTGGATTCCAAGACCAGCATAGGGGTTTTTTTGAGGCACCCATCAGAACAAATCTCGTTTCCACAAGGAAACTTGTGCATGGGACCTATGTCAAAAGCTTAGGAGAATACTTCAGGGTCCCGGTGTCACCGCCCCATTCCAAGGCCCTCATGGACACAAACACACATTAGGCCCCAACCTTGGGAAAGTCCATTTCAACACAGCCGCCCCGATTGCTCCCGCAGAGCCATCAAAACTCAACTGTCTTGTTGCTGGGAGAAAATTGGAATGCGAGGCGGGATTCCCTGGCATCGATCCTCGAACGGTGCTCTGGAGTCATTCCATATGGGATGTCCTGAGGCTGACCAACAGGTCTCAATTGTCCCGCAGAAGGAATCCTTGAAGGGGGCATCCCACAACTCCCAACGTGGGAAAACCTCCATGGCCTTGAGATTCCGCTCTGTTCATGAAGGGGCAGTCATGCACAGAAACTCCAACCTGAGCCAACGTCTGATCCTCGCCGTGACTTCAGATGCATGAAATATTGGTTCAGATCTGCAGGAGGTACCTGTCGTGCCCTCGGCCTGAAGCCCAAGTCTAGCTTGTGTTCTCAGACTTCTGTCCTCACACTCCTGGCCCAGAAGCCCTCAAGTTTGGCAATTCTGGAACCAAAGTGCAGCACTCTGCCTGCCCTCTAGAAAAAATATCTTGCCTATTGAGCTCCCCAGGCACCTCAAATGAGGATAAACCTATACGGCACTCGACTGTACCCAAATCATATAGTCTAACCTGGGACTAATGCACTGACTGACACAACCTGAGCCCGAACCTCCTGACCAACACCCAGGCAGCTGACCGCACACTGAGCATATCAGACCCGCCATGGCCTTAGGTCGTCATCTCTTCCCAACTTCGGTTTTTCAGGCTTCAGAACCTAGACCTTATCTCCAACCACTGCCCAGGGTTGAAAATGATGCAGATATCAGAACACATTCCCCATGGCCAGAGACCTTGTGTTTGGCAGTTTGTCCAAAGTCCAGTGTAGTTGAAACCAGTGTGGCCCATGAGGCCCCGCCCATGCTCGCGGGCCACATTGGTCACAAACACACATTGTGACCCTCAGCATGAGCCCAGTCCTCAAGTAAGGCCTCTCAGTGGCTGGATGAAGAGACAGCATATTGGGCCTGCCATGCACCTAGGCCCCAATTTTTAACCATAGTTTGGGTTGTCCCTTCACTCTTCCCCAGGGCTCTGCTTTGGAATTCCTATTTTGTTCGGACACCTGAGGTAATAAACCTGAAAGGAGACCTCCCATCCGACAATTGAAGAAAAACTATTGGGATTGGGCCAAATCCACAGAGATGAAGATTCGTCCATATCCCATGAGGCCTCCCCACATTCTACAGCCATTGTTGATACAAAATCCAGAGACAAAAGCCTGAGCAAGTGCCTCAGACTCGCTCTTTCTTCATATCCTGAGGGGTACTTCTCATGGTTTGTAGATTGGGCCTCCCATACCTACGTCCCAAAACCTTAGCTGAGTTTGTGTTTTCAGACTTCTGTCCTCAAAGTCCTGGGCCGCACACCCTCCAGGCTGGGGCCCCTGGAGCCACACATTAGGACTGTGCCTACCCAATCCATGGGAATTCTGCCCATTCCATTGTCCAAAATCTCACCAATTAAGAAAACTCTCCAAAGTCCCCGAGGCCATCCCAATAGTGTAGGTCTCCAGGGACAAACAAGGGCGGTGTGACACCAGGTGAGCATCTCCCTCCACTCATTCCATAGATGGATATCACCAGAGAAGAAGATTGAACCAGACAGGACCCTAGGCCATAATCGGATCCATTGTTTTGGTTTACAGGCATGTCTCCTCAAAAGCCTGGTTTCCAATACCAGCATAGGGGGTTTCCTGAGGCACCCCTCAGAACAAATCTCATCTCCACAAGGAAACATGTGCATGGGAGGTATGTCAAAAGCTTAGGAGAATACTTCAGGGTTCCGGTGCCAACGCCCCATTCCAAGGCCCTCATGGACACAAACACACAATGGGCCCGATCCTAAAAGTCCATTTCAACTCAGCCACGCCGGTGGCTCCCGCAAAGCTATCCGATCTCAACTGTCTTGTTGCTAGGAGACATTTGGAATGCGAGGCCCGCTTCCCAGGCATCCACCCCGAACGGTGCTCTGGAGTCCTTCCATATGGGATATCCTGGAGCTGCCCAACAGGTCTCAATGGTCCCGCAGAAGGAATCCTTGAAGGGGGCATCCCACAACTCCCAACGTGGGAAAACCTCCATGGCCTTGAGATTCCGCTCCGTTCATGAAGGGGCAGTCATGCACAGAAACTCCAACCCGAGCCAACGTCTGATCCTCGCCGTGACTTCAGAAGCATGAGATATTCGTTCAGATCTGCAGGGGGTACCAGCCGTGCCCTCGGCCTGAAGCCCAAGTTTAGCTTCTGTTCTCAGACTTGTCCTCACACTCCTGGTCCAGAATCCCTCATGTTTGGCAATACCGGACCCACAATGCAGCACTCTGCCTGCATCTAGAAAAAATATATTGCCTAATGAGTAGCCCAGGCACCTCAAATGAGGATAAACCTACACGGCTCTCGACTGTACCTGAATTATATAGTCTAACCTGGGTACTAATTCACTGTCTGACACAACCTGAACCCGAACCTCCGGACCAACACCCAGGCAGCTGACCGCACACTGAGCACATCAGACCCGCCATGGCCTTAGGCCGTCATCTCTTCCCAATTGCGGTTTTCAGGCTTCAGAACCTAGACCTTATCTCCAAACACTGCCCAGGGTTGAAAATGATGCAGAAATCAGAGCTCCTTCCCCATGGCAAGAGACCTTGTGATTGGCATGTTATCCAAAGTTCAGTGTAGTTGAAACCAATGTGGCCCATGAGGCCCCGCCCATGCTCGCGGGCCACATTGGTCACAAACACACATGCTGACCCTCAGCCTGTGCCCAGTCTTTAAGTAAGGCCACTCAGTGGCTGGATGAAGAGACAGCATATTGGGTCTGCCATGCCCCTAGGCCCCAATTTATAACCATCGTTTGGGTTATCCCTTCACTCTTCCCCAGGGCTCTGCTTTGGAATTCCTCTTTAGTTGGGACACCTGAGGTAACAAACCTGAGAGGACACTTCCCAACCCACAGATTGACGTAAAGGAATTGGGACCAGGCCAAATCCACAGAGAGGAAGATTTGTCCATGGCCCATGAGCCCTCCCCACGTTCCACGCCCATCTTTGATACAAAATCCAGAGACAAAAGCCTGAGCATCGCCTCAGACTCCTTCTTTCTTCATATCCTGAAGAGTCCTTCTCATGGTTTGTAGATTGGCCCTGCCATACCTACGTTCCCAACCTAAGCTGAGTTTGTGTTTTCAGACTTCTGTCCTCAGATTCCTGGGCCACACACCCTCCAGGCTGGGGCCCCTGGAGCCACACATTAGGACTGTGCCTACCCAATCCATGGGCATTCTGCCCATTCCATTATCCAAAATCGTACAAATTAGGAGAACTCTCCAAAGTCCCCGAGGCCATCCCAATAGTGTAGGTCTCCGGGGACAAACAAGGGCGGTCTGACACCAGCTGAGCATCTACCTCCACTCATATCATAAATGGATGTCCCCAGAGAAGAAGATGGAACCAGACAGGACCCTAGGCCATATTCGGATCCATTGCTTTGGTTTACAGACATGTCTCCTCAAAAGCCTGGATTCCAAGACCAGCATAGGGGTTTTTTTGAGGCACCCATCAGAACAAATCTCGTTTCCACAAGGAAACTTGTGCATGGGACCTATGTCAAAAGCTTAGGAGAATACTTCAGGGTCCCGGTGTCACCGCCCCATTCCAAGGCCCTCATGGACACAAACACACATTAGGCCCCAACCTTGGGAAAGTCCATTTCAACACAGCCGCCCCGATTGCTCCCGCAGAGCCATCAAAACTCAACTGTCTTGTTGCTGGGAGAAAATTGGAATGCGAGGCGGGATTCCCTGGCATCGATCCTCGAACGGTGCTCTGGAGTCATTCCATATGGGATGTCCTGGAGCTGACCAACAGGTCTCAATTGTCCCGCAGAAGGAATCCTTGAAGGGGGCATCCCACAACTCCCAACGTGGGAAAACCTCCATGGCCTTGAGATTCCGCTCTGTTCATGAAGGGGCAGTCATGCACAGAAACTCCAACCCGAGCCAACGTCTGATCCTCGCCGTGACTTCAGATGCATGAAATATTGGTTCAGATCTGCAGGAGGTACCTGTCGTGCCCTCGGCCTGAAGCCCAAGTCTAGCTTGTGTTCTCAGACTTCTGTCCTCACACTCCTGGCCCAGAAGCCCTCAAGTTTGGCAATTCTGGAACCAAAGTGCAGCACTCTGCCTGCCCTCTAGAAAAAATATCTTGCCTATTGAGCTCCCCAGGCACCTCAAATGAGGATAAACCTATACGGCACTCGACTGTACCCAAATCATATAGTCTAACCTGGGACTAATGCACTGACTGACACAACCTGAGCCCGAACCTCCTGACCAACACCCAGGCAGCTGACCGCACACTGAGCATATCAGACCCGCCATGGCCTTAGGTCGTCATCTCTTCCCAACTTCGGTTTTTCAGGCTTCAGAACCTAGACCTTATCTCCAAACACTGCCCAGGGTTGAAAATGATGCAGATATCAGAACACATTCCCCATGGCCAGAGACCTTGTGTTTGGCAGGTTGTCCAAAGTCCAGTGTAGTTGAAACCAGTGTGGCCCATGAGGCCCCGCCCATGCTCGCGGGCCACATTGGTCACAAACACACATTGTGACCCTCAGCATGAGCCCAGTCCTCAAGTAAGGCCTCTCAGTGGCTGGATGAAGAGACAGCATATTGGGCCTGCCATGCACCTAGGCCCCAATTTTTAACCATAGTTTGGGTTGTCCCTTCACTCTTCCCCAGGGCTCTGCTTTGGAATTCCTATTTTGTTCGGACACCTGAGGTAATAAACCTGAAAGGAGACCTCCCATCCGACAATTGAAGAAAAACTATTGGGATTGGGCCAAATCCACAGAGATGAAGATTCGTCCATATCCCATGAGGCCTCCCCACATTCTACAGCCATTGTTGATACAAAATCCAGAGACAAAAGCCTGAGCAAGTGCCTCAGACTCGCTCTTTCTTCATATCCTGAGGGGTACTTCTCATGGTTTGTAGATTGGGCCTCCCATACCTACGTCCCAAAACCTTAGCTGAGTTTGTGTTTTCAGACTTCTGTCCTCAAAGTCCTGGGCCGCACACCCTCCAGGCTGGGGCCCCTGGAGCCACACATTAGGACTGTGCCTACCCAATCCATGGGAATTCTGCCCATTCCATTGTCCAAAATCTCACCAATTAAGAAAACTCTCCAAAGTCCCCGAGGCCATCCCAATAGTGTAGGTCTCCAGGGACAAACAAGGGCGGTGTGACACCAGGTGAGCATCTCCCTCCACTCATTCCATAGATGGATATCACCAGAGAAGAAGATTGAACCAGACAGGACCCTAGGCCATAATCGGATCCATTGTTTTGGTTTACAGGCATGTCTCCTCAAAAGCCTGGATTCCAATACCAGCATAGGGGGTTTCCTGAGGCACCCCTCAGAACAAATCTCATCTCCACAAGGAAACATGTGCATGGGAGGTATGTCAAAAGCTTAGGAGAATACTTCAGGGTCCCGGTGCCAACGCCCCATTCCAAGGCCCTCATGGACACAAACAAACAATGGGCCCGATCCTAAAAGTCCATTTCAACTCAGCCACGCCGGTTGCTCCCGCAAAGCTATCCGATCTCAACTGTCTTGTTGCTAGGAGACATTTGGAATGCGAGGCCCGCTTCCCAGGCATCCACCCCGAACGGTGCTCTGGAGTCCTTCCATATGGGATATCCTGGAGCTGCCCAACAGGTCTCAATTTTCCCGCAGAAGGAATCCTTGAAGGGGGCATCCCACAACTCCCAACGTGGGAAAACCTCCATGGCCTTGAGATTCCGCTCCGTTCATGAAGGGGCAGTCATGCACAGAAACTCCAACCCGAGCCAACGTCTGATCCTCGCCGTGACTTCAGAAGCATGAGATATTCGTTCAGATCTGCAGGGGGTACCAGCCGTGCCCTCGGCCTGAAGCCCAAGTCTAGCTTCTGTTCTCAGACTTGTCCTCACACTCCTGGTCCAGAATCCCTCATGTTTGGCAATACCGGACCCACAATGCAGCACTCTGCCTGCCTCTAGAAAAAATATATTGCCTAATGAGTAGCCCAGGCACCTCAAATGAGGATAAACCTACACGGCTCTCGACTGTACCTGAATTATATAGTCTAACCTGGGTACTAATTCACTGTCTGACACAACCTGAACCCGAACCTCCGGACCAACACCCAGGCAGCTGACCGCACACTGAGCACATCAGACCCGCCATGGCCTTAGGTCGTCATCTCTTCCCAACTGCGGTTTTCAGGCTTCAGAACGTAGACCTTATCTCCAAACACTGCCCAGGGTTGAAAATGATGCAGAAATCAGAGCTCCTTCCCCATGGCAAGAGACCTTGTGATTGGCATGTTATGCAAAGTTCAGTGTAGTTGAAACCAATGTGGCCCATGAGGCCCCGCCCATGCTCGCGGGCCACATTGGTCACAAACACACATGCTGACCCTCAGCCTGTGCCCAGTCTTTAAGTAAGGCCACTCAGTGGCTGGATGAAGAGACAGCATATTGGGTCTGCCATGCCCCTAGGCCCCAATTTATAACCATCGTTTGGGTTATCCCTTCACTCTTCCCCAGGGCTCTGCTTTGGAATTCCTCTTTAGTTGGGACACCTGAGGTAACAAACCTGAGAGGACACTTCCCAACCCACAGATTGACGTAAAGGAATTGGGACCAGGCCAAATCCACAGAGAGGAAGATTTGTCCATGGCCCATGAGCCCTCCCCACGTTCCACGCCCATCTTTGATACAAAATCCAGAGACAAAAGCCTGAGCAAGCGCCTCAGACTCCCTCTTTCTTCATATCCTGAAGAGTCCTTCTCATGGTTTGTAGATTGGCCCTGCCATACCTACGTTCCCAACCTAAGCTGAGTTTGTGTTTTCAGACTTCTGTCCTCAGATTCCTGGGCCACACACCTTACAGGCTGGGGCCCCTGGAGCCACACATTAGGACTGTGCCTACCCAATCCATGGGCATTCTGCCCATTCCATTATCCAAAATCGTACAAATTAGGAGAACTCTCCAAAGTCCCCGAGGCCATCCCAATAGTGTAGGTCTCCGGGGACAAACAAGGGCGGTCTGACACCAGCTGAGCATCTACCTCCACTCATATCATAAATGGATGTCCCCAGAGAAGAAGATGGAACCAGACAGAACCCTAGGCCATATTCGGATCCATTGCTTTGGTTTACAGACATGTCTCCTCAAAAGCCTGAATTCCAAGACCAGCATAGGGCATAGGGGGTTTCCTGAGGCACCCATCAGAACAAATCTCGTTTCCACAAGGAAACTTGTGCATGGGACCTATGTCAAAAGCTTAGGAGAATACTTCAGGGTCCCGGTGTCACCGCCCCATTCCAAGGCCCTCATGGACACAAACACACATTAGGCCCCAACCTTGGGAAAGTCCATTTCAACACAGCCGCCCCGATTGCTCCCGCAGAGCCATCAAAACTCAACTGTCTTGTTGCTGGGAGATAATTGGAATGCGAGGCGGGATTCCCTGGCATCGATCCTCGAACGGTGCTCTGGAGTCATTCCATATGGGATGTCCTGGAGCTGACCAACAGGTCTCAATTGTCCCGCAGAAGGAATCCTTGAAGGGGGCATCCCACAACTCCCAACGTGGGAAAACCTCCATGGCCTTGAGATTCCGCTCTGTTCATGAAGGGGCAGTCATGCACAGAAACTCCAACCTGAGCCAACGTCTGATCCTCGCCGTGACTTCAGATGCATGAAATATTGGTTCAGATCTGCAGGAGGTACCTGCCGTGCCCTCGGCCTGAAGCCCAAGTCTAGCTTGTGTTCTCAGACTTCTGTCCTCACACTCCTGGCCCAGAAGCCCTCAAGTTTGGCAATTCTGGAACCAAAGTGCAGCACTCTGCCTGCCCTCTAGAAAAAATATCTTGCCTATTGAGCTCCCCAGGCACCTCAAATGAGGATAAACCTATACGGCACTCGACTGTACCCAAATCATATAGTCTAACCTGGGACTAATGCACTGACTGACACAACCTGAGCCCGAACCTCCTGACCAACACCCAGGCAGCTGACCGCACACTGAGCATATCAGACCCGCCATGGCCTTAGGTCGTCATCTCTTCCCAACTTCGGTTTTTCAGGCTTCAGAACCTAGACCTTATCTCCAAACACTGCCCAGGGTTGAAAATGATGCAGATATCAGAACACATTCCCCATGGCCAGAGACCTTGTGTTTGGCAGGTTGTCCAAAGTCCAGTGTAGTTGAAACCAGTGTGGCCCATGAGGCCCCGCCCATGCTCGCGGGCCACATTGGTCACAAACACACATTGTGACCCTCAGCATGAGCCCAGTCCTCAAGTAAGGCCTCTCAGTGGCTGGATGAAGAGACAGCATATTGGGCCTGCCATGCACCTAGGCCCCAATTTTTAACCATAGTTTGGGTTGTCCCTTCACTCTTCCCCAGGGCTCTGCTTTGGAATTCCTATTTTGTTCGGACACCTGAGGTAATAAACCTGAAAGGAGACCTCCCATCCGACAATTGAAGAAAAACTATTGGGATTGGGCCAAATCCACAGAGATGAAGATTCGTCCATATCCCATGAGGCCTCCCCACATTCTACAGCCATTGTTGATACAAAATCCAGAGACAAAAGCCTGAGCAAGTGCCTCAGACTCGCTCTTTCTTCATATCCTGAGGGGTACTTCTCATGGTTTGTAGATTGGGCCTCCCATACCTACGTCCCAAAACCTTAGCTGAGTTTGTGTTTTCAGACTTCTGTCCTCAAAGTCCTGGGCCGCACACCCTCCAGGCTGGGGCCCCTGGAGCCACACATTAGGACTGTGCCTACCCAATCCATGGGAATTCTGCCCATTCCATTGTCCAAAATCTCACCAATTAAGAAAACTCTCCAAAGTCCCCGAGGCCATCCCAATAGTGTAGGTCTCCAGGGACAAACAAGGGCGGTGTGACACCAGGTGAGCATCTCCCTCCACTCATTCCATAGATGGATATCACCAGAGAAGAAGATTGAACCAGACAGGACCCTAGGCCATAATCGGATCCATTGTTTTGGTTTACAGGCATGTCTCCTCAAAAGCCTGGTTTCCAATACCAGCATAGGGGGTTTCCTGAGGCACCCCTCAGAACAAATCTCATCTCCACAAGGAAACATGTGCATGGGAGGTATGTCAAAAGCTTAGGAGAATACTTCAGGGTTCCGGTGCCAACGCCCCATTCCAAGGCCCTCATGGACACAAACACACAATGGGCCCGATCCTAAAAGTCCATTTCAACTCAGCCACGCCGGTGGCTCCCGCAAAGCTATCCGATCTCAACTGTCTTGTTGCTAGGAGACATTTGGAATGCGAGGCCCGCTTCCCAGGCATCCACCCCGAACGGTGCTCTGGAGTCCTTCCATATGGGATATCCTGGAGCTGCCCAACAGGTCTCAATGGTCCCGCAGAAGGAATCCTTGAAGGGGGCATCCCACAACTCCCAACGTGGGAAAACCTCCATGGCCTTGAGATTCCGCTCCGTTCATGAAGGGGCAGTCATGCACAGAAACTCCAACCCGAGCCAACGTCTGATCCTCGCCGTGACTTCAGAAGCATGAGATATTCGTTCAGATCTGCAGGGGGTACCAGCCGTGCCCTCGGCCTGAAGCCCAAGTTTAGCTTCTGTTCTCAGACTTGTCCTCACACTCCTGGTCCAGAATCCCTCATGTTTGGCAATACCGGACCCACAATGCAGCACTCTGCCTGCATCTAGAAAAAATATATTGCCTAATGAGTAGCCCAGGCACCTCAAATGAGGATAAACCTACACGGCTCTCGACTGTACCTGAATTATATAGTCTAACCTGGGTACTAATTCACTGTCTGACACAACCTGAACCCGAACCTCCGGACCAACACCCAGGCAGCTGACCGCACACTGAGCATATCAGACCCGCCATGGCCTTAGGCCGTCATCTCTTCCCAATTGCGGTTTTCAGGCTTCAGAACCTAGACCTTATCTCCAAACACTGCCCAGGGTTGAAAATGATGCAGAAATCAGAGCTCCTTCCCCATGGCAAGAGACCTTGTGATTGGCATGTTATCCAAAGTTCAGTGTAGTTGAAACCAATGTGGCCCATGAGGCCCCGCCCATGCTCGCGGGCCACATTGGTCACAAACACACATGCTGACCCTCAGCCTGTGCCCAGTCTTTAAGTAAGGCCACTCAGTGGCTGGATGAAGAGACAGCATATTGGGTCTGCCATGCCCCTAGGCCCCAATTTATAACCATCGTTTGGGTTATCCCTTCACTCTTCCCCAGGGCTCTGCTTTGGAATTCCTCTTTAGTTGGGACACCTGAGGTAACAAACCTGAGAGGACACTTCCCAACCCACAGATTGACGTAAAGGAATTGGGACCAGGCCAAATCCACAGAGAGGAAGATTTGTCCATGGCCCATGAGCCCTCCCCACGTTCCACGCCCATCTTTGATACAAAATCCAGAGACAAAAGCCTGAGCATCGCCTCAGACTCCTTCTTTCTTCATATCCTGAAGAGTCCTTCTCATGGTTTGTAGATTGGCCCTGCCATACCTACGTTCCCAACCTAAGCTGAGTTTGTGTTTTCAGACTTCTGTCCTCAGATTCCTGGGCCACACACCCTCCAGGCTGGGGCCCCTGGAGCCACACATTAGGACTGTGCCTACCCAATCCATGGGCATTCTGCCCATTCCATTATCCAAAATCGTACAAATTAGGAGAACTCTCCAAAGTCCCCGAGGCCATCCCAATAGTGTAGGTCTCCAGGGACAAACAAGGGCGGTCTGACACCAGCTGAGCATCTACCTCCACTCATATCATAAATGGATGTCCCCAGAGAAGAAGATGGAACCAGACAGGACCCTAGGCCATATTCGGATCCATTGCTTTGGTTTACAGACATGTCTCCTCAAAAGCCTGGATTCCAAGACCAGCATAGGGGTTTTTTTGAGGCACCCATCAGAACAAATCTCGTTTCCACAAGGAAACTTGTGCATGGGACCTATGTCAAAAGCTTAGGAGAATACTTCAGGGTCCCGGTGTCACCGCCCCATTCCAAGGCCCTCATGGACACAAACACACATTAGGCCCCAACCTTGGGAAAGTCCATTTCAACACAGCCGCCCCGATTGCTCCCGCAGAGCCATCAAAACTCAACTGTCTTGTTGCTGGGAGAAAATTGGAATGCGAGGCGGGATTCCCTGGCATCGATCCTCGAACGGTGCTCTGGAGTCATTCCATATGGGATGTCCTGGAGCTGACCAACAGGTCTCAATTGTCCCGCAGAAGGAATCCTTGAAGGGGGCATCCCACAACTCCCAACGTGGGAAAACCTCCATGGCCTTGAGATTCCGCTCTGTTCATGAAGGGGCAGTCATGCACAGAAACTCCAACCTGAGCCAACGTCTGATCCTCGCCGTGACTTCAGATGCATGAAATATTGGTTCAGATCTGCAGGAGGTACCTGTCGTGCCCTCGGCCTGAAGCCCAAGTCTAGCTTGTGTTCTCAGACTTCTGTCCTCACACTCCTGGCCCAGAAGCCCTCAAGTTTGGCAATTCTGGAACCAAAGTGCAGCACTCTGCCTGCCCTCTAGAAAAAATATCTTGCCTATTGAGCTCCCCAGGCACCTCAAATGAGGATAAACCTA
The DNA here is from genome assembly GCF_964662115.1 of Mustela nivalis. NCBI lineage: Eukaryota > Metazoa > Chordata > Mammalia > Carnivora > Mustelidae > Mustela > Mustela nivalis. Next base: position 589,925 of record NW_028136454.1, on the reverse strand, counting down.
TACGGCACTCGACTGTACCCAAATCATATAGTCTAACCTGGGACTAATGCACTGACTGACACAACCTGAGCCCGAACCTCCTGACCAACACCCAGGCAGCTGACCGCACACTGAGCATATCAGACCCGCCATGGCCTTAGGTCGTCATCTCTTCCCAACTTCGGTTTTTCAGGCTTCAGAACCTAGACCTTATCTCCAAACACTGCCCAGGGTTGAAAATGATGCAGATATCAGAACACATTCCCCATGGCCAGAGACCTTGTGTTTGGCAGGTTGTCCAAAGTCCAGTGTAGTTGAAACCAGTGTGGCCCATGAGGCCCCGCCCATGCTCGCGGGCCACATTGGTCACAAACACACATTGTGACCCTCAGCATGAGCCCAGTCCTCAAGTAAGGCCTCTCAGTGGCTGGATGAAGAGACAGCATATTGGGCCTGCCATGCACCTAGGCCCCAATTTTTAACCATAGTTTGGGTTGTCCCTTCACTCTTCCCCAGGGCTCTGCTTTGGAATTCCTATTTTGTTCGGACACCTGAGGTAATAAACCTGAAAGGAGACCTCCCATCCGACAATTGAAGAAAAACTATTGGGATTGGGCCAAATCCACAGAGATGAATATTCGTCCATATCCCATGAGGCCTCCCCACATTCTACAGCCATTGCTGATACAAAATCCAGAGACAAAAGCCTGAGCAAGTGCCTCAGACTCGCTCTTTCTTCATATCCTGAGGGGTACTTCTCATGGTTTGTAGATTGGGCCTCCCATACCTACGTCCCAAAACCTTAGCTGAGTTTGTGTTTTCAGACTTCTGTCCTCAAAGTCCTGGGCCGCACACCCTCCAGGCTGGGGCCCCTGGAGCCACACATTAGGACTGTGCCTACCCAATCCATGGGAATTCTGCCCATTCCATTGTCCAAAATCTCACCAATTAAGAAAACTCTCCAAAGTCCCCGAGGCCATCCCAATAGTGTAGGTCTCCAGGGACAAACAAGGGCGGTGTGACACCAGGTGAGCATCTCCCTCCACTCATTCCATAGATGGATATCACCAGAGAAGAAGATTGAACCAGACAGGACCCTAGGCCATAATCGGATCCATTGTTTTGGTTTACAGGCATGTCTCCTCAAAAGCCTGGATTCCAATACCAGCATAGGGGGTTTCCTGAGGCACCCCTCAGAACAAATCTCATCTCCACAAGGAAACATGTGCATGGGAGGTATGTCAAAAGCTTAGGAGAATACTTCAGGGTCCCGGTGCCAACGCCCCATTCCAAGGCCCTCATGGACACAAACAAACAATGGGCCCGATCCTAAAAGTCCATTTCAACTCAGCCACGCCGGTTGCTCCCGCAAAGCTATCCGATCTCAACTGTCTTGTTGCTAGGAGACATTTGGAATGCGAGGCCCGCTTCCCAGGCATCCACCCCGAACGGTGCTCTGGAGTCCTTCCATATGGGATATCCTGGAGCTGCCCAACAGGTCTCAATTTTCCCGCAGAAGGAATCCTTGAAGGGGGCATCCCACAACTCCCAACGTGGGAAAACCTCCATGGCCTTGAGATTCCGCTCCGTTCATGAAGGGGCAGTCATGCACAGAAACTCCAACCCGAGCCAACGTCTGATCCTCGCCGTGACTTCAGAAGCATGAGATATTCGTTCAGATCTGCAGGGGGTACCAGCCGTGCCCTCGGCCTGAAGCCCAAGTCTAGCTTCTGTTCTCAGACTTGTCCTCACACTCCTGGTCCAGAATCCCTCATGTTTGGCAATACCGGACCCACAATGCAGCACTCTGCCTGCCTCTAGAAAAAATATATTGCCTAATGAGTAGCCCAGGCACCTCAAATGAGGATAAACCTACACGGCTCTCGACTGTACCTGAATTATATAGTCTAACCTGGGTACTAATTCACTGTCTGACACAACCTGAACCCGAACCTCCGGACCAACACCCAGGCAGCTGACCGCACACTGAGCACATCAGACCCGCCATGGCCTTAGGTCGTCATCTCTTCCCAACTGCGGTTTTCAGGCTTCAGAACGTAGACCTTATCTCCAAACACTGCCCAGGGTTGAAAATGATGCAGAAATCAGAGCTCCTTCCCCATGGCAAGAGACCTTGTGATTGGCATGTTATGCAAAGTTCAGTGTAGTTGAAACCAATGTGGCCCATGAGGCCCCGCCCATGCTCGCGGGCCACATTGGTCACAAACACACATGCTGACCCTCAGCCTGTGCCCAGTCTTTAAGTAAGGCCACTCAGTGGCTGGATGAAGAGACAGCATATTGGGTCTGCCATGCCCCTAGGCCCCAATTTATAACCATCGTTTGGGTTATCCCTTCACTCTTCCCCAGGGCTCTGCTTTGGAATTCCTCTTTAGTTGGGACACCTGAGGTAACAAACCTGAGAGGACACTTCCCAACCCACAGATTGACGTAAAGGAATTGGGACCAGGCCAAATCCACAGAGAGGAAGATTTGTCCATGGCCCATGAGCCCTCCCCACGTTCCACGCCCATCTTTGATACAAAATCCAGAGACAAAAGCCTGAGCAAGCGCCTCAGACTCCCTCTTTCTTCATATCCTGAAGAGTCCTTCTCATGGTTTGTAGATTGGCCCTGCCATACCTACGTTCCCAACCTAAGCTGAGTTTGTGTTTTCAGACTTCTGTCCTCAGATTCCTGGGCCACACACCTTACAGGCTGGGGCCCCTGGAGCCACACATTAGGACTGTGCCTACCCAATCCATGGGCATTCTGCCCATTCCATTATCCAAAATCGTACAAATTAGGAGAACTCTCCAAAGTCCCCGAGGCCATCCCAATAGTGTAGGTCTCCGGGGACAAACAAGGGCGGTCTGACACCAGCTGAGCATCTACCTCCACTCATATCATAAATGGATGTCCCCAGAGAAGAAGATGGAACCAGACAGAACCCTAGGCCATATTCGGATCCATTGCTTTGGTTTACAGACATGTCTCCTCAAAAGCCTGAATTCCAAGACCAGCATAGGGCATAGGGGGTTTCCTGAGGCACCCATCAGAACAAATCTCGTTTCCACAAGGAAACTTGTGCATGGGACCTATGTCAAAAGCTTAGGAGAATACTTCAGGGTCCCGGTGTCACCGCCCCATTCCAAGGCCCTCATGGACACAAACACACATTAGGCCCCAACCTTGGGAAAGTCCATTTCAACACAGCCGCCCCGATTGCTCCCGCAGAGCCATCAAAACTCAACTGTCTTGTTGCTGGGAGATAATTGGAATGCGAGGCGGGATTCCCTGGCATCGATCCTCGAACGGTGCTCTGGAGTCATTCCATATGGGATGTCCTGGAGCTGACCAACAGGTCTCAATTGTCCCGCAGAAGGAATCCTTGAAGGGGGCATCCCACAACTCCCAACGTGGGAAAACCTCCATGGCCTTGAGATTCCGCTCCGTTCATGAAGGGGCAGTCATGCACAGAAACTCCAACCCGAGCCAACGTCTGATGCTCGCCGTGACTTCAGATGCATGAAATATTGGTTCAGATCTGCAGGAGGTACCTGCCGTGCCCTCGGCCTGAAGCCCAAGTCTAGCTTGTGTTCTCAGACTTCTGTCCTCACACTCCTGGCCCAGAAGCCCTCAAGTTTGGCAACTCTGGAACCAAAGTGCAGCACTCTGCCTGCCCTCTAGAAAAAATATCTTGCCTATTGAGCTCCCGAGGCACCTCAAATGAGGATAAACCTATACGGCACTCGACTGTACCCAAATCATATAGTCTAACCTGGGACTAATGCACTGACTGACACAACCTAAGCCCGAACCTCCTGACCAACACCAATGCAGCTGACCGCACACTGAGCATATCAGACTCGCCATGGCCTTAGGTCGACATCTCTTCCCAACTTCGGTTTTTCAGGCTTCAGTACCTAGACCTTATCTCCAACCACTGCCCAGGGTTGAAAATGATGCAGATATCAGAACACATTCCCCATGGCCAGAGACCTTGTGTTTGGCAGGTTGTCCAAAGTCCAGTGTAGTTGAAACCAGTGTGGCCCATGAGGCCACGCCCATGCTCGCGGGCTACATTGGTCACAAACACACATTGTGACCCTCAGCATGAGCCCAGTCCTCAAGTAAGGCCCCTCAGTGGCTGGATGAAGAGACAGCATATTGGGCCTGCCATGCATCTAGGCCCCAATTTTTAACCATAGTTTGGGTTGTCCCTTCACTCTTCCCCAGGGCTCTGCTTTGGAATTCCTATTTTGTTCGGACACCTGAGGTAATAAACCTGAAAGGAGACCTCCCATCCGACAATTGAAGAAAAACTATTGGGACCGGGCCAAATCCACAGAGAGGAAGATTCGTCCATATCCCATGAGGCCTCCCCACATTCTACAGCCATTGTTGATACAAAATCCAGAGACAAAAGCCTGAGCAAGTGACTCAGACTCGCTCTTTCTTCATATCCTGAGGGGTACTTCTCATGGTTTGTAGATTGGGCCTCCCATACCTACGTCCCAAAACCTTAGCTGAGTTTGTGTTTTCAGACTTCTGTCCTCAAAGTCCTGGGCCACACACCCTCCATGCTGGGGCCCCTGAGCCACACATTAGGACTGTGCCTACCCAATCCATGGGAATTCTGCCCATTCCATTGTCCAAAATCTCACCAATTAAGAAAACTCTCCAAAGTCCCCGAGGCCATCCCAATAGTGTAGGTCTCCAGGGACAAACAAGGGCGGTGTGACACCAGGTGAGCATCTCCCTCCACTCATTCCATAGATGGATATCACCAGAGAAGAAGATTTAACCAGACAGGACCCTAGGCCATAATCGGATCCATTGTTTTGGTTTACAGGCATGTCTCCTCAAAAGCCTGGATTCCAATACCAGCATAGGGGGTTTCCTGAGGCACCCCTCAGAACAAATCTCATCTCCACAAGGAAACTTGTGCATGGGAGGTATGTCAAAAGCTAGGGGAATACTTCAGGGTCCCGGTGCCAACGCCCCATTCCAAGGCCCTCATGGACACAAACACACAATGGCCCGACCCTAAAAGTCCATTTCAACTCAGCCACGCCAGTTGCTCCCGCAGAGCTATCCGATCTCAACTGTCTTGTTGCTAGGAGACATTTGGAATGCGAGGCCCGCTTCCCAGGCATCCACCCCGAACGGTGCCCTGGAGTCCTTCCATATGGGATATCCTGGAGCTGCCCAACAGGTCTCAATTGTCCCGCAGAAGGAGGCATCCCACAACTCCCAACGAGGGAAAACCTCCATGGCCTTGAGATTCCGCTCCGTTCATGAAGGGGCAGTCATGCACAGAAACTCCAACCCGAGCCAACGTCTGATCCTCGCCGTGACTTCAGAAGCATGAGATATTCGTTCAGATCTGCAGGGGGTACCAGCCGTGCCCTCGGCCTGAAGCCCAAGTCTAGCTTGTGTTCTCAGACTTCTGTCCTCACACTCCTGGCCCAGAAGCCCTCAAGTTTGGCAATTCTGGAACCAAAGTGCAGCACTCTGCCTGCCCTCTAGAAAAAATATCTTGCCTATTGAGCTCCCCAGGCACCTCAAATGAGGATAAACCTATACGGCACTCGACTGTACCCAAATCATATAGTCTAACCTGGGACTAATGCACTGACTGACACAAGCTGAACCCGAACCTCCTGACCAACACCCAGGCAGCTGACCGCACACTGAGCATATCAGACCCGCCATGGCCTTAGGTCGTCATCTCTTCCCAACTTCGGTTTTTCAGACTTCAGAACCTAGACCTTATCTCCAACCACTGCCCAGGGTTGAAAATGATGCAGATATCAGAACACATATCCCATGGCCAGTGACCTTGTGTTTGGCAGGTTGTCCAAAGTCCAGTGTAGTTGAAACCAGTGTGGCCCATGAGGCCCCGCCCATGCTCTCGGGCCACATTGGTCACAAACACACATTGTGACCCTCAGCATGAGCCCAGTCCTCAAGTATGGCCTCTCAGTGGCTGGATGAAGAGACAGCATATTGGGCCTGCCATGCACCTAGGCCCCAATTATAACCATAGTTTGGGTTGTCCCTTCACTCTTCCCCAGGGCTCTGCTTTGGAATTCCTATTTTGTTCGGACACCTGAGGTAATAAACCTGAAAGGAGAACTCCCATCCGATAATTTAAGAAAACTATTGGGACCGGGCCAAATCCACAGAGAGGAAGATTCGTCCATATCCCATGAGGCCTCCCCACATTCTACAGCCATTGTTGATACAAAATCCAGAGACAAAAGCCTGAGCAAGTGCCTCAGACTCGCTCTTTCTTCATATCCTGAGGGGTACTTCTCATGGTTTGTAGATTGGGCCTCCCATAACTACGTCCCAAAACCTTAGCTGAGTTTGTGTTTTCAGACTTCTGTCCTCAAAGTCCTGGGCCGCACACCCTCCAGGCTGGGGCCCCTGGAGCCACACATTAGGACTGTGCCTACCCAATCCATGGGAATTCTGCCCATTCCATTGTCCAAATTCTCACCAATTAAGAAAACTATCCAAAGTCCCCGAGGCCATCCCAATAGTGTAGGTCTCCAGGGACAAACAAGGGCGGTGTGACACCAGGTGAGCATCTCCCTCCACTCATTCCATAGATGGATATCAACAGAGAAGAAGATTGAACCAGACAGGACCCGAGGCCATAATCGGATCCATTGTTTTGGTTTACGGGCATGTCTCCTCAAAAGCCTGGTTTCCAATACCAGCATAGGGGGTTTCCTGAGGCACCCCTCAGAACAAATCTCATCTCCACAAGGAAACTTGTGCATGGGAGGTATGTCAAAAGCTTAGGAGAATACTTCAGGGTCCCGGTGCCAACGCCCCATTCCAAGGCCCTCATGGACACAAACACACAATGGGCCCGACCCTAAAAGTCCATTTCAACTCAGCCACGCGGGTTGCTCCCGCAGAGCTATCCGATCTCAACTGTCTTGTTGCTAGGAGACATTTGGAATGCGAGGCCCGCTTCCCAGGCATCCACCCCGAACGGTGCTCTGGAGTCCTTCCATATGGGATATCCTGGAGCTGCCCAACAGGTCTCAATTGTCCCGCAGTAGGAATCCTTGAAGGGGGCATCCCACAACGCCCAACGTGGGAAAACCTCCATGGCCTTGAGATTCCGCTCCGTTCATGAAGGGGCAGTCATGCACAGAAACTCCAACCCGAGCCAACGTCTGATCCTCGCCGTGACTTCAGAAGCATGAGATATTCGTTCAGATCTGCAGGGGGTACCAGCCGTGCCCTCGGCCTGAAGCCCAAGTCTAGCTTCTGTTCTCAGACTTGTCCTCACACTCCTGGTCCAGAATCCCTCATGTTTGGCAATACCGGACCCACAATGCAGCACTCTGCCTGCCTCTAGAAAAATATATTGCCTAATGAGTAGCCCAGGCACCTCAAATGAGGATAAACCTACACGGCTATCGACTGTACCTGAATTATATAGTCTAACCTGGGTACTAATTCACTGTCTGACACAACCTGAACCCGAACCTCCGGACCAACACCCAGGCAGCTGACCGCACACTGAGCACATCAGACCCGCCATGGCCTTAGGTCGTCATCTCTTCCCAACTGCGGTTTTCAGGCTTCAGAACGTAGACCTTATCTCCAAACACTGCCCAGGGTTGACAATGATGCAGAAATCAGAGCTCCTTCCCCATGGCAAGAGACCTTGTGATTGGATTGTTATCCAAAGTTCAGTGTAGTTGAAACCAGTGTGGCCCATGAGGTCCCGCCCATGCTCGAGGGCCACATTGGTCACAAACACACATGCTGACCCTCAGCCTGTGCCCAGTCTTTAAGTAAGGCCACTCAGTGGCTGGATGAAGAGACAGCATATTGGGTCTGCCATGCCCCTAGGCCCCAATTTATAACCATTGTTTGGGTTGTCCCTTCACTCTTCCCCAGGGCTCTGCTTTGGAATTCCTCTTTGGTTGGGACACCTGAGGTAACAAACCTGAGAGGAGACCTCCCATCCCACAGATTGACGGAAAGAAATTGGGACCGGGCCAAATCCACAGAGAGGAAGATTCGTCCATGGCCCATGAGGCCTCCCCACGTTCCACGCCCATCTTTGATACAAAATCCAGAGACAAAAGCCTGAGCAAGCGCCTCAGACTCGCTCTTTCTTCATATCCTGAAGAGTGCTCCTCATGGTTTGTAGATTGGCCCTGCCATACCTACGTTCCCAACCTAAGCTGAGTTTGTGTTTTCAGACTTCTGTCCTCAGATTCCTGGGCCACACACCCTCCAGGCTGGGTCCCTGGAGCCACACATTAGGACTGTGCCTACCCAATCCATGGGAATTCTGCCCATTCCATTGTCCAAAATCGTACAAATTAGGAGAACTCTCCAAAGTCCCAGGGCCATCCCAATAGTGTAGGACTCCGGGGACAAACAAGGGTGGTCTGACAACAGGTGAGCATCTACCTCCACTCATTCCATAGATGGATATCCCCAGAGAAGAAGATGGAACCAGACAGGACCCTAGGCCATATTCGGATCCATTGCTTTGGTTTACAGACATGTCTCCTCAAAAGCCTGGATTCCAAGACCAGCATAGGGGGTTTCCTGAGGCACCCATCAGAACAAATCTCGTTTCCACAAGGAAACTTGTGCATGGGACCTATGTCAAAAGCTTAGGAGAATACTTCAGGGTCCCGGTGTCACCGCCCCATTCCAAGGCCCTCATGGACACAAACACACATTAGGCCCCAACCTCGGGAAAGTCCATTTCAACACAGCCGCCCCGATTGCTCCCGCAGAGCCATCAAAACTCAACTGTCTTGTTGCTGGGAGAAAATTGGAATGCGAGGCGGGATTCCCTGGCACCGATCCTCGAACGGTGCTCTGGAGTCATTCCATATGGGATGTCCTGGAGCTGCCCAACAGGTCTCAATTGTCCCGCAGAAGGAATCCTTGAAGGGGGCATCCCACAACTCCCAACGTGGGAAAACCTCCATGGCCTTGAGATTCCGCTCCGTTCATGAAGGGGCAGTCATGCACAGAAACTCCAACCCGAGCCAACGTCTGATCCTCGCCGTGACTTCAGATGCATGAAATATTGGTTCAGATCTGCAGGAGGTACCTGCCGTGCCCTCGGCCTGAAGCCCAAGTCTAGCTTGTGTTCTCAGACTTCTGTCCTCACACTCCTGGCCCAGAAGCCCTCATGTTTGGCAATTCTGGAACCAAAGTGCAGCACTCTGCCTGCCCTCTATAAAAAATATCTTGCCTATTGAGCTCCCCAGGCACCTCAAATGAGGATAAACCTATACGGCACTCGACTGTACCCAAATCATATAGTCTAACCTGGGACTAATGCACTGACTGACACAACCTGAGCCCGAACCTCCTGACCAACACCCAGGCAGCTGACCGCACACTGAGCATATCAGACCCGCCATGGCCTTAGGTCGTCATCTCTTCCCAACTTCGGTTTTTCAGGCTTCAGAACCTAGACCTTATCTCCAACCACTGCCCAGGGTTGAAAATGATGCAGATATCAGAACACATTCCCCATGGCCAGAGACCTTGTGTTTGGCAGGTTGTCCAAAGTCCAGTGTAGTTGAAACCAGTGTGGCCCATGAGGCCCCGCCCATGCTCGCGGGCCACATTGGTCACAAACACACATTGTGACCCTCAGCATGAGCCCAGTCCTCAAGTAAGGCCTCTCAGTGGCTGGATGAAGAGACAGCATATTGGGCCTGCCATGCACCTAGGCCCCAATTTTTAACCATAGTTTGGGTTGTCCCTTCACTCTTCCCCAGGGCTCTGATATGGAATTCCTATTTTGTTCGCACACCTGAGGTAATAAACCTGAAAGGAGACCTCCCATTTGACAATTGAAGAAAAACTATTGGGACCGGGCCAAATCCACAGAGAGGAAGATTCGTCCATATCCCATGAGGCCTCCCCACATTCTACAGCCATTGTTGATACAAAATCCAGAGACAAAAGCCTGAGCAAGTGCCTCAGACTCGCTCTTTCTTCATATCCTGAGGGGTACTTCTCATGGTTTGTAGATTGGGCCTCCCATACCTACGTCCCAAAACCTTAGCTGAGTTTGTGTTTTCAGACTTCTGTCCTCAAAGTCCAGGGCCGCACACCCTCCAGGCTGGGGCCCCTGGAGCCACACATTAGGACTGTGCCTACCCAATCCATGGGAATTCTGCCCATTCCATTGTCCAAAATCTCACCAATTAAGAAAACTCTCCAAAGTCCCTGAGGCCATCCCAATAGTGTAGGTCTCCAGGGACAAACAAGGGCGGTGTGACACCAGGTGAGCATCTCCCTCCACTCATTCCATAGATGGATATCACCAGAGAAGAAGATTGAACCAGACAGGACCCTAGGCCATAATCGGATCCATTGTTTTGGTTTACAGGCATGTCTCCTCAAAAGCCTGGTTTCCAATACCAGCATAGGGGGTTTCCTGAGGCACCCCTCAGAACAAATCTCATCTCCACAAGGAAACTTGTGCATGGGAGGTATGTCAAAAGCTTAGGAGAATACTTCAGGGTCCCGGTGCCAACGCCCCATTCCAAGGCCCTCATGGACACAAACACACAATGGGCCCGACCCTAAAAGTCCATTTCAACTCAGCCACGCGGGTTGCTCCCGCAGAGCTATTGGATCTCAACTGTCTTGTTGCTAGGAGACATTTGGAATGCGAGGCCCGCTTCCCAGGCATCCACCCCGAACGGTGCTCTGGAGTCCTTCCATATGGGATATCCTGGAGCTGCCCAACAGGTCTCAATTGTCCCGCAGAAGGAATCCTTGAAGGGGGCATCCCACAACTCCAAACGTGGGAAAACCTCCATGGCCTTGAGATTCCGCTCCGTTCATGAAGGGGCAGTCATGCACAGAAACTCCAACCCGAGCCAACGTCTGATCCTCGCTGTGACTTCAGAAGCATGAGGTATTCGTTCAGATCTGAAGGGTGTACCAGCCGTACTCTCGGCCCGAAGCCCAAGTCTAGCTTCTGTTCTCAGACTTGTCCTCACACTCCTGGTCCAGAATCCCTCATGTTTGGCAATACCGGACCCACAATGCAGCACTCTGCCTGCCTCTAGAAAAAATATATTGCCTAATGAGTAGCCCAGGCACCTCAAATGAGGATAAACCTACACGGCTCTCGACTGTACCTGAATTATATAGTCTAACCTGGGTACTATTCACTGTCTGACACAACCTGAACCCGAACCTCCGGACCAACACCCAGGCAGCTGACCGCACACTGAGCACATCAGACCCGCCATGGCCTTAGGTCGTCATCTCTTCCCAACTGCGGTTTTCAGGCTTCAGAACGTAGACCTTATCTCCAAACACTGCCCAGGGTTGAAAATGATGCAGAAATCAGAGCTCCTTCCCCATGGCAAGAGACCTTGTGATTGGCATGTTATCCAAAGTTCTTGTAGTTGAAACCAGTGTGGCCCTTGAGGCCCCGCCCATGCTCGCAGGCCACATTGGTCACAAACACACATGCTGACCCTCAGCCTGTGCCCAGTCTTTAAGTAAGGCCACTCAGTGGCTGGATGAAGAGACAGCATATTGGGTCTGCCATGCCCCTAGGCCCCAATTTATAACCATTGTTTGGGTTGTCCCTTCACTCTTCCCCAGGGCTCTGCTTTGGAATTCCTCTTTAGTTGGGACACCTGAGGTAACAAACCTGTGAGGAGACCTCCCATCCCACAGATTGACGGAAAGAAATTGGGACCGGGCCAAATCCACAGAGAGGAAGATTCGTCCATGGCCCATGAGGCCTCCCCACGTTCCACGCCCATCTTTGATACAAAATCCAGAGGCAAAAGCCTGAGCAAGCGCCTCAGACTCGCTCTTTCTTCATATCCTGAAGAGTGCTTCTCATGGTTTGTAGATTGGCCCTGCCATACCTACGTTCCCAACCTAAGCTGAGTTTGTGTTTTCAGACTTCTGTCCTCAGATTCCTGGGCCACACACCCTACAGGCTGGGGCCCCTGGAGCCACACATTAGGACTGTGCCTACCCAATCCATGGGTATTCTGCCCATTCCATTGTCCAAAATCGTACAAATTAGGAGAACTCTCCAAAGTCCCAGGGGCCATCCCAATAGTGTAGGACTCCGGGGACAAACAAGGGTGGTCTGACAACAGGTGAGCATCTACCTCCACTCATTCCATAGATGGATATCCCCAGAGAAGAAGAGGGAACCAGACAGGACCCTAGGCCATATTCGGATCCATTGCTTTGGTTTACAGACATGTCTCCTCAAAAGCCTGGATTCCAAAACCAGCATAGGGGGTTTCCTGATGCACCCATCAGAACAAATCTCGTTTCCACAAGGAAACTTGTGCATGGGACCTATGTCAAAAGCTTAGGAGAATACTTCAGGGTCCCGGTGTCACCGCCCCATTCCAAGGCCCTCATGGACACAAACACACATTAGGCCCCAACCTCGGGAAAGTCCATTTCAACACAGCCGCCCCGATTGCTCCCGCAGAGCCATCAAAACTCAACTGTCTTGTTGCTGGGAGAAAATTGGAATGCGAGGCGGGATTCCCTGGCACCGATCCTCGAACGGTGCTCTGGAGTCATTCCATATGGGATGTCCTGGAGCTGCCCAACAGGTCTCAATTGTCCCGCAGAAGGAATCCTTGAAGGGGGCATCCCACAACTCCCAACGTGGGAAAACCTCCATGGCCTTGAGATTCCGCTCCGTTCATGAAGGGGCAGTCATGCACAGAAACTCCAACCCGAGCCAACGTCTGATCCTCGCCGTGACTTCAGATGCATGAAATATTGGTTCAGATCTGCAGGAGGTACCTGCCGTGCCCTCGGCCTGAAGCCCAAGTCTAGCTTGTGTTCTCAGACTTCTGTCCTCACACTCCTGGCCCAGAAGCCCTCAAGTTTGGCAATTCTGGAACCAAAGTGCAGCACTCTGCCTGCCCTCTAGAAAAAATATCTTGCCTATTGAGCTCCCCAGGCACCTCAAATGAGGATAAACCTATACGGCACTCGACTGTACCCAAATCATATAGTCTAACCTGGGACTAATGCACTGACTGACACAACCTGAGCCCGAACCTCCTGACCAACACCCAGGCAGCTGACCGCACACTGAGCATATCAGACCCGCCATGGCCTTAGGTCGTCATCTCTTCCCAACTTCGGTTTTTCAGGCTTCAGAACCTAGACCTTATCTCCAACCACTGCCCAGGGTTGAAAATGATGCAGATATCAGAACACATTCCCCATGGCCAGAGACCTTGTGTTTGGCAGGTTGTCCAAAGTCCAGTGTAGTTGAAACCAGTGTGGCCCATGAGGCCCCGCCCATGCTCGCGGGCCACATTGGTCACAAACACACATTGTGACCCTCAGCATGAGCCCAGTCCTCAAGTAAGGCCTCTCAGTGGCTGGATGAAGAGACAGCATATTGGGCCTGCCATGCACCTAGGCCCCAATTTTTAACCATAGTTTGGGTTGTCCCTTCACTCTTCCCCAGGGCTCTGCTTTGGAATTCCTATTTTGTTCGGACACCTGAGGTAATAAACCTGAAAGGAGACCTCCCATCCGACAATTGAAGAAAAACTATTGGGACCGGGCCAAATCCACAGAGAGGAAGATTCGTCCATATCCCATGAGGCCTCCCCACATTCTACAGCCATTGTTGTTTTGTCCAGAAACAAAAGCCTGAGCAAGTGCCTCAGACTCGCTCTTTCTTCATATCCTGAGGGGTACTTCTCATGGTTTGTAGATTGGGCCTCCCATACCTACGTCCCAAAACCTTAGCTGAGTTTGTGTTTTCAGACTTCTGTCCTCAAAGTCCTGGGCCGCACACCCTCCAGGCTGGGGCCCCTGGAGCCACACATTAGGACTGTGCCTAACCAATCCATGGGAATTCTGCCCAGTCCATTGTCCAAAATCTCACCAATTAAGAAAACTCTCCAAAGTCCCCGAGGCCATCCCAATAGTGTAGGTCTCCAGGGACAAACAAGGGCGGTGTGACACCAGGTGAGCATCTCCCTCCACTCATTCCATAGATGGATATCACCAGAGAAGAAGATTGAACCAGACAGGACCCTAGGCCATAATCGGATCCATTGTTTTGGTTTACAGGCATGTCTCCTCAAAAGCCTGGTTTCCAATACCAGCATAGGGGGTTTCCTGAGGCACCCCTCAGAACAAATCTCATCTCCACAAGGAAACTTGTGCATGGGAGGTATGTCAAAAGCTTAGGAGAATACTTCAGGGTCCCGGTGCCAACGCCCCATTCCAAGGCCCTCATGGACACAAACACACAATGGGCCCGACCCTAAAAGTCCATTTCAACTCAGCCACGCGGGTTGCTCCCGCAGAGCTATCCGATCTCAACTGTCTTGTTGCTAGGAGACATTTGGAATGCGAGGCCCGCTTCCCAGGCATCCACCCCGAACGGTGCTCTGGAGTCCTTCCATATGGGATATCCTGGAGCTGCCCAACAGGTCTCAATTGTCCCGCAGAAGGAATCCTTGAAGGGGGCATCCCACAACTCCCAACGTGGGAAAACCTCCATGGCCTTGAGATTCCGCTCCGTTCATGAAGGGGCAGTCATGCACAGAAACTCCAACCCGAGCCAACGTCTGATCCTCGCCGTGACTTCAGAAGCATGAGATATTCGTTCAGATCTGCAGGGGGTACCAGCCGTGCCCTCGGCCTGAAGCCCAAGTCTAGCTTCTTTTCTCAGACTTGTCCTCACACTCCTGGTCCAGAATCCCTCATGTTTGGCAATACCGGACCCACAATGCAGCACTCTGCCTGCCTCTAGAAAAAATATATTGCCTAATGAGTAGCCCAGGCACCTCAAATGAGGATAAACCTACACGGCTCTCGACTCTACCTGAATTATATAGTCTAACCTGGGTACTAATTCACTGTCTGACACAACCTGAACCCGAACCTCTGGACCAACAACCAGGCAGCTGACCGCACACTGAGCACATCAGACCCGCCATGGCCTTAGGTCGTCATCTCTTCCCAACTGCGGTTTTCAGGCTTCAGAACGTAGACCTTATCTCCAAACACTGCCCAGGGTTGAAAATGATGCAGAAATCAGAGCTCCTTCCCCATGGCAAGAGACCTTGTGATTGGCATGTTATCCAAAGTTCTTGTAGTTGAAACCAGTGTGGCCCTTGAGGCCCCGCCCATGCTCGCAGGCCACATTGGTCACAAACACACATGCTGACCCTCAGCCTGTGCCCAGTCTTTAAGTAAGGCCACTCAGTGGCTGGATGAAGAGACAGCATATTGGGTCTGCCATGCCCCTAGGCCCCAATTTATAACCATTGTTTGGGTTGTCCCTTCACTCTTCCCCAGGGCTCTGCTTTGGAATTCCTCTTTGGTTGGGACACCTGAGGTAACAAACCTGTGAGGAGACCTCCCATCCCACAGATTGACGGAAAGAAATTGGGACCGGGCCAAATCCACAGAGAGGAAGATTCGTCCATGGCCCATGAGGCCTCCCCACGTTCCACGCCCATCTTTGATACAAAATCCAGAGGCAAAAGCCTGAGCAAGCGCCTCAGACTCGCTCTTTCTTCATATCCTGAAGAGTGCTTCTCATGGTTTGTAGATTGGCCCTGCCATACCTACGTTCCCAACCTAAGCTGAGTTTGTGTTTTCAGACTTCTGTCCTCAGATTCCTGGGCCACACACCCTACAGGCTGGGGCCCCTGGAGCCACACATTAGGACTGTGCCTACCCAATCCATGGGTATTCTGCCCATTCCATTGTCCAAAATCGTACAAATTAGGAGAACTCTCCAAAGTCCCAGGGGCCATCCCAATAGTGTAGGACTCCGGGGACAAACAAGGGTGGTCTGACAACAGGTGAGCATCTACCTCCACTCATTCCATAGATGGATATCCCCAGAGAAGAAGAGGGAACCAGACAGGACCCTAGGCCATATTCGGATCCATTGCTTTGGTTTACAGACATGTCTCCTCAAAAGCCTGGATTCCAAAACCAGCATAGGGGGTTTCCTGATGCACCCATCAGAACAAATCTCGTTTCCACAAGGAAACTTGTGCATGGGACCTATGTCAAAAGCTTAGGAGAATACTTCAGGGTCCCGGTGTCACCGCCCCATTCCAAGGCCCTCATGGACACAAACACACATTAGGCCCCAACCTCGGGAAAGTCCATTTCAACACAGCCGCCCCGATTGCTCCCGCAGAGCCATCAAAACTCAACTGTCTTGTTGCTGGGAGAAAATTGGAATGCGAGGCGGGATTCCCTGGCATCGATCCTCGAACGGTGCTCTGGAGTCATTCCATATGGGATGTCCTGGAGCTGCCCAACAGGTCTCAATTGTCCCGCAGAAGGAATCCTTGAAGGGGGCATCCCACAACTCCCAACGTGGGAAAACCTCCATGGCCTTGAGATTCCGCTCCGTTCATGAAGGGGCAGTCATGCACAGAAACTCCAACCCGAGCCAACGTCTGATCCTCGCCGTGACTTCAGATGCATGAAATATTGGTTCAGATCTGCAGGAGGTACCTGCCGTGCCCTCGGCCTGAAGCCCAAGTCTAGCTTGTGTTCTCAGACTTCTGTCCTCACACTCCTGGCCCAGAAGCCCTCAAGTTTGGCAATACTGGAACCAAAGTGCAGCACTCTGCCTGCCCTCTAGAAAAAATATCTTGCCTATTGAGCTCCCCAGGTACCTCAAATGAGGATAAACCTATACGGCACTCGACTGTACCCAAATCATATAGTCTAACCTGGGACTAATGCACTGACTGACACAACCTGAGCCCGAACCTCCTGACCAACACCCAGGCAGCTGACCGCACACTGAGCATATCAGACCCGCCATGGCCTTAGGTCGTCATCTCTTCCCAACTTCGGTTTTTCAGGCTTCAGAACCTAGACCTTATCTCCAACCACTGCCCAGGGTTGAAAATGATGCAGATATCAGAACACATTCCCCATGGCCAGAGACCTTGTGTTTGGCAGGTTGTCCAAAGTCCAGTGTAGTTGAAACCAGTGTGGCCCATGAGGCCCCGCCCATGCTCGCGGGCCACATTGGTCACAAACACACATTGTGACCCTCAGCATGAGCCCAGTCCTCAAGTAAGGCCTCTCAGTGGCTGGATGAAGAGACAGCATATTGGGCCTGCCATGCACCTAGGCCCCAATTTTTAACCATAGTTTGGGTTGTCCCTTCACTCTTCCCCAGGGCTCTGCTTTGGAATTCCTATTTTGTTCGGACACCTGAGGTAATAAACCTGAAAGGAGACCTCCCATCCGACAATTGAAGAAAAACTATTGGGACCGGGCCAAATCCACAGAGAGGAAGATTCGTCCATATCCCATGAGGCCTCCCCACATTCTACAGCCATTGTTGTTTTGTCCAAAAACAAAAGCCTGAGCAAGTGCCTCAGACTCGCTCTTTCTTCATATCCTGAGGGGTACTTCTCATGGTTTGTAGATTGGGCCTCCCATACCTACGTCCCAAAACCTTAGCTGAGTTTGTGTTTTCAGACTTCTGTCCTCAAAGTCCTGGGCCGCACACCCTCCAGGCTGGGGCCCCTGGAGCCACACATTAGGACTGTGCCTAACCAATCCATGGGAATTCTGCCCATTCCATTGTCCAAAATCTCACCAATTAAGAAAACTCTCCAAAGTCCCCGAGGCCATCCCAATAGTGTAGGTCTCCAGGGACAAACAAGGGCGGTGTGACACCAGGTGAGCATCTCCCTCCACTCATTCCATAGATGGATATCACCAGAGAAGAAGATTGAACCAGACAGGACCCTAGGCCATAATCGGATCCATTGTTTTGGTTTACAGGCATGTCTCCTCAAAAGCCTGGTTTCCAATACCAGCATAGGGGGTTTCCTGAGGCACCCCTCAGAACAAATCTCATCTCCACAAGGAAACTTGTGCATGGGAGGTATGTCAAAAGCTTAGGAGAATACTTCAGGGTCCCGGTGCCAACGCCCCATTCCAAGGCCCTCATGGACACAAACACACAATGGGCCCGACCCTAAAAGTCCATTTCAACTCAGCCACGCGGGTTGCTCCCGCAGAGCTATCCGATCTCAACTGTCTTGTTGCTAGGAGACATTTGGAATGCGAGGCCCGCTTCCCAGGCATCCACCCCGAACGGTGCTCTGGAGTCCTTCCATATGGGATATCCTGGAGCTGCCCAACAGGTCTCAATTGTCCCGCAGAAGGAATCCTTGAAGGGGGCATCCCACAACTCCCAACGTGGGAAAACCTCCATGGCCTTGAGATTCCGCTCCGTTCATGAAGGGGCAGTCATGCACAGAAACTCCAACCCGAGCCAACGTCTGATCCTCGCCGTGACTTCAGAAGCATGAGATATTCGTTCAGATCTGCAGGGGGTACCAGCCGTGCCCTCGGCCTGAAGCCCAAGTCTAGCTTCTTTTCTCAGACTTGTCCTCACACTCCTGGTCCAGAATCCCTCATGTTTGGCAATACCGGACCCACAATGCAGCACTCTGCCTGCCTCTAGAAAAAATATATTGCCTAATGAGTAGCCCAGGCACCTCAAATGAGGATAAACCTACACGGCTCTCGACTCTACCTGAATTATATAGTCTAACCTGGGTACTAATTCACTGTCTGACACAACCTGAACCCGAACCTCTGGACCAACAACCAGGCAGCTGACCGCACACTGAGCACATCAGACCCGCCATGGCCTTAGGTCGTCATCTCTTCCCAACTGCGGTTTTCAGGCTTCAGAACGTAGACCTTATCTCCAAACACTGCCCAGGGTTGAAAATGATGCAGAAATCAGAGCTCCTTCCCCATGGCAAGAGACCTTGTGATTGGCATGTTATCCAAAGTTCTTGTAGTTGAAACCAGTGTGGCCCTTGAGGCCCCGCCCATGCTCGCAGGCCACATTGGTCACAAACACACATGCTGACCCTCAGCCTGTGCCCAGTCTTTAAGTAAGGCCACTCAGTGGCTGGATGAAGAGACAGCATATTGGGTCTGCCATGCCCCTAGGCCCCAATTTATAACCATCGTTTGGGTTGTCCCTTCACTCTTCCCCAGGGCTCTGCTTTGGAATTCCTCTTTGGTTGGGACACCTGAGGTAACAAACCTGTGAGGAGACCTCCCATCCCACAGATTGACGGAAAGAAATTGGGACCGGGCCAAATCCACAGAGAGGAAGATTCGTCCATGGCCCATGAGGCCTCCCCACGTTCCACGCCCATCTTTGATACAAAATCCAGAGGCAAAAGCCTGAGCAAGCGCCTCAGACTCGCTCTTTCTTCATATCCTGAAGAGTGCTTCTCATGGTTTGTAGATTGGCCCTGCCATACCTACGTTCCCAACCTAAGCTGAGTTTGTGTTTTCAGACTTCTGTCCTCAGATTCCTGGGCCACACACCCTACAGGCTGGGGCCCCTGGAGCCACACATTAGGACTGTGCCTACCCAATCCATGGGTATTCTGCCCATTCCATTGTCCAAAATCGTACAAATTAGGAGAACTCTCCAAAGTCCCAGGGGCCATCCCAATAGTGTAGGACTCCGGGGACAAACAAGGGTGGTCTGACAACAGGTGAGCATCTACCTCCACTCATTCCATAGATGGATATCCCCAGAGAAGAAGAGGGAACCAGACAGGACCCTAGGCCATATTCGGATCCATTGCTTTGGTTTACAGACATGTCTCCTCAAAAGCCTGGATTCCAAAACCAGCATAGGGGGTTTCCTGATGCACCCATCAGAACAAATCTCGTTTCCACAAGGAAACTTGTGCATGGGACCTATGTCAAAAGCTTAGGAGAATACTTCAGGGTCCCGGTGTCACCGCCCCATTCCAAGGCCCTCATGGACACAAACACACATTAGGCCCCAACCTCGGGAAAGTCCATTTCAACACAGCCGCCCCGATTGCTCCCGCAGAGCCATCAAAACTCAACTGTCTTGTTGCTGGGAGAAAATTGGAATGCGAGGCGGGATTCCCTGGCATCGATCCTCGAACGGTGCTCTGGAGTCATTCCATATGGGATGTCCTGGAGCTGCCCAACAGGTCTCAATTGTCCCGCAGAAGGAATCCTTGAAGGGGGCATCCCACAACTCCCAACGTGGGAAAACCTCCATGGCCTTGAGATTCCGCTCCGTTCATGAAGGGGCAGTCATGCACAGAAACTCCAACCCGAGCCAACGTCTGATCCTCGCCGTGACTTCAGATGCATGAAATATTGGTTCAGATCTGCAGGAGGTACCTGCCGTGCCCTCGGCCTGAAGCCCAAGTATAGCTTGTGTTCTCAGACTTCTGTCCTCACACTCCTGGCCCAGAAGCCCTCAAGTTTGGCAATACTGGAACCAAAGTGCAGCACTCTGCCTGCCCTCTAGAAAAAATATCTTGCCTATTGAGCTCCCCAGGTACCTCAAATGAGGATAAACCTATACGGCACTCGACTGTACCCAAATCATATAGTCTAACCTGGGACTAATGCACTGACTGACACAACCTGAGCCCGAACCTCCTGACCAACACCCAGGCAGCTGACCGCACACTGAGCATATCAGACCCGCCATGGCCTTAGGTCGTCATCTCTTCCCAACTTCGGTTTTTCAGGCTTCAGAACCTAGACCTTATCTCCAACCACTGCCCAGGGTTGAAAATGATGCAGATATCAGAACACATTCCCCATGGCCAGAGACCTTGTGTTTGGCAGGTTGTCCAAAGTCCAGTGTAGTTGAAACCAGTGTGGCCCATGAGGCCCCGCCCATGCTCGCGGGCCACATTGGTCACAAACACACATTGTGACCCTCAGCATGAGCCCAGTCCTCAAGTAAGGCCTCTCAGTGGCTGGATGAAGAGACAGCATATTGGGCCTGCCATGCACCTAGGCCCCAAT
Organism: Mustela nivalis; assembly: GCF_964662115.1. Classification (NCBI taxonomy): domain Eukaryota; kingdom Metazoa; phylum Chordata; class Mammalia; order Carnivora; family Mustelidae; genus Mustela; species Mustela nivalis. The sequence goes on along the minus strand of NW_028136454.1, from coordinate 569,061 downwards.
TTTTAACCATAGTTTGGGTTGTCCCTTCACTCTTCCCCAGGGCTCTGCTTTGGAATTCCTATTTTGTTCGGACACCTGAGGTAATAAACCTGAAAGGAGACCTCCCATCCGACAATTGAAGAAAAACTATTGGGACCGGGCCAAATCCACAGAGAGGAAGATTCGTCCATATCCCATGAGGCCTCCCCACATTCTACAGCCATTGTTGTTTTGTCCAAAAACAAAAGCCTGAGCAAGTGCCTCAGACTCGCTCTTTCTTCATATCCTGAGGGGTACTTCTCATGGTTTGTAGATTGGGCCTCCCATACCTACGTCCCAAAACCTTAGCTGAGTTTGTGTTTTCAGACTTCTGTCCTCAAAGTCCTGGGCCGCACACCCTCCAGGCTGGGGCCCCTGGAGCCACACATTAGGACTGTGCCTAACCAATCCATGGGAATTCTGCCCATTCCATTGTCCAAAATCTCACCAATTAAGAAAACTCTCCAAAGTCCCCGAGGCCATCCCAATAGTGTAGGTCTCCAGGGACAAACAAGGGCGGTGTGACACCAGGTGAGCATCTCCCTCCACTCATTCCATAGATGGATATCACCAGAGAAGAAGATTGAACCAGACAGGACCCTAGGCCATAATCGGATCCATTGTTTTGGTTTACAGGCATGTCTCCTCAAAAGCCTGGTTTCCAATACCAGCATAGGGGGTTTCCTGAGGCACCCCTCAGAACAAATCTCATCTCCACAAGGAAACTTGTGCATGGGAGGTATGTCAAAAGCTTAGGAGAATACTTCAGGGTCCCGGTGCCAACGCCCCATTCCAAGGCCCTCATGGACACAAACACACAATGGGCCCGACCCTAAAAGTCCATTTCAACTCAGCCACGCGGGTTGCTCCCGCAGAGCTATCCGATCTCAACTGTCTTGTTGCTAGGAGACATTTGGAATGCGAGGCCCGCTTCCCAGGCATCCACACCGAACGGTGCTCTGGAGTACTTCCATATGGGATATCCTGGAGCTGCCCAACAGGTCTCAATTGTCCCGCAGAAGGAATCCTTGAAGGGGGCATCCCACAACTCCCAACGTGGGAAAACCTCCATGGCCTTGAGATTCTGCTCCGTTCATGAAGGGGCAGTCATGCACAGAAACTCCAACCCGAGCCAACGTCTGATCCTCGCCGTGACTTCAGAAGCATGAGATATTCGTTCAGATCTGCAGGGGGTACCAGCCGTGCCCTCGGCCTGAAGCCCAAGTCTAGCTTCTTTTCTCAGACTTGTCCTCACACTCCTGGTCCAGAATCCCTCATGTTTGGCAATACCGGACCCACAATGCAGCACTCTGCCTGCCTCTAGAAAAAATATATTGCCTAATGAGTAGCCCAGGCACCTCAAATGAGGATAAACCTACACGGCTCTCGACTCTACCTGAATTATATAGTCTAACCTGGGTACTAATTCACTGTCTGACACAACCTGAACCCGAACCTCTGGACCAACAACCAGGCAGCTGACCGCACACTGAGCACATCAGACCCGCCATGGCCTTAGGTCGTCATCTCTTCCCAACTGCGGTTTTCAGGCTTCAGAACGTAGACCTTATCTCCAAACACTGCCCAGGGTTGAAAATGATGCAGAAATCAGAGCTCCTTCCCCATGGCAAGAGACCTTGTGATTGGATTGTTATCCAAAGTTCAGTGTAGTTGAAACCAGTGTGGCCCATGAGGCCCCGCCCATGCTCGCGGGCCATATTGGTCACAAACACACATGCTGACCCTCAGCCTGTGCCCAGTCTTTAAGTAAGGCCACTCAGTGGCTGGATGAAGAGACAGCATATTGGGTCTGCCATGCCCCTAGGCCCCAATTTATAACCATCGTTTGGGTTGTCCCTTCACTCTTCCCCAGGGCTCTGCTTTGGAATTCCTCTTTGGTTGGGACACCTGAGGTAACAAACCTGAGAGGAGACCTCCCATCCCACAGATTGACGGAAAGAAATTGGGACCGGGCCAAATCCACAGAGAGGAAGATTCGTCCATGGCCCATGAGGCCTCCCCACGTTCAACGCCCATCTTTGATACAAAATCCAGAGACAAAAGCCTGAGCAAGCGCCTCAGACTCGCTCTTTCTTCATATCCTGAAGAGTGCTTCTCATGGTTTGTAGATTGGCCCTGCCATACCTACGTTCCCAACCTAAGCTGAGTTTGTGTTTTCAGACTTCTGTCCTCAGATTCCTGGGCCACACACCCTACAGGCTGGGGCCCCTGGAGCCACACATTAGGACTGTGCCTACCCAATCCATGGGTATTCTGCCCATTCCATTGTCCAAAATCGTACAAATTAGGAGAACTCTCCAAAGTCCCAGGGGCCATCCCAATAGTGTAGGACTCCGGGGACAAACAAGGGTGGTCTGACAACAGGTGAGCATCTACCTCCACTCATTCCATAGATGGATATCCCCAGAGAAGAAGAGGGAACCAGACAGGACCCTAGGCCATATTCGGATCCATTGCTTTGGTTTACAGACATGTCTCCTCAAAAGCCTGGATTCCAAAACCAGCATAGGGGGTTTCCTGATGCACCCATCAGAACAAATCTCGTTTCCACAAGGAAACTTGTGCATGGGACCTATGTCAAAAGCTTAGGAGAATACTTCAGGGTCCCGGTGTCACCGCCCCATTCCAAGGCCCTCATGGACACAAACACACATTAGGCCCCAACCTCGGGAAAGTCCATTTCAACACAGCCGCCCCGATTGCTCCCGCAGAGCCATCAAAACTCAACTGTCTTGTTGCTGGGAGAAAATTGGAATGCGAGGCGGGATTCCCTGGCATCGATCCTCGAACGGTGCTCTGGAGTCATTCCATATGGGATGTCCTGGAGCTGCCCAACAGGTCTCAATTGTCCCGCAGAAGGAATCCTTGAAGGGGGCATCCCACAACTCCCAACGTGGGAAAACCTCCATGGCCTTGAGATTCCGCTCCGTTCATGAAGGGGCAGTCATGCACAGAAACTCCAACCCGAGCCAACGTCTGATCCTCGCCGTGACTTCAGATGCATGAAATATTGGTTCAGATCTGCAGGAGGTACCTGCCGTGCCCTCGGCCTGAAGCCCAAGTCTAGCTTGTGTTCTCAGACTTCTGTCCTCACACTCCTGGCCCAGAAGCCCTCAAGTTTGGCAATACTGGAACCAAAGTGCAGCACTCTGCCTGCCCTCTAGAAAAAATATCTTGCCTATTGAGCTCCCCAGGCACCTCAAATGAGGATAAACCTATACGGCACTCGACTGTACCCAAATCATATAGTCTAACCTGGGACTAATGCACTGACTGACACAACCTGAGCCCGAACCTCCTGACCAACACCCAGGCAGCTGACCGCACACTGAGCATATCAGACCCGCCATGGCCTTAGGTCGTCATCTCTTCCCAACTTCGGTTTTTCAGGCTTCAGAACCTAGACCTTATCTCCAACCACTGCCCAGGGTTGAAAATGATGCAGATATCAGAACACATTCCCCATGGCCAGAGACCTTGTGTTTGGCAGGTTGTCCAAAGTCCAGTGTAGTTGAAACCAGTGTGGCCCATGAGGCCCCGCCCATGCTCGCGGGCCACATTGGTCACAAACACACATTGTGACCCTCAGCATGAGCCCAGTCCTCAAGTAAGGCCTCTCAGTGGCTGGATGAAGAGACAGCATATTGGGCCTGCCATGCACCTAGGCCCCAATTTTTAACCATAGTTTGGGTTGTCCCTTCACTCTTCCCCAGGGCTCTGCTTTGGAATTCCTATTTTGTTCGGACACCTGAAGTAATAAACCTGAAAGGAGACCTCCCATCCGACAATTGAAGAAAAACTATTGGGACCGGGCCAAATCCACAGAGAGGAAGATTCGTCCATATCCCATGAGGCCTCCCCACATTCTACAGCCATTGTTGTTTTGTCCAAAAACAAAAGCCTGAGCAAGTGCCTCAGACTCGCTCTTTCTTCATATCCTGAGGGGTACTTCTCATGGTTTGTAGATTGGGCCTCCCATACCTACGTCCCAAAACCTTAGCTGAGTTTGTGTTTTCAGACTTCTGTCCTCAAAGTCCTGGGCCGCACACCCTCCAGGCTGGGGCCCCTGGAGCCACACATTAGGACTGTGCCTAACCAATCCATGGGAATTCTGCCCATTCCATTGTCCAAAATCTCACCAATTAAGAAAACTCTCCAAAGTCCCCGAGGCCATCCCAATAGTGTAGGTCTCCAGGGACAAACAAGGGCGGTGTGACACCAGGTGAGCATCTCCCTCCACTCATTCCATAGATGGATATCACCAGAGAAGAAGATTGAACCAGACAGGACCCTAGGCCATAATCGGATCCATTGTTTTGGTTTACAGGCATGTCTCCTCAAAAGCCTGGTTTCCAATACCAGCATAGGGGGTTTCCTGAGGCACCCCTCAGAACAAATCTCATCTCCACAAGGAAACTTGTGCATGGGAGGTATGTCAAAAGCTTAGGAGAATACTTCAGGGTCCCGGTGCCAACGCCCCATTCCAAGGCCCTCATGGACACAAACACACAATGGGCCCGACCCTAAAAGTCCATTTCAACTCAGCCACGCGGGTTGCTCCCGCAGAGCTATCCGATCTCAACTGTCTTGTTGCTAGGAGACATTTGGAATGCGAGGCCCGCTTCCCAGGCATCCACCCCGAACGGTGCTCTGGAGTCCTTCCATATGGGATATCCTGGAGCTGCCCAACAGGTCTCAATTGTCCCGCAGAAGGAATCCTTGAAGGGGGCATCCCACAACTCCCAACGTGGGAAAACCTCCATGGCCTTGAGATTCCGCTCCGTTCATGAAGGGGCAGTCATGCACAGAAACTCCAACCCGAGCCAACGTCTGATCCTCGCCGTGACTTCAGAAGCATGAGATATTCGTTCAGATCTGCAGGGGGTACCAGCCGTGCCCTCGGCCTGAAGCCCAAGTCTAGCTTCTTTTCTCAGACTTGTCCTCACACTCCTGGTCCAGAATCCCTCATGTTTGGCAATACCGGACCCACAATGCAGCACTCTGCCTGCCTCTAGAAAAAATATATTGCCTAATGAGTAGCCCAGGCACCTCAAATGAGGATAAACCTACACGGCTCTCGACTCTACCTGAATTATATAGTCTAACCTGGGTACTAATTCACTGTCTGACACAACCTGAACCCGAACCTCTGGACCAACAACCAGGCAGCTGACCGCACACTGAGCACATCAGACCCGCCATGGCCTTAGGTCGTCATCTCTTCCCAACTGCGGTTTTCAGGCTTCAGAACGTAGACCTTATCTCCAAACACTGCCCAGGGTTGAAAATGATGCAGAAATCAGAGCTCCTTCCCCATGGCAAGAGACCTTGTGATTGGATTGTTATCCAAAGTTCAGTGTAGTTGAAACCAGTGTGGCCCATGAGGCCCCGCCCATGCTCGCGGGCCATATTGGTCACAAACACACATGCTGACCCTCAGCCTGTGCCCAGTCTTTAAGTAAGGCCACTCAGTGGCTGGATGAAGAGACAGCATATTGGGTCTGCCATGCCCCTAGGCCCCAATTTATAACCATCGTTTGGGTTGTCCCTTCACTCTTCCCCAGGGCTCTGCTTTGGAATTCCTCTTTGGTTGGGACACCTGAGGTAACAAACCTGAGAGGAGACCTCCCATCCCACAGATTGACGGAAAGAAATTGGGACCGGGCCAAATCCACAGAGAGGAAGATTCGTCCATGGCCCATGAGGCCTCCCCACGTTCAACGCCCATCTTTGATACAAAATCCAGAGACAAAAGCCTGAGCAAGCGCCTCAGACTCGCTCTTTCTTCATATCCTGAAGAGTGCTTCTCATGGTTTGTAGATTGGCCCTGCCATACCTACGTTCCCAACCTAAGCTGAGTTTGTGTTTTCAGACTTCTGTCCTCAGATTCCTGGGCCACACACCCTACAGGCTGGGGCCCCTGGAGCCACACATTAGGACTGTGCCTACCCAATCCATGGGTATTCTGCCCATTCCATTGTCCAAAATCGTACAAATTAGGAGAACTCTCCAAAGTCCCAGGGGCCATCCCAATAGTGTAGGACTCCGGGGACAAACAAGGGTGGTCTGACAACAGGTGAGCATCTACCTCCACTCATTCCATAGATGGATATCCCCAGAGAAGAAGAGGGAACCAGACAGGACCCTAGGCCATATTCGGATCCATTGCTTTGGTTTACAGACATGTCTCCTCAAAAGCCTGGATTCCAAAACCAGCATAGGGGGTTTCCTGATGCACCCATCAGAACAAATCTCGTTTCCACAAGGAAACTTGTGCATGGGACCTATGTCAAAAGCTTAGGAGAATACTTCAGGGTCCCGGTGTCACCGCCCCATTCCAAGGCCCTCATGGACACAAACACACATTAGGCCCCAACCTCGGGAAAGTCCATTTCAACACAGCCGCCCCGATTGCTCCCGCAGAGCCATCAAAACTCAACTGTCTTGTTGCTGGGAGAAAATTGGAATGCGAGGCGGGATTCCCTGGCATCGATCCTCGAACGGTGCTCTGGAGTCATTCCATATGGGATGTCCTGGAGCTGACCAACAGGTCTCAATTGTCCCGCAGAAGGAATCCTTGAAGGGGGCATCCCACAACTCCCAACGTGGGAAAACCTCCATGGCCTTGAGATTCCGCTCCGTTCCTGAAGGGGCAGTCATGCACAGAAACTCCAACCCGAGCCAACGTCTGATCCTCGCCGTGACTTCAGATGCATGAAATATTGGTTCAGATCTGCAGGAGGTACCTGCCGTGCCCTCGGCCTGAAGCCCAAGTCTAGCTTGTGTTCTCAGACTTCTGTCCTCACACTCCTGGCCCAGAAGCCCTCAAGTTTGGCAATACTGGAACCAAAGTGCAGCACTCTGCCTGCCCTCTAGAAAAAATATCTTGCCTATTGAGCTCCCCAGGCACCTCAAATGAGGATAAACCTATACGGCACTCGACTGTACCCAAATCATATAGTCTAACCTGGGACTAATGCACTGACTGACACAACCTGAGCCCGAACCTCCTGACCAACACCCAGGCAGCTGACCGCACACTGAGCATATCAGACCCGCCATGGCCTTAGGTCGTCATCTCTTCCCAACTTCGGTTTTTCAGGCTTCAGAACCTAGACCTTATCTCCAACCACTGCCCAGGGTTGAAAATGATGCAGATATCAGAACACATTCCCCATGGCCAGAGACCTTGTGTTTGGCAGGTTGTCCAAAGTCCAGTGTAGTTGAAACCAGTGTGGCCCATGAGGCCCCGCCCATGCTCGCGGGCCACATTGGTCACAAACACACATTGTGACCCTCAGCATGAGCCCAGTCCTCAAGTAAGGCCTCTCAGTGGCTGGATGAAGAGACAGCATATTGGGCCTGCCATGCACCTAGGCCCCAATTTTTAACCATAGTTTGGGTTGTCCCTTCACTCTTCCCCAGGGCTCTGCTTTGGAATTCCTATTTTGTTCGGACACCTGAGGTAATAAACCTGAAAGGAGACCTCCCATCCGACAATTGAAGAAAAACTATTGGGACCGGGCCAAATCCACAGAGAGGAAGATTCGTCCATATCCCATGAGGCCTCCCCACATTCTACAGCCATTGTTGTTTTGTCCAGAAACAAAAGCCTGAGCAAGTGCCTCAGACTCGCTCTTTCTTCATATCCTGAGGGGTACTTCTCATGGTTTGTAGATTGGGCCTCCCATACCTACGTCCCAAAACCTTAGCTGAGTTTGTGTTTTCAGACTTCTGTCCTCAAAGTCCTGGGCCGCACACCCTCCAGGCTGGGGCCCCTGGAGCCACACATTAGGACTGTGCCTAACCAATCCATGGGAATTCTGCCCATTCCATTGTCCAAAATCTCACCAATTAAGAAAACTCTCCAAAGTCCCCGAGGCCATCCCAATAGTGTAGGTCTCCAGGGACAAACAAGGGCGGTGTGACACCAGGTGAGCATCTCCCTCCACTCATTCCATAGATGGATATCACCAGAGAAGAAGATTGAACCAGACAGGACCCTAGGCCATAATCGGATCCATTGTTTTGGTTTACAGGCATGTCTCCTCAAAAGCCTGGTTTCCAATACCAGCATAGGGGGTTTCCTGAGGCACCCCTCAGAACAAATCTCATCTCCACAAGGAAACTTGTGCATGGGAGGTATGTCAAAAGCTTAGGAGAATACTTCAGGGTCCCGGTGCCAACGCCCCATTCCAAGGCCCTCATGGACACAAACACACAATGGGCCCGACCCTAAAAGTCCATTTCAACTCAGCCACGCGGGTTGCTCCCGCAGAGCTATCCGATCTCAACTGTCTTGTTGCTAGGAGACATTTGGAATGCGAGGCCCGCTTCCCAGGCATCCACCCCGAACGGTGCTCTGGAGTCCTTCCATATGGGATATCCTGGAGCTGCCCAACAGGTCTCAATTGTCCTGCAGAAGGAATCCTTGAAGGGGGCATCCCACAACTCCCAACGTGGGAAAACCTCCATGGCCTTGAGATTCCGCTCCGTTCATGAAGGGGCAGTCATGCACAGAAACTCCAACCCGAGCCAACGTCTGATCCTCGCCGTGACTTCAGAAGCATGAGATATTCGTTCAGATCTGCAGGGGGTACCAGCCGTGCCCTCGGCCTGAAGCCCAAGTCTAGCTTCTGTTCTCAGACTTGTCCTCACACTCCTGGTCCAGAATCCCTCATGTTTGGCAATACCGGACCCACAATGCAGCACTCTGCCTGCCTCTAGAAAAAATATATTGCCTAATGAGTAGCCCAGGCACCTCAAATGAGGATAAACCTACACGGCTCTCGACTCTACCTGAATTATATAGTCTAACCTGGGTACTAATTCACTGTCTGACACAACCTGAACCCGAACCTCTGGACCAACAACCAGGCAGCTGACCGCACACTGAGCACATCAGACCCGCCATGGCCTTAGGTCATCATCTCTTCCCAACTGCGGTTTTCAGGCTTCAGAACGTAGACCTTATCTCCAAACACTGCCCAGGGTTGAAAATGATGCAGAAATCAGAGCTCCTTCCCCATGGCAAGAGACCTTGTTATTGGCATGTTGTCCAAAGTTCAGTGTATTTGAAACAGTGTGGCCTATGAGGTCCCGCCCATGCTCGCGGCGCACATTGGTCACAAAAACACATTGTGACCCAAAGCCTGTGCCCAGTCCTTAAGTAAGGCCACTCAGTGGCTGGATGAAGAGACAGCATCTTGGGCCTGCCATGCCCCAAGCCCCATTTTTTAACCATAGTTTGGGTTGTCCCTTCACTCTTCCCCAGGTCTCTTCTTTGGAATTCCTTTTTGGTTGGGACACCTGAGGTAACAAACCTGAGAGGAGACCTCCCATCCCACAGATTGACGGAAAGAAATTGGGACCGGGCCAAATCCACAGAGAGGAAGATTCGTCCATGGACCATGAGGCCTCCCCACATACCATGCCCATCTTTGATACAAAATCCAGAGACAAAGCCTGAGCACGTGCCTCAGACTCGCTCTTTCTTCATATCCTGAAGAGTTCTTCACATTATTTGTAGATTGGACCTGCCATACCTTCGTCCCCAAACTAAGCTGAGTTTGTGTTTTCAGACCTCTGTCCTCAAATTCCTGTGCCACACACCCTCCAACCTGGGGCCCCTGGAGCCACACATTAGGAATGTGCCTACCCAATCCATGGGAATTCTGCCCATTCCATTGTCCAAAATCGTACAAATTAGGAGAACCCTCCAAAGTTCCCGAGGCCATCCAAATAGTGTAGGTCTCCCGGGACAAACAAGGGTGGTCTGACACCACCTGAGCATCTACCTACACTCATTCCATAGATGGATGTCCCCAGAGAAGAAGATGGAACCAGACAGGACCCTAGGCCATAATCAGATCCATTGCTTTGGTTTACAGGCATGTCTCCTCAAAAGCCTGGTTTCCAAGACCAGCAAAGCGGGTTTCCTGAGGCACCCATCAGAACAAATCTCGTCTCCACAAGGAAACTTGTGCATGGGACCTATGTCAAAAGCTTAGGAGAAAACTTCAGAGTCCCGGTGCCACCGCCCCATTCCAAGGCCCTCATGGACACAAACACATATTAGGCCACATCCTCGGGAAAGTCCATTTCAACTCAGCCACTCTGGTTGCTCCCGCAGAGCCTTCAGATCTCAACTGTCTTGTTGCTAGGAGACAATTAGAATGCGAGGCCGGCTTCCCTGGCATCCATCCCCGAACTGTGCTCTGGACTCATTCCATATGGGATAACATGGAGCTGCCCAACAGGTCTCAATTGGCCCGCAGAAGGAATCCTTGAAGGGGGCATTCCAAAACTCCGAACGTGGAAAAACCTCCATGGCCTTGAGATTCCGCTCCATTCATGAAGGGGCAGTCAGCACAGAAACTCCAACCTGAGCCAACGTCTGAACCTCGCCATAACTTCAGAAGCATGAGATATTCGTTCAGATCAGCAAGGGTACCAGCCATGCCCTCGGCCTGAAGCCCAAGTCTAGCTTCTGTTCTCAGACTTGTCCTCACACTCCTGGTCCAGAATCCCTCATGTTCGGCAATACCGGACCCACAATGCAGCACTCTGCTTGCCCTCTAGAAAAAAATATATTGCCTAATGAGTTGCCCAGGCACATCAAATGAGGATAAACCTACACGGCACTAGAATGTACCTAAGTTATATATCAAACTTGGGCACTAATGCACAGTCTGACACAACCTGAACCCGAAACTCCGGACCAACACCCAGGCAGCTGCCCGCAAACTGAGCACATCAGACCTGCCATGGCCTTAGGTCGTCATCTCTTCCCAACTGCGGTTCCCAGGCTTCAGAAACTAGACCTTATCTCCAACCACTGCCCAGGGTTGAAAATGATGCAGAAATCAGAGCTCCTTCCCCATGGCAAGAGACCTTGTGATTGGCATGTTGTCCAAAGTTCAGTGTAGTTGAAACCAGTGTGGCCCACGAGGCCACGCCCACTCTCCCGGGCCACATTGGACACAAACACACATTGTGACCCTCAGCCTGAGCCCAGTCCTCAAGTAAGGCCTCTCAGTGGATGGATGAAGAGACAGCATATTGGGCCTGCCATGCCCCTAGGCGCCAATTTTTAACCATAGTTTGGGTTGTCCCTTCACTCTTCCCCAGGGCTCTGCTTTGGAATTCCTCTTTGGTTGGGACACCTGAGGTAACAAACCTGAAAGGAGACCTTCCATCCCACAGATTGACGAAAAACAATTGGGACCCGGCCAAATCCACAGAGAGGAAGATTCGTCCATGGCCCATGAGGCCTCCCCACATTCCACGGCCATCGTTGATACAAAATCCAGAGACACAAGCCTGAGGAAGCGCCTCAGACTCGCTCTTTTTTCATATCCTGAAGAGTTCTTTTTATGGTTTGTAGATTGGGCCTGCCATACCAAGTCCACAACCCTAAGCTGAGTTTGTGTTTTCAGACTTCTGTCCTCAAAGTCCTGGGCCACACACCCTCCAGGCTGGGGCCCCCGGAGCCACACATTAGGACTGTGCCTACCCAGTCCATGGGAATTCTGCCCATTCCATTGTTCCAAATCGTACAAATTAGGAGAAACCTCCAAAGTCCCCGAGGCCATCCCAATAGTGTAGGTCTCCCGGGACAAACAAGGGCGGTCTGACACCACCTGAGCATCTACCACCACTCACACCATGGATGGATGTCCCCAGAGAAGAAGATGGAAGCAGACAGGACGCTAGGCCATAATCGGATCCATTGCTTTGGTTTACAGGCATGTCTCCTCAAAAGCCTGGATTCCAAGACCAGCATAGGGGGTTTCCTGAGGCACCCATCAAAACAAATCTCGTCTCCACAAGGAAACTTGTGCATGGGAGCTATGTCAAAAGCTTAGGAGAATACTTCATGGTCCCGGTGCCACCGCCCCATACCAAGGCCTTCATGGAGACAAACACACATTAGGCCCCATCCTCGGGAAAGTCCCTTTCAACACAGCCGCCCCGATGGCTCCCGCAGAGCCATCAGATCTCAAGTATCTTGTTGCAGGAGACAACTGGATTGCGAGGCTGGCTTTCTAGCATCCATCGTCGAACGGTGCTCTGGAGTCATTCCATATGTGATGTCTTAGAGCTGACCAACAGGTCTCAATTGTCCCGCAGAAGGAATCCTTGAAGGGTGCATCCCACAACTTCCAACGTGGGAAAACCTCCATGGCCTTGAGATTCTGCTCTGTTCATGAAGGGGCAGGATTGCACAGAAACTCCAACCTGAGCAAATGTCTGATCCCCGCCGTGACTTCAGATGCATGAGAGATTGGTTCAGATCTGCAGGGGGTACCTGCCGTAGCCTCGGCCTGAAGCCCAATTCTAGATCGTGTTCTCAGACTTCTGTCCTCACACTCCTCGCCCAGAAGCCCTCAAGTTTGGCAATTCCGGACCCACAATGCAGCACTCTGCCTGCCCTCTAGCAAAAATATCTTGCCTAATGAGCTGCCCAGGCACCTCAAATGAGGATAAACCTACACGACACTCGACTGTACCCAAATTATAGAGTGTAACCTGGGCACTAATGCACTGTCTGACACCACATGAGCCCGAACCTCCTGACCAACACCCAGGCAGCTGACCGCACACTGAGCACATCAGACCCGCCATGGCCTTTGGTCGTCATCTCTTCCAAACTGCGGTTTTCATGCTTCAGTACCTAGAACTTATCTCCAACCACTGCCCCGGATTGAAAATGATGCAGAAATCAGAACTCCTTGCCCATGGCAAGAGACCTTGTGATTGGCATTTGTCCAAAGTTCAGTGTAGTTGAAACCAGTGTGGCCCACGAGGCCACGCCCACTCTCCCGGGCCACATTGGACACAAACACACATTGTGACCCTCAGCCTGAGCCCAGTCCTCAAGTAAGGCCTCTCAGTGGATGGATGAAGAGACAGCATATTGGGCCTGCCATGCCCCTAGGCGCCAATTTTTAACCATAGTTTGGGTTGTCCCTTCACTCTTCCCCAGGGCTCTGCTTTGGAATTCCTCTTTGGTTGGGACACCTGAGGTAACAAACCTGAAAGGAGACCTTCCATCCCACAGATTGACGAAAAACAATTGGGACCCGGCCAAATCCACAGAGAGGAAGATTTGTCCATGGCCCATGAGGCTTCCCCACATTCCAGGGCCATCGTTGATACAAAATCCAGAGACACAAGCCTGAGGAAGCGCCTCAGACTCGCTCTTTCTTCATATCCTGAAGAGTTCTTTTTATGGTTTGTAGAATGGGCCTGCCATACCATGTCCACAACCCTAAGCTGAGTTTGTGTTTTCAGACTTCTGTCCTCAAAGTCCTGGGCCACACACACTCCAGGCTGGGGCCCCCGGAGCCACACATTAGGACTGTGCCTACCCAATCCATGGGAATTCTGCCCTTTCCATTGTTCCAAATCGTACAAATTAGGAGAAACCTCCAAAGTCCCCGAGGCCATCCCAATAGTGTAGGTCTCCCGGGACAAACAAGGGAGGTCTGACACCACCTGAGCATCTACCACCACTCACACCATGGATGGATGTCCCCAGAGAAGAAGATGGAACCAGACAGGATCTTGGCCATAATCGGATCCATTGCTTTGGTTTACAGGCATGTTTCCTCAAAAGCCTGGATTCCAAGACCAGCATAGGGGGTTTCCTGAGGCACCCATCAGAACAAATCTCGTCTCCACAAGGAAACTTGTGCATGGGAGCTATGTCAAAAGCTTAGGAGAATACTTCATGGTCCAGCTGCCACCGCCCCATACCAAGGCCTTCATGGAGACATACACACATTAGGCCCCATCCTCGGGAATGTCCCTTTCAACACAGCCGCCCCGATTGCTCCCACAGAGCCATCAGATCTCAAGTATCTTGTTGCAGGAGACAACTGGAATGCGAGGCTGGCTTTCTAGCATCCATCGTCGAACGGTGCTCTGGAGTCATTCCATATGTGATGTCTTAGAGCTGACCAACAGGTCTCAATTGTCCCGCAGAAGGAATCCTTGAAAGGTGCATCCCACAACTCCCAACGTGGGAAAACCTCCATGGCCTTGAGATTCCGCTCTGTTCATGAAGGGGCAGTCATGCACAGAAACTCAAACCTGAGTCAACGTCTGATCCTCGCCGTGATTTCAGATGCATGAGAGATTGGTTCAGATCTGCAGGGGGTACCTGCCGTAGCCTCGGCCTGAAGCCCAAGTCTAGATCGTGTTCTCAGACTTCTGTCCTCACACTCCTCGCCCAGAAGCCCTCAAGTTTGGCAATTCCGGACCCACAATGCAGCACTCTGCCTGCCCTCTAGCAAAAATATCTTGCCTAATGAGCTGCCCAGGCACCTCAAATGAGGATAAACCTACACAGCACTCGACTGTACCCAAATTATAGAGTGTAACCTGGGCACTAATGCACTGTCTGACACCACATGAGCCCGAACCTCCTGACCAACACCCAGGCAGCTGACCGCACACTGAGCACATCAGACCCGCCATGGCCTTAGGTCGTCATCTCTTCCAAACTGCGGTTTTCAGGCTTCAGTACCTAGAACTTATCTCCAACCACTGCCACGGATTGAAAATGATGCAGAAATCAGAACTCCTTCCCCATGGCAAGAGACCTTGTGATTGGCATGTTGTCCAAAGTTCAGTGTAGTTGAAACCAGTGTGGCCCACGAGGCCACGCCCACTCTCCCGGGCCACATTGGACACAAACACACATTGTGACCCTCAGCCTGAGCCCAGTCCTCAAGTAAGGCCTCTCAGTGGATGGATGAAGAGACAGCATATTGGGCCTGCCATGCCCCTAGGCGCCAATTTTTAACCATAGTTTGGGTTGTCCCTTCACTCTTCCCTAGGTCTCTGCTTTGGAATTCCTCTTTGGTTGGGACACCTGAGGTAACAAACCTGAAAGGAGACCTTCCATCCCACAGATTGACGAAAAAGAATTGGGACTGGGCCAAATCCACAGAGAGGAAGATTCGTCCATGGCCCATGAGGCCTCCCCACATCCACGGCCATCATTGATACAAAATCCAGAGACAAAAGCCTGAGCAAGCGCCTCAGACTCGCTCTTTCTTCATATCCTGAAGAGTTCTTCTCAAGGTTTGCAGATTGGGCCTGCCATACCGTGTCCACAACCCTAAGCTGGGTTTGTGTTTTCAGACTTCTGTCTTCAAATTCCTGGGCCACACACACTCCAGGCTGGGGCCTTTGGAGCCACACATTAGGACTGTGCCTACCAAATCCATGGGAATTCTGCCCATTCCATTGCCCAAATTGTACAATATAGAGGAACCTGCCAAAGATCCCGAGGCCAGCCCAATAATGTAGGTGTCCGTGGACAAACAAGGGGGGTCTGACAACCGGTGAGCATCTACCTCCACTCATACCATAGATGGATGTCCCCAGAGAAGAAGATGGAATCAGACAGGACCCTAGGCCATAATCGGATCCATTGCTTTGGTTTAAAGGCATGTCTCCTCAAAAGCCTGGATTCCAAGACCAGCATAGGGGTTTTCCTGAGGCACCCATCAGAACAAATCTCGTCTCCACAAGGAAACTTGTGCATGGGACCTATGTCAAAAGCTTAGGAGAATACTTCAGGGTCCCGGTGCCACCGCCCCATTCCAAGGCTTTAATGGACACAAACACATATTAGGCCCTATCCTCGGGAAAGTCCATTTAAACTCAGCCACCCCGGTGGCTCCCGTAGAGCCATCAGATCTCAACTGTCTTGTTGCTAGGAGACAATTGGAGTGCGAGGCCAGCTACCCTGGCATCCATCTCTGAAAGGTGCTCTGGAGTCATTCCATATGGGATATCATGGATCTGCCGAACAGGTCTCAATTGTCCCACAGAAGGAATCCTTGAAGGGGGCATCCCACATCTCCCAACGTGGGAAAACCTCCATGGTCTTGAGATTCCGCTCTGTTCATGAAGGGGCAGTCATGCACAGAAACTCCAAACTGAGCCAACGTCTGATCCTCGCCGTGACTTCAGATGCATGAGAGATTGGTTCAGATCTGCAGGGGGTACCTGCCGTGCCCTCGGCCTGAAGCTCAAGTCTAGATTGTGTTCTCAGACGTCTATCCTCACACTCCTGGTCCAGAAGCCCAGTAGTTTTGCAATTCCGGACCCACAATGCAGCACTCTGCCCTCCCTCTAGCAAAAATATCTTGCCTAATGAGCTGCCCAGGCACCTCAAATGAATATAAACCTAGACGGCACTCAACTGTACCCAAATTATAGAGTGTAACCTGGGCACTAATGCACTTTCTGACACCACATGAGCCCGAAACTCCTGACCAACACCCAGGCAGCTGAACGCACACTGAGCACATCAGACCCGCCATGGACTTAGGTCGTCATCTCTTCCCAACTGCGGTTTTCATGCTTCAGTACCTAGAACTTATCTCCAACCACTGCCCCGGATTGAAAATGATGCAGAAATCAGAACTCCTTCCCCATGGCAAGAGACCTTGTGATTGGCATGTTGTCCAAAGTTCAGTGTAGTTGAAACCAGTGTGGCCCACGAGGCCACGCCCACTCTCCCGGGCCACATTGGACACAATCACACATTGTGACCCTCAGCCTGAGCCCAGTCCTCAAGTAAGGCCTCTCAGTGGCTGGATGAAGAGACAGCATATTGGGCCTGAAATGCCCTTAGGCACCAATTTTTAACCATAGTTTGGGTGGTCCCTTCACTCTTCCCCAGGGCTCTGCTTTGGAATTCCTCTTTGGTTCGGACACCTGAGGTAACAAACCTGAAAGGAGACCTCCTATCCCACAGATTGAAGAAAAACAATTGGGACCGGGCCAAATCCTCAGAGAGGAAGATTCGTTCCTGGCTCATGAGGACTCCCCACATTCCACGGCCATCGTTGATACAAAATCCAGAGACAAAAGCCTGAACAAGCGCCTCAGACTCGCTCTTTCTTCATTTCCTGAAGAGTTCTTCTCATGGTTTGTAGATCGGGCCTGCCATACCTACATCCCCAAACGTAAGCGGAGTTTGTGTTTTCAAGTTCTGTCCTCAAAGTTCTGGGCCACACACCCTCCAGGCTGGGGCCCCTGGAGCCATTATTATTAGGACAGTGCCTACCCAATCTATGGGAATTCTGCCCATTCCATTGTCCAAAATCATACAATTAGGAGAACGCTCCAATGTCCCCGAGGCCATACCCATAGTTAGGTTTCCGGGGACAAACAAGGGTGGTCTGACACCTGGTGAGCATCTACCTCCACTCATACCATAGATGGATGTCCCCAGAGAAGAAGATGGAAGCAGACAGGACCCTAGGCCATAATCGGATCCATGCTTTGGTTTACAGGCATGTCTCCTCAAAACCTGGATTCCAATACCAGCATAGAGAGGTTTCCTGAGGCACCCATCAGAACAAATCTCGTCTCCACAAGGAAACTTGTGCATGGGAGCTATGTCAATAGCTTAGGAGAATACTTCAGGGTCCCGGTGCCACTGCCCCATTCCAATGCCCTCATGGACACAAACACACATTGGGCCCCAACCTAAGGAAAGTCCATTTCAACTCAGCCACCCCAGTTGCTCCCACATAGCCATCCGATCTCAACTGTCTTGTTGCTAGGAGACAATTGGAATGCGAGGTGGGCTTCCCTGGCATTCATCATCCAACGGTGCTCTGGAGTCATTCCGTATGGGATGTCCTGGAGCTGCCCAACTGGTCTCAATTTTCCCGCAGAAGGAATCCTTGAAGGGGGCATCCCACAACTCCCAAGTGGGAAAACCTCCGTGGACTTGAGATTCCGCTCCATTCATGAAGGGGCCGTCATGCACAAAAACTCCAACCTGAGCTAATATCTGATCCTCGCTGTGACTTCAGATGCATGAGATATTGGTTCAGAACTGCAGGGGGTACCTGTCGTGCCCTTGGCCTGAAGCCCAAGTCCAGCTTGTGTTCTCAGACTTCTGTCCTCTCACTCCTGGCCCAGAAGCCCTCAAGTTTGGCAATTCCATACCCACAATGCAGCACTCTGCCTGCCCTCTAGAAAAAATATCTTGCCTAATGAGCTGCCCAGGCACCTCAAATGAGGATAAACCTTCACGGCACTCGACTGTACCCAAATTATGTAGTGTAATCTGGGCACTATTGCACTCTCTAAAACAACTGTGCCAGATACTCCTGACCAACTCCCAGCCTGCTAACCGCACACTGAGCCCATAAGACCCGCCATGGCCTTAGGTCGTCATCTCTTTCCAACTGCGGTTTTCAGGCTTCAAAAC
The DNA here is from genome assembly GCF_964662115.1 of Mustela nivalis. Classification (NCBI taxonomy): domain Eukaryota; kingdom Metazoa; phylum Chordata; class Mammalia; order Carnivora; family Mustelidae; genus Mustela; species Mustela nivalis. Next base: position 550,772 of record NW_028136454.1, on the reverse strand, counting down.
CTAGACGTTATCTCCAACCACTGCCCAGGGATGAAAATGATGCCGAAATCAGAACTCCTTCCCCATTGCAAGAGACCTTGTGTTTGGCATGTTGTCCAAAATTCAGTGTAGTTGAAACCAGGGTGGCCCATGAGGCCCCGCCCATGCTCGCAGGTCACATTGGTCACCAACACACTTTGTGACCCTCTGCCTGAGCCCAGTCCTCAAGTAAGTCCTCTCAGTGGCTGGATGAAGAGAAAGCATATTGGGCCTGCCAAGCCCCTAGACCCTAAATTTTTAACAATAGTTTGGGTTGTCCATTCACTCTTTCCCAGGGTTCTGCTTTGTAATTCCTCTTTGGTTGGGACACCTGAGGTCACAAACCTGAAAGGAGACCTCCCATCGCACAGCTTGACGAAAAACAATTGGGACCGGGCCAATTCCAAAGAGAGGAATATTCGTCCCTGGCTCATGAGGACTCCCCACATTCCACGGCAATCGTTGATACAAAATCCAGAGACAAAATCCTGATCACGTACCTCAGACTCGCTCTTTCTTCATATCCTGAAGAGTTCTTCTAATGGTTTGTAGATTGGGCCTGCCATACCTGCGTCCCCAAACGTAAGCTGAGTTTGTGTTTTCAGCCTTCTGTCCTCTATGTCCTGGGCCACACACCCTCCAGGCTGAGGCCCCTGGAGCCACACATTAGGACTGTGCCTACCCAATCCATGGGAATTCTGCCCATACCATTGTCCAAAATCGTACAAATTAGGAGAACACTCCAACATCCCGGAAGCCATCCCAATAGTGTAAGTCTCCAGGGACAAACAAGGGTGGTCTGCCACCAGCTGAGCATCTACCTCCATTCATACCATAGATGGATGTCCCCAGAGAAGAAGATTGAACCAGACAGGACCCTAGGCCATAATCGGATCCATTATTTGGTTTACAGGCATGTCTCCTCAAAATCCCGGATTCCAATACCAGCAAAGGGGGTTTCCTGAGGCACCCATCAGAACAAAAATCGTCTTCACAAGGAAACTTGTGCTTGGGAGCTATGTCCAAAGGTTAGGAGAATACTTCAGGGTCCCGGTGCCACCCCCCCATTCCAACGCCCTCATGGACACAAAAACACATTAGGCCCCATCCTCAGGAAAGTCCATTTCAACTCAGCCACCAAGGTTGCTCCCGCAGGCCATTCGATCTCAACTGTCTTGTTGCTAGGAGACAATTGGAATGCGAGGCGGTCTTCCTGGGCATCCATCCTCCAAGGCCCTCATGGACACAAACACACCTTAGGCTCCATTCTGAGGAAAAATCCATTTCAACTCAGCCACCCCGGTTGCTCCAGCATAGCCATCCGATCTCACCTGTCTTGTTGCTAAAAGACAATTGGAATGCGAGGCGGGCTTCCCTGGCATCCATCCTCCAATGGTGATCTGGAGTCATTCCTTATGGGATGTCCTGGAGCTGCCCAACCAGTCTCAATTGTCCCTCAGAAGGAATCCATGAAGGGGGAATCCCACAACTCCCAACGTGGGAAAACCTCCATGGCCTTGAGATTACGGTCCGTTCATGAAGGGGCAGTCATGCAGAGAAAATCCAACCTGAGCCAACGTCTGATCCTCGCCGTGAATTCAGATGCATGAGATATTGGTTCCGATCTGCAGGGGGTAACTGCCGTGCCATCGGCCTGAAGCCCAAGTCTAGCTTGTGTTCTAAGACTTCTGTCCTCACACTATTGGCCCAGGAGACCTCAGGTTTGGCAATTCCGGACCCACAATGCAGCACTCTGCCAGCCCTCTAGAAAAAATATCTTGCCTAATGAGCTGCCCAGGCACCTCAAATGAGGATAAACCTACACGGCACTCGACTGTACCCAAATTATATAGTCTAACCAGAGCACTAATGCACTCTCTGACAAAACCTGAGCCCGAACCTCCGGACCAACATCAGGCAGCTGACCGCACATTGAGCACATCAGACCTGCCATGGCCTTAGGTCGCCTTCTCTTCCCTACCTGAGTTCAGGCTTCAAAACGAGACCTTATCTCCAATCATTGCCCAGGGGTGAGTGTGATGCAGAAATCAGAACTCCTCCTTACCCATGGCAAGAAACTTTGTGGTTGGCACATTGTCCAACGTTCAGTAGAGGAGAAACCAGCATTCACCCTGATGCCCCACCCATTTTGAGTGCGACGAGGGCATAAACACGCATTGTGACCCTCAGCATGAGTTCTGTCCTCTAGTAAGTCCTCTCAGTGGCTGGACCATTAGATATCATAATGGGCTTGACATGTCCCTAGGCCCCAATTTTTAACCCGATTTCTGATTGTCCAGTCGTCCCTACCCAGGGCTCTACTCTGGAATCCCTCATTTGGTGGGACACCTGAGGTTAAAAAAGAAAGCAACAACAACATAATAACGGACTTCTTCCATCCCACAGTATGACCACAAACTCTTTGTACAGGGCCAAACCACCAGAGAGTAAGACTCGACCATTTCCCATGAAGTCACGCAGAAATTTCACCACCATGATTGACACTATATCCAGAGACAAAAACTTGCTCAAGAGCCTCACACTCGCCCTTTTCTCAAATCACGAAGAGTTCTCCTCAAGTCTGTAGATCAGTCCTGCATACCTATGACCTGAAACATAAAGCCGAGTTTGTATTTTCAGACAACTGTCCAAACAGCCCTGGCCTACACAACCTACAGGCTCAGGTCCCTGGAGCCAAACCTGAGGACTATACTTGCCCTCTCCAAGGGGATTGTGTGTGCCCATTCCGATGGCCACAACACTTCTAATAGGAAAAATCGCCAACGTCCCTGATCCATCTCACTAGTGGTGGCTTCCCAGGAAAATCAGGGGCAATCTGAGGCCATCTGAGCACTTATCTACACTCAGACCAATAGACAGATGTCCCCAGAGGTCCAAAGGAAAGAACTGGAACCTAGGCACTAATCAGATCCATTGCTTTGGTTTCCAGGCATCTCTCCTCAGAGGCCTGGTTTTCAAAACCAGCATATGGCTGTTTCTTGACTCAGCCATCAGAAAACATCTCATCTACACATGGGAAACTTGCACGTTGGAGCTGTGTCAAAGCATCTGTTTAGGAGAACGATCAGGGCCCCAGTGCCACTGCTTCATTCCAAGGTCTGCATAGACACAAAAGCACGTTAGGAGCCATCCACAGGCGAGTCCATTTCAACTCAGCCTCCTAGGTTGCTCGACAAGATCCAGCATCTAAACTCTCTTGTTGCTAGGAGACAATTGGAATGCGAGGTGGGCTACCCAGCCATCCATCCTTAGAACCGTGCTCAGAATCATTGGCCTGGACCCAAACAACAGGTCTCAAATGTCCTGCAGAAGACTCTCTGCAGTTTGGAGCTTCACATAACTCCCATCGTGGGAAAACCCCCATGGCCTCGTGATGCCCCCACATTCATGAAGGGGCCATCAGGGGCAGAAACTCCAACCTGAGCGATCGTCTGATCCTCGCCCTGACTTCAGATGCACGAGATCTCGATTCAGGTCTGTAGATTGTGCCTGCCATGGCCTCACCCAGTAACCTAAGCCTAGCTTGTGTTCTCAGAATTTTGTCGTCAGACTACTGGCCCACAAGCCCTCCAGTTTGGCAATCCAGAACTAAAATGCAGCACTCTGCCTGCCCTCCAGAAGAAAAACATTGTCCTCTGGGGCTACCCAGTAACCCCAAATGAGGATCAACCTGCACCGACCTTGGCTGTACCCCAAATACATAGGCTGACCAGGGCACTAATGCCCTTTCTGACACAGTCTGAGCTTGGACCCCTGGCCCCTCCCTGACAGCTGGCCGCACACTGAGCACATGGAGCCGCCATGGCATTAGGTCGTCATATCTTCCCAAACTCGGTTTTCAGGTTTCAGAACCTAGACCTTATCTCCAATCACTGCCCAGGGTTGAAGGTGATACAGAAATCGGATCTCCTTCCCCATGGCAAGAAACCTTGTGGTTGGCATGTTGTCCAACGTTCAGTGTAGTTGAAACCAGTGTGGCCCATGAGGCCCCGCCCATGCTCGCGGGCCACATTGGTCACAAACACACATTGTGACCCTCAGGCTGAGTCAGTCCTCAAGTAAGGCCACTCAGTGGCTAGATGAAAAGATAGCATATTGGGCTTGCCATGCCCCTAGGCCCCAATTTTTAACCATAGTTCGGGTTGTCCCTTCAGTCTTCCCCACGGCTTTGCTTTGGAATTCCTCTTTTGGAGGGACACCTGAGGTAACAAAACTGAAATGACTCCTCCCATCCCACAGATTGACGAAAAGCAATTGGGAATCGGGCCAAATCCTCAGAGAGGAAGATTCGTCCATGGCCCAGGAGGCCTCCCCGACATTCCACGGCCATCGCTGATACAAAATCCAGAGACAAAAGCCTGAGCAAGCGCCGCAGACTCGCACTTTCTTCATATCCTGAAGAGTTCTTCTCATAGCTTATAGATCGTGCCTGCCATACCTACGTCCCCAAACCTAAGCTGAGTTTGTGTTTTCAGACTTCTGTCCTCAAAGTCTTGGGCCACACACCCTGGAGCCACACATTAGGACTGTGCCTACCAATCCATGGGAATTCTGCTCATTCCATGGTCCAAAATCGTACAAATTAGGAGAAACCTCCAAAGTCCCTGAGGCCATCGCAATAGTGTAGGTCGCCCGGAACAAAAAAGGGCTGTCTGACACCAGCTGATAATCGACCTCCACTCATACCATAGATGGATGTCCCCAGAGAAGAAGATTGAACCAGACAGGACCCTAGGCCATAATAGGATCCATTGCTTTGGGTTACAGGCATGTGTCCTCAAAAGCCTGATTCCAATACGAGCATAGGGGTTTTCCTGAGGCACCCATCAGAACTCATCTCGTCTCCACAAGGAAACCTGTGCATGGGAGCCATGTCCAAAGCTTAGGAGAGTACTTCAGGGTCCCGGTGCCACCGCCCCATTCCAAGGCCCTCATGGACACAAAAACACATTAGGACCCATGATCAGGAAAGTCCATTTCAACTGAGCCACCCCGGTTGCTCCGGGAGAGCCATCATATCTAAACTATCTTGTTGCTAGGAGACAATTGGAATGCGAGGCAGGCTTCCCAGGCATCCATCCGCGAACGGTGCACTGGAGTCATTCCATATGGGATGTCCTGGAGACGTCCAACAGGTCTCAATTGTCCTGCAGAAGGAATCCTTGATGGGGGCATCCCACAACTCCCAACGTGGGAAAACCTCAATGGCCACGAGATTTCGCTCCCTACATGAAGCGACCATCATGCACAGAAACTCCAACCTGAGCCAAGGTCTGATCCTCGCCCTGACTTCAGATGCATGAGATATTGGGTCAGATCTGCAGGGGGTACCTGCCGTGCCCTCGCCCTGAAACCCAAGTCTAGCTTGTCTTCTCAGACTTCCGTCCTCACATTCCTGGCCCCAAAGCCCTCAAGTTTGGCAATTCCGGACCCACTATGCAGCACTCTGCCTGCCCTCTAGAAAAAAAATTATTGCCTCATGAGCTGCCCAGGCACATTAAATGAGGATCAACCTACACAGCACTCGACTTCACCCAAATTATATAGTCTATCCTGGGCACTAATGCACTGTCGAACACAACCTGAACCCGGACCTCCTGACCAACACCCAGAAAGCTGACCGCACACTGAGCCCATAAAACCCGCCATGGCCTTAGGTCATCATCTCTTCCCTACCTCAGTTTTCAGGCTTCAGAACCGAGACCTTATCTCCGAGCACTGCCCAGGGGTGAGTGTGATGCAGAAATTAGAACTCCTTCTTACCCATGGCAAGAACCCTTGTGGTTGGCACGTTGTCCAACGTTCAGTGTAGGAAAAACCAGCATTCACCCTGAGGCCCCGCCCATTCTTGAGTGCGACGAGGGCATACACACGCATTGTGACCCTCAGCATGAGTCCTGTCCTCTAGTAAGTCCTCTCAGTTGCTGGACCATTAGATGTCATAATGGGCTTGACATGTCCCTAGGCCCCAATTTTTAACCAGATTTCTGATTGTCCAGTCGCCCCTCCCCAGGGCTCTACTCTGGAATCCCTCATTTGGTGGGACACCTGAGGTTAAAAAAGAAAACAACAACAACAACAACAAAAAACGGACTTCTTCCAGCCCATAGAATGCCCCCAAACTCTTTGGACGGGGCCAAACCACAAGAGAGTAAGACTCGTCCATTTCCCATGAAGTCCCCCAGAAATTTCACGACCATGAGTGACACGATATCCAGAGACAAAAACTTGAGCAGGAGCCTCGCACTCGCCCTTCTTTCAAATCCCGAAGTGTTCTCTTCATGGTCTGTAGATCAGTCCTGCCATACCTATGACCCGAAACATAAGCCGAGTTTGTGTTTTCAGACAACTGTCCAAACAGCCCTGGCCTACAAAACCTACAGGCTCAGGACCCTGGAGCCAAACCTGAGGACTGTACTTGCCCTCTCCTAGGGAATTGTGTGTGCCCATTCCAATGGCCACAACCCTTCTAATAGGATAAACCTCCGAAGTCCCTGATCCATCTCAATAGTGGTGGCTTCCCAGGAAAAACAGGGGCAATCTGAGCCCAACTGAGCACCTACCTGCACTCAGACCCATAGACAGATGTGGACAGAAGTCTGAGACCACAACTAGACTTGGGCTTCAGGCCCGAGGGTAAGGCAGGTACCCCCTGCACATCTGAACCAATATCTCATGCATCTGATGTCACGGCAAAGATCAGACGTTGGCTCAGGTTGTAGTTTCTGTGCATGACTGCCCCTGCATGAACGGAGAGGAATCTCAAGGCCATGGAGGTTTTCCCACATTGGGAGTTGTGGGATGCCCCCTTCAAGGATTCCTTCTGCGGGACAATTGAGATCTGTTTGGCAGCTCCAAAACATCCCATATGGAATGACCCAGAGTACCGTTCGAGGATGGATGCCAGGGAAGCCCGCCTCGCATTCCAATTGTCTCCTAGCAACAAGACAGTGGAGATCGGATGGCTCTGCGGGAGCAACCGGGGTGGCTGAGTTCAAATGGACGTTCCCGAGCTTGGGGCCTAATATGTGTTTGTGTCCATGAGGACCTTGGAATGGGGCTGTGGCACTGGGACTCTGAAGTATTCTCCTAAGATTTTGACATAGGTCCCATGCACAAGTTTCCTCGTGGAGACGAGATGTTTTCTGATGGGTGCCTCAGGAAACCCCCTATGCTGGTATTGGTATCCAGGCTTTTGAGGAGGCATGCCTGTAAACCAAAGCAATGGATCCGATTATGGCCTAGGGTCCTGTCTGGTTCCATCTCCTTCTCTGGGGACATCCATCTATGGTATGAGTGGAGGTAGATGCTCAGCTGGTGTCAGACCGCCCTTCTTTGTTCACAGAGACCTACATTATTGGGATGGCCTCGGGGACTTTGGAGAGTTCTCCTAATTTGTACAATTTTGGACAATGGAATGGGCAGAATTCCCATGCATGGGGTAGGCACAGTCCTAATGTGTGGCACCAGTGGCCAGACCCTGGAGGGTGTGTGGCCCAGGACTGTGAGGACAGAAGTCTGAAAACACAAACGCAGCTTAGGTTTGGGGACGTAGGTATGGCAGGCCCAATCTACAAACCATGAGAAGAAATCTTCAGGATACAAAGAAAGAGCGAGTCTGAGGCGCTTGCTCAGGCTTTGGTCTCTGGATTTTGTGTCAAAGATGGCCGTGGAATGTGGGGAGGCCTCATGGGCCATGGACGAATCTTCCTCTCTGTGGATTTGGATCGGCCTAATTGTTTTTCGTCAATCTGTGGGATGGGAGGTCTCCTTTCAGGTTTGTTACCTCAGGTGTCCCAACCAAAGAGGAATTCCAAACAGAGCCCTGGGAAGAGTGAAGGGACAACCCAAACTATGGTTAAAATTTGGGACCAAGGGGCATGGCAGGCCCAATGTGCTGTCTCTTCATCCAACCACTGAGAGGCCTTACTTGAGGACTGGGCACAGGCTGAGGGTCACAATGTGTGTTTGTGACCAATGTGGCCCGCGAGCATGGGCGGGGCCTCATGGGCCACACTGGTTTCAACTACACTGAACTTTGGACAACATGCCAATCACACGGTCTCTTGCAATGGGGAAGGAGTTCTGATTTCTGCATCATTTTCAACCCTGGGAAGTGGTTGGAGATAAGGTCTAGGTTCGGAAGCCTGAAAACCGCAGTTGGGAAGAGATGATGACTTAGTGGGTCTGATGTGCTCAGTGTCCGGTCAGCTGCCTGGTTGTTGGTCAGGAGTTTCGGGCTCAGGTTGTGTCAGACAGTGCATTAGTGCTTAGGTTAGACTATATAATTTGGGTACAGTCGAGTTCCGTGAAGGTTGATCATCTTGTGGTGCCTGGGAAGCTCATTAGGCAAGATATTTTTTCTAGAGGGCACGCAGAGTACTGCATTGTGGGTCCGGAATTCCCAAACGTGAGGGCTTCTGGGCCAGTAGTGTGAGGACAGAAGTCTGAGACCACAAGCTAGACTTGGGCGTCAGGCCGAGTGCAAGGCAGGTACCCCCTGCACATCTGAACCCATATCTCATGCATCTGAAGTCACGGCAGGATCAGACGTTGACTCAGGTTGTAGTTTCTGTGCATGACTGCCCTTCATGAACGGAGAGGAATCTCAATGCCATGGAGGTTTTGCCTCGTTGGGAGTTGTGGGATGCCCCCTTCAAGGATTCCTTCTGCGGGACAATTGAGACCTGTTGGGCAGCCCCAAAACATCCCATATGGAATGACTCCAGAGTACCGTTCGAGGATGGATGCCAGGGATGCCCGCCTCGCATTCCAATTGTCTCCTAGCAACAAGACAGTGGAGATCGGATGGCTCTGCGGGAGCAACCGGGGTGGCTGATTTGAAATGGACTTTCGTGAGCATGGGGCCTAATGTGTGTTTGTGTCCATGAGGACCTTGGAATGGGGCGGTGGCACCGGCTCTGAAGTATTCTCCTAAGATTTTGACATAGGTCCCATGCACAAGTTTCCTCGTGGAGACGAGATGTTTTCTGATGGGTGCCTCAGGAAACCACCTATGCTGGTATTGGAATCCAGGATTTTGAGGAGACATGCCTGTAAACCAAAGCAATGGATCCGATTATGGCCTAGGGTCCTGTCTGGTTCCATCTCCTTCTCTTGGGACATCCATCTATGGTATGAGTGGAGGTAGATGCTCAGCTGGTGTCAGACCGCCCTTGTTTGTCCAAAGAGACCTACATATTGGGATGGCCTCGGGGACTTTTAGGGTTCTCCTAATTTGTACAATTTTGGACAATGGAATGGGCAGAATTCCCATGCATGAAGTAGGCACAGTCCTAATATATGGCTCCAGGGGCCCCAGCCAGGAGGGTGTGTTGCCCAGGACTTTGAGGACAGTAGTCGGAAAACACAAACTCAGCTAGGTTCTGAATCCTGAAAACCGCAGTTGGGAAGAGATGATGACCTAAGGCCATGGTAGTTCTGATGTGCTCAGTGTGCGGTCAGCTGCCTGGTTGTTGGTCAAAAGGTTCGGGCTCAGGTTGTAGTTTCTGTGCATGACTGCCCCTTCATGACCTACATAGGTCCCATGCACAAGTTTCTTCGTGGAGACGAGATTATTTCTGATGGGTGCCTCAGGAAACCCCCTATGCTGGTATTGGAATCCAGGATTTTGAGGAGACATGCCTATAAACCAAAGCAATGGATCCGATTATGTTGTCAGACCGCCCTTGTTTGTCCACAGAGACCTACACTATTGGGATGGCCAGGGACTTTGGAGGGTTCTCCTAATTTGTACGAAATTATACAATGGAATGGGCATGGGGTAGGCACAGTCCTAATGTGTGGCTCCAGTGGCCCCAGCCTGGTGTGTGTGTGGCCCAGTACTTTGAGGACAGATGTCTGAAAACACAAACTCAGCTTGGTTTGGGGACGTAGGTATATCAGGCCCCATCTACAAACCATGAGAAGAACTCTTCAGGATATGAAGAAAGAGCGAGTCTGAGGCGCTTGCTCAGGCTATGGTCTCTGTATTTTGTATCAACGAAGGCCGTCGAATGTGAGGAGGCCTCATGGGCCATGGACAAATCTTCCTCTCTGTGAATTTTGCCCGGTCCCAATTGTTTTTCGTAAATCTGTGGGCTGGGATGTTGCCTTCAGGTATGTTACCTCAGGTGTCCGAACCAAAGAGGAATTCCAAAGCAGAGACCTGGGGAAGAGTGAAGGTACAACCCAAATTATGGTTAAAAATTTGGGCCTAGTGGCATGGCAGGCCCCATATGCTGTCTCTTCATCCAGCCACTGAGAGGCCTTACTTGAGGACTGGGCTCAGGCTGAGGGTCACAATGTGTGTTTGTGACCAATGTGGCCCGCGAGCATGGGCGGGGCCTCATGGGCCACACTGGTTTCAACTACACTGAACTTTGGACAACATGCCAATCACAAGGTTTCTTGCCATTGGGAAGGAGTTCTGCTTTCTGCATCATTTTCAAACCTGGGCAGTGGTTGGAGATTAGGTCTAGGTTCTTGATCCTGAAAACCGCAGTTGGGAAGAGATGACGACCTAAGTCCATGGCGGGTCTGTTGTGCTCAGTGTGCGGTCAGCTGCCTGGGTGTTGGTCAGCAAGTTCGGGCTCAGGTTGTGTCAGACAGTGCATTAGTGCCCAGGTTAGACTGTATAATTTGGGTACAGTCGAGTGCCTTGTAGTTTCATCCTCCTTTAAGTTGCCTGGGCACCTCATTAGGCAATATATTTTTTTCTAGAGGGTAGGCAGAGTGCTGCATTGTGGGTCCAGAATTGCCAAACTTGAGGAATTCTGGGCCAGTAGTGTGAGGACAGAAGTCTGAGAACACAAGCTAGACTTGAGCTTCAGGCCGAGGGCAGGGCAGGTACCCCCTGAAGTTCTGAACCAATATCTCATGCATCTGAAGTCACGGCGAGGATCAGACGTTGGCTCAGTTTGGAGTTTCTGTGCATGACTGCACCTTCATGAACATGGCTGAATCTCACGACCATGGAGGTTTTCAACACGTTGGGACTTGTGGGATGCCCCTTTCCAGGATTTCTTCTGCGGGACAATTGAGACCTTTTGGGCAGCTCCAGGACTTCCCATATGGAATGACTCCAGAGCACAGTTCGAATATGGATGCCAAGGAAGCCCGCCTCGCATTCCAATTGTCTCCTCGCAACAAGACATTTGAAATCGGATGGCTCTGCGGGAGCAACCGGGGTGGCTGAGTTGAAATGGACTTTCCTGAGGATGGGGCCTAATGTGTGTTTGTGTCCATGAGGACCTTGGAATGGGCGGTGTCACTGGGACCCTGAAGTATTCTCCTAAGCATTTGACATAGCTTACATGCACAAGTTTCCTCATGGAGACGAGAATTGTTCTCATGGGTGCCTCAGGAAAACCCCTATGCTTGTATTGGAATCCAGGCTTTTGAGGAGACATGCCTGTAAACCAAAGCAATGGATCCGATTATGGCCTAGTGTCCTGTCTGGTTCAATCTTCTTCTCTGAGGACATATATCTATGGTATGAGTGGAGGTAGATGCTCAGCTGGTGTCAGACGGCCCTTGTTTGTCCCGGGAGACCACACAATTGTGATGTCCTCGGGTACTTTGTAGGGTTCTCCTAATTTGTACGATTTGGAACAATGGAATGGGCAGAATTCCCATGTATTGTGTAGGCACAGTCCTAATATGTGGCTCCAGGTGCCCAGCCTGGAGGGTGTGTGGCCCAGGATTTCTAGGACAGAAGACTGAAAACACAAACTCAGCCAAGGTTTGGGACGTAGGTATGGCAGGCCCAATCTACAAACCATGAAAAGAACTCTTCAGGATATGAAGAAAGTGCGAGTCTGAGGCGCCTGCTCAGGCTATTTCTTGATTTTGTATCAACGATGGCCGTGGAATGTGGGGAGGCCTCATGGGCCATGGATGAATCTTCCTCTCTGTGGATTTGGCGCGGTCCCCATTGTTATTCGTCAATCTGTGGGATGTGAAGTCACCTTTCAGGTTTGTTACCTCAGGTGTCCCAACCAAAGAGGAATTCCAAAGCAGAGCCCTGGGGAAGAGTGAAGGGACAACCCAAACTGAACCAATATCTCATGCTTCTGAAGTCACGGCGATGATTAGACGTTGGCTCATGTTGGAGTTTCTGTGCATGACTGTCCCTTCAGGAACGGAGCGGAAACTCAAGGCTTTGGTGGTTTTCCCAAGTTGGAAGTTGTGGGATGCCCCCTTCAAGGATTTTTTCGGCGGGACATTTCAGACCTGTTGGGCAGCTCCAGGACATCCCATATGGAATGATTCCGGAGCACCGTTCGAGGATGGATGCCAGGAAAGCCCGCCTCGCATTCCAATAGTCTGCTAGCACCAAGACAGTTTAGATTGGATGGTTCTGCGGGAGCTACCGGTGTGACTGAGTTGAATGGGACTTTCGTGGGGCTCCTGGGTGGCTCAGTGTGTTAAGCCACTTCTTTCGACTCAGGTCATGATCTCAGAGTCCTAGGATCGAGCCTCACATCAGGCACTCTGCTCAGCAGGGAGCCTGCTTCCTACTCTCTCTCTGCCTGCTTGTGATCTATGACTGTCAAATAAATAAATAAAATCTTAAAAAAAAAAGTAATGGACTTTCTGAGGTTGGGGTCTAAGGTGTGTTTGTGTCCATGAGGGCCTTGGAATGGGGCGGGGGCACCGGGACCCTGAAGTATTCTCCTAAGATTTGGACATAGCTCCCATGCGCAAGTTTCCTTGTGGAGATGAGATTTGTTCTAATGGGTGCCTCAGGAAACCCCCTACGCTGGTATTGGAATCCAAGCTTTTGAGGAGACATGCCTGTAAACCAAAGCAATGGATCCGTTTATGGCCTAGCGTCCTGTCTGGTTCAATTTTCTTCTCTGGGGACATCCATCTGTGGTATGAGTGGAGGTAGATGCTCAGCTGGTGTGAGACCGCCCTTGTTTGTCCTGGGAGACTTACACAATTGGGATGGCCTCGGGGACTATAGAGGGTTCTCCTTATTTGTGCGATTTTCGACAATGGAATGGGCAGAATTCCCATAGATTGGGTAGACACAGTGCTCATGTGTGGCTCCAGTGGCCCTAGCCTAGAGGGTGTGTGGCCCAGGACTTTGAGGACAGAATTCTGAAAACACAAACTTAGCTTAGGTTTGGGGACGTAGGTATGGCAGGCCCAATCTACAAACCGTAGGAAGAACTCTTCAGGATATGAAGAAAGAGCGAGTCTGAGGCGCTTGCTCAGGCTTTTGTCTCTGGATTTTGTATCAACGATGGCCGTGGAATGTGGGGAGGCCACATGGCCCATGGATGAATCTTCCTCTCTGTGGATTAGTCCCGGTCCCAATTGTTTTTCGTCAATCTGTTGGATGGGAGGTCTGCTTTCAGGTTTGTTACCTCAGGTGTCCCAACCAAAGAGGAATCCTAAGCAGAGGCCTGGGAAAGAGTGAAGGGACAACCCAAACTATGGTTAAAAATTGGGGCCTATGGGCAGGGCAGGCCCAATATGCTATCTCATCATCCAGCCGCTGATAGGCCTTACTTGAGGACTGGGCTTAGGCTGAGGGACAGAATGTGTGTTTGTGACCAATGTGGCCCTCGAGCTTGGGCGGGGCCTCATTGGCCACATTGGTTTCAACTACACTGAACTTTGGACAACATGCCAATCACAAGGTCTCTTGCCATGGGGATGGAGTTCTGATTTCTGCATCATTTTCAACCCTGGGCAGAGGTTGGATATAAAGTCTAGGTTCTGAAGCCTGAACCGCAGTTGGGAAGAGATGATGACCTAAGGCCATGGCGGGTCTGATGTGCTCAGTGTGCGGTCAGCTGTCTGGGTGTTGGTCAGGATGTTCGGGCTCAGGTTGTGTCAGACAGTGCATTAGTGTTCTGGTTAGACTATATAATTTGGGTATAGTCGGAGCCGTGTAGGTTTATCCTCATTAAGGTGCCTGGGAGGCTCATTAGGCAAAATATTTTTCGAGAGGGCTGTCAGTGCTGCATTGTGGGTCAGGAATTGCCAGAGTTGAGGGCTTCTGGGCCAGGTGTGTGAGGACAGAATTCTGAGAACACAAGCTAGACTTGGACTTCAGGCTGTGGGCACGGCAGGTACCCCCTGCAGATCTGAACCAATATCTCATGCATCGGAAGTCACGGCGAGGATGAGACGTTGGCTCATTTTGGAGTTTCTGTCCATGACTGCACCTTCATGAATGGAGCAGAATCTCAAGGCCATGGAGTTTCTCCCACGTTGGGAGTTGTGGGATGCCCCCTTCAAGGATTCCTTCTGCGGGACAATTGAGACCTGTTGGGCAGCTCCAGGACCTCCCATATTGAATTTCGCCAGAGCACCGGTCGAGGATGAATGCCAAGGAATCCCACCTCGCTTTCCAATTGTCTCCTCGCAACAAGACAGTGGAGATCGGATGGCTCTGCGGGAGCAACCTGGGTGGCTGAGTTGAAATGGCCTTTCCTGAGGATGGGGCCTAATGTGTGTTTGTGTCCATGAGGGCCTTGGAATGGGGCGGTGGGACCGGGAACCTGAAGTATGTGGCCCTCGAGCATGAGCGGGGCCTCATGGGCCACACTGGTTTCAACTACACTGAACTTTGGACAACATGCCAATCACAAGGTTTCTTGCCATGGGGAAAGAGTTCTGCTTTCTGCATCATTATCAACCCTGTGCAGTGGTTGGAGATAAGGTCTAGGTTCTGAAGCCTGATAACCACAGTTGGGAAGAGATGACGACCTTAGGCCAAGGCATGTTGATGTGCTCAGTATGAGGTCAGCTACCTGGGTGTTGGTCAGGAGGTTCGGGCTCAGGTGGTGACAGACAGTGCATTAGTGCCCAGCTTAGACTATATAATTTGGGTGCAGTGGAGTGCCGTTTAGGTTTATCCTCATTTAAGGTGCCTGGGCAGCTCATTAGGCAATAAAATTTTTTGAAGAGGTCAGGCAGAGTCTTGCCTTGTGGGTCCGGAATTGCAAAACTTGAGGGATTCTTGCCTAGGAGTGTGAGGACAGAAGTCTGAGAACACAAGCTAGACTTGGGCTTCAGGCCGAGGGGAAGCTGGTACCCCCTGCAGATCTGAACCTATATCTCATGCATCTGATGTCACGGTGAGGATCAGACGTTGGCTCAGGTTGGAGTTTCTGTGCATGACAGCCCCTTCATGAACGGTGCGGAATCTCAAGGCCATGGAGGTTTTTCCACGTTGGGAGTTGTGGGATGCCCCCTTCAAGGATTCATGTGCGGGACAATTGAGACCTGTTGGGCAGCTCCAGGACATCACATATGGAATGACTCCAGAGCACTGTTCGGGGATGGATGCCAGGGAAGCCCGCCTCGCATTCCAATTTTCTCCTAGCACAAAGACAGTTTAGAATGGATGGCTCTGCGGGAGCAACCGGGGTGGCTGAGTTGAAATGGACTTTCCTGAGAATGGGGCCTAATGTGTGTTTTTGTCCATGAGGGCCTTGGAATGGGGGGGTGGCACCGGGACCCTGAAGTATTCTCCTAAGTTTTTGACTAGCTCCCATGCACAAGTTTCCTTGTGAAGACGAGATTTGTTCTGATGGGTGACTCAGGAAACCCCCTTTGCTGGTATTGGTTTCCAGGGTTTTGAGTAGACATGCCTGTAAACCAAAGCAATGGATCCGATTATGGCCTAGTGTCCTGTCTGGTTCAATCTTCTTCCCATTGATTGGGTAGTCACAGTCCTAATGTGTGGCTCCAGGGGCCCCAGCCTGGAGGGTGTGTGGCCCAGGACTTTGGGGACAGAAGTCTGATAACACAAACTCATCTTAGGTTGTGGGAGGTAGGTATGGCAGGCCCAATCTACAAACCATGAGAAGAATTCTTCAGGATATGAAGAAAGAGCTAGTCTGAGGTGCTTGTTCAGACATTTGTCTCTGGATATTGTATCAACGATGGTCGTGGAAGATGGGGAGGCCTCATGGGCCATGGACGAATCTCCCTCTTTGTGGATTTGGCCCGGTCCCAAATATTTTTCGTCAATCTGTGGGATGGGAGGTCTCTTTCAGGTTTGCTACCTCAGGTGTCCCAACAAAAGAGGAATTCCAAGCAGAGCCCTGGGGAAGAGTGAAGGGAAAACCCAAACTATGGTTAAAAATTGGGGCCTAGGGGCATGGCATGCCCAATATGCTGTCACTTCATCCAGACACTGAGAGGCCTTACTTGAGGACTGGGCTCAGGCTGAGGGTCACAATATGCGTTTGTGACCAATGTGCCCCGCGAGCATGGGCGGGGCCTAATTGGCCACAGTGATTTCAACTACACTGAACTTTGGACAACATGCCAATTACAAGGTTTCTTACCACGGGGAAAGAGTTCTGATTTCTTGATCATTTTTACCCTGGGCAGTGGTTTGAGATAAGGTCTAGGTTCTGAAGCCTGAAAACCGCAGTAGGGAAGAGATGACGACCTAAGTCTGTGTGTGACCTATGTGGCCCGCGAGCATGGGCGGGGCAACATTGGCAACACTGCTTTCAACTACACTGACCTAAGGCCATGGCGGGTCTGATGTGCTCAGTGTGCGGTCAGCTGCCTGGGTTTTGGTCAGGAGGTTCGTGCTCAGTTGGTGCTGATGGTGCATTAGTGCCCAGGTTAGACTATATAATTTGGGTACAGTCGAGTGCCGTGTAGGTTTATACTCATTTAAGGTGCTTGGGCAGCTCATTAGTCAAGATATGTTTTTTTAGAGGGCTGGCAGAGTGCTGCATTGTGGGTCCGGAATTGACAAACTTGAGGGCTTCTAGGCCAGGAGTGTGAGGACAGAAGTCTGAGAACACAAGCTAGACTTGGACTTCAGGCCGAGGCCACAGCAGGTACCCCCTGCAGATCTGACCCAATGTCTCATGCGTATGAAGTCACGGCGAGGATCAGACGTTGGCTCAGTTTGGAGTTTCTGTGCATGACTGCCTCTTCATAAACGGAGCAGTTCTAAAGGCCATGGAGGTTTTCCCACGTTGGGAGTTGTGGGCTGCCCCCTTCAAGGGGCTGCCCCCTTCAAGGATTCCTTCTGCGGGACAATTAAGACCTGTTGGGCAGCTCCAGGACATCCCATATGGAATGACTCCAGAGCACCGTTCGAGGATGGATGCCAGGGAAGCCCGCCTCGCATTCCAATTGTCTCCTAGGAACAAGACAGTTTAGGTCGGATGACTCTGCGGGGGCAAACGGGGTGGCTGAGTTGAAATGGACTTTCCTGCGGCTCCTGGGTGGCTCAGTGGGTTAAGCCGCTTCCTTAGGCTCAGGTCATGATCTCAGAGTCCTGGTTTCGAGCCTCATATCGGGCCTGCTTCCTTCTATCTCTCTGCCTGCCTCTCTGCCTGCTAGTGATCTCTGTCTGTCTTATAAATAAATAAAATCTTTAAACAAAAAAAAGAAATGGACTGCCTGAGGATGGTGCCTAATGTGTGTTTGTGTCCATGAAGGCCTTGGAATGGGGCGGTGGCACCGGGACCCTGAAGTATTCTCCTAAGCTTTTGACATAGCTCCCATGCACAAATTTCCTTGTGGAGACGAGATTTGTTCTGATGGGTGCCACAGGAAGCCCCTTATTCTGGTATTGGAATCCAGGCTTTTGATGAGACATGACTGTAAACCAAAGCAATGGATCCGATTATGGCCTAGGGTCCTGTCTGGTTCAATCTTCTTCTCTAGGGACATCCATCTATGGTATAATTGGAGGTAGATGCTCAGCTGGTGTCAGACCGCCCTTGTTTGTCCCCGGAGGCCTCATGGGCCATGGACGAATCTTCCTCTCTGCGGATTTGACCCGTTCCCAATTGTTTTTCGTCAAGCTGTGGGATGGGAGGTCTCCTTTCAGGTTTGTTACCTCAGTGTCTCAACCAAAGAGGAATTCCAAAGTAGAGCCCCGGGGAAGAGTGAATGGACAACCCAAACTGTGGTTAAAAATTGGGGCCTAGGATCATGGCAGGCCCAATATGCTGTCTCTTCATCCAGCCGCTGAGAAGCATTACTTGAGGACTCTGCTCAGGCTGAGGGTCACAATATATATTTTTTTTTTCTAGAGGGCAGGCAGAGTCCTGCATTGTGGGTCCGGAATTGCCAAATTTGAGGGCTTCTGGGCCAGGAGTGTGAGGAGAGAAGTCTAATCAGGACAATTGAGACCTGTTTGGCAGCTCCAGACATCCCATATGGAATGACTCCAGAGCACCGTTCAAGATCGATGCCAGGGAAGCCCGCCTCGCATTCCAATTGTCTCCTAGCACCAAGCAGTTTAGATTGGATGGCTCTGCGGGTGGAACCGGGTGGCTGACTTGAATTGGATTTTCCTGAGGATGGGGCCTAATGTGTGATTGTGTCCATGAGGGCCTTGGATTGGGGCGGTGGCACAGGGCCCATGAAGTATTCTCCTAAGCTTTTGACATAACTCCCATGCACAAGTTTCCTTGTGGAGACAGATTTGTTCTGATCGGTGCCTGAGGAAACCATTTTTGCTGGTATTAGAATGCAGTCCTTTGAGGAGACATGCCTGTAAACCAAATCAATGCATCCGATTATGGGCTAGGGTCCTGTCTGGTTCCATCTTCTTCTCTGGGGACATCCATCTATGGTATGAGTGGAGGGAGATGCTCAGCCGGTGTCAGACCGCCCTTGTTTGTCCCGGGAGACCTACACTATTGGGATGGCCTCGGGGACTTTGGAGGGTTCTCCTGATTTGTAAGATTTTGAACAATGGAATGCGCAGAATTCCCATGGATTGGGTAGGCCCAGTCCTACTGTGTGGCTCCAGGGGCACCAGCCTTTACGGTGTGTGTCCCAGGACTTTGAGGACACAAGTCTGAAAACACAAACTCACCTTAGGTTTGGGGACGTAGGAATGGCAGGCCCAATCTACAGACCATGAGAAGAAATCTTCAGGGTATGAAGAAAGAGCTAGTCTGAGGCGCTTGCTCAGGCTTTTGTCTCTGGATTTTGTATCAACGGTGGCCGTGGAATGTGGGGATTCCTCATGTGCCATGGACGAATCTTCCTCTTTGTGGATTTGGCCCAGTCCCAATGGTTTTTCGTCAATCTCTGGGATGGGAGGTCTCCTTTCAGGTTTGTTACCTCAGTGTCCCAACAAAAGAGGAAATCCAAAGCAGAGCCCTGGGGAAGAGTGAAGGGACAACCCAAACTATGGCTAAAATTGGTGCCTTGGGGCATGGCAGGCCCAATATACTGTCACTTCATCCAGCCACTAAGAGGCCTTACTTGAGGACTTGGCTCAGGCTGAGGGTCACAATGTGTGTTTGTGACCAATGTGGCCAACAAGCATCCCCGGGGATCATGGGCCACACTGGTTTCAACTACACTGAACTTTGGACAACATGCCAATCACATGGATTCTTGCCATGGGAAAGGAGTTCTGATTTCTGCATCATTTTCAACCCTGGGCAGTGGTTGGAGATAATGTCTAGGTTCTGAAGCCTGAAAATCGCAGTTGGGAGGAGATGAAGACCTAAGGCCATGTCGGGTCTGATGTGCTCAGTGTACGGTCAGCTGCCTGGGTGTTGGTCAAGAGGTTCAGGCACAGGTTGGGCCAGAGTGCATTACTGCCCAGGTTAGCCTACATAATTTGTGTACAGTCGAGTGCCGTGTATGTTTATCATCATTTGAGATTCCTCGGAAACTCATTAGGAAATATATTTTTTCTAGAGTGCTGGCAGTCTGGTGCATTGTGGGTCCGGAATTGCTAGACTTGAGGGGTTCTGGGTAGTAGTGTGAGGACAGTAGTCTGAGAACACAAGCTAGACTTGGGCTTCAGGCCGAGGGCACGGCAGGTACCCCCTGCAGATCTGAACCAATATCTCATGCATCTGAAGTCACGGCGAGGATCAGACGTTGGCTCAGGTTGGAATTTCTGTGCATGACTGCCCCTTCATGAACGGAGCGGAATCTCAAGGCCATGGGGGTTTTTCCACGTTGGGAGTTGTGGGATGCCCCCTTCAAGGATTCCTTCTGCGGGACAATTGAGACCTGTTGGGCAGATCCAGTACATCTCATATGAAATGACTCCAGAGCACCGTTCGTGGATGGATTCCAGGGAAGCCCGCCTCGCATTCCAATTGGCTAATAGCAACAAGACAGTGTAGATCAGATGGCTCTGCGGGAGCAACCGGGGTGGCTGAATTGAAATGGACTATCCTGGGTCTCCTGGGTGGCTCAGTGGGTTAAGCTGCTGCCTTTGGCTGAAGTCATGATCTCAGAGTTCTCGATCAAGCCTCATATCAGGCTCTCTGCTTAGCAGGGAGCCTACCTCCTACTCTCTCTCTGCCTGCCTCTCTGCCTGCTTGTGATCTTTGTCTGTCAAATAAATAAAAGAAATCTTAAATAGAAAAAAAAAAAGAAATGGTCTTTCCTGAGGATGGGGCATAATGTGTGTTTGGGTCCATGAGGGCCTTGGTTTGGGGCGGTGGCACAGTGACCCTGAAGTATTCTCCTAAGCTTTTGACATAGCTCCCATGCACAAGGTTCCTTGTGGAGATGAGATTTGTTCTCATGGGTGCCTCAGGAAACCCGCTTTGCTGGTATTGGAATCCAGTCCTTTGAGGAGACATTCCTGTAAACCAAAGCAATGCATCCGATTATGGCCTAGGGTCCTGTCTGGTTCAATCTTCTTCTTTGGGGATATCCATCTATGGTATGAGTGGAGGTAGATGCTCAGCTGGTGTCAGACCGCCCTTGTTTGTCCCGGGAGACCTACACTATTGGGATGGCCTCGGGGACTTTGGAGGGTTCTCCTGATTTGTACGATTTTGGACAATGGAATGGGCAGAATTCCAATGGATTGTGTAGGCACAGTCCTAATATGTGACTCAGGGGCCACAGCCTGGAGGGTTTGTGGCCCAGGACTTTGAGGACAGAAGTCTGAAAACAAAAACTCAGCTTAGGTTTGGGGACGTAGGTATGGCAGGCCAAATCTACAAACCATGTGAAGAACACTTCAGTATCTGAAGCAAGAACGAGTCTGAGGCGCTTGCTCAGGCTTTTGTCTCTGGATTATGTATCAATAGCCGTGGAATGTGCGGAGACCTCATGGGCCATGGACGAATCTTCATCTCTGTGGATTAGGCACGGCCCAATTGTTCTTCGTCAATCTGTTGGATGGGAGGTCTCCTTTCAGCTTTGTTACCTCAGGTGTCCCAACCAAAGAGGAATTCCAAAGCAGAGCACTGTGGAAGAGTGAAGGGGCTACCCAAACTCTGCTTAAAAATTGGGGCTTAGGGGCAGGGCAGGCCCAATATGCTGTCCCTTCAATAGCCACTTAGAAGCCTTACTTGAGGACTGGGTTCAGGCTGAGGGTCACAATGTGTGTTTGTGACCAATGTGGCCTGTGTACATGGGCGGGGCCACATGGGCAACACTGGTTTCATCTACACTGTACATTGGACCACATGCCAATCACAAGTTGTCTAGCCATGGGGAAGGAATTCTGATTTCTGCATCATTTTCAACCCTGGGCAGTGGTTGGAGATAAGGTCTAGGTTCTGAAACCTGAAAACCGCAGTTGGGTAGAGATGAGGACATAAGGCCTTGGCGGGTCTGATTTGCTCAGTGTGCAGTCAGCTGTCTGGGTGTTGGTCAGGAGGTTGGGCTCAGGTTGTGTCAGACAGTGCATTATGCCCATGTTAGACTATATATTTGAGTACAGTCGGGTGCCGTGTAGGATTATCCTCATTTAAGGTGCCTGGGCAGCTCTTAAGCAATAAATTTTTTCTAGAGGTCAAGCAGAGTGCTGCATATGTGTCCGGAATTGCCAGACTTGAGGGATTCTGGGCCAGGAGTGTGAGGACAGAAGTCTGAGAACAGAAGCTAGACTTGGGCTTCAGGCCGAGGGCACGGCAGGTACCCCCTTCAGATCTGAACCATTATCTCATGCATCTGAACTCACGGCGAGGATCAGACGTTGGCTCAGGTTTGAGTTTCTGTGCATGACTGCCCCTCCATGAAAGGAGCGGAATCTCAAGGCCATGGAGGTTTTCCCACGTTGGGAGTTGTGGGATGCCCCCTTCAAGGATTCCTTCTGCGGGACAATTGAGACCTGTTGGGCAGCTCCAGGACGTCCCATATGGAAAGACTCCAGAGCATCGTTCGAGGATGGATGCCAGGGAAGCCCGCCTCGCATTCCAATTGTCTCCTAGCAACAAGACAGTTGAGATCTTCTGGCTCTGCGGGAGCAACCAGGTTGGCTGAGTTGAAATGGACTTTCATGAGGATGTGGCCTAATGTGTGTTTGTGTCCACGAGGGCCTTGGAATGGGGCGGTGGCACCGGGACCCTGAAGTATTCTCCTTAGCTTTTGACATAGCTCCCATGCACAAGTTTCCTCGTGGAGACGAGATTTAACCTGATGGGTGCCTCAGGAAACCCCCTATGCTGTTATTGGAGTCCAGGCTTTTGAGGATACATGCCTGTAAACCAAAGCAACTGATCCGATTATGGCCTAGGGTCCTGTCTGGTTCAATCTTCTTCTCTGGGCATCCATCTATGGTATGAGTGGAGGTAGATGCTCAGCTGGTGTCAGACCGCCCTTGTTTGTCCCGGGAGACCTACACTATTGGGATGGCCTCGGGGAATTGGAGGGTTCTCCTAATATGTACGATTTTGGACAATGGAATGGGCAGAATTCCCATTCATGGGGTAAGCACAGTCCTAATGTGAGGCTCCAGGGGCCCCAGCCTGGAGGGTGAGTGGCCCAGGACTTTGCGGACAGAAGTCTGAAAACACAAACTCAGCTTAGGTTTGGGGACGTAGGTATGGCAGGCCCAATCTCAAACCATGAGAACAACTCTTCAGGATATGAAGAAAGAGTGAGTCTGAGGCGCTTGCTCAGGCTTTTGTCTCTGGATTTTGTTTCAACTATGGCCGTGGAAAGTGGGGAGGCTTCCTGGGCCATGGGCGAATCTTCCTCTCTGTGGATATGGCCCGGTCCCAGTGGTTTTTCGTCAATCTGTGGGATGGGAGGTCTCCTTTCAGGTTTGATACCTCAGGTGCCCCAAACAAATAGGAATTCCAAAGCAGAGCCCTGGGGAAGAGAGAAGGGACTAGACAGTTGAGATCTGATGGCTCTGCGGGAGAAACCGGGGTGGCTGAGTTGAAATGGACTTTCTTGAGGATGGGGCCTAATGTGTGTTTGTGTCCATGAGGGCCTTGTAATGGAGGCTAGCCTGGAGGTTGTTTGGGTCCAGGCTGTGGGCACAGATGTCTGGAAACACAAACTCAGTTTATGAGTGGCGCCTAGGGTATGGCAGGCCGGATGTACAGCCCAAGAGGGAGCTCCTGGGCCTCTAAAACAAGGGCGAGTGGGAGGCGTTCCTTCAGACTTTTGTCTCTGGATGTTGTGTGCGGGATAGCAGTGGATTGGACGGGTGGCCTCAGGGAATATGGACGAGTATCCCTCTCTGGGTATTTGTCCCAGCTCCCAAGAGTTTGGGGTCATTTTGTGGGAAGGGTGGAGTCGTGTTGTCTGGCTCATGTGTCTCTCCAAGAAAGGGATTCGAGAGCAGAGCCCCAGGTACGGGCGGGGAGACTGGAAAACTCAAAAAGGTGAGGATTGGGTGCATAGCGGCCTGTCAAGCCCCATATATGGGCTCTTGGTCCAGGCCCTGACAGGCCTTACTTTGACATGGGGCTCACACTGAGAGTCACAGTGTGAATTTGTGCTGCTGCACTCACGGTTGGGCGTGGAATCAGGGGCCATGAAGGTTTCTCTCACCCTGAGGTTGTGACTCCATGCCAAGAGCAAGCTTTACAACCATTGGGAAGGAGGAGTTCTCTTTTGTGCTTGCAATACCCAGCTGTGTGGAGAATTGATATAATGTCTAGGTTCAGATATCTGAAAACCAAGGTTAGGAAGAGGTGACGGTATAAGACCATGGCGTGTCCGAAGTGCTGGGTGTGTGGCCAGCTGTCTCCTTGTCTGTCTCGACCTGTGGCATCAGGCTGTGTCAGATGGAGCATAAGTGCCCAGAGCAGCCTATCAGTTCGGGTACCGTCGAGGCCCGAGCAGGTTGATCCTCATCTGGGTTTTCTGGAGAACCCCACAGGGAAACGTTGTTCTTCCGTTGGGCAGACCCTGGGCTGGATTGTGGTTCTGGAGTTCCTAGTCCGGAGGGCTTGTTTGCCAGGAGTGTGAGGAAGGAAGTCTGAAAACACAAGCTAACCTGAGGTTTGGGACCAAGGGCAGAGCAGGCCCACTCTGCAGAGGCTGTATCGAGATCTCCTGCACTGAGGTCATGTCAACTATGAGACGTGCCTCAGGCTAGAATTTTTGTCCAGCATGGCCTCTTCCTTAAGGGTGTGGGGGCTTCATGACGCCAGGGAGGTTTGCCTACGATGGGATTTGTGAACTACTCCAAACCTCAAGGTTTCCTTCTGCACGACAGTCGAGTCCTATTGGATAGCGGAGGTCCATATGGAAAGGAGGTCCCATATGGAAACACTCGAGAGCAGGTGTCTAAGCATGGATGCCTGGGAACGCCACCTCATATTCCCACTCTTTAGTCAGGACAAGTCAGGCTCAATCTGCGGGCTCCTGGGTGAGCTACCCAGAAGGGAGAGTTGAAATGGACTCTCCTGAAGATGAGTCCTACTGTGGCTTGGTGGCCTGGGAGACCTTGGAATGTGGAGGGGGCTCAGGACTCTGCAGGATTCTCCAACCTGAGGTGATTAACATGGCTCCAACAAGGAAGCTTCCATGTGGATTCGAGAGGTGTTATGTTCAGTGCCTCAGGAAAGCCCCATATCCTGTTCTTCAAACCAAAGCCTCTGAGGAGTGACACCTGGACACCAAAGCAAGAGTTGAGATTAGGGCCTAAGGGCCTGTCCGGCTCAACCTTCTATCTCTGTTGACATCTGTGTGCATGCCTTGGTGGAAGTAGCTGCTCAGCTTGTGTCCGAATGCCCCTGTGTCTCCAGGGAGGCTCCCAGTAGTGTGATGTCCTTGAGGTTTCTCATATTCTGGAGGTGTGACGCCAAAGGAATGGACACAGTTTTCCAGGAGAGAGCAGGCACGGTCCTGTGGTCCAATGTGCTAGGTGTGCAGCCAGCTGTGTCGGTGTCTGTTGGAAGGTCTGGGCTCAGGCTATTTGCGACAGAGCATCAGTGTTTAAGGTAGCCTATGCAATTGGGGTGTTGCCGACGGCCAAGCTCTTTGGTCCTCATTTGGGGTTCTGGGCAGCACCATAGACAATATTTTTCTCCTGGGAGGCAGGCAGAGTGCTTCATTGTGGCCCCAGAATTCCCAGGAAGGTGGGTTAGTGGGCCTGGAATGTGAGGACAGAAGTCTGAAAACACAAGCTAGGGTGAGGATTGGAGCCAAGGGCAGAGCAGGCCCACTCTGCAGAGGCTGAATCAAAATCTCCTTCATCTGAAGTCAGGCTGAGGATCAGACGTTGGCTGAGGCTGGAGTATGTGTCCATGATGGCACCTTCATGAAGCAGGGGCCTCATGAGGCCAAGGAAGTTTTCCCATGCTGAGTTTGGAGGTTACCCCAACCACAAGGTTTCCTTCTGCGGGACATTCGAGTCCTGTTGCATGGCTCCAGGTCATACCATACGGAAGGACTGGAGAGCAGGGTTCGAAGGATGGATCCCTGAACAGCATGCCTCGCATTCCCATTGGCCATTAGCCACAAGATATGTTTGATCTGCTGCCTCTGGGGCACGCTACCCAGGGGGCTACGTTGAAATGGCCTCTCCTGAGGATGCGTCGTAATATGCGTTTGTGTCCATGGAGTCCTTGGAATGTGCAGGTTGTTCAGTGGCCCTGCGGAACTCTCCTACCTGAAGGGTTTGATACGTCCCCAGTAGGTAAGCTCCCCATGTGGAGACGAGAGAGGTTTCTTTGGTGCCTCAGAAAAGCCCCGTGTGCTGGTCTACGAAAACAGTCCTCTGAGGACGGACACATGGAAACCAAATCTAAGGTTCAGATTAGGGCCTGGGGGCCTGTCCATTTCAACCTTCTGTCTCTGGGGACACTGTCTGAGAGTCTAAGTGGAGATAGTTGCTCCGCTGGTGTAGAGAGCCCCTCTTAGTCCAGGGTGGCCTACACTATTGATGGCCTCAGGGGCCTTGGAGCTTTTCCCTAACCTGTAGGGTTGTGGCCAATGGATTGGGCACAATTTCCTTGGAGAGGGCAGGCACAATCTTTCGCTGTGGCTCCAGAGGCCCTAGCCTGGAGGTTGTGTGGGTCCAGGCTGTGGGCACAGAAGTCTGAAAACACAAACTCAGCTTATGCGTGGCGCCTAGCGTATGGCAGGCCGCATGTACAGCCCGAGAGGGAGCTCCTGGGCCTCTTAAACAAGGGCGAGTGGGAGGCGTTCCTTCAGGCTTTTGTCTCTGGATGTTGTGTCCGGGATAGCCGTGGATAGGAGGGGTGGCCTCAGGGACTGTGCACGAGTATCTCTCTTTGGGGATTTGTCCCAGCTCCCAAGAGTTTGGGGTCATTTTGTGGTAAGGGTGGAGTCGTGTTTTCTGGCTCATGTGTCTCTCCAAGAAAGGGATTCCAGAGCAGAGCCCTGGTATGGGCTAGGCGACTGGTAAACTCAAACACTGGTGAGGATTGGGAGCATAGGGGCTTTGCAAGCCCCATATGTGGGCTCTTGGTCCAGGCCCTGACAGGCCTTTCTTTGACATGGGGCTCATGCTGAGGGTCACAGTGTGAATTTGTGCCCAAGCATCACTCAAGTTTGGGCGTGCCATCAGGGGCCATAAAGGTTTCTCCCACCCTGAAGTTGTGATTCCATGCCAAGAGCAAGCTTTACAACCATGGGGAAGGAGGAGTTCTGTTTTGTGCCTGCGATACCCAGTTGTGTGGAGAATTGATTAATGTCTAGGTTCAGATATCTGAAAACTAAGGTTAGGAAGAATTGACGGCATAAGACCATGGCGTGTCCGAAGTGCTGGGTATGCGGCCAGCTGTCTCCTTGTCTGTCTGGACATCTGGCTTCAGGCTGTGTCAGACAGAGCATGAGTGCCCAGAGCAGCCTATCCATTTCAGGGACGGTCGAGGCCCGAGTAGGTTGATCCTCATCTGGGTTTTCTGGAGAACCCAACAGGGAAACGTTTTTCTTCCATTGGGCAGACACTGGGCTTGGTTGTGGTTCTGGAGTTCATAGTCCGGAGGGCTTGTTTGCCAGGAGTGTGAGGAAGCAAGTCTGAAAACACAAGCTAGCGTGAGGTTTGGGACCGAGGGCATGGCAGGCCCACACTGCAGAGGCTGAATCGATATCTCCTGCTTTGAGGTCATGTCAAATATGAGACGTGCCTCAGGCTAGAGTTTTTGTCCAGCATGGCCTCTTCCTGAAGGGTGTGGGTTTTTCATGAGGCCAGGGATGTTTGCCTACGATGGGATTTGTGAACTACTCCAAACCTCAAGGTTTCCTTCTGCACGACTGTCGAGTCCTCTTGGATGGTTCCAGGAGGCCCCATACGGAAAGACTCGAGAGCAGGTGTCTAAGCATGGATGCCTGGGAACGCCACCTCATATTCCCACTGTATAGTCAGGACAAGGTTTGCTCAATCTGTGGGCTCCTGGGTGAGCTACCCAGAGGGGAGAGTTGAAATGGACTCTCCTGAAGATGAGTCCTACTGTGGCTTGGTGGCCTGGGAGACCTTGGAATGTGGAAGTGGCTCAGGGACTCTGCAGGATTCTCCAACCTGAGTTGTTTGACACGGCTCCAACAAGGAAGCTTCCCATGTGGAGTCGAGAGGAGTTCTGTTCAGTGCCTCAGGAAAGCCCCATATCCTGTTCTTCGAACCAAAGCCTCTTAGGAGTGACACCTGGAAAACAAAGCAAGAGTTGAGATTAGGGCCTAAGGGCCTGTCCGGCTCAACCTTCTATCTCTGTTGACATCTGTATGCATGCCTTCGTGGAGGTAGCTGCTCAGCCTGTGTCAGAATGCCCCTGTGTGTCCAGGGAGGCTCCCAGTAGTGGGATGTCCTCGGGGGCCTTGAGGTTTCTCATATTCTGGAGGTGTGACGCCAAAGGAATGGACACAGTTTCCCTGGAGAGAGCAGGCACGGTCCTGTGGTAATGCTCCAGAGGACCCAGCCTAGAGGCTGTGTTTGCCAGGGCTGTGGGGACAGATGTCTGAAAAAGCAAACTTGGTTCAGCTAGGGGCCAAGGTAATGGCAGGCCTGATCACCACTCCCTGAGGGGAGATCCTCTGGATATCAAAGGAGGGCAAGTGGGAGGCAGTTGCTCAGGCTTTTGTCTCTGGGTGTTGCGTTCACAGTGGCCGTTCAGGGTAGGGGTTGCTTCAGGGGCTGAGGAAGACCCTTCCTCTCGGGGGATTGTCCAAGCTCCCAAGTGTTTTGGTTCATTCTGTGGGAAGGGAAGAGTACTGTTTTCTGCCACAAGGGACCCCCCAAGAGAGGGACTCTAGAGCAAAGCAATGGGATCCCTCAACTGGAATAAACACCATCTAGTTAGTCCTGGGTGCCTATGGGCATGGCAAGCCACATATGCGGGCTCTTGGTCCAATCACTGAGAGGCGTTACTTGAATAAGGAACTCACGCTGAGGGTTACAATGTGTGTTGGTGCCCAAGGCGGCGCTCACGCATGGTCGTGGCCTCATGGGCCATGCCGTTTTCTTCTACACTGAAGGTTGGACTCACTGCCAGCAGCAAGGTTTCTTGCCATGGGGAAGGAGGGGTTCTGACTTGTGCATCAGGTTCCCCCCTGTGCAGGGATTGGAGATAAGTCTAGGATCCGAAGACTGAAAACCCAGGTTGGGAATGGATGGTGGACTAAGGCAGTGGCGGGTCCAATGTGCTGGGTGTGCAGCCAGCTGTTTCGGTGTCTGTTGGAAGGTCTGGGCTCAGGCTATTTTCGAAAGAGCATTAGTGTTTAAGGTAGCCTATGCAATTGGGGTGTTGCCGAGGTCCAAACAGTTTGATCCTCATTTGGGGTTTCTGGGCAGCACCATAGACAATGTTTTTCTCCTGGGTGGCAGGCAGAGTGCTTCATTGTGGCCCCAGAATTTCCAGTAGGGAGGGTTTGTGGGCCAGGAGTGTGAGGACGGAAGTCTGAAAACACAAGCTAGGGTGAGGATTGGAGCCAAGGGCAGAGCAGGCCCACTCTGCAGAGGCTGAATCAAAATCTCCTGCATCTGAAGTCAGGCTGAGGATCAGATGTTGGCTGAGGCTGGCGTATGTGTCTATGATGGCACCTTCATGAAGCGGGGGCCTGGAGGCCTGTCCATTTCAACCTTCTGTCTCTGGGGACACTGTCTGAGAGTCTAAGTGGATATAGATGCTCCGCTGGTGTCAGAGAGCCCCTCTTAGTCCAGGGTGGCCTACACTATTGATGACCTCAGGGGCCTTGGAGCTTTTCCCTAACCTGTAGGGTTGTGGTCAATGGATTGGGCACAATTTCCTTGGAGAGGGCAGGCACAATCTTTCGCTGTGGCTCCAGAGGCCCTAGCCTGGCGGTTGTGTGTGTCCAGGCTGTGGGCACAGAAGTCTGAAAACACAAACTCAGCTTATGCGTGGCGCCTAGCGTATGGCAGGCCGGATGTACAGCCCGAGAGGGAGCGCCTGGGCCTCTGAAACAAGGGCGAGTGGGAGGCGTTCCTTCAGGCTTTTGTCTCTGGATGTTGTGTCCGGGATAGCCGTGGATAGGAGGGGTTGCCTCAGGGACTATGGACGAGTATCCCTCTCTGGGTATTTGTCCCAGCTCCCAAGAGTTTGGGGTCATTTTGTGGGAAGGGTGGAGTTGTGTTTTCTGGCTCTTGTGTCTCTCCAAAAAAGGGATTCCAGAGGAGAGCCCCAGGTACGGGCGGGGAGACCGGAAAACTCAAACACTGGTGAGGATTGGGTGTATGGGGGCTTGGAAAGCAAGCATGCGCGGGGCCTCATGGGCCACACTGGTTTCAACTACACTGAACGTTGCACAACATGCCAACCAGAAGGTTTCTTGCCCTTGGGAAGGATTTCTGATTTCTGCATTACGTTCAGACCTAGGCAGTGAATAGAGATAAGGTCTAGGTTCTGAAGCCTGAAAACCGAGGTGGAAAGAGATGACGTTCTAAGGCCATGGCGGATCGATGTGCTCAGTGTGCGGCCAGCTGTTTTGGTGGGGCCAGGCGTTCTAGGCTCAGGCTGTGTCAGAAAGGGCATTAGTGCCCTGGTCAGCCTATGTATTTGGGGTACAGCCAAGGTAGGTGCAGGTTGATCCTCACTTGGGGTTACTTGGTAACCCCAGAGGGCAATGTGTTTCTTCTGGAGGGCAGGCAGAGTGCTGCTTTGTAGTTCTGGATTGCCAAATTGGAGGGCTTCTGGGTCAGTAGTCTGAGGAAAGAAGTCTGAGAACACGAGCTAGGCTTAGGTTTCTGGGTGAGGACATGGCAGGCACAATCTACAGAACTGAATAGAGATCTCGTGCATCTGAAGTCATGGCGAGGATCAGACGATCGCTCAGGTTGGAGTTTCTGACCCTATAGCCCACTCATGAAGGGGGGGATCACGAGGCCATGGCGGTTTTCCCACAATGGGAATTGTGAGAAGGTCCAAACTGCAAAGTGTCTTCTGCAGGACAATTGAGACCTGTTGTTGGCTCCAGACTAATGATTCTGAGCAGGGTTCTAAGGATGGATGGCTGGGTAGCCCACCTCGCATTCCAATTGTCTCCTAGCAACTAGACAGGTTAGTTCTGCTGGATCTAGGGGAGAAACCGAGGAAGCTGAGTTGAAATGGACTCTCCTGTAGATGGGTCCTATTGTGCTTTTGTGTCTTTGGAGACCTTGGAATGAAGCGGTGGCCATGGGGCTCTGAAGGGTTCTCCTAAACAGAGCCTTTAAAAAAGCTCCAACGTGCAAGTTTCCCATGTGTAGATGAGATATTTTCTGATGGGTGAGTCAAGAAACAGCCATATGATGGTTTTGAAATCCAGGCCTCTGAGGAGAGATGCCTGGAGACAAAAGCAATGGATATGATTAGTGCCTAGGGGCCTGTTCTTTCCTTTTAACCTCTGGGGACATCTGTCTATGGGTCTGAGTACAGGTAGGTGCTCAGATGGGCTCAGATTGCCCCTGTTTTACCTGGGAAGCCACCACTAATGACATGGATCAGGGACTTTGGAGGTTTATCCTATTAGAAGGGATGTAGCTATTGGAATGGGCACACACAATTCCCTTGGAGAGGGCAAGTACAGTCCTCAGGTTTGGCTCCAGGGGCCTGAGCCTGTAGGTTGAGTAGGCCAGGACTGTTTGGACAGTTGTCTGAAAACACAAACTTGGCTTATGTTTCAGGTCATAGGGATGGCAGGACTTATCTACAGACCATGAGGAAAACTTTTTGGGATTTGAGAAAAGGGCGAGTGTGAGGCTCTTGCTCAAGTTTTTGTCTCTGGATATCGTGTCACTCATGGTCGTGAAATTTCTGGGTGACTTCATGGGAAATGGACGTGTCTTACTCCCTGGTGGTTTGGTCCGACAAAGCGTTTGGGGTCACACTGTGGGATGGAAGAAGTCCGTTTTTTTTTTTTTTTGATGTTGTTTTCTTTTTAACCTCAGGTGTCGCACCAAATGAGGGACTCCAGAGTAGAGCCCTGGGGTGGGGGTGACTGGACAATCAGAAATCTGGTTAAAAATTGGGGCCTAGGAACATATCAAGCCCATTATGACATCTAATGGTCCAGTCACTGAGACGACTTACTAGAGGACAGGACTCATGCTGAGGGTCACAATGCGTGTTTATGACCTTGTCGCACTCAAGAATGGGCGGGGCCTCAGGGTGAATGCTGGTTTCTCCTACACTGAACGTTGGACGACGTGCCAACCACAAGGTTTCTTACCATGGGTAAGGAGGTGTTCTGATTTCTGCATCACACTCACCCCTGGGCAGTGATTGGAGATAATGTCTCGGTTCTGAGGCCTGAAAACTGAGGTAGGGAAGAGATGATGACCTAAGGCCATGGCGGGTCTTATGTGCTCAGTGTGCGGTCTGCTTTCTGGGTGTTGGTCAGGAGGTCCGGGCTCAGGTTGTGTCCGACAGTGCATTAGTGCCCAGGTTAGACTATATAATTTGGGTAAATCGAGTGCTGTGGAGGTTTTCCTCATTGAAGGTGCATGGGCAGCTCATGAGGCAATAATTTTTTTCTAGAGGGCAGGCAGAGTGCTGCATTTTGGGTCTGGAATTGCCAAACTTGAGGGCTTCGGGGGCAGGAGTGTGAGGACGGAAGTCTGAGAAGACAAGCTAGACTTGGGTTTCAGGCCGAGGGCACGGCAGGTACTACTTCCAGATCTGAACCAATACTCATGCATCTGAAGTCAGGGCGAGGATCAGACGTTGGCTCAGGTCGGAGTTTCCGTGCATGACGGCCGCTTCATGAAGGGAGGGGAATCTCGAGGCCACTGAAGTTTTCCCACGTACAGCCGTATTGACCCTCAGCCCTCCCTGCCCAGGGCACTGCCCCTGCCCCAGGGATGACTGTGTGAGACCCTTGGGATGAGGGGGAAGGGGTCCAGGGTGGCCAACGGCAGCAGGCCCATGTGGACGTCAGGAGGGTCAGCCAGCATGGGTCACCACACTGTCCCTCAGGCCACCTCACGAATGCACCAGGTCTCCTCCGGCAACTTGCTTAGCCTCCCTGCGCACTGGAAACACTTGGCCCCATCCCGACAGCTTCAGGCCAGGCAAGCTTGTGGGATGCCCCCTTCAAGGATTCCTTCTGCGGGACAATTGAGACCTGTTGGACAGCTGCAGGACATCCCATATGGAATGACTCCAGAGCACCGTTCGAGGATGGATGCCTGGGAAGCCCTTCTCGCATTCCAATTGTCTCCTAGCAACAAGACAGTTTTGATCTGATGGCTCTGCGGGAGCGACCGGGGTGGCTGAGTTGAAATGGACTCCCCTGAGGATGGGTCCTAATGTGTTTTTGTGTCCATGAGGGCCTTGGAATGGGGCGGTGGCACCGGGACCCTGAAGTACTCTTCTATGCTTTGGACATGGCTCCCATGCACAGATTTCCTTGTGGAGACGAGATGAGTTCTGCTGGGTGCCTCAGCAAAACCCCTATGCTCGTATTGGAATCAGGCTTTTGAGGAGATATGCCTGTAAACCAAGGCAATGGATCCTATTATGGCCTAGGGTCCTGTCTGGTTCAATCTTCTCCTCTAGGGAAATCCATTTATGGTATGAGTGGAGGTAGATTATCAGCTGGTGTCAGACAGCCCTTGTTTGTTCCGGGCGACCTAAACGATTGGGATGGCCTCAGGGACTTTGGAGGTTTCTCCTAATTTGTACGATTTTGGACAATGGAATGGGCAGAATTCCCATGGATTGGTAGGTACCGTCCTAATGTGTGGCTCCAGGGGCCCCAGCCTGGAGGGTGTGTGGCCCTGGACATTGAGGACAGAAGTCTGAAAACACAATCTCAGCTTAGTTTTGGGGACGTAGGTATGGCAGGCACGATCAACAAAACATGAGAAGAACTCTTCAGGATATCAAGAAAGTGCGAGTCTGAGGCGCTTGCTCAGGTTTTTGTCTCTGGATTTTGTATCAGCGATGGCACAATCTACAGACCTGAATCGAGATCTCGTGCATCTGAAGTCAGGGCGAGGATCAGACGATCGCTCAAGTTGGTGTTTCTGTCCCTGATGGCCCCTTCACGAAGGGGCGGCATCACGAGGCCATGGAGTTTTCCCACGATGGGATTTGTGAGAAGCTCCAAACTGCAAAGTGTCTTCTGCAGGACAATTGAGACCTGTTGTTTGGCTCCAGGCCAATGATTCTGAGCCGGGTTCTAAGGATGCATGGCTGGGTAGCCCACCTCGCATTCCAATTGTCTCCTAGAAACAAGACAGGTTAGATCTGCTGGATCTGGGGGATCAACCGAGGAGGCTGAGTTGAAATGGACTCTCCTATGGATGGGTCCTAATGTGCTTTTCTGTCTATGGAGACCTTGGAATTAAGCGGTAGCACTGGGGCCCTGAAGGGTTCTCCTAAACAGCGGCTTTGACACAGCTCCAACGTGCAAGTTTCCCATGTGTAGATGAGATGTTTTCTGATGGGTGAGTCAAGAAACAGCCATATGCTGGTTTTGAAATCCAGGCCTCTGAGGAGAGATGCCTGGAAACAAAAGCAATGGATATGATTAGTGCCTAGGGGCCTGTTCTTTCCTTTTTACCTCTGGGGACATCTGTCTATGGGTCTGAGTACAGGTAGGTGCTCAGATGGGCTCAGATTGCCCCTGTTTTACCTGGGAAGCCACCACTAATGACATGGATCAGGGACTTTGGAGGTTTATCCTATTAGAAGGGATGTGGCCATTGGAATAGGCACACACAATTCCCTTGGAGAGGGCAAGTACAGTCCTCAGGTTTGGCTCCAGGGGCCTGAGCCTGTAGGTTGTGTAGGCCAGGGCTGTTTGGACAGTTGTGTGAAAACACAAACTTGGCTTATGTTTCAGGTCATAGGTATGGCAGGACTTATCTACAGACCATGAGGAGAACTTTTCGGGATTTGAGAAAAGGGCGAGTGTGAGGCTCTTGCTCAAGTTTTTGTCTCTGGATATCGTGTCACTCATGGTCGTGAAATTTCTGGATGACTTCATGGGAAATGGACGAGTCTTACTCCCTGGTGGTTTGGCCCAGTGCAAAGCGTTTGGGGTCACTCTGTGGGATGGAAGAAGTCCGGTTTTTTTGTTGTTTTTTTTTTGATGTTGTTTTCTTTTTAAACTCAGGTGTCCCACCGAATGAGGGATTCCAGAGTAGAGCCCTGGGGGGGCGGGTGACGGGACAATCAGAAATCTGGTTAAAAATTAGGGCTTAGGGACATATAAAGCCCATTATCACATCTAATGGTCCAGTCACTGAGAGGACTTACTAGAGGACAGGACTCATGCTGAGGGTCACAATGCGTGTTTATGCCCTTGTGCACTCAAGAATGGGCGGGGCCTCAGGGTGAATGCTGGTTTCTCCTACACTGAACGTTGGACGACGTGCCAACCACAAGTTTTCTTACCATGGGTAAGGAGGTGTTCTGATTTCTGCATCACACTCACCTCTGGGCAGTGATTGGAGATAAGGTCTCGGTTCTGAGGACTGAAATCTGAGGTAGGGAAGAGATGATGACCTAAGGCCATGGCGGGTCTTATGTGCAAAGTGTGCGGTCTGCTTTCTGGGTGTTGGTCAGGAGGTCTGGGCTCAGGTTGTGTCCGACAGTGCATTTGTGCCCAGGTTAGACTATATAATTTGGGTGAAGTCGAGTGCTGTGGAGGTTTATCCTCATTGAAGGTGCCTGGGCAGCTCATGAGGCAATAATTTTTTTCTAGAGGGCAGGCAGAGTGCTGCATTGTGGGTCCGTTATTGCCAAACTTGAGGGCTTCGGGGGCAGGAGTGTGAGGACGGAAGTCTGAGAAGACAAGCTAGACTTGGGTTTCAGGCCGAGGGCACGGCAGGTACTCCCTGCAGATCTGAACCAATACTCATGCATCTGAAGTCAGGGCGAGGATCAGACGTTGGCTCAGGTCGGAGTTTCCGTGCATGACGGCTGCTTCATGAAGGGAGCGGAATCTCGAGGCCACTGAAGTTTTCCCACGTTGGGACTTGTGGGATGTCCCCTTCAAGGATTCCTTGTGCGGGACAATTGAGACCTGTTGGACAGCTCCAGGACATCCCATATGGAATGACTCCAGCGCACCGTTCGAGGATGGATGCTTGGGAAGCCCGCCTCGCATTCCAATTGTCTCCTAGCAACAAGACAGTTTAGATCTGATGGCTCTGCGGGAGCGACCGGGGTGGTTGAGTTGAAATGGACTCCCATGAGGATGGGTCCTAATGTGTTTTTGTGTCCATGAGGGCCTTGGAATGGGGCGGTGGCATGGGACCCTGAAGTACTCTCCTATGCTTTGGACATGGCTCCCATGCACAGGTTTCCTTGTGGAGACGAGATGAGTTCTGCTGGGTGCCTCAGCCAAATCCCCATGCTCGTATTGGAATCAGGCTTTTGAGGAGACATGCCTGTAAACCAAGGCAATGGATTCTATTATGGCCTAGGGTCCTGTCTGGTTCAATCTTCTCCTCTGGGGACATCCATTTATGGTATGAGTGGAGGTAGATTATCAGCTGGTGTCAGACAGCCCTTGTTTGTTCTGGGCGACCTACACGATTGGGATGGCCTCAGGGACTTTGGAGGTTTCTCCTAATTTGTATGATTTTGGACAATGGAATGGGCAGAATTCCCATGGATTGGTAGGCACAGTCCTAATGTGTGGCTCCAGGGGCCCCAGCCTGGAGGGTGTGTGGCCCTGGCCTTTGAGGACAGAAGTCTGTAAACACACACTCAGCTTAGGTTTGGGGACGTTGGTATGGCAGATCCGATCTACAAACCATGAGAAGAACTCTTCAGGATATGAAGAAAGTGCGAGTCGGAGGCGCTTGCTCAGGTTTTTGTCTCTGGATTTTGTATCAGCGATGGCACAATCTACAGACCTGAATCGAGATCTCGTGCATCTGAAGTCAGGGCGAGGATCAGATGATCGCTCAAGTTGGTGTTTCTGTCCCTGATGGCCCCTTCACGAAGGGGCGGCATCACGAGGCCATGGGGGTTTTCCCACGATGGGATTTGTGAGAAGCTCCAAACTGCAAAGTGTCTTCTGCAGGACAATTGAGACCTGTTGTTTGGCTCCAGGCCAATGATTCTGAGCAGGGTTCTAAGGATGCATGGCTGGGTAGCCCACCTCGCATTCCAATTGTTTCCTAGAAACAAGACAGGTTAGATCTGCTGGATCTGGGGGATCAACCGAGGAGGCTGAGTTGAAATGGACTCTCCTATGGATGGGTCCTAATGTGCTTTTGTGTCTATGGAGACCTTGGAATTAAGCGGTGGCACTGGGGCCCTGAAGGGTTCTCCTAAACAGAGGCTTTGACACAGCTCCAACGTGCAAGTTTCCCATGTGTAGATGAGATGTTTTCTGATGGGTGAGTCAAGAAACAGCCATATGCTGGTTTTGAAATCCAGGCCTCTGAGGAGAGATGCCTGGAAACAAAAGCAATGGATATGATTAGTGCCTAGGGGCCTGTTCTTTCCTTTTTACCTCTGGGGACATCTGTCTATGGGTCTGAGTACAGGTAGGTGCTCAGATGGGCTCAGATTGCCCCTGTTTTACCTGGAAAGGCACCAATAATGAGATGGATCAGGGACTGTGGATGTTTATCCTATTAGAAGGGATGTGGCCATTGGAATAGGTACAGACAATTCCCTTGGAGAGGGCAAGTACAGTCCTCAGGTTTGGCTCCAGGGACCTGAGGCTGTAGGTTGTGTAGGCCAGGGCTTTTTGGATCGTTGTCTGAAAACACAAACTTGGCTTATGTTTCAGGTCATAGGTATGGCAGGACTTATCTACAGAACATGCGGAGAACATTTCGGGATTTGAGAAAAAGGTGAGTGTGAGGCTCTTACTCAAGTTTTTGTCTCTGGATATCGTGTCACTCATGGTCGTGAAATTTCTGGATGACTTCATGGGAAGTGGACGAGTCGTACTTCCTGGTGGTTTGGTCCAGTCCAAAGCGTTTGGGGTCACTCTGTGGGATGGAAGAATTCTTTTTTTTTTGTTTTTGTTTTTTTTTGATGTTGTTTTCTTTTTAACCTCAAGTGTCCCACCGAATGAGGGATTCCAGAGTAAAGCCCTGGGGGGGGGTGACTTGACAATCAGAAATCTAGTTAAAAATTGGGGCTTAGGGACATATCAAGCCCATTATCACATCTAAAGTTCCAGTCACAGAGACGACTTACTAGAGGACAGGACTCATGCTGAGGGTCACAATGCATGTATATGCCCTTGTCGCACTCAAGAATGGGCGGGGCCTCAGGGTGAATGCTGGTTTCTCCTACACTGAACGTTGGACGACATGCCAACCACAACGTTTCTTACTATGGGTAAGGAGGTGTTCTGATTTCTGCATCAAACTCACCCCTGGGCAGTGATTGGAGATAAGGTATCGGTTCTGAGGCCTGAAAACGGAGGTAGGGAAGAGATGATGACCTAAGGCCATGGCGGGTCTTATGTGCTCAGTGTGCGGTCTGCTTTCCGGGTGTTGGTCAGGAGGTCCGGGCTCAGGTTGTGTCCGACAGTGCATTAGTGCCCAGGTTAGACTATATAATTTGGGTAACGTCGAGTGCTGTGGAGGTTTATCCTCATTGAAGGTGCCTGGGCAGCTCATGAGGCAATAATTTTTTTGTAGAGGGCAGGCAGAGTGCTGCATTGTGGGTCCGTTATTGCCAAACTTGAGGGCTTCGGGGGCAGGAGTGTGAGGACGGAAGTCTGAGAAGACAAGCTAGACTTGGGTTTCAGGCCGAGGGCACGGCAGGTACTCCCTGCAGATCTGAACCAATACTCATGCATCTGAAGTCATGGCGAGGTCAGACGTTGGCTCAGGTAGGAGTTTCCGTGCATGACGGCCGCTTCATGAAGGGAGCGGAATCTGAGGCCACTGAAGTTTTCCCACGTTTGGAGTTGTGGGATGTCCCCTTCAAGGATTCCTTCTGCGGGACAATTGAGACCTGTTGGACAGCTCCAGGACATCCCATATGGAAGGACTCCAGAGCACTGTTCGAGGATGGATGCCTGGGAAGCCCGCCTCGCATTCCAATTGTCTCCTGGCAACAAGACAGTTTAGAGCTGATGGCTCTGTGGGAGCAACCGGGGTGGCTGAGTTGAAATGGACTTTCCTGAGGATGGTTCCTAATGTGTTTTTGTGTCCATGAGGGCCTTGGAATGGGGCGGTGACCCCGGGACCCTGAGTACTCTCCTATGCTTCAGATGGCTCCCATGCACAGGTTTCCTTGTGGAGACGAGATGAGTTCTGCTAGGTGCCTCAGCAAAACCCCTATGCTCGTATTGGAATCAGGCTTTTGAGGAGACATGCCTGTAAACCAGGGCATTGGATCCTATTATAGCCTAGGGTCCTGTGTGGTTCAATCTTCTCCTCTGGGGACATCCATGTATAGTCTGAGTGGTGGTAGATTATCAGCTGGTGTCAGACAGCCCATCTTTGTTCCGGGCGACCTACAGAATTGGGATGGCCTCAGGGACTTTGGAGGTTTCTCCTAATTTGTACGATTTTGGACAATGGAATGGGCAGAATTCTCATGGATTGGTAGGCACAGTCCTAATGTGTGGCTCCAGGGGCCCCAGCCTGGAGGGTGTGTGGCCCAGGACTTTGAGGACAGACGTCTGAAAACACAAACTCAGCTTAGGTTTGGGGACGTAGGTATGGCAGGACCAATCTACAAACCATGAGAAAAACTCTTCAGGATATGAAGAAAGAGCGAGTCTGAGGCGCTTGCTCAGGCTTTTGTCTCTGGATTTTGTATCAACGATGTCCGTGGTATATGGGGAGGCATCATGGGACATGGACGAATATTCCTCTCTGTGGATTTGGCCCGGTCCCAATTGTTTTTCGTCAAGCTGTGGGATGGAGGTCCCCTTTCAGGTTTGTTACCTTAGGTGTCCCAAAGAAAGAGGAATTCCAAGCAGAGCCCTAGGGAAGTGAGAAGGGACAACCCAAATATGGTTAAAAATTTGGGCCTAGGGGCATGCAAGGCCCAATATGCTGTCTCTTCATCAGCCACTGAGAGACCTTACTTGAAGACTGGTCTCAGGCTGAGGGTCACAATGTGTGTTTGTGACCAATGTGTCCCGGGAGCATGGGCGGGGCCTCATGGGCCACACTGGTTTCAACTGCACTGGACTTTGGACAACATACCAATCACAAGCTCTCTTGCCATGGGTAAGGATTTCTGATTTCCGCATCATTTTCAAACCTGGGCAGTGGTTGGAAATAAGGTCTAGGTTCCGAAGCATGAAACCGCACTTGGGAAGAGATGACGACCAAAGGCCATGGCGGGTCTGAAGTGCTCACTGTGCGGTCAGCCGCCTGGGTGTTGGTCAGGAGGTTCGGGCTCATTTGTGTCACACAGTGCATTAGTGCTCAGGTTAGACTATATATTTTGGGTACAGTCGAGTGCCGTGTAGGTTTATCCTCATTTGAGGTGCCTGGGCTGTTCATTAGGCCAGATATTTTTTTAGAGGGCAGGCAGAGTGCTGCATTGTGGGTCCGGAATTGCCAAACTTGAGGGCTTCTGGGCCAGGAGTGTGAGGACAGAAGTCTGAGAACACAAGCTACACTTGGGCTTCAGGCCGAGGGCATGGCAGTTACCCCCCTGCAGATCTGAACCAATATCTCATGCATCTGAAGTCACGGCAAGGATCAGACGTTGGATCAGATTGGAGTTTCTGTGCAAGACTGCCCCTTCATGAACAGAGCGGAATCTCAAGGCCATGCAGGTTTTCCAACGTTGGGGTTGTGGGATGCCCCCTTCAAGGATTCCTTCTGCGGGATAATAGAGACCTGTTGGGCAGCTCCAGGACATCCCATATGGAATGACGCCAGAGCAACTTTGGAGGATGGATGCCAGGGAAGCCCGCCTCGCATTCCAATTGTCTCCTAGCAACAAGAGAGTTGAGATCGGATGGCTCTGCGGGAGAAACCTTGGTGGCTGTGTTGAAATGGACTTTCCTGAGGATGGGGCCTAATATGTGTTTGTGTCCATGAGGGCCTTGGAATGGGGAGGTGGCACCAGGACCCTGAAGTATTCTCCTAAGCTTTTGACATAGCTCCCATGCACAAGTTTCAATTTGGAGACGAGATTTGTTCTGATGGGTGCCTCAGGAAACCCCTTATGATGGTATTGGAATTCAGGCTTTTGAAGAGACATGCCTGTAAACGAAAGCAATGGATCCGATTATGGCCTACAGCCTGTCTGGTTCAATCTTCTTCTCTGGGGATATCCATCTATGGAATGAGTGGAGGTAGATGCTCACCTGGTGTCAGACCGCCCTTGTTTGTCCCCGGAGACCTACAGTATTGGGATGGCCTCGGGGACTTTGGAGAGTTCTCCTAATTCGTATGATTTTGGACAATGGAATGGGCAGAATTCCCATGGATTGGGTAGGCACAGTCCTAATGTGTGGCTCCAGGGGCCCCAGCCTGGAGGGTGTGTGGCCCAGGACTTTGAGGACCGAATTCTGAAAACACAAACTCAGCTTAGGTTTGGGGACGTAGGTTTGGCAGGCCCAATCTACAAACCATGAGAAGAACTCTTCAGTTGATGAAGAAAGAGCGATTCTGAGGAATTGCTCAGGTGTTTGTCTCTGGATTTTGTATCAACGATGGCCGTGGAATGTTGGTAGGCCTCATGGGCCATGGACGAATCTTCCTCTCTGTGGATTTGGCCCAGTCCCAATTTTTTTCGTCAATCTGTGGGAAGGGAGGTCTCCTTTCAGGTTTATTACCTCAGGTGTCCGAACCAAAGAGGAATTCCAAAGAGGAGGCCTGGGGAAGAGTGAAGGGACAAACCAAACTATGGTTAAAAATTGGGGCCTACGGGCATGGCAGGCCCAATATGCTGTCTCTTCATCCAGCAACTGAGGCCT
Source organism: Mustela nivalis (assembly GCF_964662115.1). Lineage (NCBI taxonomy): Eukaryota > Metazoa > Chordata > Mammalia > Carnivora > Mustelidae > Mustela > Mustela nivalis. The sequence goes on along the minus strand of NW_028136454.1, from coordinate 509,279 downwards.
TACTTGATAACCGGGCACAGGCTGACAGTCACAATGTGTGTTTGTGACCAATGTGGCCCGCGAGCATGGGCGGGGCCTTATGGGCCACACTGGTTTCAACTACACTGGAATTTGGACAACATGCCAATCACAAGGTCTCTTGCCATGGGGAAGGTGTTCTGATTTCTGCATCATTTTCAACCCTGGGCAGTGGTTGGAGATAACGTCTAGGTCCTGAAGCCTGAAAAGCAGCAGTTGGGAAGAGATGACGACCTAAGGCCATGGCGGGTCTGATAAGCTCAGTGAGCGGTCAGCTGCCTGGGTTTTGGTCAGGAGGTTCTGGCTCAGGTTGTGTCAGACAGTGCATTAGTGCCCAGGTTAGACTATAAAATTTGGTACAGTCGAGTGCCGTGTAGGTTTATCCTCATTTGCGGTGCCTGGGCAGCTCATTAGGCGCGATATTTTTTCTAGAGGGCAGGCAGAGTGCTGCATTGTGGTTCCGAAATTGCCAAAAGTGAGGGCCTCTGGGCCAGGAGTGTTAGGACAGGAGTCTGAGAACACAAGCTCGACTTTGGCTTCAGGCCGAGGACACGGCAGGTACACCCGCAGATCTGAACAAATATCTCAAGCATCTGAAGTCACGGCGAGGATCAGACGTTGGCTCAGGTTGGAGTTTCTCTGCATGACTGACCCTTCATGAACGGAGCGGAATCTCAAGGCCATGGAGGTTTTCCCACGTTGGGAGTTGTGGGATGCCCCCTTCAAGGATTCCTTCTGCAGGACAATTGAGACCTGTTGGGCAGCTCCAGGACATCCCATATGGAATGACTCCATCGCACCATTGGAGGATGGATGGCCGGAAGCCTGCCTCGCATTCCAATTGTCTCCTAGCAATACATTTGAGATCGGATGGCTCTGTGGGAGCAACCGGGGTGGCCTAGATGAAATGGACTTTCCTGAGCTTGGGGTCTAATGTGTGTTTGTGTCCATGGGGGCCTTGGAATGGGGCGGTGGCACCGGGACCCTGAAGTATTCTCCTAAGCTTTTGACATAGCTCCCATGCACAAGTTTCCTTGTGGAGACGAGATTTGTTCTGATGGGTGCCTCGGGAACCCCTTATGCTGGTATTGGAATCCTGGCTTTTGAGGAGACATGCCTGTAAACCAAATCAATGGATCCGATTATGGCCTAGGGTCCTGTCTGGTTCAATCTTATTCTCTGGTGATATCCATCGATGGAATGTGTGGAGGTAGATGCTCAACTGGTGTCAGACCTCCCTTGTTTGTCCCCGGAGACCTACACTATTGGGATGGCCTCGGGGTCTTTGGAGAGTTCTCTTAATTTTTAAGATTTTGGAAAATGGAATGGGGAGAATTTCCATGGATTGGGCAGGCACAGTCCTAATGTGTGGCTCCAGGGGCCCCAGCCTTGACGGTGTGTGGCCCAGGACTTTGAGGACAGAAGTCTGAAAACCCAAACTGAGGTTAGGTTTGGGGACGTAGGTATGGCAGCCCAATCTACAAACCTAGAGAAGAACTCTTCAGGATATGAAGAAAGAGTGATTCTGAGGAACTTGCTCAGCCTTTAGTCTCTGGATTTTGTATCATCGATGGCCGTGGAATGTGGGGAGTCCTCATGGGCCATGGACGAATTTTCCTCTCTGTGGATTTGGCCCGGTCCAAATTGTTTTACGTCAATCTGTGGAATGGGAAGACTCCTTTCAGTTTCATTACCTCATGTGTCGAACAAAAGAGGAATTCCAAAGCAGAGCCCTGTGAAAGAGTGAAGGTACAACCCAAACTATGGTAAAAATTGCGGCCTAGGGGCATGGCAGGCCCAATATGCTGTCTCTTCATCCAGCCACTGAGAGGCCTTACTTGAGGACTGAGCTAAGGCTGAGGGTCACAATGTTTGTTTGTGATCAATTTTCCCCGCGAGCATGGGCGGGGCCTCATGGGCCACACTTTTTTCAACTACACTGATCTTTGGACAAGATGCCAATCAGAAGGTCTCTTGCCATGGTGAAGGAGTTCTGATTTCTGCATCATTTTCAACCCTGGGCAGTGGTTGTAGATAATGTCTAGATTCTGAGTCCTGAACCGTAGTTAGGAAGAGATGACGAACTAAAACCATGGCAGGTCTGATTTGCTCACTGTGCGGTCAGCTGCCTGGGTTTTGGTCAGGAGGCTCAGCTTCAGGTTGTGTCAGACAGTGTATTAGTGCCCAGGATAGACTATATAATTTGGGTACAGTCGAGTTCCGTGTAGGTTTATCCTCATTTGAGGTGCCTGGGCAGCTCAATAGGCAAGATATTTTTTCTAGAGGGCAGGCAGAGTGCTGCATTGTGGGTCCGTAATTGCCAAACTTCAGGGCTTCTGGGCCAGGAGTGTGAGGACAGAAGTCTGAGAACACAAGCTAGACTTGGGCTTCAGGCCGAGGGCACAGAAGGTACACCCGCAGATCTGAACCAATATCTCAAGCATCTGAAGTCACAGCGAGGATCAGACGTTGGCTCAGGTTGGAGTTTCTGTGCATGACTGCCTCTTCATGAACGGAGCGGAATCTCAAGGCCTTGGAGGTTTTCCCACGTAGGGAGTTGTGGGATGCCCCCTTCAAGGATTCCTTCTGCCTGACAATTGAGACCTGTTGGGGAGCTCCAGGACATGCCATATGGAATGACTCCAGAGCAGCGTTGGAGGATGGATGCCAGGGAAGCCCGCCTCGCATTCCAATTGTCTCCTAGCAACAATACAGTTGAGATCGGATAGCTCTGCGGGAACAACAAGGGTGGCTGTTGAAATGGACATTCCTGAGGATGGGTCCTAATGTGTGTTTGTGTCCATGAGGGCCTTGGAATGGGGCGGTGGCACCGGGACCCTGAAGTATTCTCCCAAGCTTTTGACATAGCTCCAATGCACAATTTTCCTTGTGGAGACGAGATTTGTTCTGATGGGTGCCTCCGGAAACCCCCTATGCTGGTATTGGATTCCAGACTTTTGAGGAGACATGCCTGTAAACCAAAGCAATGGTTCCGATTATGGCCTAGGGTCCTGTGTAGTTCAATTTCTTCTCTGGGGACATCCATCTATGGTATGAGTGGAGGTAGATTTCAGCCTGTGTCAGACGGCCCTTGTTTATGCTGGGAGACCTATACTTTTGGGATGGCCTCGGGTACATTGGAGAGTTCTGCTAATTTGTACGATTTTGGAAAATGTAGTGGGCATAATTCCCACGTATTGCGTAGGCACAGTCCTAATATGTGGCTCCAGGGGCCCCAGCCTGGAGGGTGTGTGGCCCAGGACTTTGAGGACAGAAGTCTGAAAACACAAACTCAGCTTAGGTTTGGGGACGTAGGTATGGCAGGCCGAATCTACAAACCATGAGAAGAACTCTTCAGGATATGAAGAAAGAGCGAATCTGCGGCGCTTCCTCAGGCTTTTGTCTCTGGATTTTGTATCAACGATGGCAGTGGAATGTGGGGAGGCCTCATGGTCCATGGACGAATCTTCCTATCTGTGGATTTGGTCCAGTCCCAATTGTTTTTCGTCAAGCTGTGGGATGGGAGGTCTCCTCTCAGTGTTGTTACCTAATGTGCCCCCACCAAAGAGGAATTGCAAACCAGAGACCTAGGGAAGAGTGAAGGGACAACCCAAACTATGGTTAAAAATTGGGGCATATGGGCATGGCAGGCCCAATATGCTGTCTCTCCATCCAGCCACTGAGAGGACTTACTTGAGGACTGGGCTGAGCTGAGAGTCACAATGTGTGTTTGTGACCAATGTGGCCCGCGAGCATGGCCGGGTGCTCATGGGCTACACTGGTTTCAACTACACTGAACTTTGGACAAGATGCCAATCAGAAGGTCTCTTGCCATGGTGAAGGAGTTCTGATTTCTGCATCATTTTCAACCCTGGGCAGTGGTTGGAGATAAGGTCTAGGTTTTGAAGCCTGAAAACCGCAGTTGGGAAGAGATGACGACCTAGGCCTTGGCGGGACTGATGTGCTCACTGTGCGGTCAGTTGCTGGGTCTTGGTCAGGAGGCTCAGCTTCAGGTTGTGTCAGACAGTGTATTAGTGCCCTAGTTAGACTATATAATTTGGGTACCGTCGAGTGCCGTGTAGATTTATTCTCATTTGAGGAGCCTGGGCTGCTCATTAGGAAAGATATTTTTTCTAGAGGGCAGGCAGAGTGCTGCATTGTGGGTCCGGAATTGCCAAACATGAGGGCTTCTGGGCCAGGAGTGTGAGGACAGAAGTCTGAGAACACAAGCTCGAATTGGGCTTCAGGCCGAGGACACAGAAGGTACACCCGCAGATCTGAACCAATATCTCAAGCATCTGAAGTCACGGCGAGGATCAGACGTTGGCTCAGGTTGGAGTTTCTGTGCATGACTGCCCCTTCATGAACGGAGCGGAATCTCAAGGCCATGGAGGTTTTCCCACGTAGGGAGTTTTGGGATGCCCCCTTCAAGGATTCCTTCTGCCTGACAATTGAGACCTGTTGGGCAACTCCAGGACATGCCATATGGAATGACTCCAGAGCAGCATTGAAGGATGGATGCCAGGGAAGCCCGCCTCGCATTCCAATTGTCTCCTAGCAACAATACAGTTGAGATCGGATAGTTCTGCGGGAACAACAAGGGTGGCTGTTGAAATGGACATTCCTGAGGATGGGTCCTAATGTGTGTTTGTGTCCATGAGGGCCTTGGAATGGGTCAGTGGCACCGGGACCCTGAAGTATTCTCCAAAGCTTTTGACATAGCTCCAATGCACAAGTTTCCTTGTGGAGACGAGATTTGTTCTGATGGGTGCCTCCGAAACCCCCTATGCTGGTATTGTATTCCAGACTTTTGAGGAGACATGCCTGTAAACCAAAGCAATGGTTCCGATTATGGCCTAGGGTCCTGTGTAGTTCAATTTCTTCTCTGGGGATATCCATCTATGGTATGAGTGGAGGTAGATTTCAGCTGGTGTCAGACCGCCCTTGTTTGTGCTGGGAGACCTATACTATTGGGATGGCCTCGGGTTCATTGGAGAGTTCTGCTAATTTGTACGATTTTGGAAAATGAAGTGGGCAGAACTCCCACGTATTGGGTAGGCACAGTCCTAATATGTGGCTCCAGGGGCCCCAGCCTGGAGGGTGTGTGGCCCAGGACTTTGAGGACAGAAGTCTGAAAACACAAACTCAGCTTAGGTTTGGGGACGTAGGTATGGCAGGCCGAATCTACAAACCATGAGAAGAACTCTTCAGGATATGAAGAAAGAGCGAATCTGCGGCGATTCCTCAGGCTTTTGTCTCTGGATTTTGTATCAACGATGGCAGTGGAATGTGGGGAGGCCTCATGGTCCATGGACGAATCTTCCTATCTGTGGATTTGGTCCAGTCCCAATTGTTTTTCGTCAAGCTGTGGGATGGGAGGTCTCCTCTCAGTGTTGTTACCTAATGTGCCCCCACCAAAGAGGAATTGCAAACCAGAGACCTAGGGAAGAGTGAAAGGACAACCCAAACTATGGTTAAAAATTGGGGCATATGGGCATGGCAGGCCCAATATGCTGTCTCTCCATCCAGCCACTGAGAGGACTTACTTGAGGACTGGGCTGAGCTGAGAGTCACAATGTGTGTTTGTGACCAATGTGGCCCGCGAGCATGGCCGGGTGCTCATGGGCTACACTGGTTTCAACTACACTGAACTTTGGACAAGATGCCAATCAGAAGGTCTCTTGCCATGGTGAAGGAGTTCTGATTTCTGCATCATTTTCAACCCTGGGCAGTGGTTGGAGATAAGGTCTAGGTTTTGAAGCCTGAAAACCGCAGTTGGGAAGAGATGACGACCTAGGCCTTGGCGGGTGTGATGTGCTCACTGTGCGGTCAGCTGCTGGGTCTTGGTCAGGAAGTTCGGGCTCAGATTGTGTCACACAGTGCATTAGTACCCAGGTTAGACTATATAATTTGGGTACCGTCGAGTGCCGTGTAGATTTATTCTCATTTGAGGAGCCTGGGCTGCTCATTAGGAAAGATATTTTTTCTAGAGGGCAGGCAGAGTGCTGCATTGTGGGTCCGGAATTGCCAAACATGAGGGCTTCTGGGCCAGGAGTGTGAGGACAGAAGTCTGAGAAGACAAGCTAGACTTGGGCTTCAGGCCGAGGGCACGGCAGGTACCCCCTGCAGATCTGAAACAATATCTCATGCATCTGAAGTCACGGCAAGGATCAGACGTTGGATCAGGTTGGAGTTTCTGTGCATGACTGCCCCTTCATGAACGGAGCGGAATCTCAAGGCCATGTAGGTTTTCCCACGTTGGGAGTTTTGGGATGCCCCCTTCAATGATTCCTTCTGCAGGACAATTGAGATCTGTTGGGCAGCTCCAGGATATCCCATATGGAATGACGCCAGAGCACCGTTGGAGGATGGATGCCAGGGAAGCCCGCCTCACATTCCAATTGTCTCCTAGCAACAAGAGAGTTGAGATCGGATGGTTCTGCGGGAGCAACCGGGGTGGCTGAGTTGAAATGGACTTTCCTGAGGATGGGGCCTAATGTGTGTTTGTGTCCATGAGTACCTTGGAATGGGGAGGTGGCACCAGGACACTGAAGTATTCTTCTAAACTTTTGAAATAGCTCCCATGCCCAAGTTTCCTTGTGGAGACGAGATTTTTCTGATGGGTGTCAGGAAACCCCCTATGCTTGTATTGGAATTCAGGCTTTTGAGGAGACAAGCCTGTAAACCAAAGCAATGGATGCGATTATGGCCTAGGGTCCTGTCTGGTTCAAGCTACTTCTCTGGGGATATCCATCTATGGAATGAGTGGAGGTAGATGCTCACCTGTTGTCAGACCGCCCTTGTTTGTCCCCGGCGAACTACACTATTGGGATGGCCTCGGGGATTTTGGAAGGTTTTCCTAATTTGTACGATTTCGACAAAGGAATGGGCAGAATTCCCATCGATTGGGTAGACACTGTCCTAATTAGTGGCTGCAGGGGCCCCAGCCAGGAGGGTGTGTGGCCCAGGTCTTTGAGGACAAAAGTCTGAGAACACAAACTCAGCTTAGCTTTGAGGACGTAGGTATGGCAGGCCCAATCTACAAACCATGAGAAGAACTCTTCAGGATATGAAGAAAGAATTAATCTGAGGCGCTTGCTCAGGCTTTTGTCTCTGGATTTTGTATCAACGATGGCCGTCGAATGTGGGGAGGCCTCATGGGCAATGGACGAATCTTCCTCTCTGTGGATTTGGTTTGTTCCCAATTGTTTTTCGTCAAGCTGTGGGATGGGAAGTCTCCTTTCAGGTTTGTTACCTCAAGTGTCCCAACCAAAGAGGAATTCCAAAGCAGAGCCCTAGGGAAGAGTGAAGGGACAACCCAAACTATGGTTAAAATATTGGGCCTAGGGGATGGCAGGCCCAATATGCTGTCTGTTCATCCAGCCACTGAGAGGTCTTACTTGAAGACTGGGCTCAGGCTGAGAGTCACAATGTATGTTTGTGACCATTGTGGCCTGCGAGCCTGGCCGGGGCCTCATGGGCTACACTGGTTTCAACTAAACTGAACTTTGGAGAAGATGCCAATCACAAGATCTCTTGCATGGTTAAGGTGTTCTGATTTCTGCATCATTTTTAACCCTGGGCAGTGGTTGGAGATAAGGTATAGCTTCTGAAGCCTAAAAAACGGCATTTGGGAAGAGATGACAACCTAAGGCCTTGGCGGGTCTGATTTGCTCACTGTGCGGTCCGCTACCTCGGTGTTGGTCAGGAGGTTGGGGCTCAGATTGTGTCACACAGTGCATTAGTGCTCAGGTTAGACTATATAGTTTGGGTACAGTCGAGTGCCGTGTAGGTTTATCCTCATTTGAGGTGCCTGGGCTGCTCATTAGGAAAGATATTTTTTTAGAGGGCAGGCAGAGTGCTGCATTGTGGGTCCGGAATTGCCAAACTTGATGGCTTCTGGGGCAGGAGTGTGAGGACAGAAGTCTGAGAACACAAGCTAGACTTGGGCTTCAGGCCGAGGGCACGGCAGGTACCCCCTGCAGATCTGAACCAATATGTCATGCATCTGAAGTCACGGCGAAGATCAGACGTTGGCTCAGGTTGGAATTTCTGTGCATGACTGCCCCTTCATGAACGAAGCGGAATCTCAAGGCCATGGAGGTTTTCCCCACGTTGGGAGTTGTGGGAAGCCTCCTCAAGGATTCCTTCTGCGGGACAATAGAGACCTGTTGGGAGCTCCAGGATATCCCATATGGAATGACGCCAGAGCCCCATTGGAGGATGGATGCCAGGGAAGCCCGCCTCGCATTCCAATTGTCTCCTAGCAACAAGAGAGTTGAGATCGGATGGCTATGCATGAGTAACCGATTGGCCCAGTTGAAATGGTCTTCCTGAGGATGGGGCCTAATGTGTGTTTGTGAAAATGAGGGCCTTGGAATGGGGAGGGGGCACCAGGACCCTGAAGTATTCTTCTAAGCTTTTGACATAGCTCCCATGCACAAGTTTCCTTGTGGAGACGAGATTTTTCTGATGGGTGCCTCAGGATACCCCCTATGCTCGTATTGGAATCCAGGCTTTTGAGGTGATATGCCTGTAAACCAAAGCAATGGATCCGATTATGCCCTAGGCCCTGTCTGGTTCAATCTTTAACTCTGGGGACATCCATCTATGATATGAGTGGAGGTAGATGCTCAGCTGGTGTCAGATCCCCCTTGTTTGTCCCGGGAGACCTAAACTATAAGCAGGGACTCAGGAATTTGTAGGGTCCTCTTATTTTGTACGATTTTAGACAATGGAATGTGCAGAATTCCCATGGATTGGTTAGGAACAGTCCTAATGAGTGGCTCCAGGGGCCCCAGCCTGGAGGGTGTGTGACCCAGGACTTTGAGGACAGAAGTCTGAAAACACAAACTCAGCATAGGTTGGGGACGTACGTATGGGTGGCCCAATCTACAAACCATTAGAAGAACTCCTCAGGATATTAAGAAAGACCAAATCTGAGGCGCTTGCTCATGCTTTTGTATCTGGATTTTGTATCAACGATGGCCGTGGAATGTGGGGAGGTCTCATGGGCCATGGACGAATCTTCCTCTCTGTGGATTTCGCCCGGTCCCAATTGTTTTTCGTCAAGCTGTGGGATGGGGGGTCTCCTTTCAGGTTTGTTACCTCAGGTGTCCCAACAAAAGAGGCATTCCAAAGCAGAGCCAACAGGAAGAGTGAAGGGACAAGCCAATCTATGGTTAAAAATTGGGGCCTAGTGGCATGGCAGGCCCAATATGCTGTCTATACATCCAGCTTCTGAGAGCCCTTAATTGAGGACTGGTCTAAAGCTGAGGGTCACAATGTGTGTTTATGATCAATGTAGCCCACGAGCATGGGCGGGGCCTCATGGGCCACACTGGTTTCAACTTCACTGAACTTTGGACAACATGCCAATAACAAGGTTTCTTGCCATGGGGAAGGAGTTCTGATTTCTGCATCATTTTCAACCCTGGGCAGTGGTTGGAGATAAGGTCTAGGTTCTGAAACCTGAAAACCGCAGTTGGGAAGGGATGACGACCGAAGGCCATGGCAAGTCTGATGTGCTCACTGTGCGGTCAGCTGCCTGAGTGTTGGTCAGGAGGTTCGGGCTCAGGTTGTGTCAGACAGTGCATTAGTGTTCAGGTTAGACTATATAATTTGGGTACAGTCGAGTGCCGTGTAGGTTTATCCTCTTTTGAGGTGCCTGGGCAGCTCATTAGGCAAGATATTTTTCATAGAGTGCAGGCAGAGTGCTGCATTGTGGGTCCGGAATTGCCAAACTTGAGGGCTTCTGGGCCAGGAGTGTGAGGACAGAAGTCTGAGAACACAAGCTAGACTTGGGCTTCAGGGCGAGGGCACGGCAGGTACCCCCTGCATATCTGAACCAATATCTCATGCATCTGAAGTCACCGCGAGGAACAGACGTTGGCTCAGGTTGGAGTTTCTGTGCATGACTGCCCCTTCATGAACGGAGCGGAATCTCAAGGCCATGGAGGTTTTCCCACGTTGGGAGTTGTGGGATGCCCCTTTTAAGAATTATATCTGTGGGTCATTTGAGACCTGTTGAGCAGCTCCAGGATATCCCATTTGGAATGACTCCAGAGGACCTTTCGAGGATGGATGCCAGGGTAGCCGCATCCCATTACAATTGTCTCCTAGCAACAAGACAGTTGAGATCAGATGGCTCTGGGCGAGCAACCGGGGTGGCTGAGTTGAAATGGACTTTCCTGATGATGGGACCTAATGTGTGTTTGTGTCCATGAGGGTCTTGGAATAGGGCGGTGGCACCGGGACCCTGAAGTATTCTCCTAAGCTTTTGGCATAGCTCCCATGCACAAGTTTCCTTGTGGAGAGGATAATTGTTCTGATGGGTGCTTGGAAACCCCTTATGCTGGTATTGGAATCCAGGCTTTTGAGGAGACATGCCTGTAAACCAAAGCAATGGATGCGATTATGGCCTAGGGTCCTGTATGGTTCAATCTTCTTCTCTGGGGACATCCATCTATGGTATGAGTGGAGGTAGATTCTCAGCTGCTGACAGACCGCCCTTTTTTGTCCCCAGAGACCTATACTATTGGGATGGCCTCGGGGATTTTGGGGGGTTCTCCTAATTTGTACGATTTCAACAATGGAATGGGCAGAATTCCCATGGATTGGGTAGACACAGTCCTAATTAGTGGCTCTAGGGGCCCCAGCCAGGAGGGTGTTTGGCCCAGGACTTTGAGGACAGAAGTCTGAAACACAAACTCAGCATATGTTTGGGGACGTGGGTATGGCAGGCCCAATCTACAAACCATGAGAAGAACTCTTCAGGATATGAAGAAAGAATTAATCTGAGGCGCTTGCTCAGGCTTTCGTCTCTGGATTTTGTATCAACGATGGCCGTCGAATGTGGGGAGGCCTCATGGGCCATGGATGAATCTTCCTCTCTGTGGATTTGTTCTGGTCCCAATTGTTTTTCGTCAAGCAGTGGAATGGGAGGTCTCCTTTAAGATTGGTTACCTCAAGTGTAACAACCAAAGAGGAAATCCAAAGCAGAGCCCTAGGGATGAGTGAAGGGACAACCCAAACTATGGTTAAAATTGGGGCCTAGGGGCATGGCAGGCCCAATATGCTGTCTCTTTATCCAGCCACTGAGAGGTCTTACTTGAAGACTGGGCTCAGGCTGAGAGTCACAATGTATGTTTGTGACCAATGTGGCCCACGAGCATGGCCGGGGCCTCATGGGCTACACTGGTTTCAACTACACTGAACTTTGGACAAGATGCCAATCACAAGGTCTCTTGCCATGGGGAAGGTGTTCTGATTTCTGCATCATTTTCAACCCTGGGCAGTGGTTGGAGATAAGGTCGAGGTTCTGAAGCATGAAAACGGCAGTTGGGAAGAGATGACAACCTAAGGCCATGACGGGTCTGATGTGCTCACTGTGCGGTCAGCTGCCTGGGTGTGGGTCAGGAGGTCGGGCTAGGTTGTGTCAGACAGTGCATTAGTGTTCAGGTTAGACTATATAATGTGGGTACAGTCGAGTGCCGTGTAGGTTTATCCTCATTTGAGGTGTCCAGGCAGCTCATTAGGCAAGATATTTTTTCTAGAGGGCAGGCAGAGTGCTGCATTGTGGGTCCGGAATATACAAACTTGAGGACTTCTAGGTCAGGAGTGTGAGGACAGAAGTTTGAGAATACAAGCTAGACTTGGGCTTCAGGCCGAGGGCACGGTAGGTACCCCCTGCAGATCTGAACTAATATCTCAAGTATCTGAAGTAATGGCGAGGATCAGACTTTGGCTCAGGTTGGAGTTTCTGTGCATGACTGCCCCTTCATGAACGGAATGGAATCTCAAGGCCATGTAGGTTTTCCCACGTTGGGAGTTCTGGGATGCCCCCTTCAAGGATTCCTTCTGCGGGACAATTGAGACCTGTTGGGCAGCTCCAGGATATCCAATATGGAATGACTCCAGAGCACCGTTCGAGGATGGATGCCAGGGAAGCCAGCCTCGCATTCCAATTTTTTCCTAACAACAGGCAGTTGAGATCGGATAGCTCTGCGGGAGCAACCGGGGTGGCTGAGTTGAAATGGACTTTCCTGAGGATGGGGCCTAATGTGTGTTTGTGTCCATGAGGGCCTTGGAATGGGGCGGTGGCACCAGGAACCTGAAGTATTCTCCTAAGCTTTGACATAGCTCCCATGGACAAGTTTCCTTGTAGAGGCGAGATTTGTTCTGATGGGTGCCTCAGGAAACCCCCTATGCTCGTATTGGAATCCAGGCTTTTGAGGAGACATGACTGTAAACCAAAGCAATGGATCCGATTATTGCCTAGGGTCCTGTCTGGTTCAATCTTCTTCTCTGGGGACATCCATCTATAATATGAGTGGATGTAGATGCTCAGCTGCTGTCAGACTGCCCTTGTTTGTCCCAGGAGACCTACACTATTGGGATGGCCTTTGGGACATTGGAGGGATCTCCTGATTTGTACGATTCTTGGCAATGGTATGGGCAGAATTCCCATGGATTGGTAGGCACAGTCTAATGTGTGGCTCCAGAGGCTCCAGCCGGGAGGGTTTGCCCCAGGTCTTTGAGGACGGAAATCTGAAAACACAAACTCGGCTTAGGTTTGGGACGAAGGTATGGCAGGCCCAAACTAAAAACCCATGAGAAGAACTCTTCAGAATATGAAAAAGAGCGAGTCAGAGGTGCTTGCTCAGGATTTTGTCTCTGGATTTTTTATCAACGATGGCCGTGGAATGTTGGAGGCCTCATGGGCCATGGATGAATCTTCCTCTCTGTGGATTTGGTCCGGTCCGAATTCTTTTTCATCAATCTGTGGGATGGGAGGTCTCCTTTCAGGTTTGTTACCTCAGGTGTCCCAACCAAAGTGGAATTCCAAAGCAGAGCCCTGGGGAAGAGTGAAGGGACAACCCAAACTATGGTTAAAAATTGTGGCTAGGGGCATGGCAGGCCCTATATGCTGTCTCTTCATCCAGCCACTGAGAGGCCTTACTTGAGGACTGGGCTCAGGCTGTGTTTGTGACCAATGTGACCCGCGATCATGGGCGGGGTCTCATGGGCCACACTGGTTTCAACTACACTGAACTTTGGATAACATTCCAAGCACAAGCTCTCTTGCCATGGATAAAGAGTTCTGATTTCTGCATCATTTTCAACCCTGGGCAGTGGTTGGAGATAAGGTGTAGGTTCTGAAGGCAGAAAACTGCAGTTGGGTATAGATGACGACATAAGGCCATGGCGGGTCTGATATGCTCACTGTGCGGTCAGCTGCCTGGGTGTTGGTTAGGAGGTATGCGCTCACGTTGTGTCAGAGAGTACATTAGTGGTCAGGTTAGACTATATAATTTGGGTACAGTCGAGTGCCCTGTAGGTTTATGCTCATTTGAGGTGCCTGGGCAGCTCATTAGGCAAGATATTTTTTCTAGAGGGCAGGCAGAGTGCTGCATTGTGGGTCCGGAATATACAAACTTGAGGACTTCTAGGTCAGGAGTGTGAGGACAGAAGTTTGAGAATACAAGCTAGACTTGGGCTTCAGGCCGAGGGCACGGTAGGTACCCCCTGCAGATCTGAACTAATATCTCAAGTATCTGAAGTAATGGCGAGGATCAGACGTTGGCTCAGGTTGGAGTTTCTGTGCATGACTGCCCCATCATGAACGGAGCGGAATCTCAAGGCCATGGAGGTTTTCCCACGTTGTGAGTTGTGTGATTCCCCCTTTAAGGATTCCTCCTGTGCGACATTTGAGACCTGTTGGGGAGCTCCAGGACATCCCATATGGAATGACTCCAGAGCGCCGTTCGAGAATGGATGCCAGGAAAGGCAGCCTCTCATTCCAATTTATCCTAGCAACAAGACAGTTGAGATCGGATAGCTCTGTGAGAGCAACCGGGGTGCCTGAATTGAAATGGACTTTCCTGAGGATGGGGCCTAATGTGTGTGTGTGTGTCCATGAGGGCCTTGGAATGGGGCGGTGGCACCAGGACACTGAAGTATTCTCCTAAGCTTTTGACATATCTCCCATGCACAAGTTTCCTTGTGGAGACGAGATTTGTTCTGATGGGTGGCTCAGAAAACCCACTATACTGATATTGGAATCCAGGCTTTTGAGGAGACATGCCTGTAAACCAAAGCAATGGATCCGATTAAGGCCTAGGGTCCAGTCTGGTTCAATATTCTTCTCTGGGAACATCTATCTATGGTATGAGTGGAGGTAGATGCTCAGCTGGTGTCAGACCGCCCTTGTTTTTCCTGGAATCCTACACTATTGGGATGGCCTCGGGGACTTTGGAGTGTTGTCCAAATTTGTACGATTTTGGACAGTGGAATGGGCTGAATTCCCATGGATCGGGTAGGTACAGTCCTAATGTGTGGCTCCAAGGGCCCCAGCCTGGAGGGTGTGTGGCCCAGGACTTTGAGGACAGAATCTGAAAACAGAAACTCAGCTTAGGTTTGGGGACGTAGGTAGGGCAGGCCCAATCTACAATCCATGAGAAGAACTCTTCAGGATATGAAGAAAGAGCGAGTTTGAGGTGCTTGCTCAGGCTTTTGTCTCTGGATTTTATATCAACGATGGCCGTGAACTGTGGGGAGGCCTCATGGGCCATGGACGAATCTTCCTCTGTGTGGATTTGGCCCAGTCCCAATTGTTTTTCGTCAAGCTGTGGGATGGGAGGTCTCCTTTCCGGTTTGTTACCTTAGGTGTCCCAAACAAAGAGGAATTCCAAAGCAGAGCCTTGGGGAAGAGTGAAGGGACAACCCAAATTATAGTTAAAAATTGGGGCCTAGTGGCATGGCAGGCCCAATATGCTCTCTCTTCATCTAGCCACTGAGAGGCCTTACTTGAGTACTGGGCTCAGGCTGAGGGTCAAAATGTGTGTTTGTGACCAATGTGGCCCGTGAGCATGGGCGGGGCCTAATGGGCCGCACTGGTTTCAAATACACTGAACTTTGGACAACATTCCAAGCACAAGCTCTCTTGCGATGGGAAAAGAGTTCTGATTTCTGCATCATTTTCAACCCTGGGCAGTGGTTGGAGATAAGGTCTAGGTTCTAAAGCCTGAAATCCGCAGTTGGGTATAGATGACGACATAAGGACATGGCGGGTCTGATATGCTCACTGTGCAGTCAGCTGCCTGGGTGTTGGTCAGGAGGTTTGCGCTCAGGTTGTGTCAGAGAGTACATTAGTGGTCAGGGTAGACTATATTATTTGGGTACAGTCGAGTGCCGTGTAGGTTTATGCTCATTTGAGGTGCCTGGGCAGCTCATTAGGCAAGATATTTTTTTTTGAGGGCAGGCAGAGTGCTGCATTGTGGGTCCAGAATTGCCAAACTTGAGGACTTCTAGGTCAGGAGCGTGAGGACAGAAGTCTGTGAATACAAGCTAGACTTGGGCTTCAGGCCGATGGCATGGCAGTTACCCTCTGCAGATCTGAACTAATATCTCAAGTATCTGAAGTATCAGCGAGGATCAGACGATGGCTCAGGTTGGAGTTTCTGTGCATGACTTCCCCTTCATGAACGGAGCAGAATCTCAAGGCCATGGAGGTTTTCCCACGTTGGGAGTTTTGGGATGCCCCCTTTAAGGATTCCTTCTGCGGGACAATTGAGACCTGTTGGGCACCTCCAGGATATCCAATATGGAATGACTCGAGAGCACCGTTCGAGGATGGATGCCAGGGAAGCCTGCCTCGCATTACAATTTTCTCCTAACAACAAGACAGTTGAGATCGGATAGCTCTGCGGGAGCAACCGGGGTGGCTGAGTTGAAATGGACTTTCCTGAGGATTGGGCCTAATGTGTGTTTGTGTCCATGAGGGCCTTGGAATGGGGTGGTGGCACCGGGACCCTGAATTGTTCTCCTAAGCTTTTGACATAGCTCCCAAGCACAAGTTACCTTGTGGAGTTGAGATTTGTTCTGATGGGTGCCTCAGGAAACCCCCTATGCTTGTATTGGAATCCAGGCTTTTGAGGAGACATGCCTGTAAACCAAAGCAATGGATCCGATTATGGCCTAGGTTCCTGTCTTGTTCAATCTTCTTCTCTGGGGACATCCATCTATGATATGAGTGGAGGTAGATGCTCAGCTGCTTTCAGACCGCCCTTGTTTGTCCCAGGAGACCTACAATATTGGGATGGCCTCCGGGACTTTGGAGGGATCTCCTGATTTGTACGATTCTGGACAATGGAATGGGCAGAATTCCCATGGATTGGGTAGGCACAGTCTAATGTGTGGCTCCAGGGGTTCCTGCCGGGAGGGTGTGCCCCAGGACTTTGAGGAAAGAAACCTGAAAATACAATCTCGGCTTAGGTTTGGGACGTAGATATGGCAGGCCCAATTTAAAAACCCATGAGAAGAACTCTTCAGGGTATGAAGAAAGAGCGAGTCAGAGGCGCTTGCTCAGGATTTTGTCTATGGATTTTGAATCAACGATGGCCGTGGAAAGTGGGGAGGCCTCATGGGCCATGGACAAATCTTCCTCTCTGTGGATTTGGTCAGGTCAGAATTCTTTTTCATCAATCTCTGGGATGGGAGGTCTCCTTTCAGGTTTGTTACCTCAGGTGTCCCAACCAAAAAGGAATTCCAAAGCAGAGCCCTGGGGAACAGTGGAGGGACAACCCAAACTATGGTTAAAAATTGTGGCTTGGGGCATGGCAGGACCTATATGCTGTCTCTTCATCCAGCCACTGAGAGGCCTTACTTGAGGACTGGGCTCAGGCTGAGGGTCACAATGTGTGTTTGTGACCATAGTGGCCCGCAATCATGGGCGGGGTCTCATGGGCCACATTGGTTTCAACGACACTGAACTTTGGACAACATTCCAAGCACAAGCTCTCTTGCCATGGAGAAAGAGTTCTGATTTCTGCATCATTTTCAACCCTGGGCAGTGGTTGGCGATATGGTGTAGGTTCTGAAGCATGAAAACCGCAAATGGGAATAGATGACGACCTAAGGCCTTGGTGGGTCTGATGTGCTCACTGTGCGGTCAGCTGCCTGGGTGTTGGTCAGGAGGTTCGGGCTCAGGTTGTGTCAGAGAGTGCATTAGTGCTCAGGTTAGACTATATAATTTGGGTAGAGTCGAGTGCCGTGTAGGTTTATCCTCATTTGAGGTACCTGGGCAGCTCATTAGGCAAAGTATTTTTTCTAGAGGACAGACAGAGTGCTGCATTGTGGGTTTGGAATTGCCAAACGTGAGGTCTTCTGGGCCAGGAGTGTGAGGACAGAAGTCTGAGAACACAAGCTAGATTGGCCTTCGGCCAGGGCACGGCAGGTACTCCTGCAGATCTGAAACAATATCTCATGCATCTGAAGTCACGGCGAGGATCAGACGTTGGCTCAGATTGGAGTATCGGGTGCATGACTGCCCCTTCATGAACGGAGCGGAATCTCAAGGCCATGGAGGTTTTCCCACTTTGGGAGTTGTGGGATACCCCCTTCAAGTATTCCTTCTTCGGGACAATTGAGACATGTTGGGCAGCTCCAGGACATCCGATATGGAACGAATCCAGAGCACCGTTCAAGGATGGATGCCAGGAGAGCCTGCCTCGCATTCTAATTGTCTCCTAGCAACAAGACACTTGAGATCGGATGGCTCTGCCGGAGCAACCGGGGTGGCTGAGTTGAAATGGACTTTCCTGAGAATGGGGCCTAAAGTTTGTTTGTGTCCATGAGGGCCTTGGAATAGGGCAGTGGCACCGGGACCATGAAGTGTTCTCCTAAGCTTTTGATATAGTTCCCATGCACAAGTTTCCTAGTGGAGACGAGATTTGTTCTGATGGGTGCCTCAGAAAAACCCCTAAGCTGGTCATGGAATCCAGACTTTTGAGGAGACATGCCTGTAAACCAAAGCAATGGATCCGTTTATGTCCTAGGGTCCTGTCTGGTTCAATCTTCTTCTCTGGGGACATCCATCTATGGTATGAGTGGAGGGAGATGCTCAGTGGTGTCAGACCGCCCTTGTTTGTCCCCGGAGACCTACATTATTGGGATGGCCTCGAGGAATTTGGAGAGTTCTCCTAATTTGTACGATTTTTGAAAATGGAGTGGGCAGAATTCCTATGTATTTGGTAGGCACAGACCTAATGTGTGGCTCCAGGGGCCCCAGCCTGGAGGTTGTGTGGCCCAGGACTTTGAGGACTGAAGTAAGAATACACAAACTCAGCTTAGGTTTGGGGACGTAGGTATGGCAGGCCCAATATACTAACCATGAGAAGAACTTTTCAGGAAATGAAGAAAGAGCGAGTCTTAGGCGCTTGCTCAGGATTTTGTCTCTGGATTTTGTATCAACGGTGGCCGTGGAATGTGGGGAGACCTCATGGGTCATGGATGAATCTTCCTCTCTGTGGATATGCCCCGGTCCCAATTGTTTTTCGTCAATCTGTGGGATGGGAGGTCTCCTTTCAGGTTTATTACCTCAGGTGTCCCACCAAAAGAGGAATTCCAAAGCAGAGCCTTGGGGAAGAGTGAAGGGACAACCCAAACTAGGGTTAAAAATTGGGGCCTAGGGGCATGGCACGCCCAATATGCTGTCTCTTCATCCAGCCACTGAGAGGACTTACTTGAGGACTCGGCTCAGGCTGAGGGTCACAATGTGTGTTTATGACCAATGTGGCCCGCGAGCATGGGCGGGGCCTCATGGGCCACACTGATTTCAACTACACGGGACTTTGGACAACATGCCAATCACAGGTCTCTTTCCATGGGGAAGGTGTGATTTCTGCGTCATTTTCAACCCTGGGCAGTGGTTGGAGATAAGGTCTAGGTTCTGAAGCCTGAAAACCGCAGTTGGGTAGAGATGATGACATAAGCCCATGGCGGGTCTGATGTGCTCAGTGTGTGGTCAGCTGCCTGGATGTTGATCTGGAGGTTCAGGCTCAGGTTTTGTCAGAGAGTGCATTAGAGCTCAGGTTAGACTATATAATTTGGGTACAGTCGAGTGCCGTGTAGGTTTATCCAAATTTGAGGTGCCTGGGCAGCCTATTAGGAAAGATATTTTATCTAGAGTGCAGGCAGAGTGCTGCATTGTGGGTCCGGAATTGCCAAACTTGCGGTCTTCTCGGCCAGGAGTGTGAGGACAAAAGTTTGAGAACACAAGTTGACTTGGACATCAGGCCGAGGGCACGGCAGGTACCCCCTGCAGATCTGAACCAATATCTCATACATCTGAAGTCACGGCGAGGATCAGACGTTGGCTCAGGTTGGAGTTTCTGTGCATGACTGCCCCTTTTTAACGGAGCGGAATCTCAAGGCCATGGAGGTTTTCCCATGTTGGGAGTTGTGGGATGCCCCCTTCAAGGATTCCTTTTGGGGGACAATTGAGACATGCTGGGCAGCTCCAGGACATCCCATATGGATTAACTCCAGAGCACCGTTGGAAGATGGATGCCAGGGAAGCCAGCCTCGCATTCCAATTGTCTCCTAGCAACAATACATTTGAGATCGGATGACTCTGCGGGAGCAACCGGGGTGGCTTAGTTGAAATAGACTTTCCTGAGAATGGGGCCTAATGTGTGTTTGTGTCCATGAGGGCCTTGGAATGGGGCTGTGGCACCGGGACCCTGAAGTATTCTCCTAAGCTTTTGACATAGATCCCATGCACAAGTTTCCTTGTGGAGACGAGATTTGTTCTGATGGGTGCCTCAGCAAACCACTTATGCTTGTATTGGAATCCAGGATTTTGAGGAGACATGCCTGTAAACCAAAGCAATGGATCCGATTATGGCCTAGCGTACTGTCTGGTTCAATCTTCTTCTCTGGGTATATCCATCTATGGTATGAGTGGAGGTAGGTGCTCAGCTGGTATCACACCGCCCTTGTTTTTCCCCGGAGACCTACACAATTGAGATGGCCTCAGAATTTGGAGGTTACTCCTAATTTGTACGATTTTGGAAAATGGAATGGGCAGAAGTCTCATGGATTGGGTAGGCACAGTCCTATTTGTGGCTCCAGGGGCCCCAGCCTGTAGGGGTGTGGCTCATGACTTTGAGGACAGAAGTCTGAAAACACAAACTCAGCTTAAGCATGGGGACGTAGGTATGGCAGGCCCAATCTACAAACCATGAGAAGAACTCTTCAAGAAATGAAGATAGAGTCTGAGGCCCTTGCTCAGGCTTTTGTCTCTGGATTTTGATTCAACGAATGCCGTGGTATGTGTGGAGGCCTCATGCGCCATGGATGAATCTTCCTCTCTGTGGATTTGGCCCGGTCCCATTTGTTTTCTGTCAATCTGTGGGATGGATGTCTCCTTTCGGGTTTGTTATCTAACGTGTCCCAAACAAAGAAGAATTCCAAAGCAGAGCCCTGGGGAAGAGTGAAGGGACAACCCAAACTATGGTTAAAAATTGGAGCCTAGGGGCATGTCAGGCCCAATAGCTTTCTCTTCATCCAGACACTGAGAGGCCTTACTTGAGGACTCGGCTCAGGCTGAGGGCCACAATGTGTGTTTGTGACCAATTTGGCCTGTGAGCATGGGCGGGACCTCATGGGCCACACTGGTTTCAACTACACTGAACTTTGGACAACATGCCAATCACAAGGTCTCTTGCCATGGGGAAGGAGTTCTGATTTCTGCAACATATTCAACCCTGGGCAGTGTTTCGAGATAAGGTCTAGTTCTGAAGCCTGAAAACCGCAATTGGGATGAGATGATGACCTAGGCCATGGCGGGTCTGATGTGCTCACTGTGCGGTCAGCTGGCTGGGTGTTGGTCAGGAGGTTTGGGCTCAGTTTGTGTCAGAGAGTGCATTAGAGCTCAGGTTACACTATATAATTTGGGTACAGTCGAGTGCCGTGTATGATTATCCTCATTGAGGTGCCTGGGCAGCTCATTAGGCAAGATATTTTTTCTAGAGGGCAGGAAGAGTACTGTATTGTGGGTCCGGAATTGCCAAACTTGAGGGCTTCTGGGCCAGGAGGGTGAGGACAGAAGTCTGAGAACACAAGCTAGACTTGGGCTTCGGGCCGAGGGCACGGCAGGTACCCCTTGCAGATCTGAACCAATATCTTAGGCATCTGAAGTCACGGCGAGGATTAGACGTTGGCTCAGGTTGGAGTTTGTGTGCAGGATTGCCCCTTCTTGAACGGAGCAAAATCTCAAGTCTATGAAGGTTTTCCCACGTTGGGAGTTGTGGGATGCCCCCTTCAAGGATTCCTTCTGCTGGACAATTGACACCTGTTGGGCAGGTCCAGGACATCCCATATGGAATGACTCCAGAGCACCCTTGGAGGATGGATGCCAGGGAAGCCGCCTTGCATTCCAATTGTCTCCTAGCAACAAGACAGTTGAGATCGGATGGCTATGTGGGAGCAACCGGGGTGGCTGAGTTGAAATGGACTTTCCTGAGGATGGGGCCTAATGTGTGTTTGTGTCCATGATGGCCTTGGAATGGGGCGGTTGATTCGGGACCCTGAAGTATTCTCCTAAGCTTTTACATAGCTCCCAAGCACAGGTTTCCTTGTGGAGACGGGATTTGTTCTGATGGGTGCCTCAGTAAACCCCCTATGCTGGTATTGGAATCCAGGCTTTGAGGAGACATGCCTGTAAACCAAAGCAATGGATGCGATTATGGCCTAGGGTCCTGTCTGGTTCAATCTTCTTCTCAGGGGATATCCATCTATGGAATGAGTGGAGGTAGATGCTCACCTGGTGTCAGACCGCACTTGTTTGTCCCCGGAGACCTACACTATTGGGATGGCCTCGGGGACTTTGGAGAGTTCTTCTAATTTCTACGAATTTGGAAAATGGAGTAGGCAGAATTCCCATGTATTTGGTAGGCACAGTCCTAATGTGTGGCTCCAGGGGCCCCAGCCTGGAGGGTGTCTGGCCCAGGACATTGAGGACTGAAGTCAGAATACACAAACACAGCTTAGGTTTGGGTATGTAGGTATGGCAGGTCCAATATACAATCCATGAGAAGAACTTTTCAGGAAATGAAGAAAGATCGAGTCTTAGGCGCTTGCTCAGGATTTTGTCTCTGGATTTTTATCAACGGTAGCAATGGAATGTGGGGAGGCCTCATGGGCCATGGACGAATCTTCCTCTCTGTGGATTTGGCCCGGTCCCAATTGTTTTTCGTCAATCTGTGCGATGGAGGGTCTCCTTTTGGGTTTATTACATCAGGTATCCGAACAAAAGAGGAATTCCAAAGCAGAGCCCTGGGGAAGAGTGAAGGGACAACCCAAACTAGGGTTAAAAATTGGGGCCTAGGGGCATGGCACGCCCAATATGCTGTCTCTTCATCCAGCCACTGAGAGGCCTTACTTGAGGACTCGGCTCAGGCTGAGGGTCACAATGTGTGTTTGTGACCAATGTGGCCCGCGAGCATGGGCGGGGCCTCATGGGCCACACTAATTTCAACTACACGGGATTTGGACAACATGCCAATCACAAGGTCTCTTTCCATGGGTAAGGTGTGATTTCTGCGTCATTTTCAACCCTGGGCAGTGATTGGAGATAAGGACTAGGTTCTGAAGCCTGAAAACCGCAGTTGGGTAGAGATGATGACCTAAGGCCATGGAGTCTCTGATGTGCTCAGTGTGTGGTCAGCTGCCTGGATGTTGATCTGGAGTTTCAGGCTCAGGTTGTGTCAGAGAGTGCATTAGAGCTCAGGTTAGACTATATAATTTGGGTACAGTCGAGTGCCGTGTAGGTTTATCCACATTTGAGGTGCCTGGGCAGCTCATTAGGCAAGATATTTTTTCTAGAGGGCAGGCAGAGTGCTGCATTGTGGGTCCGGAATTGCCAAACTTGCGGTCTTCTCGGCCAGGAGTGTGAGGACAAATTTTGAGAACACAAGTTGACTTGGACATCAGGCCGAGGGCGCGGCAGGTACCCCCTGCAGATCTGAACCAATATCTCATACATCTGAAGTCACGGCGAGGATCAGACGTTGGCTCAGGTTGGAGTTTCTGTGCATGACTGCCCCTTCATGAACGGAGCGGAATCTCAAGGCCATGGAGTTTTTCCCATGTTGGGAGTTGTGGAATGCCCCCTTCAAGGATTCCTTCTGGGGACAATTGAGACATGTTGGGCAGCTCCAGGACATCCCATATGGATTAACTCCAGAGCACCGTTGGAAGATGGATGCCAGGGAAGCCCGCCTCGCATTCCAATTGTCTCCTAGCAACAATACATTTGAGATCGATGACTCTGCGGGAGCAACCTGGGTGGCTTAGTTGAAATAGACTTTCCTGAGAATGGGGCCTAATGTGTGTTTGTGTCCATGAGGGCCTTGGAATGGGGCGGTGGCACCGGGACCCTGTAGTATTCTCCTAAGCATTTGACATAGATCCCATGCACAAGTTTCCTTGTGGAGACGAGATTTGTTCTGATGGGTGCCTCAGCAAACCACTTATGCTTGTATTGGAATCCAGGCTTTTGAGGAGACATGCCTGTAAACCAAAGCAATGGATCTGATTATGGCCTAGCGTACTCTCTGGTTCAATCTTCTTCTCTGGGGACATCCATGTATGGTATGAGTGGAGGTAGATGCTCACCTGGTGTCAGACCACCCTTGTTTGTCCCCGGAAACCTACACTATTGGGATGGCCTCGGGGACTTTGGAGAGTTCTCCTAATTTGTACGATTTTGGACAATGGATGGGAAGAATTCCAATGGATTGAGTAGGCACAGTCCTAATGTGTGTCTCCAGGGGACCCAGCCTGGAGGGTGTGTGGCAAAGCACTTTGAGGACAGTATTCTAAAAACACAAACTCAGCTCAGGTTTGGGGACGTAGGTATGCAGGCCCAATCTACAAACCATGAGAAGAACTCTTCAGGATATGAAGAAAGAGCGAGTGTGAGTCACTAGATCAGGTTTTGCCTCTGCATTTTATATCAACGATGGCAGTGGAATGTGGGGAGGCCTCATGGGCCATGGACGAATCTTCCTCTCTGTGGATTTGGCCCGGTCCCAATTGTTTTCCGTCAATCTGTGGGATGGGAGGTCTCCTTTCCTGTTTATTAACTCAGGTGTCCGAACAAAAGAGGAATTCCAAAGCAGAGCCTTGGGAAAGAGTAAAGGGACAACCCAAACTATGGTTAAAAATTGGGGACTAGGGGCATGGCAGGCCCAATATGCTGTCTCTTCATCCAGCCACTGAGAGGCCTGACTTGAGGACTGGGCTCATGCTGAGGGTCACAATGTGAGTTTGTGACCAATATGGCCTGCGAGCATGGGCGGGGCCTTATGGGCCACACTGGTTTCAACTACACTGGATTTGGACAACATGCCAATCACAAGGTCTCTTGCCATGGGGAAGGTGTTCTGATTTCTGCATCATTTTCAACCCTGGGCAGTGGTTGGAGATAAGGTCTAGGTTCTGAAGCCTGAAAAATTGCAGTTGGGAAGAGATGACGACCTAAGGCCATGGTGGGTCTCATACGCTCAGTGTGCATTCATCTGCCTGGGTTTTGGTCAGGAGGTTCTAGCTCAGGGTGTGTCAGACAGTGCATTAGTGACCAGGTTAGACTATATAATTTGGGTACAGTCGAGTGCCGTGTAGGTTTATCCCCCTTTTAGGTTCCTGGGCAGCTCATTAGGCAAGATGTTTTTTCTAGAGGGCAGGCAGAGTGCTGCATTGTGGGTCCGGAATTGCCAAACTTGAGAGCTTCTGGGCCAGGAGTGTGAGGACAGAAGTCTGAGAACACAAGCTAGACTTGGGCTTCATGCCGAGGGCACGGCATGTACCCCCTGCAGATCGGAACCAATATCTCAAGCATCTGAAGCCAAGGCGAGGATCAGACGTTGGCTCTGGTTGGAGTTTCTGTGCATGCCTGCCCCTTCATGAACGGAGAGGAATCTCAAGGCCATGGAGGTTTTCCCACGTTGGGAGTTTATGGATGCCCTCTTCAAGGATTCCTTCTGTGGGACAATTGAGACCTGTTGGGCAGCTCCAGGACATCCAATATGGAATGACTCCAGAGCACCGTTGGAGGATGAATGCCAGGGAAGCCCGCCTCGCATTACAATTGTCTCCTAGCAACAATAGCGTTGAGATCGGTGGTTCTGTGGGAGCAACCGAGGTGGCTGAGTTGAAATGGATTTTCCTGAGGATGGAGACTAATGTGTGTTGTGTCCATGAGGGCCTTGGTTTAGGGCGGTGGCATCGGGACCCTGAAGTATTCTCCTAAGCTTTTGACATAGCTCCCATGCAAAAGTTTCCTTGTGGAGACGAGATTTTTTCTAATGGGTGCCTCAGCAAACCCCCAAGGGCCTGGAGGTTTTCCCAGGTTGGGATTTTGTCTCTGGATTTTTATCAACGGTAGCAATGGAATGTGGGGAGGCCTCATGGGCCATGGACGAATCTTCCTCTCTGTGGTTTTGGCCCGGTCCCAATTGTTTTTCGTCAATCTGTGGGATGGGAGGTCTCCTTTCAGGTTTATTACCTCAAGTGTCCGAACAAAAGAGGAATTCCAAAGCAGAGACCTGGGGAAGAGTGAAGGGACAAACCAAACTATGGTTAAAAATTGGGGCCTAGGGGCATGGCACGCCCAATATGCTGTCTCTTCATCCAGCCACTGAGAGGCCTTACTTGAGGACACGGCTCAGGCTGAGGGTCACAATGTGTGTTTGTGACCAATGTGGCCCGCGAGCATGGGCCGGGCCTCATGGGCCACACTAATTTCAACTACACGGGACTTTGGACAACATGCCAATCACAAGGTCTCTTTCCATGGGGAAGGTGTTATTTCTGCATCATTTTCAACCCTGGGCAGTGATTGGAGATAAGGACTAGGTTCTGAAGCCTGAAAACTGCAGTTGGGTAGAGATGATGACCTAAGGCCATGGCGGCTCTGATGTGCTCAGTGTGTGGTCAGCTGCCTGGATGTTGATCTGGAGGTTCAGGCTCAGTTTGTGTCAGAGAGTGCATTAGAGCTCAAGTTAGACTATATAATTTGGGTACAGTCGAGTGCTGTGTAGGTTTATCCACATTTGAGGTGCCTGGGCAGCTCATTAGGCAAGATATTTTTTCTAGAGTGCAGGCAGAGTGCTGCATTGTGGGTCCGGAATTGCCAAACTTGCGGTCTTCTCGGCCAGAAGTGTGAGGACAAAAGTTTGAGAACACAAGTTGACTTGGACATCAGGCCGAGGGCGCGGCAGGTACCCCCTGCAGATCTGAACCAATATCTCATACATCTGAAGTCACGGCGAGGATCAGACGTTGGCTCAGGTTGGAGTTTCTGTGCATGACTGCCCCTTCATGAACGGAGCGGAATCTCAAGGCCATGGAGTTTTTCCCATGTTGGGAGTTATGGGATGCCCCCTTCAAGGATTCCTTCTGGGGACAATTGAGACATGTTGGGCAGCTCCAGGACATCCCATATGGATTAACTCCAGAGCACCGTTGGAAGATGGATGCCAGGGAAGCCCGCCTCGCATTCCAATTGTCTCCTAGCAACAATACATTTGAGATCGGATGACTCTGCGGGAGCAACCTGGGTGGCTTAGTTGAAATAGACTTTCCTGAGAATGGGGCCTAATGTGTGTTTGTGTCCATGAGGGCCTTGGAATGGGGCGGTGGCACCGGTTCCCTGTAGTATTCTCCTAAGCTTTTGACATAGATCCCATGCACAAGTTTCCTTGTGGAGACGAGATTTGTTCTGATGGGTGCCTCAGCAAACCACTTATGCTTGTATTGGAATCCAGGCTTTTGAGGAGACATGCCTGTAAACCAAAGCAATGGATCTGATTATGGCCTAGCGTACTCTCTGGTTCAATCTTCTTCTCTGGGGACATCCATGTATGGTATGAGTGGAGGTAGATGCTCACCTGGTGTCAGACCGCCCTTGTTTGTCCCCGGAAACCTACACTATTGGGATGGCCTCGGGGACTTTGGAGAGTTCTCCTAATTTGTACGATTTTGGACAATGGATGGGAAGAATTCCCATGGATTGAGTAGGCACAGTCCTAATGTGTGTCTCCAGGGGACCCAGCCTGGAGGGTGTGTGGCAAAGGACTTTGAGGACAGTATTCCAAAAACACAAACTCAGCTCAGGTTTGGGGACGTACGTATGCAGGCCCAATCTACAAACCATGAGAAGAACTCTTCAGGATATGAAGAAAGAGCGAGTCTGAGGCACTTGATCAGGTTTTGCCTCTGCATTTTATATCAACAATTTCCGTGGAATGTGGGGAGGCCTCATGGGCAATGGACGAATCTTCCTCTCTGTGGATTTGGCCCGGTCCCAATTGTTTTTCGTCAATCTGTGGGATGGGAGGTTTCCTTTCCTGTTTTTTAACTCAGGTGTCCGAACAAAAGAGGAATTCCAAAGCAGAGCCTTGGGAAAGAGTGAAGGGACAACCCAAACTATGGTTAAAAATTGGGGACAAGGGGCATGGCAGGCCCAATATGCTGTCTCTTCATCCAGCCACTGAGAGGCCTGACTTGAGGACTGGGCTCATGCTGAGGGTCACAATGTGAGTTTGTGACCAATATGGCATGCGAGCATGGGCGGGGCCTTATGGGCCACACTGGTTTCAACTACACTGGATTTGGACAACATGCCAATCACAAGGTCTCTTGCCATGGGGAAGGTGTTCTGATTTCTGCATCATTTTCAACCCTGGGCGGTGGTTGGAGATAAGGTCTAGGTTCTGAAGCCTGAAAAATCGCAGTTGGGAAGAGATGACGACCTAAGGCCATGGTGGGTCTCATACGCTCAGTGTGCATTCATCTGCCTGGGTTTTGGACAGGAGGTTCTAGCTCAGGGTGTGTCAGACAGTGCATTAGTGACCAGGTTAGACTATATAATTTGGGTACAGTCGAGTGCCGTGTAGGTTTATCCCCCTTTTAGGTTCCTGGGCAGCTCATTAGGCAAGATGTTTTTTCTAGAGGGCAGGCAGAGTGCTGCATTGTGGGTCCGGAATTGCCAAACTTGAGAGCTTCTAGGCCAGGAGTGTGAGGACAGAAGTCTGAGAACACAAGCTAGACTTGGGCTTCAGGCCGAGGGCAAGGCAGGTACCCCCTGCAGATGGGAACCAATATCTCAAGCATCTGAAGCCAAGGCGAGGATCAGACGTTGGCTCAGGTTGGAGTTTCTGTGCATAACTGCACCTTCATGAACGGAGAGGAATCTCAAGGCCATGGAGGTTTTCCCACGTTGGGAGTTTATGGATGCCCTCTTCAAGGATTCCTTCTGTGGGACAATTGAGACCTGTTGGGCAGCTCCAGGACATCCCAT
Organism: Mustela nivalis; assembly: GCF_964662115.1. Classification (NCBI taxonomy): domain Eukaryota; kingdom Metazoa; phylum Chordata; class Mammalia; order Carnivora; family Mustelidae; genus Mustela; species Mustela nivalis. The sequence goes on along the minus strand of NW_028136454.1, from coordinate 481,114 downwards.
ATGGAATGACTCCAGAGCACCGTTGGAGGATGGATGCCAGGGAAGCCCTCCTCGCATTACAATTGTTTCCTAGCAACAATAGCGTTGAGATCGGTGGCTCTGTGGGAGCAACCGAGGTGGCTGAGTTGAAATGGATTTTCCTGAGGATGGGGCCTAATGTGTGTTGTGTCCATGAGGGCCTTGGATTAGGGCGGTGGCACCGGGACCCTGAAGTATTCTCCTAAGCTTTTGACATAGCTCCCATGCAAAAGTTTCCTTGTGGAGACGAGATTTTTTCTGATGGGTGCCTCAGGAAACCCCTTATGCTGGTATTGGAATCCAGGCTTTTGAGGACACATGCCTGTAAACCAAAGCAATGGACCCGATTATGGCCTAGGGTCCTGTCTGGTTCAATCTTCTTCTCTGGGGTTCTCCATCTATGGAATGAGTGGAGGTAGATGATCACCTGGTGTCAGACCGCCCTGTTTGTCCTCGGAGACATACACTATTGGGAGGGCCTCGGGGACTTTGGAGGGTTCTCCTAATTTGTACGATTTGGGACAATGGAATGGGCAGAATTCCCATGGATTGGGTAGGCACAGTACTAATGTGTGGCTCCTGGCGCCCCAGCCTGGAGGGTGTGTGGCCCAGGACTTTGAGGACAGAAGATTGAAAACAGAAACTCAACTTAGGTTTGGGGACGTAGGTATGGCAGGCGTAATCTACAAACCATGAGAAGAACTCTTCAGGATATGAAGAAAGAGCGAGTCTGAGGTACTTGCTCAGGCTTTTGTCTTTGGATTTTGTATCAATGATGGCCGTGGAATTTGGCGAGGCCTCATGGCCCATGGACGAATCTTCCTCTCTGTGGATTTGGCCCAGTCCCAATTGTTTTTCATCAATCTGTGGAATGGGAGGTCCCCTTTCAGGTTTATTACCTCAGGTGTCCGAACATAAGAGGAATTCCAAAACAGAGCGCTGGGGAAGAGTGAAGGGACAACCCAAACTATGTTTAAAAATTGGGGCCTAGGGGCATGGCACGCCCAATATGCTGTCTCTTCATCCAGCCACTGAGAGGCCGTACTTGAGGACTGGGCTCAGGCTGAGGGTCACAATGTGTGTTTGTGACCAATGTGGTTTTGCGAGCATGGGCGGGGCCTCATGGGCCACACTGGTTTCAAATACACTGGACTTTGGACAACTTGCCAATCACAAAGTCTCTAACCATGAAAAGGGTGTTCTGATTTCTGCATCATTTTCAACCATGGGCCGTGGTTGGAGATAAGGCCTAGGTTCTGAAGCCCGAAAAACTGCTGTTGGGAAGAGATGACCACCTAAGGCCATGGCGGGTCTGATAGGCTCACTGTGTGGTCAGCTGCCTGGGTGTTGGTCAGGAGGTTCTGGCTCAGGTTGTGTCAGACAGTGCATTAGTGCCCAGGTTAGACTATATAATTTGGGTACATTCGAGTGCCTTGTAGGTTTATCCTCATTTGAGGTGTCCAGGCAGCTCATTAGGGAAGATATTTTTTCTAGAGGGCAGGCAGAGTGCTGCATTGTGGGTCCGGAATTGCCAAACTTGAGGGCTTCTGGGCCAGGAGTGTGAGGACAGAAGTCTGAGAACACAAGCTCGACTTGGGCTTCTGGCCGAGGGCACTGCAGGTACCCCCTGCAGATCTGAACCAATATCTCAAGCCTCTGAAATCACGGCGAGTATCAGACGTTGGCTCAGTTTGGAGTTTCTGTGCATGACTATCCTTCATGAACGGAGCGGAATCTCAAGGGCCTGGAGGTTTTCCCACGTTGGGAGTTGTGGGATGCCCCCTTCAAGGATTCCTTCTGCGGGACAATTGAGACCTGTTGGGCAGCTCAAGGACATCCCATATGGAATGACTGCAGAGCACAGTTGGAGGATGGATGCCAGGGAAGCCTGCCTCGCAATCCAATTGTCTCCTAGCAACAAGACAGTTGAAATCGGATGGCTCTGCGGGAGCAACCAGGGTGGCTGAGTTGAAATGGACTTTCCTGAGGATGGGGCCAAATGTGTGTTTGTGTCCATGAGGGCCTTGGAATGGGGTGGTGGCACCGGGACCCTAATTATTCTCTTAAGCTTTTTACATAGCTCCCATGCACAAGTTTCCTTGTGGAGACTAGATTTGTTTTGATGGGTGCCTCCGGAAACCCCTTATGCTCGTATTGGATACCAGGCTTTTGAGGAGACAAGCCTGTAACCAAAGCAATGGATCCAATTATGGCCTAGGGTCCTGTCTGGTTCAATCTTCTTCTCTGGGGATATCCATCTATGGAATGAGTGGAGGTAGATGCTCACCTGTTGTCAGACCACCCTTGTTTGTCCCCGGAGTCCTACACTATTGGGATGGCCCCTGGGACTTTGGAGAGTTCTCCTAATTGTACGATTTTGGACAATGGAATGGGCAGAATTCCCATAGATTGGGTAGGCACAGTCCTAATGTGTGGCTCCAGGGGCCCCAGCCTGGAGGGTGTTTGGCCCAGGACTTTGAGGACAGAAGTCTGAAAACACAAACTCAGCTTAGGTTTGGGGACGTAGGAATGGCAGGCCCAATCTACAAACCATGAGAAGAACTCTTCAGGATATGAAGAAAGATCGAGTCTGAGGCACTAGCTCAGGCTTTTGTATCTGTATTTTGTATCAACGATGGCCGTGGAATGTGGGGAGGCCTCATGGGCCATGGACGAATCTTCCTCTCTGTGGTTTTGGCCCTGTCCCAATTGTTTTTCGTCAATCTGTGGGATGGGAGGTCTCCTTTCAGGTTTATTACCTCAAGTGTCCGAACATAAGAGGAATTCCAAAGCAGAGACCTGGGGAAGAGTGAAGGGACAACCCAAACTATGGTTAAAAATTGGGGCCTAGGGGCTTGGCACGCCCAATATGCTGTCCTTCATCCAGCCACTGAGAGGCCTTACTTGAGGACTCGGCTCAGGCTGAAAGTCACAATGTGTGTTTGTGACCAATGTGGCCCGCGAGCATGGGCGGGGCCTCATGGGCCACACTAATTTCAACTACACGGGACTTTGGACAACATGCCAATCACAAGGTCTCTTTCCATGGGGAAGGTGTTATTTCTGCATCATTTTCAACCCTGGGCAGTGATTGGAGATAAGGACTAGGTTCTGAAGCCTGAAAACCGCAGTTGGGTAGAGATGATGACCTAAGGCCATGGCGGCTCTGATGTGCTCAGTGTGTGGTCAGCTGCCTGGATGTTGATCTGGAGGTTCAGGCTCAGTTTGTGTCAGAGAGTGCATTAGAGCTCAAATTAGACTATATAATTTGGGTACAGTCGAGTGCTGTGTAGGTTTATCCACATTTGAGGTGCCTGGGCAGCTCATTAGGCAAGATATTTTTTCTAGAGTGCAGGCAGAGTGCTGCATTGTGGGTCCGGAATTGCCAAACTTGCGGTCTTCTCGGCCAGGAGTGTGAGGACAAAAGTTTGAGAACACAAGTTGACTTGGACATCAGGCCGAGGGCGCGGCAGGTACCCCCTGCAGATCTGAACCAATATCTCATACATCTGAAGTCACGGCGAGGATCAGACGTTGGCTCAGGTTGGAGTTTCTGTGCATGACTGCCCCTTCATGAATGGAGCGGAATCTCAAGGCCATGGAGTTTTTCCCATTTTGGGAAATATGGGATGCCCCCTTCAAGGATTCCTTCTGGGGACAATTGAGACATGTTGGGCAGCTCCAGGACATCCCACATGGATTAACTCCAGAGCACCGTTGGAAGATGGATGCCAGGGAAGCCCGCCTCGCATTCCAATTGTCTCCTAGCAACAATACATTTGAGATCGGATGACTCTGCGGGAGCAACCTGGGTGGCTTAGTTGAAATAGACTTTCCTGAGAATGGGGCCTAATGTGTGTTTGTGTCCATGAGGGCCTTGGAATGGGGCGGTGGCACCGGGACCCTGTAGTATTCTCCTAAGCTTTTGACATAGATCCCATGCACAAGTTTCCTTGTGGAGACGAGATTTGTTCTGATGGGTGCCTCAGCAAACCACTTATGCTTGTATTGGAATCCAGGCTTTTGAGGAGATATGCCTGTAAACCAAAGCAATGGATCTGATTATGGCCTAGCGTACTCTCTGGTTCAATCTTCTTCTCTGGGGACATCCATGTATGGTATGAGTGGAGGTAGATGCTCACCTGGTGTCAGACCGCCCTTGTTTGTCCCCGGAAACCTACACTATTGGGATGGCCTCGGGGACTTTGGAGAGTTCTCCTAATTTGTACGATTTTGGACAATGGATGGGAAGAATTCCCATGGATTGAGAGGGCACAGTCCTAATGGGTGGCTCCAGGGGACCCAGCCTGGAGGGTGTGTGGCAAAGGACTTTGAGGACAGTATTCCAAAAACACAAACTCAGCTCAGGTTTGGGGACGTAGGTATGCAGGCCCAATCTACAAACCATGAGAAGAACTCTTCAGGATATGAAGAAAGAGCGAGTCTGAGGTACTTGATCAGGTTTTGCCTCTGCATTTTATATCAACGATGGCCGTGGAATGTGGGGAGGCCTCATGGGCCATGGACGAATCTTCCTCTCTGGATTTGGCCCGGTCCCAATTGTTTTTCGTCAATCAGTGGGATGGGAGGTTTCCTTTCCTGTTTATTAACTCAGGTGTCCGAACAAAAGAGGAATTCCAAAGCAGAGCCTTGGGAAAGAGTGAAGGGACAACCCAAACTATGGTTAAAAATTGGGGACTAGGGGCATGGCAGTCCCAATATGCTGTCTCTTCATCCAGCCACTGAGAGGCCTGACTTGAGGACTGGGCTCATGCTGAGGGTCACAATGTGAGTTTGTGACCAATATGGCCTGCGAGCATGGGCGGGGCCTTATGGGCCACACTGGTTTCAACTACACTGGATTTGGACAACATGCCAATCACAAGGTCTCTTGCCATGGGGAAGGTGTTCTGATTTCTGCATCATTATCAACCCTGGGCGGTGGTTGGAGATAAGGTCTAGGTTCTGAAGCCTGAAAAATCGCAGTTGGGAAGAGATGACGACCTAAGGCCATGGTGGGTCTCATACGCTCAGTGTGCATTCATCTGCCTGGGTTTTGGTCAGGAGGTTCTAGCTCAGGGTGTGTCAGACAGTGCATTAGTGACCAGGTTAGACTATATAATTTGGGTACAGTCGAGTGCCGTGTAGGTTTATCCCCCTTTTAGGTTCCTGGGCAGCTCATTAGGCAAGATGTTTTTTCTAGAGGGCAGGCAGAGTGCTGCATTGTGGGTCCGGAATTGCCAAACTTGAGAGCTTCTGGGCCAGGAGTGTGAGGACAGAAGTCTGAGAACACAAGCTAGACTTGGGCTTCAGGCCGAGGGCACGGCATGTACCCCCTGCAGATCGGAACCAATATCTCAAGCATCTGAAGCCAAGGCGAGAATCAGACGTTGGCTCAGGTTGGAGTTTCTGTGCATGACTGCCCCTTCATGAACGGAGAGGAATCTCAAGGCCATGGAGGTTTTCCCACGTTGGGAGTTTATGGATGCCCTCTTCAAGGATTCCTTCTGTGGGAAAACTGAGACCTGTTGGGCAGCTCCAGGACATCCCATATGGAATGACTCCAGAGCACCGTTGGAGGATGGATGCCAGGGAAGCCCGCCTCGCATTACAATTGTTTCCTAGCAATAATAGCGTTGAGATCGGTGGCTCTGTGGGAGCAACCGAGGTGGCTGAGTTGAAATGGATTTTCCTGAGGATGGGGCCTAATGTGTGTTGTGTCCATGAGGGCCTTGGATTAGGGCGGTGGCACCGGGACACTGAAGTATTCTCCTAAGCTTTTGACATAGCTCCCATGCAAAAGTTTCCTTGTGGAGACGAGATTTTTTCTGATGGGTGCCTCAGGAAACCCCTTATGCTGGTATTGGAATCCAGGCTTTTGAGGACACATGCCTGTAAACCAAAGCAATGGACCCGATTATGGCCTAGGGTCCTGTCTGGTTCAATCTTCTTCTCTGGGGTTCTCCATCTATGGAATGAGTGGAGGTAGATGATCACCTGGTGTCAGACCGGCCTGTTTGTCCCCGGAGACATACACTATTGGGAGGGCCTCGGGGACTTTGGAGGGTTCTCCTAATTTGTACGATTTGGGACAATGGAATGTGCAGAATTCCCATGGATTGGGTAGGCACAGTACTAATGTGTGGCTCCTGGCGCCCCAGCCTGGAGGGTGTGTGGCCCAGGACTTTGAGGACAGAAGATTGAAAACATAAACTCAGCTTAGGTTTGGGGACGTAGGTATGGCAGGCGTTATCTACAAACCATGAGAAGAACTCTTCAGGATATGAAGAAAGAGCGAGTCTGAGGTACTTGCTCAGGCTTTTGTCTTTGGATTTTGTATCAATGATGGCCGTGGAATTTGGGGAGGCCTCATGGCCCATGGACGAATCTTCCTCTCTGTGGATTTGGCCCAGTCCCAATTGTTTTTCGTCAATCTGTGGAATGGGAGGTCTCCTTTCAGGTTTATTACCTCAGGTGTCCGAACATAAGAGGAATTCCAAAACAGAGCGCTGGGGAAGAGTGAAGGGACAACCGAAACTATGTTTAAAAATTGGGGCCTAGGGGCATGGCACGCCCAATATGCTGTCTCTTCATCCAGCCACTGAGAGGCCGTACTTGAGGACTGGGCTCAGGCTGAGGGTCACAATGTGTGTTTGTGACCAATGTGGTTTTGCGAGCATGGGCGGGGCCTCATGGGCCACACTGGTTTCAACTACACTGGACTTTGGACAACTTGCCAATCACAAGGTCTCTAACCATGGAAAGGGTGTTCTGATTTCTGCATCATTTTCAACCATGGGCCATGGTTGGAGATAAGGCCTAGGTTCTGAATCCCGAAAAACCGCTGTTCGGAAGAGATGACCACCTAAGGGCATGGCGGGTCTGATAGGCTCACTGTGTGGTCAGCTGCCTGGGTGTTGGTCAGGAGGTTCTGGCTCAGGTTGTGTCAGACAGTGCATTAGTGCCCAGGTTAGACTATATAATTTGGGTACATTCGAGTGCCTTGTAGGTTTATCCTCATTTGAGGTGTCCAGGCAGCTCATTAGGGAAGATATTTTTTCTAGAGGGCAGGCAGAGTGCTGCATTGTGGGTCCGGAATTGCCAAACTTGAGGGCTTCTGGGCCAGGAGTGTGAGGACAGAAGTCTGAGAACACAAGCTCGACTTGGGCTTCTGGCCGAGTGCACTGCAGGTCCCCCTGCAGATCTGAACCAATATCTCAAGCATCTGAAATCACGGCGAGTATCAGACGTTGGCTCAGGTTGGAGTTTCTGTGCATGACTATCCTTCATGAACGGAGCGGAATCTCCAGGGCCTGGAGGTTTTCCCACGTTGGGAGTTGTGGGATGCCCCCTTCAAGGATTCCTTCTGCGGGACAATTGAGACCTGTCGGGCAGCTCCAGGACATCCCATATGGAATGACTGCAGAGCACAGTTGGAGGATGGATGCCAGGGAAGCCTGCCTCGCATTCCAATTGTCTGCTAGCAACAAGACAGTTGAAATCGGATGGCTCTGCGGGAGCAACCGGGGTGGCTGAGTTGAAATGGACTTTCCTGAGGATGGGGCCTAATGTGTGTTTGTGTCCATTAGGGCCTTGGAATGGGGCGGTGGTTCCGGGACCCTAAGTATTCTCCTAAGCTTTTGATATAGCTCCCATGCACAAGTTTCCTTGTGGAGACTAGATTTGTTTTGATGGGTGCCTCCGGAAACCCCTTATGCTCGTATTGGATACCAGGCTTTTGAGGAGACATGCCTGCAAACCAAAGCAATGGATCCAATTATGGCCTAGGGTCCTGTCTGGTTCAATCTTCTTCTCTGGGGATATCCATCTATGGAATGAGTGGAGGTAGATGCTCACCTGTTGTAGACCACCCTTGTTTGTCCCCGGAGTCCTATACTATTGGGATGGCCCCTGGGACATTGGAGAGTTCTCCTAATTTGTACGATTTTGGACAATGGAATGGGCAGAATTCCCATAGATTGGGTAGGCACAGTCCTAATGTGTGGCTCCAGGGGCCCCAGCCTGGAGGGTGTTTGGCCCAGGACTTTGAGGACAGAAGTCTGAAAACACAAACTCAGCTTAGGTTAGGGGACATAGGAATGGCAGGCCTAATCTACAAACCATGAGAAGAACTCTTCAGGATATGAATAAAAAGCGAGTCTGAGGCACTTGCTCAGGCTTTTGTATCTGTATTTTGTATCAACGATGGCCGTGGAATGTGGGGAGGCCTCATGGGCCATGGACGAATCTTCCTCTCTGTGGTTTTGGCCCGGTCCCAATTGTTTTTCGTCAATCTGTGGGATGGGAGGTCTCCTTTCAGGTTTATTATCTCAAGTGTCCGAACAAAAGAGGAATTCCAAAGCGGAGACATGGGGAAGAGTGAAGGGACAACCCAAACTATGTTTAAAAATTGGGGCCTAGGGGCATGGCACGCCCAATATGCTGTCTCTTCATCCAGCCACTGAGAGGCCTTACTTGAGGACTCGGCTCAGGCTGAGGGTCACAATGTGTGTTTGTGACCAATGTGGCCCGCGAGCATGGGTGGGGCCTCATGGGCCACACTAATTTCAACTACACGGGACTTTGGACAACATGCCAATCACAAGGTCTCTTTCCATGGGGAAGGTGTAATTTCTGCATCATTTTCAACCCTGGGCAATGATTGGAGATAAGGACTAGGTTCTATAGCCTGAAAACCGCAGTTGGGTAGAGATGATGAACTAAGGCCATGGCGGCTCTGATGTGCTCAGTGTGTGGTCAGCTGCCTGGATGTTGATCTGGAGGTTCAGGCTCAGGTTGTGTCAGAGAGTGCATTAGAGCTCAGGTTAGACTATATAATTTGGGTACAGTCGAGTGCCGTGTAGGTTTATCCACATTTGAGGTGCCTGGGCAGCTCATTAGGCAAGATATTTTTTCTAGAGTGCAGGCAGAGTGCTGCATTGTGGGTCCGGAATTGCCAAACTTTCGGTCTTCTCGGCAAGGAGTGTGAGGACAAAAGTTTGAGAACACAAGTTGACTTGGACATCAGGCCGAGGGCGCGGCAGGTACCCGCTGCAGATCTGAACCAATATCTCATACATCTGAAGTCACGGCGAGGATCAGACGTTGGCTCAGGTTGGAGTTTCTGTGCATGACTGCCCCTTCATGAACGGAGCGGAATCTCAAGGTCATGGAGTTTTTCCCATGTTGGGAGTTATGGGATGCCCCCTTCAAGGATTCCTTCTGGGGACAATTGAGACATGTTGGGCAGCTCCAGGACATCCCATATGGATTAACTCCAGAGCACCGTTGGAAGATGGATGCCAGGGAAGCCCGCCTCGCATTCCAATTGTCTCCTAGCAACAATACATTTGAGATCGGATGACTCTGCGGGAGCAACCTGGGTGGCTTAGTTGAAATAGACTTTCCTGAGAATGGGGCCTAATGTGTGTTTGTGTCCATGAGGGCCTTGGAATGGGGCGGTGGCACCGGGACCCTGTAGTATTCTCCTAAACTTTTGACATAGATCCCATGCACAAGTTTCCTTGTGGAGACGAGATTTGTTCTGATGGGTGCCTCAGCAAACCACTTATGCTTGTATTGGAATCCAGGCTTTTGAGGAGATGTGCCTGTAAACCAAAGCAATGGATCTGATTATGGCCTAGCGTACTGTCTGGTTCAATCTTCTTCTCTGGGGACATCCATGTATGGTATGAGTGGAGGTAGATGCTCACCTGGTGTCAGACCGCCCTTGTTTGTCCCCGGAAACCTACACTATTGGGATGGCCTCGGGGACTTTGGAGAGTTCTCCTAATTTGTACGATTTTGGACAATGGATGGGAAGAATTCCCATGGATTAGGTAGGCACAGTCCTAATGGGTGGCTCCAGGGGACCCAGCCTGGAGGATGTGTGGCAAAGGACTTTGAAGACAGTATTCCAAAAACACAAACTCAGCTCAGGTGTGGGGACGTAGGTATGCAGGCCCAATCTACAAACCATGAGAAGAACTCTTCAGGATATGAAGAAAGAGCGAGTCTGAAACACTTGATCAGGTTTTGCCTCTGCATTTTATATCAACAATGGCCGTGGAATGTGGGGAGGCCTCATGGGCCATGGACGAATCTTCCTCTCTGTGGATTTGGCCCCGTCCCAATTGTTTTTCATCAATCTGTGGGATGGGAGGTCTCCTTCCCTGTTTATTAACTCAGGTGTCCGAACAAAAGAGGAATTCCAAAGCAGAGCCTTGGGAAAGAGTGAAGGGACAACCCAAACTATGGTTAAAAATTGGGGACTATGGGCATGGCAGGCCCAATATGCTGTCTCTTCATCCAGCCACTGAGAGGCCTGACTTGAGGACTGGGCTCATGCTGAGGGTCACAATGTGAGTTTGTGACCAATATGGCCTGCGAGCATGGGCGGGGCCTTATGGGCCACACTGGTTTCAATTACACTGGATTTGGACAACATGCCAATCACAAGGTCTCTTGCCATGGGGAAGGTGTTCTGATTTCTGCATCATTTTCAACCCTGGGCAGTGGTTGGAGATAAGGTCTAGGTTCTGAAGCCTGAAAAATCGCAGTTGGGAAGAGATGACGACCTAAGGCCATGGTGGGTCTCATACGCTCAGTGTGCATTCATCTGCCTGGGTTTTGGTCAGGAGGTTCTAGCTCAGGGTGTGTCAGACAGTGCATTAGTGACCAGGTTAGACTATATAATTTGGGTACAGTCGAGTGCCGTGTAGGTTTATCCCCCTTTTAGGTTCCTGGGCAGCTCATTAGGCAAGATGTTTTTTCTGGAGGGCAGGCAGAGTGCTGCATTGTGGGTCCGGAATTGCCAAACTTGAGAGCTTCTGGGCCAGGAGTGTGAGGACAGAAGTTTGAGAACACAAGCTAGACTTGGGCTTCAGGCCGAGGGCACGGCATGTACCCCCTGCAGATCAGATCCAATATCTCAAGCATCTGAAGCCAAGGCGAGGATCAGACGTTGGCTCAGGTTGGAGTTTCTGTGCATGCCTGCCCCTTCATGAACGGAGAGGAATCTCAAGGCCATGGAGGTTTTCCCACGTTGGGAGTTTATGGATGCCCTCTTCAAGGATTCCTTCTGTGGGACAATTGAGACCTGTTGGGCAGCTCCAGGACATCCCATATGGAATGACTCCAGAGCACCGTTGGAGGATGGATGCCAGGGAAGCCCGCCTCGCATTACAATTGTCTCCTAGCAACAATAGCGTTGAGATAGGTGGCTCTGTGGGAGCAACCGAGGTGGCTGAGTTGAAATGGATTTTCCTGAGGATGGGGCCTAATGTGTGTTGTGTCCATGAGGGCCTTGGTTTAGGGCGGTGGCACCGGGACCCTGAAGTATTCTCCTAAGCTTTTGACATAGCTCGCATGCAAAAGTTTCCTTGTGGAGACGAGATTTTTTCTGATGGGTGCCTCCGGAAACCCCTTATGCTGGTATTGGAATCCAGGCTTTTGAGGACACATGCCTGTAAACCAAAGCAATGGACCCGATTATGTCCTAGGGTCCTGTCTGGTTCAATCTTCTTCTCTGGGGTTCTCCATCTATGGAATGAGTGGAGGTAGATGATATCCTGGTGTCAGACCGCCCTGTTTATCCCCGGAGACATACACTATTGGGAGGGCCTCGGGGACTTTGGAGGGTTCTCCTAATTTGTACGATTTGGGACAATGGAATGGGCAGAATTCCCATGGATTGGGTAGGCACAGTACTAATGTGTGGCTCCTGGCGCCCCAGCCTGGAGGGTGTGTGGCCCAGGACTTTGAGGACAGAAGATTGAAAACAGAAACTCAGCTTAGGTTTGGGGACGTAGGTATGGCAGGCGTAATCTACAAACCATGAGAAGAACTCTTCAGGATATGAAGAAAGAGCGAGTCTGAGGTACTTGCTCAGGCTTTTGTCTTTGGATTTTGTATCAATGATGGCCGTGGAATTTGGGGAGGCCTCATGGCCCATGGACGAATCTTCCTCTCTGTGGATTTGGCCCAGTCCCAATTGTTTTTCGTCAATCTGTGGAATGGGAGGTCTCCTTTCAGGTTTATTACCTCAGGTGTCCGAACATAAGAGGAATTCCAAAACAGAGCGCTGGGGAAGAGTGAAGGGACCACCCAAACTATGTTTAAAAATTGGGGCCTAGGGGCATGGCACGCCCAATATGCTGTCTCTTCATCCAGCCACTGAGAGGCCGTACTTGAGGACTGGGCTCAGGCTGAGGGTCACAATGTGTGTTTGTGACCAATGTGGTTTTGCGAGCATGGGCGGGGCCACATGGGCCACACTGGTTTCAACTACACTGGACTTTGGACAACTTGCCAATCACAAGGTCTCTAACCATGGGAAAAGTGTTCTGATTTCTGCATCATTTTCAACCATGGGCTGTGGTTGGAGATAAGGCCTAGGTTCTGAAGCCCGAAAAACCGCTGTTGGGAAGAGATGACCACCTAAGGGCATGGCGGGTCTGATGTGCTCAGTGTGTGGTCAGCTGCCTGGATGTTGATCTGGAGGTTCAGGCTCAGGTTGAGTCAGAGAGTGCATTAGAGCTCAGGTTAGACTATATAATTTGGGTACAGTCGAGTGCCGTGTAGGTTTATCCACATTTGAGGTGCCTGGGCAGCTCATTAGGCAAGATATTTTTTCTAGAGTGCAGGCAGAGTGCTGCATTGTGGGTCCGGAATTGCCAAACTTTCGGTCTTCTCAGCCAGGAGTGTGAGGACAAAAGTTTGAGAACACAAGTTGACTTGGACATCAGGCCGAAGGCGCGGCAGGTACCCCCTGCAGATCTGAACCAATATCTCATACATCTGAAGTCACGGCGAGGATCAGACGTTGGCTCAGTTTGGAGTTTCTGTGCATGACTGCCCCTTCATGAACGGAGCGGAATCTCAAGGCCATGGAGTTTTTCCCATGTTGGGAGTTATGGGATGCCCCCTTCAAGGATTCCTTCTGGGGACAATTGAGACATGTTGGGCAGCTCCAGGACATCCCATATGGATTAACTCCAGAGCACCGTTGGAAGATGGATGCCAGGGAAGCCCGCCTCGCATTCCAATTGTCTCCTAGCAACAATACATTTGAGATCGGATGACTCTGCGGGAGCAACCTGGGTGGCTTAGTTGAAATAGACTTTCCTGAGAATGGGGCCTAATGTGTGTTTGTGTCCATGAGGGCCTTGGAATGGGGCGGTGGCACCGGGACCCTGTAGTATTCTCCTAAGCTTTTGACATAGATCCCATGCACAAGTTTCCTTGTGGAGACGAGATTTGTTCTGATGGGTGCCTCAGCAAACCACTTATGCTTGTATTGGAATCCAGGCTTTTGAGGAGATATGCCTGTAAACCAAAGCAATGGATCTGATTATGGCCTAGCGTACTCTCTGGTTCAATCTTCTTCTCTGGGGACATCCATGTATGGTATGAGTGGAGGTAGATGCTCACCTGGTGTCAGACCGCCCTTGTTTGTCCCCGGAAACCTACACTATTGGGATGGCCTCGGGGACTTTGGAGAGTTCTCCTAATTTGTACGATTTTGGACAATGGATGAGAAGAATTCCCATGGATTGAGTAGGCACAGTCCTAATGGGTGGCTCCAGGGGACCCAGCCTGGAGGATGTGTGGCAAAGGACTTTGAGGACAGTATTCCAAAAACACAAACTCAGCTCAGGTTTGGGGACGTAGGTATGCAGGCCCAATCTACAAACCATGAGAAGAACTCTTCAGGATATGAAGAAAGAGCGAGTCTGAGGCACTTGATCAGGTTTTGCCTCTGCATTTTATATCAACAATGGCCGTGGAATGTGGGGAGGCCTCATGGGCCATGGACGAATCTTCCTCTCTGTGGATTTGGCCCCGTCCCAATTGTTTTTCGTCAATCTGTGGGATGGGAGGTCTCCTTCCCTGTTTATTAACTCAGGTGTCCGAACAAAAGAGGAATTCCAAAGCAGAGCCTTGGGAAAGAGTGAAGGGACAACCCAAACTATGGTTAAAAATTGGGGACTAGGGGCATGGCAGGCCCAATATGCTATCTCTTCATCCAGCCACTGAGAGGCCTGACTTGAGGACTGGGCTCATGCTGAGGGTCACAATGTGAGTTTGTGACCAATATGGCCTGCGAGCATGGGCGGGGCCTTATGGGCCACACTGGTTTCAACTACACTGGATTTGGACAACATGCCAATCACAAGGTCTCTTGCCATGGGGAAGGTGTTCTGATTTCTGCATCATTTTCAACCCTGGGCAGTGGTTGGAGATAAGGTCTAGGTTCTGAAGCCTGAAAAATCGCAGTTGGGAAGAGATGACGACCTAAGGCCATGGTGGGTCTCATACGCTCAGTGTGCATTCATCTGCCTGGGTTTTGGTCAGGAGGTTCTAGCTCAGGGTGTGTCAGACAGTGCATTAGTGACCAGGTTAGACTATATAATTTGGGTACAGTCGAGTGCCGTGTAGGTTTATCCCCCTTTTAGGTTCCTGGGCAGCTCATTAGGCAAGATGTTTTTTCTAGAGGGCAGGCAGAGTGCTGCATTGTGGGTCCGGAATTGCCAAACTTGAGAGCTTCTGGGCCAGGAGTGTGAGGACAGAAGTCTGAGAACACAAGCTAGACTTGGGCTTCAGGCCGAGGGCACGGCATGTACCCCCTGCAGATCAGATCCAATATCTCAAGCATCTGAAGCCAAGGCGAGGATCAGACGTTGGCTCAGGTTGGAGTTTCTGTGCATGCCTGCCCCTTCATGAACGGAGAGGAATCTCAGGCCATGGAGGTTTTCCCACGTTGGGAGTTTATGGATGCCCTCTTCAAGGATTCCTTCTGTGGGACAATTGAGACCTGTTGGGCAGCTCCAGGACATCCCATATGGAATGACTCCAGAGCACCGTTGGAGGATGGATGCCAGGGAAGCCCGCCTCGCATTACAATTGTCTCCTAGCAACAATAGCGTTGAGATAGGTGGCTCTGTGGGAGCAACCGAGGTGGCTGAGTTGAAATGGATTTTCCTGAGGATGGGGCCTAATGTGTGTTGTGTCCATGAGGGCCTTGGATTAGGGCGGTGGCACCGGGACCCTGAAGTATTCTCCTAAGCTTTTGACATAGCTCCCATGCAAAAGTTTCCTTGTGGAGACGAGATTTTTTCTGATGGGTGCCTCAGGAAACCCCTTATGCTGGTATTGGAATCCAGGCTTTTGAGGACACATGCCTGTAAACCAAAGCAATGGACCCGATTATGGCCTAGGGTCCTGTCTGGTTCAATCTTCTTCTCTGGGGTTCTCCATCTATGGAATGAGTGGAGGTAGATGATCACCTGTGTCAGACCGCCCTGTTTGTCCCCGGAGACATACACTATTGGGAGGGCCTCGGGGACTTTGGAGGGTTCTCCTAATTTGTACGATTTGGGACAATGGAATGGGCAGAATTCCCATGGATTGGGTAGGCACAGTACTAATGTGTGGCTCCTGGCGCCCCAGCCTGGAGGGTGTGTGGCCCAGGACTTTGAGGACAGAAGATTGAAAACAGAAACTCAGCTTAGGTTTGGGGACGTAGGTATGGCAGGCGTAATCTACAAACCATGAGAAGAACTCTTCAGGATATGAAGAAAGAGCGAGTCTGAGGTACTTGCTCAGGCTTTTGTCTTTGGATTTTGTATCAATGATGGCCGTGGAATTTGGGGAGGCCTCATGGCCCATGGACGAATCTTCCTCTCTGTGGATTTGGCCCAGTCCCAATTGTTTTTCGTCAATCTGTGAAATGGGAGGTCTCCTTTCAGGTTTATTACCTCAGGTGTCCGAACATAAGAGGAATTCCAAAACAGAGCGCTGGGGAAGAGTGAAGGACAACCGAAACTATGTTTAAAAATTGGGGCCTAGGGGCATGGCACGCCCAATATGCTGTCTCTTCATCCAGCCACTGAGAGGCTGTACTTGAGGACTGGGCTCAGGCTGAGGGTCACAATGTGTGTTTGTGACCAATGTGGTTTTGCGAGCATGGGCGGGGCCTCATGGGCCACACTGGTTTCAACTACACTGGACTTTGGACAACTTGCCAATCACAAGGTCTCTAACCATGGGAAAAGTGTTCTGATTTCTGCATCATTTTCAACCATGGGCTGTGGTTGGAGATAAGGCCTAGGTTCTGAAGCCCGAAAAACCGCTGTTGGGTAGAGATGACCACCTAAGGGCATGGCGGGTCTGATGTGCTCAGTGTGTGGTCAGCTGCCTGGATGTTGATCTGGAGGTTCAGGCTCAGGTTGTGTCAGAGAGTGCATTAGAGCTCAGGTTAGACTATATAATTTGGGTACAGTCGAGTGCCGTGTAGGTTTATCCACATTTGAGGTGCCTGGGCAGCTCATTAGGCAAGATATTTTTTCTAGAGTGCAGGCAGAGTGCTGCATTGTGGGTCCGGAATTGCCAAACTTGCGGTCTTCTCGGCCAGGAGTGTGAGGACAAAAGTTTGAGAACACAAGTTGACTTGGACATCAGGCGAGGGCGCGGCAGGTACCCCCTGCAGATCTGAACCAATATCTCATACATCTGAAGTCACGGCGAGGATCAGACGTTGGCTCAGGTTGGAGTTTCTGTGCATGACTGCCCCTTCATGAACGGAGCGGAATCTCAAGGCCATGGAGTTTTTCCCATGTTGGGAGTTATGGGATGCCCCCTTCAAGGATTCCTTCTGGGGACAATTGAGACATGTTGGGCAGCTCCAGGACATCCCACATGGATTAACTCCAGAGCACCGTTGGAAGATGGATGCCAGGGAAGCCCGCCTCGCATTCCAATTGTCTCCTAGCAACAATACATTTGAGATCGGATGACTCTGCGGGAGCAACCTGGGTGGCTTAGATGAAATAGACTTTCCTGAGAATGGGGCCTAATGTGTGTTTGTGTCCATGAGGGCCTTGGAATGGGGCGGTGGCACCGGGACCCTGTAGTATTCTCCTAAGCTTTTGACATAGATCCCATGCACAAGTTTCCTTGTGGAGACGAGATTTGTTCTGATGGGTGCCTCAACAAACCACTTATGCTTGTATTGGAATCCAGGCTTTTGAGGAGATATGCCTGTAAACCAAAGCAATGGATCTGATTATGGCCTAGCGTACTCTCTGGTTCAATCTTCTTCTCTGGGGACATCCATGTATGGTATGAGTGGAGGTAGATGCTCACCTGGTGTCAGACCGCCCTTGTTTGTCCCCGGAAACCTACACTATTGGGATGGCCTCGGGGACTTTGGAGAGTTCTCCTAATTTGTACGATTTTGGACAATGGATGAGAAGAATTCCCATGGATTGAGTAGGCACAGTCCTAATGGGTGGCTCCAGGGGACCCAGCCTGGAGGATGTGTGGCAAAGGACTTTGAGGACAGTATTCCAAAAACACAAACTCAGCTCAGGTTTGGGGACGTAGGTATGCAGGCCCAATCTACAAACCATGAGAAGAACTCTTCAGGATATGAAGAAAGAGCGAGTCTGAGGCACTTGATCAGGTTTTGCCTCTGCATTTTATATCAACAATGGCCGTGGAATGTGGGGAGGCCTCATGGGCCATGGACGAATCTTCCTCTCTGTGGATTTGGCCCCGTCCCAATTGTTTTTCGTCAATATGTGGGATGGGAGGTCTCCTTCCCTGTTTATTAACTCAGGTGTCCGAACAAAAGAGGAATTCCAAAGCAGAGCCTTGGGAAAGAGTGAAGGGACAACCCAAACTATGGTTAAAAATTGGGGACTATGGGCATGGCAGGCCCAATATGCTATCTCTTCATCCAGCCACTGAGAGGCCTGACTTGAGGACTGGGCTCATGCTGAGGGTCACAATGTGAGTTTGTGACCAATATGGCCTGCGAGCATGGGCGGGGCCTTATGGGCCACACTGGTTTCAACTACACTGGATTTGGACAACATGCCAATCACAAGGTCTCTTGCCATGGGGAAGGTGTTCTGATTTCTGCATCATTTTCAACCCTGGGCAGTGGTTGGAGATAAGGTCTAGGTTCTGAAGCCTGAAAAATCGCAGTTGGGAAGAGATGACGACCTAAGGCCATGGTGGGTCTCATACGCTCAGTGTGCATTCATCTGCCTGGGTTTTGGTCAGGAGGTTCTAGCTCAGGGTGTGTCAGACAGTGCATTAGTGACCAGGTTAGACTATATAATTTGGGTACAGTCGAGTGCCGTGTAGGTTTATCCCCCTTTTAGGTTCCTGGGCAGCTCATTAGGCAAGATGTTTTTTCTAGAGGGCAGGCAGAGTGCTGCATTGTGGGTCCGGAATTGCCAAACTTGAGAGCTTCTGGGCCAGGAGTGTGAGGACAGAAGTCTGAGAACACAAGCTAGACTTGGGCTTCAGGCCGAGGGCACGGCATGTACCCCCTGCAGATCAGATCCAATATCTCAAGCATCTGAAGCCAAGGCGAGGATCAGACGTTGGCTCAGGTTGGAGTTTCTGTGCATGCCTGCCCCTTCATGAACGGAGAGGAATCTCAGGCCATGGAGGTTTTCCCACGTTGGGAGTTTATGGATGCCCTCTTCAAGGATTCCTTCTGTGGGACAATTGAGACCTGTTGGGCAGCTCCAGGACATCCCATATGGAATGACTCCAGAGCACCATTGGAGGATGGATGCCAGGGAAGCCCGCCTCGCATTACAATTGTCTCCTAGCAACAATAGCGTTGAGATAGGTGGCTCTGTGGGAGCAACCGAGGTGGCTGAGTTGAAATGGATTTTCCTGAGGATGGGGCCTAATGTGTGTTGTGTCCATGAGGGCCTTGGATTAGGGCGGTGGCACCGGGACCCTGAAGTATTCTCCTAAGCTTTTGACATAGCTCGCATGCAAAAGTTTCCTTGTGGAGACGAGATTTTTTCTGATGGGTGCCTCAGGAAACCCCTTATGCTGGTATTGGAATCCAGGCTTTTGAGGACACATGCCTGTAAACCAAAGCAATGGACCCGATTATGGCCTAGGGTCCTGTCTGGTTCAATCTTCTTCTCTGGGGTTCTCCATCTATGGAATGAGTGGAGGTAGATGATCACCTGTGTCAGACCGCCCTGTTTGTCCCCGGAGACATACACTATTGGGAGGGCCTCGGGGACTTTGGAGGGTTCTCCTAATTTGTACGATTTGGGACAATGGAATGGGCAGAATTCCCATGGATTGGGTAGGCACAGTACTAATGTGTGGCTCCTGGCGCCCCAGCCTGGAGGGTGTGTGGCCCAGGACTTTGAGGACAGAAGATTGAAAACAGAAACTCAGCTTAGGTTTGGGGACGTAGGTATGGCAGGCGTAATCTACAAACCATGAGAAGAACTCTTCAGGATATGAAGAAAGAGCGAGTCTGAGGTACTTGCTCAGGCTTTTGTCTTTGGATTTTGTATCAATGATGGCCGTGGAATTTGGGGAGGCCTCATGGCCCATGGACGAATCTTCCTCTCTGTGGATTTGGCCCAGTCCCAATTGTTTTTCGTCAATCTGTGGAATGGGAGGTCTCCTTTCAGGTTTATTACCTCAGGTGTCCGAACATAAGAGGAATTCCAAAACAGAGCGCTGGGGAAGAGTGAAGGGACAACCCAAACTATGTTTAAAAATTGGGGCCTAGGGGCATGGCACGCCCAATATGCTGTCTCTTCATCCAGCCACTGAGAGGCCGTACTTGAGGACTGGGCTCAGGCTGAGGGTCACAATGTGTGTTTGTGACCAATGTGGTTTTGCGAGTATGGGCGGGGCCTCATGGGCCACACTGGTTTCAACTACACTGGACTTTGGACAACTTGCCAATCACAAGGTCTCTAACCATGGGAAAAGTGTTCTGATTTCTGCATCATTTTCAACCATGGGCTGTGGTTGGAGATAAGGCCTAGGTTCTGAAGCCCGAAAAACCGCTGTTGGGAAGAGATGACCACCTAAGGGCATGGCGGGTCTGATGTGCTCAGTGTGTGGTCAGCTGCCTGGATGTTGATCTGGAGGTTCAGGCTCAGGTTGAGTCAGAGAGTGCATTAGAGCTCAGGTTAGACTATATAATTTGGGTACAGTCGAGTGCCGTGTAGGTTTATCCACATTTGAGGTGCCTGGGCAGCTCATTAGGCAAGATATTTTTTCTAGAGTGCAGGCAGAGTGCTGCATTGTGGGTCCGGAATTGCCAAACTTTCGGTCTTCTCAGCCAGGAGTGTGAGGACAAAAGTTTGAGAACACAAGTTGACTTGGACATCAGGCCGAAGGCGCGGCAGGTACCCCCTGCAGATCTGAACCAATATCTCATACATCTGAAGTCACGGCGAGGATCAGACGTTGGCTCAGGTTGGAGTTTCTGTGCATGACTGCCCCTTCATGAACGGAGCGGAATCTCAAGGCCATGGAGTTTTTCCCATGTTGGGAGTTATGGGATGCCCCCTTCAAGGATTCCTTCTGGGGACAATTGAGACATGTTGGGCAGCTCCAGGACATCCCATATGGATTAACTCCAGAGCACCGTTGGAAGATGGATGCCAGGGAAGCCCGCCTCGCATTCCAATTGTCTCCTAGCAACAATACATTTGAGATCGGATGACTCTGCGGGAGCAACCTGGGTGGCTTAGTTGAAATAGACTTTCCTGAGAATGGGGCCTAATGTGTGTTTGTGTCCATGAGGGCCTTGGAATGGGGCGGTGGCACCGGGACCCTGTAGTATTCTCCTAAGCTTTTGACATAGATCCCATGCACAAGTTTCCTTGTGGAGACGAGATTTGTTCTGATGGGTGCCTCAGCAAACCACTTATGCTTGTATTGGAATCCAGGCTTTTGAGGAGATATGCCTGTAAACCAAAGCAATGGATCTGATTATGGCCTAGCGTACTCTCTGGTTCAATCTTCTTCTCTGGGGACATCCATGTATGGTATGAGTGGAGGTAGATGCTCACCTGGTGTCAGACCGCCCTTGTTTGTCCCCGGAAACCTACACTATTGGGATGGCCTCGGGGACTTTGGAGAGTTCTCCTAATTTGTACGATTTTGGACAATGGATGAGAAGAATTCCCATGGATTGAGTAGGCACAGTCCTAATGGGTGGCTCCAGGGGACCCAGCCTGGAGGATGTGTGGCAAAGGACTTTGAGGACAGTATTCCAAAAACACAAACTCAGCTCAGGTTTGGGGACGTAGGTATGCAGGCCCAATCTACAAACCATGAGAAGAACTCTTCAGGATATGAAGAAAGAGCGAGTCTGAGGCACTTGATCAGGTTTTGCCTCTGCATTTTATATCAACAATGGCCGTGGAATGTGGGGAGGCCTCATGGGCCATGGACGAATCTTCCTCTCTGTGGATTTGGCCCCGTCCCAATTGTTTTTCGTCAATCTGTGGGATGGGAGGTCTCCTTCCCTGTTTATTAACTCAGGTGTCCGAACAAAAGAGGAATTCCAAAGCAGAGCCTTGGGAAAGAGTGAAGGGACAACCCAAACTATGGTTAAAAATTGGGGACTATGGGCATGGCAGGCCCAATATGCTATCTCTTCATCCAGCCACTGAGAGGCCTGACTTGAGGACTGGGCTCATGCTGAGGGTCACAATGTGAGTTTGTGACCAATATGGCCTGCGAGCATGGGCGGGGCCTTATGGGCCACACTGGTTTCAACTACACTGGATTTGGACAACATGCCAATCACAAGGTCTCTTGCCATGGGGAAGGTGTTCTGATTTCTGCATCATTTTCAACCCTGGGCAGTGGTTGGAGATAAGGTCTAGGTTCTGAAGCCTGAAAAATCGCAGTTGGGAAGAGATGACGACCTAAGGCCATGGTGGGTCTCATACGCTCAGTGTGCATTCATCTGCCTGGGTTTTGGTCAGGAGGTTCTAGCTCAGGGTGTGTCAGACAGTGCATTAGTGACCAGGTTAGACTATATAATTTGGGTACAGTCGAGTGCCGTGTAGGTTTATCCCCCTTTTAGGTTCCTGGGCAGCTCATTAGGCAAGATGTTTTTTCTAGAGGGCAGGCAGAGTGCTGCATTGTGGGTCCGGAATTGCCAAACTTGAGAGCTTCTGGGCCAGGAGTGTGAGGACAGAAGTCTGAGAACACAAGCTAGACTTGGGCTTCAGGCCGAGGGCACGGCATGTACCCCCTGCAGATCAGATCCAATATCTCAAGCATCTGAAGCCAAGGCGAGGATCAGACGTTGGCTCAGGTTGGAGTTTCTGTGCATGCCTGCCCCTTCATGAACGGAGAGGAATCTCAGGCCATGGAGGTTTTCCCACGTTGGGAGTTTATGGATGCCCTCTTCAAGGATTCCTTCTGTGGGACAATTGAGACCTGTTGGGCAGCTCCAGGACATCCCATATGGAATGACTCCAGAGCACCGTTGGAGGATGGATGCCAGGGAAGCCCGCCTCGCATTACAATTGTCTCCTAGCAACAATAGCGTTGAGATAGGTGGCTCTGTGGGAGCAACCGAGGTGGCTGAGTTGAAATGGATTTTCCTGAGGATGGGGCCTAATGTGTGTTGTGTCCATGAGGGCCTTGGATTAGGGCGGTGGCACCGGGACCCTGAAGTATTCTCCTAAGCTTTTGACATAGCTCCCATGCAAAAGTTTCCTTGTGGAGACGAGATTTTTTCTGATGGGTGCCTCAGGAAACCCCTTATGCTGGTATTGGAATCCAGGCTTTTGAGGACACATGCCTGTAAACCAAAGCAATGGACCCGATTATGGCCTAGGGTCCTGTCTGGTTCAATCTTCTTCTCTGGGGTTCTCCATCTATGGAATGAGTGGAGGTAGATGATCACCTGTGTCAGACCGCCCTGTTTGTCCCCGGAGACATACACTATTGGGAGGGCCTCGGGGACTTTGGAGGGTTCTCCTAATTTGTACGATTTGGGACAATGGAATGGGCAGAATTCCCATGGATTGGGTAGGCACAGTACTAATGTGTGGCTCCTGGCGCCCCAGCCTGGAGGGTGTGTGGCCCAGGACTTTGAGGACAGAAGATTGAAAACAGAAACTCAGCTTAGGTTTGGGGACGTAGGTATGGCAGGCGTAATCTACAAACCATGAGAAGAACTCTTCAGGATATGAAGAAAGAGCGAGTCTGAGGTACTTGCTCAGGCTTTTGTCTTTGGATTTTGTATCAATGATGGCCGTGGAATTTGGGGAGGCCTCATGGCCCATGGACGAATCTTCCTCTCTGTGGATTTGGCCCAGTCCCAATTGTTTTTCGTCAATCTGTGAAATGGGAGGTCTCCTTTCAGGTTTATTACCTCAGGTGTCCGAACATAAGAGGAATTCCAAAACAGAGCGCTGGGGAAGAGTGAAGGACAACCGAAACTATGTTTAAAAATTGGGGCCTAGGGGCATGGCACGCCCAATATGCTGTCTCTTCATCCAGCCACTGAGAGGCTGTACTTGAGGACTGGGCTCAGGCTGAGGGTCACAATGTGTGTTTGTGACCAATGTGGTTTTGCGAGCATGGGCGGGGCCTCATGGCCCACACTGGTTTCAACTACACTGGACTTTGGACAACTTGCCAATCACAAGGTCTCTAACCATGGGAAAAGTGTTCTGATTTCTGCATCATTTTCAACCATGGGCTGTGGTTGGAGATAAGGCCTAGGTTCTGAAGCCCGAAAAACCGCTGTTGGGTAGAGATGACCACCTAAGGGCATGGCGGGTCTGATGTGCTCAGTGTGTGGTCAGCTGCCTGGATGTTGATCTGGAGGTTCAGGCTCAGGTTGTGTCAGAGAGTGCATTAGAGCTCAGGTTAGACTATATAATTTGGGTACAGTCGAGTGCCGTGTAGGTTTATCCACATTTGAGGTGCCTGGGCAGCTCATTAGGCAAGATATTTTTTCTAGAGTGCAGGCAGAGTGCTGCATTGTGGGTCCGGAATTGCCAAACTTGCGGTCTTCTCGGCCAGGAGTGTGAGGACAAAAGTTTGAGAACACAAGTTGACTTGGACATCAGGCGAGGGCGCGGCAGGTACCCCCTGCAGATCTGAACCAATATCTCATACATCTGAAGTCACGGCGAGGATCAGACGTTGGCTCAGGTTGGAGTTTCTGTGCATGACTGCCCCTTCATGAACGGAGCGGAATCTCAAGGCCATGGAGTTTTTCCCATGTTGGGAGTTATGGGATGCCCCCTTCAAGGATTCCTTCTGGGGACAATTGAGACATGTTGGGCAGCTCCAGGACATCCCACATGGATTAACTCCAGAGCACCGTTGGAAGATGGATGCCAGGGAAGCCCGCCTCGCATTCCAATTGTCTCCTAGCAACAATACATTTGAGATCGGATGACTCTGCGGGAGCAACCTGGGTGGCTTAGTTGAAATAGACTTTCCTGAGAATGGGGCCTAATGTGTGTTTGTGTCCATGAGGGCCTTGGAATGGGGCGGTGGCACCGGGACCCTGTAGTATTCTCCTAAGCTTTTGACATAGATCCCATGCACAAGTTTCCTTGTGGAGACGAGATTTGTTCTGATGGGTGCCTCAACAAACCACTTATGCTTGTATTGGAATCCAGGCTTTTGAGGAGATATGCCTGTAAACCAAAGCAATGGATCTGATTATGGCCTAGCGTACTCTCTGGTTCAATCTTCTTCTCTGGGGACATCCATGTATGGTATGAGTGGAGGTAGATGCTCACCTGGTGTCAGACCGCCCTTGTTTGTCCCCGGAAACCTACACTATTGGGATGGCCTCGGGGACTTTGGAGAGTTCTCCTAATTTGTACGATTTTGGACAATGGATGAGAAGAATTCCCATGGATTGAGTAGGCACAGTCCTAATGGGTGGCTCCAGGGGACCCAGCCTGGAGGATGTGTGGCAAAGGACTTTGAGGACAGTATTCCAAAAACACAAACTCAGCTCAGGTTTGGGGACGTAGGTATGCAGGCCCAATCTACAAACCATGAGAAGAACTCTTCAGGATATGAAGAAAGAGCGAGTCTGAGGCACTTGATCAGGTTTTGCCTCTGCATTTTATATCAACAATGGCCGTGGAATGTGGGGAGGCCTCATGGGCCATGGACGAATCTTCCTCTCTGTGGATTTGGCCCCGTCCCAATTGTTTTTCGTCAATATGTGGGATGGGAGGTCTCCTTCCCTGTTTATTAACTCAGGTGTCCGAACAAAAGAGGAATTCCAAAGCAGAGCCTTGGGAAAGAGTGAAGGGACAACCCAAACTATGGTTAAAAATTGGGGACTATGGGCATGGCAGGCCCAATATGCTATCTCTTCATCCAGCCACTGAGAGGCCTGACTTGAGGACTGGGCTCATGCTGAGGGTCACAATGTGAGTTTGTGACCAATATGGCCTGCGAGCATGGGCGGAGCCTTATGGGCCACACTGGTTTCAACTACACTGGATTTGGACAACATGCCAATCACAAGGTCTCTTGCCATGGGGAAGGTGTTCTGATTTCTGCATCATTTTCAACCCTGGGCAGTGGTTGGAGATAAGGTCTAGGTTCTGAAGCCTGAAAAATCGCAGTTGGGAAGAGATGACGACCTAAGGCCATGGTGGGTCTCATACGCTCAGTGTGCATTCATCTGCCTGGGTTTTGGTCAGGAGGTTCTAGCTCAGGGTGTGTCAGACAGTGCATTAGTGACCAGGTTAGACTATATAATTTGGGTACAGTCGAGTGCCGTGTAGGTTTATCCCCCTTTTAGGTTCCTGGGCAGCTCATTAGGCAAGATGTTTTTTCTAGAGGGCAGGCAGAGTGCTGCATTGTGGGTCCGGAATTGCCAAACTTGAGAGCTTCTGGGCCAGGAGTGTGAGGACAGAAGTCTGAGAACACAAGCTAGACTTGGGCTTCAGGCCGAGGGCACGGCATGTACCCCCTGCAGATCAGATCCAATATCTCAAGCATCTGAAGCCAAGGCGAGGATCAGACGTTGGCTCAGGTTGGAGTTTCTGTGCATGCCTGCCCCTTCATGAACGGAGAGGAATCTCAGGCCATGGAGGTTTTCCCACGTTGGGAGTTTATGGATGCCCTCTTCAAGGATTCCTTCTGTGGGACAATTGAGACCTGTTGGGCAGCTCCAGGACATCCCATATGGAATGACTCCAGAGCACCATTGGAGGATGGATGCCAGGGAAGCCCGCCTCGCATTACAATTGTCTCTTAGCAACAATAGCGTTGAGATAGGTGGCTCTGTGGGAGCAACCGAGGTGGCTGAGTTGAAATGGATTTTCCTGAGGATGGGGCCTAATGTGTGTTGTGTCCATGAGGGCCTTGGATTAGGGCGGTGGCACCGGGACCCTGAAGTATTCTCCTAAGCTTTTGACATAGCTCCCATGCAAAAGTTTCCTTGTGGAGACGAGATTTTTTCTGATGGGTGCCTCAGGAAACCCCTTATGCTGGTATTGGAATCCAGGCTTTTGAGGACACATGCCTGTAAACCAAAGCAATGGACCCGATTATGGCCTAGGGTCCTGTCTGGTTCAATCTTCTTCTCTGGGGTTCTCCATCTATGGAATGAGTGGAGGTAGATGATCACCTGTGTCAGACCGCCCTGTTTGTCCCCGGAGACATACACTATTGGGAGGGCCTCGGGGACTTTGGAGGGTTCTCCTAATTTGTACGATTTGGGACAATGGAATGGGCAGAATTCCCATGGATTGGGTAGGCACAGTACTAATGTGTGGCTCCTGGCGCCCCAGCCTGGAGGGTGTGTGGCCCAGGACTTTGAGGACAGAAGATTGAAAACAGAAACTCAGCTTAGGTTTGGGGACGTAGGTATGGCAGGCGTAATCTACAAACCATGAGAAGAACTCTTCAGGATATGAAGAAAGAGCGAGTCTGAGGTACTTGCTCAGGCTTTTGTCTTTGGATTTTGTATCAATGATGGCCGTGGAATTTGGGGAGGCCTCATGGCCCATGGACGAATCTTCCTCTCTGTGGATTTGGCCCAGTCCCAATTGTTTTTCGTCAATCTGTGGAATGGGAGGTCTCCTTTCAGGTTTATTACCTCAGGTGTCCGAACATAAGAGGAATTCCAAAACAGAGCGCTGGGGAAGAGTGAAGGGACAACCCAAACTATGTTTAAAAATTGGGGCCTAGGGGCATGGCACGCCCAATATGCTGTCTCTTCATCCAGCCACTGAGAGGCCGTACTTGAGGACTGGGCTCAGGCTGAGGGTCACAATGTGTGTTTGTGACCAATGTGGTTTTGCGAGTATGGGCGGGGCCTCATGGGCCACACTGGTTTCAACTACACTGGACTTTGGACAACTTGCCAATCACAAGGTCTCTAACCATGGGAAAAGTGTTCTGATTTCTGCATCATTTTCAACCATGGGCTGTGGTTGGAGATAAGGCCTAGGTTCTGAAGCCTGAAAAACCGCTGTTGGGAAGAGATGACCACCTAAGGGCATGGCGGGTCTGATGTGCTCAGTGTGTGGTCAGCTGCCTGGATGTTGATCTGGAGGTTCAGGCTCAGGTTGTGTCAGAGAGTGCATTAGAGCTCAGGTTAGACTATATAATTTGGGTACAGTCGAGTGCCGTGTAGGTTTATCCACATTTGAGGTGCCTGGGCAGCTCATTAGGCAAGATATTTTTTCTAGAGTGCAGGCAGAGTGCTGCATTGTGGGTCCGGAATTGCCAAACTTGCGGTCTTCTCGGCCAGGAGTGTGAGGACAAAAGTTTGAGAACACAAGTTGACTTGGACATCAGGCCGAGGGCGCGGCAGGTACCCCCTGCAGATCTGAACCAATATCTCATACATCTGAAGTCACGGCGAGGATCAGACGTTGGCTCAGGTTGGAGTTTCTGTGCATGACTGCCCCTTCATGAACGGAGCGGAATCTCAAGGCCATGGAGTTTTTCCCATGTTGGGAGTTATGGGATGCCCCCTTCAAGGATTCCTTCTGGGGACAATTGAGACATGTTGGGCAGCTCCAGGACATCCCACATGGATTAACTCCAGAGCACCGTTGGAAGATGGATGCCAGGGAAGCCCGCCTCGCATTCCAATTGTCTCCTAGCAACAATACATTTGAGATCGGATGACTCTGCGGGAGCAACCTGGGTGGCTTAGTTGAAATAGACTTTCCTGAGAATGGGGCCTAATGTGTGTTTGTGTCCATGAGGGCCTTGGAATGGGGCGGTGGCACCGGGACCCTGTAGTATTCTCCTAAGCTTTTGACATAGATCCTATGCACAAGTTTCCTTGTGGAGACGAGATTTGTTCTGATGGGTGCCTCAACAAACCACTTATGCTTGTATTGGAATCCAGGCTTTTGAGGAGATATGCCTGTAAACCAAAGCAATGGATCTGATTATGGCCTAGCGTACTCTCTGGTTCAATCTTCTTCTCTGGGGATATCCATGTATGGTATGAGTGGAGGTAGATGCTCACCTGGTGTCAGACCGCCCTTGTTTGTCTCCGGAAACCTACACTATTGGGATGGCCTCGGGGACTTTGGAGAGTTCTCCTAATTTGTACGATTTTGGACAATGGATGAGAAGAATTACCATGGATTGAGTAGGCACAGTCCTAATGGGTGGCTCCAGGGGACCCAGCCTGGAGGATGTGTGGCAAAGGACTTTGAGGACAGTATTCCAAAAACACAAACTCAGCTCAGGTTTGGGGACGTAGGTATGCAGGCCCAATCTACAAACCATGAGAAGAACTCTTCAGGATATGAAGAAAGAGCGAGTCTGAGGCACTTGATCAGGTTTTGCCTCTGCATTTTATATCAACAATGGCCGTGGAATGTGGGGAGGCCTCATGGGCCATGGACGAATCTTCCTCTCTGTGGATTTGGCCCCGTCCCAATTGTTTTTCGTCAATCTGTGGGATGGGAGGTCTCCTTCCCTGTTTATTAACTCAGGTGTCCGAACAAAAGAGGAATTCCAAAGCAGAGCCTTGGGAAAGAGTGAAGGGACAACCCAAACTATGGTTAAAAATTGGGGACTAGGGGCATGGCAGGCCCAATATGCTATCTCTTCATCCAGCCACTGAGAGGCCTGACTTGAGGACTGGGCTCATGCTGAGGGTCACAATGTGAGTTTGTGACCAATATGGCCTGCGAGCATGGGCGGGGCCTTATGGGCCACACTGGTTTCAACTACACTGGATTTGGACAACATGCCAATCACAAGGTCTCTTGCCATGGGGAAGGTGTTCTGATTTCTGCATCATTTTCAACCCTGGGCAGTGGTTGGAGATAAGGTCTAGGTTCTGAAGCCTGAAAAATCGCAGTTGGGAAGAGATGACGACCTAAGGCCATGGTGGGTCTCATACGCTCAGTGTGCATTCATCTGCCTGGGTTTTGGTCAGGAGGTTCTAGCTCAGGGTGTGTCAGAGAGTGCATTAGTGACCAGGTTAGACTATATAATTTGGGTACAGTCGAGTGCCGTGTAGGTTTATCCCCCTTTTAGGTTCCTGGGCAGCTCATTAGGCAAGATGTTTTTTCTAGAGGGCAGGCAGAGTGCTGCATTGTGGGTCCGGAATTGCCAAACTTGAGAGCTTCTGGGCCAGGAGTGTGAGGACAGAAGTCTGAGAACACAAGCTAGACTTGGGCTTCAGGCCGAGGGCACGGCATGTACCCCCTGCAGATCAGATCCAATATCTCAAGCATCTGAAGCCAAGGCGAGGATCAGACGTTGGCTCAGGTTGGAGTTTCTGTGCATGCCTGCCCCTTCATGAACGGAGAGGAATTTCAGGCCATGGAGGTTTTCCCACGTTGGGAGTTTATGGATGCCCTCTTCAAGGATTCCTTCTGTGGGACAATTGAGACATGTTGGGCAGCTCCAGGACATCCCACATGGATTAACTCCAGAGCACCGTTGGAAGATGGATGCCAGGGAAGCCCGCCTCGCATTCCAATTGTCTCCTAGCAACAATACATTTGAGATCGGATGACTCTGCGGGAGCAACCTGGGTGGCTTAGTTGAAATAGACTTTCCTGAGAATGGGGCCTAATGTGTGTTTGTGTCCATGAGGGCCTTGGAATGGGGCGGTGGCACCGGGCCCCTGTAGTATTCTCCTAAGCTTTTGACATAGATCCCATGCACAAGTTTCCTTGTGGAGACGAGATTTGTTCTGATGGGTGCCTCAACAAACCACTTATGCTTGTATTGGAATCCAGGCTTTTGAGGAGATATGCCTGTAAACCAAAGCAATGGATCTGATTATGGCCTAGCGTACTCTCTGGTTCAATCTTCTTCTCTGGGGACATCCATGTATGGTATGAGTGGAGGTAGATGCTCACCTGGTGTCAGACCGCCCTTGTTTGTCTCCGGAAACCTACACTATTGGGATGGCCTCGGGGACTTTGGAGAGTTCTCCTAATTTGTACGATTTTGGACAATGGATGAGAAGAATTCCCATGGATTGAGTAGGCACAGTCCTAATGGGTGGCTCCAGGGGACCCAGCCTGGAGGATGTGTGGCAAAGGACTTTGAGGACAGTATTCCAAAAACACAAACTCAGCTCAGGTTTGGGGACGTAGGTATGCAGGCCCAATCTACAAACCATGAGAAGAACTCTTCAGGATATGAAGAAAGAGCGAGTCTGAGGCACTTGATCAGGTTTTGCCTCTGCATTTTATATCAACAATGGCCGTGGAATGTGGGGAGGCCTCATGGGCCATGGACGAATCTTCCTCTCTGTGGATTTGGCCCGGTCCCAATTGTTTTTCGTCAATCTGTGGGATGGGAGGTCTCCTTTCCTGTTTATTAACTCAGGTGTCCGAACAAAAGAAGAATTCCAAAGCAGAGCCTTGGGAAAGAGTGAAGGGACAACCCAAACTATGGTTAAAAATTGGGGACTAGGGGCATGGCAGGCCCAATATGCTGTCTCTTCATCCAGCCACTGAGAGGCCTGACTTGAGGACTGGGCTCATGCTGAGGGTCACAATGTGAGTTTGTGACCAATATGGCCTGCGAGCATGGGCGGGGCCTTATGGGCCACACTGGTTTCAACTACACTGGATTTGGACAACATGCCAATCACAAGGTCTCTTGCCATGGGGAAGGTGTTCTGATTTCTGCATCATTTTCAACCCTGGGCAGTGGTTGGAGATAAGGTCTAGGTTCTGAAGCCTGAAAAATCGCAGTTGGGAAGAGATGACGACC
The DNA here is from genome assembly GCF_964662115.1 of Mustela nivalis. Lineage (NCBI taxonomy): Eukaryota > Metazoa > Chordata > Mammalia > Carnivora > Mustelidae > Mustela > Mustela nivalis. The sequence goes on along the minus strand of NW_028136454.1, from coordinate 450,082 downwards.
TAAGGCCATGGTGGGTCTCATACGCTCAGTGTGCATTCATCTGCCTGGGTTTTGGTCAGGAGGTTCTAGCTCAGGGTGTGTCAGACAGTGCATTAGTGACCAGGTTAGACTATATAATTTGGGTACAGTCGAGTGCCGTGTAGGTTTATCCCCCTTTTAGGTTCCTGGGCAGCTCATTAGGCAAGATGTTTTTTCTAGAGGGCAGGCAGAGTGCTGCATTGTGGGTCCGGAATTGCCAAACTTGAGAGCTTCTGGGCCAGGAGTGTGAGGACAGAAGTCTGAGAACACAAGCTAGACTTGGGCTTCAGGCCGAGGGCACGGCATGTACCCCCTGCAGATCGGATCCAATATCTCAAGCATCTGAAGCCAAGGCGAGGATCAGACGTTGGCTCAGGTTGGAGTTTCTGTGCATGCCTGCCCCTTCATGAACGGAGAGGAATCTCAAGGCCATGGAGGTTTTCCCACGTTGGGAGTTTATGGATGCCCTCTTCAAGGATTCCTTCTGTGGGACAATTGAGACCTGTTGGGCAGCTCCAGGACATCCCATATGGAATGACTCCAGAGCACCGTTGGAGGATGGATGCCAGGGAAGCCCGCCTCGCATTACAATTTTCTCCTAGCAACAATAGCGTTGAGATCGGTGGCTCTGTGGGAGCAACCGAGGGGGCTGATTTGAAATGGATTTTCCTGAGGATGGGGCCTAATGTGTGTTGTGTCCATGAGGGCCTTGGATTAGGGCGGTGGCACCGGGACCCTGAAGTATTCTCCTAAGCTTTTGACATAGCTCCCATGCAAAAGTTTCCTTGTGGAGACGAGATTTTTTCTGATGGGTGCCTCCGGAAACCCCTTATGCTGGTATTGGAATCCAGGCTTTTGAGGACACATGCCTGTAAACCAAAGCAATGGACCCGATTATGGCCTAGGGTCCTGTCTGGTTCAATCTTCTTCTCTGGGGTTCTCCATCTATGGAATGAGTGGAGGTAGATGATCACCTGGTGTCAGACCGCCCTGTTTGTCCCCGGAGACATACACTATTCGGAGGGCCTCGGGGAATTTGGAGGGTTCTCCTAATTTGTACGATTTGGGACAATGGAATGGGAAGAATTCCCATGGATTGGGTAGGCACAGTACTAATGTGTGGCTCCTGGCGCCCCAGCCTGGAGGGTGTGTGGCCCAGGACTTTGAGGACAGAAGATTGAAAACAGAAACTCAGCTTAGGTTTGGGGACGTAGGTATGGCAGGCGTAATCTACAAACCATGAGAAGAACTCTTCAGGATATGAAGAAAGAGCGAGTCTGAGGTACTTGCTCAGGCTTTTGTCTTTGGATTTTGTATCAATGATGGCCGTGGAATTTGGGGAGGCCTCATGGCCCATGGACGAATCTTCCTCTCTGTGGATTTGGCCCAGTCCCAATTGTTTTTCGTCAATCTGTGGAATGGGAGGTCTCCTTTCAGGTTTATTACCTCAGGTGTCCGAACATAAGAGGAATTCCAAAACAGAGCGCTGGGGAAGAGTGAAGGGACAACCCAAACTATGTTTAAAAATTGGGGCCTAGGGGCATGGCACGCCCAATATGCTGTCTCTTCATCCAGCCACTGAGAGGCCGTACTTGAGGACTGGGCTCAGGCTGAGGGTCACAATGTGTGTTTGTGACCAATGTGGTTTTGCGAGCATGGGCGGGGCCTCATGGGCCACACTGGTTTCAACTACACTGGACTTTGGACAACTTGCCAATCACAAGGTCTCTAACCATGGGAAAAGTGTTCTGATTTCTGCATCATTTTCAACCATGGGCTGTGGTTGGAGATAAGGCCTAGGTTCTGAAGCCCGAAAAACCGCTGTTGGGAAGAGATGACCACCTAAGGGCATGGCGGGTCTGATGTGCTCAGTGTGTGGTCAGCTGCCTGGATGTTGATCTGGAGGTTCAGGCTCAGGTTGTGTCAGAGAGTGCATTAGAGCTCAGGTTAGACTATATAATTTGGGTACAGTCGAGTGCCGTGTAGGTTTATCCACATTTGAGGTGCCTGGGCAGCTCATTAGGCAAGATATTTTTTCTAGAGTGCAGGCAGAGTGCTGCATTGTGGGTCCGGAATTGCCAAACTTGCGGTCTTCTCGGCCAGGAGTGTGAGGACAAAAGTTTGAGAACACAAGTTGACTTGGACATCAGGCCGAGGGCGCGGCAGGTACCCCCTGCAGATCTGAACCAATATCTCATACATCTGAAGTCACGGCGAGGATCAGACGTTGGCTCAGGTTGGAGTTTCTGTGCATGACTGCCCCTTCATGAACGGAGCGGAATCTCAAGGCCATGGAGTTTTTCCCATGTTGGGAGTTATGGGATGCCCCCTTCAAGGATTCCTTCTGGGGACAATTGAGACATGTTGGGCAGCTCCAGGACATCCCACATGGATTAACTCCAGAGCACCGTTGGAAGATGGATGCCAGGGAAGCCCGCCTCGCATTCCAATTGTCTCCTAGCAACAATACATTTGAGATCGGATGACTCTGCGGGAGCAACCTGGGTGGCTTAGTTGAAATAGACTTTCCTGAGAATGGGGCCTAATGTGTGTTTGTGTCCATGAGGGCCTTGGAATGGGGCGGTGGCACCGGGACCCTGTAGTATTCTCCTAAGCTTTTGACATATATCCCATGCACAAGTTTCCTTGTGGAGACGAGATTTGTTCTGATGGGTGCCTCAGCAAACCACTTATGCTTGTATTGGAATCCAGGCTTTTGAGGAGATATGCCTGTAAACCAAAGCAATGGATCTGATTATGGCCTAGCGTACTCTCTGGTTCAATCTTCTTCTCTGGGGACATCCATGTATGGTATGAGTGGAGGTAGATGCTCACCTGGTGTCAGACCGCCCTTGTTTGTCCCCGGAAACCTACACTATTGGGATGGCCTCGGGGACTTTGGAGAGTTCTCCTAATTTGTACGATTTTGGACAATGGATGAGAAGAATTCCCATGGATTGAGTAGGCACAGTCCTAATGGGTGGCTCCAGGGGACCCAGCCTGGAGGATGTGTGGCAAAGGACTTTGAGGACAGTATTCCAAAAACACAAACTCAGCTCAGGTTTGGGGACGTAGGTATGCAGGCCCAATCTACAAACCATGAGAAGAACTCTTCAGGATATGAAGAAAGAGCGAGTCTGAGGCACTTGATCAGGTTTTGCCTCTGCATTTTATATCAACAATGGCCGTGGAATGTGGGGAGGCCTCATGGGCCATGGACGAATCTTCCTCTCTGTGGATTTGGCCCGGTCCCAATTGTTTTTCGTCAATCTGTGGGATGGGAGGTCTCCTTTCCTGTTTATTAACTCAGGTGTCCGAACAAAAGAAGAATTCCAAAGCAGAGCCTTGGGAAAGAGTGAAGGGACAACCCAAACTATGGTTAAAAATTGGGGACTAGGGGCATGGCAGGCCCAATATGCTGTCTCTTCATCCAGCCACTGAGAGGCCTGACTTGAGGACTGGGCTCATGCTGAGGGTCACAATGTGAGTTTGTGACCAATATGGCCTGCGAGCATGGGCGGGGCCTTATGGGCCACACTGGTTTCAACTACACTGGATTTGGACAACATGCCAATCACAAGGTCTCTTGCCATGGGGAAGGTGTTCTGATTTCTGCATCATTTTCAACCCTGGGCAGTGGTTGGAGATAAGGTCTAGGTTCTGAAGCCTGAAAAATCGCAGTTGGGAAGAGATGACGACCTAAGGCCATGGTGGGTCTCATACGCTCAGTGTGCATTCATCTGCCTGGGTTTTGGTCAGGAGGTTCTAGCTCAGGGTGTGTCAGACAGTGCATTAGTGACCAGGTTAGACTATATAATTTGGGTACAGTCGAGTGCCGTGTAGGTTTATCCCCCTTTTAGGTTCCTGGGCAGCTCATTAGGCAAGATGTTTTTTCTAGAGGGCAGGCAGAGTGCTGCATTGTGGGTCCGGAATTGCCAAACTTGAGAGCTTCTGGGCCAGGAGTGTGAGGACAGAAGTCTGAGAACACAAGCTAGACTTGGGCTTCAGGCCGAGGGCACGGCATGTACCCCCTGCAGATCGGATCCAATATCTCAAGCATCTGAAGCCAAGGCGAGGATCAGACGTTGGCTCAGGTTGGAGTTTCTGTGCATGCCTGCCCCTTCATGAACGGAGAGGAATCTCAAGGCCATGGAGGTTTTCCCACGTTGGGAGTTTATGGATGCCCTCTTCAAGGATTCCTTCTGTGGGACAATTGAGACCTGTTGGGCAGCTCCAGGACATCCCATATGGAATGACTCCAGAGCACCGTTGGAGGATGGATGCCAGGGAAGCCCGCCTCGCATTACAATTTTCTCCTAGCAACAATAGCGTTGAGATCGGTGGCTCTGTGGGAGCAACCGAGGGGGCTGATTTGAAATGGATTTTCCTGAGGATGGGGCCTAATGTGTGTTGTGTCCATGAGGGCCTTGGATTAGGGCGGTGGCACCGGGACCCTGAAGTATTCTCCTAAGCTTTTGACATAGCTCCCATGCAAAAGTTTCCTTGTGGAGACGAGATTTTTTCTGATGGGTGCCTCAGGAAACCCCTTATGCTGGTATTGGAATCCAGGCTTTTGAGGACACATGCCTGTAAACCAAAGCAATGGACCCGATTATGGCCTAGGGTCCTGTCTGGTTCAATCTTCTTCTCTGGGGTTCTCCATCTATGGAATGAGTGGAGGTAGATGATCACCTGGTGTCAGACCGCCCTGTTTGTCCCCGGAGACATACACTATTGGGAGGGCCTCGGGGACTTTGGAGGGTTCTCCTAATTTGTACGATTTGGGACAATGGAATGGGCAGAATTCCCATGGATTGGGTAGGCACAGTACTAATGTGTGGCTCCTGGCGCCCCAGCCTGGAGGGTGTGTGGCCCAGGACTTTGAGGACAGAAGATTGAAAACAGAAACTCAGCTTAGGTTTGGGGACGTAGGTATGGCAGGCGTAATCTACAAACCATGAGAAGAACTCTTCAGGATATGAAGAAAGAGCGAGTCTGAGGTACTTGCTCAGGCTTTTGTCTTTGGATTTTGTATCAATGATGGCCGTGGAATTTGGGGAGGCCTCATGGCCCATGGACGAATCTTCCTCTCTGTGGATTTGGCCCAGTCCCAATTGTTTTTCGTCAATCTGTGGAATGGGAGGTCTCCTTTCAGGTTTATTACCTCAGGTGTCCGAACATAAGAGGAATTCCAAAACAGAGCGCTGGGGAAGAGTGAAGGGACAACCCAAACTATGTTTAAAAATTGGGGCCTAGGGGCATGGCACGCCCAATATGCTGTCTCTTCATCCAGCCACTGAGAGGCCGTACTTGAGGACTGGGCTCAGGCTGAGGGTCACAATGTGTGTTTGTGACCAATGTGGTTTTGCGAGCATGGGCGGGGCCTCATGGGCCACACTGGTTTCAACTACACTGGACTTTGGACAACTTGCCAATCACAAGGTCTCTAACCATGGGAAAAGTGTTCTGATTTCTGCATCATTTTCAACCATGGGCTGTGGTTGGAGATAAGGCCTAGGTTCTGAAGCCCGAAAAACCGCTGTTGGGAAGAGATGACCACCTAAGGGCATGGCGGGTCTGATGTGCTCAGTGTGTGGTCAGCTGCCTGGATGTTGATCTGGAGGTTCAGGCTCAGGTTGTGTCAGAGAGTGCATTAGAGCTCAGGTTAGACTATATAATTTGGGTACAGTCGAGTGCCGTGTAGGTTTATCCACATTTGAGGTGCCTGGGCAGCTCATTAGGCAAGATATTTTTTCTAGAGTGCAGGCAGAGTGCTGCATTGTGGGTCCGGAATTGCCAAACTTGCGGTCTTCTCGGCCAGGAGTGTGAGGACAAAAGTTTGAGAACACAAGTTGACTTGGACATCAGGCCGAGGGCGCGGCAGGTACCCCCTGCAGATCTGAACCAATATCTCATACATCTGAAGTCACGGCGAGGATCAGACGTTGGCTCAGGTTGGAGTTTCTGTGCATGACTGCCCCTTCATGAACGGAGCGGAATCTCAAGGCCATGGAGTTTTTCCCATGTTGGGAGTTATGGGATGCCCCCTTCAAGGATTCCTTCTGGGGACAATTGAGACATGTTGGGCAGCTCCAGGACATCCCACATGGATTAACTCCAGAGCACCGTTGGAAGATGGATGCCAGGGAAGCCCGCCTCGCATTCCAATTGTCTCCTAGCAACAATACATTTGAGATCGGATGACTCTGCGGGAGCAACCTGGGTGGCTTAGTTGAAATAGACTTTCCTGAGAATGGGGCCTAATGTGTGTTTGTGTCCATGAGGGCCTTGGAATGGGGCGGTGGCACCGGGACCCTGTAGTATTCTCCTAAGCTTTTGACATAGATCCCATGCACAAGTTTCCTTGTGGAGACGAGATTTGTTCTGATGGGTGCCTCAGCAAACCACTTATGCTTGTATTGGAATCCAGGCTTTTGAGGAGATATGCCTGTAAACCAAAGCAATGGATCTGATTATGGCCTAGCGTACTCTCTGGTTCAATCTTCTTCTCTGGGGACATCCATGTATGGTATGAGTGGAGGTAGATGCTCACCTGGTGTCAGACCGCCCTTGTTTGTCCCCGGAAACCTACACTATTGGGATGGCCTCGGGGACTTTGGAGAGTTCTCCTAATTTGTACGATTTTGGACAATGGATGAGAAGAATTCCCATGGATTGAGTAGGCACAGTCCTAATGGGTGGCTCCAGGGGACCCAGCCTGGAGGATGTGTGGCAAAGGACTTTGAGGACAGTATTCCAAAAACACAAACTCAGCTCAGGTTTGGGGACGTAGGTATGCAGGCCCAATCTACAAACCATGAGAAGAACTCTTCAGGATATGAAGAAAGAGCGAGTCTGAGGCACTTGATCAGGTTTTGCCTCTGCATTTTATATCAACAATGGCCGTGGAATGTGGGGAGGCCTCATGGGCCATGGACGAATCTTCCTCTCTGTGGATTTGGCCCGGTCCCAATTGTTTTTCGTCAATCTGTGGGATGGGAGGTCTCCTTTCCTGTTTATTAACTCAGGTGTCCGAACAAAAGAAGAATTCCAAAGCAGAGCCTTGGGAAAGAGTGAAGGGACAACCCAAACTATGGTTAAAAATTGGGGACTAGGGGCATGGCAGGCCCAATATGCTGTCTCTTCATCCAGCCACTGAGAGGCCTGACTTGAGGACTGGGCTCATGCTGAGGGTCACAATGTGAGTTTGTGACCAATATGGCCTGCGAGCATGGGCGGGGCCTTATGGGCCACACTGGTTTCAACTACACTGGATTTGGACAACATGCCAATCACAAGGTCTCTTGCCATGGGGAAGGTGTTCTGATTTCTGCATCATTTTCAACCCTGGGCAGTGGTTGGAGATAAGGTCTAGGTTCTGAAGCCTGAAAAATCGCAGTTGGGAAGAGATGACGACCTAAGGCCATGGTGGGTCTCATACGCTCAGTGTGCATTCATCTGCCTGGGTTTTGGTCAGGAGGTTCTAGCTCAGGGTGTGTCAGACAGTGCATTAGTGACCAGGTTAGACTATATAATTTGGGTACAGTCGAGTGCCGTGTAGGTTTATCCCCCTTTTAGGTTCCTGGGCAGCTCATTAGGCAAGATGTTTTTTCTAGAGGGCAGGCAGAGTGCTGCATTGTGGGTCCGGAATTGCCAAACTTGAGAGCTTCTGGGCCAGGAGTGTGAGGACAGAAGTCTGAGAACACAAGCTAGACTTGGGCTTCAGGCCGAGGGCACGGCATGTACCCCCTGCAGATCGGATCCAATATCTCAAGCATCTGAAGCCAAGGCGAGGATCAGACGTTGGCTCAGGTTGGAGTTTCTGTGCATGCCTGCCCCTTCATGAACGGAGAGGAATCTCAAGGCCATGGAGGTTTTCCCACGTTGGGAGTTTATGGATGCCCTCTTCAAGGATTCCTTCTGTGGGACAATTGAGACCTGTTGGGCAGCTCCAGGACATCCCATATGGAATGACTCCAGAGCACCGTTGGAGGATGGATGCCAGGGAAGCCCGCCTCGCATTACAATTTTCTCCTAGCAACAATAGCGTTGAGATCGGTGGCTCTGTGGGAGCAACCGAGGGGGCTGATTTGAAATGGATTTTCCTGAGGATGGGGCCTAATGTGTGTTGTGTCCATGAGGGCCTTGGATTAGGGCGGTGGCACCGGGACCCTGAAGTATTCTCCTAAGCTTTTGACATAGCTCCCATGCAAAAGTTTCCTTGTGGAGACGAGATTTTTTCTGATGGGTGCCTCAGGAAACCCCTTATGCTGGTATTGGAATCCAGGCTTTTGAGGACACATGCCTGTAAACCAAAGCAATGGACCCGATTATGGCCTAGGGTCCTGTCTGGTTCAATCTTCTTCTCTGGGGTTCTCCATCTATGGAATGAGTGGAGGTAGATGATCACCTGGTGTCAGACCGCCCTGTTTGTCCCCGGAGACATACACTATTGGGAGGGCCTCGGGGACTTTGGAGGGTTCTCCTAATTTGTACGATTTGGGACAATGGAATGGGCAGAATTCCCATGGATTGGGTAGGCACAGTACTAATGTGTGGCTCCTGGCGCCCCAGCCTGGAGGGTGTGTGGCCCAGGACTTTGAGGACAGAAGATTGAAAACAGAAACTCAGCTTAGGTTTGGGGACGTAGGTATGGCAGGCGTAATCTACAAACCATGAGAAGAACTCTTCAGGATATGAAGAAAGAGCGAGTCTGAGGTACTTGCTCAGGCTTTTGTCTTTGGATTTTGTATCAATGATGGCCGTGGAATTTGGGGAGGCCTCATGGCCCATGGACGAATCTTCCTCTCTGTGGATTTGGCCCAGTCCCAATTGTTTTTCGTCAATCTGTGGAATGGGAGGTCTCCTTTCAGGTTTATTACCTCAGGTGTCCGAACATAAGAGGAATTCCAAAACAGAGCGCTGGGGAAGAGTGAAGGGACAACCCAAACTATGTTTAAAAATTGGGGCCTAGGGGCATGGCACGCCCAATATGCTGTCTCTTCATCCAGCCACTGAGAGGCCGTACTTGAGGACTGGGCTCAGGCTGAGGGTCACAATGTGTGTTTGTGACCAATGTGGTTTTGCGAGCATGGGCGGGGCCTCATGGGCCACACTGGTTTCAACTACACTGGACTTTGGACAACTTGCCAATCACAAGGTCTCTAACCATGGGAAAAGTGTTCTGATTTCTGCATCATTTTCAACCATGGGCTGTGGTTGGAGATAAGGCCTAGGTTCTGAAGCCCGAAAAACCGCTGTTGGGAAGAGATGACCACCTAAGGGCATGGCGGGTCTGATGTGCTCAGTGTGTGGTCAGCTGCCTGGATGTTGATCTGGAGGTTCAGGCTCAGGTTGTGTCAGAGAGTGCATTAGAGCTCAGGTTAGACTATATAATTTGGGTACAGTCGAGTGCCGTGTAGGTTTATCCACATTTGAGGTGCCTGGGCAGCTCATTAGGCAAGATATTTTTTCTAGAGTGCAGGCAGAGTGCTGCATTGTGGGTCCGGAATTGCCAAACTTGCGGTCTTCTCGGCCAGGAGTGTGAGGACAAAAGTTTGAGAACACAAGTTGACTTGGACATCATGCCGAGGGCGGGGCAGGTACCCCCTGCAGATCTGAACCAATATCTCAAGCATCTGAAGTCAGCGCGAGGATCCGACGTTGACTAAGGTTGGAGTTTCTGTGCATGACGGCCCCTTCATGAAGGGAGCGGAATCTCGAGGCCATGGAGGTTTTCCACGTTGGGAGATGTGGGATGCCCCCTTCAAGGATTCCTTCTGCGGGACAATTGAGACCTGTTGGACAGCTCCAGGACATCCCATATGGAATGACTCCAGAGCACCATTCGAGGATGGATGCCTGGGAAGTCCGCCTCGCCTTCCAATTATCTCCTAGCAACAAGACAGTTTAAATCTAGTGGATCTACGGGAGCAACCGGGGTGGCTGAGTTGAAATGCACTTTCCAGAGGATGGGTCCTCTTGTTTGTTTGTGTCCATGAGGGCCTTGGAATGGGGTGGTGGCACCGGGACCCTGAAGTATTCTCCTAAGCTTTGACATAGCTCCCATGCACAAGTTTCCTTGTGGAGACGAGATTTGTTCTGATGGGTGCCTCAGGAAATTCCCTCTGCTGGTATTGGAATCCAGGCTTTTGAGGAGACATGCCTGTAAACCAAAGCAATGGATCTGATAATGTCCTCGGGTCCTGTCTGGTTCAATCTTCTTGGTATGAGTGGAGGTAGATGAGTGGAGGTAGATGCTCAGCTGGTATCAACCGCCCTTTTTTGTCCCGGGCGACCTACACTATTGGGATGGCCTCAGGGACTTTGGAGGGTTCTCCTAATTTGTACGATTTTTGACAATGGAATGGGCAGAATTCCCATGGATTGGTGGGGGCAGTCCTAATGTGTGGCTCCAGGGGCCCCAGCCTGGAGGGAGTGTGGCCCAGGACTTTGAGGACAGAAGACTGAAAACACAAACTCAGCTTAAGTTTGGGGACGTAGGTATGGCACGCCCGATCTACAAACCATGAGAAGAACTCTTCAGGATATGAAGAATGAGCGAGTCTGAATCGCTTGCTCAGGCTTTTGTCTCTGGATTTTGTTTCAGCGATGGCCGTGGAATTTTGGGGATTTCTCATGGGCCATGGATGAATCTTCCTCTCTGTGGATATGGCCCGATCCCAATTGTTTTTCGTCAATCTGTGGGATGGGAGGACTCCTTTCTGTTTTGTTACCTCTGGTGTCCCACCAAAAGAGGAATTCCAAAGCAGAGCCCTGGGGAAGAGTGAAGGGACACCCCGAACTATGGTTAAAAATTGGGGCCTAGGGGCATGGCAAGCCCAATATGCTGTCTCTTCATATAGGCCCTGAGAGGCCTTACCTGAGGACTGTGCTCAGGCTGAGGGTCACAATGTGAGTTTGTGACCAATATGGCCTGCGAGCATGGGCGGGGCCTTATGGGCCACACTGGTTTCAACTACACTGGATTTGGACAACATGCCAATCACAAGGTCTCTTGCCATGGGGAAGGTGTTCTGATTTCTGCATCATTTTCAACCCTGGGCAGTGGTTGGAGATAAGGTCTAGGTTCTGAAGCCTGAAAAATCGCAGTTGGGAAGAGATGACGACCTAAGGCCATGGTGGGTCTCATACGCTCAGTGTGCATTCATCTGCCTGGGTTTTGGTCAGGAGGTTCTAGCTCAGGGTGTGTCAGACAGTGCATTAGTGACCAGGTTAGACTATATAATTTGGGTACAGTCGAGTGCCGTGTAGGTTTATCCCCCTTTTAGGTTCCTGGGCAGCTCATTAGGCAAGATGTTTTTTCTAGAGGGCAGGCAGAGTGCTGCATTGTGGGTCCGGAATTGCCAAACTTGAGAGCTTCTGGGCCAGGAGTGTGAGGACAGAAGTCTGAGAACACAAGCTAGACTTGGGCTTCAGGCCGAGGGCACGGCATGTACCCCCTGCAGATCGGATCCAATATCTCAAGCATCTGAAGCCAAGGCGAGGATCAGACGTTGGCTCAGGTTGGAGTTTCTGTGCATGCCTGCCCCTTCATGAACGGAGAGGAATCTCAAGGCCATGGAGGTTTTCCCACGTTGGGAGTTTATGGATGCCCTCTTCAAGGATTCCTTCTGTGGGACAATTGAGACCTGTTGGGCAGCTCCAGGACATCCCATATGGAATGACTCCAGAGCACCGTTGGAGGATGGATGCCAGGGAAGCCCGCCTCGCATTACAATTTTCTCCTAGCAACAATAGCGTTGAGATCGGTGGCTCTGTGGGAGCAACCGAGGGGGCTGATTTGAAATGGATTTTCCTGAGGATGGGGCCTAATGTGTGTTGTGTCCATGAGGGCCTTGGATTAGGGCGGTGGCACCGGGACCCTGAAGTATTCTCCTAAGCTTTTGACATAGCTCCCATGCAAAAGTTTCCTTGTGGAGACGAGATTTTTTCTGATGGGTGCCTCAGGAAACCCCTTATGCTGGTATTGGAATCCAGGCTTTTGAGGACACATGCCTGTAAACCAAAGCAATGGACCCGATTATGGCCTAGGGTCCTGTCTGGTTCAATCTTCTTCTCTGGGGTTCTCCATCTATGGAATGAGTGGAGGTAGATGATCACCTGGTGTCAGACCGCCCTGTTTGTCCCCGGAGACATACACTATTGGGAGGGCCTCGGGGACTTTGGAGGGTTCTCCTAATTTGTACGATTTGGGACAATGGAATGGGCAGAATTCCCATGGATTGGGTAGGCACAGTACTAATGTGTGGCTCCTGGCGCCCCAGCCTGGAGGGTGTGTGGCCCAGGACTTTGAGGACAGAAGATTGAAAACAGAAACTCAGCTTAGGTTTGGGGACGTAGGTATGGCAGGCGTAATCTACAAACCATGAGAAGAACTCTTCAGGATATGAAGAAAGAGCGAGTCTGAGGTACTTGCTCAGGCTTTTGTCTTTGGATTTTGTATCAATGATGGCCGTGGAATTTGGGGAGGCCTCATGGCCCATGGACGAATCTTCCTCTCTGTGGATTTGGCCCAGTCCCAATTGTTTTTCGTCAATCTGTGGAATGGGAGGTCTCCTTTCAGGTTTATTACCTCAGGTGTCCGAACATAAGAGGAATTCCAAAACAGAGCGCTGGGGAAGAGTGAAGGGACAACCCAAACTATGTTTAAAAATTGGGGCCTAGGGGCATGGCACGCCCAATATGCTGTCTCTTCATCCAGCCACTGAGAGGCCGTACTTGAGGACTGGGCTCAGGCTGAGGGTCACAATGTGTGTTTGTGACCAATGTGGTTTTGCGAGCATGGGCGGGGCCTCATGGGCCACACTGGTTTCAACTACACTGGACTTTGGACAACTTGCCAATCACAAGGTCTCTAACCATGGGAAAAGTGTTCTGATTTCTGCATCATTTTCAACCATGGGCTGTGGTTGGAGATAAGGCCTAGGTTCTGAAGCCCGAAAAACCGCTGTTGGGAAGAGATGACCACCTAAGGGCATGGCGGGTCTGATGTGCTCAGTGTGTGGTCAGCTGCCTGGATGTTGATCTGGAGGTTCAGGCTCAGGTTGTGTCAGAGAGTGCATTAGAGCTCAGGTTAGACTATATAATTTGGGTACAGTCGAGTGCCGTGTAGGTTTATCCACATTTGAGGTGCCTGGGCAGCTCATTAGGCAAGATATTTTTTCTAGAGTGCAGGCAGAGTGCTGCATTGTGGGTCCGGAATTGCCAAACTTGCGGTCTTCTCGGCCAGGAGTGTGAGGACAAAAGTTTGAGAACACAAGTTGACTTGGACATCATGCCGAGGGCGGGGCAGGTACCCCCTGCAGATCTGAACCAATATCTCAAGCATCTGAAGTCAGCGCGAGGATCCGACGTTGACTAAGGTTGGAGTTTCTGTGCATGACGGCCCCTTCATGAAGGGAGCGGAATCTCGAGGCCATGGAGGTTTTCCACGTTGGGAGATGTGGGATGCCCCCTTCAAGGATTCCTTCTGCGGGACAATTGAGACCTGTTGGACAGCTCCAGGACATCCCATATGGAATGACTCCAGAGCACCATTCGAGGATGGATGCCTGGGAAGTCCGCCTCGCCTTCCAATTATCTCCTAGCAACAAGACAGTTTAAATCTAGTTGATCTGCGGGAGCAACCGGGGTGGCTGAGTTGAAATGCACTTTCCAGAGGATGGGTCCTCTTGTTTGTTTGTGTCCATGAGGGCCTTGGAATGGGGTGGTGGCACCGGGACCCTGAAGTATTCTCCTAAGCTTTGGCATAGCTCCCCTGCACAAGTTTCCTTGTGGAGACGAGATTTGTTCTGATGGGTGCCTCAGGAAATCCCCTCTGCTGGTATTGGAATCCAGGCTTTTGAGGAGACATGCCTGTAAACCAAAGCAATGGATCCGATAATGGCCTCGGGTCCTATCTGGTTCAATCTTCTTGGTATGAGTGGAGGTAGATGAGTGGAGGTAGATGCTCAGCTGTTATCAACCGCCCTTTTTTGTATCGGGCGACCTACACTATAGGGATGGCCTCAGGGACTTTGGAGTGTTCTCCTAATTTGTACGATTTTTGACAATGGAATGGGCAGAATTCCCATGGATTGGGTGGGGGCAGTCCTAATGTGTGGCTCCAGGGGCCCCAGCCTTGAGGGAGTGTGGCCCAGGACTTTGAGGACAGAAGACTGAAAACACAAACTCAGCTTAAGTTTGGGGACGTAGGTATGGCACGCCCGATCTACAAACCATGAGAAGAACTCTTCAGGATATGAAGAATGAGCGAGTCTTAGTCGCTTGCTCAGGCTTTTGTCTCGGGATTTTGTTTCAGCGATGGCCGTGGAATTTTGGGGAGTTCTCATGGGCCATGGATGAATCTTCCTCTCTGTGGATTTGGCCCGATCCCAATTGTTTTTCGTCAATCTGTGGGATGGGAGGACTCCTTTCTGGTTTGTTACCTCTGTTGTCCCACCAAAAGAGGAATTCCAAAGCAGAGCCCTGGGGAAGAGTGAAGGGACACCCCGAACTATGGTTAAAATTTGGGGCCTAGGGGCATGGCAAGCCCAATATGCTGTCTCTTCATATAGGCCCTGAGAGGCCTTACCTGAGGACTGGGCTCAGGCTGAGGGTCACAATGTGTGTTTGTGACCAATGTGGCCCGCAAGCATGGGCTGGGCCTCATGGGCCACGCTTGTTTCAACTACACTGAACGTTGGACAACATGCCAAGCACAAGGTTTCTTGCCATGGGGAAAGAGTTCTGATTTCTGCATCATTTTCAACCCTGGGCAGTGGTTGGAGATAAGGTCTAGGTTCTGGAGCCTGAAAACCGCAGTTGGGAAGAGATGACGACCTAAGGCCATGGCGGGTCCGATGTGCTCAGTGTGCGGCCAGCTGTCTGGGTGGACCCAGGAGGTCCAGGCTCAGGCTGGGTCAGAAGGGGAAATAGTGCCCAGGTCAGCCTCTATGTTTGGGGTACAGCCGATTGGCGTGCAGGTTGATCCTCATTTGGGGATTCGGGGTAGCCCTGAGGGCAATGTTTTACTTCTGTAGGGCAGGCAGAGTGCGGCATTGTAGTTCTGGATTGCCCAACTGGAGGGCTTGTGGGCCAGTAGTCTGAGGACGGAGTCTGAGAACCCAAGCTAGGCCTAGGTTTCTGGGTGAGGATATGGCAGGCACAATCTACAGACCTCAATAGAGATCTCGTGCATCTGAAGTCAGGGCAAGGATCAGACGATCGCTCAGGTTGGACTTTCTGCCCTGATGGCCCTTTCTTGAAGGGGGTTGGATCACGAGGACATGGGGGTTTTCCCACGATGGGAGTTGTGAGAAGCTCCAAACTGCAAAGATTCTTCTGCAGGACAATTGAGACCTGTTGGTTGGCTCCAGGCCAACGATTCCGAGCAGGGTTCTAAGGATGGATGGCTGGGTAGGCCACCTCGCATTCCAATTGTCTCCAAGCAACAAGACAGGTTAGATCTGCTGGATGTGGGGGGCAACCGAGGAGGCTGAGTTGAAATGGACTCTCCTGTGGATGTGTCCTAATATGTTTTTGTGTCTATGGAGACCTTGGAATGAAGCGGTGGCCCTGGGGCCCTGAAGGGTTCTCCTAAACACAGGCTTTGACACAGCTCCAACGTGCATTTTTCCCATGTGTAGATGAGATTTGTTCTGATGGGTGAGTCAAGAAACAGCCATATGCTGGTATTGAAATCCAGGCCTCTGAGGAGAGATGCCTGGAAACCAAAGCAATGGATCCGATTAGTGCCTAGGGGCCTGTTCGTTCCTTTTTACCTCTGGGGACATCAGTCTACGGGTCTGAGTGCAGGTAGGTGCTCAGATGGGCTCAGATTGCCCCCTGTTTGTCCTGGGAAGCCACAACTCTTGGGATGGCCTCAGGGACTTTGGAGGTTATCCTATTAGTAGGGTTGTGGCCATTGGAATGGGCACATACAATTCCCTTGGAGAGGGCAAGTACAGTCCTCAGGTTTGGCTCCAGGGCCCTGAGCCTGTAGGGTGTGTAGGCCAGAGCTGTTTGGACAGTTGTCTGAAAACACAAACTCGGCTCATGTTTTGGGTCATAGGTATGGCAGGACTGATCTACAGACCATGAGGAGAACACTTCGGGATATTAAAAAAGGGCGAGTGTGAGGCTCTTGCACAAGTTTTTGTCTCTGGATATCGTGTCACTCATGGTCGTGAAATTGCCGGGTGACTTCATGGGAAATGGACGAGTCTTACTCTCTGGGGGTTCGGTCCCGTCCAAAGAGTTTGCGGTCATTCTGGGGATGGAAGAAGTCCGTTTTTTGTTGTTGTTGTCGATTTGTTTCATTTTGTTTTTCAACCTCAGATGTCCCACCAAATGAGGGATTCCAGAGTAGAGCCCTGGGGTGGGGCGACTGGACAACCAGAAATCTGGTTAAAAATTGGGGACTAGGGACATGTCAAGCCCATTATGACATCTCATGGTCCAGCCACTGAGAGGACTTACTAGAGGACAGGACTCACGCTGAGGTCACAATGCGTGTTTATGCTCTCCTCGCACTCAAGAATGGGCGGGGCCTCAGAGTGAATGCTGTTTTCTCCTACACTGAAGGTTGGACAACATGCCAACCACAAGGTTTCTTGCCATGGGTCAGGAAGAGTTCTGATTTCTGCATCACAGTCAACCGTGGGCAGTGATTGGAGATAAGGTCTAGGTTCTGAAGCCTGAAAACTGAGGTAGGGAAGAGATGATGACCTAAGGCCAGGGCGGGTCTGATGTGCTCAGCGTGCGGTCAGCTGTCTGGGTGTTGGTCTGCAGGTCTGGGCTCAGGTTGTGTCAGACAGTGCATTTCTGCCCAGGTTAGACTATATAATTTGGGTACATTCGAGTGCCGTGTAGGTTTATCTTCATTTAAGCTGCCTGGTCAGCTCATTAGGCAATATATTTTTTCTAGAGGGCATGCAGAGTGCTTCATTGTCGGTCCGGAATTGCCAAACATGAAGGCTTCGGGACCAGGAGAGTGAACGGAAGTCTGAGAACACAAGCTAGACTTCGGATTCAGGGTGAGGGCACGGCAGGTACCCCCTGCAGATCTGAACCAATATCTCATGCATCTGAAGTCAGGGCGAGGATCCGACGTTGGCTCAGGTTGGAGTTTCTGTGCATGACGGCCCCTTCATGAAGGGAGCGGAATCTCGAGGCCATGGAGGTTTTCCACGTTGGGAGATGTGGGATGCCCCCTTCAAGGATTCCTTCTGCGGGACAATTGAGACCTGTTGGACAGCTCCAGGACATCCCATATGGAATGACTCCAGAGCACCGTTCGAGGATGGATGCCTGGGAAGTCCGCCTCGCCTTCCAATTGTCTCCTAGCAACAAGACAGTTTAGATCTAGTGGATCTGCGGGAGCAACCGGGGTGGCTGAGTTGAAATGCACTTTCCAGAGGATGGGTCCTAATGTGTGTTTGTGTCCATGAGGGCCTTGGAATGGGGAGGTGGCTCCGGGACCCTGAAGTATTCTCCTAAACTTTGGCTAGCTCCCATGCACAAGTTTCCTTGTGGAGACGAGATTTGTTCTGATGGGTGCCTCAGGAAATCCCCTCTGCTGGTATTGGAATCCAGGCTTTTGAGGAGACATGCCTGTAAACCAAAGCAATGGATCCGATAATGGCCTCGGGTCCTGTCTGGTTCAATCTTCTTGGTATGAGTGGAGGTAGATGAGTGGAGGTAGATGCTCAGCTGTTATCAACCGCCCTTTTTTGTCCCGGGCGACCTACACTATTGGGATGGCCTCAGGGACTTTGGAGGGTTCTCCTAATTTGTACGATTTTTGACAATGGAATGGGCAGAATTCCCATGGATTGGGTGGGGGCAGTCCTAATGTGTGGCTCCAGGGGCCCCAGCCTGGAGGGAGTGTGGCCCAGGACTTTGAGGACAGAAGACTGAAAACACAAACTCAGCTTAAGTTTGGGGACGTAGGTATGGCACGCCCGATCTACAAACCATGAGAAGAACTCTTCAGGATATGAAGAATAAGCGAGTCTGAGGCGCTTGCTCAGGCTTTTGTCTCTGGATTTTGTTTCAGCGATGGCCATGGAATGTTGGGGAGTTCTCATGGGCCATGGACGAATCTTCCTCTCTGTAGATTTGGCCCGATCCCAATTGTTTTTCGTCAATCTGTGGGATGGGAGGACTCCTTTCAGGTTTGTTACCTCAGGTGTCCCACCAAAAGAGGAATTCCAAAGCAGAGCCCTGGGGAAGAGTGAAGGGACACCCCGAACTATGGTTAAAAATTGGGGCCTAGGGGCATGGCAAGACCAATATGCTGTCTCTTCATATAGGCCCTGAGAGGCCTTACCTGAGGACTGGGCTCAGGCTGAGGGTCACAATGTGTGTTTGTGACCAATGTGGCCCGCAAGCATGGGCTGGGCCTCATGGGCCACGCTTGTTTCAACTACACTGAACGTTGGACAACATGCCAAGCACAAGGTTTCTTGCCATGGGGAAAGAGTTCTGATTTCTGCATCATTTTCAGCCCTGGGCAGTGGTTGGAGATAAGGTCTAGGTTCTGGAGCCTGAAAACCGCAGTTGGGAAGAGATGACGACCTAAGGCCATGGCGGGTCCGATGTGCTCAGTGTGCGGCCAGCTGTCTGTGTGGGACCAGGAGGTCCAGGCTCAGGCTGGGTCAGAAGGGGAAATAGTGCCCATGTCAGCCTCTATGTTTGGGGTACAGCCGAATGGCGTGCAGGTTGATCCTCATTTGGGGTTTCGGGGTAGCCCTGAGGGCAATGTTTTACTTCTGTAGGGCAGGCAGAGTGCGGCATTGTAGTTCTGGATTGCCCAACTGGAGGGCTTGTGGGCCAGTAGTCTGAGGACGGAGTCTGAGAACCCAAGCTAGGCCTAGGTTTCTGGGTGAGGATATGGCAGGCACAATCTACAGACCTCAATCGAGATCTCGTGCATCTGAAGTCAGGGCAAGGATCAGACGATCGCTCAGGTTGGACTTTCTGCCCTGATGGCCCTTTCTTGAAGGGGGTTGGATCACGAGGACATGGGGGTTTTCCCACGATGGGAGTTGTGAGTAGCTCCAAACTGCAAAGATTCTTCTGCAGGACAATTGAGACCTGTTGGTTGGCTCCAGGCCAACGATTCCGAGCAGGGTTCTAAGGATGGATGGCTGGGTAGGCCACCTCGCATTCCAATTGTCTCCAAGCAACAAGACAGGTTAGATCTGCTGGATGTGGGGGGCAACCGAGGAGGCTGAGTTGAAATGGACTCTCCTGTGGATGTGTCCTAATATGTTTTTGTGTCTATGGAGACCTTGGAATGAAGCGGTGGCCCTGGGGCCCTGAAGGGTTCTCCTAAACACAGGCTTTGACACAGCTCCAACGTGCATTTTTCCCATGTGTAGATGAGATTTGTTCTGATGGGTGAGTCAAGAAACAGCCATATGCTAGTATTGAAATCCAGGCCTCTGAGGAGAGATGCCTGGAAACCAAAGCAATGGATCCGATTAGTGCCTAGGGGCCTGTTCGTTCCTTTTTACCTCTGGGGACATCAGTCTACGGGTCTGAGTGCAGGTAGGTGCTCAGATGGGCTCAGATTGCCCCCTGTTTGTCCTGGGAAGCCACAACTCTTGGGATGGCCTCAGGGACTTTGGAGGTTATCCTATTAGTAGGGTTGTGGCCATTGGAATGGGCACATACAATTCCCTTGGAGAGGGCAAGTACAGTCCTCAGGTTTGGCTCCAGGGCCCTGAGCCTGTAGGGTGTGTAGGCCAGAGCTGTTTGGACAGTTGTCTGAAAACACAAACTCGGCTCATGTTTTGGGTCATAGGTATGGCAGGACTGATCTACAGACCATGAGGAGAACACTTCGGGATATTAAAAAAGGGCGAGTGTGAGGCTCTTGCACAAGTTTTTGTCTCTGGATATCGTGTCACTCATGGTCGTGAAATTGCCGGGTGACTTCATGGGAAATGGACGAGTCTTACTCTCTGGGGGTTCGGTCCCGTCCAAAGAGTTTGCGGTCATTCTGGGGATGGAAGAAGTCCGTTTTTTGTTGTTGTTGTCGATTTGTTTCATTTTGTTTTTCAACCTCAGATGTCCCACCAAATGAGGGATTCCAGAGTAGAGCCCTGGGGTGGGGCGACTGGACAACCAGAAATCTGGTTAAAAATTGGGGACTAGGGACATGTCAAGCCCATTATGACATCTCATGGTCCAGCCACTGAGAGGACTTACTAGAGGACAGGACTCACGCTGAGGTCACAATGCGTGTTTATGCTCTCCTCGCACTCAAGAATGGGCGGGGCCTCAGAGTGAATGCTGTTTTCTCCTACACTGAAGGTTGGACAACATGCCAACCACAAGGTTTCTTGCCATGGGTCAGGAAGAGTTCTGATTTCTGCATCACAGTCAACCGTGGGCAGTGATTGGAGATAAGGTCTAGGTTCTGAAGCCTGAAAACTGAGGTAGGGAAGAGATGATGACCTAAGGCCAGGGCGGGTCTGATGTGCTCAGCGTGCGGTCAGCTGTCTGGGTGTTGGTCAGCAGGTCTGGGCTCAGGTTGTGTCAGACAGTGCATTAGTGCCCAGGTTAGACTATATAATTTGGGTACATTCGAGTGCCGTGTAGGTTTATCTTCATTTAAGCTGCCTGGTCAGCTCATTAGGCAATATATTTTTTCTAGAGGGCATGCAGAGTGCTTCATTGTCGGTCCGGAATTGCCAAACATGAAGGCTTCGGGACCAGGAGAGTGAACGGAAGTCTGAGAACACAAGCTAGACTTCGGATTCAGGGTGAGGGCACGGCAGGTACCCCCTGCAGATCTGAACCAATATCTCATGCATCTGAAGTCAGGGCGAGGATCCGACGTTGGCTCAGGTTGGAGTTTCTGTGCATGACGGCCCCTTCATGAAGGGAGCGGAATCTCGAGGCCATGGAGGTTTTCCACGTTGGGAGATGTGGGATGCCCCCTTCAAGGATTCCTTCTGCGGGACAATTGAGACCTGTTGGACAGCTCCAGGACATCCCATATGGAATGACTCCAGAGCACCGTTCGAGGATGGATGCCTGGGAAGTCCGCCTCGCCTTCCAATTGTCTCCTAGCAACAAGACAGTTTAGATCTAGTGGATCTGCGGGAGCAACCGGGGTGGCTGAGTTGAAATGCACTTTCCAGAGGATGGGTCCTAATGTGTGTTTGTGTCCATGAGGGCCTTGGAATGGGGAGGTGGCTCCGGGACCCTGAAGTATTCTCCTAAGCTTTGGCATAGCTCCAATGCACAAGTTTCCTTGTGGAGACGAGATTTGTTCTGATGGGTGCCTCAGGAAATCCCCTCTGCTGGTATTGGAATCCAGGCTTTTGAGGAGACATGCCTGTAAACCAAAGCAATGGATCCGATAATGGCCTCGGGTCCTGTCTGGTTCAATCTTCTTGGTATGAGTGGAGGTAGATGAGTGGAGGTAGATGCTCAGCTGTTATCAACCGCCCTTTTTTGTCCCGGGCGACCTACACTATTGGGATGGCCTCAGGGACTTTGGAGGGTTCTCCTAATTTGTACGATTTTTGACAATGGAATGGGCAGAATTCCCATGGATTGGGTGGGGGCAGTCCTAATGTGTGGCTCCAGGGGCCCCAGCCTGGAGGGAGTGTGGCCCAGGACTTTGAGGACAGAAGACTGAAAACACAAACTCAGCTTAAGTTTGGGGACGTAGGTATGGCACGCCCGATCTACAAACCATGAGAAGAACTCTTCAGGATATGAAGAATAAGCGAGTCTGAGGCGCTTGCTCAGGCTTTTGTCTCTGGATTTTGTTTCAGCGATGGCCATGGAATGTTGGGGAGTTCTCATGGGCCATGGACGAATCTTCCTCTCTGTAGATTTGGCCCGATCCCAATTGTTTTTCGTCAATCTGTGGGATGGGAGGACTCCTTTCAGGTTTGTTACCTCAGGTGTCCCACCAAAAGAGGAATTCCAAAGCAGAGCCCTGGGGAAGAGTGAAGGGACACCCCGAACTATGGTTAAAAATTGGGGCCTAGGGGCATGGCAAGACCAATATGCTGTCTCTTCATATAGGCCCTGAGAGGCCTTACCTGAGGACTGGGCTCAGGCTGAGGGTCACAATGTGTGTTTGTGACCAATGTGGCCCGCAAGCATGGGCTGGGCCTCATGGGCCACGCTTGTTTCAACTACACTGAACGTTGGACAACATGCCAAGCACAAGGTTTCTTGCCATGGGGAAAGAGTTCTGATTTCTGCATCATTTTCAGCCCTGGGCAGTGGTTGGAGATAAGGTCTAGGTTCTGGAGCCTGAAAACCGCAGTTGGGAAGAGATGACGACCTAAGGCCATGGCGGGTCCGATGTGCTCAGTGTGCGGCCAGCTGTCTGTGTGGGACCAGGAGGTCCATGCTCAGGCTGGGTCAGAAGGGGAAATAGTGCCCATGTCAGCCTCTATGTTTGGGGTACAGCCGAATGGCGTGCAGGTTGATCCTCATTTGGGGTTTCGGGGTAGCCCTGAGGGCAATGTTTTACTTCTGTAGGGCAGGCAGAGTGCGGCATTGTAGTTCTGGATTGCCCAACTGGAGGGCTTGTGGGCCAGTAGTCTGAGGACGGAGTCTGAGAACCCAAGCTAGGCCTAGGTTTCTGGGTGAGGAAATGGCAGGCACAATCTACAGACCTCAATAGAGATCTCGTGCATCTGAAGTCAGGGCAAGGATCAGACGATCGCTCAGGTTGGACTTTCTGCCCTGATGGCCCTTTCTTGAAGGGGGTTGGATCACGAGGACATGGGGGTTTTCCCACGATGGGAGTTGTGAGAAGCTCCAAACTGCAAAGATTCTTCTGCAGGACAATTGAGACCTGTTGGTTGGCTCCAGGCCAACGATTCCGAGCAGGGTTCTAAGGACGGATGGCTGGGTAGCCCACCTCGCATTCCAATTGTCTCCAAGCAACAAGACAGGTTAGATCTGCTGGATGTGGGGGGCAACCGAGGAGGCTGAGTTGAAATGGACTCTCCTGTGGATGTGTCCTAATATGTTTTTGTGTCTATGGAGACCTTGGAATGATGCGGTGGCCCTGGGGCCCTGAAGGGTTCTCCTAAACAGAGGCTTTGACACAGCTCCAACGTGCATGTTTCCCATGTGTAGATGAGATTTGTTCTGATGGGTGAGTCAAGAAACAGCCATATGCTGGTATTGAAATCCAGGCCTCTGAGGAGAGTTTCCTGGAAACCAAAGCAATGGATCCGATTAGTGCCTAGGGGCCTGTTCTCCTTTTTACCTCTGGGGACATCAGTCTACGGGTCTGAGTGCAGGTAGGTGCTCATATGGGCTCAGATTGCCCCCTGTTTGTCCTGGGAAGCCACAACTCTTGGGATGGCCTCAGGGACTTTGGAGTTTATCCTATTAGTAGGGCTGTGGCCATTGGAATGGGCACATACAATTCCCTTGGAGAGGGCAAGTACAGTCCTCAGGTTTGGCTCCAGGGCCCTGAGCCTGTAGGGTGTGTAGGCCAGAGCTGTTTGGACAGTTGTCTGAAAACACAAACTCGGCTCATGTTTTGGGTCATAGGTATGGCAGGACTGATCTACAGACCATGAGGAGAACACTTCGGGATATGAAAAAAGGGCGAGTGTGAGGCTCTTGCTCAAGTTTTTGTCTCTGCATATCGTGTCACTCATGGTCGTGAAATTGCCGGGTGACTTCATGGGAAATGGACGAGTCTTACTCTCTGGGGGTTCGGTCCCGTCCAAAGAGTTTGCGGTCATTCTGGGGATGGAAGAAGTCCGTTTTTTTGTTGTTGTTGTCGATTTGTTTCATTTTGTTTTTCAACCTCAGATGTCCCACCAAATGAGGGATTCCAGAGTAGAGCCCTGGGGTGGGGCGACTGGACAACCAGAAATCTGGTTAAAAATTGGGGACTACGGACATGTCAAGCCCATTATGACATCTAATGGTCCAGCCACTGAGAGGACTTACTGGAGGACAGGACTCACGCTGAGGTCACAATGCGTGTTTATGCTCTCTTCGCACTCAAGAATGGGCGGGGCCTCAGGGTGAATGCTGTTTTCTCCTATACTGAACGTTGGACAACATGCCAACCACAAGGTTTCTTGCCATGGGTCAGGAAGAGTTCTGATTTCTGCATCACAGTCACCCGTGGGCAGTGATTGGAGATAAGGTCTAGGTTCTGAAGCCTGAAAACTGAGGTAGGGAAGAGATGATGACCTAAGGCCAGGGCGGGTCTGATGTGCTCAGGGTGCGGTCAGCTGTCTGGGTGTTGGTCAGCAGGTCCGGGCTCAGGTTGTGTCAGACAGTGCATTAGTCCCCAGGTTAGACTATATAATTTGGGTACATTCAGGTGCCGTGTAGGTTTATCTTCATTTAAGCTGCCTGGTCAGCTCATTAGGCAATATATTTTTTCTAGAGGGCAGGCAGAGTGCTTCATTGTCGGTCCGGAATTGGCAAACATGAGGGCTTCGGGGCCATGAGAGTGAGGACGGAAGTCTAAGAACACAAGCTAGACTTCGGATTCAGGGTGAGGGCACGGCAGGTACCCCCTGCAGATCTGAACCAATATCTCATGCATCTGAAGTCAGGGCGAGGATCCGACGCTGGCTCAGGTTGGAGTTTCTGTGCATGACGGCCCCTTCATGAAGGGAGCGGAATCTCGAGGCCATGGAGGTTTTCCACGTTGGGAGATGTGGGATGCCCCCTTCAAGGATTCCTTCTGCGGGACAATTGAGACCTGTTGGACAGCTCCAGGACATCCCATATGGAATGACTCCAGAGCACCGTTCGAGGATGGATGCCTGGGAAGTCCGCCTCGCCTTCCAATTGTCTCCTAGCAACAAGACAGTTTAGATCTAATGGATCTGCGGGAGCAACCGGGGTGGCTGAGTTGAAATGCACTTTCCAGAGGATGGGTCCTAATGTGTGTTTGTGTCCATGAGGGCCTTGGAATGGGGAGGTGGCACCGGGACCCGGAAGTATTCTCCTAAGCTTTGGCATAGCTCCCATGCAAAAGTTTTCTTGTGGAGACGAGATTTGTTCTGATGGGTGCCTCAGGAAATCCCCTCTGCTGGTATTGGAATCCAGGCTTTTGAGGAGACATGCCTGTAAACCAAAGCAATGGATCCGATAATGGCCTAGGGCCCTGTCTGGTTCAATCTTCTTGGTATGAGTGGAGGTAGATGAGTGGAGGAAGATGCTCAGCTGGTATCAACCGCCCTTTTTTGTCCCGGGCGACCTACACTATTGGGATGGCCTCAGGGACTTTGGAGGGTTCTCCTAATTTGTACGATTTTTGACAATGGAATGGGCAGAATTCCCATGGATTGGGTGGGGGCAGTTCTAATGTGTGGCTCCAGGGGCCCCAGCCTGGAGGGAGTGTGGCCCAGGACTTTGAGGACAGAAGACTGAAAACACAAACTCAGCTTAAGTTTGGGGACGTAGGTATGGCACGCCCGATCTACGAACCATGAGAAGAACTCTTCAGGATATGAAGAATGAGCGAGTCTGAGGCGCTTGCTCAGGCTTTTGCTCTGGATTTTGTTTCAGGTATGGCCGTGGAATGTTGGGGAGTTCTCATGGGCCATGGACGAATCTTCCTCTCTGTGGATTTGGCCCGATCCCAATTGTTTTTCGTCAATCTGTGGGATGGGAGGACTCCTTTCAGGTTTGTTACCTCAGGTGTCCCACCAAAAGAGGAATTCCAAAGCAGAGCCCTGGGGAAGAGTGAAGGGACACCCCGAACTATGGTTAAAAATTGGGGCCTAGGGGCATGGCAAGCCCAATATGCTGTCTCTTCATATAGGCCCTGAGAGGCCTTACCTGAGGACTGGGCTGAGGCTCAGGGTCACAATGTGTGTTTGTGACCAATGTGGCCCGCAAGCATGGGCTCGGCCTCATGGGCCACGCTTGTTTCAACTACACTGAACGTTGGACAACATGCCAAGCACAAGGTTTCTTGCCATGGGGAAAGAGTTCTGATTTCTGCATCGTTTTCAACTCTGGGCAGTGGTTGGAGATAAGGTCTAGGTTCTGGAGCCTGAAAACCGCAGTTGGGATGAGATGACGACCTAAGGCCATGGCGGGTCCGATGTGCTCAGTGTGCTGCCAGCTGTCTGTGTGTGACCAGGAGGTCCAGGCTCAGGCTAGGTCAGAAGGGGAAATAGTGCCCAGGTCAGCCTCTATGTTTGGGGTACAGCCGAATGGCGTGCAGGTTGATCCTCATTTGGGGTTTCGGGGTAGCCCTGAGGGCAATGTTTGACTTCTGTAGGGCAGGCAGAGTGCGGCATTGTAGTTCTCGATTTCCAAACTGGAGGGCTTGTGGGCCAGTAGTCTGAGGACGGAGTCTGAGAACC
The DNA here is from genome assembly GCF_964662115.1 of Mustela nivalis. Lineage (NCBI taxonomy): Eukaryota > Metazoa > Chordata > Mammalia > Carnivora > Mustelidae > Mustela > Mustela nivalis. The sequence continues at coordinate 423,719 of NW_028136454.1, read as the reverse complement.
CAAGCTAGGCCTAGGTTTCTGGGTGAGGATATGGCAGGCACAATCTACAGACCTCAATAGAGATCTCGTGCATTAGAAGTCAGGGCAAGGATCAGACGATCGCTCAGGTTGGACTTTCTGCCCTGATGGCCCTTTCTTGAAGGGGGTTGGATCACGAGGACATGGCGGTTTTCCCACGATGGGAGTTGTGAGAAGCTCCAAACTGCAAAGATTCTTCTGCAGGACAATTGAGACCTGTTGGTTGGCTCCAGGCCAACGATTCCGAGCAGGGTTCTAAGGACGGATGGCTGGGTAGCCCACCTCGCATTCCAATTGTCTCCAAGCAACAAGACAGGTTAGATCTGCTGGATGTGGGGGGCAACCGAGGAGGCTGAGTTGAAATGGACTCTCCTGTGGATGTGTCCTAATATGTTTTTGTGTCTATGGAGACCTTGGAATGAAGCGGTGGCCCTGGGGCCCTGAAGGGTTCTCCTAAACAGAGGCTTTGACACAGCTCCAACGTGCATGTTTCCCATGTGTAGATGAGATTTGTTCTGATGGGTGAGTCAAGAAACAGCTATATGCTGTTATTGAAATCCAGGATTCTGAGGAGAGTTTCCTGGAAAGCAAAGCAATGGATCCGATTAGTGCCTAGGGGCCTGTTCGTTCCTTTTTACCTCTGGGGACATCAGTCTAGGGGTCTGAGTGCAGGTAGGTGCTCAGATGGGCTCAGATTGCCCCTGTTTGTCCTGGGAAGCCACAACTCTTGGGATGGCCTCAGGGACTTTGGAGGTTATCCTATTAGTAGGGTTGTGGCCATTGGAATGGGCACATACAATTCCCTTGGAGAGGGCAAGTACAGTCCTCAGGTTTGGCTCCAGGGCCCTGAGCCTGTAGGGTGTGTAGGCCAGAGCTGTTTGGACAGTTGTCTGAAAACACAAACTCGGCTCATGTTTTGGGTCATAGGTATGGCAGGACTGATCAACAGACCATGAGCAGAACACTTCGGGATATGAAAAAAGGGCGAGTGTGAGGCTCTTGCTCAAGTTTTTGTCTCTGGATATCGTGTCACTCATGGTCGTGAAATTGCCGGGTGACTTCATGGGAAATGGACGAGTCTTACTCTCTGGGGGTTCGGTCCCGTCCAAAGAGTTTGCGGTCATTCTGGGGATGGAAGAAGTCCGTTTTTTGTTGTTGTTGTCGATTTGTTTCATTTTGTTTTTCAACCTCAGATGTCCCACCAAATGAGGGATTCCAGAGTAGAGCCCTGGGGTGGGGCGACTGGACAACCAGAAATCTGGTTAAAAATTGGGGACTACGGACATGTCAAGCCCATTATGACATCTAATGGTCCAGCCACTGAGAGGACTTACTGGAGGACAGGACTCACGCTGAGGTCACAATGCGTGTTTATGCTCTCGTCGCACTCAAGAATGGGCGGGGCCTCAGGGTGAATGCTGGTTTCTCCTACACTGAACGTTGGACAACATGCCAACCACAAGGTTTCTTGCCATGGGTCAGGAAGAGTTCTGATTTCTGCATCACAGTCACCCGTGGGCAGTGATTGGAGATAATGTCTAGGTTCTGAAGCCTGAAAACTGAGGTAGGGAAGAGATGATGACCTAAGGCCATGGCGGGTCTGATGTGCTCAGGGCGAGGTCATCTGTCTGGGTGTTGGTCAGCAGGTCCGGGCTCATGTTGTGTCAGACAGTGCATTTCTGCCCAGGTTAGACTATATAATTTGGGTACATTCGAGTGCCGTGTAGGTTTATCTTCATTTAAGCTGCCTGGTCAGCTCATTAGGCAATATATTTTTTCTAGAGGACAGGCAGAGTGCTTCATTGTCGGTCCAGAATTGCCAAACATGAGGGCTTCGGGGCCAGGAGAGTGAGGACGGAAGTCTGAGAACACAAGCTAGACTTCGGATTCAGGGTGAGGGCACGGCAGGTACCCCCTGCAGATCTGAACCAATATCTCATGCATCTGAAGTCAGGGCGAGGATCTGACGTTGGCTCAGGTTGGAGTTTCTGTGCATGACGGCCCCTTCATGAAGGGAGCGGAATCTCGAGGCCATGGAGGTTTTCCACGTTGGGAGATGTGGGATGCCCCCTTCAAGGATTCCTTCTGCGGGACAATTGAGACCTGTTGGACAGCTCCAGGACATCCCATATGGAATGACTCCAGAGCACCGTTCGAGGATGGATGCCTGGGAAGTTCGCATCGCCTTCCAATTGTCTCCTAGCAACAAGAGAGTTTAGATCTAATGGATCTGCGGGAGCAACCGGGGTGGCTGAGTTGAAATGCACTTTCCAGAGGATGGGTCCTAATGTGTGTTTTTGTCCATGAGGGCCTTGGAATGGGGAGGTGGCACGGGGACCCTGAAGTATTCTCCTAAGCTTTGGCAGAGCTCCCATGCCCAAGTTTCCTTGTGGAGACGAGATTTGTTCTGATGGGTGCCTCAGGAAATCCACTCTGCTGGTATTGGAATCCAGGCTTTTCAGGAGACATGCCTGTAAACCAAAGCCATGGATCCGATAATGGCCTCTGGTCCTGTCTGGTTCAATCTTCTTGGTATGAGTGGAGGTAGATGAGTGGAGGTAGATGCTCAGCCGGTATCAACCGCCCTTTTTTGTCCCGGGCGACCTACACTATTGGGATGACCTCAGGGACTTTGGAGGGTTCTCCTAATTTGTACGATTTTTGACAATGGAATGGGCAGAATTCCCATGGATTGGTGGGAGCAGTCCTAATGTGTGGCTCCAGGGGCCCCAGCCTGGAGGGAGTGTGGCCCAGGACTTTGAAGACAGAAGACTGAAAACACAAACTCAGCTTAAGTTTTGGGACGTAGGTATGGCACGCCCGATCTACAAACCATGAGAAGAACTCTTCAGGATATGAAGATTGAGCGAGTCCGAGTCGCTTGCTCAGGCTTTTGTCTCTGGAATTTGTTTCAGCGATGGCCGTGGAATGTTGGGGAGGTCTCATGGGCCATGGACGAATCTTCCTCTCTGTGGATTTGGCCCGATCCCAATTGTTTTTCGTCAATCTGTGGGATGGGAGGACTCCTTTAAGGTTTGTTACCTCTGGTGTCCCACCAAAAGAGGAATTCCAAAGCAGAGCCCTGGGGAAGAGTGAAGGGACACCCCGAACGATGGTTAAAAATTGGGGCCTAGGGGCATGGCAAGCCCAATATGCTGTCTCTTCATATAGGCCCTGAGAGGCCTTACCTGAGGACTGGGCTCAGGCTGAGGGTCACAATGTGTGTTTGTGACCAATGTGGCCCGCAAGCATGGGCTGGGCCTCATGGGCCACGCTTGTTTCAACTACACTGAACGTTGGACAACATGCCAAGCACAAGGTTTCTTGCCATGGGGAAAGAGTTCTGATTTCTGCATCATTTTCAACCCTGGGCAGTGGTTGGAGATAAGGTCTAGGTTCTGGAGCCTGAAAACCGCAGTTGGGAAGAGATGACGTCCTAAGGCCATGGCGGGTCCGATGTGCTCAGTGTGCGGCCAGCTGTCTGGGTGGGACCAGGAGGTCCAGGCTCAGGCTGGGTCAGAAGGGGAAATAGTGCCCAGGTCAGCCTATATGTTTGGGGTACAGCCGAATGGCGTGCAGGTTGATCCTCATTTGGGGTTTCGGGGTAGCCCTGAGGGCAATGTTTTACTTCTGTAGGGTAGGCAGAGTGCGGCATTGTAGTTCTGGATTGCCCAACTGGAGGGCTTGTGGGCCAGTAGTCTGAGGACGGAGTCTGAGAACCCAAGCTAGGCCTAGGTTTCTGGGTGAGGATATGGCAGGCACAATCTACAGACCTCAATCGAGATCTCGTGCATCTGAAGTCAGGGCAAGGATCAGACGATCGCTCAGGTTGGACTTTCTGCCCTGATGGCCCTTTCTTGAAGGGGGTTGGATCACGAGGACATGGGGGTTTTCCCACGATGGGAGTTGTGAGAAGCTCCAAACTGCAAAGATTCTTCTGCAGGACAATTGAGACCTGTTGGTTGGCTCCAGGCCAACGATTCCGAGCAGGGTTCTAAGGATGGATGGCTGGGTAGCCCACCTCGCATTCCAATTGTCAACAAGCAACAAGACAGGTTAGATCTGCTGGATTTGGGGGCAACCGAGGAGGCTGAGTTGAAATGGACTCTCCTGTGGATGTGTCGTAATATGTTTTTGTGTCTATGGAGACCTTGGAATGAAGCGGTGGCCCTGGGGCCCTGAAGGGTTCTCCTAAACAGAGGCTTTGACACAGCTCCAACGTGCATGTTTCCCATGTGTAGATGAGATTTGTTCTGATGGGTGAGTCAAGAAACAGTCATATGCTGGTATTGAAATCCAGGCCTCTGAGGAGAGATGCCTGGAAAACAAAGCAAAGGATCCGATTAGTGCCTAGGGGCCTGTTCGTTCCTTTTTACCTCTGGGGACATCAGTCTACGGGTCTGAGTGCAGGTAGGTGCTCAGATGGGCTCAGGTTGCCCCTGTTTGTCCTGGGAAGCCACAACTCTTGGGATGGCCTCAGGGACTTTGGAGGTTATCCTATTAGTAGGGTTGTGGCCATTGGAATGGGCACATACATTTCCCTTGGAGAGGGCAAGTACAGTCCTCAGGTTTGGCTCCAGGGCCCTGAGCCTGTAGGGTGTGTAGGCCAGAGCTGTTTGGACAGTTGTCTGAAAACACAAACTCGGCTTATGTTTTGGGTCATAGGTATGGCAGGACTGATCTACAGACCATGAGGAGAACACTTCGGGATATGAAAAAAGGGCGAGTGTGAGGCTCTTGCTCAAGTTTTGTCTCTGGATATCGTGTCACTCATGGTCGTGAAATTGCCGGGTGACTTCATGGGAAATGGACGAGTCTTACTCTCTGGGGGTTCGGTCCCGTCCAAAGAGTTTGCGGTCATTCTGGGGATGGAAGAAGTCCGTTTTTTGTTGTTGTTGTCGATTTGTTTCATTTTGTTTTTTAACCTCAGATGTCCCACCAAATGAGGGATTCCAGAGTAGAGCCCTGGGGTGGGGCGACTGGACAACCAGAAATCTGGTTAAAAATTGGGGACTAGGGACATGTCAAGCCCATTATGACATCTAATGGTCCAGCCACTGAGAGGACTTACTAGAGGACAGGACTCACGCTGAGGTCACAATGCGTGTTTATGCTCTCGTCGCACTCAAGAATGGGCGGGGCCTCAGGGTGAATGCTGGTTTCTCCTACACTGAACGTTGGACAACATGCCAACCACAAGGTTTCTTGCCATGGGTCAGGAAGAGTTCTGATTTCTGCATCACAGTCACCCGTGGGCAGTGATTGGAGATAATGTCTAGGTTCTGAAGCCTGAAAACTGAGGTAGGGAAGAGATGATGACCTAAGGCCATGGCGGGTCTGATGTGCTCAGGGCGAGGTCATCTGTCTGGGTGTTGGTCAGCAGGTCCGGGCTCATGTTGTGTCAGACAGTGCATTTCTGCCCAGGTTAGACTATATAATTTGGGTACATTCGAGTGCCGTGTAGGTTTATCTTCATTTAAGCTGCCTGGTCAGCTCATTAGGCAATATATTTTTTCTAGAGGACAGGCAGAGTGCTTCATTGTCGGTCCAGAATTGCCAAACATGAGGGCTTCGGGGCCAGGAGAGTGAGGACGGAAGTCTGAGAACACAAGCTAGACTTCGGATTCAGGGTGAGGGCACGGCAGGTACCCCCTGCAGATCTGAACCAATATCTCATGCATCTGAAGTCAGGGCGAGGATCTGACGTTGGCTCAGGTTGGAGTTTCTGTGCATGACGGCCCCTTCATGAAGGGAGCGGAATCTCGAGGCCATGGAGGTTTTCCACGTTGGGAGATGTGGGATGCCCCCTTCAAGGATTCCTTCTGCGGGACAATTGAGAACTGTTGGACAGCTCCAGGACATCCCATATGGAATGACTCCAGAGCACCGTTCGAGGATGGATGCCTGGGAAGTTCGCATCGCCTTCCAATTGTCTCCTAGCAACAAGAGAGTTTAGATCTAATGGATCTGCGGGAGCAACCGGGGTGGCTGAGTTGAAATGCACTTTCCAGAGGATGGGTCCTAATGTGTGTTTTTGTCCATGAGGGCCTTGGAATGGGGAGGTGGCACGGGGACCCTGAAGTATTCTCCTAAGCTTTGGCAGAGCTCCCATGCCCAAGTTTCCTTGTGGAGACGAGATTTGTTCTGATGGGTGCCTCAGGAAATCCACTCTGCTGGTATTGGAATCCAGGCTTTTCAGGAGACATGCCTGTAAACCAAAGCCATGGATCCGATAATGGCCTCGGGTCCTGTCTGGTTCAATCTTCTTGGTATGAGTGGAGGTAGATGAGTGGAGGTAGATGCTCAGCCGGTATCAACCGCCCTTTTTTGTCCCGGGCGACCTACACTATTGGGATGGCCTCAGGGACTTTGGAGGGTTCTCCTAATTTGTACGATTTTTGACAATGGAATGGGCAGAATTCCCATGGATTGGTGGGGGCAGTCCTAATGTGTGGCTCCAGGGGCCCCAGCCTGGAGGGAGTGTGGCCCAGGACTTTGAAGACAGAAGACTGAAAACACAAACTCAGCTTAAGTTTTGGGACGTAGGTATGGCACGCCCGATCTACAAACCATGAGAAGAACTCTTCAGGATATGAAGATTGAGCGAGTCCGAGTCGCTTGCTCAGGCTTTTGTCTCTGGAATTTGTTTCAGCGATGGCCGTGGAATGTTGGGGAGGTCTCATGGGCCATGAACGAATCTTCCTCTCTGTGGATTTGGCCCGAACCCAATTGTTTTTCGTCAATCTGTGGGATGGGAGGACTCCTTTAAGGTTTGTTACCTCTGGTGTCCCACCAAAAGAGGAATTCCAAAGCAGAGCCCTGGGGAAGAGTGAAGGGACACCCCGAACGATGGTTAAAAATTGGGGCCTAGGGGCATGGCAAGCCCAATATGCTGTCTCTTCATATAGGCCCTGAGAGGCCTTACCTGAGGACTGGGCTCAGGCTGAGGGTCACAATGTGTGTTTGTGAACAGTGTGGCCCGCAAGCATGGGCTGGGCCTCATGGGCCACGCTTGTTTCAACTACACTGAACGTTGGACAACATGCCAAGCACAAGGTTTCTTGCCATGGGGAAAGAGTTCTGATTTCTGCATCATTTTCAACCCTGGGCAGTGGTTGGAGATAAGGTCTAGGTTCTGGAGCCTGAAAACCGCAGTTGGGAAGAGATGACGTCCTAAGGCCATGGCGGGTCCGATGTGCTCAGTGTGCGGCCAGCTGTCTGGGTGGGACCAGGAGGTCCAGGCTCAGGCTGGGTCAGAAGGGGAAATAGTGCCCAGGTCAGCCTATATGTTTGGGGTACAGCCGAATGGCGTGCAGGTTGATCCTCATTTGGGGTTTCGGGGTAGCCCTGAGGGCAATGTTTTACTTCTGTAGGGTAGGCAGAGTGCGGCATTGTAGTTCTGGATTGCCCAACTGGAGGGCTTGTGGGCCAGTAGTCTGAGGACGGAGTCTGAGAACCCAAGCTAGGCCTAGGTTTCTGGGTGAGGATATGGCAGGCACAATCTACAGACCTCAATCGAGATCTCGTGCATCTGAAGTCAGGGCAAGGATCAGACGATCGCTCAGGTTGGACTTTCTGCCCTGATGGCCCTTTCTTGAAGGGGGTTGGATCACGAGGACATGGGGGTTTTCCCACGATGGGAGTTGTGAGAAGCTCCAAACTGCAAAGATTCTTCTGCAGGACAATTGAGACCTGTTGGTTGGCTCCAGGCCAACGATTCCGAGCAGGGTTCTAAGGATGGATGGCTGGGTAGCCCACCTCGCATTCCAATTGTCTCCAAGCAACAAGACAGGTTAGATCTGCTGGATTTGGGGGCAACCGAGGAGGCTGAGTTGAAATGGACTCTCCTGTGGATGTGTCGTAATATGTTTTTGTGTCTATGGAGACCTTGGAATGAAGCGGTGGCCCTGGGGCCCTGAAGGGTTCTCCTAAACAGAGGCTTTGACACAGCTCCAACGTGCATGATTCCCATGTGTAGATGAGATTTGTTCTGATGGGTGAGTCAAGAAACAGTCATATGCTGGTATTGAAATCCAGGCCTCTGAGGAGAGATGCCTGGAAAACAAAGCAAAGGATCCGATTAGTGCCTAGGGGCCTGTTCGTTCCTTTTTACCTCTGGGGACATCAGTCTACGGGTCTGAGTGCAGGTAGGTGCTCAGATGGGCTCAGGTTGCCCCTGTTTGTCCTGGGAAGCCACAACTCTTGGGATGGCCTCAGGGACTTTGGAGGTTATCCTATTAGTAGGGTTGTGGCCATTGGAATGGGCACATACATTTCCCTTGGAGAGGGCAAGTACAGTCCTCAGGTTTGGCTCCAGGGCCCTGAGCCTGTAGGGTGTGTAGGCCAGAGCTGTTTGGACAGTTGTCTGAAAACACAAACTCGGCTTATGTTTTGGGTCATAGGTATGGCAGGACTGATCTACAGACCATGAGGAGAACACTTCGGGATATGAAAAAAGGGCGAGTGTGAGGCTCTTGCTCAAGTTTTTGTCTCTGGATATCGTGTCACTCATGGTCGTGAAATTGCCGGGTGACTTCATGGGAAATGGACGAGTCTTACTCTCTGGGGGTTCGGTCCCGTCCAAAGAGTTTGCGGTCATTCTGGGGATGGAAGAAGTCCGTTTTTTGTTGTTGTTGTCGATTTGTTTCATTTTGTTTTTTAACCTCAGATGTCCCACCAAATGAGGGATTCCAGAGTAGAGCCCTGGGGTGGGGCGACTGGACAACCAGAAATCTGGTTAAAAATTGGGGACTAGGGACATGTCAAGCCCATTATGACATCTAATGGTCCAGCCACTGAGAGGACTTACTAGAGGACAGGACTCACGCTGAGGTCACAATGCGTGTTTATGCTCTCGTCGCACTCAAGAATGGGCGGGGCCTCAGGGTGAATGCTGGTTTCTCCTACACTGAACGTTGGACAACATGCCAACCACAAGGTTTCTTGCCATGGGTCAGGAAGAGTTCTGATTTCTGCATCACAGTCACCCGTGGGCAGTGATTGGAGATAATGTCTAGGTTCTGAAGCCTGAAAACTGAGGTAGGGAAGAGATGATGACCTAAGGCCATGGCGGGTCTGATGTGCTCAGGGCGAGGTCATCTGTCTGGGTGTTGGTCAGCAGGTCCGGGCTCATGTTGTGTCAGACAGTGCATTTCTGCCCAGGTTAGACTATATAATTTGGGTACATTCGAGTGCCGTGTAGGTTTATCTTCATTTAAGCTGCCTGGTCAGCTCATTAGGCAATATATTTTTTCTAGAGGACAGGCAGAGTGCTTCATTGTCGGTCCAGAATTGCCAAACATGAGGGCTTCGGGGCCAGGAGAGTGAGGACGGAAGTCTGAGAACACAAGCTAGACTTCGGATTCAGGGTGAGGGCACGGCAGGTACCCCCTGCAGATCTGAACCAATATCTCATGCATCTGAAGTCAGGGCGAGGATCTGACGTTGGCTCAGGTTGGAGTTTCTGTGCATGACGGCCCCTTCATGAAGGGAGCGGAATCTCGAGGCCATGGAGGTTTTCCACGTTGGGAGATGTGGGATGCCCCCTTCAAGGATTCCTTCTGCGGGACAATTGAGACCTGTTGGACAGCTCCAGGACATCCCATATGGAATGACTCCAGAGCACCGTTCGAGGATGGATGCCTGGGAAGTTCGCATCGCCTTCCAATTGTCTCCTAGCAACAAGAGAGTTTAGATCTAATGGATCTGCGGGAGCAACCGGGGTGGCTGAGTTGAAATGCACTTTCCAGAGGATGGGTCCTAATGTGTGTTTTTGTCCATGAGGGCCTTGGAATGGGGAGGTGGCACGGGGACCCTGAAGTATTCTCCTAAGCTTTGGCAGAGCTCCCATGCCCAAGTTTCCTTGTGGAGACGAGATTTGTTCTGATGGGTGCCTCAGGAAATCCACTCTGCTGGTATTGGAATCCAGGCTTTTCAGGAGACATGCCTGTAAACCAAAGCCATGGATCCGATAATGGCCTCGGGTCCTGTCTGGTTCAATCTTCTTGGTATGAGTGGAGGTAGATGAGTGGAGGTAGATGCTCAGCCGGTATCAACCGCCCTTTTTTGTCCCGGGCGACCTACACTATTGGGATGGCCTCAGGGACTTTGGAGGGTTCTCCTAATTTGTACGATTTTTGACAATGGAATGGGCAGAATTCCCATGGATTGGTGGGGGCAGTCCTAATGTGTGGCTCCAGGGGCCCCAGCCTGGAGGGAGTGTGGCCCAGGACTTTGAAGACAGAAGACTGAAAACACAAACTCAGCTTAAGTTTTGGGACGTAGGTATGGCACGCCCGATCTACAAACCATGAGAAGAACTCTTCAGGATATGAAGATTGAGCGAGTCCGAGTCGCTTGCTCAGGCTTTTGTCTCTGGAATTTGTTTCAGCGATGGCCGTGGAATGTTGGGGAGGTCTCATGGGCCATGAACGAATCTTCCTCTCTGTGGATTTGGCCCGATCCCAATTGTTTTTCGTCAATCTGTGGGATGGGAGGACTCCTTTAAGGTTTGTTACCTCTGGTGTCCCACCAAAAGAGGAATTCCAAAGCAGAGCCCTGGGGAAGAGTGAAGGGACACCCCGAACGATGGTTAAAAATTGGGGCCTAGGGGCATGGCAAGCCCAATATGCTGTCTCTTCATATAGGCCCTGAGAGGCCTTACCTGAGGACTGGGCTCAGGCTGAGGGTCACAATGTGTGTTTGTGAACAGTGTGGCCCGCAAGCATGGGCTGGGCCTCATGGGCCACGCTTGTTTCAACTACACTGAACGTTGGACAACATGCCAAGCACAAGGTTTCTTGCCATGGGGAAAGAGTTCTGATTTCTGCATCATTTTCAACCCTGGGCAGTGGTTGGAGATAAGGTCTAGGTTCTGGAGCCTGAAAACCGCAGTTGGGAAGAGATGACGTCCTAAGGCCATGGCGGGTCCGATGTGCTCAGTGTGCGGCCAGCTGTCTGGGTGGGACCAGGAGGTCCAGGCTCAGGCTGGGTCAGAAGGGGAAATAGTGCCCAGGTCAGCCTATATGTTTGGGGTACAGCCGAATGGCGTGCAGGTTGATCCTCATTTGGGGTTTCGGGGTAGCCCTGAGGGCAATGTTTTACTTCTGTAGGGTAGGCAGAGTGCGGCATTGTAGTTCTGGATTGCCCAACTGGAGGGCTTGTGGGCCAGTAGTCTGAGGACGGAGTCTGAGAACCCAAGCTAGGCCTAGGTTTCTGGGTGAGGATATGGCAGGCACAATCTACAGACCTCAATCGAGATCTCGTGCATCTGAAGTCAGGGCAAGGATCAGACGATCGCTCAGGTTGGACTTTCTGCCCTGATGGCCCTTTCTTGAAGGGGGTTGGATCACGAGGACATGGGGGTTTTCCCACGATGGGAGTTGTGAGAAGCTCCAAACTGCAAAGATTCTTCTGCAGGACAATTGAGACCTGTTGGTTGGCTCCAGGCCAACGATTCCGAGCAGGGTTCTAAGGATGGATGGCTGGGTAGCCCACCTCGCATTCCAATTGTCTCCAAGCAACAAGACAGGTTAGATCTGCTGGATTTGGGGGCAACCGAGGAGGCTGAGTTGAAATGGACTCTCCTGTGGATGTGTCGTAATATGTTTTTGTGTCTATGGAGACCTTGGAATGAAGCGGTGGCCCTGGGGCCCTGAAGGGTTCTCCTAAACAGAGGCTTTGACACAGCTCCAACGTGCATGTTTCCCATGTGTAGATGAGATTTGTTCTGATGGGTGAGTCAAGAAACAGTCATATGCTGGTATTGAAATCCAGGCCTCTGAGGAGAGATGCCTGGAAAACAAAGCAAAGGATCCGATTAGTGCCTAGGGGCCTGTTCGTTCCTTTTTACCTCTGGGGACATCAGTCTACGGGTCTGAGTGCAGGTAGGTGCTCAGATGGGCTCAGGTTGCCCCTGTTTGTCCTGGGAAGCCACAACTCTTGGGATGGCCTCAGGGACTTTGGAGGTTATCCTATTAGTAGGGTTGTGGCCATTGGAATGGGCACATACATTTCCCTTGGAGAGGGCAAGTACAGTCCTCAGGTTTGGCTCCAGGGCCCTGAGCCTGTAGGGTGTGTAGGCCAGAGCTGTTTGGACAGTTGTCTGAAAACACAAACTCGGCTTATGTTTTGGGTCATAGGTATGGCAGGACTGATCTACAGACCATGAGGAGAACACTTCGGGATATGAAAAAAGGGCGAGTGTGAGGCTCTTGCTCAAGTTTTTGTCTCTGGATATCGTGTCACTCATGGTCGTGAAATTGCCGGGTGACTTCATGGGAAATGGACGAGTCTTACTCTCTGGGGGTTCGGTCCCGTCCAAAGAGTTTGCGGTCATTCTGGGGATGGAAGAAGTCCGTTTTTTGTTGTTGTTGTCGATTTGTTTCATTTTGTTTTTCAACCTCAGATGTCCCACCAAATGAGGGATTCCAGAGTAGAGCCCTGGGGTGGGGCGACTGGACAACTAGAAATCTGGTTAAAAATTGCGGACTAGGGACATGTCAAGCCCATTATGACATCTAATGGTCCAGCCACTGAGAGGACTTACTGGAGGACAGGACTCACGCTGAGGTCACAATGCGTGTTTATGCTCTCGTCGCACTCAAGAATGGGCGGGGCCTCAGGGTGAATGCTGGTTTCTCCTACACTGAACGTTGGACAACATGCCAACCACAAGGTTTCTTGCCATGGGTCAGGAAGAGTTCTGATTTCTGCATCACAGTCACCCGTGGGCAGTGATTGGAGATAAGGTCTTGGTTCTGAAGCCTGAAAACTGAGGTAGGGAAGAGATGATGACCTAAGGCCATGGCGGGTCTGATGTGCTCAGGGCGCGGTCAGCTGTATGGGTGTTGGTCAGCAGGTCCGGTCTTAGGTTGTGTCAGACAGTGCATTAGTGCCCAGGTTAGACTATATAATTTGGGTACATTCGCGTGCCGTGTAGGTTTATCTTCATTTAAGCTGCCTGGTCAGCTCATTAGGCAATATATTTTTTCTAGAGGGCAGGCAGAGTGCTTCATTGTCGGTCCGGAATTGCCAAACATGAGGGCTTCGGGGCCAGGAGAGTGAGGACGGAAGTCTGAGAACACAAGCTAGACTTCGGATTCAGGGTGAGGGCACGGCAGGTACCCCCTGCAGATCTGAACCAATATCTCATGCATCTGAAGTCAGGGCGAGGATCTGACGTTGGCTCAGGTTGGAGTTTCTGTACATGACGGCCCCTTCATGAAGGGAGCGGAATCTCGAGGCCATGGAGGTTTTCCACGTTGGGAAATGTGGGATGCCCCCTTCAAGGATTCCTTCTGCGGGACAATTGAGACCTGTTGGACAGCTCCAGGACATCCCATATGGAATGACTCCAGAGCACCGTTCCAGGATGGATGCCTGGGAAGTCCGCCTCGCCTTCCAATTGTCTCCTAGCAACAAGACAGTTTAGATCTAATGGATCTGCGGGAGCAACCGGGGTGGCTGAGTTGAAATGCACTTTCCAGAGGATGGGTCCTAATGTGTGTTTGTGTCCATGAGGGCCTTGGAATGGGGAGGTTGCACTGGGACCCTGAAGTATTCTCCTAAGCTTTGGCATAGCTCCCATGCACAAGTTTCCTTGTGGAGACGAGATTTGTTCTGATGGGTGCCTCAGGAAATCCCCTCTGCTGGTATTGGAATCCAGGCTTTTGAGGAGACATGCCTGTAAACCAAAGCAATGGATCCGATATTGGCCTCGGGTCCTGTCTGGTTCAATCTTCTTGGTATGAGTGGAGGTAGATGAGTGGAGGAAGATGCTCAGCTTGTATCAACCGCCCTTTTTTGTCCCGGGCGACCTACACTATTGGGATGGCCTCAGGGACTTTGGAGGGTTCTCCTAATTTGTACGATTTTTGACAATGGAATGGGCAGAATTCCCATGGATTGGGTGGGGGCAGTCCTAATGTGTGGCTCCAGGGTCCCCAGCCTGGAGGGAGTGTGGCCAAGGACTTTGACGACAGAAGACTGAAAACACAAACTCAGCTTAAGTTTGGGGACGTAGGTATGGCACGCTCGATCTACAAACCATGAGAAGAACTCTTCAGGATATGAAGAATGAGCGAGTCTGAGGCGCTTGCTCAGGCTTTTGTCTCTGGATTTTGTTTCAGCGATGGCCGTGGAATGTTGGGGAGGTCTCATGGGCCATGGACGAATCTTCCTCTCTGTGGATTTGGCCCGATCCCAATTGTTTTTCGTCAATCTGTGGGATGGGAGGACTCCTTTCAGGTTTGTTACCTCAGGTGTCCCACCAAAAGACGAATTCCAAAGCAGAGCCCTGGGGAAGAGTGAAGGGACACCCCGAACTATGGTTAAAAATTGGGGCCTAGGGGCATGGCAAGCCCAATATGCTGTCTCTTCATATAGGCCCTGAGAGGCCTTACCTGAGGACTGGGCTCAGGCTGAGGGTCACAATGTGTGTTTGTGACCAATGTGGCCCGCAAGCATGGGCTGGGCCTCATGGGCCACGCTTGTTTCAACTACACTGAACGTTGGACAACATGCCAACCACAAGGTTTCTTGCCATGGGGAAAGAGTTCTGTTTTCTGCATCGTTTTCAACCCTGGGCAGTGGTTGGAGATAAGGTCTAGGTTCTGGAGCCTGAAAACCGCAGTTGGGAAGAGATGACGACCTAAGGACATGGCGGGTCCGATGTGCTCAGTGTGCGGCCAGCTGTCTGGGTGGGACCAGGAGGTCCAGGCTCAGGCTGGGTCAGAAGGGGAAATAGTGCCCAGGTCAGCCTATATGTTTGGGGTACAGCCGATTGGCGTGCAGGTTGATCCTCATTTGGGGTTTCGGGGTAGCCCTGAGGGCAATGTTTTACTTCTGTAGGGCAGGCAGAGTGCGGCATTGTAGTTCTGGATTGCCAAACTGGAGGGCTTGTGGGCCAGTAGTCTGAGGACGGAGTCTGAGAACCCAAGCTAGGCCTAGGTTTCTGGGTGAGGATATGGCAGGCACAATCTACAGACCTCAATAGAGATCTCGTGCATCTGAAGTCAGGGCAAGGATCAGACGATCGCTCAGGTTGGACTTTCTGCCCTGATGGCCCTTTCTTGAAGGGGGTTGGATCACGAGGACATGGGGGTTTTCCCACGATGGGAGTTGTGAGAAGCTCCAAACTGCAAAGATTCTTCTGCAGGACAATTGAGACCTGTTGGTTGGCTCCAGGCCAACGATTCCGAGCAGGGTTCTAAGGATGGATGGCTGGGTAGCCCACCTCGCATTCCAATTGTCTGCAAGCAACAAGACAGGTTAGATCTGCTGGATGTGGGGGGCAACCGAGGAGGCTGAGTTGAAATGGACTCTCCTGTGGATGTGTCCTAATATGTTTTTGTGTCTATGTAGACCTTGGAATGAAGCGGTGGCCTTGGGGCCCTGAAGGGTTCTCCTAAACAGAGGCTTTGACACAGCTCCAACGTGCATGTTTCCCATGTGTAGATGAGATTTGTTCTGATGGGTGAGTCAAGAAACAGCCATATGCTGGTATTGAAATCCAGGCCTCTGAGGAGAGTTTCCTGGAAACCAAAGCAATGGATCTGATTAGTGCCTAGGGGCCTGTTCGTTCCTTTTTACCTCTGGGGACATCAGTGTACGGGTCTGAGTGCAGGAAGGTGCTCAGATGGGCTCAGATTGCCCCCTGTTTGTCCTGGGAAGCCACAACTATTGGGATGGCCTCAGGGACTTTGGAGGTTATCCTATTAGTAGGGTTGTGGCCATTGGAATGGGCACATACAATTCCCGTGGAGAGGGCAAGTACAGTCCTCAGGTTTGGCTCCAGGGCCCTGAGCCTGTAGGGTGTGTAGGCCAGAGCTGTTTGGACAGTTGTCTGAAAACACAAACTCGGCTTATGTTTTGGGTCATAGGTATGGCAGGACTGATCTACAGACCATGAGGAGAACACTTCGGGATATGAAAAAAGGGCGAGTGTGAGGCTCTTGCTCAAGTTTTTGTCTCTGGATATCATGTCACTCATGGTCGTGAAATTGCCGGGTGACTTCATGGGAAATGGACGAGTCTTACTCTCTGGGGGTTCGGTCCCGTCCAAAGAGTTTGCGGTCATTCTGGGGATGGAAGAAGTCCGTTTTTTGTTGTTGTTGTCGATTTGTTTCATTTTGTTTTTCAACCTCAGATGTCCCACCAAATGAGGGATTCCAGAGTAGAGCCCTGGGGTGGGGCGACTGGACAACCAGAAATCTGGTTAAAAATTGGGGACTAGGGACATGTCAAGCCCATTATGACATGTAATGGTCCAGCCACTGAGAGGACTTACTAGAGGACAGGACTCACGCTGAGGTCACAATGCGTGTTTATGCTCTCGTCGCACTCAAGAATGGGCGGGGCCTCAGTGTGAATGCTGGTTTCTCCTACACTGAACGTTGGACAACATGCCAACCACAAGGTTTCTTGCCATGGGTCAGGAAGAGTTCTGATTTCTGCAACACAGTCATCCGTGGGCAGTGATTGGAGATAATGTCTAGGTTCTGAAGCCTGAAAACTGAGGTAGGGAAGAGATGATGACCTAAGGCCATGGCGGGTCTGATGTGCTCAGGGCGCGGTCAGCTGTCTGGGTTTAGTCAGCAGGTCCGGGCTCATGTTGTGTCAGACAGTTCATTTCTGCCCAGGTTAGACTATATAATTTGGGTACATTCTAGTGCCGTGTAGGTTTATCTTCATTTAAGCTGCCTGGTCAGCTCATTAGGCAATATATTTTTTCTAGAGGGCAGGCAGAGTGCTTCATTGTCGGTCCGGAATTGCCAAACATGAGGGCTTCGGGGCCAGGAGAGTGAGGACGGAAGTCTGAGAACACAAGCTAGACTTCGGATTCAGGGTGAGGGCACGGCAGGTACCCCCTGCAGATCTGAACCAATATCTCATGCATCTGAAGTCAGGGCGAGGATCCCACGTTGGCTCAGGTTGGAGTTTCTGTGCATGACGGCCCCTTCATGAAGGGAGCGGAATCTCGAGGCCATGGAGGTTTTCCACGTTGGGAGATGTGGGATGCCCCCTTCAAGGATTCCTTCTGCGGGACAATTGAGACCTGTTGGACAGCTCCAGGACATCCCATATGGAATGACTCCAGAGCACCGTTCCAGGATGGATGCCTGGGAAGTCCGCCTCGCCTTCCAATTGTCTCCTAGCAACAAGACAGTTTAGATCTAATGGATCTGCGGGAGCAACCGGGGTGGCTGAGTTGAAATGCACTTTCCAGAGGATGGGTCCTAATGTGTGTTTGTGTCCATGAGGGCCTTGGAATGGGGAGGTTGCACTGGGACCCTGAAGTATTCTCCTAAGCTTTGGCATAGCTCCCATGCACAAGTTTCCTTGTGGAGACGAGATTTGTTCTGATGGGTGCCTCAGGAAATCCCCTCTGCTGGTATTGGAATCCAGGCTTTTGAGGAGACATGCCTGTAAACCAAAGCAATGGATCCGATATTGGCCTCGGGTCCTGTCTGGTTCAATCTTCTTGGTATGAGTGGAGGTAGATGAGTGGAGGAAGATGCTCAGCTTGTATCAACCGCCCTTTTTTGTCCCGGGCGACCTACACTATTGGGATGGCCTCAGGGACTTTGGAGGGTTCTCCTAATTTGTACGATTTTTGACAATGGAATGGGCAGAATTCCCATGGATTGGGTGGGGGCAGTCCTAATGTGTGGCTCCAGGGTCCCCAGCCTGGAGGGAGTGTGGCCAAGGACTTTGACGACAGAAGACTGAAAACACAAACTCAGCTTAAGTTTGGGGACGTAGGTATGGCACGCTCGATCTACAAACCATGAGAAGAACTCTTCAGGATATGAAGAATGAGCGAGTCTGAGGCGCTTGCTCAGGCTTTTGTCTCTGGATTTTGTTTCAGCGATGGCCGTGGAATGTTGGGGAGGTCTCATGGGCCATGGACGAATCTTCCTCTCTGTGGATTTGGCCCGATCCCAATTGTTTTTCGTCAATCTGTGGGATGGGAGGACTCCTTTCAGGTTTGTTACCTCAGGTGTCCCACCAAAAGACGAATTCCAAAGCAGAGCCCTGGGGAAGAGTGAAGGGACACCCCGAACTATGGTTAAAAATTGGGGCCTAGGGGCATGGCAAGCCCAATATGCTGTCTCTTCATATAGGCCCTGAGAGGCCTTACCTGAGGACTGGGCTCAGGCTGAGGGTCACAATGTGTGTTTGTGACCAATGTGGCCCGCAAGCATGGGCTGGGCCTCATGGGCCACGCTTGTTTCAACTACACTGAACGTTGGACAACATGCCAACCACAAGGTTTCTTGCCATGGGGAAAGAGTTCTGTTTTCTGCATCGTTTTCAACCCTGGGCAGTGGTTGGAGATAAGGTCTAGGTTCTGGAGCCTGAAAACCGCAGTTGGGAAGAGATGACGACCTAAGGACATGGCGGGTCCGATGTGCTCAGTGTGCGGCCAGCTGTCTGGGTGGGACCAGGAGGTCCAGGCTCAGGCTGGGTCAGAAGGGGAAATAGTGCCCAGGTCAGCCTATATGTTTGGGGTACAGCCGATTGGCGTGCAGGTTGATCCTCATTTGGGGTTTCGGGGTAGCCCTGAGGGCAATGTTTTACTTCTGTAGGGCAGGCAGAGTGCGGCATTGTAGTTCTGGATTGCCAAACTGGAGGGCTTGTGGGCCAGTAGTCTGAGGACGGAGTCTGAGAACCCAAGCTAGGCCTAGGTTTCTGGGTGAGGATATGGCAGGCACAATCTACAGACCTCAATAGAGATCTCGTGCATCTGAAGTCAGGGCAAGGATCAGACGATCGCTCAGGTTGGACTTTCTGCCCTGATGGCCCTTTCTTGAAGGGGGTTGGATCACGAGGACATGGGGGTTTTCCCACGATGGGAGTTGTGAGAAGCTCCAAACTGCAAAGATTCTTCTGCAGGACAATTGAGACCTGTTGGTTGGCTCCAGGCCAACGATTCCGAGCAGGGTTCTAAGGATGGATGGCTGGGTAGCCCACCTCGCATTCCAATTGTCTGCAAGCAACAAGACAGGTTAGATCTGCTGGATGTGGGGGGCAACCGAGGAGGCTGAGTTGAAATGGACTCTCCTGTGGATGTGTCCTAATATGTTTTTGTGTCTATGTAGACCTTGGAATGAAGCGGTGGCCTTGGGGCCCTGAAGGGTTCTCCTAAACAGAGGCTTTGACACAGCTCCAACGTGCATGTTTCCCATGTGTAGATGAGATTTGTTCTGATGGGTGAGTCAAGAAACAGCCATATGCTGGTATTGAAATCCAGGCCTCTGAGGAGAGTTTCCTGGAAACCAAAGCAATGGATCTGATTAGTGCCTAGGGGCCTGTTCGTTCCTTTTTACCTCTGGGGACATCAGTGTACGGGTCTGAGTGCAGGAAGGTGCTCAGATGGGCTCAGATTGCCCCCTGTTTGTCCTGGGAAGCCACAACTATTGGGATGGCCTCAGGGACTTTGGAGGTTATCCTATTAGTAGGGTTGTGGCCATTGGAATGGGCACATACAATTCCCGTGGAGAGGGCAAGTACAGTCCTCAGGTTTGGCTCCAGGGCCCTGAGCCTGTAGGGTGTGTAGGCCAGAGCTGTTTGGACAGTTGTCTGAAAACACAAACTCGGCTTATGTTTTGGGTCATAGGTATGGCAGGACTGATCTACAGACCATGAGGAGAACACTTCGGGATATGAAAAAAGGGCGAGTGTGAGGCTCTTGCTCAAGTTTTTGTCTCTGGATATCATGTCACTCATGGTCGTGAAATTGCCGGGTGACTTCATGGGAAATGGACGAGTCTTACTCTCTGGGGGTTCGGTCCCGTCCAAAGAGTTTGCGGTCATTCTGGGGATGGAAGAAGTCCGTTTTTTGTTGTTGTTGTCGATTTGTTTCATTTTGTTTTTCAACCTCAGATGTCCCACCAAATGAGGGATTCCAGAGTAGAGCCCTGGGGTGGGGCGACTGGACAACCAGAAATCTGGTTAAAAATTGGGGACTAGGGACATGTCAAGCCCATTATGACATGTAATGGTCCAGCCACTGAGAGGACTTACTAGAGGACAGGACTCACGCTGAGGTCACAATGCGTGTTTATGCTCTCGTCGCACTCAAGAATGGGCGGGGCCTCAGTGTGAATGCTGGTTTCTCCTACACTGAACGTTGGACAACATGCCAACCACAAGGTTTCTTGCCATGGGTCAGGAAGAGTTCTGATTTCTGCAACACAGTCATCCGTGGGCAGTGATTGGAGATAATGTCTAGGTTCTGAAGCCTGAAAACTGAGGTAGGGAAGAGATGATGACCTAAGGCCATGGCGGGTCTGATGTGCTCAGGGCGCGGTCAGCTGTCTGGGTTTAGTCAGCAGGTCCGGGCTCATGTTGTGTCAGACAGTTCATTTCTGCCCAGGTTAGACTATATAATTTGGGTACATTCTAGTGCCGTGTAGGTTTATCTTCATTTAAGCTGCCTGGTCAGCTCATTAGGCAATATATTTTTTCTAGAGGGCAGGCAGAGTGCTTCATTGTCGGTCCGGAATTGCCAAACATGAGGGCTTCGGGGCCAGGAGAGTGAGGACGGAAGTCTGAGAACACAAGCCAGACTTCGGATTCAGGGTGAGGGCACGGCAGGTACCCCCTGCAGATCTGAACCAATATCTCATGCATCTGAAGTCAGGGCGAGGATCCGACGTTGGCTCAGGTTGGAGTTTCTGTGCATGACGGCCCCTTCATGAAGGGAGCGGAATCTCGATGCCATGGAGGTTTTCCACGTTGGGAGATGTGGGATGCCCCCTTCAAGGATTACTTCTGCAGGACAATTGAGACCTGTTGGACAGCTCCAGGACATCCCATATGGAATGACTCCAGAGCACCGTTCGAGGATGGATGCCTGGGAAGTCCGCCTCGCCTTCCAATTGTCTCCTAGCAACAAGACAGTTTAGATCTAATGGATCTGCGGGAGCAACCGGTGTGGCTGAGTTGAAATGCACTTTCCAGAGGATGGGTCCTAATATGTGTTTGTGTCCATGAGGGCCATGGAATGGGGAGGTGGCACCAGGACCCTGAAGTATTCTCCTAAGCTTTGGCATAGCTCCCATTCACAAGTTTCCTTGTGGAGACGAGATTTGTTCTGATGGGTGCCTCAGGAAATCCCCTCTGCTGGTATTGGAATCCAGGCTTTTGAGGAGACATGCCTGTAAACCAAAGCAATGGATCCGATAATGGCCTCGGGTCCTGTCTGGTTCAATCTTCTTGGTATGAGTGGAGGTAGATGAGTGGAGGATGATGCTCAGCTGGTATCTACCGCCCTTTTTTGACCCGGGCGACCTACACTATTGGGAGGGCCTCAGGGACTTTGGAGGGTTCTCCTAATTTGTACGATTTTTGACAATGGAATGGGCAGAATTCCCATGGATTGGGTGGGGGCAGTCCTAATGTGTGGCTCCAGGGGCCACAGCCTGGAGGGAGTGTGGCCCAGGACTTTGAGGACAGAAGACTGAAAACACAAACTCAGCTTAAGTTTGGGGACGTAGGTATGGCACGACCGATCTACAAACCATGAGAGGAACTCTTCAGGATATGAAGAATGAGCGAGTCTGAGGCGCTTGCTCAGGCTTTTGTCTCGGGATTTTGTTTCAGCGATGGCCGTGGAATGTTGGGGAGGTCTCATGGGCCATGGACGAATCTTCCTCTCTGTGGATTTGGCCCGATCCCAATTGTTTTTCGTCAATCTGTGGGATGGGAGGACTCCTTTCAGGTTTGTTACCTCAGGTGTCCCACCAAAAGAGGAATTCCAAAGCAGAGCCCTGGGGAAGAGTGAAGGGACACCCCGAACTATGGTTAAAAATTGGGGCCTAGGGGCATGGCAAGCCCAATATGCTGTCTCTTCATATAGGCCCTGAGAGGCCTTACCTGAGGACTGGGCTCTGGCTGAGGGTCACAATGTGTGTTTGTGACCAATGTGGCCTGCAAGCATGGGCTGGGCCTCATGGGCCACGCTTGTTTCAACTACACTGAACGTTGGACAACATGCCAAGCACAAGGTTTCTTGCCATGGGGAAAGAGTTCTGATTTCTGCATCATTTTCAACCCTGGGCAGTGGTTGGAGATAAGGTCTAGGTTCTGGAGCCTGAAAACCGCAGTTGGGAAGAGATGACCACCTAAGGCCATGGCGGGTCCGATGAGCTCAGTGTGCGGCCAGCTGTCTGGGTGGGACCAGGAGGTCCAGGCTCAGGCTGGGTCAGAAGGGGAAATAGTGCCCAGGTCAGCCTATATGTTTGGGGTACAGCCGAATGGCGTGCAGGTTGATCCTCATTTGGGGTTTCGGGGTAGCCTTGAGGGCAATGTTTTACTTCTGTAGGGCAGGCAGAGTGCGGCATTGTAGTTCTGGATTGCCAAACTGGAGGGCTTGTGGGTCAGTAGTCTGAGGACGGAATCTGAGAACCCAAGCTAGGCCTAGGTTTCTGGGTGAGGATATGGAAGGCACAATCTACAGACCTCAATAGAGATCTCGTGCATCTGAAGTCAGGGCAAGGATCAGACGATCGCTCAGGTTGGACTTTCTGCCCTGATGGCCCTTTCTTGAAGGGGGTTGTCTCACGAGGACATGGGGGTTTTCCCACGATAGGAGTTGTGAGAAGCTCCAAACTGCAAAGATTCTTCTGCAGGACACTTGAGACCTGTTGGTTGGCTCCAGGCCAACGATTCCGAGCAGGGTTCTAAGGATGGATGGCTGGGTAGCCCACCTCGCATTCCAATTGTCTCCAAGCAACAAGACAGGTTAGACCTGCTGGATTTGGGGGCAACCGAGGAGGCTGAGTTGAAATGGACTCTCCTGTGGATGTGTCGTAATATTTTTTTGTGTCTATGGAGACCTTGGAATGAAGCGGTGGCCCTGGGGCCCTGAAGGGTTCTCCTAAACAGAGGCTTTGACACAGCTCCAACGTGCATGTTTCCCATGTGTAGATGAGATTTGTTCTGATGGGTGAGTCAAGAAACAGTCATATGCTGGTATTGAAATCCAGGCCTCTGAGGAGAGATGCCTGGAAAACAAAGCAAAGGATCCGATTAGTGCCTAGGGGCCTGTTCGTTCCTTTTTACCTCTGGGGACATCAGTCTACGGGTCTGAGTGCAGGTAGGTGCTCAGATGGGCTCAGGTTGCCCCTGTTTGTCCTGGGAAGCCACAACTCTTGGGATGGCCTCAGGGACTTTGGAGGTTATCCTACTAGTAGGGTTGTGGCCATTGGATTGGGCACATACAATTCCCTTGGAGAGGGCAAGTACAGTCCTCAGGTTTGGCTCCAGGGCCCTGAGCCTGTAGGGTGTGGAGGCCAGAGCTGTATGGACAGTTGTCTGAAAACACATACTCGGCTTATGTTTTGGGTCATAGGTATGGCAGGACTGATCTACAAACCATGAGGAGAACACTTCGGGATATGAAAAAAGGGCGAGTGTGAGTCTCTTGCTCAAGTTTTTGTCTCTGGATATCGTGTCACTCATGGTCTTGAAATTGCCGGGTGACTTCATGGGAAATGGACGAGTCTTACTCTCTGAGGGTTCGGTCCAGTCCAAAGAGTTTGGGGTCATTCTGGTGATGGAAGAAGTCCGTTTTTTTGTTGTTGTTGTTGTCGATTTGTTTCATTTTGTTTTTCAACCTCAGATGTCCCACCAAATGAGGGATTCCAGAGTAGAGCCCTGGGGTGGGGCGACTGGACAACCAGAAATCTGGTTAAAAATTGGGGAATAGGGACATGTCAAGCCCATTATGACATCTAATGGTCCAGCCACTGAGAGGACTTACTAGAGGACAGGACTCACGCTGAGGTCACAATGCGTGTTTATGCTCTCCTCGCACTCAAGAATGGGCGGGGCCTCAGGGTGAATGCTGGTTTCTCCTACACTGAACGTTGGACAACATGCCAACCACAAGGTTTCTTGCCATGGGTCAGGAAGAGTTCTGATTTCTGAATCACAGTCACCCGTGGGCAGTGATTGGAGATAAGGTCTAGGTTCTGAAGCCTGAAAACTGAGGTAGGGAAGAGATGATGACCTAAGGCCATGGCGGGTCTGATGTGCTCAGCGTGCGGTCAGCTGTCTGGGTGTTGGTCAGCAGGTCCGGGCTCAGGTTGTGTCAGACAGTGCATTAGTGCCCAGGTTAGACTATATAATTTGGGTACATTCGAGTGCCGTGTAGGTTTATCTTCATTTAAGCTGCCTGGGCTGCTCATTAGGCAATATATTTTTTCTAGAGGGCAGGCAGAGTGCTTCATTGTCGGTCCGGAATTGCCAAACTTGAGGGCTTCGGGGCCAGGAGAGTGAGGACTGAATTCTGAGAACACAAGCTAGACTTCGGATTCAGGGTGAGGGCAGGCAGGTACCCCCTGCAGATCTGAACCAATATCTCATGCATCTGAAGTCAGGGCGAAGATCCGACGTTGGCTCAGGTTGGAGTTTCTGTGCATGACGGCCCCTTCATGAAGAAAGCGGAATCTCGAGGCCATGGAGGTTTTCCACGTTGGGAAATGTGGGATGCCCCCTTCAAGGATTCCTTCTGCGGGACAATTGAGACCTGTTGGACAGCTCCAGGACATCCCATATGGAATGACTCCAGAGCACCGTTCGAGGATGGATGCCTGGGAAGTCTGCCTCGCCTTCCAATTGTCTCCTAGCAACAAGACAGTTTAGATCTAATGGATCTGCGGGAGCAACCGGGGTGGCTGAGTTGAAATGCACTTTCCAGAGGATGGGTCCTAACGTGTGTTTGTGTCCATTAGGGCCTTGGAATGGGGAGGTGGCACCGGGACCCTGAAGTATTGTCCTAAGCTTTGGCATAGCTCCCATGCACAAGTTTTCTTGTGGAGACGAGATTTGTTCTGATGGGTGCCTCAGGAAATCCCCTCTGCTGGTATTGGAATCCAGGCTTTTGAGGAGACATGCCTGTAAACCAAAGCAATGGATCCGATAATGGCCTCGGGTCCTGTCTGGTTCAATCTTCTTGGTATGAGTGGAGGTAGATGAGTGGAGGTAGATGCTCAGCCGGTATCAACCGCCCTTTTTTGTCCTGGCGAACTACACTATTGGGATGGCCTCAGGGACTTTGGAGGGTTCTCCTAATTTGTACGATTTTTGACATTGGAATGGGCAGAATTCCCATGGATTGGGTGGGGGCAGTCCTAATGTGTGGCTCCAGGGGCCTCAGCCTGGAGGGAGTGTGGCCCAGGACTTTGAGGACAGAAGACTGAAAACACAAACTCAGCTTAAGTTTGGGGACGTAGGTATGGCACGCCCGATCTACAAACCATGAGAAGAACTCTTCAGGATATGAAGAATGAGCGAGTCTGAGGCGCTTGCTCAGGCTTTTGTCTCTGGATTTTGTTTTAGTGATGGCCGTGGAATGTTGGTGAGGTCTCATGGGCCTTGGACGAATCTTCCTCTCTGTGGATTTGGCCCGATCCCAATTGTTTTTCGTCAATCTGTGGGATGGGAGGACTCCTTTCAGGTTTGTTACCTCTGGTGTCCCACCAAAAGAGTAATTCCAAAGCAG
This sequence comes from Mustela nivalis, assembly GCF_964662115.1. NCBI lineage: Eukaryota > Metazoa > Chordata > Mammalia > Carnivora > Mustelidae > Mustela > Mustela nivalis. The sequence goes on along the minus strand of NW_028136454.1, from coordinate 398,188 downwards.
AGCCCTGGGGAAGAGTGAAGGGACACCCCGAACTATGGTTAAAAATTGGGGCCTAGGGGCATGGCAAGCCCAATATGCTGTCTCTTCATATAGGCCCTGAGAGGCCTTACCTGAGGACTGGGCTCAGGCTGAGGGTCACAATGTGTGTTTGTGACCAATGTGGCCCGCAAGCATGGGCTGGGCCTCATGGGCCACGCTTGTTTCAACTACACTGAACGTTGGACAACATGCCAAGCACAAGGTTTCTTGCCATGGGGAAAGAGTTCTGATTTCTGCATCATTTTCAACCCTGGGCAGTGGTTGGAGATAAGGTCTAGGTTCTGGAGCCTGAAAACCGCAGTTGGGAAGAGATGACGTCCTAAGGCCATGGCGGGTCCGATGTGCTCAGTGTGCGGCCAGCTGTCTGGGTGGGACCAGGAGATCCAGGCTCAGGCTGGGTCAGAAGGGGAAATAGTGCCCAGGTCAGCCTATATGTTTGGGGTACAGCCGAATGGCCTGCAGGTTGATCCTCATTTGGGGTTTCGGGGTAGCCCTGAGGGCAATATTTTACTTCTGTAGGGCAGGCAGAGTGCGGCATTGTAGTTCTGAATTGCCAAACTGGAGGGCTTGTGGGCCAGTAGTCTGAGGACGGAGTCTGAGAACCCAAGCTAGGCCTAGGTTACTGGGTGAGGATATGGCAGGCACAGTCAACAGACCTCAATCGAGATCTCGTGCATCTGAAGTCAGGGCAAGAATCAGACGATCGCTCAGGTTGGACTTTCTGCCCTGATGGCCCTTTCTTGAAGGGGGTTGTCTCACGAGGACATGGGGGTTTTCCCACGATAGGAGTTGTGAGAAGCTCCAAACTGCAAAGATTCTTCTGCAGGACACTTGAGACCTGTTGGTTGGCTCCAGGCCAACGATTCCGAGCAGGGTTCTAAGGATGGATGGCTGGGTAGCCCACCTCGCATTCCAATTGTCTCCAAGCAACAAGACAGGTTAGATCTGCTGGATTTGGGGGCAACCGAGGAGGCTGAGTTGAAATGGACTCTCCTGTGGATGTGTCGTAATACTTTTTTGTGTCTATGGAGACCTTGGAATGAAGCGGTGGCCCTGGGGCCCTGAAGGGTTCTCCTAAACAGAGGCTTTGACACAGCTCCAACGTGCATGTTTCCCATGTGTAGATGAGATTTGTTCTGATGGGTGAGTCAAGAAACAGTCATATACTGGTATTGAAATCCAGGCCTCTGAGGAGAGATGCCTGGAAAACAAAGCAAAGGATCCGATTAGTGCCTAGGGGCCTGTTCGTTCCTTTTTACCTCTGGGGACATCAGTCTACGGGTCTGAGTGCAGGTAGGTGCTCAGATGGGCTCAGGTTGCCCCTGTTTGTCCTGGGAAGCCACAACTCTTGGGATGGCCTCAGGGACTTTGGAGGTTATCCTACTAGTAGGGTTGTGGCCATTGGATTGGGCACATACAATTCCCTTGGAGAGGGCAAGTACAGTCCTCAGGTTTGGCTCCAGGGCCCTGAGCCTGTAGGGTGTGGAGGCCAGATCTGTATGGACAGTTGTCTGAAAACACAAACTCGGCTTATGTTTTGGGTCATAGGTATGGCAGGACTGATCTACAAACCATGAGGAGAACACTTCGGGATATGAAAAAAGGGCGAGTGTGAGTCTCTTGCTCAAGTTTTTGTCTCTGGATATCGTGTCACTCATGGTCGTGAAATTGCCGGGTGACTTCATGGGAAATGGACGAGTCTTACTCTCTGAGGGTTCGGTCCAGTCCAAAGAGTTTGGGGTCATTCTGGGGATGGAAGAAGTCCGTTTTTTTGTTGTTGTTGTTGTTGTCGATTTGTTTCATTTTGTTTTTCAACCTCAGATGTCCCACCAAATGAGGGATTCCAGAGTAGAGCCCTGGGGTGGGGCGACTGGACAACCAGAAATCTGGTTAAAAATTGGGGAATAGGGACATGTCAAGCCCATTATGACATCTAATGGTCCAGCCACTGAGAGGACTTACTAGAGGACAGGACTCACGCTGAGGTCACAATGCGTGTTTATGCTCTCCTCGCACTCAAGAATGGGCGGGGCCTCAGGGTGAATGCTGGTTTCTCCTACACTGAACGTTGGACAACATGCCAACCACAAGGTTTCTTGCCATGGGTCAGGAAGAGTTCTGATTTCTGCATCACAGTCACCCGTGGGCAGTGATTGGAGATAAGGTCTAGGTTCTGAAGCCTGAAAACTGAGGTAGGGAAGAGATGATGACCTAAGGCCATGGCGGGTCTGATGTGCTCAGCGTGCGGTCAGCTGTCTGGGTGTTGGTCAGCAGGTCCGGGCTCAGGTTGTGTCAGACAGTGCATTAGTGCCCAGGTTAGACTATATAATTTGGGTACATTCGAGTGCCGTGTAGGTTTATCTTCATTTAAGCTGCCTGGGCTGCTCATTAGGCAATATATTTTTTCTAGAGGGCAGGCAGAGTGCTTCATTGTCGGTCCGGAATTGCCAAACTTGAGGGCTTCGGGGCCAGGAGAGTGAGGACGGAATTCTGAGAACACAAGCTAGACTTCGGATTCAGGGTGAGGGCAGGCAGGTACCCCCTGCAGATCTGAACCAATATCTCATGCATCTGAAGTCAGGGCGAGGATCCGACGTTGGCTCAGGTTGGCTTTCTGTGCATGACGGCCCCTTCATGAAGGGAGTGGAATCTCGAGGCCATGGAGGTTTTCCACGTTGGGAGATGTGGGAAGCCCCCTTCAAGGATTCCTTCTGCGGGACAATTGAGACCTGTTGGACAGCTCCAGGACATCCCATATGGAATGACTCCAGAGCACCGTTCGAGGATGGATGCCTGGGAAGTCTGCCTCGCCTTCCAATTGTCTCCTAGCAACAAGACAGTTTAGATCTAATGGATCTGCGGGAGCAACCGGGGTGGCTGAGTTGAAATGCACTTTCCAGAGGATGGGTCCTAACGTGTGTTTGTGTCCATTAGGGCCTTGGAATGGGGAGGTGGCACCGGGACCCTGAAGTATTGTCCTAAGCTTTGGCATAGCTCCCATGCACAAGTTTTCTTGTGGAGACGAGATTTGTTCTGATGGGTGCCTCAGGAAATCCCCTCTGCTGGTATTGGAATCCAGGCTTTTGAGGAGACATGCCTGTAAACCAAAGCAATGGATCCGATAATGGCCTCGGGTCCTGTCTGGTTCAATCTTCTTGGTATGAGTGGAGGTAGATGAGTGGAGGTAGATGCTCAGCCGGTATCAACCGCCCTTTTTTGTCCTGGCGAACTACACTATTGGGATGGCCTCAGGGACTTTGGAGGGTTCTCCTAATTTGTACGATTTTTGACATTGGAATGGGCAGAATTCCCATGGATTGGGTGGGGGCAGTCCTAATGTGTGGCTCCAGGGGCCTCAGCCTGGAGGGAGTGTGGCCCAGGACTTTGAGGACAGAAGACTGAAAACACAAACTCAGCTTAAGTTTGGGGACGTAGGTATGGCACGCCCGATCTACAAACCATGAGAAGAACTCTTCAGGATATGAAGAATGAGCGAGTCTGAGGCGCTTGCTCAGGCTTTTGTCTCTGGATTTTGTTTTAGTGATGGCCGTGGAATGTTGGGGAGGTCTCATGGGCCTTGGACGAATCTTCCTCTCTGTGGATTTGGCCCGATCCCAATTGTTTTTCGTCAATCTGTGGGATGGGAGGACTCCTTTCAGGTTTGTTACCTCTGGTGTCCCACCAAAAGAGGAATTCCAAAGCAGAGCCCTGGGGAAGAGTGAAGGGACACCCCGAACTATGGTTAAAAATTGGGGCCTAGGGGCATGGCAAGCCCAATATGCTGTCTCTTCATATAGGCCCTGAGAGGCCTTACCTGAGGACTGGGCTCAGGCTGAGGGTCACAATGTGTGTTTGTGACCAATGTGGCCCGCAAGCATGGGCTGGGCCTCATGGGCCACGCTTGTTTCAACTACACTGAACGTTGGACAACATGCCAACCACAAGGTTTCTTGCCATGGGGAAAGAGTTCTGATTTCTGCATCATTTTCAACCCTGGGCAGTGGTTGGAGATAAGGTCTAGGTTCTGGAGCCTGAAAACCGCAGTTGGGAAGAGATGACGTCCTAAGGCCATGGCGGGTCCGATGTGCTCAGTGTGCGGCCAGCTGTCTGGGTGGGACCAGGAGGTCCAGGCTCAGGCTGGGTCAGAAGGGGAAATAGTGCCCAGGTCAGCCTATATGTTTGGGGTACAGCCGAATGGCCTGCAGGTTGATCCTCATTTGGGGTTTCGGGGTAGCCCTGAGGGCAATATTTTACTTCTGTAGGGCAGGCAGAGTGCGGCATTGTAGTTCTGAATTGCCAAACTGGAGGGCTTGTGGGCCAGTAGTCTGAGGACGGAGTCTGAGAACCCAAGCTAGGCCTAGGTTACTGGGTGAGGATATGGCAGGCACAGTCAACAGACCTCAATCGAGATCTCGTGCATCTTAAGTCAGGGAAAGGATCAGACGATCGCTCAGGTTGGACTTTCTGCCCTGATGGCCCTTTCTTGAAGGGGGTTGGATCACGAGGACATGGGGGTTTTCCCACGATGGGAGTTGTGAGAAGCTCCAAACTGCAAAGATTCTTCTGCAGGACAATTGAGACCTGTTGGTTGGCTCCAGGCCAACGATTCCGAGCAGGGTTCTAAGGATGGATGGCTGGGTAGCCCACCTCGCATTCCAATTGTCTCCAAGCAACAAGACAGGTTAGATCTGCTGGAGGTGGGGGGCAACCGAGGAGGCTGAGTTGAAATGGACTCTCCTGTGGATGTGTCGTAATATGTTTTTGTGTCTATGGAGACCTTGGAATGAAGCGGTGGCCCTGGGGCCCTGAAGGGTTCTCCTAAACAGAGGCTTTGACACAGCTCCGACGTGCATGTTTCCCATGTGTAGATGAGATTTGTTCTGATGGGTGAGTCAATAAACAGCCATATGCTGGTATTGAAATCCAGGCCTCTGAGGAGAGATGCCTGGAAACCAAAGCAATGGATCCGATTAGAGCCTAGGGGCCTGTTCGTTCCTTTTTACCTCTGGGGACATCAGTCTACGGGTCTGAGTGCAGGTAGGTGCTCAGATGGGCTCAGATTGCCCCTGTTTGTCCTGGGAAGCCACAAGTCTTGGGATGGCCTCAGGGACTTTGGAGGTTATTATAGGGTTGTGGCCATTGGAATGGGCACATACAATTCCCTTGGAGAGGGCAAGTACATTCCTCAGGTTTGGCTCCAGGGCCCTGAGCCTGTAGGGTGTGTAGGCCAGAGCTGTTTGGACAGTTGTCTGAAAACACCAACTCGGCTTATGTTTTGGGTCATAGGTATGGCAGGACTGATCTACAGACCATGAGGAGAACACTTCGGGATATGAAAAAAGGGCGAGTGTGAGGCTCTTGCTCAAGTTTTTGTCTCTGGATATCGTGTCACTCATGGTCGTGAAATTGCCGGGTGACTTCATGGGAAATGGACGAGTCTTACTCTCTGGGGGTTCGGTCCCGTCCAAAGAGTTTGCGGTCATTCTGGGGATGGAAGAAGTCCGTTTTTTTGTTGTTGTTGTCGATTTGTTTCATTTTCTTTTTCAACCTCAGATGTCCCACCAAATGTGGGATTCCAGAGTAGAGCCCTGGGGTGGGGCGACTGGACAACCAGAAATCTGGTTAAAAATTGGGGACTAGGGACATGTCAAGCCCATTATGACATCTAATGGTCCAGCCACTGAGAGGACTTACTAGAGGACAGGACTCACGCTGAGGTCACAATGCGTGTTTATGCTCTCGTCGCACTCAAGAATGGGCGGGGCCTCAGGGTGAATGCTGGTTTCTCCTACACTGAACGTTGGACAACATGCCAACCACAAGGTTTCTTGCCATGGATCAGGAAGAGTTCTGATTTCTGCATCACAGTCACCCGTGGGCAGTGATTGGAGATAAGGTCTAGGTTCTGAAGCCTGAAAACTGAGGTAGGGAAGAGATGATGACCTAAGGCCATGGCGGGTCTGATGTGCTCAGCGTGCGGTCAGCTGTCTGGGTGTTGGTCAGCAGGTCCGGGCTCAGGTTGTGTCAGACAGTGCATTAGTGCCCAGGTTAGACTATATAATTTGGGTACATTCGAGTGCCGTGTAGGTTTATCCTCATTTAAGCTGCCTGGGCTGCTCATTAGGCAATATATTTTTTCTAGAGGGCAGGCAGAGTGCTTCATTGTCGGTCCGGAATTGCCAAACTTGAGGGCTTCGGGGCCAGGAGAGTGAGGACGGAAGTCTGAGAACACAAGCTAGACTTCGGATTCAGGGTGAGGGCACGGCAGGTACCCCCTGCAGATCTGAACCAATATCTCATGCATCTGAAGTCAGGGCAAGGATCCGACGTTGGCTCAGGTTGGAGTTTCTGTGCATGACGGCCCCTTCATGAAGGGAGCGGAATCTCGAGGCCATGGAGGTTTTCCACGTTGGGAGATGTGGGATGCCCCCTTCAAGGATTCCTTCTGCGGGACAATTGAGACCTGTTGGACAGCTCCAGGACATCCCATATGGAATGACTCCAGAGCACCGTTCCAGGATGGATGCCTGGGATGTCCGCCTCGCCTTCCAATTGTCTCCTAGCAACAAGACAGTTTAGATCTAATGGATCTGCGGGATCAACCGGGGTGGCTGAGTTGAAATGCACTTTCCAGAGGATGGGTCCTAACGTGTGTTTGTGTCCATGAGGGCCTTGGAATGGGGAGGTGGCACCGGGACCCTGAAGTATTCTCCTAAGCTTTGGCATAGCTCCCATGCACAAGTTTCCTTGTGTAGACGAGATTTGTTCTGATGGGTGCCTCAGGAAATCCCCTCTGCTGGTATTGGAATCCAGGCTTTTGAGGAGACATGCCTGTAAACCAAAGCAATGGATCCGATAATGGCCTCGGGTCCTGTCTGGTTCAATCTTCTTGGTATGAGTGGATGTAGATGAGTGGAGGGAGATGCTCATCCGGTATCAACCAACCTTTTTTGTCGCGGGCGAACTACACTATTGGAATGGCCTCAGGGACTTTGGAGGGTTCTCCTAATTTGTACGATTTTTGACAATGGATTGGGCAGAATTCCCATGGATTGGTGGGGGCAGTCCTAATGTGTGGCTCCAGGGGCCCCAGCCTGGAGGGAGTGTGGCCCAGGACTTTGAGGACAGAAAACTGAAACACAAACTCAGCTTAAGTTTGGGGACGTAGGATCATACTCAAAGGGTCTGTCCAAAAAGAAGATTTAACAATTTTAAATATCTATGCCCCCAACGTGGGAGCAGCCAACTATATAAACCAATTAATAACAAAATCAAAGAAACACATCAACAACAATACAATAATAGTAGGGGACTTTAACACTCCCCTCACTGAAATGGACAGGTCATCCAAGCAAAAGATCAGCAAGGAAATAAAGGCCTTAAACGACACACTGGACCAGATGGACATCACAGATATATTCAGAACATTTCATCCCAAAGCATCAGAATACACATTCTTCTCTAGTGCACATGGAACATTCTCCAGAATAGATCACATCCTCGGTCCTAAATCAGGACTCAACCGGTATCAAAAGATTGGGATCATTCCCTGCATATATTCAGACCACAATGCTCTAAAGCTAGAACTCAACCACAAAAGGAAGTTTGGAAAGAACCCAAATACATGGAGACTAAACAGTATCCTTCTAAAGAATGAATGGGTCAACCGGGAAATTAAAGAAGAATTGAAAAAAATCATGGAAACAAACGATAATGAAAATACAACAGTTCAAAATCTGTGGGACACAATAAAGGCAGTCCTGAGAGGAAAATATATAGCGGTACAAGCCTTTCTCAAGAAACAAGAAAAGTCTCAGGTACACAACCTAACCCTACACCTAAAGGAGCTGGAGAAAGAACAAGAAAGAAACCCTAAGCCCAGCAGGAGAAGAGAAATCATAAAGATCAGAGCAGAAATCAATGAAATTGAAACCAAAAAAACAATAGAAAAAATCAACGAAAGTAGGAGCTGGTTCTTTGAAAGAATTAATAAAATTGATAAACCCCTGGCCCGACTTATCAAAAAGAAAAGAGAAAGGACCCAAATAAATAAAATCATGAATGAAAGAGGAGAGATCACAACTAACACCAAAGAAATACAAACTATTATAAGAACATACTATGAGCAACTCTACGGCAATAAATTTGACAATCTGGAAGAAATGGATGCATTCCTAGAAACATATAAACTACCACAACTGAACCAGGAAGAAATAGAAAGCCTGAACAGACCCATAACCAGTAAGGAGATTGAAACAGTCATTAAAAATCTCCAAATAAACAAAAGCCCAGGGCCAGATGGCTTCCCGGGGGAATTCTACCAAACATTTAAAGAAGAACTAATTCCTATTCTCCTGAAACTGTTCCAAAAAATAGAAATGGAAGGAAAACTTCCAAACTCATTTTATGAGGCCAGCATCATGTTGATCCCAAAACCAGACAAGGATCCCACCAAAAAAGAGAGCTATAGACCGATATCCTTGATGAACACAGATGCGAAAATACTCAACAAAATACTAGCCAATAGGATTCAACAGTACATTAAAAAGATTATTCACCAAGACCAAGTGGGATTTATTCCAGGGCTGCAAGGTTGGTTCAACATCCGCAAATCAGTCAATGTGATACAACACATCAATAAAAGAAAGAACAAGAACCATATGATACTTTCAATAGACGCTGAAAAAGCATTTGACAAAGTACAGCATCCCTTCCTGATCAAAACTCTTCAAAGTGTAGGGATAGAGGGCACATACCTCAATATCATCAAAGCCATCTATGAAAAACCCACCGCAAATATCATTCTCAATGGAGAAAAACTGAAAGCTTTTCCACTAAGGTCAGGAACACGGCAGGGATGTCCATTATCACCACTGCTATTCAACATAGTACTAGAGGTCCTAGCCTCAGCAATCAGACAACAAAAGGAAATTAAAGGCATCCAAATCGGCAAAGAAGAAGTCAAATTATCACTCTTCGCAGATGATATGATACTATATGTGGAAAACCCAAAAGACTCCACTCCAAAACTGCTAGAACTTATACAGGAATTCAGTAAAGTGTCAGGATATAAAATCAATGCACAGAAATCAGTTGCATTTCTCTACACCAACAGCAAGACAGAAGAAAGAGATATTAAGGAGTCAATCCCATTTACAATTGCATCCAAAACCATAAGATACCTAGGAATAAACCTAACCAAAGAGACACAGAATCTATACTCAGAAAACTATAAAGTACTCATGAAAGAAATTGAGGAAGACACAAAGAAATGGAAAAATGTTCCATGCTCCTGGATTGGAAGAATAAATATTGTGAAAATGTCTATGCTACCTAAAGCAATCTACACATTTAATGCAATTCCTATCAAAGTACCATCCATCTTTTTCAAAGAAATGGAACAAATAATGCTAAAATTTATATGGAACCAGAAAAGACCTAGAATAGCCAAAGGGATATTGAAAAAGAAAGCCAACGTTGGTGGCATCACAATTCCGGACTTCAAGCTCTATTACAAAGCTGTCATCATTAAGACAGCATGGTACTGGCACAAAAACAGACACATAGATCAATGGAACAGAATAGAGAGCCCAGAAATAGACCCTCAAATCTATGGTCAACTCATCTTCGACAAAGCAGGAAAGAATGTCCAATGGAAAAAAGACAACCTCTTCAATAAATGGTGCTGGGAAAATTGGACAGCCACATGTAGAAAAATGAAATTGGACCATTTACTTGCACCACACACAAAAATAGACTCAAAATGGATGAAGGACCTCAATGTGCGAAAGGAATCCTTCAAAATCCTTCAGGAGAACACAGGCAGCAACCTCTTCGACCTCTGCCGCAGCAACATCTTTCTAGGAACAACGCAAAAGGCAAGGGAAGAAAGGGAAAAAATGAACTATTGGGATTTCATCAAGATCAAAAGCTTTTGCACAGCAAAGGAAACAGTTAACAAAATCAAAAGACAACTGACAGAATGGGAGAAGATATTTGCAAACGACATATCAGATAAAGGACTAGTGTCCAGAATCTATAAAGAACTTAGCAAACTCAACACCCAAAGAACAAATAATCCAATCAAGAAATGGGCAGAGGACATGAACAGACATTTCTGCAAAGAAGACATCCAGATGGCCAACAGACACATGAAAAAGTGCTCCATATCACTCGGCATCAGGGAAATACAAATCAAAACCACAATGAGATATCACCTCACACCAGTCAGAATGGCTAAAATCAACAAGTCAGGAAATGACAGATGCTGGCGAGGATGTGGAGAAAGGGGAACCCTCCTACACTGTTGGTGGGAATGCAAGCTGGTGCAGCCACTCTGGAAAACAGCATGGAGGTTCCTCAGAATGTTGAAAATAGAACTGCCCTATGACCCAGCAATTGCACTATTGGGTATTTACCCTAAAGATACAAATGTAGTGATCCAAAGGGGCACATGCACCCGAATGTTTATAGCAGCAATGTCCACAATAGCCAAACTATGGAAAGAACCTAGATGTCCATCCACAGATGAATGGATCAAGAAGATGTGGTATATATACACAATGGAATACTATGCAGCCATCAAAAGAAATGAAATCTTGCCATTTGCAACAACATGGATGGAACTAGAGCGTATCATGCTTAGTGAAATAAGTCAAGCAGAGAAAGACAACTATCATATGATCTCCCTGATATGAGGAAGTGGTGATGCAACATGGAGGCTTAAGTGGTTAGGAGAAGAATAAATGAAACAAGATGGGATTGGGAGGGAGACAAACCATAAGTGACTCTTAATCTCACAAAACAAACTGAGGGTTGCTGGGGGGAGGGGGTTTGGGAGAAGGGGGTGGGATTATGGACATTGGGGAGGGTATGTGCTTTGGTGAGTGCTGTGAAGTGTGTAAACCTGGTGATTCACAGACCTGTACCCCTGGGGATAAAAATATATGTTTATAAAAAATAAAAAGTTAAAAAAAAAAAAAAAAGTTTGGGGAGGTAGGTATGGCACGACCGATCTACAAACCATGAGAAGAACTCTTCAGGATATGAAGAATGAGCGAGTCTAAGGCGCTTGCTCAGGCTTTTGTCTCTGGATTTTGTTTCAGCGATGGCCGTGGAATGTTGGGGAGGTCTCATGGGCCATGGACGAATCTTCCTCTCTGTGGATTTGGCCCGATCCCAATTTTTTTTTGTCAATCTGTGGGATGGGAGGACTCCTTTCAGGTTTGTTACCTCAGGTGTCCCACCAAAAGAGGAATTCCAAAGCAGAGCCCTGGGGAAGAGTGAAGGGACAACCCGAACTATGGTTAAAAATTGGGGCCTAGGGGCATGGCAAGCCCAATATGCTGTCTCTTCATATAGGCCCTGAGAGGCCTTACCTGAGGACTGGGCTCAGGCTGAGGGTCACAATGTGTGTTTGTGACCAATGTGCCCCGCAAGCATGGGCTGGGCCTCATGGGCCACGCTTGTTTCAACTACACTGAACGTTGGACTACATGCCAACCACAAGGTTTCTTGCCATGGGGAAAGAGTTCTGATTTCAGCATCATTTTCAAACCTGGGCAGTGGTTGGAGATAAGGTCTAGGTTCTGGAGCCTGAAAACCGCAGTTGGGAAGAGATGACGACCTCAGGCCATGGCGGGTCCGATGTGCTCAGTGTGCGGCCAGCTGTCTGGGTGGGACCAGGAGGTCCAGGCTCAGGCTGGGTCAGAAGGGGAAATAGTGCCCAGGTCAGCCTATATGTTTGGGGTACAGCCGAATAGCGTGCAGGTGGATCCTCATTTGGGGTTTTGGGGTAGCCCTGAGGGCAATATTTTACTTCTGTAGGGAAGGCAGAGTGCGGCATTGTAGTTTTGGATTGCCAAACTGGAGGGCTTGTGGGCCAGTAGTCTGAGGACGGAGTCTGAGAACCCAAGCTAGGCCTAGGTTTCTGGGTGAGGATATGGCAGGCACAATCTACAGACCTCAATCGAGATCTCGTGCATCTGAAGTCAGGGCAAGGATCAGACGATCGCTCAGGTTGGACTTTCTGCCCTGATGGCCATTTCTTGAAGGGGGTTGGATCACGAGGACATGGGGGTTTTCCCACGATGGGAGTTGTGAGAAGCTCCAAACTGCAAAGATTCTTCTGCAGGACAATTGAGACCTGTTGGTTGGCTCCAGGCCAACGATTCCGAGCAGGGTTCTAAGGATGGATGGCTGGGTAGCCCACCTCGCATTCCAATTGTCTCCAAGCAACAAGACAGGTTAGATCTGCTGGATGTGGGGGGCAACCGAGGAGGCTGAGTTGAAATGGACTCTCCTGTGGATGTGTCCTAATATGTTTTTGTGTCTATGGAGACCTTGGAATGAAGCGGTGGCCCTGGGGCCCTGAAGGGTTCTCCTAAACAGAGGCTTTGACACAGCTCCAACGTGCATGTTTCCCATGTGTAGATGAGATTTGTTCTGATGGGTGAGTCAAGAAACAGCCATATGCTGGTATTGAAATCCAGGCCTCTGAGGAGAGATGCCTGGAAACAAAAGCAAAGGATCCGATTAGTGCCTAGGGGCCTGTTCGTTCCTTTTTACCTCTGGGGACATCAGTCTACGGGTCTGAGAGCAGGTAGGTGCTCAGATGGGCTCAGATTGCCCCTGTTTGTCCTGGGAAGCCACAAATCTTGGGATGGCCTCAGGGACTTTGGAGGTTATCCTACTAGTAGGGTTGTGGCCATTGGAATGGGCACATACAATTCCCTTGGAGAGGGCAAGTACAGTCCTCAGGTTTGGCTCCAGGGCCCTGAGCCTGTAGCGTGTGTAGGCCAGAGCTGTTTGGACAGTTGTCTGAAAACACAAACTCGGCTTATGTTTTGGGTCATAGGTATGGCAGGACTGATCTACAGACCATGAGGAGAACACTTCGGGATATGAAAAAAGGGCGAGTGTGAGGCTCTTGCTCAAGTTTTTGTCTGGATATCGTGTCACTCATGGTCGTGAAATTGCCGGGTGACTTCATGGGAAATGGACGAGTCTTACTCTCTGGGGGTTCGGTCCCGTCCAAAGAGTTTGGGGTCATTCTGGTGATGGAAGAAGTCCGTTTTTTTGTTGTTGTCGATTTGTTTCATTTTGTTTTTCAACCTCAGATGTCCCACCAAATGAGGGATTCCAGAGTAGAGCCCTGGGGTGGGGCGACTGGACAACCAGAAATCTGGTTAAAAATTGGGGACTAGGGACATGTCAAGCCCATTATGACATCTAATGGTCCAGCCACTGAGAGGACTTACTAGAGGACAGGACTCACGCTGAGGTCACAATGCGTGTTTATGCTCTCGTCGCACTCAAGAATGGGCGGGGCCTCAGGGTGAATGCTGATTTCTCCTACACTGTAGGTTGGACCTAATGCCAACCACAAGGTTTCTTGCCATGGGTCAGGAAGAGTTCTGATTTCTGCATCACAGTCACCCGTGGGCAGTGATTGGAGATAAGGTCTAGGTTCTGAAGCCTGAAAACTGAGGTAGGGAAGAGATGATGACCTAAGGCCATGGCGTGTCTGATGTGCTCAGCGTGCGGTCAGCTGTCTGGGTGTTGGTCAGCAGGTCCGGTCTCAGGTTGTGTCAGACAGTGCATTAGTGCCCAGGTTAGACTATATAATTTGGGTACATTCGAGTGCCGTGTAGGTTTATCCTCATTTAAGCTGCCTGGGCTGCTCATTAGGCAATATATTTTTTCTAGAGGGCAGGCAGAGTGCTTCATTGTCGGTCCGGAATTGCCAAACTTGAGGGCTTCGGGGCCAGGAGAGTGAGGACGGAAGTCTGAGAACACAAGCTAGACTTCGGATTCAGGGTGAGGGCACGGCAGGTACCCCCTGCAGATCTGAACCAATATCTCATGCATCTGAAGTCAGGCGAGGATCCGACGTTGGCTCAGGTTGGAGTTTCTGTGCATGACGGCCCCTTCATGAAGGGAGCGGAATCTCGAGGCCATGGAGGTTTTCCACGTTGGGAGATGTTGGATGCCCCCTTCAAGGATTCCTTCTGCGGAACAATTGAGACCTGTTGGACAGCTCCAGGACATCCCATATGGAATGACTCCAGAGCACCGTTCGAGGATGGAGGCCTGGGAAGTCTGCCTCGCTTTCCAATTATCTCCTAGCAACAAGACAGTTTAGATCTAATGGATCTGCGGGAGCAACCGGGGTGGCTGAGTTGAAATGCACTTTCCAGAGGATGGGTCCTAACGTGTGTTTGTGTCCATGAGGGCCTTGGAATGGGGAGGTGGCACCGGGACACTGAAGTATTCTCCTAAGCTTTGGCATAGCTCCCATGCACAAGTTTCCTTGTGGAGACGAGATTTGTTCTGATGGGTGCCTCAGGAAATCCCCTCTGCTGGTATTGGAATCCAGGCTTTTGTGGAGACATGCCTGTAAACCAAAGAAATGGATCCGATAATGGCCTCGGTTCCTATCTGGTTCAATCTTCTTGGTATGAGTGGAGGTAGATGAGTGGAGGTAGATGCTCAGCCGGTATCACCCGCCCTTTTTTGTCCCGGGCGACCTACACTATTGGGATGGCCTCAGGGACTTTGGAGGGTTCTCCTAATTTGTACGATTTTTGACAATGGAATGGGCAGAATTCCCATGGATTGGGTGGGGGCAGTCCTAATGTGTGGCTCCAGGGTCCCCAGCCTGGAGGGAGTGTGGCCCAGGACTTTGAGGACAGGTGACTGAAAACACAAACTCAGCTTAAGTTTGGGGACGTAGGTATGGCACGCCCGATCTACAAACCATGAGAAGAACTCTTCAGGATATGAAGAATGAGTGAGTCTGAGGCGCTTGCTCAGGCTTTTGTCTCAGGATTTGGTTTCAGCGATGGCCGTGGAATGTTGGGGAGGTCTCATGGGCCATGGACGAATCTTCCTCTCTGTGGATTTGGCCCGATCCCAATTGTTTTTCGTCAATCTGTGGGATGGGAGGACTCCTTTCAGGTTTGTTACCTCAGGTGTCCCACCTAAAGAGGAATTCCAAAGCAGAGCCCTGGGGAAGAGTGAAGGGACAACCTGAACTATGGTTAAAAATTGGGGCCTAGGGGCATGGCAAGCCCAATATGCTGTCTCTTCATATAGGCCCTGGGAGGCCTTACCTGAGGACTGGGCTCTGGCTGAGGGTCACAATGTGTGTTTGTGACCAATGTGGCCCGCAAGCATAAGCTGGGCCTCATGGGCCACGCTTGTTTCAACTACACTGAACGTTGGACAACATGCCAACCACAAGGTTTCTTGCCATGGGGAAAGAGTTCTGATTTCTGCATCATTTTCAACCCTGGGCAGTGGTTGGAGATAAGGTCTAGGTTCTGGAGCCTGAAAACCGCAGTTGGGAAGTGATGACGACCTAAGGCCATGACGGGTCCAATGTGCTCAGTGTGCGGCCAGCTGTCTGGGTGGGACCAGGAGGTCCAGGCTCAGGCTGGGTCAGAAGGGGAAATAGTGACCAGGTCAGCCTATATGTTTGGGGTACAGCCGAATGGCGTGCAGGTTGATCCTCATTTGGGGTTTCGGGGTAGCCTTGAGGGCAATGTTTTACTTCTGTAGGGCAGGCAGAGTGCGGCATTGTAGTTCTGGATTGCCCAACTGGAGGGCTTGTGGGCCAGTTGTCTGAGGACGGAGTCTGAGAACCCAAGCTAGGCCTAGGTTTCTGGGTGAGGATATGGCAGGCACAATCTACAGACCTCAATCGAGATCTCGTGCATCTGAAGTCAGGGCAAGGATCAGACGATCGCTCAGGTTGGACTTTCTGCCCTGATGGCCCTTTCTTGAAGGGGGTTGGATCACGAGGACATGGGGGTTTTCCCACGATGGGAGTTGTGAGAAGCTCCAAACTACAAAGATTCTTCTGCAGGACAATTGAGACCTGTTGGTTGGCTCCAGGCCAGCGATTCCGAGCAGGGTTCTAAGGATGGATGGCTGGGTAGCCCACCTCGCATTCCAATTGTCTCCAAGCAATAAGACAGGTTAGATCTGCTGGATGTGGGGGGCAACCGAGGAGGCTGAGTTGAAATGGACTCTCCTGTGGATGTGTCCTAATATGTTTTTGTGTCTATGGAGACCTTGGAATGAAGCGGTGGCCCTGGGGCCCTGAAGGGTTCTCCTAAACAGAGGCTTTGACACAGCTCCAACGGGCATGTTTCCCATGTGTAGATGAGATTTGTTCCGATGGGTGAGTGAAGAAACAGCCATATGCTGGTATTGAAATCCAGGCCTCTGAGGAGAGATGCCTGGAAACCAAAGCAATGGATCCGATTAGTGCCTAGGGGCCTGTTCGTTCCTTTTTACCTCTGGGGACATCAGTCTACGGGTCTGAGTGCAGGTAGGTGCTCAGATGGGCTCAGATTGCCCCTGTTTGTCCTGGGAAGCCACAACTCTTGGGATGGCCTCAGGGACTTTGGAGGTTATCCTACTAGTAGGGTTGTGGCCATTGGAATGGGCACATACAATTCCCTTGGAGAGGGCAAGTACAGTCCTCAGGTTTGGCTCCAGGGCCCTGAGCCTGTAGGGTGTGCAGGCCAGAGCTCTTTGGACAGTTGTCTGAAAACACAAACTCGGCTTATGTTTTGGGTCATAGGTATGGCAGGACTGATCTACAGACCATGAGGAGAACACTTCGGGATATGAAAAAAGGGCGAGTGTGAGGCTCTTGCTCAAGTTTTTGTCTCTGGATATCGTGTCACTCATGGTCGTGAAATTGCCGGGTGACTTCATGGGAAATGGACGAGTCTTACTCTCTGGGGGTTCGGTCCCGTCCAAAGAGTTTGGGGTCATTCTGGGGATGGAAGAAGTCCGTTTTTTTGTTGTTGTCGATTTGTTTCATTTTGTTTTTCAACCTCAGATGTCCCACCAAATGAGGGATTCCAGAGTAGAGCCCTGGGGTGGGGCGACTGGACAAACAGAAATCTGGTTAAAAATTGGGGACTAGGGACATGTCAAGCCCATTATGACATCTAATGGTCCAGCCACTGAGAGGACTTACTAGAGGACAGGACTCACGCTGAGGTCACAATGCGTGTTTATGCTCTCGTCGCACTCAAGAATGGGCGGGGCCTCAGGGTGAATGCTGATTTCTCCTACACTGTAGGTTGGACCTAATGCCAACCACAAGGTTTCTTGCCATGGGTCAGGAAGAGTTCTGATTTCTGCATCACAGTCACCCGTGGGCAGTGATTGGAGATAAGGTCTAGGTTCTGAAGCCTGAAAACTGAGGTAGGGAAGAGATGATGACCTAAGGCCATGGCGTGTCTGATGTGCTCAGCGTGCGGTCAGCTGTCTGGGTGTTGGTCAGCAGGTCCGGTCTCAGGTTGTGTCAGACAGTGCATTAGTGCCCAGGTTAGACTATATAATTTGGGTACATTCGAGTGCCGTGTAGGTTTATCCTCATTTAAGCTGCCTGGGCTGCTCATTAGGCAATATATTTTTTCTAGAGGGCAGGCAGAGTGCTTCATTGTCGGTCCGGAATTGCCAAACTTGAGGGCTTCGGGGCCAGGAGAGTGAGGACGGAAGTCTGAGAACACAAGCTAGACTTCGGATTCAGGGTGAGGGCACGGCAGGTACCCCCTGCAGATCTGAACCAATATCTCATGCATCTGAAGTCAGGCGAGGATCCGACGTTGTCTCAGGTTGGAGTTTCTGTGCATGACGGCCCCTTCATGAAGGGAGCGGAATCTCGAGGCCATGGAGGTTTTCCACGTTGGGAGATGTTGGATGCCCCTTTCAAGGATTCCTTCTGCGGAACAATTGAGACCTGTTGGACAGCTCCAGGACATCCCATATGGAATGACTCCAGAGCACCGTTCGAGGATGGATGCCTGGGAAGTCTGCCTCCCTTTCCAATTATCTCCTAGCAACAAGACAGTTTAGATCTAATGGATCTGCGGGAGCAACCGGGGTGGCTGAGTTGAAATGCACTTTCCAGAGGATGGGTCCTAACGTGTGTTTGTGTCCATGAGGGCCTTGGAATGGAGAGGTGGCACCGGGACACTGAAGTATTCTCCTAAGCTTTGGCATAGCTCCCATGCACAAGTTTCCTTGTGGAGACGAGATTTGTTCTGATGGGTGCCTCAGGAAATCCCCTCTGCTGGTATTGGAATCCAGGCTTTTGAGGAGACATGCCTGTAAACCAAAGCAATGGATCCGATAATGGCCTCGGGTCCTGTCTAATTCAATCTTCTTGGTATGAGTGGAGGTAGATGCTCAGCCGGTATCACCCGCCCTTTTTTGTCCCGGGCGACCTACACTATTGGGATGGCCTCAGGGTCTTTGGAGGGTTCTCTTAATTTGTACGATTTTTGACAATGGAATGGGCAGAATTCCCATGGATTGGGTGGGGGCAGTCCTAATGTGTGGCTCCAGGGGGCCCAGCCTGGAGGGAGTGTGGCCCAGGAATTTGAGGACAAAAGACTGAAAACACAAACTCAGCTTAAGTTTGGGGACGTAGGTATGGCACGCCCGATCTACAAACCATGAGAAGAACTCTTCAGGATATGAAGAATGAGCGAGTCTGAGGCGCTTGCTCAGGCTTTTGTCTCTGGATTTTGTTTCAGCGATGGCCGTGGAATGTTGGGGAGGTCTCATGGGCCATGGACGAATCTTCCTCTCTGTGGATTTGGCCCGATCCCAATTGTTTTTCGTCAATCTGTGGGATGGGAGGACTCCTTTCAGGTTTGTTACCTCAGGTGTCCCACCAAAAGAGGAATTCCAAAGCAGAGCCCTGGGGAAGAGTGAAGGGACACCCCGAACTATGGTTAAAAATTGGGGCCTAGGGGCATGGCAAGCCCAATATGCTGTCTCTTCATATAGGCCCTGAGAGGCCTTACCTGAGGACTGGGCTCAGGCTGAGGGTCACAATGTGTGTTTGTGACCAATGTGGCCCGCAAGCATGGGCTGGGCCTCATGGGCCACGCTTGTTTCAACTACACTGAACGTTGGACAACATGCCAACCACAAGCTTTCTTGCCATGGGGAAAGAGTTCTGATTTCTGCATCATTTTCAACCCTGGGCAGTGGTTGGAGATAAGGTCTAGGTTCTGGAGCCTGAAAACCGCAGTTGGGAAGAGATGACGACCTAAGGCCATGGCGGGTCCGATGTGCTCAGTGTGCGGCCAGCTGTCTGGGTGGGACCAGGAGGTCCAGGCTCAGGCTGGGTCAGAAGGGGAAAGAGTGCCCAGGTCAGCCTATATGTTTGGGGTACAGCCGAATGGCGTGCAGGTTGATCCTCATTTGGGGATTCGGGGTAGCCCTGAGGGCAATATTTTACTTCTGTAGGGCAGGCATATTGCGGCATTGTATTTCTGGATTGCCCAACTGGAGGGCTTGTGGGCCAGTAGTCTGAGGACGGAGTCTGAGAACCCAAGCTAGGCCTAGGTTTCTGGGTGAGGATATGGCAGGCACAATCTACAGACCTCAATCGAGATCTCGTGCATCTGAAGTCAGGGCAAGGATCAGACGATCGCTCAGGTTGGACTTTCTGCCCTGATGGCCCTTTCTTGAAGGGGGTTGGATCACGAGGACATGGGGGTTTTCCCACGATGGGAGTTGTGAGAAGCTCCAAACTGCAAAGATTCTTCTGCAGGACAATTGAGACCTGTTGGTTGGCTCCAGGCCAACGATTCCGAGCAGGGTTCTAAGGATGGATGGCTGGGTAGCCCACCTCGCATTCCAATTGTCTCCAAGCAACAAGACAGGTTAGATCTGCTGGAGGTGGGGGGCAACCGAGGAGGCTGAGTTGAAATGGACTCTCCTGTGGATGTGTCCTAATATGTTTTTGTGTCTATGGAGACCTTGGAATGAAGCGGTGGCCCTGGGGCCCTGAAGGGTTCTCCTAAACAGAGGCTTTGACAGAGCTCCAACGGGCATGTTTCCCATGTGTAGATGAGATTTGTTCCGATGGGTGAGTCAAGAAACAGCCATATGCTGGTATTGAAATCCAGGCCTCTGAGGAGAGATGCCTGGAAACCAAAGCAATGGATCCGATTAGTGCCTAGGGGCCTGTTCGTACCTTTTTATCTCTGGGGACATCAGTCTACGGGTCTGAGTGCAGGTAGGTGCTCAGATGGGCTCAGATTGCCCCTGTTTGTCCTGGGAAGCCACAACTCTTGGGATGGCCTCAGGGACTTTGGAGGTTATCCTACTAGTAGGGTTGTGGCCATTGGAATGGGCACATACAATTCCCTTGGAGAGGGCAAGTACAGTCCTCAGGTTTGGCTCCAGGGCCCTGAGCCTGTAGGGTGTGTTGGCCAGAGCTGTTTGGACAGTTGTCTGAAAACACAAACTCGGCTTATGTTTTGGGTCATAGGTATGGCAGGACTGATCTACAGACCATGAGGAGAACACTTCGGGATATGAAAAAAGGGCGAGTGTGAGGCTCTTGCTCTAGTTTTTGTCTCTGGATATCGTGTCACTCATGGTCGTGAAATTGCCGGGTGACTTCATGGGAAATGGACGAGTCTTACTCTCTGGGGGTTCGGTCCCGTCCAAAGAGTTTGGGGTCATTCTGGGGATGGAAGAAGTCCGTTTTTTTGTTGTTGTTGTTGATTTGTTTCGTTTTGTGTTTCAACCTCAGATGTCCCACCAAATGAGGGATTCCAGAGTAGAGCCCTGGGGTGGGGCGACTGGACAACCAGAAATCTGGTTAAAAATTGGGGACTAGGGACATGTCAAGCCCATTATGACATCTAATGGTCCAGCCACTGAGAGGACTTACTAGAGGACAGGACTCACGCTGAGGTCACAATGCGTGTTTATGCTCTCGTCGCACTCAAGAATGGGCGGGGCCTCAGGGTGAATGCTGGTTTCTCCTACACTGAACGTTGGACAACATGCCAACCACAAGGTTTCTTGCCATGGGTCAGGAAGAGTTCTGATTTCTGCATCACAGTCACCCGTGGGCAGTGATTGGAGATAAGGTCTAGGTTCTGAGCCTGAAAACTGAGGTAGGGAAGAGATGATGACCTAAGGCCATGGCGGGTCTGATGTGCTCAGCGTGCGGTCAGCTGTCTGGGTGTTGGTCAGCAGGTCCGGGCTCAGGTTGTGTCAGACAGTGCATTAGTGCCCAGGTTAGACTATATAATTTGGGTACATTCGAGTGCCGTGTAGGTTTATCCTCATTTAAGCTGCCTGGGCTGCTCATTAGGCAATATATGTTTTCTAGAGGGCAGGCAGAGTGCTTCATTGTCGGTCCGGAATTGCCAAACTTGAGGGCTTCGGGGCCAGGAGAGTGAGGACGGAAGTCTGAGAACACAAGCTAGACTTCGGATTCAGGGTGAGGGCACGGCAGGTACTCCCTGCAGATCTGAACCAATATCTCATGCATCTGAAGTCAGGGCGAGGATCCGACGTTGGCTCAGGTTGGAGTTTCTGTGCATGACGGCCCCTTCATGAAGGGAGCAGAATCTCGAGGCCATGGAGGTTTTCCACGTTAGGAGATGTGGGATGCCCCCTTCAAGGATTCCTTCTGCGGGACAATTGAGACCTGTGGGACAGCTCCAGGACATCCCATATGGAATGACTCCAATGCACCGTTCCAGGATGGATGCCTGGGAAGTCCGCCTCGCCTTCCAATTGTCTCCTAGCAACAAGACAGTTTAGATCTAATGGATCTGCGGGAGCAACCGGGGTGGCTGAGTTGAAATGCACTTTCCAGAGGATGGGTCCTAACGTGTGTTTGTGTCCATGAGGGCCTTGGAATGGGGAGGTGGCACCGGGACCCTGAAGTATTCTCCTAAGCTTTGGCATAGCTCCCATGCACAAGTTTCCTTGTGGAGACTAGATTTGTTCTGATGGGTGCCTCAGGAAATCCGCTCTGCTGGTATTGGAATCCATGCTTTTGAGGAGACTTGCCTGTAAACCAAAGCAATGGATCCTATAATGGCCTCGCGTCATGTCTGGTTCAATCTTCTTGGTATGAGTGGAGGTAGATGCTCAGCCGGTATCACCCGCCCTTTTTTGTCCCGGGCGACCTACACTATTGGGATGGCCTCAGGGTCTTTGGAGGGTTCTCCTAATTTGTACGATTTTTGACAATGGAATGGGTAGAATTCCCATGGATTGGGTGGGGGCAGTCCTAATGTGTGGCTCCAGGGGGCCCAGCCTGGAGGGAGTGTGGCCCAGGACTTTGAGGACAGAAGACTGAAAACACAAACTCAGCTTAAGTTTGGGGACGTAGGTATGGCACGACCGATCTACAAACCATGAGAAGAACTCTTCAGGATATGAAGAATGAGCGAGTCTGAGGCGCTTGCTCAGGCTTTTGTCTCTGGATTTTGTTTCAGCGATGGCCGTGGAATGTTGGGGAGGTCTCATGGGCCATGGACGAATCTTCCTCTCTGTGGATTTGGCGCGATCCCAATTGTTTTTCGTCAATCTGTGGGATGGGAGGACTCCTTTCAGGTTTGTTACCTCAGGTGTCCCACCAAAAGAGGAATTCCAAGCAGAGCCCTGGGGAAGAGTGAAGGGACAACCCGAACTATGGTTAAAAATTGGGGCCTAGGGGCATGGCAAGCCCAATATGCTGTCTCTTCATATAGGCCCTGAGAGGCCTTACCTGAGGACTGGGCTCAGGCTGAGGGTCACAATGTGTGTTTGTGACCAATGTGGCCCGCAAGCATGGGCTGGGCCTCATGGGCCACGCTTGTTTCAACTACACTGAACGTTGGACAACATGCCAACCACAAGGTTTCTTGCCATGGGGAAAGAGTTCTGATTTCTGCATCATTTTCAACCCTGGGCAGTGGTTGGAGATAAGGTCTAGGTTCTGGAGCCTGAAAACCGCAGTTGGGAAGAGATGACGACCTAAGGCCATGGCGGGTCCGATGTGCTCAGTGTGCGGCCAGCTGTCTGGGTGGGACCAGGAGGTCCAGGCTCAGGCTGGGTCAGAAGGGGAAATAGTGCCCAGGTCAGCCTATATGTTTGGGGTACAGCCGAATGGCGTGCAGGTTGATCCTCATTTGGGGTTTCGGGGTAGCCTTGAGGGCAATGTTTTACTTCTGTAGGGCAGGCAGAGTGCGGCATTGTAGTTCTGGATTGCCCAACTGGAGGGCTTGTGGGCCAGTTGTCTGAGGACGGAGTCTGTGAACCCAAGCTAGGCCTAGGTTTCTGGGTGAGGATATGGCAGGCACAATCTACAGACCTCAATCGAGATCTCGTGCATCTGAAGTCAGGGCAAGGATCAGACGATCGCTCAGGTTGGACTTTCTGCCCTGATGGCCCTTTCTTGAAGGGGGTTGGATCACGAGGACATGGGGGTTTTCCCACGATGGGAGTTGTGAGAAGCTCCAAACTACAAAGATTCTTCTGCAGGACAATTGAGACCTGTTGGTTGGCTCCAGGCCAACGATTCCGAGCAGGGTTCTAAGGATAAATGGCTGGGTAGCCCACCTCGCATTCCAATTGTCTCCAAGCAATAAGACAGGTTAGATCTGCTGGATGTGGGGGGCAACCGAGGAGGCTGAGTTGAAATGGACTCTCCTGTGGATGTGTCCTAATATGTTTTTGTGTCTATGGAGACCTTGGAATGAAGCGGTGGCCCTGGGGCCCTGAAGGGTTCTCCTAAACAGAGGCTTTGACACAGCTCCAACGGGCATGTTTCCCATGTGTAGATGAGATTTGTTCCGATGGGTGAGTGAAGAAACAGCCATATGCTGGTATTGAAATCCAGGCCTCTGAGGAGAGATGCCTGGAAACCAAAGCAATGGATCCGATTAGTGCCTAGGGGCCTGTTCGTTCCTTTTTACCTCTGGGGACATCAGTCTACGGGTCTGAGTGCAGGTAGGTGCTCAGATGGGCTCAGATTGCCCCTGTTTGTCCTGGGAAGCCACAACTCTTGGGATGGCCTCAGGGACTTTGGAGGTTATCCTACTAGTAGGGTTGTGGCCATTGGAATGGGCACATACAATTCCCTTGGAGAGGGCAAGTACAGTCCTCAGGTTTGGCTCCAGGGCCCTGAGCCTGTAGGGTGTGCAGGCCAGAGCTCTTTGGACAGTTGTCTGAAAACACAAACTCGGCTTATGTTTTGGGTCATAGGTATGGCAGGACTGATCTACAGACCATGAGGAGAACACTTCGGGATATGAAAAAAGGGCGAGTGTGAGGCTCTTGCTCAAGTTTTTGTCTCTGGATATCGTGTCACTCATGGTCGTGAAATTGCCGGGTGACTTCATGGGAAATGGACGAGTCTTACTCTCTGGGGGTTCGGTCCCGTCCAAAGAGTTTGGGGTCATTCTGGGGATGGAAGAAGTCCGTTTTTTTGTTGTTGTCGATTTGTTTCATTTTGTTTTTCAACCTCAGATGTCCCACCAAATGAGGGATTCCAGAGTAGAGCCCTGGGGTGGGGCGACTGGACAAACAGAAATCTGGTTAAAAATTGGGGACTAGGGACATGTCAAGCCCATTATGACATCTAATGGTCCAGCCACTGAGAGGACTTACTAGAGGACAGGACTCACGCTGAGGTCACAATGCGTGTTTATGCTCTCGTCGCACTCAAGAATGGGCGGGGCCTCAGGGTGAATGCTGATTTCTCCTACACTGTAGGTTGGACCTAATGCCAACCACAAGGTTTCTTGCCATGGGTCAGGAAGAGTTCTGATTTCTGCATCACAGTCACCCGTGGGCAGTGATTGGAGATAAGGTCTAGGTTCTGAAGCCTGAAAACTGAGGTAGGGAAGAGATGATGACCTAAGGCCATGGCGTGTCTGATGTGCTCAGCGTGCGGTCAGCTGTCTGGGTGTTGGTCAGCAGGTCCGGTCTCAGGTTGTGTCAGACAGTGCATTAGTGCCCAGGTTAGACTATATAATTTGGGTACATTCGAGTGCCGTGTAGGTTTATCCTCATTTAAGCTGCCTGGGCTGCTCATTAGGCAATATATTTTTTCTAGAGGGCAGGCAGAGTGCTTCATTGTCGGTCCGGAATTGCCAAACGTGAGGGCTTCGGGGCCAGGAGAGTGAGGACGGAAGTCTGAGAACACAAGCTAGACTTCGGATTCAGGGTGAGGGCACGGCAGGTACCCCCTGCAGATCTGAACCA
Organism: Mustela nivalis; assembly: GCF_964662115.1. Taxonomy (NCBI): domain Eukaryota; kingdom Metazoa; phylum Chordata; class Mammalia; order Carnivora; family Mustelidae; genus Mustela; species Mustela nivalis. Next base: position 373,108 of record NW_028136454.1, on the reverse strand, counting down.
ATATCTCATGCATCTGAAGTCAGGCAAGGATCCGACGTTGTCTCAGGTTGGAGTTTCTGTGCATGACGGCCCCTTCATGAAGGGAGCGGAATCTCGAGGCCATGGAGGTTTTCCACGTTGGGAGATGTTGGATGCCCCCTTCAAGGATTCCTTCTGCGGAACAATTGAGACCTGTTGGACAGCTCCAGGACATCCCATATGGAATGACTCCAGAGCACCGTTCGAGGATGGATGCCTGGGAAGTCTGCCTCCCTTTCCAATTATCTCCTAGCAACAAGACAGTTTAGATCTAATGGATCTGCGGGAGCAACCGGGGTGGCTGAGTTGAAATGCACTTTCCAGAGGATGGGTCCTAACGTGTGTTTGTGTCCATGAGGGCCTTGGAATGGAGAGGTGGCACCGGGACACTGAAGTATTCTCCTAAGCTTTGGCATAGCTCCCATGCACAAGTTTCCTTGTGGAGACGAGATTTGTTCTGATGGGTGCCTCAGGAAATCCCCTCTGCTGGTATTGGAATCCAGGCTTTTGAGGAGACATGCCTGTAAACCAAAGCAATGGATCCGATAATGGCCTCGGGTCCTGTCTAATTCAATCTTCTTGGTATGAGTGGAGGTAGATGCTCAGCCGGTATCACCCGCCCTTTTTTGTCCCGGGCGACCTACACTATTGGGATGGCCTCAGGGTCTTTGGAGGGTTCTCTTAATTTGTACGATTTTTGACAATGGAATGGGCAGAATTCCCATGGATTGGGTGGGGGCAGTCCTAATGTGTGGCTCCAGGGGGCCCAGCCTGGAGGGAGTGTGGCCCAGGAATTTGAGGACAAAAGACTGAAAACACAAACTCAGCTTAAGTTTGGGGACGTAGGTATGGCACGCCCGATCTACAAACCATGAGAAGAACTCTTCAGGATATGAAGAATGAGCGAGTCTGAGGCGCTTGCTCAGGCTTTTGTCTCTGGATTTTGTTTCAGCGATGGCCGTGGAATGTTGGGGAGGTCTCATGGGCCATGGACGAATCTTCCTCTCTGTGGATTTGGCCCGATCCCAATTGTTTTTCGTCAATCTGTGGGATGGGAGGACTCCTTTCAGGTTTGTTACCTCAGGTGTCCCACCAAAAGAGGAATTCCAAAGCAGAGCCCTGGGGAAGAGTGAAGGGACACCCCGAACTATGGTTAAAAATTGGGGCCTAGGGGCATGGCAAGCCCAATATGCTGTCTCTTCATATAGGCCCTGAGAGGCCTTACCTGAGGACTGGGCTCAGGCTGAGGGTCACAATGTGTGTTTGTGACCAATGTGGCCCGCAAGCATGGGCTGGGCCTCATGGGCCACGCTTGTTTCAACTACACTGAACGTTGGACAACATGCCAACCACAAGCTTTCTTGCCATGGGGAAAGAGTTCTGATTTCTGCATCATTTTCAACCCTGGGCAGTGGTTGGAGATAAGGTCTAGGTTCTGGAGCCTGAAAACCGCAGTTGGGAAGAGATGACGACCTAAGGCCATGGCGGGTCCGATGTGCTCAGTGTGCGGCCAGCTGTCTGGGTGGGACCAGGAGGTCCAGGCTCAGGCTGGGTCAGAAGGGGAAAGAGTGCCCAGGTCAGCCTATATGTTTGGGGTAGCCGAATGGCGTGCAGGTTGATCCTCATTTGGGGATTCGGGGTAGCCCTGAGGGCAATATTTTACTTCTGTAGGGTAGGCATAGTGCGGCATTGTATTTCTGGATTGCCCAACTGGAGGGCTTGTGGGCCAGTAGTCTGAGGACGGAGTCTGAGAACCCAAGCTAGGCCTAGGTTTCTGGGTGAGGATATGGCAGGCACAATCTACAGACCTCAATCGAGATCTCGTGCATCTGAAGTCAGGGCAAGGATCAGACGATCGCTCAGGTTGGACTTTCTGCCCTGATGGCCCTTTCTTGAAGGGGGTTGGATCACGAGGACATGGGGGTTTTCCCACGATGGGAGTTGTGAGAAGCTCCAAACTGCAAAGATTCTTCTGCAGGACAATTGAGACCTGTTGGTTGGCTCCAGGCCAACGATTCCGAGCAGGGTTCTAAGGATGGATGGCTGGGTAGCCCACCTCGCATTCCAATTGTCTCCAAGCAACAAGACAGGTTAGATCTGCTGGATGTGGGGGGCAACCGAGGAGGCTGAGTTGAAATGGACTCTCCTGTGGATGTGTCCTAATATGTTTTTGTGTCTATGGAGACCTTGGAATGAAGCGGTGGCCCTGGGGCCCTGAAGGGTTCTCCTAAACAGAGGCTTTGACAGAGCTCCAACGGGCATGTTTCCCATGTGTAGATGAGATTTGTTCCGATGGGTGAGTCAAGAAACAGCCATATGCTGGTATTGAAATCCAGGCCTCTGAGGAGAGATGCCTGGAAACCAAAGCAATGGATCCGATTAGTGCCTAGGGGCCTGTTCGTTCCTTTTTACCTCTGGGGACATCAGTCTACGGGTCTGAGTGCAGGTAGGTGCTCAGATGGGCTCAGATTGCCCCTGTTTGTCCTGGGAAGCCACAACTCTTGGGATGGCCTCAGGGACTTTGGAGGTTATCCTACTAGTAGGGTTGTGGCCATTGGAATGGGCACATACAATTCCCTTGGAGAGGGCAAGTACAGTCCTCAGGTTTGGCTCCAGGGCCCTGAGCCTGTAGGGTGTGTTGGCCAGAGCTGTTTGGACAGTTGTCTGAAAACACAAACTCGGCTTATGTTTTGGGTCATAGGTATGGCAGGACTGATCTACAGACCATGAGGAGAACACTTCGGGATATGAAAAAAGGGCGAGTGTGAGGCTCTTGCTCTAGTTTTTGTCTCTGGATATCGTGTCACTCATGGTCGTGAAATTGCCGGGTGACTTCATGGGAAATGGACGAGTCTTGCTCTCTGGGGGTTCGGTCCCGTCCAAAGAGTTTGGGGTCATTCAGGGGATGGAAGAAGTCCATTTTTTTGTTGTTGTTGTTGATTTGATTCGTTTTGTGTTTCAACCTCAGATGTCCCACCAAATGAGGGATTCCAGAGTAGAGCCCTGGGGTGGGGCGACTGGATAACCAGAAATCTGGTTAAAAATTGGGGACTAGGGACATGTCAAGCCCATTATGACATCTAATGGTCCAGCCACTGAGAGGACTTACTAGAGGACAGGACTCACGCTGAGGTCACAATGCGTGTTTATGCTCTCGTCGCACTCAAGAATGGGCGGGGCCTCAGGGTGAATGCTGGTTTCTCCTATACTGAAGGTTGGACAACATGCCAACCACAAGGTTTCTTGCCATGGGTCAGTAAGAGTTCTGATTTCTGCATCACAGTCACCCGTGGGCAGTGATTGGAGATAAGGTCTAGGTTCTGAAGCCTGAAAACTGAGGTAGGGAAGAGATGATGACCTAAGGCCATGGCGGGTCTGATGTGCTCAGCGTGCGGTCAGCTGTCTGGGTGTTGGTCAACAGGTCCGGGCTCAGGTTGTGTCAGATAGTGCATTAGTGCCCAGGTTAGACTATATAATTTGGGTACATTCGAGTGCCGTGTAGGTTTATCCTCATTTAAGCTGCCTGGGCTGCTCATTAGGCAACATATGTTTTCTAGAGGGCAGGCAGAGTGCTTCATTGTCGGTCCGGAATTGCCAAACTTGAGGGCTTCGGGGCCAGGAGAGTGAGGACGGAAGTCTGAGAACACAAGCTAGACTTCGGATTCAGGGTGAGGGCACGGCAGGTACTCCCTGCAGATCTGAACCAATATCTCATGCATCTGAAGTCAGGGCGAGGATCCGACGTTGGCTCAGGTTGGAGTTTCTGTGCATGACGGCCCCTTCATGAAGGGAGCGGAATCTCGAGGCCATGGAGGTTTTCCACGTTAGGAGATGTGGGATGCCCCCTTCAAGGATTCCTTCTGCGGGACAATTGAGACTTGTTGGACAGCTCCAGGACATCCCATATGGAATGACTCCAATGCACCGTTCGAGGATGGATGCCTGGGAAGTCCGCCTCGCCTTCCAATTGTCTCCTAGCAACAAGACAGTTTAGATCTAATGGATCTGCGGGAGCAACCGGGGTGGCTGAGTTGAAATGCACTTTCCAGAGGATGGGTCCTAACGTGTGTTTGTGTCCATGAGGGCCTTGGAATGGGGAGGTGGCACCGGGACCCTGAAGTATTCTCCTAAGCTTTGGCATAGCTCCCATGCACAAGTTTCCTTGTGGAGACTAGATTTGTTCTGATGGGTGCCTCAGGAAATCCGCTCTGCTGGTATTGGAATCCATGCTTTTGAGGAGATTTGCCTGTAAACCAAAGCAATGGATCCGATAATGGCCTCGGGTCCTGTCTGGTTCAATCTTCTTGGTATGAGTGGAGGTAGATGCTCAGCCGGTATCACCCGCCCTTTTTTGTCCTGGGCGACCTACACTATTGGGATGGCCTCAGGGACTTTGGAGGGTTCTCCTAATTTGTACGATTTTTGACAATGGAATGAGCAGAATTCCCATGGATTGGGTGGGGGCAGTCCTAATGTGTGGCTCCAGGGTCCCCAGCCTGGAGGGAGTGTGGCCCAGGACTTTGAGGACAGGTGACTGAAAACACAAACTCAGCTTAAGTTTGGGGACGTAGGTATGGCACGCCCGATCTACAAACCATGAGAAGAACTCTTCAGGATATGAAGAATGAGCGAGTCTGAGGCGCTTGCTCAGGCTTTTGTCTCTGGATTTTGTTTCAGGGATGGCGGTGGAATGTTGGGGAGGTCTCATGGGCCATGGACGAATCTTCCTCTCTGTGGATTTGGCGCGATCCCAATTGTTTTTCGTCAATCTGTGGGATGGGAGGACTCCTTTCAGGTTTGTTACCTCAGGTGTCCCACCAAAAGAGGAATTCCAAAGCAGAGCCCTGGGGAAGAGTGAAGGGACAACCCGAACTATGGTTAAAAATTGGGGCCTAGGGGCATGGCAAGCCCAATATGCTGTCTCTTCATATAGGCCCTGAGAGGCCTTACCTGAGGACTGGGCTCAGGCTGAGGGTCACAATGTGTGTTTGTGACCAATGTGGCCCGCAAGCATGGGCTGGGCCTCATGGGCCACGCTTGTTTCAACTACACTGAACGTTGGACAACATGCCAACCACAAGGTTTCTTGCCATGGGGAAAGAGTTCTGATTTCTGCATCATTTTCAACCCTGGGCAGTGGTTGGAGATAAGGTCTAGGTTCTGGAGCCTGAAAACCGCAGTTGGGAAGAGATGACGACCTAAGGCCATGGCGGGTCCGATGTGCTCAGTGTGCGGCCAGCTGTCTGGGTGGGACCAGGAGGTCCAGGCTCAGGCTGGGTCAGAAGGGGAAAGAGTGCCCAGGTCAGCCTATATGTTTGGGGTACAGCCGAATGGCGTGCAGGTTGATCCTCATTTGGGGTTTCGGGGTAGCCCTGAGGGCAATGTTTTACTTCTGTAGGGCAGGCATAGTGTGGCATTGTAGTTCTGGATTGCCCAACTGGAGGACTTGTGGGCCACTAGTCTGAGGACGGAGTCTGAGAACCCAACCTAGGCCTAGGTTTCTGGGTGAGGATATGGCAGGCACAATCTACAGACCTCAATAGAGATCTCGTGCATCTGAAGTCAGGGCAAGGATCAGACGATCGCTCAGGTTGGACTTTCTGCCCTGATGGCCCTTTCTTGAAGGGGGTTGGATCACGAGGACATGGGGGTTTTCCCACGATGGGAGTTGTGAGAAGCTCCAAACTGCAAAGATTCTTCTGCAGGACAATTGAGACCTGTTGGTTGGCTCCAGGCCAACGATTCCGAGCAGGGTTCTAAGGATGGATGGCTGGGTAGCCCACCTCGCATTCCAATTGTCTCCAAGCAACAAGACAGGTTAGATCTGCTGGATGTGGGGGGCAACCGAGGAGGCTGATTTGAAATGGACTCTCCTGTGGATGTGTCCTAATATGTTTTTGTGTCTATGGAGACCTTGGAATGAAGCGGTGGCCCTGGGGCCCTGAAGGGTTCTCCTAAACAGAGGCTTTGACACAGCTCCAACGTGCATGTTTCCCATGTGTAGATAAGATTTGTTCCGATGGGTGAGTGAAGAAACAGCCATATGCTGGTATTGAAATCCAGGCCTCTGAGGAGAGATGCCTGGAAACCAAAGCAATGGATCCGATTAGTGCCTAGGGGCCTGTTCGTAACTTTTTACCTCTGGGGACATCAGTCTACGGGTCTGAGTGCAGGTAGGTGCTCAGATGGGCTCAGATTGCCCCTGTTTGTCCTGGGAAGCCACAACTCTTGGGATGGCCTCAGGGACTTTGGAGGTTATCCTACTAGTAGGTTTGTGGCCATTGGAATGGGCACATACAATTCCCTTGGAGAGGGCAAGTACAGTCCTCAGGTTTGGCTCCAGGGCCCTGAGACTGTAGGGTGTGTAGGCCAGAGCTGTTTGGACAGTTGTCTGAAAACACAAACTCGGCTTATGTTTTGGGTCATAGGTATGGCAGGACTGATCTACAGATCATGAGGAGAACACTTCGGGATATGAAAAAAGGGCGAGTGTGAGGCTCTTGCTCAAGTTTTTGTCTCTGGATATCGTGTCACTCATGGTCGTGAAATTGCCGGGTGACTTCATGGGAAATGGATGAGTCTTACTCTCTGGGGGTTCGGTCCCGTCCAAAGAGTTTGGGGTCATTCTGGGGATGGAAGAAGTCCGTTTTTTTGTTGTTGTTGTCGATTTGTTTCATTTTGTTTTTCAACCTCAGATGTCCCACCAAATGAGGGATTCCAGAGTAGAGCCCTGGGGTGGGGCGACTGGACAACCAGAAATCTGGTTAAAAATTGGGGACTAGGGACATGTCAAGCCCATTATGACATCTAATGGTCCAGCCACTGAGAGGACTTACTAGAGGACAGGACTCACGCTGAGGTCACAATGCGTGTTTATGCTCTCGTCGCACTCAAGAATGGGCGGGGCCTCAGGGTGAATGCTGGATTCTCCTACACTGAACGTTGGACAACATGCCAACCACAAGGTTTCTTGCCATGGGTCAGGAAGAGTTCTGATTTCTGCATCATTTTCAACCCTGGGCAGTGGTTGGAGATAAGGTCTAGGTTCTGGAGCCTGAAAACCGCAGTTGGGAAGAGATGACGACCTAAGGCCATGGCGGGTCCGATGTGCTCAGTGTGCGGCCAGCTGTCTGGGTGGGACCAGGAGGTCCAGGCTCAGGCTGGGTCAGAAGGGGAAAGAGTGCCCAGGTCAGCCTATATGTTTGGGGTACAGCCGAATGGCGTGCAGGTTGATCCTCATTTGGGGTTTCGGGGTAGCCCTGAGGGCAATGTTTTACTTCTGTAGGGCAGGCATAGTGTGGCATTGTAGTTCTGGATTGCCCAACTGGAGGACTTGTGGGCCACTAGTCTGAGGACGGAGTCTGAGAACCCAACCTAGGCCTAGGTTTCTGGGTGAGGATATGGCAGGCACAATCTACAGACCTCAATAGAGATCTCGTGCATCTGAAGTCAGGGCAAGGATCAGACGATCGCTCAGGTTGGACTTTCTGCCCTGATGGCCCTTTCTTGAAGGGGGTTGGATCACGAGGACATGGGGGTTTTCCCACGATGGGAGTTGTGAGAAGCTCCAAACTGCAAAGATTCTTCTGCAGGACAATTGAGACCTGTTGGTTGGCTCCAGGCCAACGATTCCGAGCAGGGTTCTAAGGATGGATGGCTGGGTAGCCCACCTCGCATTCCAATTGTCTCCAAGCAACAAGACAGGTTAGATCTGCTGGATGTGGGGGGCAACCGAGGAGGCTGATTTGAAATGGACTCTCCTGTGGATGTGTCCTAATATGTTTTTGTGTCTATGGAGACCTTGGAATGAAGCGGTGGCCCTGGGGCCCTGAAGGGTTCTCCTAAACAGAGGCTTTGACACAGCTCCAACGTGCATGTTTCCCATGTGTAGATAAGATTTGTTCCGATGGGTGAGTCAAGAAACAGCCATATGCTGGTATTGAAATCCAGGCCTCTGAGGAGAGATGCCTGGAAACCAAAGCAATGGATCCGATTAGTGCCTAGGGGCCTGTTCGTAACTTTTTACCTCTGGGGACATCAGTCTACGGGTCTGAGTGCAGGTAGGTGCTCAGATGGGCTCAGATTGCCCCTGTTTGTCCTGGGAAGCCACAACTCTTGGGATGGCCTCAGGGACTTTGGAGGTTATCCTACTAGTAGGTTTGTGGCCATTGGAATGGGCACATACAATTCCCTTGGAGAGGGCAAGTACAGTCCTCAGGTTTGGCTCCAGGGCCCTGAGACTGTAGGGTGTGTAGGCCAGAGCTGTTTGGACAGTTGTCTGAAAACACAAACTCGGCTTATGTTTTGGGTCATAGGTATGGCAGGACTGATCTACAGATCATGAGGAGAACACTTCGGGATATGAAAAAAGGGCGAGTGTGAGGCTCTTGCTCAAGTTTTTGTCTCTGGATATCGTGTCACTCATGGTCGTGAAATTGCCGGGTGACTTCATGGGAAATGGATGAGTCTTACTCTCTGGGGGTTCGGTCCCGTCCAAAGAGTTTGGGGTCATTCTGGGGATGGAAGAAGTCCGTTTTTTTGTTGTTGTTGTCGATTTGTTTCATTTTGTTTTTCAACCTCAGATGTCCCACCAAATGAGGGATTCCAGAGTAGAGCCCTGGGGTGGGGCGACTGGACAACCAGAAATCTGGTTAAAAATTGGGGACTAGGGACATGTCAAGCCCATTATGACATCTAATGGTCCAGCCACTGAGAGGACTTACTAGAGGACAGGACTCACGCTGAGGTCACAATGCGTGTTTATGCTCTCGTCGCACTCAAGAATGGGCGGGGCCTCAGGGTGAATGCTGGATTCTCCTACACTGAACGTTGGACAACATGCCAACCACAAGGTTTCTTGCCATGGGTCAGGAAGAGTTCTGATTTCTGCATCACAGTCACCCGTGGGCAGTGATTGGAGATAAGGTCTAGGTTCTGAAGCCTGAAAACTGAGGTAGGGAAGAGATGATGACCTAAGGCCAGGGCGGGTCTGATGTGCTCAGCGTGCGGTCAGCTGTCTGGGTGTTGGTCAGCAGGTCTGGGCTCAGGTTGTGTCAGACAGTGCATTAGTGCCCAGGTTAGACTATATAATTTGGGTACATTCGAGTGCCGTGTAGGTTTATCTTCATTTAAGCTGCCTGGGCAGCTCATTAGGCAATATATTTTTTCTAGAGGGCAGGCAGAGTGCTTCATTGTCGGTCCGGAATTGCCAAACTTGAGGGCTTCGGGGCCAGGAGAGTGCGGACGGAAGTCTGAGAACACAAGCTAGACTTCGGATTCAGGGTGAGGGCACGGCAGGTAGCCCCTGCAGATCTGAACCAATATCTCATGCATCTGAAGTCAGGGCGAGGATCCGACGTTGGCTCAGGTTGGAGTTTCTGTGCATGACGGCCCCTTCATGAAGGGAGCGGAATCTCGAGGCCATGGAGGTTTTCCACGTTGGGAGATGTGGGATGCCCCCTTCAAGGATTCCTTCTGCGGGACAATTGAGACCTGTTGGACAGATCCAGGACATCCCATATGGAATGACTCCAGAGCACCGCTCGAGGATGGGTGCCTGGGAAGTCCGCCTCGCCTTCCAATTGTCTCCTAGCAACAAGACAGTTTAGATCTAATGAATCTGCTGGAGCAACCGGGGTGGCTGAGTTGAAATGCACTTTCCAGAGGATGGTTCTTAACGTGTGTTTGTGTCCATGAGGGCCTTGGAATGGGGAGGTTGCACTGGGACCCTGAAGTATTCTCCTAAGCTTTGGCATAGCTCCCATGCACAAGTTTCCTTGTGGAGACGAGATTTGTTCTGATGGGTGCCTCAGGAAATCCCCTCTGCTGGTATTGGAATCCAGGCTTTTGAGGAGACATGCCTGTAAACCAAAGCAATGGATCCGATAATGGCTTCGGTTCCTGTCTGGTTCAATCTTCTTGGTATGAGTGGAGGTAGATGAGTGGAGGTAGATGCTCAGCCGGTATCAACCGCCCTTTTCTGTCCCGGGCGACATACACTATTGGGATGGCCTCAGGGACTTTGGAGGGTTCTCCTAATTTGTACGATTTTTGACAATGGAATGGGCAGAATTCCCATGGATTGGGTGGGGGCAGTCCTAATGTGTGGCTCCAGGGGCGCCAGCCTGGAGGGAGTGTGGCTCAGGACTTTGAGGACAGAAGACTGAACACACAAACTCAGCTTAAGTTTGGGGACGTAGGTATGGCACGCCCGATCTACAAACCATGAGAAGAACTCTTCAGGATATGAAGAATGAGCGAGTCTGAGGCGCTTGCTCAGGCTTTTGTCTCTGGATTTTGTTTCAGCGATGGCCGTGGAATGTTGGGGAGGTCTCAGGGGCCATGGACGAATCTTCCTCTCTGTGGATTTGGCCCGATCCCAATTGTTTTTCGTCAATCTGTGGGATGGGAGGACTCCTTTCACGTTTGTTACCTCAGGTGTCCCACCAAAAGAGGAATTCCAAAGCAGAGCCCTGGGGAAGAGTGAAGGGACAACCCGAACTATGGATAAAAATTGGGGCCTAGGGGATATGGCAAGCCCAATATGCTGTCAATTCATATAGGCCCTGAGAGGCCCTACCTGAGGACTGGGCTCAGGCTGAGGGTAACAATGTGTGTTTGTGAACAATGTGGCCCGTAAGCATGGGCTGGGCCTCATGGGCCACGCTTGTTTCAACTACACTGAACGTTGGACAACATGCCAACCACAAGGTTTCTTGCCATGGGGAAAGAGTTCTGATTTCTGCATCATTTTCAACCCTGGGCAGTGTTTGGAGATAAGGTCTAGGTTCTGAAGCCTAAAAAACCGCAGTTGGGAAGAGATGACGACCTAAGGCCATGGTGGGTCCGATGTGCTCAGTGTGCGGCCAGCTGTCTGGGTGGGACCAGGAGGTCTAGGATCAGGCTGGGTCAGAAGGGGAAATAGTGCCCAGGTCAGCCTATATGTTTGGGGTACAGCCGAATGGCCTGCAGGTTGATCCTCATTTGGGGTTTCGGGGTAGTCCTGAGGGCAATGTTTTACTTCTGTAGGGCAGGCAGAGTGCGGCATTGTAGTTCTGGATTGCCCAACTGGAGGGCTTGTGGGCCAGTAGTCTGAGGACGGAGTCTGAGAACCCAAGCTAGGCCTAGGTTTCTGGGTGAGGATATGGCAGGCACAATCTACAGACCTCAATAGAGATCTCGTGCATCTGAAGTCAGGGCAAGGATCAGACGATCGCTCAGGTTGGACTTTCTGCCCTGATGGCCCTTTCTTGAAGGGGGTTGGATCACGAGGACATGGGTGTTTTCCCACGATGGGATTTGTGAGAAGCTCCAAACTGCAAAGATTCTTCTGCAGGACAATTGAGACCTGTTGGTTGGCTCCAGGCCAACGATTCCGAGCAGGGTTCTAAGGATGGATGGCTGGGTAGCCCACCTCGCATTCCAATTGTCTCCAAGCAACAAGACAGGTTAGATCTGCTGGATGTGGGGGGCAACCGAGGAGGCTGAGTTGAAATGGACTCTCCTGTGGATGTGTCCTAATATGTTTTTGTGTCTATGGAGACCTTGGAATGAAGCGGTGGCCCTGGGCCCTGAAGGGTTCTCCTAAACAGAGGCTTTGACACAGCTCCAACGTGCATGTTTCCCATGTTTAGATGAGATTTGTTCTGATGGGTGAGTCAAGAAACAGCCATATGCTGGTATTGAAATCCAGGCCTCTGAGGAGAGATGCCTGGAAACCAAAGCAATGGATCCGATTAGTTTCTAGGGGCCTGTTTGTTCCTTTTTACCTCTGGGGACATCAGTCTACGGGTCTGAGTGCAGGTAGGTGCTCAGATGGGCTCAGATTGCCCCTGTTTGTCCTGGGAAGCCACAACTCTTGGGATGGCCTCAGCGACTTTGGAGGTTATCCTATTAGTAGGGTCGTGGCCATTGGAATGGGCACATACAATTCCCTTGGAGAGGGCAAGTACAGTCCTCAGGTTTGGCTCCAGGGCCCTGAGCCTGTAGGGTGTGTAGGCCAGAGCTGTTTGGACAGTTGTCTGAAAACACAAACTCGGCTTATGTTTTGGGTCATAGGTATGGCAGGACTGATCTACAGACCATGAGGAGAACACTTCGGGATATGAAAAAAGGGCGAGTGTGAGGCTCTTGCTCAAGTTTTTGTCTCTGGATATCGTGTCACTCATGGTCGTGAAATTGCCGGGTGACTTCATGGGAAATGGACGAGTCTTACTCTCTGGGGGTTCGGTCCCGTCCAAAGAGTTTGGGGTCATTCTGGGGATGGAAGAAGTCCGTTTTTTTGTTGTTGTTGTCGATTTGTTTCATTTTGTTTTTCAACCTCAGATGTCCCACCAAATGAGGGATTCCAGAGTAGAGCCCTGGGGTGGGGCGACTGGACAACCAGAAATCTGGTTAAAAATTGGGGACTAGGGACATGTCAAGCCCATTATGACATCTAATGGTCCAGCCACTGAGAGGGCTTACTAGAGGACAGGACTCACGCTGAGTTCACAATGCGTGTTTATGCACTCGTCGCACTCAAGAATGGGCGGGGCCTCAGGGTGAATGCTGGTTTCTCCTACACTGAACGTTGGACAACATGCCAACCACAAGGTTTCTTGCCATGGGTCAGGAAGAGTTCTGATTTCTGCATCACAGTCACCTGTGGGCAGTGATTGGAGATAAGGTCTAGGTTCTGAAGCCTGAAAACTGAGGTAGGGAAGAGATGATGACCTAAGGCCATGGCGGGTCTGATGTGCTCAGGGTGCGGTCAGCTGTCTGGGTGTTGGTCAGCAGGTCCGGGCTCAGGTTGTGTCAGACAGTGCATTAGTGCCCAGGTTAGACTATATAATTTGGGTACATTCGAGTGCCGTGTAGGTTTATCCTCATTTAAGCTGCCTGGGCAGCTCATTTGGCAATACATTTTTTCTAGAGGGCAGGCAGAGTGCTTCATTGTCGGTCCGGGATTGCCAAAATTGAGGGCTTCGGGGCCAGGAGAGTGAGGACGGAAGTCTGAGAACACAAGCTAGTCTTCGTATTCAGGGTGAGGGCACGGCAGGTACCCCCTGCAGATCTGAACCAATATCTCATGCATCTGAAGTCAGGGCAAGGATCCGACGTTGGCTCAGGTTGGAGTTTCTGTGCATGACGGCCCCTTCATGAAGGGAACGGAATCTCGAGGCCATGGAGGTTTTCCACGTTGGGAGTTGTGGGATGACCCCTCCAAGGATTCCTTCTGCGGGACAATTGAGACCTGTTGGACAGCTCCAGGACATCCCATATGGAATGACTCCAGAGCACTGTTCCAGGATGGATGCCTGGGAAGTCCGCCTCGCCTTCCGTTGTCTCCTAGCAACAAGACAGTTTAGATCTAATGGATCTGCGGGAGCAACCGGGGTGGCTCAGTTGAAATGCACTTTCCAGAGGATGGGTCCTAACGTCTGTTTGTGTCCATGAGGGCCTTGGAATGGGGAGGTGGCACCGGGACCATGAAGTATTCTCCTAAGCTTTGGCAAAGCTCCCATGCAAAAGATTCCTTGTGGAGACGAGATTTGTTCTGATGGGTGCCTCAAGAAATCCCCTCTGCTGGTATTGGAATCCAGGCTTTTGAGGAGACATGTCTGTAAACCAAAGCAATGGATCCGATAATGGCCTCGGGTCCTGTCTGGTTCAATCTTCTTGGTATGAGTGGAGGTAGATGAGTGGAGGTAGATGCTCAGCCGGTATCAACCGCCCTTTATTTCCCGGGTGACCTACACTATTGTGATGGCCACAGGGACTTTGGAGGGTTCTCCTAATTTGTACGATTATTGACAATGGAATGGGCAGAATTCCCATGGATTGGGTGGGGGCAGTCCTAATGTGTGGCTCCAGGGGCCCCAGCCTGGAGGGAGTGTGGCCCAGGACTTTGAGGACAGAAGACTGAAAACACAAACTCAGCTTAAGTTTGGGGACGTAGGTATGGCACGCCCGATCTACAAACCATGAGAAGAACTCTTCAGGATATGAAGAATGAGCGAGTCTGAGGCGCTTGCTCAGGCTTTTGTCTCTGGATTTTGTTTCAGCGATGGCCGTGGAATGTTGGGGATGTCTCATGGGCCATGGACGAATCTTCCTCTCTGTGGATTTGGCCCGATCCCAATTGTTTTTCGTCAATCTGTGGGATGGGAGGACTCCTTTCAGGTTTGTTTCCTCAGGTGTCCCACCAAAAGAGGAATTCCAAAGCAGAGCCCTGGGGAAGAGTGAAGGGACAACCCGAACTATGGTTAAATTTGGGGCCTAGGGGCATGACAAGCCCAATATGCTGTCTCTTCATATAGGCCCTGAGAGGCCTTAACTGAGGACTGGGCTCAGGCTGAGGGTCACAATGTGTGTTTGTGACCAATGTGGCCCGCAAGCATGGGCTGGGCCTCATGGGCCACGCTTGTTTCAACTACACCGAACGTTGGACAACATGCCAACCACAAGGTTTCTTGCCATGGGGAAAGAGTTCTGATTTATGCATCATTTTCAACTCTGGGCAGTGGTTGGAGATAAGGTCTAGGTTCTGGAGCCTGAAAACCGCAGTTGGGAATAGATGACGACCTAAGGGCATGGCGGGTCCGATGTGCTCAGTGTGCGGCCAGCTGTCTGGGTGGGACCAGGAGGTCCAGGCTCAGGCTGGGTCAGAAGGGGAAATAGTGCCCAGGTCAGCCTATATGTTTGGGGTACCGCCGAATGGCGTGCAGGTTGATCCTCATTTGGGGTTTCGTGGTAGCCCTGAGGGCAATGTTTTACTTCTGTAGGGAAGGCAGAGTGCGGCATTGTAGTTCTGGATTGCCCAACTGGAGGGCTTGTGGGCCAGTAGTCTGAGGACGCAGTCTGAGAACCCAAGCTAGGCCTAGGTTTCTGGGTGAGGATATGGCAGGCACAATCTACAGACCTCAATCGAGATCTCGTGCATCCGAAGTCAGGGCAAGGATCAGACGATCGCTCAGGTTGGACTTTCTGCCCTGATGGCCCTTTCTTGAAGGGGGTTGGATCACGAGGACATGGGGGTTTTCCCACGATGGGAGTTGTGAGAAGCTCCAAACTGCAAAGATTCTTCTGCAGGACAATTGAGACCTGTTGGTTGGCTCCAGGCCAACGATTCCGAGCAGGGTTCTAAGGATGGATGGCTGGGTAGCCCACCTCGCATTCCAATTGTCTCCAAGCAACAAGACAAGTTAGATATGCTGGATGTGGGGGGCAACCGAGGAGGCTGAGTTGAAATGGACTCTCCTGGGGATGTGTCCTAATATGTTTTTGTGTCTATGGAGACCTTGGAATGAATCGGTGGCCCTGGGGCCCTGAAGGGTTCTCCAAAACAGAGGCTTTGACACAGCTCCAACGTGCATGTTTCCCATGTGTAGATGAGATTTGTTCTGATGGGTGAGTCAAGAAACAGCCATATGCTGGTATTGAAATCCAGGCCTCTGAGGAGAGATGCCTGGAAAAAAAAGCAATGGATCCGATTAGTGCCTAGGGGCCTGTTAGTTCCTTTTTACCTCTGGGGACATCAGTCTACGGGTCTGAGTGCAGGTAGGTGCTCAGATGGGCTCAGATTGCCCCTGTTTGTCCTGGGAAGCCACAACTATTGGGATGGCCTCAGGGACTTTGGAGGTTATCCTACTAGTAGGGTTGTGGCCATTGGAATGGGCACATACAATTCCCTTGGAGAGGGCAAGTACAGTCCTCAGGTTTGGCTCCAGGGCCCTGAGCCTGTAGGGTGTGTAGGCCAGAGCTGTTTGGACAGTTGTCTGAAAACACAAACTCGGCTTATGTTTTGGGTCATAGGTATGGCAGGACTGATCTACAGACCATGAGGAGAACACTTCGGGATATGAAAAAAGGGCGAGTGTGAGGCTCTTGCTCAAGTTTTTGTCTCTGGATATCGTGTCACTCATGGTCGTGAAATTGCCGGGTGACATCATGGGAAATGGACGAGTCTTACTCTCTGGGGGTTCGGTCCCGTCCAAAGAGTTTGGGGTCATTCTGGGGATGGAAGAAGTCCGTTTTTTTGTTGTTGTTGTCGATTTGTTTCATTTTGTTTTTCAACCTCAGATGTCCCACCAAATGAGGGATTCCAGAGTAGAGCCCTGGGGTGGGGCGACTGGACAACCAGAAATCTGGTTAAAAATTGGGGACTAGGGACATGTCAAGCCCATTATGACATCTAATGGTCCAGCCACTGAGAGGACTTACTAGAGGACAGGACTCACGCTGAGGTCACAATGCGTGTTTATGCTCTCGTCGCACTCAAGAATGGGCGGGGCCTCAGGGTGAATGCTGGTTTCTCCTACACTGAACGTTGGACAACATGCCAACCACAAGGTTTCTTGCCATGGGTCAGGAAGAGTTCTGATTTCTGCATCACAGTCACCCGTGGGCAGTGATTGGAGATAAGGTCTAGGTTCTGAAGCCTGAAAACTGAGGTAGGGAAGAGATGATGACCTAAGGCCATGGCGGGTCTGATGTGCTCAGCGTGCGGTCAGCTGTCTGGGTGTTGGTCAGCAGGTCCGGGCTCAGGTTGTGTCAGACAGTGCATTAGTGCCCAGGTTAGACTATATAATTTGGGTACATTCGAGTGCCGTGTAGGTTTATCCTCATTTAAGCTGCCTGGGCTGCTCATTAGGCAATATATTTTTTCTAGAGGGCAGGCAGAGTGCTTCATTGTCGGTCCGGAATTGCCAAACTTGAGGGCTTCGGGGCCAGGAGAGTGAGGACGGAAGTCTGAGAACACAAGCTAGACTTCGGATTCAGGGTGAGGGCACGGCAGGTACCCCCTGCAGATCTGAACCAATATCTCATGCATCTGAAGTCAGGGCGAGGATCCGACGTTGGCTCAGGTTGGAGTTTCTGTGCATGACGGCCCCTTCATGAAGGGAGCGGAATCTCGAGGCCATGGAGGTTTTCCACGTTGGGAGATGTGGGATGCCCCCTTCAAGGATTCCTTCTGCGGGACAATTGAGACCTGTTGGACAGCTCCAGGACATCCCATATGGAATGACTCCAGAGCACCGTTCCAGGATGGATGCCTGGGAAGTCCGCCTCGCCTTCCAATTGTCTCCTAGCAACAAGACAGTTTAGATCTAATGGATCTGCGGGAGCAACCGGGGTGGCTGAG
The DNA here is from genome assembly GCF_964662115.1 of Mustela nivalis. Lineage (NCBI taxonomy): Eukaryota > Metazoa > Chordata > Mammalia > Carnivora > Mustelidae > Mustela > Mustela nivalis. Next base: position 355,965 of record NW_028136454.1, on the reverse strand, counting down.
TTGAAATGCACTTTCCAGAGGATGGGTCCTAACGTGTATTTGTGTCCATGAGGGCCTTGGAATGGGGAGGTTGCACCGGGACCCTGAAGTATTCTCCTAAGCTTTGGCTTAGCTACCATGCACAAGTTTCCTTGTGGAGACGAGATTTGTTCTGATGAGTGCCTCAGGAAATCCCCTCTGCTGGTATTGGAATCCAGGCTTTTGAGGAGACATGCCTGTAAACCAAAGCAATGGATCCGATAATGGCCTCAAGTCCTGTCTGGTTCAATCTCCTTGGTATGAGTGGAGGTAGAAGAGTGGAGGTAGATGCTCAGCCGGTATCAACCGCCCTTTTTTTGTCCCGGGCGACCTACACTATTGGGATGGCCTCGGGGACTTTGGAGGGTTCTCCTAATTTGTACGATTTTTGACAATGGAATGGGCAGAATTCCCATGGATTGGGTAGGGGGAAGTCCTAATGTGTTTCTACAGGGGCCCCAGCCTGGAGGGAGTGTGGCCCTGGACTTTGAGGACAGAAGACTGAAAACACAAACTCAGCTTAAGTTTGGGGACGTAGGTATGGCACGCCCGATCTACAAACCATGAGAAGAACTCTTCAGGATATGAAGAATGAGCGAGTCTGAGGCGCTTGCTCAGGCTTTTTTCTCTGGATTTTGTTTCTGCGATGGCTGTGGAATGTTGGGGAGGTCTCATGGGCCATGGACGAATCTTCCTTTCTGTGGATTTGGCCCAATCCCAATTGGTTTTCGTCAATCTGTGGGATGGGAGAACTCCTTTCAGGTTTGTTTCCTCAGGTGTCCCACCAAAAGAGGAATTCCAAAGCAGAGCCCTGGGGAAGAGTGAAGGGACAACCCGAACTATGGTTAAAAATTGGGGCCTAGGGGCATGGCAAGCCCAATATGCTGTCTCTTCATATAGGCCCTGAGAGGCCTTACCTGAGGACTTGGCTCAGGCTGAGGGTCACAATGTGTGTTTGTAACCAATGTGTCCCGCAAGCATGGGCTGGGCCTCATGGGCCACGCTTGTTTCAACTACACTGAACGTTGGACAACATGCCAACCACAAGGTTTCTTGCCATGGGGAAAGAGTTCTGATTTCTGCATCATTTTCAACCCTGGGCAGTGGTTGGAGATAAGGTCTAGGTTCTGGAGCCTGAAAACCGCAGTTGGGAAGAGATGACGACCTAAGGCCATGGCGGGTCCGATGTGCTCAGTGTGCGGCCAGCTGTCTGGGTGGGACCAGGAGGTCCAGGCTCAGGCTGGGTCAGAAGGGGAAATAGTGCCCAGGTCAGCCTATATGTTTGGGGTACAGCCGAATGGCGTGCAGGTTGATCCTCATTTGGGGATTCGGGGTAGCCCTGAGGGCAATATTTTACTTCTGTAGGGCAGGCAGATTGCGGCATTGTAGTTCTGGATTGCCAAACTGGAGGGCCTGTGGGCCAGTAGTCTGAGGACGGAGTCTGAGAACCCAAGCTAAGCCTAGGTTTCTGGGTGAGGATATGGCAGGCACAATCTACAGACCTCAATCGAGATCTCGTGCATCTGAAGTCAGGGCAAGGATCAGACGATCGCTCAGGTTGGACTTTCTGCCCTGATGGCCCTTTCTTGAAGGGGGTTGGATCACGAGGACATGGGGGTTTTCCCACGATGGGAGTTGTGAGAAGCTCCAAACTGCAAAGATTCTTCTGCAGGACAATTGAGAGCTGTTGGTTGGCTCCAGGCCAACGATTCCGAGCAGGGTTCTAAGGATGGATGGCTGGGTAGCCCACCTCGCATTCCAATTGTCTCCAAGCAACAAGACAAGTTAGATATGCTGGATGTGGGGGGCAACCGAGGAGGCTGAGTTGAAATGGACTCTCCTGGGGATGTGTCCTAATATGTTTTTGTGTCTATGGAGACCTTGGAATGAAGCGGTGGCCCTGGGGCCCTGAAGGGTTCTCCAAAACAGAGGCTTTGACACAGCTCCAACGTGCATGTTTCCCATGTGTAGATGAGATTTGTTCTGATGGGTGAGTCAAGAAACAGCCATATGCTGGTATTGAAATCCAGGCCTCTGAGGAGAGATGCCTGGAAAAAAAAGCAATGGATCCGATTAGTGCCTAGGGGCCTGTTAGTTCCTTTTTACCTCTGGGGACATCAGTCTACGGGTCTGAGTGCAGGTAGGTGCTCAGATGGGCTCAGATTGCCCCTGTTTGTCCTGGGAAGCCACAACTATTGGGATGGCCTCAGGGACTTTGGAGGTTATCCTACTAGTAGGGTTGTGGCCATTGGAATGGGCACATACAATTCCCTTGGAGAGGGCAAGTACAGTCCTCAGGTTTGGCTCCAGGGCCCTGAGCCTGTAGGGTGTGTAGGCCAGAGCTGTTTGGACAGTTGTCTGAAAAGACAAACTCGGCTTATGTTTTGGGTCATAGGTATGGCAGGACTGATCTACAGACCATGAGGAGAACACTTCGGGATATGAAAAAAGGGCGAGTGTGAGGCTCTTGCTCAAGTTTTTGTCTCTGGATATCGTGTCACTCATGGTCGTGAAATTGCCGGGTGACATCATGGGAAATGGACGAGTCTTACTCTCTGGGGGTTCGGTCCCGTCCAAAGAGTTTGGGGTCATTCTGGGGATGGAAGAAGTCCGTTTTTTTGTTGTTGTTGTCGATTTGTTTCATTTTGTTTTTCAACCTCAGATGTCCCACCAAATGAGGGATTCCAGAGTAGAGCCCTGGGGTGGGGCGACTGGACAACCAGAAATCTGGTTAAAAATTGGGGACTAGGGACATGTCAAGCCCATTATGACATCTAATGGTCCAGCCACTGAGAGGACTTACTAGAGGACAGGACTCACGCTGAGGTCACAATGCGTGTTTATGCTCTCGTCGCACTCAAGAATGGGCGGGGCCTCAGGGTGAATGCTGGTTTCTCCTACACTGAACGTTGGACAACATGCCAACCACAAGGTTTCTTGCCATGGGTCAGGAAGAGTTCTGATTTCTGCATCACAGTCACCCGTGGGCAGTGATTGGAGATAAGGTCTAGGTTCTGAAGCCTGAAAACTGAGGTAGGGAAGAGATGATGACCTAAGGCCATGGCGGGTCTGATGTGCTCAGCGTGCGGTCAGCTGTCTGGGTGTTGGTCAGCAGGTCCGGGCTCAGGTTGTGTCAGACAGTGCATTAGTGCCCAGGTTAGACTATATAATTTGGGTACATTCGAGTGCCGTGTAGGTTTATCCTCATTTAAGCTGCCTGGGCTGCTCATTAGGCAATATATTTTTTCTAGAGGGCAGGCAGAGTGCTTCATTGTCGGTCCGGAATTGCCAAACTTGAGGGCTTCGGGGCCAGGAGAGTGAGGACGGAAGTCTGAGAACACAAGCTAGACTTCGGATTCAGGGTGAGGGCACGGCAGGTACCCCCTGCAGATCTGAACCAATATCTCATGCATCTGAAGTCAGGGCGAGGATCCGACGTTGGCTCAGGTTGGAGTTTCTGTGCATGACGGCCCCTTCATGAAGGGAGCGGAATCTCGAGGCCATGGAGGTTTTCCACGTTGGGAGATGTGGGATGCCCCCTTCAAGGATTCCTTCTGCGGGACAATTGAGACCTGTTGGACAGCTCCAGGACATCCCATATGGAATGACTCCAGAGCACCGTTCCAGGATGGATGCCTGGGAAGTCCGCCTCGCCTTCCAATTGTCTCCTAGCAACAAGACAGTTTAGATCTAATGGATCTGCGGGAGCAACCGGGGTGGCTGAGTTGAAATGCACTTTCCAGAGGATGGGTCCTAACGTGTATTTGTGTCCATGAGGGCCTTGGAATGGGGAGGTTGCACCGGGACCCTGGGGTATTCTCCTAAGCTTTGGCTTAGCTACCATGCACAAGTTTCCTTGTGGAGACGCGATTTGTTCTGATGAGTGCCTCAGGAAATCCCCTCTGCTGTTATTGGAATCCAGGCTTTTGAGGAGACATGCCTGTAAACCAAAGCAATGGATTCGATAATGGCCTCGGGTCCTGTCTGGTTCAATCTCCTTGGTATGAGTGGAGGTAGAAGAGTGGAGGTAGATGCTCAGCCGGTATCAACCGCCCTTTTTTTGTCCCGGGCGACCTACACTATTGGGATGGCCTCGGGGACTTTGGAGGGTTCTCCTAATTTGTACGATTTTTGACAATGGAATGGGCAGAATTCCCATGGATTGGGTAGGGGGAAGTCCTAATGTGTGGCTACAGGGGCACCAGCCTGGAGGGAGTGTGGCCCAGGACTTTGAGGACAGAAGACTGAAAACACAAACTCAGCATAAGTTTGGGGACGTAGGTATGGCACGCCCGATCTACAAACCATGAGAAGAACTCTTCAGGATATGAAGAATGAGCGAGTCTGAGGCGCTTGCTCAGGCTTTTTTCTCTGGATTTTGTTTCTGCGATGGCTGTGGAATGTTGGGGAGGTCTCATGGGCCATGGACGAATCTTCCTCTCTGTGGATTTGGCCCAATCCCAATTGGTTTTCGTCAATCTGTGGGATGGGAGAACTCTTTCAGGTTTGTTTCCTCAGGTGTCCCACCAAAAGAGGAATTCCAAAGCAGAGCCCTGGGGAAGAGTGAAGGGACAACCCGAACTATGGTTAAAAATTGGGGCCTAGGGGCATGGCAAGCCCAATATGCTGTCTCTTCATATAGGCCCTGAGAGGCCTTACCTGAGGACTGGGCTCAGGCTGAGGGTCACAATGTGTGTTTGTGACCAATGTGGCCCGCAAGCATGGGCTGGGCCTCATGGGCCACGCTTGTTTCAACTACACTGAACGTTGGACAACATGCCAACCACAAGGTTTCTTGCCATGGGGAAAGAGTTCTGATTTCTGCATCATTTTCAACCCTGGGCAGTGGTTGGAGATAAGGTCTAGGTTCTGGAGCCTGAAAACCGCAGTTGGGAAGAGATGACGACCTAAGGCCATGGCGGGTCGGATGTGCTCAGTGTGCGGCCAGCTGTCTGGGTGGGACCAGGAGGTCCAGGCTCAGGCTGGGTCAGAAGGGGAAATAGTGCCCAGGTCAGCCTATATGTTTGGGGTACAGCCGAATGGCCTGCAGGTTGATCCTCATTTGGGGTTTCGGGGTAGCCCTGAGGGCAATGTTTTACTTCTGTAGGGCAGGCAGAGTGCGGCATTGTAGTTCTGGATTGCCCAACTGGAGGGCTTGTGGGCCAATAGTCTGAGGACGGAGTCTGAGAACCCAAGCTAGGCCTAGGTTTCTGGGTGAGGATATGGCAGGCACAATCTACAGACCTCAATCGAGATCTCGTGCATCTGAAGTCAGGGCAAGGATCAGACGATCCCTCAGGTTGGACTTTCTGCCCTGATGGCCCTTTCTTGAAGGGGGTTGGATCACGAGGACATGGGGGTTTTCCCACGATGGGAGTTGTGAGAAGCTCCAAACTGCAAAGATTCTTCTGCAGGACAATTGAGACCTGTTGGTTCGCTCCAGGCCAACGATTCCGAGCAGGGTTCTAAGGATGGATGGCTGGGTAGCCCACCTCGCATTCCAATTGTCTCCAAGGAACAAGACAGTTTAGATCTGCTGGATGTGGGGGGCAACCGAGGAGGCTGAGTTGAAATGGACTCTCCTGTGGATGTGACCTAATATGTTTTTGCGTCTATGGAGACCTTGGAATGAAGCGGTGGCCCTGGGCCCTGAAGGGTTCTCCTAAACAGAGGCTTTGACACAGCTCCAACGTGCATGTTTCCCATGTGTAGATGAGATTTGTTCTGATGGGTGAGTCAAGAAACAGCCATATGCTGGTATTGAAATCCAGGCCTCTGAGGAGAGATGCCTGGAAACCAAAGCAATGGATCCGATTAGTGCCTAGGGGCCTGTTCGTTCCTTTTTACCTCTCGGGACATCAGTTTACGGGTCTGAGTGCAGGTGGGTGCTCAGATGGGCTCAGATTGCCCCTGTTTGTCCTGGGAAGCCACAACATTTGGGATGGCATCAGCGACTTTGGAGGTTATCCTATTAGTAGGGTCGTGGCCATTGGAATGGGCACATACAATTCCCTTGGAGAGGGCAAGTACAGTCCTCAGGTTTGGCTCCAGGGCCCTGAGCCTGTATGGTGTGTAGGCCAGAGCTGTTTGGACAGTTGTCTGAAAACACAAACTCGGCTTATGTTTTGGGTCATAGGTATGGCAGGACTGATCTACAGACCATGAGGAGAACACTTCGGGATATGAAAAAAGGGCGAGTGTGAGGCTCTTGCTCAAGTTTTTGTCTCTGGATATCGTGTCACTCATGGTCGTGAAATTGCCGGGTGACTTCATGGGAAATGGACGAGTCTTACTCTCTGGGGGTTCGGTCCCGTCCAAAGAGTTTGGGGTCATTCTGGGGATGGAAGAAGTCCGTTTTTTTGTTGTTGTTGTCGATTTGTTTCATTTTGTTTTTCAACCTCAGATGTCCCACCAAATGAGGGATTCCAGAGTAGAGCCCTGGGGTGGGGCGACTGGACAACCAGAAATCTGGTTAAAAATTGGGGACTAGGGACATGTCAAGCCCATTATGACATCTAATGATCCAGCCACTGAGAGGACTTACTAGAGTACAGGACTCACGCTGAGGGCACAATGCATGTTTATGCACTCGTCGCACTCAAGAATGGGCGGGGCCTCAGGGTGAATGCTGGTTTCTCCTACACTGAACGTTGGACAACATGCCAACCACAAGGTTTCTTGCCATGGGTCAGGAAGAGTTCTGATTTCTGCATCACAGTCACCCGTGGGCAGTGATTGGAGATAAGGTCTAGGTTCTGAAGCCTGAAAACTGAGGTAGGGAAGAGATGATGACCTAAGGCCATGGCGGGTCTGATGTGCTCAGCGTGCGGTCAGCTGTCTGGGTGTTGGTCAGCAGGTCCGGGCTCAGGTTGTGTCAGACAGTGCATTAGTGCCCAGGTTAGACTATATAATTTGGGTACATTCGAGTGCCGTGTAGGTTTATCCTCATTTAAGCTGCCTGGGCAGCTCATTAGGCAATACATTTTTTCTAGAGGGCAGGCAGAGTGCTTCATTGTCGGTCCGGAATTGCCAAACTTGAGGGCTTCGGGGCCAGGAGAGTGAGGACGGAAGTCTGAGAACACAAGCTAGTCTTCGGATTCAGGGTGAGGGCACGGCAGGTACCCCCTGCAGATCTGAACCAATATCTCATGCATCTGAAGTCAGGGCGAGGATCCGACGTTGGCTCAGGTTGGAGTTTCTGTGCATGACGGCCCCTTCATGAAGGGAGCGGAATCTCGAGGCCATGGAGGTTTTCCACGTTGGGAGATGTGGGATGCCCCCTTCAAGGATTCCTTCTACGGGACAATTGAGACCTGTTGGACAGCTCCAGGACATCCCATATAGAATGACTCCAGAGCACTGTTCCAGGATGGATGCCTGGGAAGTCCGCCTCGCCTTCCAATTGTCTCCTAGCAACAAGACAGTTTAGATCTAATGGATCTGCGGGAGCAACCGGGGTGGCTGAGTTGAAATGCACTTTCCAGAGGATGGGTCCTAACGTGTGTTTGTGTCCATGAGGGCCTTGGAATGGGGAGGTGGCACCAGGACCCTGAAGTATTATCCTAAGCTTTGGCATAGCTCCCATGCACAAGTTTCCTTGTGGAGACGAGATTTGTTCTGATGGGTGCCTCAGGAAATCCCCTCTGCTTCTATTGGAATCCAGACTTTTGAGGAGACATGCCTGTAAACCAAAGCAATGGATCCGATAATGGCCTCAGGTCCTGTCTGGTTCAATCTTCTTGGTATGAGTGGAGGTAGATGAGTGGAGGTAGATGCTCAGCAGGTATCAACGGCCCTTTTTTGTCCCGGGCGACCTACACTATTGGGATGGCCTCAGGGACTTTGGAGGGTTCTCCTAATTTGTACGATTTTTGACAATGGAATGGGCAGAATTCCCATGGATTGGGTGGGGGCCGTCCTAGTGTGTGGCTCCAGGGGCCCCAGCCTGGAGGGAGTGTGGCCCAGGACTTTGAGGACAGAAGACTGAAAACACAAACTCAGCATAAGTTTGGGACGTAGGTATGGCACGCCAGATTTACAAACCATGAGAAGAACTCTTCAGGATATGAAGAATGAGCGAGTCTGAGGCGCTTGCTCAAGCTTTTTTCTCTGGATTTTGTTTCAGCGATGGCCGTGGAATGTTGGGGAGGTCTCATGGGCCATGGACGAATCTTCCTCTCTGTGGATTTGGCCCGAACCCAATTGTTTTTCGTCAATCTGTGGGATGGGAGGACTCCTTTCAGGTTTGTTACCTCAGGTGTCCCACCAAAAGAGGAATTCCAAAGCAGAGCCCTGGGGAAGAGTGAAGGGACAACCCGAACTATGGTTAAAAATAGGGGCCTAGGGGCATGGCAAGCCCAACATGCTGTCCCTTCATATAGGCCCTGAGAGGCCTTACCTGAGGACTGGGCTCAGGCTGAGGGTCACAATGTGTGTTTGTGACCAATGTGGCCCGCAAGCATGGGCTGGGCATCATGGGCCACGCTTGTTTCAAATACACTGAACGTTGGACAACATGCCAACCACAAGGTTTCTTGCCATGGGGAAAGAGTTCTGATTTTTGCATCATTTTCAACCCTGGGCAGTGGTTGGAGATAAGGTCTAGGTTCTGGAGCCTGAAAACCGCAGTTGGGAAGAGATGACGACCTAAGGCCATGGCGGGTCCGATGTGCTCAGTGTGCGGCCAGCTGTCTGGGTGGGACCACGAGGTACAGGCTCAGGCTGGGTCAGAAGGGGAAATAGTGCCCAGGTCAGCCTATATGTTTGGGGTACAGCCGAATGGCGTGCAGGTTGATCCTCATTTGCGGTTTCGGGGTAGCCCTGAGGGCAATGTTTTACTTCTGTAGGGCAGGCAGAGTGCGGCAATGTAGTTCTGGATTGCCCAACTGGAGGGCTTGTGGGCCAGTACTCTGAGGACGGAGTCTGAGAACCCAAGCTAGGCCTAGGTTTCTGGGTGCGGATATGGCAGGCACAATCTACAGACCTCAATCGAGATCTCGTGCATCTGAAGTCAGGGCAGGATCAGACGATCGCTCAGGTTGGACTTTCTGCCCTGAGGGCCCTTTCTTGAAGGGGGTTGGATCACGAGGACATGGGGGTTTTCCCACGATGGGAGTTGTGAGAAGCTCCAAACTGCAAAGATTCTTCTGCAGGACAATTGAGACCTGTTGGTTGGCTCCAGGCCAACGATATCGAGCAGGGTTCTAAGGATGGATGGCTGGGTAGCCCACCTCGCATTCCAATTGTCTCCAAGCAACAAGACAGGTTAGATCTGCTGGATGTGGGGGGCAACCGAGGAGGCTGAGTTGAAATGGACTCTCCTGTGGATGTGTCCTAATATGTTTTTGTGTCTATGGAGACCTTGGAATGAAGCGGTGGCCCTGGGGCCCTGAAGGGTTCTCCTAAACAGAGGCTTTGACACAGCTCCAACGTGCATGTTTCCCATGTGTAGATGAGATTTGTTCTGATGGGTGAGTCAAGAAACAGCCATATGCTGGTATTGAAATCCACCCTCTGAGGAGAGATGCCTGGTAACCAAAGCAATGGATATGATTAGTGCCTAGGGGCCTGTTCGTTCCTTTTTACCTCTGGGGACATCAGTCTACGGGTCTGAGTGCAGGTAGGTGGTCAGATGGGCTCAGATTGCCCCTGTTTGTCCTGGGAAGCCACAACTATTGGGATGGCCTCAGGTACTTTGGAGGTTATCCTACTAGTAGGGTTGTGGCCATTGGAATGGGCACATACAATTCCCTTGGAGAGGGCAAGTACAGTCCTCAGGTTTGGCTCCAGGGCCCTGAGCCTGTAGGGTGTGAAGGCCAGAGCTGTTTGGACAGTTGTCTGAAAACACAAACTCGGCTTATGTTTTGGGTCATAGGTATGGCAGGACTGATCTACAGACCATGAGGAGAACACTTCGGGATATGAAAAAAGGGCGAGTGTGAGGCTCTTGCTCAAGTTTTTGTCTCTGGATATCGTGTCACTCATGGTCGTGAAATTGCCCGGTGACATCATGGGAAATGGACGAGTCTTACTCTCTGGGGGTTCGGTCCCGTCCAAAGAGTTTGGGGTCATTCTGGGGATGGAAGAAGTCCGTTTTTTTGTTGTTGTTGTCGATTTGTTTCATTTTGTTTTTCAACCTCAGATATCCCACCAAATGAGGGATTCCAGAGTAGAGCCCTGGGGTGGGGCGACTGGACAACCAGAAATCTGGTTAAAAATTGGGGACTAGGGACATGTCAAGCCCATTATGACATCTAATGGTCCAGCCACTGAGAGGACTTACTAGAGGACAGGACTCACGCTGAGGTCACAATGCGTGTTTATGCTCTCGTCGCACTCAAGAATGGGCGGGGCCTCAGGGTGAATGCTGGTTTCTCCTACACTGAACGTTGGACAACATGCCAACCACAAGGTTTCTTGCCATGGGTCAGGAAGAGTTCTGATTTCTGCATCACAGTCACCCGTGGGCAGTGATTGGAGATAAGGTCTAGGTTCTGAAGCCTGAAAACTGAGGTAGGGAAGAGATGATGACCTAAGGCCATGGCGGGTCTGATGTGCTCAGCGTGCGGTCAGCTGTCTGGGTGTTGGTCAGCAGGTCCGGGCTCAGGTTGTGTCAGACAGTGCATTAGTGCCCAGGTTAGGCTATATAATTTGGGTACATTCGAGTGCCGTGTAGGTTTATCCTCATTAAGCTGCCTGGGCTGCTCATTAGGCAATATATTTTTTCTAGAGGGCAGGCAGAGTGCTTCATTGTCGGTCCGGAATTGCCAAACTTGAGGGCTTCGGGGCCAGGAGAGTGAGGACGGAAGTCTGAGAACACAAGCTAGTCTTCGGATTCAGGGTGAGGGCACGGCAGGTACCCCCTGCAGATCTGAACCAATATCTCATGCATCTGAAGTCAGGGCGAGGATCCGACGTTGGCTCAGGTTGGAGTTTCTGTGCATGACGGCCCCTTCATGAAGGGAGCGGAATCTCGAGGCCATGGAGGTTTTCCACGTTGGGAGATGTGGGATGCCCCCTTCAAGGATTCCTTCTGCGGGACAATTGAGACCTGTTGGACAGCTCCAGGACATCCCATATGGAATGACTCCAGAGCACTGTTCCAGGATGGATGCCTGGGAAGTCCGCCTCGCCTTCCAATTGTCTTCTAGCAACAAGACAGTTTAGATCTAATGGATCTGCGGGAGCAACCGGGGTGGCTGAGTTGAAATGCACTTTCCAGAGGATGGGTCCTAACGTGTGTTTGTGTCCATGAGGGCCTTGGAATGGGGAGGTGGCACCGGGACCCTGAAGTATTCTCCTAAGCTTTGGCATAGCTCCCATGCACAAGTTTCCTTGTGGAGACGAGATTTGTTCTGATGGGTGCCTCAGGAAATCCCCTCTGCTGGTATTGGAATCCAGGCTTTTGAGGAGACATGCCTGTAAACCAAAGCAATGGATCCGATAATGGCCTCGGGTCCTGTCTGATTCAATCTTCTTGGTATGAGTGGAGGTAGATGAGTGGAGGTAGATGCTCAGCCAGTATCAACCGCCCTTTTTTGTCCCGGGAGACCTACACTATTGGGATGGCTTCAGGCACTTTGGAGGGTTATCCTAATTTGTACGATTTTTGAAAATGGAATGGGCAGAATTCCCATGGATTGGGTGGGCGCAGTCCTAATGTGTGGCTCCAGGGGACCCAGCCTGGAGGGAGTGTGGCCCAGGACTTTGAGGACAGAAGACTGAAAACACAAACTCAGCGTAAGTTTGGGGACGTAGGTATAGTACGCCCGATCTACAAACCATGAGAAGAACTCTTCAGGATATGAAGAATGAGCGAGTCTGAGGCGCTTGCTCAGGCTTTTGTCTCTGGATTTTGTTTCAGCGATGGCCGTGGAATGTTGGGGAGGTCTCATGGGCCATGGACGAATCTTCCTCTCTGTGGATTTGGCCCGATCCCAATTGCTTTACGTCAATCTGTGGGATTGGAGGACAACTTTCAGGTTTGTTACCTCAGGTGTCCAACCAAAAGAGGAATTCCAAAGCAGAGCCCTGGGGAAGAGTGAAGGGACAACCCGAACTATGGTTAACAATTGGGGCCTAGGGGCATGGCAAGCCCAATATGCTGTCTCTTCATATAGGCCCTGAGAGGCCTTACCTGAGGACTGGGCACAGGCTGAGGGTCACAATGTGTGTTTGTGACCAATGTGGCCCGCAAGCATGGGCTGGGCCTCATGGGCCACGCTTGTTTCAACTACACTGAACGTTGGACAACATGCCAACCACAAGGTTTCTTGCCATGGGGAAAGAGTTCTGATTTCTGCATCATTTTCAACCCTGGGCAGTGGTTGGAGATAAGGTCTACGTTCTGGAGCCTGAAAACCGCAGTTGGGAAGAGATGACGACCTAAGGCCATGGCGGGTCGGATGTGCTCAGTGTGCGGCCAGCTGTCTGGGTGGGACCAGGAGGTCCAGGCTCAGGCTGGGTCAGAAGGGGAAATAGTGACCAGGTCAGCCTATATGTTTGGGGTACAACCGAATGGCGTGCAGGTTGATCCTCATTTGGGGTTTCGGAGCGGCCCTGAGGGCAATGTTTTACTTCTGTAGGGCAGGCAGAGTGCGGCATTGTAGTTCTGGATTGCCAAGCTGGAGGGCTTGTGGGCCAGTAGTCTGAGGACGGAGTCTGAGAACCGAAGCTAAGCCTAGGTTTCTGGGTGAGGATATGGCAGGCACAATCTACAGACCTCAATAGAGATCTCGTGCATCTGAAGTCAGGGCAAGGATCAGACGATCGCTCAGGTTGGACTTTCTGCCCTGATGGCCCTTTCTTGAAGGGGGTTGGATCACGAGGACATGGGGGTTTTCCCACGATGGGAGTTTGAGAAGCTCCAAACTGCAAAGATTCTTTAGCAGGACAGTTGAGACCTGTTGGTTGGCTCCAGGCCAACGATTCCGAGCAGGGTTCTAAGGATGGATGGCTGGGTAGCCCACTTCGCATTCCAATTGTCTCCAAGCAACAAGACAGGTTAGATCTGCTGGATGTGGGGGGCAACCGAGGAGGCTGAGTTGAAATGGACTCTCCTGTGGATGTGTCCTAATATGTTTTTGTGTCTATGGAGACCTTGGAATGAAGCGGTGGCCCTGGGGCCCTGAAGGGTTCTCCTAAACAGAGGCTTTGACACAGCTCCAACGTGCATGTTTCCCATGTGTAGATGAGATTTGTTCTGATGGGTGAGTCAAGAAACAGCCATATGCTGGTATTGAAATCCAGGCCTCTGAGGAGAGATGCCTGGAAACCAAAGCAATGGATCCGATTAGTGCCTAGGGGCCTGTTCGTTCCTTTTTACCTCTGGGGACATCAGTCTACGGGTCTGAGTGCAGGTAGGTGCTCAGATGGGCTCAGATTGCCCCTGTTTGTCCTGGGAAGCCACAACTATTGGGATGGCCTCAGGGACTTTGGAGGTTATCCTACTAGTAGGGTTGTGGCCATTGGAATGGGCACATACAATTCCCTTGGAGAGGGTTTGGCTCCAGGGCCCTGAGCCTGTAGGGTGTGTAGGCCAGACCTGTTTGAACAGTTGTCTGAAAACACAAACTCGGCTTATGTTTTGGGTCATAGGTATGGCAGGACTGATCTACAGACCATGAGGAGAACACTTCGGGATAGGAAAAAAGGGCGAGTGTGAGGCTCTTGCTCAAGTTTTTGTCTCTGGATATCGTGTCACTCATGGTCGTGAAATTGCCGGGTGACATCATGGGAAATGGACGAGTCTTACTCTCTGGGGGTTCGGTCCCGTCCAAAGAGTTTGGGGTCATTCTGGGGATGGAAGAAGTCCGTTTTTTTTTTGTTGTTGTCGATTTGTTTCATTTTGTTTTTCAACCTCAGATGTCCCACCAAATGAGGGATTCCAGAGTAGAGCCCTGGGGTGGGGCGACTGGACAACCAGAAATCTGGTTAAAAATTGGGGACTAGGGACATGTCAAGCCCATTATGACATTTAATGGTCCAGCCACTGAGAGGACTTACTAGAGGACAGGACTCACGCTGAGGTCACAATGCGTGTTTATGCTCTCGTCGCACTCAAGAATGGGCGGGGCCTCAGGGTGAATGCTGGTTTCTCCTACACTGAACGTTGGACAACATGCCAACCACAAGGTTTCTTGCCATGGGTCAGGAAGAGTTCTGATTTCTGCATCACAGTCACCCGTGGGCAGTGATTGGAGATAAGGTCTAGGTTCTGAAGCCTGAAAACTGAGGTAGGGAAGAGATGATGACCTAAGGCCATGGCGGGTCTGATGTGCTCAGCGTGCGGTCAGCTGTCTGGGTGTTGGTCAGCAGGTCCGGGCTCAGGTTGTGTCAGACAGTGCATTAGTGCCCAGGTTAGGCTGTATAATTTGGGTACATTCGAGTGCCGTGTAGGTTTATCCTCATTTAAGCTGCCTGGGTGCTCATTAGGCAATATATTTTTTCGAGAGGGCAGGCAGAGTGCTTCATTGTCGGTCCGGAATTGCCAAACTTGAGGGCTTCGGGGCCAGGAGAGTGAGGACGGAAGTCTGAGAACACAAGCTAGACTTCGGATTCAGGGTGAGGGCACGGCAGGTACCCCCTGCAGATCTGAACCAATATCTCATGCATCTGAAGTCAGGGCGAGGATCCGACGTTGGCTCAGGTTGGAGTTTCTGTGCATGACGGCCCCTTCATGAAGGGAGCGGAATCTCGAGGCCATGGAGGTTTTCCACGTTGGGAGATGTGGGATGCCCCCTTCAAGGATTCCTTCTGCAGGACAATTGAGACCTGTTGGACAGCTCCAGGACATCCCATATGGAATGACTCCAGAGCACCGTTCCAGGATGGATGCCTGGGAAGTCCGCCTCGCCTTCCAATTGTCTCCTAGCAACAAGACAGTTTAGATCTAATGGATCTGCGGGAGCAACCGGGGTGGCTGAGTTGAAATGCACTTTCCAGAGGATGGGTCCTAACGTGTATTTGTGTCCATGAGTGCCTTGGAATGGGGAGGTGGCACCGGGACCCTGAAGTATTCTCCTAAGCTTTGGCTTAGCTACCATGCACAAGTTTCCTTGTGGAGACGAGATTTGTTCTGATGAGTGCCTCAGGAAATCCCCTCTGCTGGTATTGGAATCCAGGCTTTTGAGGAGACATGCCTGTAAACCAAAGCAATGGATTCGATAATGGCCTCGGGTCCTGTCTGGTTCAATCTCCTTGGTATGAGTGGAGGTAGAAGAGTGGAGGTAGATGCTCATCCGGTATCAACCGCCCTTTTTTTGTCCCGGGCGACCTACACTATTGGGATGGCCTCGGGGACTTTGGAGGGTTCTCCTAATTTGTACGATTTTTGACAATGGAATGGGCAGAATTCCCATGGATTGGGTGGGGGCAGTCCTAATGTGTGGCTCCAGGGGCCCCAGCCTGGAGGGAGTGTGGCCCAGGACTTTGAGGACAGAAGACTGAAAACACAAACTCAGCTTAAGTTTGGGGACGTAGGAATGGCACGCCCGATCTACAAACCATGAGAAGAACTCTTCAGGATATGAAGAATGAGCGAGTCTGAGGTGCTTGCTCAGTCTTTTTTCTCTGGATTTTGTTTCTGCGATGGCCGTGGAATGTTGGGGAGGTCTCATGGGCCATGGATGAATCTTCTTCTCTGTGGATTTGGCCCAATCCCAATTGGTTTTCGTCAATCTGTGGGATGGGAGGACTCCTTTCACGTTTGTTACCTCAGGTGTCCCACCAAAAGAGGAATTCCAAAGCAGAGCCCTGGGGAAGAGTGAAGGGACAACCCGAACTATGGTTAAAAATTGGGGCCTAGGGGCATGGCAAGCCCAATATGCTGTCTCTTCATATAGGCCCTGAGAGGCCTTACCTGAGGACTGGGCTCAGGCTGAGGGTCACAATGTGTGTTTGTGATCAATGTGGCCAGCAAGCATGGGCTGGGCCTCATGGGCCACGCTTGTTTCAACTACACTGAACGTTGGACAACATGCCAACACAAGGTTTCTTGCCATGGGGAAAGAGTTCTGATTTCAGCATCATTTTCAAACCTGGGCAGTGGTTGGAGATAAGGTCTAGTTTCTGGTGCCTGAAAACCGAAGTTGGGAAGAGATGACGACCTAAGGCCATGGCGGGTCGGATGTGCTCAGTGTGCGGCCAGCTGTCTGGGTGGGACCAGGAGGTCCAGGCTCAGGCTGGGTCAGAAGGGGAAATAGTGCCCAGGTCAGCCTATATGTTTGGGGTACAGCCGAATGGCCTGCAGGTTGATCCTCATTTAGGGATTCGGGGTAGCCCTGAGGGCAATATTTTACTTCTGTAGGGCAGGCAGATTGCGGCATTGTAGTTCTGGATTGCCAAACTGGAGGGCCTGTGGGCCAGTAGTCTGAGGACGGAGTCTGAGAACCCAAGCTAAGCCTAGGTTTCTGGGTGAGGATATGGCAGGCACAATCTACAGACCTCAATCGAGATCTCGTGCATCTGAAGTCAGGGCAAGGATCAGACGATCGCTCCGGTTGGACTTTCTGCCCTGATGGCCCTTTCTTGAAGGGGGTTGGATCACGAGGACATGGGGGTTTTCCCACGATGGGAGTTGTGAGAAGCTCCTAACTGCAAAGATTCTTCTGCAGGACAATTGAGAGCTGTTGGTTGGCTCCAGGCCAACGATTCCAAGCAGGGTTATAAGGATGGATGGCTGGGTAGCCCACCTCGCATTCCAATTGTCTCCAAGCAACAAGACAAGTTAGATATGCTGGATGTGGGGGGCAACCGAGGAGGCTGAGTTGAAATGGACTCTCCTGGGGATGTGTCCTAATATGTTTTTGTGTCTATGGAGACCTTGGAATGAAGCGGTGGCCCTGGGGCCCTGAAGGGTTCTCCTAAACAGAGGCTTTGACACAGCTCCAACGTGCATGTTTCCCATGTGTAGATGAGATTTGTTCTGATGGGTGAGTCAAGAAACAGCCATATGCTGGTATTGAAATCCAGGCCTCTGAGGAGAGATGCCTGGAAACCAAAGCAATGGATCCGATTAGTGCCTAGGGGCCTGTTCGTTCCTTTTTACCTCTGGGGACATCAGTCTACGGGTCTGAGTGCAGGTAGGTGCTCAGATGGGCTCAGATTGCCCCTGTTTGTCCTGGGAAGCCACAACTATTGGGATGGCCTCAGGGACTTTGGAGGTTATCCTACTAGTAGGGTTGTGGCCATTGGAATGGGCACATACAATTCCATTGGAGAGGGCAAGTACAGTCCTCAGGTTTGGCTCCAGGGCCCTGAGCCTGTAGGGTGTGTAGGCCAGAGCTGTTTGGACAGTTGTCTGAAAACACAAACTCGGCTTATGTTTTGGGTCATAGGTATGGCAGGACTGATCTACAGACCATGAGGAGAACACTTCGGGATATGAAAAAAGGGCGAGTGTGAGGCTCTTGCTCGAGTTTTTGTCTCTGGATATCGTGTCACTCATGGTCGTGAAATTGCCGGGTGACATCATGGGAAATGGACGAGTCTTACTCTCTGGGGGTTCGGTCCCGTCCAAAGAGTTTGGGGTCATTCTGGGGATGGAAGAAGTCCGTTTTTTTGTTGTTGTTGTCGATTTGTTTCATTTTGTTTTTCAACCTCAGATGTCCCACCAAATGAGGGATTCCAGAGTAGAACCCTGGGGTGGGGCGACTGGACAACCAGAAATCTGGTTAAAAATTGGGGACTAGGGACATGTCAAGCCCATTATGACATCTAATGGTCCAGCCACTGAGAGGACTTACTAGAGGACAGGACTCACGCTGAGGTCACAATGCGTGTTTATGCTCTCGTCGCACTCAAGAATGGGCGGGGCCTCAGAGTGAATGCTGGTTTCTCCTACACTGAACGTTGGACAACATGCCAACCACAAGGTTTCTTGCCATGGGTCAGGAAGAGTTCTGATTTCTGCATCACAGTCACCCGTGGGCAGTGATTGGAGATAAGGTCTAGGTTCTGAAGCCTGAAAACTGAGGTAGGGAAGAGATGATGACCTAAGGCCATGGCGGGTCTGATGTGCTCAGCGTGCGGTCAGCTGTCTGGGTGTTGGTCAGCAGATCCGGGCTCAGGTTGTGTCAGACAGTGCATTAGTGCCCAGGTTAGGCTATATAATTTGGGTACATTCGAGTGCCGTGTAGGTATATCCTCATTTAAGCTGCCTGGGCTGCTCATTAGGCAATATATTTTTTCTAGAGGGCAGGCAGAGTGCTTCATTGTCGGTCCGGAATTGCCAAACTTGAGGGCTTCGGGGCCAGGAGAGTGAGGACGGAAGTCTGAGAACACAAGCTAGACTTCGGATTCAGGGTGAGGGCACAGCAGGTACCCCCTGCAGATCTGAACCAATATCTCATGCATCTGAAGTCAGGGCGAGGATCCGACGTTGGCTCAGGTTGGAGTTTCTGTGCATGACGGCCCCTTCATGAAGGGAGCGGAATCTCGAGGCCATGGAGGTTTTCCACGTTGGGAGATGTGGGATGCCCCCTTCAAGGATTCCTTCTGCGGGACAATTGAGACATGTTGGACAGCTCCAGGACATACCATATGGAATGACTCCAGAGCACCGTTCCAGGATGGATGCCTGGGAAGTCCGCCTCGCCTTCCAATTGTCTCCTAGCAACAAGACAGTTTAGATCTAATGGATCTGCGGGAGCACCCGGGGTGGCTGAGTTGAAATGCACCTTCCAGAGGATGGGTCCTAACGTGTATTTGTGTCCATGAGGGCCTTGGAATGGAGAGGTGGCACCGGGACCCTGAAGTATTCTCCTAAGCTTTGGCTTAGCTACCATGCACAAGTTTCCTTGTGGAGACGAGATTTGTTCTGATGAGTGCCTCAGGAAATCCCCTCTGCTGGTATTGGAATCCAGGCTTTTGAGGAGACATGCCTGTAAACCAAAGCAATGGATTCGATATTGGCCTCGGGTCCTGTCTGGTTCAATCTCCTTGGTATGAGTGGAGGTAGATGAGTGGAGGTAGATGCTCATCCGGTATCAACCGCCCTTTTTTTGCCCCGGGCGACCTACACTATTGGGATGGCCTCGGGGACTTTGGAGGGTTCTCCTAATTTGTACGATTTTTGACAATGGAATGGGCAGAATTCCCATGGATTGGGTGGGGGCAGTCCTAATGTGTGGCTCCAGGGGCCCCAGCCTGGAGGGAGTGTGGCCCAGGACTTTGAGGACAGAAGACTGAAAACACAAACTCAGCTTAAGTTTGGGGATGTAGGTATGGCACGCCCGATCTACAAACCATGAGAAGAACTCTTCAGGATATGAAGAATGAACGACTCTGAGGCGCTTGCTCAGGCTTTTTTCTCTGGATTTTGTTTCTGTGATGGCCGTGGAATGTTGGGGAGGTCTCATGGGCCATGGACGAATCTTCTTCTCTGTGGATTTGGTCCAATCCCAATTGGTTTTCGTCAATCTGTGCGATGGGAGGACACCTTTCAGGTTTGTTACCTCAGGTGTCCCACCAAAAGAGGAATTCCAAAGCAGAGCCCTGGGGAAGAGTGAAGGGACAACCCGAACTATGGTTAAAAATTGGGGCCTAGGGGCATGGCAAGCCCAATATGCTGTCTCTTCATATAGGCCCTGAGAGGCCTTACCTGAGGACTGGGCTCAGGCTAAGGGTCACAATGTGTGTTTGTGACCAATGTGGCCCGCAAGCATGGGCTGGGCCTCATGGGCCACGCTTGTTTCAACTACACTGAACGTTGGACAACATGCCAACCACAAGGTTTCTTGCCATGGGGAAAGAGTTCTGATTTCAGCATCATTTTCAAACCTGGGCAGTGGTTGGAGATAAGGTCTAGGTTCTGGAGCCTGAAAACCGCAGTTGGGAAGAGATGACGACCTAAGGCCATGGCGGGTCCGATGTGCTCAGTGTGCGGCCAGCTGTCTGGGTGGGACCAGGAGGTCGAGGCTCAGGCTGGGTCAGAAGGGGAAATAGTGCCCAGGTCAGCCTATATGTTTGGGGTACAGCCGAATGGCGTGCAGGTTGATCCTCATTTGGGGATTCGGGGTTGCCCTGAGGGCATTATTTTACTTCTGTAGGGCAGGCAGATTGCGGCATTGTAGTTCTGGATTGCCAAACTGGAGGGCCTGTGGGCCAGTAGTCTGAGGACGGAGTCTCAGAACCCAAGCTAAGCCTAGGTTTCTGGGTGAGGATATGGCTGGCACAATCTACAGACCTCAATCGAGATCTCGTGCATCTGAAGTCAGGGCAAGGATCAGACGATCGCTCCGGTTGGACTTTCTGCCTTGATGGCCCTTTCTTGAAGGGGGTTGGATCACGAGGACATGGGGGTTTTCCCACGATGGGAGTTGTGAGAAGCTCCAAACTGCAAAGATTCTTCTGCAGGACAATAGAGAACTGTTGGTTGGCTCCAGGCCAACGATTCCGAGCAGGGTTCTAAGGATGGATGGCTGGGTAGCCCACCTCGCATTCCAATTGTCTCCAAGCAACAAGACAAGTTAGATATGCTGGATGTGGGGGGCAACCGAGGAGGCTGAGTTGAAATGGACTCTCCTGGGGATGTGTCCTAATATGTTTTTGTGTCTATGGAGACCTTGGAATGAAGCGGTGGCCCTGGGGCCCTGAAGGGTTCTCCTAAACAGAGGCTTTGACACAGCTCCAACGTGCATGTTTCCCATGTGTAGATGAGATTTGTTCTGATGGGTGAGTCAAGAAACAGCCATATGCTGGTATTGAAATCCAGGCCTCTGAGGAGAGATGCCTGGAAACGAAAGCAATGGATCCGATTAGTGCCTAGGGGCCTGTTCGTTCCTTTTTACCTCTGGGGACATCAGTCTACGGGTCTGAGTGCAGGTAGGTGCTCAGATGGGCTCAGATTGCCCCTGTTTGTCCTGGGAAGCCACAACTATTGGGATGGCCTCAGGGACTTTGGAGGTTATCCTACTAGTAGGGTTGTGGCCATTGGAATGGGCACATACAATTCCATTGGAGAGGGCAAGTACAGTCCTCAGGTTTGGCTCCAGGGCCCTGAGCCTGTAGGGTGTGTAGGCCAGAGCTGTTTGGACAGTTGTCTGAAAACACAAACTCGGCTTATGTTTTGGGTCATAGGTATGGCAGGACTGATCTACAGACCATGAGGAGAACACTTCGGGATATGAAAAAAGGGCGAGTGTGAGGCTCTTGCTCAAGTTTTTGTCTCTGGATATCGTGTCACTCATGGTCGTGAAATTGCCGGGTGACATCATGGGAAATGGACGAGTCTTACTCTCTGGGGGTTCGGTCCCGTCCAAAGAGTTTGGGGTCATTCTGGGGATGGAAGAAGTCCGTTTTTTTGTTGTTGTTGTCGATTTGTTTCATTTTGTTTTTCAACCTCAGATGTCCCACCAAATGAGGGATTCCAGAGTAGAGCCCTGGGGTGGGGCGACTGGACAACCAGAAATCTGGTTAAAAATTGGGGACTAGGGACATGTCAAGCCCATTATGACATCTAATGGTCCAGCCACTGAGAGGACTTACTAGAGGACAGGACTCACGCTGAGGTCACAATGCGTCTTTATGCTCTCGTCGCACTCAAGAATGGGCGGGGCCTCTGGGTGAATGCTGGTTTCTCCTACACTGAACGTTGGACAACATGCCAACTACAAGGTTTCTTGCTTTGGGTCAGGAAGAGTTCTGATTTCTGCATCACAGTCACCCGTGGGCAGTGATTGGAGATAAGGTCTAGGTTCTGAAGCCTGAAAACTGAGGTAGGGAAGAGATGATGACCTAAGGCCATGGCGGGTCTGATGTGCTCAGCGTGCGGTCAGCTGTCTGGGTGTTGGTCAGCAGATCCGGGCTCAGGTTGTGTCAGACAGTGCATTAGTGCCCAGGTTAGGCTATATAATTTGGGTACATTCGAGTGCCGTGTAGGTTTATCCTCATTTAAGCTGCCTGGGCTGCTCATTAGGCAATATATTTTTTCTAGAGGGCAGGCAGAGTGCTTCATTGTCGGTCCGGAATTGCCAAACTTGAGGGCTTCGGGGCCAGGAGAGTGAGGACGGAAATCTGAGAACACAAGCTAGACTTCGGATTCAGGGTGAGGGCACGGCAGGTACCCCCTGCAGATCTGAACCAATATCTCATGCATCTGAAGTCAGGGCGAGGATCCGACGTTGGCTCAGGTTGGAGTTTCTGTGCATGACGGCCCCTTCATGAAGGGAGCGGAATCTCGAGGCCATGGAGGTTTTCCACGTTGGGAGATGTGGGATGCCCCCTTCAAGGATTCCTTCTGCGGGACAATTGAGACATGTTGGACAGCTCCAGGACATACCATATGGAATGACTCCAGAGCACCGTTCCAGGATGGATGCCTGGGAAGTCCGCCTCGCCTTCCAATTGTCTCCTAGCAACAAGACAGTTTAGATCTAATGGATCTGCGGGAGCACCCGGGGTGGCTGAGTTGAAATGCACCTTCCAGAGGATGGGTCCTAACGTGTATTTGTGTCCATGAGGGCCTTGGAATGGAGAGGTGGCACCGGGACCCTGAAGTTTTCTCCTAAGCTTTGGCTTAGCTACCATGCACAAGTTTCCTTGTGGAGACGAGATTTGTTCTGATGAGTGCCTCAGGAAATCCCCTCTGCTGGTATTGGAATCCAGGCTTTTGAGGAGACATGCCTGTAAACCAAAGCAATGGATTCGATATTGGCCTCGGGTCCTGTCTGGTTCAATCTCCTTGGTATGAGTGGAGGTAGATGAGTGGAGGTAGATGCTCATCCGGTATCAACCGCCCTTTTTTTGCCCCGGGCGACCTACACTATTGGGATGGCCTCGGGGACTTTGGAGGGTTCTCCTAATTTGTACGATTTTTGACAATGGAATGGGCAGAATTCCCATGGATTGGGTGGGGGCAGTCCTAATGTGTGGCTCCAGGGTCCCCAGCCTGGAGGGAGTGTGGCCCAGGACTTTGAGGACAGAAGACTGAAAACACAAACTCAGCTTAAGTTTGGGGACGTAGGTATGGCACGCCCGATCTACAAACCATGAGAAGAACTCTTCAGGATATGAAGAATGAACGACTCTGAGGCGCTTGCTCAGGCTTTTTTCTCTGGATTTTGTTTCTGCGATGGCCGTGGAATGTTGGGGAGGTCTCATGGGCCATGGACGAATCTTCTTCTCTGTGGATTTGGTCCAATCCCAATTGGTTTTCGTCAATCTGTGGGATGGGAGGACACCTTTCAGGTTTGTTACCTCAGGTGTCCCACCAAAAGAGGAATTCCAAAGCAGAGCCCTGGGGAAGAGTGAAGGGACAACCCGAACTATGGTTAAAAATTGGGGCCTAGGGGCATGGCAAGCCCAATATGCTGTCTCTTCATATAGGCCCTGAGAGGCCTTACCTGAGGACTGGGCTCAGGCTAAGGGTCACAATGTGTGTTTGTGACCAATGTGGCCCGCAAGCATGGGCTGGGCCTCATGGGCCACGCTTGTTTCAACTACACTGAACGTTGGACAACATGCCAACCACAAGGTTTCTTGCCATGGGGAAAGAGTTCTGATTTCAGCATCATTTTCAAACCTGGGCAGTGGTTGGAGATAAGGTCTAGGTTCTGGAGCCTGAAAACCGCAGTTGGGAAGAGATGACGACCTAAGGCCATGGCGGGTCCGATGTGCTCAGTGTGCGGCCAGCTGTCTGGGTGGGACCAGGAGGTCGAGGCTCAGGCTGGGTCAGAAGGGGAAATAGTGCCCAGGTCAGCCTATATGTTTGGGGTACAGCCGAATGGCGTGCAGGTTGATCCTCATTTGGGGATTCGGGGTTGCCCTGAGGGCATTATTTTACTTCTGTAGGGCAGGCAGATTGCGGCATTGTAGTTCTGGATTGCCAAACTGGAGGGCCTGTGGGCCAGTAGTCTGAGGACGGAGTCTCAGAACCCAAGCTAAGCCTAGGTTTCTGGGTGAGGATATGGCTGGCACAATCTACAGACCTCAATCGAGATCTCGTGCATCTGAAGTCAGGGCAAGGATCAGACGATCGCTCCGGTTGGACTTTCTGCCTTGATGGCCCTTTCTTGAAGGGGGTTGGATCACGAGGACATGGGGGTTTTCCCACGATGGGAGTTGTGAGAAGCTCCAAACTGCAAAGATTCTTCTGCAGGACAATAGAGAACTGTTGGTTGGCTCCAGGCCAACGATTCCGAGCAGGGTTCTAAGGATGGATGGCTGGGTAGCCCACCTCGCATTCCAATTGTCTCCAAGCAACAAGACAAGTTAGATATGCTGGATGTGGGGGGCAACCGAGGAGGCTGAGTTGAAATGGACTCTCCTGGGGATGTGTCCTAATATGTTTTTGTGTCTATGGAGACCTTGGAATGAAGCGGTGGCCCTGGGGCCCTGAAGGGTTCTCCTAAACAGAGGCTTTGACACAGCTCCAACGTGCATGTTTCCCATGTGTAGATGAGATTTGTTCTGATGGGTGAGTCAAGAAACAGCCATATGCTGGTATGGAAATCCAGGCCTCTGAGGAGAGATGCCTGGAAACGAAAGCAATGGATCCGATTAGTGCCTAGGGGCCTGTTCGTTCCTTTTTACCTCTGGGGACATCAGTCTACGGGTCTGAGTG
Organism: Mustela nivalis; assembly: GCF_964662115.1. Classification (NCBI taxonomy): domain Eukaryota; kingdom Metazoa; phylum Chordata; class Mammalia; order Carnivora; family Mustelidae; genus Mustela; species Mustela nivalis. The sequence goes on along the minus strand of NW_028136454.1, from coordinate 331,385 downwards.
CAGGTAGGTGCTCAGATGGGCTCAGATTGCCCCTGTTTGTCCTGGGAAGCCACAACTATTGGGATGGCCTCAGGGACTTTGGAGGTTATCCTACTAGTAGGGTTGTGGCCATTGGAATGGGCACATACAATTCCATTGGAGAGGGCAAGTACAGTCCTCAGGTTTGGCTCCAGGGCCCTGAGCCTGTAGGGTGTGTAGGCCAGAGCTGTTTGGACAGTTGTCTGAAAACACAAACTCGGCTTATGTTTTGGGTCATAGGTATGGCAGGACTGATCTACAGACCATGAGGAGAACACTTCGGGATATGAAAAAAGGGCGAGTGTGAGGCTCTTGCTCAAGTTTTTGTCTCTGGATATCGTGTCACTCATGGTCGTGAAATTGCCGGGTGACATCATGGGAAATGGACGAGTCTTACTCTCTGGGGGTTCGGTCCCGTCCAAAGAGTTTGGGGTCATTCTGGGGATGGAAGAAGTCCGTTTTTTTGTTGTTGTTGTCGATTTGTTTCATTTTGTTTTTCAACCTCAGATGTCCCACCAAATGAGGGATTCCAGAGTAGAGCCCTGGGGTGGGGCGACTGGACAACCAGAATTCTGGTTAAAAATTGGGGATATGTCAAGCCCAATATGACATCTAATGGTCCAGCCACTGAGAGGACTTACTAGAGGACAGGACTCACGCTGAGGTCACAATCCGTGTTTATGCTCTCGTCGCACTCAAGAATGGGTGGGGCCTCAGGGTGAATGCTGGTTTCTCCTACACTGAACGTTGGACAACATGCCAACCACAAGGTTTCTTGCCATGGGTCAGGAAGAGTTCTGATTTCTGCATCACAGTCACCCGTGGGCAGTGATTGGAGATAAGGTCTAGGTTCTGAAGCCTGAAAACTGAGGTAGGGAAGAGATGATGACCTAAGGCCATGGCGGGTCTGATGTGCTCAGCGTGCGGTCAGCTGTCTAGGTGTTGGTAAGCAGGTCCGGGCTCAGGTTGTGTCAGACAGTGCATTAGTGCCCAGGTTAGACTATATAATTTGGGTACATTCGAGTGCCGTGTAGGTTTATCCTAATTTAAGCTGCCTGGGCTACTCATTAGGTAATATATTTTTTCTAGAATGCAGGCAGAGTGCTTCATTGTCGGTCCGGAATTGCCAAACTTGAGGGCTTTGGGGCCAGGAGAGTGAGGACGGAAGTCTGAGAACACAAGCTAGACTTCGGATTCAGGGTGAGGGCACGGCAGGTACACCCTGCAGATCTGAATCAATATCTCATGCATCTGAAGTTAGGGCGAGGATTCCACGTTGGCTCAGGTTGGAGTTTCTGTGCATGACGGCCCCTTCATGAAGGGAGCGGAATCTCGAGGCCATGGAGGTTTTCCACGTTGGGAGATGTGGGATGCCCCCTTCAAGGATTCCTTCTGCGGGACAATTGAGGCCTGTTGACAGCTCCAGGACATCCCATATGGAATGACTCCAGAGCACTGTTGGAGGATGGATGCCTGGGAAGTCCGCCTCGCCTTCCAATTGTCTCCTAGCAACAAGACAGTTTAGATCTAATGGATCTGCGGGAGCAACCGGGGTGGCTGAGTTGAAATGCACTTTCCAGAGGATGAGTCCTAACGTGTGTTTGTGTCCATGAGGGCCTTGGAATGGGGAGGTGGCACCGGGACACTGAAGTATTCTCCTAAGCTTTGGCATAGCTCCCATGCACAAGTTTCCTTGTGGAGACGAGATTTGTTCTGATGGGTGCCTCAGGAAATCCCCTCTGCTGGTATTGGAATCCAGGCTTTTGAGGAGACATGCCTGTAAACCAAAGCAATGGATCCGATAATGGCCTCGGGTCCTGTCTGGTTCAATCTTCTTGGTATGAGTGGAGGTAGATGAGTGGAGGTAGATGCTCAGCCGGTATCAACCGCCCTTTTTTGTCCCGGGCGACCTACACTATTGGGATGGCCTCAGGGACTTTGGAGGGTTCTCCTAATTTGTACGATTTTTGACAATGGAATGGGCAGAATTCCCATGGATTGGGTGGGGGCAGTCCTAAAGTGTGGCTCCATGGACCCCAGCCTGGAGGGAGTGTGGCCCAGGACTTTGAGGACAGAAGACTGAAAACACAAACTCATCTTAAGTTTGGGGACGTAGGTATGGCACGCCCGATCTACAAATCATGAGAAGAACTCTTCAGGATATGAAGAATGAGCGAGTCTGAGGCGCTTGCTCAAGCTTTTGTCTCTGGATTTTGATTCAGCGATGGCCGTGGAATGTTGGGGAGGTCTCATGGGCCATGGACGAATCTTCCCCTCTGTTGATTTGGCCCGAACCCAACTGTTTTTCGTCAATCTGTGGGATGGGAGGACTCCTTTCAGGTTTGTTACCTCAGGTGTCCCACCAAAAGAGGAATTCCAAAGCAGAGCCCTGGGGAAGAGTGAAGGGACAACCCGAACTATGGTTAAAAATTGCGGCCTAGGGGCAGGGCAAGCCCAATATGCTGTCTCTTCATATAGGCCCTGAGAGGCCTTACCGGAGGACTGGGCTCAGGCTGAGGGTCACAATGTGTGTTTGTGACCAATGTGGCCCGCAAGCATGGGCTCGGCCTCTGGGCCACGCTTGTTTCAACTACACTGAACGTTGGACAACATGCCAACCACAAGGTTTCTTGCCATGGGGAAAGAGTTCTGATTTCTGCATCATTTTCAACCCTGGGCAGTGGTTGGAGATAGGTCTAGGTTCTGGAGCTTGAAAACCGCAGTTGGGAAGAGATGACGACCGAAGGCATGGCGGGTCTGATGTGCTCAGTGTGCGGCCAGCTGTCTGGGTGGGACCAGGAGTTCCAGGCTCAGGCTGGGTCAGAAGGGGAAATAGTGCCCAGGTCAGCCTATATGTTTGGGGTACAGCCGAATGGCGTGCAGGTTGATCCTCATTTGGGGTTTAGGGTAGCCCTGAGGGCAAAGTTTACTTCTGTAGTGCAGGCAGAGTGCGGCATTGTAGTTCTGGATTGCCAAACTGGAGGGCTTGTGGGCCAGTAGTCTGAGGACGGAGTCTGAGAACCCAAGCTAGGCCTAGGTTTCTGGGTGAGGATATGGCAGGCACAATCTACAGACCTCAATAGAGATCTCGTGCATCTAAAGTCAGGGCAAGGATCAGACGATCGCTCAGGTTGGACTTTCTGCCCTGATAGCCCTTTCTTGAAGGGGGTTGGATCACGAGGACATGGGGGTTTTCCCACGATGGGAGTTGTGAGAAGCTCCAAACTGCAAAGATTCTTCTGCAGGACAATTGAGACCTGTTGGTTCGCTCCAGGCCAACGATTCCGAGCAGGGTTCTAAGGATGGATGGCTGGGTAGCCCACCTCGCATTCCAATTGTCTCCAAGCAACAAGACAGGTTAGATCTGCTGGATGTGGGGGGCAACCGAGGAGGCTGAGTTGAAATGGACCCTCCTGGGGATGTGTCCTAATATGTTTTTGTGTCTATGGAGACCTTGGAATGAAGCGGTGACCCTGGGGCCCTGAAGGGTTCTCCTAAACAGAGGCTTTGACACAGCTCCAACGTGCATGTTTCCCATGTGTAGATGAGATTTGTTCTGATGGGTGAGTCAAGAAACAGCCATATGCTGGTATTGAAATCCAGGCCTCTGAGGAGAGATGCCTGGAAACCAAAGCAATGGATCCGATTAGTGCCTAGGGGCCTGTTCGTTCCTTTTTACCTCTGGGGATATCAGTCTACGGGTCTGAGTGCAGGTAGGTGCTCAGATGGGCTCAGATTGCCCCTGTTTGTCCTGGGAAGCCACAACTATTGGGATGGCCTCAGGGACTTTGGAGGTTATCCTACTAGTAGGGTTGTGGCCATTGGAATGGGCACATACAATTCCCTTGGAGAGGGCAAGTACAGTCCTCAGGTTTGGCTCCAGGGCCCTGAGCCTGTAGGGTGTAGGCCAGAGCTGTTTGGACAGTTGTCTGAAAACACAAACTCGGCTTATGTTTTGGGTCATAGGTATGGCAGGACTGATCTACAGACCATGAGGAGAACACTTCGGGATATGAATAAAGGGCGAGTGTGAGGCTCTTGCTCAAGTTTTTGTCTCTGGATATCGTGTCACTCATGGTCGTGAAATTGCCGGGTGACATCATGGGAAATGGACGAGTCTTACTCTCTGGGGGTTCGGTCCCGTCCAAAGAGTTTGGGGTCATTCTGGGGATGGAAGAAGTCCGTTTTTTTGTTGTTGTTGTCGATTTGTTTCATTTTGTTTTTCAACCTCAGATGTCCCACCAAATGAGGGATTCCAGAGTAGAGCCCTGGGGTGGGGCGACTGGACAACCAGAAATCTGGTTAAAAATTGGGGACTAGGGACATGTCAAGCCCATTATGACATCTAATGGTCCAGCCACTGAGAGGACTTACTAGAGGACAGGACTCACGCTGAGGTCACAATGCGTGTTTATGCTCTCGTCGCACTCAAGAATGGGCGGGGCCTCAGGGTGAATGCTGGTTTCTCCTACACTGAACGTTGGACAACATGCCAACTACAAGGTTTCTTGCCATGGGTCAGGAAGAGTTCTGATTTCTGCATCACAGTCACCCGTGGGCAGTGATTGGAGATAAGGTCTAGGTTCTGAAGCCTGAAAACTGAGGTAGGGAAGAGATGATGACCTAAGGCCATGGCGGGTCTGATGTGCTCAGCGTGCGGTCAGCTGTCTGGGTGTTGGTCAGCAGGTCCGGGCTCAGGTTGTGTCAGACAGTGCATTAGTGCCCAGGTTAGACTATATAATTTGGGTACATTCGAGTGCCGTGTAGGTTTATCCTCATTTAAGCTGCCTGGGCTGCTCATTAGGCAATATATTTTTTCTAGAGGGCAGGCAGAGTGCTTCATTGTCGGTCCGGAATTGCCAAACGTGAGGGCTTCGGGGCCAGGAGAGTGAGGACGGAAGTCTGAGAACACAAGCTAGACTTTGGATTCAGGGTGAGGGCACGGCAGTACCCCCTGCAGATCTGAACCAATATCTCATGCATCTGAAGTCAGGGCGAGGATCCGATGTTGGCTCAGGTTGGAGTTTCTGTGCATGACGGCCCCTTCATGAAGGGAGCGGAATCTCGAGGCCATGGAGGTTTTCCACGTTGGGAGATGTGGCATGCCCCCTTCAAGGATTCCTTCTGCGGGACAATTGAGACCTGTTGGACAGCTCCAGGACATCCCATATGGAATGACTCCAGAGCACCGTTCCAGGATGGATGCCTTGGAAGTCCGCCTCGCCTTCCAATTGTCTCCAGGCAACAAGACAGTTTAGATCTAATGGATCTGCGGGAGCACCCGGGGTGGCTGAGTTGAAATGCACTTTCCAGAGGATGGGTCCTAACGTGTGTTTGTGTCCATGAGGGCCTTGGAATGGGGAGGTGGCACCGGGACCCTGAAGTATTCTCCTAAGCTTTGGCATAGCTCCCATGCACAAGTTTCCTTGTGGAGACGAGATTTGTTCTGATGGGTGCCTCAGGAAATCCCCTCTGCTGGTATTGGAATCCAGGCTTTTGAGGAGACATGCCTGTAAACCAAAGCAATGGATCCGATAATGGCCTCGGGTCCTGTCTGGTTCAATCTTCTTGGTATGAGTGGAGGTAGATGAGTGGAGGTAGATGCTCAGCCGGTATCAACCGCCCTTTTTTGTCCCGGGCGACCTACACTATTGGGATGGCCTCAGGGACTTTGGAGGGTTCTCCTAATTTGTACGATTTTTGACAATGGAATGGGCAGAATTCCCATGGATTGGGTGGGGGCAGTCTTAAAGTGTGGCTCCATGGACCCCAGCCTGGATGGAGTGTGGCCCAGGACTTTGAGGACAGAAGACTGAAAACACAAACTCATCTTAAGTTTGGGGACGTAGGTATGGCACGCCCGATCTACAAATCATGAGAAGAACTCTTCAGGATATGAAGAATGAGCGAGTCTGAGGCGCTTGCTCAAGCTTTTGTCTCTGGATTTTGATTCAGCGATGGCCGTGGAATGTTGGGGAGGTCTCATGGGCCATGGACGAATCTTCCCCTCTGTTGATTTGGCCCGAACCCAACTGTTTTTCGTCAATCTGTGGGATGGGAGGACTCCTTTCAGGTTTGTTACCTCAGGTGTCCCACCAAAAGAGGAATTCCAAAGCAGAGCCCTGGGGAAGAGTGAAGGGACAACCCGAACTATGGTTAAAAATTGCGGCCTAGGGGCAGGGCAAGCCCAATATGCTGTCTCCTCATATAGGCCCTGAGAGGCCTTACCGGAGAACTGGGCTCAGGCTGAGGGTCACAATGTGTGTTTGTGACCAATGTGGCCCGCAAGCATGGGCTCGGCCTCATGGGCCACGCTTGTTTCAACTACACTGAACGTTGGACAACATGCCAACCACAAGGTTTCTTGCCATGGGGAAAGAGTTCTGATTTCTGCATCATTTTCAACCCTGGGCAGTGGTTGGAGATAAGGTCTAGGTTCTGGAGCTTGAAAACCGCAGTTGGGAAGAGATGACGACCGAAGGCCATGGCGGGTCCGATGTGCTCAGTGTGCGGCCAGCTGTCTGGGTGGGACCAGGAGTTCCAGGCTCAGGCTGGGTCAGAAGGGGAAATAGTGCCCAGTTCAGCCTATATGTTTGGGGTACAGCCGAATGGCGTGCAGGTTGATCCTCATTTGGGGTTTAGGGTAGCCCTGAGGGCAATGTTTACTTCTGTAGTGCAGGCAGAGTGCGGCATTGTAGTTCTGGATTGCCAAACTGGAGGGCTTGTGGGCCAGTAGTCTGAGGACGGAGTCTGAGAACCCAAGCTAGGCCTAGGTTTCTGGGTGAGGATATGGCAGGCACAATCTACAGACCTCAATCGAGTTCTCGTGCATCTAAAGTCAGGGCAAGGATCAGACGATCGCTCAGGTTGGACTTTCTGCCCTGATGGCCCTTTCTTGAAGGGGGTTGGATCACGAGGACATGGGGGTTTTCCCACGATGGGAGTTGTGAGAAGCTCCAAACTGCAAAGACTCTTCTGCAGGACAATTGAGACCTGTTGGTTGGCTCCAGGCCAACGATTCTGAGCAGGGTTCTAAGGATGGATGGCTGGGTAGCCCACCTCGCATTCCAATTGTCTCCAAGCAACAAGACAGGTTAGATCTGCTGGATGTGGGGGGCAACCGAGGAGGCTGAGTTGAAATGGACCCTCCTGGGGATGTGTCCTAATATGTTTTTGTGTCTATGGAGACCTTGGAATGAAGCGGTGGCCATGGGGCCCTGAAGGGTTCTCCTAAACAGAGGCTTTGACACAGCTCCAACGTGCATGTTTCCCATGTGTAGATGAGATTTGTTCTGATGGGTGAGTCAAGAAACAGCCATATACTAGTATTGAAATCCAGGCCTCTGAGGAGAGATGCCTGGAAACCAAAGCAATGGATCCGATTAGTGCCTAGGGGCCTGTTCGTTCCTTTTTACCTCTGGGGACATCAGTCTACGGGTCTGAGTGCAGGTAGGTGCTCAGATGGGCTCAGATTGCCCCTGTTTGTCCTGGGAAGCCACAACTATTGGGATGGCCTCAGGGACTTTGGAGGTTATCCTACTAGTAGGGTTGTGGCCATTGGAATGGGCACATACAATTCCCTTGGAGAGGGCAAGTACAGTCCTCAGGTTTGACTCCAGGGCCCTGAGCCTGTAGGGTGTAGGCCAGAGCTGTTTGGACAATTGTCTGAAAACACAAACTCGGCTTATGTTTTGGGTCATAGGTATGGCAGGACTGATCTACAGACCATGAGGAGAACACTTCGGGATATGAAAAAAGGGCGAGTGTGAGGCTCTTGCTCAAGTTTTTGTCTCTGGATATCGTGTCACTCATGGTCATGAAATTGCCGGGTGACATCATGGGAAATGGATGAGTCTTACTCTCTGGGGGTTCGGTCCCGGCCAAAGAGTTTGGGGTCATTCTGGGGATGGAAGAAGTCCGTTTTTTTGTTGTTGTTGTCGATTTGTTTCATTTTGTTTTTCAACCTCAGATGTCCCACCAAATGAGGGATTCCAGAGTAGAGCCCTGGGGTGGGGCGACTGGACAACCAGAAATCTGGTTAAAAATTGGGGACTAGGGACATGTGAAGCCCATTATGACATCTAATAGTCCAGCCACTGAGAGGACTTACTAGTGGACAGGACTCACGCTGAGGTCACAATCCGTGTTTATGCTCTCGTCGCACTCAGGAATGGGCGGGGCCTCAGGGTGAATGCTGGTTTCTCCTACACTGAACGTTGGACAACATGCCAACCACAAGGTTTCTTGCCATGGGTCAGGAAGAGTTCTGATTTCTGCATCACAGTCACCCGTGGGCAGTGATTGGAGATAAGGTCTAGGTTCTGAAGCCTGAAAACTGAGGTAGGGAAGAGATGATGACCTAAGGCCATGGCGGGTCTGATGTGCTCAGCGTGCGGTCAGCTGTCAGGGTGTTGGTCAGCAGGTCCGGGCTCAGGTTGTGTCAGACAGTGCATTAGTGCCCAGGTTAGACTATATAATTTGGGTACATTCGAGTGCCGTGTAGGTTTATCCTCATTTAAGCTGCCTGGGCTGCTCATTAGGCAATATATTTTTTCTAGAGGGCAGGCAGAGTGCTTCATTGTCGGTCCGGAATTGCCAAACTTGAGGGCTTCGGGGCCAGGAGAGTGAGGACGGAAATCTGAGAACACAAGCTAGACTTCGGATTCAGGGTGAGGGCACGGCAGGTACCCCCTGCAGATCTGAACCAATATCTCATGCATCTGAAGTCAGGGCGAAGATCCGACGTTGGCTCAGGTTGGAGTTTCTGTGCATGACGGCCCCTTCATGAAGAAAGCGGAATCTCGAGGCCATGGAGGTTTTCCACGTTGGGAAATGTGGGATGCCCCCTTCAAGGATTCCTTCTGCGGGACAATTGAGACCTGTTGGACAGCTCCAGGACATCCCATATGGAATGACTCCAGAGCACCGTTCCAGGATGGATGCCTGGTAAGTCCGCCTCGCCTTCCAATTGTCTCCTAGCAACAAGACAGTTTAGATCTAATGGATCTGCGGGAGCAACCGGGGTGGCTGAGTTGAAATGCACTTTCCAGAGGATGGGTCCTAACGTGTGTTTGTGTCCATGAGGGCCTTGGAATGGGGAGGTGGCACCGGGACCCTGAAGTATTCTCCTAAGCTTTGGCATAACTCCCATGCACAAGTTTCCTTTTGGAGACGAGATTTGTTCTGATGGGTGCCTCAGGAAATCCCCTCTGCTGGTATTGGAATCCAGGCTTTTGAGGAGACATGCCTGTAAACCAAAGCAATGGATCCGATAATGGCCTCGGGTCCTGTCTGGTTCAATCTTCTTGGTATGGGTGGAGGTAGATGAGTGGAGGTAGATGCTCAGCCGGTATCAACCGCCCATTTTTTGTCCGGGCGACCTACACTATTGGGATGGCCTCAAGGACTTTGTAGGGTTCTCCTAATTTGTACGATTTTTGACAATGGAATTGGCAGAATTCCCATGGATTGGGTGGGGGCCGTCCTAATGTGTGGCTCCAGGGGCCCCAGCCTGGAGGGAGTGTGGCCCAGGACTTTGAGGACAGAAGACTGAAAACACAAACTCAGCTTAAGTTTGGGGACGTAGGCATGGCACGCCCGATCTACAAACCTTGAGAAGAACTCTTCAGGATATGAAGAATGAGCGAGTCTGAGGCGCTTGCTCAGGCTTTTGTCTCTGGATTTTGTTTCAGCGATGGCCGTGGAATGTTGGGGAGGTCTCATGGGCCATGGACGAATCTTCCTCTCTGTGGATTTGGCCCGATCCCAATTGTTTTTCGTCAATCTGTGGGATGGGAGGAATCCTTTCAGGTTTGTTACCTCAGGTGTCCCACCAAAAGAGGAATTCCAAAGCAGAGCCCTGGGGAAGAGTGAAGGAACAACACGAACTATGGTTAAAAATTGGGGTCTAGGGGGATGGCAAGCCCAATATGCTGTCTCTTCATATAGGCCGTGAGAGGCCTTACCTGAGGACTGGGCTCAGGCTGAGGGTCACAATGTATGTTTGTGACCAATGTGGCCCGCAAGCATGGGCTGGGCCTCATGGGCCACGATTATTTCAACTACACTGAACGTTGGACAACATGCCAACCACAAGGTTTCTTGCCATAAGGAAAGAGTTCTGATTTCTGCATCATTTTCCACCCTGGGCAGTGGATGGAGATAAGGTCTAGGTTCTGGAGCCTGAAAACCGCAGTTGGGAAGAGATGACGACCTAAAGCCATGGCGAGTCCGATGTGCTCAGTGTGCGGCCAGCTGTCTGTGTGGGACCAGGAGGTCCAGGCTCAGGCTCGGTCAGAAGGGGAAATAGTGCCCAAGTCAGTATATGTTTGGGGTACAGCCGAATGGCGTGCAGGTTGATCCTCATTTGCGGTTTCGGGGTAGCCCTGAGGGCAATGTTTTACTTCTGTAGGGCAGGCAGAGTGCGGCATTGTAGTTCTGGATTGCCAAACTGGAGGGCTTGTGGGCCAGTAGTCTGAGGACGGAGTCTGAGAACCCAAGCTAGGCCTAGGTTTCAGGGTGAGGATATGGCAGGCACAATCTACAGACCTCAATAGAGATCTCGTGCATCTGAAGTCAGGGCAAGGATCAGACGATCGCTCAGGTTGGACTTTCTGCCCTGATGGCCCTTTCTTGAAGGGGGTTGGATCACGAGGACATGGGGGTTTTCCCACGATGGGAGTTGTGAGAAGCTCCAAACTGCAAAGATTCTTCTGCAGGACAATTGAGACCTGTTGGTTGGCTCCAGGCCAACGATTCCGAGCAGGGTTCTAAGGATGGATGGCTGGGTAGCCCACCTCGCATTCCAATTTTCTCCAAGCAACAAGACAGGTTAGATCTGCTCGATGTGGGGGGCAACCGAGGAGGCTGAGTTGAAATGGACTCTCCTGTGGATGTGTCCTAATATGTTTTTGTGTCTATGGAGACCTTGGAATGAAGCGGTGGCCCTGGGGCCCTGAAGGGTTCTCCTAAACAGAGGCTTTGACACAGCTCCAACGTGCATGTTTCCCATGTGTAGATGAGATTTGTTCTGATGGGTGAGTCAAGAAACAGCCATATGCTGGTATTGAAATCCAGGCCTCTGAGGAGAGATGCCTGGAAACCAAAGCAATGGATCCGATTAGTGCCTAGGGGCCTGTTCGTTCCTTTTTACCTCTGGGGACATCAGTCTACGGGTCTGAGTGCAGGTAGGTGCTCAGATGGGCTCAGATTGCCCCTGTTTGTCCTGGGAAGCCACAACTATTGGGATGGCCTCAGGGACTTTGGAGGTTATCCTACTAGTAGGGTTGTGGCCATTGGAATGGGCACATACAATTCCCTTGGAGAGGGCAAGTACAGTCCTCAGGTTTGGCTCCAGGGCCCTGAGCCTGTAGGGTGTGTAGGCCAGAGCTGTTTGGACAGTTGTCTGAAAACACAAACTCGGCTTATGTTTTGGGTCATAGGTATGGCAGGACTGATCTACAGACCATGAGGAGAACACTTCGGGATATGAAAAAAGGGCGAGTGTGAGGCTCTTGCTCAAGTTTTTGTCTCTGGATATCGTGTCACTCATGGTCGTGAAATTGCCGGGTGACATCATGGGAAATGGACGAGTCTTACTCTCTGGGGGTTCGGTCCCGTCCAAAGAGTTTGGGGTCATTCTGGGGATGGAAGAAGTCCGTTTTTTTGTTGTTGTTGTCGATTTGTTTCATTTTGTTTTTCAACCTCAGATGTCCCACCAAATGAGGGATTCCATAGTAGAGCCCTGGGGTGGCGCGACTGGACAACCAGAAATCTGGTTAAAAATTGGGGACTAGGGACATGTCAAGCCCATTATGACATCTAATGGTCCAGCCACTGAGAGGACTTACTAGAGGACAGGACTCACGCTGAGGTCACAATGCGTGTTTATGCTCTCGTCGCACTCAAGAATGGGCGGGGCCTCTGGGTGAATGCTGGTTTCTCCTACACTGAACGTTGGACAACATGCCAACCACAAGGTTTCTTGCCATGGGTCAGGAAGAGTTCTGATTTCTGCATCACAGTCACCTGTGGGCAGTGATTGGAGATAAGGTCTAGGTTCTGAAGCCTGAAAACTGAGGTAGGGAAGAGATGATGACCTAAGGCCATGGCGGGTCTGATGTGCTCAGCGTGCGGTCAGTTGTCTGGGTGTTGGTCAGCAGGTCCGGGCTCAGGTTGTGTCAGACAGTGCATTAGTGCCCAGGTTAGACTATATAATTTGGGTACATTCGAGTGCCGTGTAGGTTTATCCTCATTTAAGCTGCCTGGGCTGCTCATTAGGCAATATATTTTTTCTAGAGGGCAGGAGAGTGCTTCATTGTCGGTCCGGAATTGCCAAACTTGAGGGCTTCGGGGCCAGGAGAGTGAGGACGGAAGTCTGAGAACACAAGCTAGACTTCGGATTCAGGGTGAGGGCACGGCAGGTACCCCCTGCAGATCTGAACCAATATCTCATGCATCTGAAGTCAGGGCGAGGATCCGACGTTGGCTCAGGTTGGAGTTTCTGTGCATGACGGCCCCTTCATGAAGGGAGCGGAATCTCGAGGCCATGGAGGTTTTCCACGTTGGGAGATGTGGGATGCCCCCTTCAAGGATTCCTTCTGCGGGACAATTGAGACCTGTTGGGCAGCTCCAGGACATCCCATATGGAATGACTCCAGAGCACCGTTCGAGGATGGATGCCTCGGAAGTCCGCCTCACCTTCCAATTGTCTCCTAGCAACAAGACAGTTTAGATCTAATGGATCTGCGGGAGCAACCGGGGTGCCTGAGTTGAAATGCACTTTCCAGAGGATGGGTCCTAACGTGTGTTTGTGTCCATGAGGGCCTTGGAATGGGGAGGTGGCACCGGGACCCTGAAGTATTCTCCTAAGCTTTGGCATAGCTCCCATGCACAAGTTTCCTTGTGGAGACGAGATTTGTTCTGATGGGTGCCTCAGGAAATCCCCTCTGCTGGTATTGGAATCCAGGCTTTTGAGGAGACATGCCTGTAAACCAAAGCAATGGATCCGATAATGGCCTCGGGTCCTGTCTGGTTCAATCTTCTTGGTATGAGTGGAGGTAGATGAGTGGAGGTAGATGATCAGCCGGTATCAACCGCCCTTTTTTGTCCCGGGCGACCTACACTATTGGGATGGCCTCAGGGACTTTGGAGGGTTCTCCTAATTTGTACGATTTTTGACAATGGAATGGGCAGAATTCCCATGGATTGGGTGGGGGCAGTCCTAATGTGTGGCTCCAGGGGCCCCAGCCTGGAGGGAGTGTGGCCCAGGACTTTGAGGACAGAAGACTGAAAACACAAACTCAGCTTAAGTTTGGGGACGTAGGAATGGCACGCCCGATCTACAAACCATGAGAAGAACTCTCCAGGATATGAAGAATGAGCGAGTCTGTGGCGCTTGCTCAGGCTTTTGTCTCTGACTTTTGTTTCAGCGATGGCCGTGGAATGTTGGGGAGGTCTCATGGGCCATGGACGAATCTTCCTCTCTGTGGATTTGGGGCGATCCCAATTGTTTTTCGTCAATCTGTGGGATGGGAGGACTCCTTTCAGGTTTGTTACCTCAGGTGTCCCAACAAATGAGGAATTCCATAGCAGAGCCCTGGGGAAGAGTGAAGGGACAACCCGAACTATGGTTAAAAATTGGGGCCTAGGGGCATGGCAAGCCCAATATGCTGTCTCTTCATATAGGCCCTGAGAGGCCTTACCTGAGGACTGGGCTCAGGCTGAGGGTCACAATGTGTGTTTGTGTCCAATGTTGCCCGCAAGCATGGGCTGGGCCTCTTGGGCCACGCTTGTTTCAACTACACTGAACGTTGGACAACATGCCAACCTCAAGGTTTCTTGCCATGGGGAAAGAGTTCTGATTTCAGCATCATTTTCAACCCTGGGCAGTGGTTGGAGATAAGGTCTAGGTTCTGGAGCCTGAAAACCGCAGTTGGGAAGAGATGATGACCTAAGGCCATGGCGGGTCCGATGTGCTCAGTGTGCGGCCAGCTGTCTGAGTGGGACCAGGAGGTCCAGGCTCAGGCTGTGTCAGAAGGGGAAATAGTGCCCAGGTCAGCCTATATGTTTGGGGTACAGCCGAATGGCGTGCAGGTTGAACACCATTTGCGGTTTCGGGGTAGCCCTGAGGGCAATGTTTGACTTCTGTAGGGCTGGCAGAGTGTGGCATTGTAGTTCTGGATTGCAAAACTGGAGGGCTTGTGGGCCAGTAGTCTGAGGACGGAGTCTGAGAACCCAAGCTAGGCCTAGGTTTCTGGGTGAGGATATGGCAGGCACAATCTACAGACCTCAATCGAGATCTCGTGCATCTGAAGTCAGGGCAAGGATCAGACGATCGCTCAGGTTGGACTTTCTGCCCTGATGGCCCTTTCTTGAAGGGGTTTGGATCACGAGGACATGGGGGTTTTCCCACGATGGGAGTTGTGAGAAGCTCCAAACTGCAAAGACTCTTCTGCAGGACAATTGAGACCTTTTGGTTGGCTCCAGGCCAACGATTCTGAGCAGGGTTCTAAGGATGGATGGCTGGGTAGCCCACCTCGCATTCCAATGGTCTCCAAGCAACAAGACAGGTTAGATCTCCTGGATGTGGGGGGCAACCGAGGAGGCTGAGTTGAAATGGACTCTCCTGTGGATGTGTCCTAATATGTTTTTGTGTCTATGGAGACCTTGGAATGAAGCGGTGGCCCTGGGGCCCTGAAGGGTTCTCCTAAACAGAGGCTTTGACACAGCTCCAACGTGCATGTTTCCCATGTGTAGATGAGATTTGTTCTGATGGGTGAGTCAAGACACAGCCATATGCTGGTATTAAAATCCAGGCCTCTGAGGAGAGATGCCTGGAAACCAAAGCAATGGATCCGATTAGTGCCTAGGGGCCTGTTCGTTCCTTTTTACCTCTGGGGACATCAGTCTACGGGTCTGAGTGCAGGTAGGTGCTCAGATGGGCTCAGATTGCCCCTGTTTGTCCTGGGAAGCCACAACTATTGGGATGGCCTCAGGGACTTTGGAGGTTATCCTACTAGTAGGGTTGTGGCCATTGGAATGGGCACATACAATTCCCTTGGAGAGGGCAAGTACAGTCCTCAGGTTTGACTCCAGGGCCCTGAGCCTGTAGGGTGTAGGCCAGAGCTGTTTGGACAATTGTCTGAAAACACAAACTCGGCTTATGTTTTGGGTCATGGGTATGGCAGGACTGATCTACAGACCATGAGGAGAACACTTCGGGATATGAAAAAAGGGCGAGTGTGAGGCTCTTGCTCAAGTTTTTGTCTCTGGATATCGTGTCACTCATGGTCATGAAATTGCCGGGTGACATCATGGGAAATGGATGAGTCTTACTCTCTGGGGGTTCGGTCCCGTCCAAAGAGTTTGGGGTCATTCTGGGGATGGAAGAAGTCCGTTTTTTTGTTGTTGTTGTCGATTTGTTTCATTTTGTTTTTCAACCTCAGATGTCCCACCAAATGAGGGATTCCAGAGTGGAGCCCTGGGGTGGGGCGACTGGACAACCAGAAATCTGGTTAAAAATTGGGGACTAGGGACATGTGAAGCCCATTATGACATCTAATGGTCCAGCCACTGAGAGGACTTACTAGTGGACAGGACTCACGCTGAGGTCACAATCCGTGTTTATGCTCTCGTCGCACTCAGGAATGGGCGGGGCCTCAGGGTGAATGCTGGTTTCTCCTACACTGAACTTTGGACAACATGCCAACCACAAGGATTCTTGCCATGGGTCAGGAAGAGTTCTGATTTCTGCATCACAGTCACCCGTGGGCAGTGATTGGAGATAAGGTCTAGGTTCTGAAGCCTGAAAACTGAGGTAGGGAAGAGATGATGACCTAAGGCCATGGCGGGTCTGATGTGCTCAGCGTGCGGTCAGCTGTCTGGGTGTTGGTCAGCAGGTCCGGGCTCAGGTTGTGTCAGACAGTGCATTAGTGCCCAGGTTAGACTATATAATTTGGGTACATTCGAGTGCCGTGTAGGTTTATCCTCATTTAAGCTGCCTGGGCTGCTCATTAGGCAATATATTTTTTCTAGAGGGCAGGCAGAGTGCTTCATTGTCGGTCCGGAATTGCCAAACTTGAGGGCTTCGGGGCCAGGAGAGTGAGGACGGAAATCTGAGAACACAAGCTAGACTTCGGATTCAGGGTGAGGGCACGGCAGGTACCCCCTGCAGATCTGAACCAATATCTCATGCATCTGAAGTCAGGGCGAAGATCCGACGTTGGCTCAGGTTGGAGTTTCTGTGCATGACGGCCCCTTCATGAAGAAAGCGGAATCTCGAGGCCATGGAGGTTTTCCACGTTGGGAAATGTGGGATGCCCCCTTCAAGGATTCCTTCTGCGGGACAATTGAGACCTGTTGGACAGCTCCAGGACATCCCATATGGAATGACTCCAGAGCACCGTTCCAGGATGGATGCCTGGGAAGTCCGCCTCGCCTTCCAATTGTCTCCTAGCAACAAGACAGTTTAGATCTAATGGATCTGCGGGAGCAACCGGGGTGGCTGAGTTGAAATGCACTTTCCAGAGGATGGGTTCTAACGTGTGTTTGTGTCCATGAGGGCCTTGGAATGGGGAGGTGGCACCGGGACCCTGAAGTATTCTCCTAAGCTTTGGCTTAGCTCCCATGCACAAGTTTCCTTGTGGAGACGAGATTTGTTCTGATGGGTGCCTCAGGAAATCCCCTCTGCTGGTATTGGAATCCAGGCTTTTGAGGAGACATGCCTGTAAACCAAAGCAATGGATCCGATAATGGCCTCGGGTCCTGTCTGGTTCAATCTTCTTGGTATGGGTGGAGGTAGATGAGTGGAGGTAGATGCTCAGCCGGTATCAACTGCCCATTTTTTGTCCGGGCGACCTACACTATTGGGATGGCCTCAAGGACTTTGTAGGGTTCTCCTAATTTGTACGATTTTTGACAATGGAATTGGCAGAATTCCCATGGATTGGGTGGGGGCAGTCCTAATGTGTGGCTCCAGGTGCCCCAGCCTGGAGGGAGTGTGGCCCAGGACTTTGAGGACAGAAGACTGAAAACACAAACTCAGCTTAAGTTTGGGGACGTAGGCATGGCACGCCCGATCTACAAACCTTGAGAAGAACTCTTCAGGATATGAAGAATGAGCGAGTCTGAGGCGCTTGCTCAGGCTTTTGTTTTCTGTATTTTGTTTCAGCGATGGCCGTGGAATGTTGGGGAGGTCTCATGGGCCATGGACGAATCTTCCTCTCTGTGGATTTGGCCCGATCCCAATTGTTTTTCGTCAATCTGTGGGATGGGAGGAATCCTTTCAGGTTTGTTACCTCAGGTGTCCCACCAAAAGAGGAATTCCAAAGCAGAGCCCTGGGGAAGAGTGAAGGAACAACACGAACTATGGTTAAAAATTGGGGTCTAGGGGGATGGCAAGCCCAATATGCTGTCTCTTCATATAGGCCGTGAGAGGCCTTACCTGAGGACTGGGCTCAGGCTGAGGGTCACAATGTATGTTTGTGACCAATGTGGCCCGCAAGCATGGGCTGGGCCTCATGGGCCACGATTATTTCAACTACACTGAACGTTGGACAACATGCCAACCACAAGGTTTCTTGCCATAAGGAAAGAGTTCTGACTTCTGCATCATTTTCCACCCTGGGCAGTGGATGGAGATAAGGTCTAGGTTCTGGAGCCTGAAAACCGCAGTTGGGAAGAGATGACGACCTAAAGCCATGGCGAGTCCGATGTGCTCAGTGTGCGGCCAGCTGTCTGTGTGGGACCAGGAGGTCCAGGCTCAGGCTCGGTCAGAAGGGGAAGTAGTGCCCAGGTCAGTATATGTTTGGGGTACAGCCGAATGGCGTGCAGGTTGATCCTCATTTGCGGTTTCGGGGTAGCCCTGAGGGCAATGTTTGACTTCTGTAGGGCAGGCAGAGTGCGGCATTGTAGTAATGGATTGCCCAACTGGAGGGCTTGTGGGCCAGTAGTCTGAGGACGGAGTCTGAGAACCCAAGCTAGGCCTAGGTTTCTGGGTGAGGATATGGCAGGCACAATCTACAGACCTCAATAGAGATCTCGTGCATCTGAAGTCAGGGCAAGGATCAGACGATCGCTCAGGTTGGACTTTCTGCCCTGATGGCCCTTTCTTGAAGGGGGTTGGATCACGAGGACATGGGGGTTTTCCCACGATGGGAGTTGTGAGAAGCTCCAAACTGCAAAGATTCTTCTGCAGGACAATTGAGACCTGTTGGTTGGCTCCAGGCCAACGATTCCGAGCAGGGTTCTAAGGATGGATGGCTGGGTAGCCCACCTCGCATTCCAATTTTCTCCAAGCAACAAGACAGGTTAGATCTGCTCGATGTGGGGGGCAACCGAGGAGGCTGAGTTGAAATGGACTCTCCTGTGGATGTGTCCTAATATGTTTTTGTGTCTATGGAGACCTTGGAATGAAGCGGTGGCCCTGGGGCCCTGAAGGGTTCTCCTAAACAGAGGCTTTGACACAGCTCCAACGTGCATGTTTCCCATGTGTAGATGAGATTTGTTCTGATGGGTGAGTCAAGAAACAGCCATATGCTGGTATTGAAATCCAGGCCTCTGAGGAGAGATGCCTGGAAACCAAAGCAATGGATCCGATTAGTGCCTAGGGGCCTGTTCGTTCCTTTTTACCTCTGGGGACATCAGTCTACGGGTCTGAGTGCAGGTAGGTGCTCAGATGGGCTCAGATTGCCCCTGTTTGTCCTGGGAAGCCACAACTATTGGGATGGCCTCAGGGACTTTGGAGGTTATCCTACTAGTAGGGTTGTGGCCATTGGAATGGGCACATACAATTCCCTTGGAGAGGGCAAGTACAGTCCTCAGGTTTGGCTCCAGGGCCCTGAGCCTGTAGGGTGTGTAGGCCAGAGCTGTTTGGACAGTTGTCTGAAAACACAAACTCGGCTTATGTTTTGGGTCATAGGTATGGCAGGACTGATCTACAGACCATGAGGAGAACACTTCGGGATATGAAAAAAGGGCGAGTGTGAGGCTCTTGCTCAAGTTTTTGTCTCTGGATATCGTGTCACTCATGGTCGTGAAATTGCCGGGTGACATCATGGGAAATGGACGAGTCTTACTCTCTGGGGGTTCGGTCCCGTCCAAAGAGTTTGGGGTCATTCTGGGGATGGAAGAAGTCCGTTTTTTTGTTGTTGTTGTCGATTTGTTTCATTTTGTTTTTCAACCTCAGATGTCCCACCAAATGAGGGATTCCAGAGTAGAGCCCTGGGGTGGCGCGACTGGACAACCAGAAATCTGGTTAAAAATTGGGGACTAGGGACATGTCAAGCCCATTATGACATCTAATGGTCCAGCCACTGAGAGGACTTACTAGAGGACAGGACTCACGCTGAGGTCACAATGCGTGTTTATGCTCTCGTCGCACTCAAGAATGGGCGGGGCCTCAGGGTGAATGCTGGTTTCCCCTACACTGAACGTTGGACAACATGCCAACCACAAGGTTTCTTGCCATGGGTCAGGAAGAGTTCTGATTTCTGCATCACAGTCACCCGTGGGCAGTGATTGGAGATAAGGTCTAGGTTCTGAAGCCTGAAAACTGAGGTAGGGAAGAGATGATGACCTAAGGCCATGGCGGGTCTGATGTGCTCAGCGTGCGGTCAGCTGTCTGGGTGTTGGTCAGCAGGTCCGGGCTCAGGTTGTGTCAGACAGTGCATTAGTGCCCAGGTTAGACTATATAATTTGGGTACATTCGAGTGCCGTGTAGGTTTATCCTCATTTAAGCTGCCTGGGCTGCTCATTAGGCAATATATTTTTTCTAGAGGGCAGGAGAGTGCTTCATTGTCGGTCCGGAATTGCCAAACTTGAGGGCTTCGGGGCCAGGAGAGTGAGGACGGAAGTCTGAGAACACAAGCTAGACTTCGGATTCAGGGTGAGGGCACGGCAGGTACCCCCTGCAGATCTGAACCAATATCTCATGCATCTGAAGTCAGGGCGAGGATCCGACGTTGGCTCAGGTTGGAGTTTCTGTGCATGACGGCCCCTTCATGAAGGGAGCGGAATCTCGAGGCCATGGAGGTTTTCCACGTTGGGAGATGTGGGATGCCCCCTTCAAGGATTCCTTCTGCGGGACAATTGAGACCTGTTGGGCAGCTCCAGGACATCCCATATGGAATGACTCCAGAGCACCGTTCGAGGATGGATGCCTCGGAAGTCCGCCTCACCTTCCAATTGTCTCCTAGCAACAAGACAGTTTAGATCTAATGGATCTGCGGGAGCAACCGGGGTGCCTGAGTTGAAATGCACTTTCCAGAGGATGGGTCCTAACGTGTGTTTGTGTCCATGAGGGCCTTGGAATGGGGAGGTGGCACCGGGACCCTGAAGTATTCTCCTAAGCTTTGGCATAGCTCCCATGCACAAGTTTCCTTGTGGAGACGAGATTTGTTCTGATGGGTGCCTCAGGAAATCCCCTCTGCTGGTATTGGAATCCAGGCTTTTGAGGAGACATGCCTGTAAACCAAAGCAATGGATCCGATAATGGCCTCGGGTCCTGTCTGGTTCAATCTTCTTGGTATGAGTGGAGGTAGATGAGTGGAGGTAGATGCTCAGCCGGTATCAACCGCCCTTTTTTGTCTCGGGCGACCTACACTATTGGGAGGGCCTCAGGGACTTTGGAGGGTTCTCCTAATTTGTACGATTATTGACAATGGAATGGGCAGAATTCCCATGGATTGGGTGGGGGCAGTCCTAATGTGTGGCTCCAGGGGCCCCAGCCTGGAGGGAGTGTGGCCCAGGACTTTGAGGACAGAAGACTGAAAACACAAACTCAGCTTAAGTTTGGGGACGTAGGTATGGCACGCCCGATCTACAAACCATGAGAAGAACTCTTCAGGATATGACGAATGAGCGAGTCTAAGGCGCTTGCTCAGGCTTTTGTCTCTGACTTTTGTTTCAGCGATGGCCGTGAAATGTTGGGGAGATCTCATGGGACATGGACGAATCTCCCTCTCTGTGGATTTGGCCCGATCCCAATTGTTTTTCGTCAATCTGTGGGATGGGAGGACTCCTTTCAGGTTTGTTACCTCAGGTGTCCCAACAAAAGAGGAATTCCAAAGCAGAGCCCTGGGGAAGAGTGAAGGGACAACCCGAATTATGGTTAAAAATTGGGGCCTAGGGGCATGGCAAGCCCAATATGCTGTCTCTTCATATAGGCCCTGAGAGGCCTTACCTGAGGACTGGGCTCAGGCTGAGGGTCACAATGTGTGTTTGTGACCAATGTGGCCCGCAAGCATGGGCTGGGCCTCATGGGCCACGCTTTTTCAACTACACTGAACGTTGGACAACATGCCAACAACAAGGTTTCTTGCCATGGGGAAAGAGTTCTGATTTCTGCATCATTTTCAACCCTGGGCAGTGGTTGGAGATAAGGTCTAGGTTCTGGAGCCTGAAAACCGCAGTTGGGAAGAGATGACGACCTAAGGCCATGGCGGGTCCCATGTGCTCAGTGTGCGGCCAGCTGTCTGGGTGGGACCAGGAGGTCCAGGCTCAGGCTGGTCAGAAGGGGAAATAGTGCCCAGGTCAGCCTATATGTTTGGGGTACAGCCGAATGGCGTGCAGGTTGAACCTCATTTGCGGTTTCGGGGTAGCCCTGAGGGCAATGTTTGACTTCTGTAGGGCAGGCAGAGTGCGGCATTGTAGTTCTGGATTACCCAACTGGAGGGCTTGTGGGCCAGTAGTCTGAGGACGGAGTCTGAGAACCCAAGCTAGGCCTAGGTTTCTGGGTGAGGATATGGCAGGCACAATCTACAGACCTCAATCAAGATCTCGTGCATCTAAAGTCAGGGCAAGGATCAGACGATCGCTCAGGTTGGACTTTCTGCCCTGATGGCCTTTTCTTGAAGGGGGTTGGATCACGAGGACATGGGGGTTTTCCCACGATGGGAGTTGTGAGAAGCTCCAAACTGCAAAGACTCTTCTGCAGGACAATTGAGACCTGTTGGTTGTCTCCAGGCCAACGATTCCGAGCAGGGTTCTAAGGATGGATGGCTGGGTAGCCCACCTCGCATTCCAATTGTCTCCAAGCAACAAGACAGGTTAGATCTGCTGGATGTGGGGGGCAACCGAGGAGGCTGAGTTGAAATGGACTCTCCTGTGGATGTGTCCTAATATGTTTTTGTGTTTATGGAGACCTTGTAATGAAGCGGTGGCCCTGGGGCCCTGAAGGGTTCTCCTAAACAGAGGCTTTGACACAGCTCCAACGTGCATGTTTCCCATGTGTAGATGAGATTTGTTCTGATGGTTGAGTCAAGAAACAGCCATATGCTGGTATTGAAATCCAGGCCTCTGAGGAGAGATGCCTGGAAACCAAAGCAATGGATCCGATTAGTGCCTAGGGGCCTGTTCGTTCCTTTTTACCTCTGGGGACATCAGTCTACGGGTCTGAGTGCAGGTAGGTGCTCAGATGGGCTCAGATTGCCCCTGTTTGTCCTGGGAAGCCACAACTATTGGGATGGCCTCAGGGACTTTGGAGGTTATCCTACTAGTAGGGTTGTGGCCATTGGAATGGGCACATACAATTCCCTTGGAGAGGGCAAGTACAGTCCTCAGGTTTGGCTCCAGGGCCCTGAGCCTGTAGGGTGTAGGCCAGAGCTGTTTGGACAGTTGTCTGAAAACACAAACTCAGCTTATGTTTTGGGTCATAGGTATGGCAGGACTGATCTACAGACCATGAGGAGAACACTTCGGGATATGAAAAAAGGGCGAGTGTGAGGCTCTTGCTCAAGTTTTTGTCTCTGGATATCGTGTCACTCATGGTCGTGAAATTGCCGGGTGACATCATGGGAAATGGACGAGACTTACTCTCTGGGGGTTCGGTCCCGACCAAAGAGTTTGCGGTCATTCTGGGGATGGAAGAAGTCCGTTTTTTTGTTGTTGTTGTCGATTTGTTTCATTTGTTTTTCAACCTCAGATGTCCCACCAAATGAGGGATTCCAGAGTAGAGCCCTGGGGTGGGGCGACTGGACAACAAGAAATCTGGTTAAAAATTGGGGACTAGGGACATGTCAAGCCCATTATGACATCTAATGGTCCAGCCACTGAGAGGACTTACTAGAGGACAGGACTCACGCTGAGGTCACAATGCGTGTTTATGCTCTCGTCGCACGCAAGAATGGGCGGGGCCTCAGGGTGAATGCTGGTTTCTCCTACACTGAACGTTGGACAACATGCCAACCACAAGGTTTCTTGCCATGGGTCAGGAAGAGTTCTGATTTCTGCATCACAGTCACCCGTGGGCAGTGATTGGAGATAAGGTCTAGGTTCTGAAGCCTGAAAACTGAGGTAGGGAAGAGATGATGACCTAAGGCCATAGCGGGTCTGATGTGCTCAGCGTGCGGTCAGCTGTCTGGGTGTTGGTCAGCAGGTCCGGGCTCAGGTTGTGTCAGACAGTGCATTAGTGCCCAGGTTAGACTATATAATTTGGGTACATTCGAGTGCCGTGTAGGTTTATCCTCATTTAAGCAGCCTGGGCTGCTCATTAGGCAATATATTTTTTCTAGAGGGCAGGCAGAGTGCTTCATTGTCGGTCCGGAATTGCCAAACTTGAGGGCTTCGGGGCCAGGAGAGTGAGGACGGAAGTCTGAGAACACAAGCTAGACTTCGGATTCAGGGTGAGGGCACGGCAGGTACCCCCTGCAGATCTGAACCAATATCTCATGCATCTGAAGTCAGGGCGAGGATCCCACGTTGGCTCAGGTTGGAGTTTCTGTGCATGACGGCCCCTTCATGAAGGGAGCGGAATCTCGAGGCCATGGAGGTTTTCCACGTTGGGAGATGTGGGATGCCCCCTTCAAGGATTCCTTCTGCGGGACAATTGAGACCTGTTGGACAGCTCCAGGACATCCCATATGGAATGACTCCAGAGCACCGTTCCAGGATGGATGCCTGGGAAGTCCGCCTTGCCTTCCAATTGTCTCCTAGCAACAAGACAGTTTAGATCTAATGGATCTGCGGGAGCACCCGGGGTGGCTGAGTTGAAATGCACTTTCCAGAGGATGGGTCCTAACGTGTGTTTGTGTCCATGAGAGCCTTGGAATGGGGAGGTGGCACCGGGACCCTGAAGTATTCTCCAAAGCTTTGGCATAGCTCCCATGCACAAGTTTCCTTGTGGAGAGATTTGTTCTGATGGGTGCCTCAGATAATCCCCTCTGCTGGTATTGGAATCCAGGCTTTTGAGGAGACATGCCTGTAAACCAAAGCAATGGATCCGATAATGGCCTCGGGTCCTGTCTGGTTCAATCTTCTTGGTATGAGTGGAGGTAGATGAGTGGAGGTAGATGCTCAGCCGGTATCAACCGCCCTTTTTTGTCCCGGGCGACCTACACTATTGGGATGGCCCAGGGACTTTGGAGGGTTCTCCTAATTTGTACGATTTTTGACAATGGAATGGGCAGAATTCCCATGGATTGGGTGGGGGCAGTCCTAATGTGTGGCTCCAGGGGCCCCAGCCTGGAGGGAGTGTGGCCCAGGACTTTGAGGACAGAAGACTGAAAACACAAACTCAGCTTAAGTTTGGGGACGTAGGTATGGCACGCCCGATCTACAAACCATGAGAAGAACTCTTCAGGATATGACGAATGAGCAAGTCTAAGGCGCTTGCTCAGGCTTTTGTCTCTGACTTTTGTTTCAGCGATGGCCGTGAAATGTTGGGGAGATCTCATGGGACATGGACGAATCTCCCTCTCTGTGGATTTGGCCCGATCCCAATTGTTTTTCGTCAATCTGTGGGATGGGAGGACTCCTTTCAGGTTTGTTACCTCAGGTGTCCCAACAAAAGAGGAATTCCAAAGCAGAGCCCTGGGGAAGAGTGAAGGGACAACCCGAACTATGGTTAAAAATTGGGGCCTAGGGGCATGGCAAGCCCAATATGCTGTCTCTTCATATAGGCCCTGAGAGGCCTTACCTGAGGACTGGGCTCAGGCTGAGGGTCACAATGTGTGTTTGTGACCAATGTGGCCCGCAAGCATGGGCTGGGCCTCATGGGCCACGCTTGTTTCAACTACACTGAACGTTGGACAACATGCCAACAACAAGGTTTCTTGCCATGGGGAAAGAGTTCTGATTTCTGCATCATTTTCAACCCTGGGCAGTGGTTGGAGATAAGGTCTAGGTTCTGGAGCCTGAAAACCGCAGTTGGGAAGAGATGACGACCTAAGGCCATGGCGGGTCCCATGTGCTCAGTGTGCGGCCAGCTGTCTGGGTGGGACCAGGAGGTCCAGGCTCAGGCTGGTCAGAAGGGGAAATAGTGCCCAGGTCAGCCTATATGTTTGGGGTACAGCCGAATGGCGTGCAGGTTGAACCTCATTTGCGGTTTCGGGGTAGCCCTGAGGGCAATGTTTGACTTCTGTAGGGCAGGCAGAGTGCGGCATTGTAGTTCTGGATTACCCAACTGGAGGGCTTGTGGGCCAGTAGTCTGAGGACGGAGTCTGAGAACCCAAGCTAGGCCTAGGTTTCTGGGTGAGGATATGGCAGGCACAATCTACAGACCTCAATCGAGATCTCGTGCATCTAAAGTCAGGGCAAGGATCAGACAATCGCTCAGGTTGGACTTTCTGCCCTGATGGCCCTTTCTTGAAGGGGGTTGGACCACGAGGACATGGGGGTTTTCCCACGATGGGAGTTGTGAGAAGCTCCAAACTGCAAAGACTCTTCTGCAGGACAATTGAGACCTGTTGGTTGGCTCCAGGCCAACGATTCCGAGCAGGGTTCTAAGGATGGATGGCTGGGTAGCCCACCTCGCATTCCAATTGTCTCCAAGCAACAAGACAGGTTAGATCTGCTGGATGTGGGGGGCAACCGAGGAGGCTGAGTTGAAATGGACTCTCCTGTGAATGTGTCCTAATATGTTTTTGTGTCTATGGAGACCTTGGAATGAAGCGGTGGCCCTGGGGCCCTGAAGGGTTCTCCTAAACAGAGGCTTTGACACAGCTCCAACGTGCATGTTTCCCATGTGTAGATGAGATTTGTTCTGATGGGTGAGTCAAGAAACAGCCATATGCTGGTATTGAAATCCAGGCCTCTGAGGAGAGATGCCTGGAAACCAAAGCAATGGATCCGATTAGTGCCTAGGGGCCTGTTCGTTCCTTTTTACCTCTGGGGACATCAGTCTACGGGTCTGAGTGCAGGTAGGTGCTCAGATGGGCTCAGATTGCCCCTGTTTGTCCTGGGAAGCCACAACTATTGGGATGGCATCAGGGACATTGGAGGTTATCCTACTAGTAGGGTTGTGGCCATTGGAATGGGCACATACAATTCCCTTGGAGAGGGCAAGTACAATCCTCAGGTTTGGCTCCAGGGCCCTGAGCCTGTAGGGTGTAGGCCCGAGCTGTTTGGACAGTTGTCTGAAAACACAAACTCGGCTTATGTTTTGGGTCATAGGTATGGCAGGACTGATCTACAGACCATGAGGAGAACACTTCGGGATATGAAAAAAGGGCGAGTGTGAGGCTCTTGCTCAAGTTTTTGTCTCTGGATATCGTGTCACTCATGGTCGTGAAATTGCCGGGTGACATCATGGGAAATGGACGAGTCTTACTCTCTGGGGGTTCGGTCCCGTCCAAAGAGTTTGGGGTCATTCTGGGGATGGAAGAAGTCCGTTTTTTTGTTGTTGTTGTCGATTTGTTTCATTTTGTTTTTCAACCTCAGATGTCCCACCAAATGAGGGATTCCAGAGTAGAGCCCTGGGGTGGGGCGACTGGACAACCAGAAATCTGGTTAAAAATTGGGGACTAGGGACATGTCAAGCCCATTATGACATCTAATGGTCCAGCCACTGAGAGGACTTACTAGAGGACAGGACTCACGCTGAGGTCACAATGCGTGTTTATGCTCTCGTCGCACTCAAGAATGGGCGGGGCCTCAGGGTGAATGCTGGTTTCTCCTACACTGAACGTTGGACAACATGCCAACCACAAGGTTTCTTGCCATGGGTCAGGAAGAGTTCTGATTTCTGCATCACAGTCACCCGTGGGCAGTGATTGGAGATAAGGTCTAGGTTCTGAAGCCTGAAAACTGAGGTAGGGAAGAGATGATGACCTAAGGCCATGGCGGGTCTGATGTGCTCAGCGTGCGGTCAGCTGTCTGGGTGTTGGTCAGCAGGTCCGGGCTCAGGTTGTGTCAGACAGTGCATTAGTGCCCAGGTTAGACTATATAATTTGGGTACATTCGAGTGCCGAGTAGGTTTATCCTCATTTAAGCAGCCTGGGCTGCTCATTAGGCAATATATTTTTTCTAGAGGGCAGGCAGAGTGCTTCATTGTCGGTCCGGAATTGCCAAACTTGAGGGCTTCGGGGCCAGGAGAGTGAGGACGGAAGTCTGAGAACACAAGCTAGACTTCGGATTCAGGGTGAGGGCACGGCAGGTACCCCCTGCAGATCTGAACCAATATCTCATGCATCTGAAGTCAGGGCGAGGATCCCACGTTGGCTCAGGTTGGAGTTTCTGTGCATGACGGCCCCTTCATGAAGGGAGCGGAATCTCGAGGCCATGGAGGTTTTCCACGTTGGGAGATGTGGGATGCCCCCTTCAAGGATTCCTTCTGCGGGACAATTGAGAACTGTTGGACAGCTCCAGGACATCCCATATGGAATGACTCCAGAGCACCGTTCCAGGATGGATGCCTGGGAAGTCCGCCTTGCCTTCCAATTGTCTCCTAGCAACAAGACAGTTTAGATCTAATGGATCTGCGGGAGCAACCGGGGTGGCTGAGTTGAAATGCACTTTCCAGAGGATGGGTCCTAATGTGTGTTTGTGTCCATGAGGGCCTTGGAATGGGGAGGTGGCACCGGGACCCTGAAGTATTCTCCAAAGCTTTGGCATAGCTCCCATGCACAAGTTTCCTTGTGGAGACGAGATTTGTTCTGATGGGTGCCTCAGGAAATCCCCTCTGCTGGTATTGGAATCCAGGCTTTTGAGGAGACATGCCTGTAAACCAAAGCAATGGATCCGATAATGGCCTCGGGTCCTGTCTGGTTCAATCTTCTTGGTATGAGTGGAGGTAGATGAGTGGAGGTAGATGCTCAGCCGGTATCAACCGCCCTTTTTTGTCTCGGGCGACCTACACTATTGGGAGGGCCTCAGGGACTTTGGAGGGTTCTCCTAATTTGTACGATTATTGACAATGGAATGGGCAGAATTCCCATGGATTGGGTGGGGGCAGTCCTAATGTGTGGCTCCAGGGGCCCCAGCCTGGAGGGAGTGTGGCCCAGGACTTTGAGGACAGAAGACTGAAAACACAAACTCAGCTTAAGTTTGGGGACGTAGGTATGGCACGCCCGATCTACAAACCATGAGAAGAACTCTTCAGGATATGACGAATGAGCGAGTCTAAGGCGCTTGCTCAGGCTTTTGTCTCTGACTTTTGTTTCAGCGATGGCCGTGAAATGTTGGGGAGATCTCATGGGACATGGACGAATCTCCCTCTCTGTGGATTTGGCCCGAACCCAATTGTTTTTCGTCAATCTGTGGGATGGGAGGACTCCTTTCAGGTTTGTTACCTCAGGTGTCCCAACAAAAGAGGAATTCCAAAGCAGAGCCCTGGGGAAGAGTGAAGGGACAACCCGAACTATGGTATAAAATTGGGGCCTAGGGGCATGGCAAGCCCAATATGCTGTCTCTTCATATAGGCCCTGAGAGGCCTTACCTGAGGACTGGGCTCAGGCTGAGGGTCACAATGTGTGTTTGTGACCAATGTGGCCCGCAAGCATGGGCTGGGCCTCATGGGCCACGCTTTTTCAACTACACTGAACGTTGGACAACATGCCAACAACAAGGTTTCTTGCCATTTGGAAAGAGTTCTGATTTCTGCATCATTTTCAACCCTGGGCAGTGGTTGGAGATAAGGTCTAGGTTCTGGAGCCTGAAAACCGCAGTTGGGAAGAGATGACGACCTAAGGCCATGGCGGGTCCCATGTGCTCAGTGTGCGGCCAGCTGTCTGGGTGGGACCAGGAGGTCCAGGCTCAGGCTGGTCAGAAGGGGAAATAGTGCCCAGGTCAGCCTATATGTTTGGGGTACAGCCGAATGGCGTGCAGGTTGAACCTCATTTGCGGTTTCGGGGTAGCCCTGAGGGCAATGTTTGACTTCTGTAGGGCAGGCAGAGTGCGGCATTGTAGTTCTGGATTACCCAACTGGAGGGCTTGTGGGCCAGTAGTCTGAGGACGGAGTCTGAGAACCCAAGCTAGGCCTAGGTTTCTGGGTGAGGATATGGCAGGCACAATCTACAGACCTCAATCAAGATCTCGTGCATCTAAAGTCAGGGCAAGGATCAGACGATCGCTCAGGTTGGACTTTCTGCCCTGATGGCCCTTTCTTGAAGGGGGTTGGATCACGAGGACATGGGGGTTTTCCCACGATGGGAGTTGTGAGAAGCTCCAAACTGCAAAGACTCTTCTGCAGGACAATTGAGACCTGTTGGTTGTCTCCAGGCCAACGATTCCGAGCAGGGTTCTAAGGATGGATGGCTGGGTAGCCCACCTCGCATTCCAATTGTCTCCAAGCAACAAGAGGTTAGATCTGCTGGATGTGGGGGGCAACCGAGGAGGCTGAGTTGAAATGGACTCTCCTGTGGATGTGTCCTAATATGTTTTTGTGTTTATGGAGACCTTGTAATGAAGCGGTGGCCCTGGGGCCCTGAAGGGTTCTCCTAAACAGAGGCTTTGACACAGCTCCAACGTGCATGTTTCCCATGTGTAGATGAGATTTGTTCTGATGGTTGAGTCAAGAAACAGCCATATGCTGGTATTGAAATCCAGGCCTCTGAGGAGAGATGCCTGGAAACCAAAGCAATGGATCCGATTAGTGCCTAAGGGCCTGTTCGTTCCTTTTTACCTCTGGGGACATCAGTCTACGGGTCTGAGTGCAGGTAGGTGCTCAGATGGGCTCAGATTGCCCCTGTTTGTCCTGGGAAGCCACAACTATTGGGATGGCCTCAGGGACTTTGGAGGTTATCCTACTAGTAGGGTTGTGGCCATTGGAATGGGCACATACAATTCCCTTGGAGAGGGCAAGTACAGTCCTCAGGTTTGGCTCCAGGGCCCTGAGCCTGTAGGGTGTAGGCCAGAGCTGTTTGGACAGTTGTCTGAAAACACAAACTCGGCTTATGTTTTGGGTCATAGGTATGGCAGGACTGATCTACAGACCATGAGGAGAACACTTCGGGATATGAAAAAAGGGCGAGTGTGAGGCTCTTGCTCAAGTTTTTGTCTCTGGATATCGTGTCACTCATGGTCGTGAAATTGCCGGGTGACATCATGGGAAATGGACGAGTCTTACTCTCTGGGGGTTCGGTCCCGACCAAAGAGTTTGCGGTCATTCTGGGGATGGAAGAAGTCCGTTTTTTTGTTGTTGTTGTCGATTTGTTTCATTTTGTTTTTCAACCTCAGATGTCCCACCAAATGAGGGATTCCAGAGTAGAGCCCTGGGGTGGGGCGACTGGACAAGAAGAAATCTGGTTAAAAATTGGGGACTAGGGACATGTCAAGCCCATTATGACATCTAATGGTCCAGCCACTGAGAGGACTTACTAGAGGACAGGACTCACGCTGAGGTCACAATGCGTGTTTATGCTCTCGTCGCACGCAAGAATGGGCGGGGCCTCAGGGTGAATGCTGGTTTCTCCTACACTGAACGTTGGACAACATGCCAACCACAAGGTTTCTTGCCATGGGTCAGGAAGAGTTCTGATTTCTGCATCACAGTCACCCGTGGGCAGTGATTGGAGATAAGGTCTAGGTTCTGAGCCTGAAAACTGAGGTAGGGAAGAGATGATGACCTAAGGCCATGGCGGGTCTGATGTGCTCAGCGTGCGGTCAGCTGTCTGGGTGTTGGTCAGCAGGTCCGGGCTCAGGTTGTGTCAGACAGTGCATTAGTGCCCAGGTTAGACTATATAATTTGGGTACATTCGAGTGCCGTGTAGGTTTATCCTCATTTAAGCAGCCTGGGCTGCTCATTAGGCAATATATTTTTTCTAGAGGGCAGGCAGAGTGCTTCATTGTCGGTCCGGAATTGCCAAACTTGAGGGCTTCGGGGCCAGGAGAGTGAGGACGGAAGTCTGAGAACACAAGCTAGACTTCGGATTCAGGGTGAGGGCACGGCAGGTACCCCCTGCAGATCTGAACCAATATCTCATGCATCGGAAGTCAGGGCGAGGATCCCACGTTGGCTCAGGTTGGAGTTTCTGTGCATGACGGCCCCTTCATGAAGGGAGCGGAATCTCGAGGCCATGGAGGTTTTCCACGTTGGGAGATGTGGGATGCCCCCTTCAAGGATTCCTTCTGCGGGACAATTGAGACCTGTTGGACAGCTCCAGGACATCCCATATGGAATGACTCCAGAGCACCGTTCCAGGATGGATGCCTGGGAAGTCCGCCTTGCCTTCCAATTGTCTCCTAGCAACAAGACAGTTTAGATCTAATGGATCTGCGGGAGCACCCGGGGTGGCTGAGTTGAAATGCACTTTCCAGAGGATGGGTCCTAACGTGTGTTTGTGTCCATGAGAGCCTTGGAATGGGGAGGTGGCACCGGGACCCTGAAGTATTCTCCAAAGCTTTGGCATAGCTCCCATGCACAAGTTTCCTTGTGGAGAGGAGATTTGTTCTGATGGGTGCCTCAGATAATCCCCTCTGCTGGTATTGGAATCCAGGCTTTTGAGGAGACATGCCTGTAAACCAAAGCAATGGATCCGATAATGGCCTCGGGTCCTGTCTGGTTCAATCTTCTTGGTATGAGTGGAGGTAGATGAGTGGAGGTAGATGCTCAGCCGGTATCAACCGCCCTTTTTTGTCCCGGGCGACCTACACTATTGGGATGGCCCAGGGACTTTGGAGGGTTCTCCTAATTTGTACGATTTTTGACAATGGAATGGACAGAATTCCCATGGATTGGGTGGGGGCAGTCCTAATGTGTGGCTCCAGGGGCCCCAGCCTGGAGGGAGTGTGGCCCAGGACTTTGAGGACAGAAGACTGAAAACACAAACTCAGCTTAAGTTTGGGGACGTAGGTATGGCACGCCCGATCTACAAACCATGAGAAGAACTCTTCAGGATATGAAGAATGAGCGAGTCTGAGGCGCTTGCTCAGGCTTTTGTCTCTGACTTCTGTTTCAGCGATGGCCGTGGAATGTTGGGGAGATCTCATTGGCCATGGACGAATCTTCCTCTCTGTGGATTTGGCCCGATCCCAATTGTTTTTCGTCAATCTGTGGGATGGGAGGACTCCTTTCAGGTTTGTTACCTCAGGTGTCCCAACAAAAGAGGAATTCCAAAGCAGAGCCCTGGGGAAGAGTGAAGGGACAACCCGAACTATGGTTAAAAATTGGGGCCTAGGGGCATGGCAAGCCCAATATGCTGTCTCTTCATATAGACCCTGAGAGGCCTTACCTGAGGACTGGGCTCAGGCTGAGGGTCACAATGTGTGTTTGTGTCCAATGTGGCCCGCAAGCATGGGCTGGGCCTCATGGGCCACGCTTGTTTCAACTACACTGAACGTTGGACAACATGCCAACCACAAGGTTTCTTGCCATGGGGAAAGAGTTCTGATTTCTGCATCATTTTCAACCCTGGGCAGTGGTTGGAGATAAGGTCTAGGTTCTGGAGCCTGAAAACCGCAGTTGGGAAGAGATGACGACCTAAGGCCATTGCGGGTCCGATGTGCTCAGTGTGCGGCCAGCTGTCTGGGTGGGACCAGGAGGTCCAGGCTCAGGCTGTGTCAGAAGGGGAAATAGTGCCCAGGTCAGCCTCTATGTTTGGGGTACAGCCGAATGGCGTGCAGGTTGAACCTCATTTGCGGTTTCGGGGTAGACATGAGGGCAATGTTTGACTTCTGTGGTGCAGGCAGAGTCGGCATTGTAGTTCTGGATTGACAAACTGGAGGGCTTGTGGGCCAGTAGTCTGAGGACGGAGTCTGAGAACCCAAGCTAGGCCTAGGTTTCTGGGTGAGGATATGGCAGGCACAATCTACAGACCTCAATCAAGATCTCGTGCATCTGAAGTCAGGGCAAGGATCAGACGATCGCTCAGGTTGGACTTTCTGCCCTGATGGCCCTTTCTTGAAGGGGGTTGGATCACGAGGACATGGGGGTTTTCCCACGATGGGAGTTGATAGAAGCTCCATACTGCAAAGACTCTTCTGCAGGACAATTGAGACCTGTTGGTTGGCTCCAGGCCAACGATTCTGAGCAGTGTTCTAAGGATGGATGGCTGGGTAGCCCACCTCGCATTCCAATTGTCTCCAAGCAACAAGACAGGTTAGATCTGCTGGATGTGGGGGGCAATCGAGGAGGCTGAGTTGAAATGGACTCTCCTGTGGATGTGTCCTAATATGTTTTTGTGTCTATGGAGACCTTGTAATGAAGCGGTGGCCCTGGGGCCCTGAAGGGTTCTCCTAAACAGAGGCTTTGACACAGCTCCAACGTGCATGTTTCCCATGTGTAGATGAGATTTGTTCTGATGGTTGAGTCAAGAAACAGCCATATGCTGGTATTGAAATCCAGGCCTCTGAGGAGAGATGCCTGGAAACCAAAGCAATGGATCCGATTAGTGCCTAGGGGCCTGTTCGTTCCTTTTTACCTCTGGGGACATCAGTCTACGGGTCTGAGTGCAGGTAGGTGCTCAGATGGGCTCAGATTGCCCCTGTTTGTCCTGGGAAGCCACAACTATTGGGATGGCCTCAGGGACTTTGGAGGTTATTCTACTAGTAGGGTTGTGGCCATTGGAATGGGCACATACAATTCCCTTGGAGAGGGCAAGTACAGTCCTCAGGTTTGGCTCCAGGGCCCTGAGCCTGTAGGGTGTGTAGGCCAGAGCTGTTTGGACAGTTGTCTGAAAACACAAACTCGGCTTATGTTTTGGGTCATAGGTATGGCAGGACTGATCTACAGACCATGAGGAGAACACTTCGGGATATGAAAAAAGGGCGAGTGTGAGGCTCTTGCTCAAGTTTTTGTCTCTGGATATCGTGTCACTCATGGTCGTGAAATTGCCGGGTGACATCATGGGAAATGGACGAGTCTTACTCTCTGGGGGTTCGGTCCCGTCCAAAGAGTTTGGGGTCATTCTGGGGATGGAAGAAGTCCGTTTTTTTGTTGTTGTTGTCGATTTGTTTCATTTTGTTTTTCAACCTCAGATGTCCCACCAAATGAGGGATTCCAGAGTAGAGCCCTGGGGTGGGGCGACTGGACAACCAGAAATCTGGTTAAAAATTGGGGACTAGGGACATGTGAAGCCCATTATGACATCTAATGGTCCAGCCACTGAGAGGACTTACTAGAGGACAGGACTCACGCTGAGGTCACAATGCGTGTTTATGCTCTCGTCGCACTCAAGAATGGGCGGGGCCTCAGGGTGAATGCTGGTTTCTCCTACACTGAACGTTGGACAACATGCCAACCACAAGGTTTCTTGCCATGGGTCAGGAAGAGTTCTGATTTCTGCATCACAGTCACCCGTGGGCAGTGATTGGAGATAAGGTCTAGGTTCTGAAGCCTGAAAACTGAGGTAGGGAAGAGATGATGACCTAAGGCCATGGCGGGTCTGATGTGCTCAGCGTGCGGTCAGCTGTCTGGGTGTTGGTCAGCAGGTCCGGGCTCAGGTTGTGTCAGACAGTGCATTAGTGCCCAGGTTAGACTATATAATTTGGGTACATTCGAGTGCCGTGTAGGTTTATCCTCATTTAAGCAGCCTGGGCTGCTCATTAGGCAATATATTTTTTCTAGAGGGCAGGCAGAGTGCTTCATTGTCGGTCCGGAATTGCCAAACTTGAGGGCTTCGGGGCCAGGAGAGTGAGGACGGAAGTCTGAGAACACAAGCTAGACTTCGGATTCAGGGTGAGGGCACGGCAGGTACCCCCTGCAGATCTGAACCAATATCTCATGCATCTGAAGTCAGGGCGAGGATCCCACGTTGGCTCAGGTTGGAGTTTCTGTGCATGACGGCCCCTTCATGAAGGGAGCGGAATCTCGAGGCCATGGAGGTTTTCCACGTTGGGAGATGTGGGATGCCCCCTTCAAGGATTCCTTCTGCGGGACAATTGAGACCTGTTGGACAGCTCCAGGACATCCCATATGGAATGACTCCAGAGCACCGTTCCAGGATGGATGCCTGGGAAGTCCGCCTTGCCTTCCAATTGTCTCCTAGCAACAAGACAGTTTAGATCTAATGGATCTGCGGGAGCACCCGGGGTCGCTGAGTTGAAATGCACTTTCCAGAGGATGGGTCCTAACGTGTGTTTGTGTCCATGAGAGCCTTGGAATGGGGAGGTGGCACGGGGACCCTGAAGTATTCTCCTAAGCTTTGGCATAGCTCCCATGCACAAGTTTCCTTGTGGAGAGGAGATTTGTTCTGATGGGTGCCTCAGATAATCCCCTCTGCTGGTATTGGAATCCAGGCTTTTGAGGAGACATGCCTGTAAACCAAAGCAATGGATCCGATAATGGCCTCGGGTCCTGTCTGGTTCAATCTTCTTGGTATGAGTGGAGGTAGATGAGTGGAGGTAGATGCTCAGCCGGTATCAACCGCCCTTTTTTGTCCCGGGCGACCTACACTATTGGGATGGCCCAGGGACTTTGGAGGGTTCTCCTAATTTGTACGATTTTTGACAATGGAATGGGCAGAATTCCCATGGATTGGGTGGGGGCAGTCCTAATGTGTGGCTCCAGGGGCCCCAGCCTGGAGGGAGTGTGGCCCAGGACTTTGAGGACAGAAGACTGAAAACACAAACTCAGCTTAAGTTTGGGGACGTAGGTATGGCACGCCCGATCTACAAACCATGAGAAGAACTCTTCAGGATATGAAGAATGAGCGAGTCTGAGGCGCTTGCTCAGGCTTTTGTCTCTGACTTTTGTTTCAGCGATGGCCGTGGAATGTTGGGGAGATCTCATTGGCCATGGACGAATCTTCCTCTCTGTGGATTTGGCCCGATCCCAATTGTTTTTCGTCAATCTGTGGGATGGGAGGACTCCTTTCAGGTTTGTTACCTCAGGTGTCCCAACAAAAGAGGAATTCCAAAGCAGAGCCCTGGGGAAGAGTGAAGGGACAACCCGAACTATGGTTAAAAATTGGGGCCTAGGGGCATGGCAAGCCCAATATGCTGTCTCTTCATATAGACCCTGAGAGGCCTTACCTGAGGACTGGGCTCAGGCTGAGGGTCACAATGTGTGTTTGTGTCCAATGTGGCCCGCAAGCATGGGCTGGGCCTCATGGGCCACGCTTGTTTCAACTACACTGAACGTTGGACAACATGCCAACCACAAGGTTTCTTGCCATCGGGAAAGAGTTCTGATTTCTGCATCATTTTCAACACTGGGCAGTGGTTGGAGATAAGGTCTAGGTTCTGGAGCCTGAAAACCGCAGTTGGGAAGAGATGACGACCTAAGGCCATGGCGGGTCCGATGTGCTCAGTGTGCGGCCAGCTGTCTGGGTGGGACCAGGAGGTCCAGGCTCAGGCTGTGTCAGAAGGGGAAATAGTGCCCAGGTCAGCCTATATGTTTGGGGTACAGCCGAATGGCGTGCAGGTTGAACCTCATTTGCGGTTTCGGGGTAGACATGAGGGCAATGTTTGACTTCTGTAGGGCAGGCAGAGTGCGGCATTGTAGTTCTGGATTGACAAACTGGAGGGCTTGTGGGCCAGTAGTCTGAGGACGGAGTCTGAGAACCCAAGCTAGGCCTAGGTTTCTGGGTGAGGATATGGCAGGCACAATCTACAGACCTCATCAAGATCTCGTGCATCTGAAGTCAGGGCAAGGATCAGACGATCGCTCAGGTTGGACTTTCTGCCCTGATGGCCCTTTCTTGAAGGGGGTTGGATCACGAGGACATGGGGGTTTTCCCACGATGGGAGTTGTTAGAAGCTCCATACTGCAAAGACTCTTCTGCAGGACAATTGAGACCTGTTGGTTGGCTCCAGGCCAACGATTCCGAGCAGGGTTCTAAGGATGGATGGCTGGGTAGCCCACCTCGCATTCCAATTGTCTCCAAGCAACAAGACAGGTTAGATCTCCTGGATGTGGGGGGCAATCGAGGAGGCTGATTTGAAATGGACTCTCCTGTGGATGTGTCCTAATATGTTTTTGTGTTATGGAGACCTTGGAATGAAGCGGTGGCCCTGGGGCCCTGAAGGGTTCTCCTAAACAGAGGCTTTGACACAGCTCCAAAGTGCATGTTTCCCATGTGTAGATGAGATTTGTTCTGATGGGTGAGTCAAGAAACAGCCATATGCTGGTACTGAAATCCAGGCCTCTGAGGAGAGATGCCTGGAAACCAAAGCAATGGATCCGATTAGTGCCTAGAGGCCTGTTCGTTCCTTTTTACCTCTGGGGACATCAGTCTACGGGTCTGAGTGCAGGTAGGTGCTCAGATGGGCTCAGATTGCCCCTGTTTGTCCTGGGAAGCCACAACTATTGGGATGGCCTCAGGGACTTTGGAGGTTATCCTACTAGTAGGGTTGTGGCCATTGGAATGGGCACATACAATTCCCTTGGAGAGGGCAAGTACAGTCCTCAGGTTTGACTCCAGGGCCCTGAGCCTGTAGGGTGTAGGCCAGAGCTGTTTGGACAGTTGTCTGAAAACACAAACTCGGCTTATGTTTTGGGTCATGGGTATGGCAGGACTGATCTACAGACCATGAGGAGAACACTTCGGGATATGAAAAAAGGGCGAGTGTGAGGCCCTTGCTCAAGTTTTTGTCTCTGGATATCGTGTCACTCATGGTCGTGAAATTGCTGGGTGACATCATGGGAAATGGACGAGTCTTACTCTCTGGGGGTTCGGTCCCGTCCAGAGTTTGGGGTCATTCTGGGGATGGAAGAAGTCCGTTTTTTTGTTGTTGTTGTCGATTTGTTTCATTTTGTTTTTCAACCTCAGATATCCCACCAAATGAGGGATTCCAGAGTAGAGCCCTGGGATGGGGCGACTGGACAACCAGAAATCTGGTTAAAAATTGAGGACTAGGGAC
This sequence comes from Mustela nivalis, assembly GCF_964662115.1. Classification (NCBI taxonomy): domain Eukaryota; kingdom Metazoa; phylum Chordata; class Mammalia; order Carnivora; family Mustelidae; genus Mustela; species Mustela nivalis. Next base: position 293,414 of record NW_028136454.1, on the reverse strand, counting down.
ATGTCAAGCCCATTATGACAACTAATGGTCCAGCCACTGAGAGGACTTACTAGAGGACAGGACTCACGCTGAGGTCACAATGCGTGTTTATGCTCTCGTCGCACTCAGGAATGGGCGGGTCCTCAGGGTGAATGCTGGTTTCTCCTACACTGAACGTTGGACAACATGCCAACCACAAGGTTTCTTGCCATGGGTCAGGAAGAGTTCTGATTTCTGCATCACAGTCACCCGTGGGCAGTGATTGGAGATAAGGTCTAGGTTCTGAAGCCTGAAAACTGAGGTAGGGAAGAGATGATGACCTAAGGCCATGGCGGGTCTGATGTGCTCAGCGTGCGGTCAGCTGTCTGGGTGTTGGTCAGCAGGTCCGGGCTCAGGTTGTGTCAGACAGTGCATTAGTGCCCAGGTTAGACTATATAATTTGGGTACATTCGAGTGCCGTGTAGGTTTATCCTCATTTAAGCTGCCTGGGCTGCTCATTAGGCAATATATTTTTTCTAGAGGGCAGGCAGAGTGCTTCATTGTCGGTCCGGAATTGCCAAACTTGAGGGCTTCGGGGCCAGGAGAGTGAGGACGGAAGTCTGAGAACACAAGCTAGACTTCGGATTCAGGGTGAGGCACGGCAGGTACCCCCTGCAGATCTGAACCAATATCTCATGCATCTGAAGTCAGGGCGAGGATCCGACGTTGGCTCAGGTTGGAGTTTCTGTGCATGACGGCCCCTTCATGAAGGGAGCGGAATCTCGAGGCCATGGAGGTTTTCCACGTTGGGAGATGTGGGATGCCCCCTTCAAGGATTCCTTCTGCGGGACAATTGAGACCTGTTGGACAGCTCCAGGACATCCCATATGGAATGACTCCAGAGCACCGTTCCAGGATGGATGCCTGGGAAGTCCGCCTCGCCTTCCAATTGTCTCCAGGCAACAAGACAGTTTAGATCTAATGGATCTGCGGGAGCACCCGGGGTGGCTGAGTTGAAATGCACTTTCCAGAGAATGGGTCCTAACGTGTGTTTGTGTCCATGAGGGCCTTGGAATGGGGAGGTGGCACCGGGACACTGAAGTATTCTCCTAAGCTTTGGCTTAGCTCCCATGCACAAGTTTCCTTGTTGTGACGAGATTTTTTCTGATGGGTGCCTCAGGAAATCCCCTCTGCTGGTATTGGAATGCAGGCTTTTGAGGAGACATGCCTGTAAACCAAAGCAATGGATCCGATAATGGCCTCGGGTCCTTTCTGGTTCAATCTTCTTGGTATGAGTGGAGGTAGATGAGTCGAGGTAGATGCTCAGCCGGTATCAACCGCCCTTTTTTGTCCCGGGCGACCTACACTATTGGGATGGCTTCAGGGACTTTGGAGGGTTCTCCTAATTTGTACGATTTTTGACAATGGAATGGACAGAAGTCCCATGGATTGGGTGGGGGCAGTCCTAATGTGCGGCTCCAGGGGCCCCAGAGTGGAGGAGTGTGGCCCAGGACTTTGAGGACAGAAGACTGAAAACACAAACTCAGCTTAAGTTTGGGGACGTAGGTATGGCACGCCCGATCTACAAACCATGAGAACTCTTCAGGATATGAAGAATGAGCGAGTCTGAGGCGCTTGCTCAGGCTTTTGTCTCTGACTTTTGTTTCAGCGATGGCCGTGGAATGTTGGGGACGTCTCATGGGCCATGGACGAATCTTCCTCTCTGTGGATTTGGCCCGATCCCAATTGTTTTTCGTCAATCTGTGGGATGTGAGGACTCCTTTCAGGTTTGTTACCTCAGGTGTCCCACCAAAAGTGGAATTCCAAAGCAGAGCCCTGGGGAAGAGTGAAGGGACAACCCGAACTATGGTTAAAAATTGGGGCCTAGGGGCATGGCAAGCCCAATATGCTGTCTCTTCATATAGGCCCTGAGAGGCCTTACCTGAGGACTGGGCTCAGGCTGAGGGTCACAATGTGTGTTTGTGACCAATGTGGCCGCAAGCATGGGCTGGGCCTCATGGGCCACGCTTGTTTCAACTACACTGAACGTTGGACAACATGCCAAGCACAAGGTTTCTTGCCATGGGGAAAGAGTTCTGATTTCTGCATCATTTTCAAACTGGGCAGTGGTTGGTGATAAGGTCTAGGTTCTAGAGCCTGAATATCGCAGTTGGGAAGAGATGACGCCCTAAGGCCATGGCGGGTCCGATGTGCTCAGTGTGCGGCCAGCTATCTGGTTGGGACCAGGAGGTCCAGGCTCAGGCTGGGTCAGAAGAGGAAATAGTGCCCAGGTCAGCAAATATGTTTGGGGTACAGCCGAATGGCGTGCAGGTTGATCCTCATTTGCGGTTTCGGGGTAGCCCTGAGGGCAATGTTTTACTTCTGTAGGGCAGGCAGAGTGCGGCATTGTAGTTCTGGATTGCCCAACTGGAGGGCTTGTGGGTCAGTAGTCTGAGGACGGAGTCTGAGAACCCAAGCTAGGCCTAGGTTTCTGGTGAGGATATGGCAGTCACAATCTACAGACCTCAATCGAGATCTCGTGCATCTGAAGTCAGGGCAAGGATCAGACGATCGCTCAGGTTGGACTTTCTGCCCTGATGGCCCTTTCTTGAAGGGGGTTGGATCACGAGGACATGGGGGTTTTCCCACGATGGGAGTTGTGAGAACCTCCAAACTGCAAAGATTCTTCTGCAGGACAATTGAGACCTGTTGGTTGGCTCCAGGCCAACGATTCCGAGCAGGGTCCTAAGGATGGATGGATGGGTAGCCACCTCGCATTCCAATGGTCTCCAAGCAACAAGACAGGTTAGATCTGCTGGATGTGGGGGGCAACCGAGGAGGCTGAGTTGAAATGGACTCTCCTGTGGATGTGTCCTAATATGTTTTTGTGTCTATGGAGACCTTGGAATGAAGCGGTGGCCTTGGGGCCCTGAAGGGTTCTCCTAAACAGAGGCTTTGACACAGCTCCAACGTGCATGTTTCCCATGTGTAGATGAGATTTGTTCTGATGGGTGAGTCAAGAAACAGCCATATGCTGGTATTGAAATCCAGGCCTCTGAGGAGAGATGCCTGGAAACCAAAGCAATGGATCCGATTAGAGCCTAGGGGCCTGTTCGTTCCTTTTTACCTCTGGGGACATCAGTCTACGGGTCTGAGTGCAGGTAGGTGCTCAGATGGGCTCAGATTGCCCCTGTTTGTCCTGGGAAGCCACAACTATTGGGATGGCCTCAGGGACTTTGGAGGTTATCCTACTAGTAGGGTTGTGGCCATTGGAATGGGCACATACAATTCCCTTGGAGAGGGCAAGTACAGTCCTCAGGTATGGCTCCAGGGCCCTGAGCCTGTAGGGTGTGTAGGCCAGAGCTGTTTGGACAGTTGTCTGAAAACACAAACTCGGCTTATGTTTTGGGTCATAGGTATGGCAGGACTGATCTACAGACCATGAGGAGAACACTTCGGGATATGAAAAAAGGGCGAGTGTGAGGCTCTTGCTCAAGTTTTTGTCTCTGGATATCGTGTCACTCATGGTCGTGAAATTGCCGGGTGACTTCATGGGAAATGGACGAGTCTTACTCTCTGGGGGTTCGGTCCCGTCCAAAGAGTTTGGGGTCATTCTGGGGATGGAAGAAGTCTGTTTTTTTGTTGTTGTTGTCGATTTGTTTCATTTTGTTTTTCAACCTCAGATGTCCCACCAAATGAGGGATTCCAGAGTAGAGCCCTGGGGTGGGGCGACTGGACAACCAGAAATCTGGTTAAAAATTGGGGACTAGGGATATGTCAAGCCCATTATGACATCTAATGGTCCAGCCACTGAGAGGACTTACTAGAGGACAGGACTCACGCTGAGGTCACAATGCGTGTTTATGCTCTCGTCGCACGCAAGAATGGGCGGGGCCTCAGGGTGAATGCTGGTTTCTACTACACTGAACGTTGGACAACATGCCAACCACAAGGTTTCTTGCCATGGGTCAGGAAGAGTTCTGATTTCTGCATCACAGTCACCCGTGGGCAGTGATTGGAGATAAGGTCTAGGTTCTGAAGCCTGAAAACTGAGGTAGGGAAGAGATGATGACCTAAGGCCATGGCGGGTCTGATGTGCTCAGCGTGCGGTCAGCTGTCTGGGTGTTGGTCAGCAGGTCCGGGCTCAGGTTGTGTCAGACAGTGCATTAGTGCCCAGGTTAGACTATATAATTTGGGTACATTCGAGTGCCGTGTAGGTATATCCTCATTTAAGCTGCCTGGGCTGCTCATTAGGCAATATATTTTTGCTAGAGGGCAGGCAGAGTGCTTCATTGGCAGTCCGCAATTGCCAAACTTGAGGGCTTCGGGGCCAGGAGAGTGAGGATGGAAGTCTGAGAACACAAGCTAGACTTTGGATTCAGGGTGAGGGCACGGTAGGTACCCCCTGCAGATCTGAACCAATATCTCATGCATCTGAAGTCAGGGCGAGGATCCGACGTTGGCTCAGGTTGGAGTTTCTCTGCATGACGGCCCCTTCATGAAGGGAGCGGAATCTCGAGGCCATGGAGGTTTTCCACGTTGGGAGATGTGGGATGCCCCCTTCAAGGATTCCTTCTGCGGGACAATTGAGACCTGTTGGACAGCTCCAGTTCATCCCTTATGGAATGACTCCAGAGCACCATTCCAGGATGGATGCCTGGGAAGTCCGCCTCGCCTTCCAATTGTCTCCTAGCAACAAGACAGTTTAGATCTAATGGATCTGCGGGAGCAACCGGGGTGGCTGAGTTGAAATGCACTTTCCAGAGGATGGGTCCTAACGTGTGTTTGTGTCCATGAGGGCCTTGGAATGGGGAGGTGGCACCGGGACCCTGAAGTATTCTCCTAAGCTTTGGCATAACTCCCATGCACAAGTTTCCTTTTGGAGACGAGATTTGTTATGATGGGTGCCTCAGGAAATCCCCTCTGCTGGTATTGGAATCCAGGCTTTTGAGGAGACATGCCTGTAAACCAAAGCAATGGATCCGATAATGGCCTCGGGTCCTTTCTGGTTCAATCTTCTTGGTATGAGTGGAGGTAGATGAGTGGAGGTAGATGCTCAGCCGGTATCAACCGCCCATTTTTTGTCCGGGCGACCTACACTAATGGGATGGCCTCAAGGACTTTGGAGGGTTCTCCTAATTTGTACGATTTTGGAAAATGGAATGGGCAGAATTCCCATGGATTGGGTGGGGGCAGTCCTAATGTGTGGCTCCAGGGGCCCCAGCCTGGAGGGAGTGTGGCCCAGGACTTTGAGGACAGAAGACTGAAAACACAAACTCAGCTTAAGTTTGGGGACGTAGGTATGGCACGCCCGATCTACAAACCCTGAGAAGAACTCTTCAGGATATGAAGAATGAGCGAGTCTGAGGAGCTTGCTCAGGCTTTTGTCTCTGGATTTTGTTTCAGCGATGGCCGTGGAATGTTGGGGAGGTCTCATGGGCCATGGACGAATCTTCCTCTCTGTGGATTTGGCCCGATCCCAATTGTTTTTCGTCAATCTGTGGGATGGGAGGACTCCTTCAGGTTTGTTACCTCAGGTGTCCCACCAAAAGAGGAATTCCAAAGCAGAGCCCTGGGGAAGAGTGAAGGGACAACCCGAACTATGGTTAAAAATTGGGGCCTAGGGGCATGGCAAGCCCAATATGCTGTCTCTTCATATAGGCCCTGAGAGGCCTTACCTGAGGACTGGGCTCAGGCTGAGGGTCACAATGTGTGTTTGTGACCAATGTGGCCCGCAAGCATGGGCTGGGCCTCATGGGCCACGCTTATTTCAACTACACTGAACGTTGGACAACATGCCAACCACAAGGTTTCTTGCCATAAGGAAAGAGTTCTGATTTCTGCATCAATTTCCACCCGGGCAGTGGTTGGAGATAAGGTCTAGGTTCTGGAGCCTGAAAACCGCAGTAGGGAAGAGATGACGACCTAAGGCCATGGCGAGTCCGATGTGCTCAGTGTGCGGCCAGCTGTCTGTGTGGGACCAGGAGGTCCAGGCTCAGGCTCGGTCAGAAGGGGAAATAGTGCCCAGGTCAGTATATGTTTGGGGTACAGCCGAATGGCGTGCAGGTTGATCCTCATTTGCGGTTTCGGTGTAGCCCTGAGGGCAATGTTTGACTTCTGTAGGGCAGGCAGAGTGCGGCATTGTAGTTCTGGATTGCCAAACTGGAGAGCTTGTGGGCCAGTAGTCTGAGGACGAAGTCTGAGAACCCAAGCTAGGCCTAGGTTTCTGGGTGAGGATATGGCAGGCACAATCTACAGACCTCAATCGAGATCTCGTGCATCTGAAGTCAGGGCAAGGATCAGACGATCGCTCAGGTTGGACTTTCTGCCCTGATGGCCCTTTCTTGAAGGGGGTTGGATCACGAGGACATGGGGGTTTTCCCACGATGGGAGTTGTGAGAAGCTCCAAACTGCAAAGATTCTTCTGCAGGACAATTGAGACCTGTTGGTTGGCTCCAGGCCAACGATTCCAAGCAGGGTTCTAAGGATGGATGGCTGGGTAGCCCACCTCGCATTCCAATGGTCTCCAAGCAACAAGACAGGTTAGATCTGCTGGATGTGGGGGGCAACCGAGGAGGCTGAGTTGAAATGGACTCTCCTGTGGATGTGTCCTAATATGTTTTTTGTCTATGGAGACCTTGGTATGAAGCGGTGGCCCTGGGTCCCTGAAGGGTTCTCCTAAACAGAGGCTTTGACACAGCTCCAACGTGCATGTTTCCCATGTGTAGATGAGATTTGTTCTGATGGGTGAGTCAAGAAACAGCCATATGCTGGTATTGAAATCCAGGCCTCTGAGGAGAGATGCCTGGAAACCAAAGCAATGGATCCGATTAGTGCCTAGGGGCCTGTTCGTTCCTTTTTACCTCTGGGGACATCAGTCTACGTGTCTTAGTGCAGGTAGGTGCTCAGATGGGCTCACATTGCCCCTGTTTGTCCTGGGAAGCCACAACTATTGGGATGGCCTCAGGGACTTTGGAGGTTATCCTACTAGTAGGGTTGTGGCCATTGGAATGGGCACATACAATTCCCTTGGAGAGGGCAAGTACAGTCCTCAGGTTTGGCTCCAGGGCCCTGAGCCTGTAGGGTGTGTAGGCCAGAGCTGTTTGGACAGTTGTCTGAAAACACAAACTCGGCTTATGTTTTGGGTCATAGGTATGGCAGGACTGATCTACAGACCATGAGGAGAACACTTCGGGATAGGAAAAAAGGGCGAGTGTGAGGCTCTTGCTCAAGTTTTTGTCTCTGGATATCGTGTCACTCATGGTCGTGAAATTGCCGGGTGACTTCATGGGAAATGGACGTGTCTTACTCTCTGGGGGTTCGGTACCGTCCATAGAGTTTGGGGTCATTCTGGGGATGGAAGAAGTCCGTTTTTTTGTTGTTGTCGATTTGTTTCATTTTGTTTTTCAACCTCAGATGTCCCACCAAATGAGGGATTCCAGAGTAGAGCCCTGGGGTGGGGCGACTGGACAACCAGAAATCTGGTTAAAAATTGGGGACTAGGGACATGTCAAGCCCATTATGACATCTAATGGTCCAGCCACTGAGAGGACTTACTAGAGGACAGGACTCACGCTGAGGTCACAATGCGTGTTTATGCTCTCGTCGCACTCAAGAATGGGCAGGGCCTCAGGGTGAATGCTGGTTTATCCTACACTGAACGTTGGACAACATGCCAACCACAAGGTTTCTTGCCATGGGTCAGGAAGAGTTCTGATTTCTGCATCACAGTCACCCGTGGGCAGTGATTGGAGATAAGGTCTAGGTTCTGAAGCCTGAAAACTGAGGTAGGGAAGAGATGATGACCTAAGGCCATGGCGGGTCTGATGTGCTCAGCGTGCGGTCAGCTGTCTGGGTGTTGATCAGCAGGTCCGGGCTCAGGTTGTGTCAGACAGTGCATTAGTGCCCAGGTTAGACTATATAATTTGGGTACATTCGAGTGCCGTGTAGGTTTATCCTCATTTAAGCTGCCTGGGCTGCTCATTAGGCAATATATTTTTTCTAGAGGGCAGGCAGAGTGCTTCATTGTCGGTCCGGAATTGCCAAACTTGAGGGCTTTGGGGCCAGGAGAGTGAAGACGGAAGTCTGAGAACACAAGCTAGACTTCGGATTCAGGGTGAGGGCACGGCAGGTACCCCCTGCAGATCTGAACCAATATCTCATGCATCTGAAGTCAGGGCGAGGATCCCACGTTGGCTCAGGTTGGAGTTTCTGTGCATGACGGCCCCTTCATGAAGAGAGCGGAATCTCGAGGCCATGGAGGTTTTCCACGTTGGGAGATGTGGGATGCCCCCTTCAAGGATTCCTTCTGCGGGACAATTGAGACCTGTTGGACAGCTCCAGGACATCCCATATGGAATGACTCCAGAGCACCGTTCCAGGATGGATGACTGGGACGTCCGCCTCGCCTTCCAATTGTCTCCTAGCAAGAAGACAGTTTAGATCTAATGGATCTGCGGGAGCACCCGGGGTGGCTGAGTTGAAATGCACTTTCCAGAGGATGGGTCCTAACGTGTGTTTGTGTCCATGAGGGCCTTGGAATTGGGAGGTGGCACCGGGACACTGAAGTATTCTCCTAAGCTTTGGCATAGCTCCCATGCACAAGTTTCCTTGTGGAGACGAGATTTGTTCTGATGGGTGCCTCAGGAAATCCCCTCTGCTGGTATTGGAATCCAGGCTTTTGAGGAGACATGCCTGTAAACCAAAGCAATGGATCCGATAATGGCCTCGGGTCCTGTCTGGTTCAATCTTCTTGGTATGAGTGGAGGTAGATGAGTGGAGGTAGATGCTCAGCCGGTATCAACCGCCCTTTTTTGTCCCGGGCGACCTACACTATTGGGATGGCCTCAGGGACTTTGGAGGGTTCTCCTAATTTGTACGATTTTTGACAATGGAATGGACAGAATTCCCATGGATTGGGTGGGGGCAGTCCTAATGTGTGGCTCCAGGGGCCCCAGCCTGGAGGGAGTGTGGCCCAGGACTTTGAGGACAGAAGACTGAAAACACAAACACAGCTTAAGTTTGGGGACGTAGGTATGGCACGCCCGATCTACAAACCATGAGAAGAACTCTTCAGGATATGAAGAATGAGCGAGTCTGAGGCGATTGCTCAGGCTTTTGTCTCTGACTTTTGTTTCAGCGATGGCCGTGGAATGTTGGGGAGGTCTCATGGGCCATGGACGAATCTCCCTCTCTGTGGATTTGGCCCGATCCCAATTGTTTTTCGTCAATCTGTGGGATGGGAGGACTCCTTTCAGGTTTGTTACCTCAGGTGTCCCAACAAAAGAGGAATTCCAAAGCAGAGCCCTGGGGAAGAGTGAAGGGACAACCCGAACTATGGTTAAAAATTGGGGCCTAGGGGCATGGCAAGCCCAATATGCTGTCTCTTCATATAGGCCCTGAGAGGCCTTACCTGATGACTGGGCTCAGGCTGAAGGTCACAATGTGTGTTTGTGACCAATGTGGCCCGCAAGCATGGGTTGGGCCTCATGGGCCATGCTTGTTTCAACTACACTGAACGTTGGACAACATGCCAACCACAAGGTTTCTTGCCATGGGGAAAGAGTTCTGATTTCTGCATCATTTTCAACCCTGGGCAATGGTTGGAGATAAGGTCTAGGTTCTGGAGCCTGAAAACCGCAGTTGGGAAGAGATGACGACCTAAGGCCATGGCGGGTCCGATGTGCTCAGTGTGCGGCCAGCTGTCTGGGTGGGACCAGGAGGTCCATGCTCAGGCTGGGTCAGAAAGGGAAATAGTGCACAGGTCAGCCTATATGTTTGGGGTACAGCCGAATGGTGTGCAGGTTGATCCTCATTTGCGGTTTCGGGGTAGCCGTGAGGGCAATGTTTTAATTCTGTAGGGCAGGCAGAGTGCGGCATTGTAGTTCTGGATTGCCAAACTGGAGGGCTTGTGGGCCAGTAGTCTGAAGAGGGAGTCTGAGAACCCAAGCTAGACCTAGGTTTCTGGGTGAGGATATGGCAGGCACAATCTACAGACCTCAATAGAGATCTCGTGCATCTGAAGTCAGGGCAAGGATCAGACGATCGCTCAGGTTGGACTTTCTGCCCTGATGGCCCTTTCTTGAAGGGGGTTGGATCACGAGGACATTTGGGTTTTCCCACGATGGGAGTTGTGAGAAGCTCCAAACTGCAAAGATTCTTCTGCAGGACAATTGAGACCTGTTGGTTGGCTCCAGGCCAACGATTCCGAGCAGGGTTCTAAGGATGGATGGCTGGGTAGCCCACCTCGCATTCCAATTGTCTCCAAGGAACAAGACAGGTTAGATCTGCTGGATGTGGGGGGCAACCGAGGAGGCTGAGTTGAAATGGACTCTCCTGTGGATGTGTCCTAATATGTTTTTGTGTTCATGGAGACCTTGGAATGAAGCGGTGGCCCTGGGGCCCTGAAGGGTTCTCCTAAACAGAGGCTTTGACACAGCTCCAACGTGCATGTTTCCCATGTGTAGATGAGATTTGTTCTGATGGGTGAGTCAAGAAACAGCCATATGCTGGTATTGAAATCCAGGCCTCTGAGGAGAGATGCCTGGAAACCAAAGCAATGGATCCGATTAGTGCCTAGGGGCCTGTTCGTTCCTTTTTACCTCTGGGGACATCAGTCTACGGGTCTGAGTGCAGGTAGGTGCTCAGATGGGCTCAGATTGCCCCTGTTTGTCCTGGGAAGCCACAACTATTGGGATGGCCTCAGGGACATTGGAGGTTATCCTACTAGTAGGGTTGTGGCCATTGGAATGGGCACATACAATTCCCTTGGAGAGGGCAAGTACAGTCCTCAGGTTTGGCTCCAGGGCCCTGAGCCTGTAGGGTGTGTAGGCCAGAGCTGTTTGGACAGTTGTCTGAAAACACAAACTCGGCTTATGTTTTGGGTCATAGGTATGGCAGGACTGATCTACAGACCATGAGGAGAACACTTCGGGATAGGAAAAAAGGGGGAGTGTGAGGCTCTTGCTCAAGTTTTTGTCTCTGGATATCGTGTCACTCATGGTCGTGAAATTGCCGGGTGACTTCATGGGAAATGGACGAGTCTTACTCTCTGGGGGTTCGGTACCGTCCAAAGAGTTTGGGGTCATTCTGGGGATGGAAGAAGTCCGTTTTTTTGGTGTTGTCGATTTGTTTCATTTTGTTTTTCAACCTCAGATGTCCCACCAAATGAGGGATTCCAGAGTAGAGCCCTGGGGTGGGGCGACTGGACAACCAGAAATCTGGTTAAAAATTGGGGACTAGGGACATGTCAAGCCCATTATGACATCTAATGGTCCAGCCACTGAGAGGACTTACTAGAGGACAGGACTCACGCTGAGGTCACAATGCGTGTTTATGCTCTCGTCGCACTCAAGAATGGGCGGGGCCTCAGGGTGAATGCTGGATTCTCCTACACTGAACGTTGGACAACATGCCAACCACAAGGTTTCTTGCCATGGGTCAGGAAGAGTTCTGATTTCTGCATCACAGTCACCCGTGGGCAGTGATTGGAGATAAGGTCTAGGTTCTGAAGCCTGAAAACTGAGGTAGGGAAGAGATGATGACCTAAGGCCATGGCGGGTCTGATGTGCTCAGCGTGCGGTCAGCTGTCTGGGTGTTGGTCAGCAGGTCCGGGCTCAGGTTGTGTCAGACAGTGCATTAGTGCCCAGGTTAGACTATATAATTTGGGTACATTCGAGTGCCGTGTAGGTATATCCTCATTTAAGCTGCCTGGGCTGCTCATTAGGCAATATATTTTTTCTAGAGGGCAGGCAGAGTGCTTCATTGTCGGTCCGCAATTGCCAAACTTGAGGGCTTCGGGGCCAGGAGAGTGAGGACGGAAGTCTGAGAACACAAGCTAGACTTCGGATTCAGGGTGAGGGCACGGCAGGTACCCCCTGCAGATCTGAACCAATATCTCATGCATCTGAAGTCAGGGCGAGGATCCGACGTTGGCTAAGGTTGGAGTTTCTCTGCATGACGGCCCCTTCATGAAGGGAGCGGAATCTCGAGGCCATGGAGGTTTTCCACGTTGGGAGATGTGGGATGCCCCCTTCAAGGATTCCTTCTGCGGGACAATTGAGACCTGTTGGACAGCTCCAGGACATCCCATATGGAATGACTCCAGAGCACCGTTCCAGGATGGATGCCTGGGAAGTCCGCCTCGCCTTCCAATTGTCTCCTAGCAACAAGACAGTTTAGATCTAATGGATCTGCGGGAGCAACCGGGGTGGCTGAGTTGAAATGCACTTTCCAGAGGATGGGTCCTAACGTGTGTTTGTGTCCATGAGGGCCTTGGAATGGGGAGGTGGCACCGGGACCCTGAAGTATTCTCCTAAGCTTTGGCATAACTCCCATGCACAAGTTTCCTTGTGGAGACGAGATTTGTTCTGATGGGTGCCTCAGGAAATCCCCTCTGCTGGTATTGGAATCTAGGCTTTTGAGGAGACATGCCTGTAAACCAAAGCAATGGATCCGATAATGGCCTCGGGTCCTGTCTGGTTCAATCTTCTTGGTATGAGTGGAGGTAGATGAGTGGAGGTAGATGCTCAGCCGGTATCAACCGCCCTTTTTTGTCCCGGGCGACCTACACTATTGGGATGGCCTCAGGGACTTTGGAGGGTTCTCCTAATTTGTACGATTTTTGACAATGGAATGGACAGAATTCCCATGGATTGGGTGGGGGCAGTCCTAATGTGTGGCTCCAGGGGCCCCAGCCTGGAGGGAGTGTGGCCCAGGACTTTGAGGACAGAAGACTGAAAACACAAACACAGCTTAATTTTGGGGACGTAGGTATGGCACGCCCGATCTACAAACCATGAGAAGAACTCTTCAGGATATGAAGAATGAGCGAGTCTGAGGCGATTGCTCAGGCTTTTGTCTCTGACTTTTGTTTCAGCGATGGCCGTGGAATGTTGGGGAGGTCTCATGGGCCATGGACGAATCTTCCTCTCTGTGGATTTGGCCCGATCCCAATTGTTTTTCGTCAATCTGTGGGATGGGAGGACTCCTTTCAGGTTTGTTACCTCAGGTGTCCCACCAAAAGAGGAATTCCAAAGCAGAGCCCTGGGGAAGAGTGAAGGGACAACCCGAACTATGGTTAAAAATTGGGGCCTAGGGGCATGGCAAGCCCAATATGCTGTCTCTTCATATAGGCCCTGAGAGGCCTTACCTGAGGACTGGGCTCAGGCTGAAAGTCACAATGTGTGTTTGTGACCAATGTGGCCGGCAAGCATGGGCTGGGCCTCATGGGCCATGCTTGTTTCAACTACACTGAACGTTGGACAACATGCCAACCACAAGGTTACTTGCCATGGGGAAAGAGTTCTGATTTCTGCATCATTTTCAACCCTGGGCAATGGTTGGAGATAAGGTCTAGGTTCTGGAGCCTGAAAACCGCAGTTGGGAAGAGATGACGACCTAAGGCCATGGCGTGTCCGATGTGCTCAGTGTGCGGCCAGCTGTCTGGGTGGGACCAGGAGGTCCAGGCTCAGGCTGGGTCAGAAGGGGAAATAGTGCACAGGTCAGCCTATATGTTTGGGGTACAGCCGAATGGTGTGCAGGTTGATCCTCATTTGCGGTTTCGGGGTAGCCATGAGGGCAATGTTTTAATTCTGTAGGGCAGGCAGAGTGCGGCATTGTAGTTCTGGATTGCCAAACTGGAGGGCTTGTGGGCCAGTAGTCTGAAGAGGGAGTCTGAGAACCCAAGCTAGACCTAGGTTTCTGGGTGAGGATATGGCAGGCACAATCTACAGACCTCAATAGAGATCTCGTGCATCTGAAGTCAGGGCAAGGATCAGACGATCGCTCAGGTTGGACTTTCTGCCCTGATGGCCCTTTCTTGAAGGGGGTTGGATCACGAGGACATGGGGGTTTTCCCACGATGGGAGTTGTGAGAAGCTCCAAACTGCAAAGATTCTTCTGCAGGACAATTGAGACCTGTTGGTTGGCTCCAGGCCAACGATTCCGAGCAGGGTTCTAAGGATGGATGGCTGGGTAGCCCACCTCGCATTCCAATTGTCTCCAAGGAACAAGACAGGTTAGATCTGCTGGATGTGGGGGGCAACCGAGGAGGCTGAGTTGAAATGGACTCTCCTGTGGATGTGTCCTAATATGTTTTTGTGTTCATGGAGACCTTGGAATGAAGCGGTGGCCCTGGGGCCCTGAAGGGTTCTCCTAAACAGAGGCTTTGACACAGCTCCAACGTGCATGTTTCCCATGTGTAGATGAGATTTGTTCTGATGGGTGGGTCAAGAAACAGCCATATGCTGGTATTGAAATCCAGGCCTCTGAGGAGAGATGCCTGGAAACCAAAGCAATGGATCCGATTAGTGCCTAGGGGCCTGTTCGTTCCTTTTTACCTCTGGGGACATCAGTCTACGGGTCTGAGTGCAGGTAGGTGCTCAGATGGGCTCAGATTGCCCCTGTTTGTCCTGGGAAGCCACAACTATTGGGATGGCCTCAGGGACATTGGAGGTTATCCTACTAGTAGGGTTGTGGCCATTGGAATGGGCACATACAATTCCCTTGGAGAGGGCAAGTACAGTCCTCAGGTTTGGCTCCAGGGCCCTGAGCCTGTAGGGTGTGTAGGCCAGAGCTGTTTGGACAGTTGTCTGAAAACACAAACTCGGCTTATGTTTTGGGTCATAGGTATGGCAGGACTGATCTACAGACCATGAGGAGAACACTTCGGGATAGGAAAAAAGGGGGAGTGTGAGGCTCTTGCTCAAGTTTTTGTCTCTGGATATCGTGTCACTCATGGTCGTGAAATTGCCGGGTGACTTCATGGGAAATGGACGAGTCTTACTCTCTGGGGGTTCGGTACCGTCCAAAGAGTTTGGGGTCATTCTGGGGATGGAAGAAGTCCGTTTTTTTGGTGTTGTCGACTTGTTTCATTTTGTTTTTCAACCTCAGATGTCCCACCAAATGAGGGATTCCAGAGTAGAGCCCTGGGGTGGGGCGACTGGACAACCAGAAATCTGGTTAAAAATTGGGGACTAGGGACATGTCAAGCCCATTATGACATCTAATGGTCCAGCCACTGAGAGGACTTACTAGAGGACAGGACTCACGCTGAGGTCACAATGCGTGTTTATGCTCTCGTCGCACTCAAGAATGGGCGGGGCCTCAGGGTGAATGCTGGTTTCTCCTACACTGAACGTTGGACAACATGCCAACCACAAGGTTTCTTGCCATGGGTCAGGAAGAGTTCTGATTTCTGCATCACAGTCACCCGTGGGCAGTGATTGGAGATAAGGTCTAGGTTCTGAAGCCTGAAAACTGAGGTAGGGAAGAGATGATGACCTAAGGCCATGGCGGGTCTGATGTGCTCAGCGTGCGGTCAGCTGTCTGGGTGTTGGTCAGCAGGTCCGGGCTCAGGTTGTGTCAGACAGTGCATTAGTGCCCAGGTTAGACTATATAATTTGGGTACATTCGAGTGCCGTGTAGGTATATCCTCATTTAAGCTGCCTGGGCTGCTCATTAGGCAATATATTTTTTCTAGAGGGCAGGCAGAGTGCTTCATTGTCGGTCCGCAATTGCCAAACTTGAGGGCTTCGGGGCCAGGAGAGTGAGGACGGAAGTCTGAGAACACAAGCTAGACTTCGGATTCAGGGTGAGGGCACGGCAGGTACCCCCTGCAGATCTGAACCAATATCTCATGCATCTGAAGTCAGGGCGAGGATCCCACGTTGGCTCAGGTTGGAGTTTCTGTGCATGACGGCCCCTTCATGAAGGGAGCGGAATCTCGAGGCCATGGAGGTTTTCCACGTTGGGAGATGTGGGATGCCCCCTTCAAGGATTCCTTCTGCGGGACAATTGAGACCTGTTGGACAGCTCCAGGACATCCCATATGGAATGACTCCAGAGCACCGTTCCAGGATGGATGCCTGGGAAGTCCGCCTCTCCTTCCAATTGTCTCCTAGCAACAAGACAGTTTAGATCTAATGGATCTGCGGGAGCAACCGGGGTGGCTGAGTTGAAATGCACTTTCCAGAGGATGGGTCCTAACGTGTGTTTGTGTCCATGAGGGCCTTGGAATGGGGAGGTGGCACCGGGACCCTGAAGTATTCTCCTAAGCTTTGGCATAACTCCCATGCACAAGTTTCCTTGTGGAGACGAGATTTGTTCTGATGGGTGCCTCAGGAAATCCCCTCTGCTGGTATTGGAATCTAGGCTTTTGAGGAGACATGCCTGTAAACCAAAGCAATGGATCCGATAATGGCCTCGGGTCCTGTCTGGTTCAATCTTCTTGGTATGAGTGGAGGTAGATGAGTGGAGGTAGATGCTCAGCCGGTATCAACCGCCCTTTTTTGTCCCGGGCGACCTACACTATTGGGATGGCCTCAGGGACTTTGGAGGGTTCTCCTAATTTGTACGATTTTTGACAATGGAATGGACAGAATTCCCATGGATTGGGTGGGGGCAGTCCTAATGTGTGGCTCCAGGGGCCCCAGCCTGGAGGGAGTGTGGCCCAGGACTTTGAGGACAGAAGACTGAAAACACAAACACAGCTTAATTTTGGGGACGTAGGTATGGCACGCCCGATCTACAAACCATGAGAAGAACTCTTCAGGATATGAAGAATGAGCGAGTCTGAGGCGATTGCTCAGGCTTTTGTCTCTGACTTTTGTTTCAGCGATGGCCGTGGAATGTTGGGGAGGTCTCATGGGCCATGGACGAATCTTCCTCTCTGTGGATTTGGCCCGATCCCAATTGTTTTTCGTCAATCTGTGGGATGGGAGGACTCCTTTCAGGTTTGTTACCTCAGGTGTCCCACCAAAAGAGGAATTCCAAAGCAGAGCCCTGGGGAAGAGTGAAGGGACAACCCGAACTATGGTTAAAAATTGGGGCCTAGGGGCATGGCAAGCCCAATATGCTGTCTCTTCATATAGGCCCTGAGAGGCCTTACCTGAGGACTGGGCTCAGGCTGAAAGTCACAATGTGTGTTTGTGACCAATGTGGCCGGCAAGCATGGGCTGGGCCTCATGGGCCATGCTTGTTTCAACTACACTGAACGTTGGACAACATGCCAACCACAAGGTTACTTGCCATGGGGAAAGAGTTCTGATTTCTGCATCATTTTCAACCCTGGGCAATGGTTGGAGATAAGGTCTAGGTTCTGGAGCCTGAAAACCGCAGTTGGGAAGAGATGACGACCTAAGGCCATGGCGGGTCCGATGTGCTCAGTGTGCGGCCAGCTGTCTGGGTGGGACCAGGAGGTCCAGGCTCAGGCTGGGTCAGAAGGGGAAATAGTGCACAGGTCAGCCTATATGTTTGGGGTACAGCCGAATGGTGTGCAGGTTGATCCTCATTTGCGGTTTCGGGGTAGCCATGAGGGCAATGTTTTAATTCTGTAGGGCAGGCAGAGTGCGGCATTGTAGTTCTGGATTGCCAAACTGGAGGGCTTGTGGGCCAGTAGTCTGAAGAGGGAGTCTGAGAACCCAAGCTAGACCTAGGTTTCTGGGTGAGGATATGGCAGGCACAATCTACAGACCTCAATAGAGATCTCGTGCATCTGAAGTCAGGGCAAGGATCAGACGATCGCTCAGGTTGGACTTTCTGCCCTGATGGCCCTTTCTTGAAGGGGGTTGGATCACGAGGACATGGGGGTTTTCCCACGATGGGAGTTGTGAGAAGCTCCAAACTGCAAAGATTCTTCTGCAGGACAATTGAGACCTGTTGGTTGGCTCCAGGCCAACGATTCCGAGCAGGGTTCTAAAGATGGATGGCTGGGTAGCCCACCTCGCATTCCAATTGTCTCCAAGGAACAAGACAGGTTAGATCTGCTGGATGTGGGGGGCAACCGAGGAGGCTGAGTTGAAATGGACTCTCCTGTGGATGTGTCCTAATATGTTTTTGTGTTCATGGAGACCTTGGAATGAAGCGGTGGCCCTGGGGCCCTGAAGGGTTCTCCTAAACAGAGGCTTTGACACAGCTCCAACGTGCATGTTTCCCATGTGTAGATGAGATTTGTTCTGATGGGTGGGTCAAGAAACAGCCATATGCTGGTATTGAAATCCAGGCCTCTGAGGAGAGATGCCTGGAAACCAAAGCAATGGATCCGATTAGTGCCTAGGGGCCTGTTCGTTCCTTTTTACCTCTGGGGACATCAGTCTACGGGTCTGAGTGCAGGTAGGTGCTCAGATGGGCTCAGATTGCCCCTGTTTGTCCTGGGAAGCCACAACTATTGGGATGGCCTCAGGGACATTGGAGGTTATCCTACTAGTAGGGTTGTGGCCATTGGAATGGGCACATACAATTCCCTTGGAGAGGGCAAGTACAGTCCTCAGGTTTGGCTCCAGGGCCCTGAGCCTGTAGGGTGTGTAGGCCAGAGCTGTTTGGACAGTTGTCTGAAAACACAAACTCGGCTTATGTTTTGGGTCATAGGTATGGCAGGACTGATCTACAGACCATGAGGAGAACACTTCGGGATAGGAAAAAAGGGGGAGTGTGAGGCTCTTGCTCAAGTTTTTGTCTCTGGATATCGTGTCACTCATGGTCGTGAAATTGCCGGGTGACTTCATGGGAAATGGACGAGTCTTACTCTCTGGGGGTTCGGTACCGTCCAAAGAGTTTGGGGTCATTCTGGGGATGGAAGAAGTCCGTTTTTTTGGTGTTGTCGACTTGTTTCATTTTGTTTTTCAACCTCAGATGTCCCACCAAATGAGGGATTCCAGAGTAGAGCCCTGGGGTGGGGCGACTGGACAACCAGAAATCTGGTTAAAAATTGGGGACTAGGGACATGTCAAGCCCATTATGACATCTAATGGTCCAGCCACTGAGAGGACTTACTAGAGGACAGGACTCACGCTGAGGTCACAATGCGTGTTTATGCTCTCGTCGCACTCAAGAATGGGCGGGGCCTCAGGGTGAATGCTGGTTTCTCCTACACTGAACGTTGGACAACATGCCAACCACAAGGTTTCTTGCCATGGGTCAGGAAGAGTTCTGATTTCTGCATCACAGTCACCCGTGGGCAGTGATTGGAGATAAGGTCTAGGTTCTGAAGCCTGAAAACTGAGGTAGGGAAGAGATGATGACCTAAGGCCATGGCGGGTCTGATGTGCTCAGCGTGCGGTCAGCTGTCTGGGTGTTGGTCAGCAGGTCCGGGCTCAGGTTGTGTCAGACAGTGCATTAGTGCCCAGGTTAGACTATATAATTTGGGTACATTCGAGTGCCGTGTAGGTATATCCTCATTTAAGCTGCCTGGGCTGCTCATTAGGCAATATATTTTTTCTAGAGGGCAGGCAGAGTGCTTCATTGTCGGTCCGCAATTGCCAAACTTGAGGGCTTCGGGGCCAGGAGAGTGAGGACGGAAGTCTGAGAACACAAGCTAGACTTCGGATTCAGGGTGAGGGCACGGCAGGTACCCCCTGCAGATCTGAACCAATATCTCATGCATCTGAAGTCAGGGCGAGGATCCGACGTTGGCTCAGGTTGGAGTTTCTGTGCATGACGGCCCCTTCATGAAGGGAGCGGAATCTCGAGGCCATGGAGGTTTTCCACGTTGGGAGATGTGGGATGCCCCCTTCAAGGATTCCTTCTGCGGGACAATTGAGACCTGTTGGACAGCTCCAGGACATCCCATATGGAATGACTCCAGAGCACCGTTCCAGGATGGATGCCTGGGAAGTCCGCCTCTCCTTCCAATTGTCTCCTAGCAACAAGACAGTTTAGATCTAATGGATCTGCGGGAGCAACCGGGGTGGCTGAGTTGAAATGCACTTTCCAGAGGATGGGTCCTAACGTGTGTTTGTGTCCATGAGGGCCTTGGAATGGGGAGGTGGCACCGGGACCCTGAAGTATTCTCCTAAGCTTTGGCATAACTCCCATGCACAAGTTTCCTTGTGGAGACGAGATTTGTTCTGATGGGTGCCTCAGGAAATCCCCTCTGCTGGTATTGGAATCCAGGCTTTTGAGGAGACATGCCTGTAAACCAAAGCAATGGATCCGATAATGGCCTCGGGTCCTGTCTGATTCAATCTTCTTGGTATGAGTGGAGGTAGATGAGTGGAGGTAGATGCTCAGCCGGTATCAACCGCCCTTTTTTTCCCGGGCGACCTAAACTATTGGGATGGCCTCAGGGACTTTGGAGGGTTCTCCTAATTTGTACGATTTTTGACAATGGAATGGACAGAATTCCCATGGATTGGGTGGGGGCAGTCCTAATGTGTGGCTCCAGGGGCCCCAGCCTGGAGGGAGTGTGGCCCAGGACTTTGAGGACAGAAGACTGAAAACACAAACTCAACTTAAGTTTGGGGACGTAGGTATGGCACGCCCGATCTACAAACCATGAGAAGAACTCTTCAGGATATGAAGAATGAGCGTGTCTGAGGCGCTTGCTCAGGCTTTTGTCTCTGACTATTGTTTCAGCGATGGCCGTGGAATGTTGGGGAGGTCTCATGGGCCATGGACGAATCTTCCTCTCTGTGGATTTGGCGCGATCCCAATTGTTTTTCGTCAATCTGTGGGATGGGAGGACTCCTTTCAGGTTTGTTACCTCAGGTGTCCCACCAAAAGAGGAATTCCAAAGCAGAGCCCTGGGGAAGAGTGAAGGGACAACCCGAACTATGGTTAAAAATTGGGGCCTAGGGGCATGGCAGGCCCAATATGCTGTCTCTTCATATAGGCCCTGAGAGGCCTTACCTGAGGACTGGGCTCAGGCTGAGGGTCACAATGTGTGTTTGTGACCAATGTGGCCGCAAGCATGGGCTGGGCCTCATGGGCCACGCTTGTTTCAACTACACTGAACGTTGGACAACATGCCAAGCACAAGGTTTCTTGCCATGGGGAAAGAGTTCTGATTTCTGCATCATTTTCAAACTGGGCAGTGGTTGGTGATAAGGTCTAGGTTCTGGAGCCTGAAAACCGCAGATGGGAAGAGATGACGACCTAAGGCCATGGCAGGTCCGATGTGCTCAGTGTGCGGCCAGCTATCTGGTTGGGACCAGGAGGTCCAGGCTCAGGCTGGGTCAGAAGAGGAAATAGTGCCCAGGTCAGCCTATAAGTTTGGGGTACAGCCGAATGGTGTGCAGGTTGATCCTCATTTGCGGTTTCGGGGTAGCCCTGAGGGCAATGTTTTACTTCTGTAGGGCAGGCAGAGTGCGGCATTGTAGTTCTGGATCGCCCAACTGGAGGGCTTGTGGGCCAGTAGTCTGAGGACGGAGTCTGAGAACCCAAGCTAGGCCTAGGTTTCTGGGTGAGGATATGGCAGGCACAATCTACAGACCTCAATCGAGATCTCGTGCATCTGAAGTCAGGGCAAGGATCAGACGATCGCTCAGGTTGGACTTTCTGCCCTGATGGCCCTTTTTTGAAGGGGGTTGGATCACGAGGACATGGGGGTTTTCCCACGATGGGAGTTGTGAGAAGCTCCAAACTGCAAAGATTCTTCTGCAGGACAATTGAGACCTGTTGGTTGGCTCCAGGCCAACGATTCCGAGCAGGGTGTTAAGGCTGGATGGCTGGGTAGCCCACCTCGCATTCCAATTGTCTCCAAGGAACAAGACAGGTTAGATCTGCTGGATGTGGGGGGCAACCGAGGAGGCTGAGTTGAAATGGACTCTCCTGTGGATGTGTCCTAATATGTTTTTGTGTCTATGGAGACCTTGGAATGAAGCGGTGGCCCTGGGGCCCTGAAGGGTTCTCCTAAACAGAGGCTTTGACACAGCTCCAACGTGCATGTTTCCCATGTGTAGATGAGATTTGTTCTGATGGGTGAGTCAAGAAACAGCCATATGCTGGTATTGAAATCCAGGCCTCTGAGGAGAGATGCCTGGAAACCAAAGCAATGGATCCGATTAGTGCTTAGGGGCCTGTTCGTTCCTTTTTACCTCTGGGGACATCAGTCTACGGGTCTGAGTGCAGGTAGGTGCTCAGATGGGCTCAGATTGCCCCTGTTTGTCCTGGGAAGCCACAACTATTGGGATGGCCTCAGGGACTTTGGAGGTTATCCTACTAGTAGGGTTGTGGCCATTGGAATGGGCACATACAATTCCCTTGGAGAGGGCAAGTACAGTCCTCAGGTTTGGCTCCAGGGCCCTGAGCCTGTAGGGTGTGTAGGCCAGAGCTGTTTGGACAGTTGTCTGAAAACACAAACTCGGCTTATGTATTGGGTCATAGGTATGGCAGGAGTGATCTACAGACCATGAGGAGAACACTTCGAGATATGAAAAAAGTGCGAGTGTGAGGCTCTTGCTCAAGTTTTTGTCTCTGGATATCGTGTCACTCATGGTCGTGAAATTGCCGGGTGACTTCATGGGAAATGGACGAGTCTTACTCTCTGGGGGTTCGGTCCCGTCCAAAGAGTTTGGGGTCATTCTGGGGATGGAAGAAGTCCGTTTTTTTGTTGTTGTCGATTTGTTTCATTTTGTTTTTCAACCTCAGATGTCCCACCAAATGAGGGATTCCAGAGTAGAGCCCTGGGGTGGGGCGACTGGACAACCAGAAATCTGGTTAAAAATTGGGGACTAGGGATATGTCAAGCCCATTATGACATCTAATGGTCCAGCCACTGAGAGGACTTACTAGAGGACAGGACTCACGCTGAGGTCACAATGCGTGTTTATGCTCTCGTCGCACGCAAGAATGGGCGGGGCCTCAGGGTGAATGCTGGTTTCTACTACACTGATCCTTGGACAACATGCCAACCACAAGGTTTCTTGCCATGGGTCAGGAAGAGTTCTGATTTCTGCATCACAGTCACCCGTGGGCAGTGATTGGAGATAAGGTCTAGGTTCTGAAGCCTGAAAACTGAGGTAGGGAAGAGATGATGACCTAAGGCCATGGCGGGTCTGATGTGCTAAGCGTGCGGTCAGCTGTCTGGGTGTTGGTCAGCAGGTCCGGGCTCAGGTTGTGTCAGACAGTGCATTAGTACCCAGGTTAGACTATATAATTTGGGTACATTCGAGTGCCGTGTGTATATCCTCATTTAAGCTGCCTGGGCTGCTCATTAGGCAATATATTTTTTCTAGAGGGCAGGCAGAGTGCTTCATTGTCGGTCCGGAATTGCCAAACTTGAGGGCTTCGGGGCCAGGAGAGTGAGGACGGAAGTCTGAGAACACAAGCTAGACTTCGGATTCAGGGTGAGGGCACGGCAGGTACCCCCTGCAGATCTGAACCAATATCTCATGCATCGGAAGTCAGGGCGAGGATCCGACGTTGGCTCAGGTTGGAGTTTCTGTGCATGACGGCCCCTTCATGAAGGGAGCGGAATCTCGAGGCCATGGAGGTTTTCCACGTTGGGAGATGTGGGATGCCCCCTTCAAGGATTCCTTCTGTGGGACAATTGAGACCTGTTGGACAGCTCCAGTCCATCCCTTATGGAATGACTCCAGAGCACCGTTCCAGGATGGATGCCTGGGAAGTCCGCCTCGCCTTCCAATTGTCTCCTAGCAACAAGACAGTTTAGATCTAATGGATCTGCGGGAGCAACCGGGGTGGCTGAGTTGAAATGCACTTTCCAGAGGATGGGTCCTAATGTGTGTTTGTGTCCATGAGGTCCTTGGAATGGGGAGGTGGCACTGGAACCCTGAAGTATTCTCCTAAGCTTTGGCATAACTCCCATGCACAAGTTTCCTTGTGGAGACGAGATTTGTTCTGATGGGTGCCTCAGGAAATCCCCTCTGCTGGTATTGGAATCCAGGCTTTTGAGGACACATGCCTGTAAACCAAAGCAATGGATCCGATAATGGCCCCGGGTCCCTCTGATTCAATCTTCTTGGTATGAGTGGAGGTAGATGAGTGGAGGTAGATGCTCAGCCGGTATCAACCGCCCTTTTTTGTCCCGGGCGACCTACACTGTTGGGGACTTTGGAGGATTCTCTAATTTGTACGATTTTTGACAATGGAATGGACAGAATTCCCATGGATTGGGTGGGGGCAGTCCTAATGTGTGGCTCCAGGGGCCCCAGCCTGGAAGGAGTGTGGCCCAGGACTTTGAGGACAGAAGACTGAAAACACAAACTCAGCTTAAGTTTGGGGACGTAGGTATGGCACGCCCGATCTACAAACCATGAGAAGAACTCTTCAGGATATGAAGAATGAGCGAGTCTGAGGCGCTTGCTCAGGCTTTTGTCTCTGACTTTTGTTTCAGCGATGGCCGTGGAATGTTGGGGAGGTCTCATGGGCCATGGACGAATCTTCCTCTCTGTGGATTTGGCCCGATCCCAATTGTTTTTCGTCAATCTGTGGGATGGGAGGACTCCTTTCAGGTTTGTTACCTCAGGTGTACCACCAAAAGAGGAATTCCAAAGCAGAGCCCTGGGGAAGAGTGAAGGGACAACCCGAACTATGGTTAAAAATTGGGGCCTAGGGGCATGGCAAGCCCAATATGCTGTCTCTTCATATAGGCCCTGAGAGGCCTTACCTGAGGACTGGGCTCAGGCTGAGGGTCACAATGTGTGTTTGTGACCAATTTGGCCGCAAGCATGGGCTGGGCCTCATGGGCCACACTTGTTTCAACTACACTGAACGTTGGACAACATGCCAAGCACAAGGTTTCTTGCCATGGGGAAAGAGTTCTGATTTTTGCATCATTTTCAAACTGGGCAGTGGTTGGTGATAAGGTCTAGGTTCTGGAGCCTGAAAACCGCAGTTGGGAAGAGATGACGACCTAAGGCCATGGCAGGTCCGATGTGCTCAGTGTGCGGCCAGCTATCTGGTTGGGACCAGGAGGTCCAGGCTCAGGCTGGGTCAGAAGAGGAAATAGTGCCCAGGTCAGCCTATATGTTTGGGGTACAGCCGAATGGCGTGCAGGTTGATCCTCATTTGCGGTTTCGGGGTAGCCCTGAGGGCAATGTTTTACTTCTGTAGGGCAGGCAGAGTGCGGCATTGTAGTTCTGGATTGCCCAACTGGAGGGCTTGTGGGCCAGTAGTCTGAGGACGGAGTCTGAGTACCCAAGCTAGGCCTAGGTTTCTGGGTGAGGATATGGCAGGCACAATCTACAGACCTCAATCGAGATCTCGTGCATCTGAAGTCAGGGCAAGGATCAGACGATCGCTCAGGTTGGACTTTCTGCCCTGATGGCCCTTTCTTGAAGGGGGTTGGATCACGAGGACATGGGGGTTTTCCCACGATGGGAGTTGTGAGAAGCTCCAAACTGCAAAGATTCTTCTGCAGGACAATTGAGACCTGTTGGTTGGCTCCAGGCCAACGATTCCGAGCAGCGTCCTAAGGATGGATGGCTGGGTAGCCCACCTCGCATTCCAATTGTCTCCAAGCAACAAGACAGGTTAGATCTGCTGGATGTGGGGGGCAACCGAGGAGGCTGAGTTGAAATGGACTCTCCTGTGGATGTGTCCTAATATGTTTTTGTGTCTATGGAGACCTTGGAATGAAGCGGTGGCCCTGGGGCTCTGAAGGGTTCTCCTAAACAGAGGCTTTGACACAGCTCCAACGTGCATGTTTCCCATGTGTAGATGAGATTTGTTCTGATGGGTGAGTCAAGAAACAGCCATATGCTGGTATTGAAATCCAGGCCTCTGAGGAGAGATGCCTGGAAACCAAAGCAATGGATCCGATTAGTCCCTAGGGGCCTGTTCGTTCCTTTTTACCTCTGGGGACATCAGTCTACGGGTCTGAGTGCAGGTAGGTGCTCAGATGGGCTCAGATTGCCCCTGTTTGTCCTGGGAAGCCACAACTATTGGGATGGCCTCAGGGACTTTGGAGGTTATCCTACTAGTAGGGTTGTGGCCATTGGAATGGGCACATACAATTCCCTTGGAGAGGGCAAGTACAGTCCTCAGGTTTGGCTCCAGGGCCCTGAGCCTGTAGGGTGTGTAGGCCAGAGCTGTTTGGACAGTTGTCTGAAAACACAAACTCGGCTTATGTTTTGGGTCATAGGTATGGCAGGACTGATCTACAGACCATGAGGAGAACACTTCGGGATATGAAAAAAGGGCGAGTGTGAGGCTCTTGCTCAAGTTTTTGTCTCTGGATATCGTGTCACTCATGGTCGTGAAATTGCCGGGTGACTTCATGGGAAATGGACGAGTCTTACTCTCTGGGGGTTCGGTCCCGTCCAAAGAGTTTGCGGTCATTCTGGGGATGGAAGAAGTCCGTTTTTTTGTTGTTGTTGTCGATTTGTTTCATTTTGTTTTTCAACCGCAGATGTCCCACCAAATGAGGGATTCCAGTGTAGAGCCCTGGGGTGGGGCGACTGGTCAACCAGAAATCTGGTTAAAAATTGGGGACTAGAGATATGTCAAGCCCATTATGACATCTAATGGTCCAGCCACTGAGAGGACTTACTAGAGGACAGGGCTCACGCTGAGGTCACAATGCGTGTTTATGCTCTCGTCGCACTCAAGAATGGGCGGGGCCTCAGCGTGAATGCTGGTTTCTACTACACTGAACGTTGGACAACATGCCAACCACAAGGTTTCTTGCCATGGGTCAGGAAGAGTTCTGATTTCTGCATCACAGTCACCCGTGGGCAGTGATTGGAGATAAGGTCTAGGTTCTGAAGCCTGAAAACTGAGGTAGGGAAGAGATGATGACCTAAGGCCATGGCGGGTCTGATGTGCTCAGCGTGCGGTCAGCTGTCTGGGTGTTGGTCAGCAGGTCCGGGCTCAGGTTGTGTCAGACAGTGCATTAGTGCCCAGGTTAGAGTATATAATTTGGGTACATTCGAGTGCCGTGTAGGTATATCCTCATTTAAGCTGCCTGGGCTGCTCATTAGGCAATATATTTTTTCTAGAGGGCAGGCAGAGTGCTTCATTGTCGGTCCGCAATTGCCAATCTTGAGGGCTTCGGGGCCAGGAGAGTGAGGATGGAAGTCTGAGAACACAAGCTAGAATTCGGATTCAGGGTGAGGGCACGGCAGGTACCCCCTACAGATCTGAACCAATATCTCATGCATCTGAAGTCAGGGTGAGGATCCGACGTTGGCTCAGGTTGGAGTTTCTGTGCATGACGGCCCCTTCATGAAGGGAGCGGAATCTCGAGGCCATGGAGGTTTTCCACGTTGGGAGATGTGGGATGCCCCCTTCAAGGATTCCTTCTGCGGGACAATTGAGACCTGTTGGTCAGCTCCAGTTCATCCCTTATGGAATGACTCCAGAGCACCATTCCAGGATGGATGCCTGGGAAGTCCGCCTCGCCTTCCAATTGTGTCCTAGCAACAAGACAGTTTAGATCTAATGGATCTGCGGGAGCAACCGGGGTGGCTGAGTTGAAATGCACTTTCCAGAGAATGGGTCCTAACGTGTGTTTGTGTCCATGAGGGCCTTGGAATGGGGAGGTGGCACCGGGACCCTGAAGTATTCTCCTAAGCTTTGGCATAACTCCCATGCACAAGTTTCCTTGTGGAGACGAGGTTTGTTCTGATGGGTGCCTCAGGAAATCCCCTCTGCTGGTATTGGAATCCAGGCTTTTGAGGAGACATGCCTGTAAACCAAAGCAATGGATCAGATAATGGCCTCGGGTCCTGTCTGATTCAATCTTCTTGGTATGAGTGGTGGTAGATGAGTGGAGGTAGATGCTCAGCCGGTATCAACCGCCCTTTTTTGTCCCGGGCGACCTACACTATTGGGATGGCCTCAGGGACTTTGGAGGGTTCTCCTAATTTGTACGATTTTTGACAATGGAATGGGCAGAATTCCCATGGATTGGGTGGGGGCAGTCCTAATGTGTGGCTCCAGGGTCCCCAGCCTGGAGGGAGTGTGGCCAAGGACTTTGACGACAGAAGACTGAAAACACAAACTCAGCTTAAGTTTGGGGACGTAGGTATGGCACGCTCGATCTACAAACCATGAGAAGAACTCTTCAGGATATGAAGCATGAGCGAGTCTGAGGCGCTTGCTCAGGCTTTTGTCTCTGACTTTTGTTTCAGCGATGGCCGTGGAATGTTGGGGAGGTCTCATGGGCCATGGACGAATCTTCCTGTCTGTGGATTTGGCACGATCCCAATTGTTTTTCGTCAATCTGTGGGATGGGAGGACTGCTTTCAGGTTTGTTACCTCAGGTGTCCCACCAAAAGAGGAATTCCAAAGAGGAGCCCTGGGGAAGAGTGAAGGGACAACCCGAACTATGGTTAAAAATTGGGGCCTAGGGGCATGGCAAGCCCAATATGCGGTCTCTTCATATAGGTCCTGAGAGGCCTTACCTGAGGACTGGGCTCAGGCTGAGGGTCACAATGTGTGTATGTGACCAATGTGGTCCGCAAGCATGGGCTGGGCCTCATGGGCCACGCTTGTTTCAACTACACTGAACGTTGGACAACATGCCAACCACAAGGTTTCTTGCCATGGGGAAAGAGTTCTGATTTCTGCATCATTTTCAACCCTGGGCAATGGTTGGAGATAAGGTCTAGGTTCTGGAGCCTGAAAACCGCAGTTGGGAAGAGATGACGACCTAAGGCCATGGCGGGTCCGATGTGCTCAGTGTGCGGCCAGCTGTCTGGGTGGGACCAGGAGGTCCAGGCTCAGGCTGGGTCAGAAGGGGAAATAGTGCCCAGGTCAGCCTATATGTTTGGGGTACAGCCGAATGGCGTGCATTTGATCCTCATTTGCGGTTTCGGGGTAGCCCTGAGGGCAATATTTCACTTCTGTAGGGCAGGCAGAGTGCGGCATTGTAGTTCTGGATTGCCCAACTGGAGGGCTTGTGGGCCAGTAGTCTGAGGACAGAGTCTGAGAACCCAAGCTAGGCCTAGGTTTCTGGTTGAGGATATGGCAGGCACAATCTACAGACCTCAATCGAGATCTCGTGCATCTGAAGTCAGGGCAAGGATCAGACGATCGCTCAGGTTGGACTTTCTGCCCTGATGGCCCTTTTTTGAAGGGGGTTGGATCACGAGGACATGTGGGTTTTCCCACGATGGGAGTTGTGAGAAGCTCCAAACTGCAAAGATTCTTCTGCAGGACAATTGAGACCTTTTGGTTGGCTCCAGGCCAACGATTCCGAGCAGGGTCCTATGGATGGATGGCTGGGTAGCCCACCTCGCATTCCAATGGTCTCCAAGCAACAAGACAGGTTAGATCTGCTGGATGTGGGGGGCAACCGAGGAGGCTGAGTTGAAATGGACTCTCCTGTGGATGTGTCCTAATATGTTTTTGTGTCTATGGAGACCTTGGAATGAAGCGGTGGCCTTGGGGCCCTGAAGGGTTCTCCTAAACAGAGGCTTTGACACAGCTCCAACGTGCATGTTTCCCATGTGTAGATGAGATTTGTTCTGATGGGTGAGTCAAGAAACAGCCATATGCTGGTATTGAAATCCAGGCCTCTGAGGAGAGATGCCTGGAAAACAAAGCAATGGATCCGATTAGTGCCTAGGGTCCTGTTCGTTCCTTTTTACCTCTGGGGACATCAGTCTACGGGTCTGAGTGCAGGTAGGCGCTCAGATGGGCTCAGATTGCCCCTGTTTGTCCTGGGAAGCCACAACTATTGGGATGGCCTCAGGTACTTTGGAGGTTATCCTACTAGTAGGTTGTGGCCATTGGAATGGGCACATACAATTCCCTTGGAGAGGGCAAGTACAGTCCTCAGGTTTAGCTCCAGGGCCCTGAGCCTGTAGGGTGTGTAGGCCAGAGCTGTTTGGACAGTTGTCTGAAAACACAAACTCGGCTTATGTTTTGGGTCATAGGTATGGCAGGACTGATCTACAGACCATGAGGAGAACACTTCGGGATATGAAAAAAGGGCGAGTGTGAGGCTCTTGCTCAAGATTTTGTCTCTGGATATCGTGTCACTCATGGTCGTGAAATTGCCGCGTGACTTCATGGGAAATGGACGAGTCTTACTCTCTGGGGGTTCGGTCCCGTCCAAAGAGTTTGGGGTCATTCTGGGGATGGAAGAAGTCCGTTTTTTTGTTGTTGTCGATTTGTTTCATTTTGTTTTTCAACCTCAGATGTCCCACCAAATGAGGGATTCCAGAGTAGAGCCCTGGGGTGGGGCGACTGGACAACCAGAAATCTGGTTAAAATTGGGGACTAGGGATATGTCAAGCCCATTATGACATCTAATGGTCCAGCCACTGAGAGGACTTACTAGAGGACAGGACTCACGCTGAGGTCACAATGCGTGTTTATGCTCTCGTCGCACGCAAGAATGGGCGGGGCCTCAGGGTGAATGCTGGTTTCTCCTACACTGAACGTTGGACAACATGCCAACCACAAGGTTTCTTGCCATGGGTCAGGAAGAGTTCTGATTTCTGCATCACAGTCACCCGTGGGCAGTGATTGGAGATAAGGTCTAGGTTCTGAAGCCTGAAAACTGAGGTAGGGAAGAGATGATGACCTAAGGCCATGACGGGTCTGATGTGCTCAGCGTGCGGTCAGCTGTCTGGGTGTTGGTCAGCAGGTCCGGGCTCAGGTTGTGTCAGACAGTGCATTAGTGCCCAGGTTAGACTGAATAATTTGGGTACATTCGAGTGCCGTGTAGGTTTATCCTCATTTAAGCTGCCTGGGCTGCTCATTAGGCAATATATTTTTTCGAGAGGGCAGGCAGAGTGCTTCATTGTCGGTCCGGAATTGCCAAACTTGAGGGCTTCGGGGCCAGGAGAGTGAGGACGGAAGTCTGAGAACACAAGCTAGACTTCGGATTCAGGGTGAGGGCACGGCAGGTACCCCCTGCAGATCTGAACCAATATCTCATGCATCTGAAGTCAGGGCGAGGATCCGACGTTGGCTCAGGTTGGAGTTTCTGTGCATGACGGCCCCTTCATGAAGGGAGCGGAATCTCGAGGCCATGGAGGTTTTCCACGTTGGGAGATGTGGGATGTCCGCTTCAAGGATTCCTTCTGCGGGACAATTGAGACCTGTTGGACAGCTCCAGGACGTCCCATAAGGAATGACTCCAGAGCACCGTTCCAGGATGGATGCCTGGGAAGTCCGCCTCGCCTTCCAATTGTCTCCTAGCAACAAGACAGTTTAGATCTAATGGATCTGCGGGAGCAACCGGGGTGGCTGAGTTGAAATGCATTTTCCAGAGGATGGGTCCTAACGTGTATTTGTGTCCATGAGGACCTTGGAATGGGGAGGTGGCACCGGGACCCTGAAGTATTCTCCTAAGCTTTGGCTTAGCTACCATGCACAAGTTTCCTTGTGGAGACGAGATTTGTTCTGATGAGTGCCTCAGGAAATCCCCTCTGCTGGTATTGGAATCCAGGCTTTTGAGGAGACATGCCTGTAAACCAAAGCAATGGATTCGATAATGGCCTCGGGTCCTGTCTGGTTCAATCTCCTTGGTATGAGTGGAGGTAGATGAGTGGAGGTAGATGCTCAGCCGGTATCAACCGCCCTTTTTTGTCCCGGGCGACCTACACTATTGGGATGGCCTCAGGGACTTTGGAGGGTTCTCCTAATTTGTACGATTTTTGACAATGGAATGGACAGAATTCCCATGGATTGGGTGGTGGCAGTCCTAATGTGTGGCTCCAGGGGCCCCAGCCTGGAGGGAGTGTGGCCCAGGACTTTGAGGACAGAAGACTGAAAACACAAACTCAGCTTAAGTTTGGGGACGTAGGTATGGCACGCCCGATCTACAAACCATGAGAAGAACTCTTCAGGATATGAAGAATGAGCGAGTCTGAGGCGCTTGCTCAGGCTTTTTTCTATGGATTTTGTTTCTGCCATGGCCGTGGAATGTTGGGGAGGTCTCATGGGCCATGGACGAATCTTCCTCTCTGTGGATTTGGCCCGATCCCAATTGTTTTTCGTCAATCTGTGGGATGGGAGGACACCTTTCAGGTTTGTTACCTCAGGTGTCCCACCAAAAGAGGAATTCCAAAGCAGAGCCCTGGGGAAGAGTGAAGGGACAACCCGAACTATGGTTAAAAATTGGGGCCTAGGGGCATGGCAAGCCCAATATGCTGTCTCTTCATAGAGGCCCTGAGAGGCCTTACCTGAGGACTGGGCTCAGGCTGAGGGTCACAATGTGTGTTTGTGTCCAATGTGGCCCGCAAGCATGGGCTGGGCCTCATGGGCCACGCTTGTTTCAACTACACTGAACGTTGGACAACATGCCAACCACAAGGTTTCTTGCCATCGGGAAAGAGTTCTGATTTCTGCATCATTTTCAACCCTGGGCAGTGGTTGGAGATAAGGTCTAGGTTCTGGAGCCTGAAAACCGCAGTTGGGAAGAGATGACGACCTAAGGCCATGGCGGGTCCGATGTGCTCAGTGTGCGGCCAGCTGTCTGGGTGGGACCAGGAGGTCCAGGCTCAGGCTGGGTCAGAAGGGGAAATGGTGCCCAGGTCAGCCTATATATTTGGGGTACAGCCGAATGGCGTGCAGGATGATCCTCATTTGGGGATTCGGGGTAGCCCTGAGGGCAATATTTTACTTCTGTAGGGCAGGCAGAGTGCGGCATTGTAGTTCTGGATTGCCAAAATGGAGGGCCTGTGGGCCAGTAGTCTGAGGACGGAGTCTGAGAACCCAAGCTAAGCTTAGGTTTCTGGGTGAAGATATGGCAGGCACAATCTACAGGCCTCAATAGAGATCTCGTGCATCTGAAGTCAGGGCAAGGATCAGACGATCGCTCAGGTTGGACTTTCTGCCCTGATGGCCCTTTCTTGAAGGGGGTTGGATAACGAGGACATGGGGGTTTTCCCACAATGGGAGTTGTGAGAAGCTCCAAACTGCAAAGATTCTTCTGCAGGACAATTGAGACCTGTTGGTTGGCTCCAGGCCAACGATTCCGAGCAGGGTTCTAAGGATGGATGGCTGGGTAGCCCACCTCGCATTCCAATTGTCTCCAAGCAACAAGACAAGTTAGATCTGCTGGATGTGGGGGACAACCGAGGAGGCTGAGTTGAAATGGACTCTCCTGGGGATGTGTCCTAATATGTTTTTGTGTCTATGGAGACCTTGGAATGAAGCGGTGGCCCTGGGGCCCTGAAGGGTTCTCCTAAACAGAGGCTTTGACACAGCTCCAACGTGCATGTTTCCCATGTGTAGATGAGATTTGTTCTGATGGGTGAGTCAAGAAACAGCCATATGCTGGTATTGAAATCCAGGCCTCTGAGGAGAGATGCCTGGAAACCAACGCAATGGATCCGATTAGTGCCTAGGGGCCTGTTCGTTCCTTTTTACCTCTGGGGACATCAGTCTACGGGTCTGAGTGCAGGTAGGTGCTCAGATGGGCTCAGATTGCCCCTGTTTGTCCTGGGAAGCCACAACTATTGGGATGGCCTCAGGGACTTTGGAGGTTATCCTACTAGTAGGGTTGTGGCCATTGGAATGGGCACATACAATTCCCTTGGAGAGGGCAAGTACAGTCCTCAGGTTTGGCTCCAGGGCCCTGAGCCTGTAGGGTGTGTAGGCCAGAGCTGTTTGGACAGTTGTCTGAAAACACAAACTCGGCTTATGTTTTGGGTCATAGGTATGGCAGGACTGATCTACAGACCATGAGGAGAACACTTCGGGATATGAAAAAAGGGCGAGTGTGAGGCTCTTGCTCAAGTTTTTGTCTCTGGATATCGTGTCACTCATGGTCGTGAAATTGCCGGGTGACATCATGGGAAATGGACGAGTCTTACTCTCTGGGGGTTCGGTCCCGTCCAAAGAGTTTGGGGTCATTCTGGGGATGGAAGAAGTACGTTTTTTTGTTGTTGTTGTCGATTTGTTTCATTTTGTTTTTCAACCTCAGATGTCCCACCAAATGAGGGATTCCAGAGTAGAGCCCAGGGGTGGGGCGACTGGACAACCAGAAATATGGTTAAAAATTGGGGACTAGCGACATGTCAAGCCCATTATGACATCTAATGGTCCAACCACTGAGAGGACTTACTAGAGGACAGGACTCACGCTGAGGTCACAATGCGTGTTTCTGCTCTCGTCGCACTCAAGAATGGGCGGGGCCTCAGTGTGAATGCTGGTTTCTCCTACACTGAACGTTGGGCAACATGCCAACCACAAGGTTTCTTGCCATGGGTCAGGAAGAGTTCTGATTTCTGCATCACAGTCACCCGTGGGCAGTGATTGGAGATAAGGTCTAGGTTCTGAAGCCTGAAAACTGAGGTAGGGAAGAGATGATGACCTAAGGCCATGGCGGGTCTGATGTGCTCAGCGTGCGGTCAGCTGTCTGGGTGTTGGTCAGCAGGTCCGGGCTCAGGTTGTGTCAGACAGTGCATTAGTGCCCAGGTTAGACTATATAATTTGGGTACATTCGAGTGCCGTGTAGGTTTATCCTCATTTAAGCTGCCTGGGCTGCTCATTAGGCAATATATTTTTTCTAGAGGGCAGGCAGAGTGCTTCATTGTCGGTCCGGAATTGCCAAACTTGAGGGCTTCGGGGCCAGGAGAGTGAGGACGGAATTCTGAGAACACAAGCTAGACTTCGGATTCAGGGTGAGGGCACGGCAGGTACCCCCTGCAGATCTGAACCAATATCTCATGCATCTGAAGTCAGGGCGAGGATCCCACGTTGGCTCAGGTTGGAGTTTCTGTGCATGACGGCCCCTTCATGAAGGGAGCGGAATCTCGAGGCCATGGAGGTTTTCCACGTTGTGAGATGTGGGATGCCCCCTTCAAGGATTCCTTCTGCGGGACAATTGAGACCTGTTGGACAGCTCCAGGACATCCCATATGGAATGACTCCAGAGCACCGTTCCAGGATGGATGCCTGGGAAGTCCGCCTCGCCTTCCAATTGTCTCCTAGCAACAAGACAGTTTAGATCTAATGGATTCTCGGGAGCAACCGGGGTGGCTGAGTTGAAATGCACTTTCCAGAGGATGGGTCCTAACGTGTATTTGTGTCCATGAGGACCTTGGAATGGGGAGGTGGCACTGGGACCCTTAAGTATTCTCCTAAGCTTTGGCTTAGCTACCATGCACAAGTTTCCTTGTGGAGACGAGATTTGTTCTGATGAGTGCCTCAGGAAATCCCCTCTGCTGGTATTGGAATCCAGGCTTTTGAGGAGACATGCCTGTAAACCAAAGCAATGTATTCGATAATGGCCTCGGCTCCTGTCTGGTTCAATCTCCTTGGTATGAATGGAGGTAGATGAGTGGAGGTAGATGCTCAGCCTGTATCAACCGCCCATTTTTTGTCCCGGGCGACCTACACTATTGGGATGGCCTCGGGGACTTTGGAGGGTTCTCCTAATTTGTATGATTTTTGACAATGGAATGGGCAGAATTGCCATGGATTGGGTGGGGGCAGTCCTAATGTGTGGCTCCAGGGGCCCCAGTCTGGAGGGAGTGTGGCCCAGGACTTTGAGGTCAGAAGACTGAAA
Source organism: Mustela nivalis (assembly GCF_964662115.1). Classification (NCBI taxonomy): domain Eukaryota; kingdom Metazoa; phylum Chordata; class Mammalia; order Carnivora; family Mustelidae; genus Mustela; species Mustela nivalis. The sequence continues at coordinate 258,304 of NW_028136454.1, read as the reverse complement.
ACACAAACTCAGCTTAAGTTTGGGGACGTAGGTATGGCACGCCCGATCTACAAACCATGAGAAGAACTCTTCAGGATATGAAGAATGAGCGAGCCTGAGGCGCTTGCTCAGGCTTTTTTCTATGGATTTTGTTTCTGCCATGGCCGTGGAATGTTGGGGAGGTCTCATGGGCCATGGACGAATCTTCCTCTCTGTGGATTTGGCCCGATCCCAATTGGTTTTCGTCAATCTGTGGGATGGGAGGACTCCTTTCAGGTTTGTTACCTCAGGTGTCCCACCAAAAGAGGAATTCCAAAGCAGAGCCCTGGGGAAGAGTGAAGGGACAACCCGAACTATGGTTAAAAATTGGGGCCTAGGGGCATGGCAAGCCCAATATGCTGTCTCTTCATATAGGCCCTGAGAGGCCTTACCTGAGGACTGGGCTCAGGCTGAGGGTCACAATGTGTGTTTGTGACCAATGTGGCCGCAAGCATGGGCTGGGCCTCATGGGCCACGCTTGATTCAACTACACTGAACGTTGGACAACATGCCAACCAAAAGGTTTCTTGCCATGGGGAAAGAGTTCTGATTTCAGCATCATTTTCAAACCTGGGCAGTGGTTGGATATAAGGTCTAGGTTCTGGAGCCTGAAATCCGCAGTTGGGAAGAGATGAAGACCTAAGGCCATGGCGGGTCCGATGTGCTCAGTGTGCGGCCAGCTGTCTGGGTGGGACTAGGAGTTCCAGGCTCAGGCTGGGTCAGAAGGGGAAATAGTGCCCAGGTCAGCCTATATGTTTGGGGTACAGCCGAATGGCGTGCAGGTTGATCCTCATTTGGGGATTCGGGGTAGCCCTGAGGGCAATATTTCACTTCTGTAGGGCAGGCAGAGTGCGGCATTGTAGTTCTGGATTGCCAAACTGGAGGGCCTGTGGGCCAGTAGTCTGAGGACGGAGTCTGAGAACCCAAGCTAAGGCTAGGTTTCTGGGTGAGGATATGGCAGGCACAATCTACAGACCTCAATAGAGATCTCGTGCATCTGAAGTCAGGGCAAGGATCAGACGATCGCTCAGGTTGCACTTTCTGCCCTGATGGCCCTTTCTTGAAGGGGGTTGGATCACGAGGACATGGGGGTTTTCCCACGATGGGAGTTGTGAGAAGCTCCAAACTGCAAAGATTCTTCTGCAGGACAATTGAGACCTGTTGGTTCGCTCCAGGCCAACGATTCCGAGCAGGGTTCTAAGGATGGATGGCTGGGTAGCCCACCTCGCATTCCAATTGTCTCCAAGCAACAAGACAAGTTAGATCTGCTGGATGTGGGGGGCAACCGAGGAGGCTGAGTTGAAATGGACCCTCCTGAGGATGTGTCCTAATATGTTTTTGTGTCTATGGAGACCTTGGAATGAAGCGGTGGCCCTGGGGCCCTGAAGGGTTCTCCTAAACAGAGGTTTTGACACAGCTCCAACGTGCATGTTTCCCATGTGTAGATGAGATTTGTTCTGATGGGTGAGTCAAGAAACAGCCATATGCTGGTATTGAAATCCAGGCCTCTGAGGAGAGATGCCTGGAAACCAAAGCAATGGATCCGATTAGTGCCTAGGGGCCTGTTCGTTCCTTTTTACCTCTGGGGACATCAGTCTACGGGTCTGAGTGCAGGTAGGTGCTCAGATGGGCTCAGATTGCCCCTGTTTGTTTTGGGAAGCCACAAATATTGGGATGGCCTCAGGGACTTTGGAGGTTATCCTACTAGTAGGGTTGTGGCCATTGGAATGGGCACATACAATTCCCTTGGAGAGGGCAAGTACAGTCCTCAGGTTTGGTTCCAGGGCCCTGAGCCTGTAGGGTGTGTAGGCCAGAGCTGTTTGGACAGTTGTCTGAAAACACAAACTCGGCTTATGTTTTGGGTCATAGGTATGGCAGGACTGATCTACAGACCATGAGGAGAACACTTCGGGATATGAAAAAAGGGCGAGTGTGAGGCTCTTGCTCAAGTTTTTGTCTCTGGATATCGTGTCACTCATGGTCGTGAAATTGCCGGGTGACATCATGGGAAATGGACGAGTCTTACTCTCTGGGGGTTCGGTCCCGTCCAAAGAGTTTGGGGTCATTCTGGGGATGGAAGAAGTACGTTTTTTTGTTGTTGTTGTCGATTTGTTTCATTTTGTTTTTCAACCTCAGATGTCCCACCAAATGAGGGATTCCAGAGTAGAGCCCTGGGGTGGGGCGACTGGACAACCAGAAATCTGGTTAAAAATTGGGGACTAGGGACATGTCAAGCCCATTATGACATCTAATGGTCCAACCACTGAGAGGACTTACTAGAGGACAGGACTCACGCTGAGGTCACAATGCGTGTTTCTGCTCTCGTCGCACTCAAGAATGGGCGGGGCCTCAGGGTGAATGCTGGTTCCTCCTACCTTGAACGTTGGGCAACATGCCAACCACAAGGTTTCTTGCCATGTGTCAGGAAGAGTTCTGATTTCTGCATCACAGTCACCCGTGGGCAGTGATTGGAGATAAGGTCTAGGTTCTGAAGCCTGAAAACTGAGGTAGGGAAGAGATGATGACCTAAGGCCATGGCGGGTCTGATGTGCTCAGCGTGCGGTCAGCTGTCTGGGTGTTGGTCAGCAGGTCCGGGCTCAGGTTGTGTCAGACAGTGCATTAGTGCCCAGGTTAGACTATATAATTTGGGTACATTCGAGTGCCGTGTAGGTTTATCCTCATTTAAGCAGCCTGGGCTGCTCATTAGGCAATATATTTTTTCTAGAGGGCAGGCAGAGTGCTTCATTGTCGGTCCGGAATTGCCAAACTTGAGGGCTTCGGGGCCAGGAGAGTGAGGACGGAAGTCTGAGAACACAAGCTAGACTTCGGATTCAGGGTGAGGGCACGGTAGGTACCCCCTGCAGATCTGAACCAATATCTCATGCATCTGAAGTCAGGGCGAGGATCCCACGTTGGCTCAGGTTGGAGTTTCTGTGCATGATGGCCCCTTCATGAAGGGAGCGGAATCTCGAGGCCATGGAAGTTTTCCACGTTGGGAGATGTGGGATGCCCCCTTCAAGGATTCCTTCTGCGGGACAATTGAGACCTGTTGGACAGCTCCAGGACATCCCATATGGAATGACTCCAGAGCACCGTTCCAGGATGGATGCCTGGGAAGTCCGCCTCGCCTTCCAATTGTCTCCTAGCAACAAGACAGTTTAGATCTAATGGATCTGCGGGAGCAACCGGGGTGGCTGAGTTGAAATGCACTTTCCAGAGGATGGGTCCTAACGTGTGTTTGTGTCCATGAGGGCCTTGGAATGGGGAGGTGGCACTGGGACCCTTAAGTATTCTCCTAAGCTTTGGCTTAGCTACCATGCACAAGTTTCCTTGTGGAGACGAGATTTGTTCTGATGAGTGCCTCAGGAAATCCCCTCTGCTGGTATTGGAATCCAGGCTTTTGAGGAGACATGCCTGTAAACCAAAGCAATGGATTCGATAATGGCCTCGGCTCCTGTCTGGTTCAATCTCCTTGGTATGAATGGAGGTAGATGAGTGGAGGTAGATGCTCAGCCTGTATCAACCGCCCATTTTTTGTCCCGGGCGACCTACACTATTGGGATGGCATCGGGGACTTTGGAGGGTTCTCCTAATTTGTACGATTTTTGACAATGGAATGGGCAGAATTGCCATGGATTGGGTGGGGGCAGTCCTAATGTGTGGCTCCAGGGGCCCCAGTCTGGAGGGAGTGTGGCCCAGGACTTTGAGGACAGAAGACTGAAAACACAAACTCAGCTTAAGTTTGGGGACGTAGGTATGGCACGCCCGATCTACAAACCATGAGAAGAACTCTTCAGGATATGAAGAATGAGCGAGTCTGAGGCGCTTGCTCAGGCTTTTTTCTATGGATTTTGTTTCTGCCATGGCCGTGGAATGTTGGGGAGGTCTCATGGGCCATGGACGAATCTTCCTCTCTGTGGATTTGGCCCGATCCCAATTGGTTTTCGTCAATCTGTGGGATGGGAGGACTCCTTTCAGGTTTGTTACCTCAGGTGTCCCACGAAAAGAGGAATTCCAAAGCAGAGCCCTGGGGAAGAGTGAAGGGACAACCCGAACTATGGTTAAAAATTGGGGCCTAGGGGCATGGCAAGCCCAATATGCTGTCTCTTCATATAGGCCCTGAGAGGCCTTACCTGAGGACTGGGCTCAGGCTGAGGGTCACAATGTGTTTTTGTGACCAATGTGGCCGCAAGCATGGGCTGGGCCTCATGGGCCACGCTTGATTCAACTACACTGAACGTTGGACAACATGCCAACCAAAAGGTTTCTTGCCATGGGGAAAGAGTTCTGATTTCAGCATCATTTTCAAACCTGGGCAGTGGTTGGAGATAAGGTCTAGGTTCTGGAGCCTGAAATCCGCAGTTGGGAAGAGATGAAGACCTAAGGCCATGGCGGGTCCGATGTGCTCAGTGTGCGGCCAGCTGTCTGGGTGGGACTAGGAGTTCCAGGCTCAGGCTGGGTCAGAAGGGGAAATAGTGCCCAGGTCAGCCTATATGTTTGGGGTACAGCCGAATGGCGTGCAGGTTGATCCTCATTTGGGGATTCGGGGTAGCCCTGAGGGCAATGTTTGACTTCTGTAGGGCAGGCAGAGTGCGGCATTGTAGTTCTGGATTGCCAAACTGGAGGGCCTGTGGGCCAGTAGTCTGAGGACGGAGTCTGAGAACCCAAGCTAAGGCTAGGTTTCTGGGTGAGGATATGGCAGGCACAATCTACAGACCTCAATAGAGATCTCGTGCATCTGAAGTCAGGGCAAGGATCAGACGATCGCTCAGGTTGGACTTTCTGCCCTGATGGCCCTTTCTTGAAGGGGGTTGGATCACGAGGACATGGGGGTTTTCCCACGATGGGAGTTGTGAGAAGCTCCAAACTGCAAAGATTCTTCTGCAGGACAATTGAGACCTGTTGGTTGGCTCCAGGCCAACGATTCCGAGCAGGGTTCTAAGGATGGATGGCTGGGTAGCCCACCTCGCATTCCAATTGTCTCCAAGCAACAAGACAGGTTAGATCTGCTGGATGTGGGGGGCAACCGAGGAGGCTGAGTTGAAATGGACCCTCCTGGGGATGTGTCCTAATATGTTTTTGTGTCTATGGAGACCTTGGAATGAAGCGGTGGCCCTGGGGCCCTGAAGGGTTCTCCTAAACAGAGGCTTTGACACAGCTCCAACGTGCATGTTTCCCATGTGTAGATGAGATTTGTTCTGATGGGTGAGTCAAGAAACAGCCATATGCTGGTATTGAAATCCAGGCCTCTGAGGAGAGATGCCTGGAAACCAAAGCAATGGATCCGATTAGTGCCTAGGGGCCTGTTCGTTCCTTTTTACCTCTGGGGACATCAGTCTACGGGTCTGAGTGCAGGTAGGTGCTCAGATGGGCTCAGATTGCCCCTGTTTGTTTTGGGAAGCCACAAATATTGGGATGGCCTCAGGGACTTTGGAGGTTATCCTACTAGTAGGGTTGTGGCCATTGGAATGGGCACATACAATTCCCTTGGAGAGGGCAAGTACAGTCCTCAGGTTTGGTTCCAGGGCCCTGAGCCTGTAGGGTGTGTAGGCCAGAGCTGTTTGGACAGTTGTCTGAAAGCACAAACTCGGCTTATGTTTTGGGTCATAGGTATGGCAGGACTGATCTACAGACCATGAGGAGAACACTTCGGGATATGAAAAAAGTGCGAGTGTGAGGCTCTTGCTCAAGTTTTTGTCTCTGGATATCGTGTCACTCATGGTCGTGAAATTGCCGGGTGACATCATGGGAAATGGACGAGTCTTACTCTCTGGGGGTTCGGTCCCGTCCAAAGAGTTTGGGGTCATTCTGGGGATGGAAGAAGTCCGTTTTTTTGTTGTTGTTGTCGATTTGTTTCATTTTGTTTTTCAACCTAGATGTCCCACCAAATGAGGGATTCCAGAGTAGAGCCCTTGGGTGGGGCGACTGGACAACCAGAAATCTGGTTAAAAATTGGGGACTAGGGACATGTCAAGCCCATTATGACATCCAATGGTCCAACCACTGAGAGGACTTACTAGAGGACAGGACTCACGCTGAGGTTACATTGCGTGTTTATGCTGTCGTCGCACTCAAGAATAGGCGGGGCCTCAGGGTGAATGCTGGTTTCTCCTACACTGAACTTTGGACAACATGCCAACCACAAGGTTTCTTGCCATGGGTCAGGAAGAGTTCTGATTTCTGCATCACAGTCACCTGTGGGCAGTGATTGGAGATAAGGTCTAGGTTCTGAAGCCTGAAAACTGAGGTAGGGAAGAGATGATGACCTAAGGCCATGGCGGGTCTGATGTGATCAGCGTGCGGTCAGCTGTCTGGGTGTTGGTCAGCAGGTCCGGGCTCAGGTTGTGTCAGACAGTGCATTAGTGCCCAGGTTAGACTATATAATTTGGGTACATTCGAGTGCCGTGTAGGTTTATCCTCATTTAAGCTGCCTGGGCTGCTCATTAGGCAATATATTTTTTCTAGAGGGCAGGCAGAGTGCTTCATTGTCGGTCCGGAATAGCCAAACATGAGGGCTTCGGGGCCTGGAGAGTGAGGACGGAAGTCTGAGAACACAAGCTAGACTTCGGCTTCAGGGTGAGGGCACGGCAGGTACTCCCTGCAGATCTGAACCAATATCTCATGCATCTGAAGTCAGGGCGAGGATCCGACGTTGGCTCAGGTTGGAGTTTCTGTGCATGACGGCCCCTTCATGAAGGGAGCGGAATCTCGAGGCCATGGAGGTTTTCCACGTTGGGAGATGTGGGATGCCCCCTTCAAGGATTCCTTCTGCGGGACAATTGAGACCTTTTGGACAGCTCCAGTTCATCCCTTATGGAATGACTCCAGAGCACCATTCCAGGATGGATGCCTGGGAAGTCCGCCTCGCCTTCCAATTGTCTCCTAGCAACAAGACAGTTTAGATCTAATGGATCTGCGGGAGCAACCGGGGTGGCTGAGTTGAAATGCACTTTCCAGAGGATGGGTCCTAACGTGTGTTTGTGTCCATGAGGGCCTTGGAATGGGGAGGTGGCACCGGGACCCTGAAGTATTCTCCTAAGCTTTGGCATAACTCCCATGCACAAGTTTCCTTTTGGAGACGAGATTTGTTCTGATGGGTGCCTCAGGAAATCCCCTCTGCTGGTATTGGAATCCAGGCTTTTGAGGAGACATGCCTGTAAACCAAAGCAATGGATCCGATAATGGCCTCGGGTCCTGTCTGGTTCAATCTTCTTGGTATGAGTGGAGGTAGATGAGTGGAGGTAGATGCTCAGCCGGTATCAACCGCCCATTTTTTGTCCGGGCGACCTACACTAATGGGATGGCCTCAAGGACTTTGGAGGGTTCTCCTAATTTGTACGATTTTGGAAAATGGAATGGGCAGAATTCCCATGGATTGGGTGGGGGCAGTCCTAATGTGTGGCTCCAGGGGCCCCAGCCTGGAAGGAGTGTGGCCCAGGACTTTGAGGACAGAAGACTGAAAACACAAACTCAGCTTAAGTTTGGGGACGTAGGTATGGCACGCCCGATCAACAAACCCTGAGAAGAACTCTTCAGGATATGAAGAATGAGCGAGTCTGAGGAGCTTGCTCAGGCTTTTGTCTCTGGATTTTGTTTCAGCGATGGCCGTGGAATGTTGGGGAGGTCTCATGGGCCATGGACGAATCTTCCTCTCTGTGGATTTGGCCCGATCCCAATTGTTTTTCGTCAATCTGTGGGATGGGAGGACTCCTTCAGGTTTGTTACCTCATGTGTCCCACCAAAAGTGGAATTCCAAAGCAGAGCCCTGGGGAAGAGTGAAGGGACAACCCGAACTATGGTTAAAAATTGGGGCCTAGGGGCATGGCAAGCCCAATATGCTGTCTCTTCATATAGGCCCTGAGAGGCCTTACCTGAGGACTGGGCTCAGGCTGAGGGTCACAATGTGTGTTTGTGACCAATGTGGCCCGCAAGCATGGGCTGGGCCTCATGGGCCACGCTTACTTCAACTACACTGAACGTTGGACAACATGCCAACCACAAGGTTTCTTGCCATAAGGAAAGAGTTCTGATTTCTGCATCAATTTCCACCCGGGCAGTGGTTGGAGATAAGGTCTAGGTTCTGGAGCCTGAAAACCGCAGTTGGGAAGAGATGACGACCTAAGGCCATGGCGAGTCCGATGTGCTCAGTGTGCAGCCAGCTGTCTGTGTGGGACCAGGAGGTCCAGGCTCAGGCTCGGTCAGAAGGGGAAATAGTGCCCAGGTCAGTATATGTTTGGGGTACAGCCGAATGGCGTGCAGGTTGATCCTCATTTGCGGTTTCGGTGTAGCCCTGAGGGCAATGTTTGACTTCTGTAGGGCAGGCAGAGTGCGGCATTGTAGTTCTGGATTGCCAAACTGGAGAGCTTGTGGGCCAGTAGTCTGAGGACGAAGTCTGAGAACCCAAGCTAGGCCTAGGTTTCTGGGTGAGGATATGGCAGGCACAATCTACAGACCTCAATGGAGATCTCGTGCATCTGAAGTCAGGGCAAGGATCAGACGATCGCTCAGGTTGGACTTTCTGCCCTGATGGCCCTTTCTTGAAGGGGGTTGGATAACGAGGACATGGGGGTTTTCCCACGATGGGAGTTGTGAGAACCTCCAAACTGCAAAGATTCTTCTGCAGGACAATTGAGACCTGTTGGTTGGCTCCAGGCCAACGATTCCAAGCAGGGTTCTAAGGATGGATGGCTGGGTAGCCCACCTCGCATTCCAATGGTCTCCAAGCAACAAGACAGGTTAGATCTGCTGGATGTGGGGGGCAACCGAGGAGGCTGAGTTGAAATGGACTCTCCTGGGGATGTGTCCTAATATGTTTTTGTGTCTATGGAGACCTTGGTATGAAGCGGTGGCCCTGGGTCCCTGAAGGGTTCTCCTAAACAGAGGCTTTGACACAGCTCCAACGTGCATGTTTCCCATGTGTAGATGAGATTTGTTCTGATGGGTGAGTCAAGAAACAGCCATATGCTGGTATTGAAATCCAGGCCTCTGAGGAGAGATGCCTGGAAACCAAAGCAATGGATCCGATTAGTGCCTAGGGGCCTGTTCGTTCCTTTATACCTCTGGGGACGTCAGTCTACGTGTCTTAGTGCAGGTAGGTGCTCAGATGGGCTCACATTGCCCCTGTTTGTCCTGGGAAGCCACAACTATTGGGATGGCCTCAGGGACTTTGGAGGTTATCCTACTAGTAGGGTTGTGGCCATTGGAATGGGCACATACAATTCCCTTGGAGAGGGCAAGTACAGTCCTCAGGTTTGGCTCCAGGGCCCTGAGCCTGTAGGGTGTGTAGGCCAGAGCTGTTTGGACAGTTGTCTGAAAACACAAACTCGGCTTATGTTTTGGGTCATAGGTATGGCAGGACTGATCTACAGACCATGAGGAGAACACTTCGGGATAGGAAAAAAGGGCGAGTGTGAGGCTCTTGCTCAAGTTTTTGTCTCTGGATATCGTGTCACTCATGGTCGTGAAATTGCCGGGTGACTTCATGGGAAATGGACGTGTCTTACTCTCTGGGGGTTCGGTACCGTCCATAGAGTTTGGGGTCATTCTGGGGATGGAAGAAGTCCGTTTTTTTGTTGTTGTCGATTTGTTTCATTTTGTTTTTCAACCTCAGATGTCCCACCAAATGAGGGATTCCAGAGTAGAGCCCTGGGGTGGGGCGACTGGACAACCAGAAATCTGGTTAAAAATTGGGGACTAGGGACATGTGAAGCCCATTATGACATCTAATGGTCCAGCCACTGAGAGGACTTACTAGAGGACAGGACTCACGCTGAGGTCACAATGCGTGTTTATGCTCTCGTCGCACTCAAGAATGGGCAGGGCCTCAGGGTGAATGCTGTTTTATCCTACACTGAACGTTGGACAACATGCCAACCACAAGGTTTCTTGCCATGGGTCAGGAAGAGTTCTGATTTCTGCATCACAGTCACCCGTGGGCAGTGATTGGAGATAAGGTCTAGGTTCTGAAGCCTTAAAACTGAGGTAGGGAAGAGATGATGACCTAAGGCCATGGCGGGTCTGATGTGCTCAGCGTGCGGTCAGCTGTCTGGGTGTTGATCAGCAGGTCCGGGCTCAGGTTGTGTCAGACAGTGCATTAGTGCCCAGGTTAGACTATATAATTTGGGTAAATTCGAGTGCCGTGTAGGTTTATCCTCATTTAAGCTGCCTGGGCTGCTCATTAGGCAATATATTTTTTCTAGAGGGCAGGCAGAGTGCTTCATTGTCGGTCCGGAATTGCCAAACTTGAGGGCTTTGGGGCCAGGAGAGTGAAGACGGAAGTCTGAGAACACAAGCTAGACTTCGGATTCAGGGTGAGGGCACGGCAGGTACCCCCTGCAGATCTGAACCAATATCTCATGCATCTGAAGTCAGGGCGAGGATCCCACGTTGGCTCAGGTTGGAGTTTCTGTGCATGACGGCCCCTTCATGAAGAGAGCGGAATCTCGAGGCCATGGAGGTTTTCCACGTTGGTAGATGTGGGATGCCCCCTTCAAGGATTCCTTCTGCGGGACAATTGAGACCTGTTGGACAGCTCCAGGACATCCCATATGGAATGACTCCAGAGCACCGTTCCAGGATGGATGACTGGGACGTCCGCCTCGCCTTCCAATTGTCTCCTAGCAAGAAGACAGTTTAGATCTAATGGATCTGCGGGAGCACCCGGGGTGGCTGAGTTGAAATGCACTTTCCAGAGGATGGGTCCTAACGTGTGTTTGTGTCCATGAGGGCCTTGGAATTGGGAGGTGGCACCGGGACACTGAAGTATTCTCCTAAGCTTTGGCATAGCTCCCATGCACAAGTTTCCTTGTGGAGACGAGATTTTTTCTGATGGGTGCCTCAGGAAATCCCCTCTGCTGGTATTGGAATCCAGGCTTTTGAGGAGACATGCCTGTAAAACAAAGCAATGGATCCGATAATGGCCTCGGGTCCTGTCTGGTTCAATCTTCTTGGTATGAGTGGAGGTAGATGAGTGGAGGTAGATGCTCAGCCGGTATCAACCGCCCTTTTTTGTCCCGGGCGACCTACACTATTGGGATGGCCTCAGGGACTTTGGAGGGTTCTCCTAATTTGTACGATTTTTGACAATGGAATGGACAGAATTCCCATGGATTGGGTGGGGGCAGTCCTAATGTGTGGCTCCAGGGGCCCCAGCCTGGAGGGAGTGTGGCCCAGGACTTTGAGGACAGAAGACTGAAAACACAAACACAGCTTAAGTTTGGGGACGTAGGTATGGCACGCCCGATCTACAAACCATGAGAACTCTTCAGGATATGAAGAATGAGCGAGTCTGAGGCGCTTGCTCAGGCTTTTGTCTCTGACTTTTGTTTCAGCGATGGCCGTGGAATGTTGGGGAGGTCTCATGGGCCATGGACGAATCTTCCTCTCTGTGGATTTGGCCCGATCCCAATTGTTTTTCGTCAATCTGTGGGATGGGAGGACTCCTTTCAGGTTTGTTACCTCAGGTGTACCACCAAAAGAGGAATTCCAAAGCAGAGCCCTGGGGAAGAGTGAAGGGACAACCCGAACTATGGTTAAAAATTGGGGCCTAGGGGCATGGCAAGCCCAATATGCTGTCTCTTCATATAGGCCCTGAGAGGCCTTACCTGAGGACTGGGCTCAGGCTGAAGGTCACAATGTGTGTTTGTGACCAATGTGGCCCGCAAGCATGGGCTGGGCCTCATGGGCCATGCTTGTTTCAACTACACTGAACGTTGGACAACATGCCAACCACAAGGTTTCTTGCCATGGGGAAAGAGTTCTGATTTCTGCATCATTTTCAACCCTGGGCAATGGTTGGAGATAAGGTCTAGGTTCTGGAGCCTGAAAACCGCAGTTGGGAAGAGATGACGACCTAAGGCCATGGCGGGTCCGATGTGCTCAGTGTGCGGCCAGCTGTCTGGGTGGGACCAGGAGGTCCAGGCTCAGGCTGGGTCAGAAGGGGAAATAGTGCACAGGTCAGCCTATATGTTTGGGGTACAGCCGAATGGTGTGCAGGTTGATCCTCATTTGCGGTTTCGGGGTAGCCGTGAGGGCAATGTTTTAATTCTGTAGGGCAGGCAGAGTGCGGCATTGTAGTTCTGGATGCCCAACTGGAGGGCTTGTGGGCCAGTAGTCTGAAGAGGGAGTCTGAGAACCCAAGCTAGACCTAGGTGTCTGGGTGAGGATATGGCAGGCACAATCTACAGACCTCAATCGAGATCTCGTGCATCTGAAGTCAGGGCAAGGATCAGACGATCGCTCAGGTTGGACTTTCTGCCCTGATGGCCCTTTCTTGAAGGGGGTTGGATCACGAGGACATGGGGGTTTTCCCACGATGGGAGTTGTCAGAAGCTCCAAACTGCAAAGATTCTTCTGCAGGACAATTGAGACCTGTTGGTTGGCTCCAGGCCAACGATTCCGAGCAGGGTTCTAAGGATGGATGGCTGGGTAGCCCACCTCGCATTCCAATTGTCTCCAAGGAACAAGACAGGTTAGATCTGCTGGATGTGGGGGGCAACCGAGGAGGCTGAGTTGAAATGGACTCTCCTGTGGATGTGTCCTAATATGTTTTTGTGTTTATGGAGACCTTGGAATGAAGCGGTGGCCCTGGGGCCCTGAAGGGTTCTCCTAAACAGAGGCTTTGACACAGCTCCAACGTGCATGTTTCCCATGTGTAGATGAGATTTGTTCTGATGGGTGAGTCAAGAAACAGCCATATGCTGGTATTGAAATCCAGGCCTCTGAGGAGAGATGCCTGGAAACCAAAGCAATGGATCCGATTAGTGCCTAGGGGCCTGTTCGTTCCTTTTTACCTCTGGGGACATCAGTCTACGGGTCTGAGTGCAGGTAGGTGCTCAGATGGGCTCAGATTGCCCCTGTTTGTCCTGGGAAGCCACAACTATTGGGATGGCCTCAGGGACTTTGGAGGTTATCCTAAGAGTAGGGTTGTGGCCATTGGAATGGGCACATACAATTCCCTTGGAGAGGGCAAGTACAGTCCTCAGGTTTGGCTCCAGGGCCCTGAGCCTGTAGGGTGTGTAGGCCAGAGCTGTTTGGACAGTTGTCTGAAAACACAAACTCGGCTTATGTTTTGGGTCATAGGTATGGCAGGACTGATCTACAGACCATGAGGAGAACACTTCGGGATAGGAAAAAAGGGCGAGTGTGAGGCTCTTGCTCAAGTTTTTGTCTCTGGATATCGTGTCACTCATGGTCGTGAAATTGCCGGGTGACTTCATGGGAAATGGACGAGTCTTACTCTCTGGGGGTTCGGTACCGTCCAAAGAGTTTGGGGTCATTCTGGGGATGGAAGAAGTCCGTTTTTTTGGTGTTGTCGATTTGTTTCATTTTGTTTTTCAACCTCAGATGTCCCACCAAATGAGGGATTCCAGAGTAGAGCCCTGGGGTGGGGCGACTGGACAACCAGAAATCTGGTTAAAAATTGGGGACTAGGGACATGTCAAGCCCATTATGACATCTAATGGTCCAGCCACTGAGAGGACTTACTAGAGGACAGGACTCACGCTGAGGTCACAATGCGTGTTGATGCTCTCGTCGCACTCAAGAATGGGCGGGGCCTCAGGGTGAATGCTGGTTTCTCCTACACTGAACGTTGGACAACATGCCAACCACAAGGTTTCTTGCCATGGGTCAGGAAGAGTTCTGATTTCTGCATCACAGTCACCCGTGGGCAGTGATTGGAGATAAGGTCTAGGTTCTGAAGCCTGAAAACTGAGGTAGGGAAGAGATGATGACCTAAGGCCATGGCGGGTCTGATGTGCTCAGCGTGCGGTCAGCTGTCTGGGTGTTGGTCAGCAGGTCCGGGCTCAGGTTGTGTCAGACAGTGCATTAGTGCCCAGGTTAGACTATATAATTTGGGTACATTCGAGTGCCGTGTAGGTATATCCTCATTTAAGCTGCCTGGGCTGCTCATTAGGCAATATATTTTTTCTAGAGGGCAGGCAGAGTGCTTCATTGTCGGTCCGCAATTGCCAAACTTGAGGGCTTCGGGGCCAGGAGAGTTAGGACGGAAGTCTGAGAACACAAGCTAGACTTCGGATTCAGGGTGAGGGCACGGCAGGTACCCCCTGCAGATCTGAACCAATATCTCATGCATCTGAAGTCAGGGCGAGGATCCGACGTTGGCTCAGGTTGGAGTTTCTGTGCATGACGGCCCCTTCATGAAGGGAGCGGAATCTCGAGGCCATGGAGGTTTTCCACGTTGGGAGATGTGGGATGCCCCCTTCAAGGATTCCTTCTGCGGGACAATTGAGACCTGTTGGACAGCTCCAGGACATCCCATATTGAATGACTCCAGAGCACCGTTCCAGGATGGATGCCTGGGAAGTCCGCCTCGCCTTCCAATTGTCTCCTAGCAACAAGACAGTTTAGATCTAATGGATCTGCGGGAGCAACCGGGGTGGCTGAGTTGAAATGCACTTTCCAGAGGATGGGTCCTAATGTGTGTTTGTGTCCATGAGGGCCTTGGAATGGGGAGGTGGCACCGGAACCCTGAAGTATTCTCCTAAGCTTTGGCATAACTCCCATGCACAAGTTTCCTTGTGGAGACGAGATTTTTTCTGATGGGTGCCTCAGGAAATCCCCTCTGCTGGTATTGGAATCCAGGCTTTTGAGGAGACATGCCTGTAAACCAAAGCAATGGATCCGATAATGGCCCGGGGTCCTGTCTGATTCAATCTTCTTGGTATGAGTGGAGGTAGATGAGTGGAGGTAGATGCTCAGCCGGTATCAACCGCCCTTTTTTGTCTTGGGCGACCTACACTATTGGGGACTTTGGAGGATTCTCCTAATTTGTACGATTTTTGACAATGGAATGGGCAGAATTCCCATGGATTGGGTGGGGGCAGTCCTAATGTGTGGCTCCAGGGGCCCCAGCCTGGAGGGAGTGTGGCCCAGGACTTTGAGGACAGAAGACTGAAAACACAAACTCAGCTTCAGTTTGGGGACGTAGGTATGGCACGCCCGATCTACAAACCATGAGAAGAACTCTTCAGGATATGAAGAATGAGCGAGTCTGAGGCGCTTGCTCAGGCTTTTGTCTCTGACTTTTGTTTCAGCGATGGCCGTGGAATGTTGGGGAGGTCTCATGGGCCATGGACGAATCTTCCTCTCTGTGGATTTGGCCCGATTCCAATTGTTTTTCGTCAATCTGTGGGATGGGAGGACTCCTTTCAGGTTTGTTACCTCAGGTGTACCACCAAAAGAGGAATTCCAAAGCAGAGCCCTGGGGAAGAGTGAAGGGACAACCCGAACTATGGTTAAAAATTGGGGCCTAGGGGCATGGCAAGCCCAATATGCTGTCTCTTCATATAGGCCCTGAGAGGCCTTACCTGAGGACTGGGCTCAGGCTGAGGGTCACAATATGTATTTGTGACCAATGTGGCCGCAAGCATGGGCTGGGCCTCATGGGCCACGCTTGTTTCAACTACACTGAACGTTGGACAACATGCCAAGCACAAGGTTTCTTGCCATGGGGAAAGAGTTCTGATTTCTGCATCATTTTCAAACTGGGCAGTGGTTGGTGATAAGGTCTAGGTTCTGGAGCCTGAAAACCGCAGTTGGGAAGAGATGACGACCTAAGGCCATGGCAGGTCCGATGTGCTCAGTGTGCGGCCAGCTATCTGGTTGGGACCTGGAGGTCCAGGCTCAGGCTGGGTCAGAAGAGGAAATAGTGCCCAGGTCAGCCTATATGTTTGGGGTACAGCCGAATGGCGTGCAGGTTGATCCTCATTTGCGGTATCGGGGTAGCCCTGAGGGCAATGTTTTACTTCTGTAGGGCAGGCAGAGTGCGGCATTGTAGTTCTGGATTGCCCAACTGGAGGGCTTGTGGGCCAGTAGTCTGAGGACGGAGTCTGAGTACCCAAGCTAGGCCTAGGTTTCTGGGTGAGGATATGGCAGGCACAATCTACAGACCTCAATCGAGATCTCGTGCATCTGAAGTCAGGGCAAGGATCAGACGATCGCTCAGGTTGGACTTTCTGCCCTGATGGCCCTTTCTTGAAGGGGGTTGGATCACGAGGACATGGGGGTTTTCCCACGATGGGAGTTGAGAGAAGCTCCAAACTGCAAATTTTCTTCTGCAGGACAATTGAGACCTGTTGGTTGGCTCCAGGCCAACGATTCCGAGCAGCGTCCTAAGGATGGATGGCTGGGAAGCCCACCTCGCATTCCAATTGTCTCCAAGCAACAAGACAGGTTAGATCTGCTGGATGTGGGGGGCAACCGAGGAGGCTGAGTTGAAATGGACTCTCCTGTGGATGTGTCCTAATATGTTTTTGTGTCTATGGAGACCTTGGAATGAAGCGGTGGCCCTGGGGCTCTGAAGGGTTCTCCTAAACAGAGGCTTTGACACAGCTCCAACGTGCATGTTTCCCATGTGTAGATGAGATTTGTTCTGATGGGTGAGTCAAGAAACAGCCATATGCTGGTATTGAAATCCAGGCCTCTGAGGAGAGATGCCTGGAAACCAAAGCAATGGATCCGATTAGTCCCTAGGGGCCTGTTCGTTCCTTTTTACCTCTGGGGACATCAGTCTACGGGTCTGAGTGCAGGTAGGTGCTCAGATGGGCTCAGATTGCCCCTGTTTGTCCTGGGAAGCCACAACTATTGGGATGGCCTCAGGGACTTTGGAGGTTATCCTACTAGTAGGGTTGTGGCCATTGGAATGGGCACATACAATTCCCTTGGAGTGGGCAAGTATAGTCCTCAGGTTTGGCTCCAGGGCCCTGAGCCTGTAGGGTGTGTAGGCCAGAGCTGTTTGGACAGTTGTCTGAAAACACAAACTCGGCTTATGTTTTGTGTCATAGGTATGGCAGGACTGATCTACAGACCATGAGGAGAACACTTCGGAATAGGAAAAAAGGGCGAGTGTGAGGCTCTTGCTCAAGTTTTTGTCTCTGGATATCGTGTCACTCATGGTCGTGAAATTGCCGGGTGACTTCATGGGAAATGGACGAGTCTTACTCTCTGGGGGTTCGGTCCCGTCCAAAGAGTTTGCGGTCATTCTGGGGATGGAAGAAGTCCGTTTTTTTGTTGTTGTTGTCGATTTGTTTCATTTTGTTTTTCAACCTCAGATGTCCCACCAAATGAGGGATTCCAGTGTAGAGCCCTGGGGTGGGGCGACTGGACAACCAGAAATCTGGTTAAAAATTCGGGACTAGAGATATGTCAAGCCCATTATGACATCTAATGGTCCAGCCACTGAGAGGACTTACTAGAGGACAGGACTCACGCTGAGGTCACAATGCGTGTTTATGCTCTCGTCGCACTCAAGAATGGGCGGGGCCTCAGCGTGAATGCTGGTTTCTACTACACTGAACGTTGGACAACATGCCAACCACAAGGTTTCTTGCCATGGGTCAGGAAGAGTTCTGATTTCTGCATCACAGTCACCCGTGGGCAGTGATTGGAGATAAGGTCTAGGTTCTGAAGCCTGAAAACTGAGGTAGGGAAGAGATGATGACCTAAGGCCATGGCGGGTCTGATGTGCTCAGCGTGCGGTCAGCTGTCTGGGTGTTGGTCAGCAGGTCCGGGCTCAGGTTGTGTCAGACAGTGCATTAGTGCCCAGGTTAGACTATATAATTTGGGTACATTCTAGTGCCGTGTAGGTATATCCTCATTTAAGCTGCCTGGGCTGCTCATTAGGCAATATATTTTTTCTAGAGGGCAGGCAGAGTGCTTCATTGTCGGTCCGCAATTGCCAATCTTGAGGGCTTCGGGGCCAGGAGAGTGAGGATGGAAGTCTGAGAACACAAGCTAGAATTCGGATTCAGGATGAGGGCACGGCAGGTACCCCCTACAGATCTGAACCAATATCTCATGCATCTGAAGTCAGGGTGAGGATCCGACGTTGGCTCAGGTTGGAGTTTCTGTGCATGACGGCCCCTTCATGAAGGGAGCGGAATCTCGAGGCCATGGAGGTTTTCCACGTTGGGAGATGTGGGATGCCCCCTTCAAGGATTCCTTCTGCGGGACAATTGAGACCTGTTGGTCAGCTCCAGTTCATCCCTTATGGAATGACTCCAGAGCACCATTCCAGGATGGATGCCTGGGAAGTCCGCCTCGCCTTCCAATTGTCTCCTAGCAACAAGACAGTTTAGATCTAATGGATCTGCGGGAGCAACCGGGGTGGCTGAGTTGAAATGCACTTTCCAGAGAATGGGTCCTAACGTGTGTTTGTGTCCATGAGGGCCTTGGAATGGGGAGGTGGCACCGGGACCCTGAAGTATTCTCCTAAGCTTTGGCATAACTCCCATGCACAAGTTTCCTTGTGGAGACGAGGTTTGTTCTGATGGGTGCCTCAGGAAATCCCCTCTGCTGGTATTGGAATCCAGGCTTTTGAGGAGACATGCCTGTAAACCAAAGCAATGGATCCGATAATGGCCTCGGGTCCTGTCTGATTCAATCTTCTTGGTAAGAGTGGTGGTAGATGAGTGGAGGTAGATGCTCAGCCGGTATCAACCGCCCTTTTTTGTCCCGGGCGACCTACACTATTGGGATGGCCTCAGGGACTTTGGAGGGTTCTCCTAATTTGTACGATTTTTGACAATGGAATGGGCAGAATTCCCATGGATTGGGTGGGGGCAGTCCTAATGTGTGGCTCCAGGGGCCCCAGCCTGGAGGGAGTGTGGCCCATGACTTTGAGGACAGAAGACTGAAAACACAAACTCAGCTTAAGTTTGGGGACGTAGGTATGGCACGCCCGATCTATAAACCATGAGAAGAACTCTTCAGGATATGAAGAATGAGCGAGTCTGAGGCGCTTGCTCAGGCTTTTGTCTCTGACTTTTGTTTCAGCGATGGCCGTGGAATGTTGGGGAGGTCTCATGGGCCATGGACGAATCTTCCTCTCTGTGGATTTGGCACGATCCCAATTGTTTTTCGTCAATCTGTGGGATGGGAGAACTCCTTTCAGGTTTGTTACCTCAGGTGTCCCACCAAAAGAGGAATTCCAAAGCAGAGCCCTGGGGAAGAGTGAAGGGACAACCCGAACTATGGTTAAAAATTGGGGCCTAGAGGCATGGCAAGCCCAATATGCTGTCTCTTCATATAGGCCCTGAGAGGCCTTACCTGAGGACTGGGCTCAGGCTGAGGGTCACAATGTGTGTTTGTGACCAATGTGGCCGCAAGCATGGGCTGGGCCTCATGGGCCACGCTTGTTTCAACTACACTGAACGTTGGACAACATGCCAAGCACAAGGTTTCTTGCCATGGGGAAAGAGTTATGATTTCTGCATCATTTTCAAACTGGGCAGTGGTTGGTGATAAGGTCTACGTTCTGGAGCCTGAAAACCGCAGTTGGGAAGAGATGACGACCTAAGGCCATGGCGGGTCCGATGTGCTCAGTGTGCGGCCAGCTATCTGGTTAGGACCAGGAGGTCCAGGCTCAGGCTGGGTCAGAAGGGGAAATAGTGCCCAGGTCAGCCTATATGTTTGGGGTACTGCCGAATGGCGTGCAGGTTGATCCTCATTTGCGGTTTCGGGGTAGCCCTGAGGGCAATGTTTTACTTCTGTAGGGCAGGCAGAGTGCGGCATTGTAGTTCTGGATTGCCCAACTGGAGGGCTTGTGGGCCAGTAGTCTGAGGACGGAGTCTGAGTACCCAAGCTAGGCCTAGGTTTCTGGGTGAAGATATGGCAGGCACAATCTACAGACCTCAATCGAGATCTCGTGCATCTGAAGTCAGGGCAAGGATCAGACGATCGCTCAGGTTGGACTTTCTGCCCTGATGGCCCTTTCTTGAAGGGGGTTGGATCACGAGGACATGGGGGTTTTCCCACGATGGGAGTTGTGAGAAGCTCCAAACTACAAAGATTCTTCTGCAGGACAATTGAGACCTGTTGGTTGGCTCCAGGCCAACGATTCCGAGCAGCGTCCTAAGGATGGATGGCTGGGTAGCCCACCTCGCATTCCAATTGTCTCCAAGCAACAAGACAGGTTAGATCTGCTGGATGTGGGGGGCAACCGAGGAGGCTGAGTTGAAATGGACTCTCCTGTGGATGTGTCCTAATATGTTTTTGTGTCTATGGAGACCTTGGAATGAAGCGGTGGCCCTGGGGCTCTGAAGGGTTCTCCTAAACAGAGGCTTTGACACAGCTCCAACGTGCATGTTTCCCATGTGTAGATGAGATTTGTTCTGATGGGTGAGTCAAGAAACAGCCATATGCTGGTATTGAAATCCAGGCCTCTGAGGAGAGATGCCTGGAAACCAAAGCAATGGATCCGATTAGTCCCTAGGGGCCTGTTCGTTCCTTTTTACCTCTGGGGACATCAGTCTACGGGTCTGAGTGCAGGTAGGTGCTCAGATGGGCTCAGATTGCCCCTGTTTGTCCTGGGAAGCCACAACTATTGGGATGGCCTCAGGGACTTTGGAGGTTATCCTACTAGTAGGGTTGTGGCCATTGGAATGGGCACATACAATTCCCTTGGAGAGGGCAAGTACAGTCCTCAGGTTTGGCTCCAGGGCCCTGAGCCTGTAGGGTGTGTAGGCCAGAGCTGTTTGGACAGTTGTCTGAAAACACAAACTCGGCTTATGTTTTGGGTCATAGGTATGGCAGGACTGATCTACAGACCATGAGGAGAACACTTCGGGATAGGAAAAAAGGGCGAGTGTGAGGCTCTTGCTCAAGTTTTTGTCTCTGGATATCGTGTCACTCATGGTCGTGAAATTGCCGGGTGACTTCATGGGAAATGGACGAGTCTTACTCTCTGGGGGTTCGGTCCCGTCCAAAGAGTTTGCGGTCATTCTGGGGATGGAAGAAGTCCGTTTTTTTGTTGTTGTTGTCGATTTGTTTCATTTTGTTTTTCAACCTCAGATGTCCCACCAAATGAGGGATTCCAGAGTAGATCCCTGGGGTGGGGCGACTGGACAACCAGAAATCTGGTTAAAAATTTGGGACTAGGGATATGTCAAGCCCATTATGACATCTAATGGTCCAGCCACTGAGAGGACTTACTAGAGGACAGGACTCACGCTGAGGTCACAATGCGTGTTTCTGCTCTCGTCGCACTCAAGAATGGGCGGGGCCTCAGGGTGAATGCTGGTTTCTCCTACACTGAACGTTGGGCAACATGCCAACCACAAGGTTTCTTGCCATGGGTCAGGAAGAGTTCTGATTTCTGCATCACAGTCACCCGTGGGCAGTGATTGGAGATAAGGTCTAGGTTCTGAAGCCTGAAAACTGAGGTAGGGAAGAGATGATGACCTAAGGCCATGGCGGGTCTGATGTGCTCAGCGTGCGGTCAGCTGTCTGGGTGTTGGTCAGCAGGTCCGTGCTCAGGTTGTGTCAGACAGTGCATTAGTGCCCAGGTTAGACTATATAATTTGGGTACATTCGAGTGCCGTGTAGGTATATCCTCATTTAAGCTGCCTGGGCTGCTCATTAGGCAATATATTTTTTCTAGAGGGCAGGCAGAGTGCTTCATTGTCGGTCCGCAATTGCCAATCTTGAGGGCTTCGGGGCCAGGAGAGTGAGGATGGAAGTCTGAGAACACAAGCTAGAATTCGGATTCAGGGTGAGGGCACGGCAGGTACCCCCTACAGATCTGAACCAATATCTCATGCATCTGAAGTCAGGGTGAGGATCCGACGTTGGCTCAGGTTGGAGTTTCTGTGCATGACGGCCCCTTCATGAAGGGAGCGGAATCTCGAGGCCATGGAGGTTTTCCACGTTGGGAGATGTGGGATGCCCCCTTCAAGGATTCCTTCTGCGGGACAATTGAGACCTGTTGGTCAGCTCCAGTTCATCCCTTATGGAATGACTCCAGAGCACCATTCCAGGATGGATGCCTGGGAAGTCCGCCTCGCCTTCCAATTGTCTCCTAGCAACAAGACAGTTTAGATCTAATGGATCTGCGGGAGCAACCGGGGTGGCTGAGTTGAAATGCACTTTCCAGAGAATGGGTCCTAACGTGTGTTTGTGTCCATGAGGGCCTTGGAATGGGGAGGTGGCACCGGGACCCTGAAGTATTCTCCTAAGCTTTGGCATAACTCCCATGCACAAGTTTCCTTGTGGAGACGAGGTTTGTTCTGATGGGTGCCTCAGGAAATCCCCTCTGCTGGTATTGGAATCCAGGCTTTTGAGGAGACATGCCTGTAAACCAAAGCAATGGATCCGATAATGGCCTCGGGTCCTGTCTGATTCAATCTTCTTGGTAAGAGTGGTGGTAGATGAGTGGAGGTAGATGCTCAGCCGGTATCAACCGCCCTTTTTTGTCCCGGGCGACCTACACTATTGGGATGGCCTCAGGGACTTTGGAGGGTTCTCCTAATTTGTACGATTTTTGACAATGGAATGGGCAGAATTCCCATGGATTGGGTGGGGGCAGTCCTAATGTGTGGCTCCAGGGGCCCCAGCCTGGAGGGAGTGTGGCCCATGACTTTGAGGACAGAAGACTGAAAACACAAACTCAGCTTAAGTTTGGGGACGTAGGTATGGCACGCCCGATCTATAAACCATGAGAAGAACTCTTCAGGATATGAAGAATGAGCGAGTCTGAGGCGCTTGCTCAGGCTTTTGTCTCTGACTTTTGTTTCAGCGATGGCCGTGGAATGTTGGGGAGGTCTCATGGGCCATGGACGAATCTTCCTCTCTGTGGATTTGGCACGATCCCAATTGTTTTTCGTCAATCTGTGGGATGGGAGAACTCCTTTCAGGTTTGTTACCTCAGGTGTCCCACCAAAAGAGGAATTCCAAAGCAGAGCCCTGGGGAAGAGTGAAGGGACAACCCGAACTATGGTTAAAAATTGGGGCCTAGAGGCATGGCAAGCCCAATATGCTGTCTCTTCATATAGGCCCTGAGAGGCCTTACCTGAGGACTGGGCTCAGGCTGAGGGTCACGATGTGTGTTTGTGACCAATGTGGCCGCAAGCATGGGCTGGGCCTCATGGGCCACGCTTGTTTCAACTACACTGAACGTTGGACAACATGCCAAGCACAAGGTTTCTTGCCATGGGGAAAGAGTTCTGATTTCTGCATCATTTTCAAACTGGGCAGTGGTTGGTGATAAGGTCTAGGTTCTGGTGCCTGAAAAACGCAGTTGGGAAGAGATGACGAAGTAAGGCCATGGCGGGTCCGATGTGCTCAGTGTGCGGCCAGCTATCTGGGTGGGACCAGGAGGTCCAGGCTCAGGCTGGGTCAGAAGGGGAAATAGTGCCCAGGTCAGCCTATATGTTTGGGGTACAGCCGAATGGCGTGCAGGTTGATCCTCATTTGCGGTTTCGGGGTAGCCCTGAGGGCAATGTTTTACTTCTGTAGGGCAGGCAGAGTGCGGCATTGTAGTTCTGGATTGCCCAACTGGAGGGCTTGTGGGCCAGTAGTCTGAGGACGGAGTCTGAGAACCCAGGCTAGGCCTAGGTTTCTGGGTGAGGATATGGCAGGCACAATCTATAGACCTCAATCGAGATCTCGTGCATCTGAAGTCAGGGCAAGGATCAGACGATCGCTCAGGTTGGACTTTCTGCCCTGATGGCCCTTTTTGAAGGGGGTTGGATCACGAGGACATGGGGGTTTTCCCACGATGGGAGTTGTGAGAAGCTCCAAACTGCAAAGATTCTTCTGCAGGACAATTGAGACCTGTTGGTTGGCTCCAGGCCAACGATTCCGAGCAGGGTCCTAAGGATGGATGGCTGGGTAGCCCACATCGCATTCCAATGGTCTCCAAGCAACAAGACAGGTTAGATCTGCTGTATGTGGGGGGCAACCGAGGAGGCTGAGTTGAAATGGACTCTCCTGTGGATGTGTCCTAATATGTTTTTGTGTCTATGGAGACCTTGGAATGAAGCGGTGGCCCTGGGGCCCTGAAGGGTTCTCCTAAACAGAGTCTTTGACACAGCTCCAACGTGCATGTTTCCCATGTGTAGATGAAATTTGTTCTGATGGGTGAGTCAAGAAACAGCCATATGCTGGTATTGAAATCCAGGCCTCTGAGGAGAGATGCCTGGAAACCAAAGCAATGGATCCGATTAGTGCCTAGGGTCCTGTTCGTTGCTTTTTACCTCTGGGGACATCAGTCTACGGGTCTGAGTGCAGGTAGGCGCTCAGATGGGCTCAGATTGCCCCTGTTTGTCCTGGGAAGCCTCAACTATTGGGATGGCCTCAGGGACTTTGGAGGTTATCCTACTAGTAGGGTTGTGGCCATTGGAATGGGCACATACAATTCCCTTGGAGAGGGCAAGTACAGTCCTCAGGTTTGGCTCCAGGGCCCTGAGCCTGTAGGGTGTGTAGGCCAGAGCTGTTTGGACAGTTGTCTGAAAACACAAACTCGGCTTATGTTTTGGGTCATAGGTATGGCAGGACTGATCTACAGACCATGAGGAGAACACTTCGGGATATGAAAAAAGGGCGAGTGTGAGGGTCTTGCTCATGATTTTGTCTCTGGATATCGTGTCACTCATGGTCGTGAAATTGCCGGGTGACTTCATGGGAAATGGACGAGTCTTACTCTCTGGGGGTTCGGTCCCGTCCAAAGAGTTTGGGGTCATTCTGGGGATGGAAGAAGTCCGTTTTTTTGTTGTTGTCGATTTGTTTCATTTTGTTTTTCAACCTCAGATGTCCCACCAAATGAGGGATTCCAGAGTAGATCCCTGGGGTGGGGCGACTGGACAACCAGAAATCTGGTTAAAAATTGGGGACTAGGGATATGTCAAGCCCATTATGACATCTAATGGTCCAGCCACTGAGAGGACTTACTAGAGGACAGGACTCACGCTGAGGTCACAATGCGTGTTTCTGCTCTCGTCGCACTCAAGAATGGGCGGGGCCTCAGGGTGAATGCTGGTTTCTCCTACACTGAACGTTGGACAACATGCCAACCACAAGGTTTCTTGCCATGGGTCAGGAAGAGTTCTGATTTCTGCATCACAGTCACCCGTGGGCAGTGATTGGAGATAAGGTCTAGGTTCTGAAGCCTGAAAACTGAGGTAGGGAACAGATGATGACCTAAGGCCATGGCGGGTCTGATGTGCTCAGCGTGCGGTCAGCTGTCTGGGTGTTGGTCAGCAGGTCCGGGCTCAGGTTGTGTCAGACAGTGCATTAGTGCCCAGGTTAGACTATATAATTTGGGTACATTCGAGTGCCGTGTAGGTTTATCCTCATTTAAGCTGCCTGGGCTGCTCATTAGGCAATATATTTTTTCTAGAGGGCAGGCAGAGTGCTTCATTGTCGGTCCGGAATTGCCAAACTTGAGGGCTTCGGGGCCAGGAGAGTGAGGACAGAAGTCTGAGAACACAAGCTAGACTTCGGATTCAGGGTGAGGGCACGGCAGGTACCCCCTGCAGATCTGAACCAATATCTCATGCATCTGAAGTCAGGGCGAGGATCCGACGTTGGCTCAGGTTGGAGTTTCTGTGCATGACGGCCCCTTCATGAAGGGAGCGGAATCTCGAGGCCATGGAGGTTTTCCACGTTGGGAGATGTGGGACGTCCCCTTCAAGGATTCCTTCTGCGGGACAATTGAGACCTGTTGGACAGCTCCAGGACATCCCATATGGAATGAGTCCAGAGCACCGTTCCAGGATGTATGCCTGGGAAGTCCGCCTCGCCTTCCAATTGTCTCCTAGCAACAAGACAGTTTAGATCTAATGGATCTGCGGGAGCAACCGGGGAGGCTGAGTTGAAATGCACTTTCCAGAGGATGGGTCCTAACGTGTGTTTGTGTCCATGAGGGCCTTGGAATGGGGAGGTGGCACCGGGACCCTGAAGTATTCTCCTAAGCTTTGGCATAGCTCCCATGCACAAGTTTCCTTGTGGAGACGAGATTTGTTCTGATGGGTGCCTCAGGAAATCCCCTCTGCTGGTATTGGAATCCAGGCTTTTGAGGAGACATGCCTGTAAACCAAAGCAATGGATCCGATAATGGCCTCGGGTCCTGTCTGGTTCAATCTTCTTGGTATGAGTGGAGGTAGATGAGTGGAGGTAGATGCTCAGCCGGTATCAACCGCCCTTTTTTGTCCCGGGCGACCTACACTATTTGGATGGCCTCAGGGACTTTGGAGGGTTCTCCTAATTTGTACGATTTTTGACAATGGAATGGGCAGAATTCCCATGGATTGGGTGGGGGCAGTCCTAATGTGTGGCTCCAGGGGCCCCAGCCTGGAGGGAGTGTGGCCCAGGACTTTGAGGACAGAAGACTGAAAACACAAACTCAGCTTAAGTTTGGGGACGTAGGTATGGCACGCCCGATCTACAAGCCATGAGAAGAACTCTTCAGGATATGAAGAATGAGCGAGTCTGAGTAGCTTGCTCAGGCTTTTGTCTCTGGATTTTGTTTCAGCGATGGCCGTGGAATGTTGGGGAGGTCTCATGGGCCATGGACGAATCTTCCTCTCTGTGGATTTGGCACGATCCCAATTGTTTTTCGTCAATCTGTGGGATGGGAGGACTGCTTTCAGGTTTGTTACCTCAGGTGTCCCACCAAAAGAGGAATTCCAAAGAGGAGCCCTGGGGAAGAGTGAAGGGACAACCCGAACTATGGTGAAAAATTGGGGCCTAGGGGCATGGCAAGCCCAATATGCTGTCTCTTCATATAGGTCCTGAGAGGCCTTACCTGAGGAATGGGCTCAGGCTGAGGGTTACAATGTGTGTTTGTGACCAATGTGGCCCGCAAGCATGGGCTGGGCCTCATATGCCACGCTTGTTTCAACTACACTGAACGTTGGACAACATGCCAACCACAAGGTTTCTTGCCATGGGGAAAGAGTTCTGATTTCTGCATCATTTTCAACCCTGGGCAATGGTTGGAGATAAGGTCTAGGTTCTGGAGCCTGAAAACCGCAGTTGGGAAGAGATGACGACCTAAGGCCATGGCGGGTCCGATGTGCTCAGTGTGCGGCCAGCTGTCTGGGTGGGACCAGGAGGTCCAGGATCAGGCTGGGTCAGAAGGGGAAATAGTGCCCAGGTCAGCCTATATGTTTGGGGTACAGCCGAATGGCGTGCAGTTTGATCCTCATTTGCGGTTTCGGGGTAGCCCTGAGGGCAATATTTCACTTCTGTAGGGCAGGCAGAGTGCGGGATTGTAGTTCTGGATTGCCCAACTGGAGGGCTTGTGGGCCAGTAGTCTGAGGACAGAGTCTGAGAACCCAAGCTAGGCCTAGGTTTCTGGGTGAGGATATGGCAGGCACAATCTACAGACCTCAATCGAGATCTCGTGCATCTGAAGTCAGGGCAAGGATCAGACGATCGCTCAGGTTGGACTTTCTGCCCTGATGGCCCTTTTTTGAAGGGGGTTGGATCACGAGGACATGGGGGTTTTCCCACGATGGGAGTTGTGAGAAGCTCCAAACTGCAAAGATTCTTCTGCAGGACAATTGAGACCTGTTGGTTGGCTCCAGGCCAACGATTCCGAGCAGGGTCCTACGGATGGATGGCTGGGTAGCCCACCTCGCATTCCAATGGTCTCCAAGCAACAAGACAGGTTAGATCTGCTGGATGTGGGGGGCAACCGAGGAGGCTGAGTTGAAATGGACTCTCCTGTGGATGTGTCCTAATATGTTTTTGTGTCCATGGAGACCTTGGAATGAAGCGGTGGACTTGGGGCCCTGAAGGGTTCTCCTAAACAGAGGCTTTGACACAGCTCCAACGTGCATGTTTCCCATGTGTAGATTAGATTTGTTCTGATGGGTGAGTCAAGAAACAGCCATATGCTGGTATTGAAATCCAGGCCTCTGAGGAGAGATGCCTGGAAACCAAAGCAATGGATCTGATTAGTGCCTAGGGTCCTGTTCGTTCCTTTTTACCTCTGGGGACATCAGTCTACGGGTCTGAGTGCAGATAGGCGCTCAGATGGGCTCAGATTGCCCCTGTTTGTCCTGGGAAGCCACAACTATTGGGATGGCCTCAGGGACTTTGGAGGTTATCCTACTAGTAGGTTGTGGCCATTGGAATGGGCACATACAATTCCCTTGGAGAGGGCAAGTACCTTCCTCAGGTTTGGCTCCAGGGCCCTGAGCCTGTAGGGTGTGTAGGCCAGAGCTGTTTGGACAGTTGTCTGAAAACACAAACTCGGCTTATGTTTTGGGTCATAGGTATGGCAGGACTGATCTACAGACCATGAGGAGAACACTTCGGGATATGAAAAAAGGGCGAGTGTGAGGCTCTTGCTCAAGTTTTTGTCTCTGGATATCGTGTCACTCATGGTCGTGAAATTGCCGGGTGACTTCATGGGAAATGGACGAGTCTTACTCTCTGGGGGTTCGGTCCCGTCCAAAGAGTTTGCGGTCATTCTGGGGATGGAAGAAGTCCGTTTTTTTGTTGTTGTTGTCGATTTGTTTCATTTTGTTTTTCAACCTCAGATGTCCCACCAAATGAGGGATTCCAGAGTAGATCCCTGGGGTGGGGCGACTGGACAACCAGAAATCTGGTTAAAAATTGGGGACTAGGGATATGTCAAGCCCATTAAGACATCTAATGGTCCAGCCACTGAGAGGACTTACTAGAGGACAGGACTCACGCTGAGGTCACAATGCGTGTTTCTGCTCTCGTCGCACTCAAGAATGGGCGGGGCCTCAGGGTGAATGCTGGTTTCTCCTACACTGAACGTTGGACAACATGCCAACCACAAGGTTTCTTGCCATGGGTCAGGAAGAGTTCTGATTTCTGCATCACAGTCACCCGTGGGCAGTGATTGGAGATAAGGTCTAGGTTCTGAAGCCTGAAAACTGAGGTAGGGAAGAGATGATGACCTAAGTCCATGGCGGGTCTGATGTGCTCAGCGTGCGGTCAGCTGTCTGGGTGTTGGTCAGCAGGTCCGGGCTCAGGTTGTGTCAGACAGTGCATTAGTGCCCAGGTTAGACTATATAATTTGGGTACATTCGAGTGCCGTGTAGGTATATCCTCATTTAAGCTGCCTGGGCTGCTCATTAGGCAATATATTTTTTCTAGAGGGCAGGCAGAGTGCTTCATTGTCGGTCCGCAATTGCCAATCTTGAGGGCTTCGGGGCCAGGAGAGTGAGGATGGAAGTCTGAGAACACAAGCTAGAATTCGGATTCAGGGTGAGGGCACGGCAGGTACTCCCTGCAGATCTGAACCAATATCTCATGCATCTGAAGTCAGGGTGAGGATCCGACGTTGGCTCAGGTTGGAGTTTCTGTGCATGATGGCCCCTTCATGAAGGGAGCGGAATCTCGAGGCCATGGAGGTTTTCCACGTTGGGAGATGTGGGATGCCCCCTTCAAGGATTCCTTCTGCGGGACAATTGAGTCCTGTTGGTCAGCTCCAGTTCATCCCTTATGGAATGACTCCAGAGCACCATTCCAGGATGGATGCCTGGGAAGTCCGCCTCGCCTTCCAATTGTCTCCTAGCAACAAGACAGTTTAGATCTAATGGATCTGCGGGAGCAACCGGGGTGGCTGAGTTGAAATGCACTTTCCAGAGAATGGGTCCTAACGTGTGTTTGTGTCCATGAGGGCCTTGGAATGAGGAGGTGGCACCGGGACCCTGAAGTATTCTCCTAAGCTTTGGCATAACTCCCATGCACAAGTTTCCTTGTGGAGACAGGGTTGTTCTGATGGGTGCCTCAGGAAATCCCCTCTGCTGGTATTGGAATCCAGGCTTTTGAGGAGACATGCCTGTAAACCAAAGCAATGGATCCGATAATGGCCTCGGGTCCTGTCTGATTCAATCTTCTTGGTAAGAGTGGTGGTAGATGAGTGGAGGTAGATGCTCAGCCGGTATCAACCGCCCTTTTTTGTCCCGGGCGACCTACACTATTGGGATGGCCTCAGGGACTTTGGAGGGTTCTCCTAATTTGTACGATTTTTGACAATGGAATGGGCAGAATTCCCATGGATTGGGTGGGGGCAGTCCTAATGTGTGGCTCCAGGGGCCCCAGCCTGGAGGGAGTGTGGCCCAGGACTTTCAGGACAGAAGACTGAAAACACAAACTCAGCTTAAGTTTGGGGACGTAGGTATGGCACGCCCGATCTATAAACCATGAGAAGAACTCTTCAGGATATGAAGAATGAGCGAGTCTGAGGCGCTTGCTCAGGCTTTTGTCTCTGACTTTTGTTTCAGCGATGGCCGTGGAATGTTGGGGAGGTCTCATGGGCCATGGACGAATCTTCCTCTCTGTGGATTTGGCACGATCCCAATTGTTTTTCGTCAATCTGTGGGATGGGAGAACTCCTTTCAGGTTTGTTACCTCAGGTGTCCCACCAAAAGAGGAATTCCAAAGCAGAGCCCTGGGGAAGAGTGAAGGGACAACCCGAACTATGGTTAAAAATTGGGGCCTACAGGCATGGCAAGCCCAATATGCTGTCTCTTCATATAGGCCCTGAGAGGCCTTACCTGAGGACTGGGCTCAGGCTGAGGGTCACAATGTGTGTTTGTGACCAATGTGGCCGCAAGCATGGGCTGGGCCTCATGGGCCACGCTTGTTTCAACTGCACTGAACGTTGGACAACATGCCAAGCACAAGGTTTCTTGCCATGGGGAAAGAGTTCTGATTTCTGCATCATTTTCAAACTGGGCAGTGGTTGGTGATAAGGTCTAGGTTCTGGTGCCTGAAAACCGCAGTTGGGAAGAGATGACGACCTAAGGCCATGGCGGGTCCGATGTGCTCAGTGTGCGGCCAGCTATCTGGGTGGGACCAGGAGGTCCAGGCTCAGGCTGGGTCAGAAGGGGAAATAGTGCCCAGGTCAGCCTATATGTTTGGGGTACAGCCGAATGGCGTGCAGGTTGATCCTCATTTGCGGTTTCGGGGTAGCCCTGAGGGCAATGTTTTACTTCTGTAGGGCAGGCAGAGTGCGGCATTGTAGTTCTGGATTGCCCAACTGGAGGGCTTGTGGGCCAGTAGTCTGAGGACGGAGTCTGAGAACCCAAGCTAGGCCTAGGTTTCTGGGTGAGGATATGGCAGGCACAATCTATAGACCTCAATCGAGATCTCGTGCATCTGAAGTCAGGGCAAGGATCAGACGATCGCTCAGGTTGGACTTTCTGCCCTGATGGCCCTTTTTGAAGGGGGTTGGATCACGAGGACATGGGGGTTTTCCCACGATGGGAGTTGTGAGAAGCTCCAAACTGCAAAGATTCTTCTGCAGGACAATTGAGACCTGTTGGTTGGCTCCAGGCCAACGATTCCGAGCAGGGTCCTAAGGATGGATGGCTGGGTAGCCCACCTCGCATTCCAATGGTCTCCACGCAACAAGACAGGTTAGATCTGCTGGATGTGGGGGGCAACCGAGGAGGCTGAGTTGAAATGGACTCTCCTGTGGATGTGTCCTAATATGTTTTTGTGTCTATGGAGACCTTGCAATGAAGCGGTGGCCCTGGGGCCCTGAAGGGTTCTCCTAAACAGAGTCTTTGACACAGCTCCAACGTGCATGTTTCCCATGTGTAGATGAGATTTGTTCTGATGGGTGAGTCAAGAAACAGCCATATGCTGGTATTGAAATCCAGGCCTCTGAGGAGAGATGCCTGGAAACCAAAGCAATGGATCCGATTAGTGCCTAGGGTCCTGTTCGTTGCTTTTTACCTCTGGGGACATCAGTCTACGGGTCTGAGTGCAGGTAGGCGCTCAGATGGGCTCAGATTGCCCCTGTTTGTCCTGGGAAGCCTCAACTATTGGGATGGCCTCAGGGACTTTGGAGGTTATCCTACTAGTAGGGTTGTGGCCATTGGAATGGGCACATACAATTCCCTTGGAGAGGGCAAGTACAGTCCTCAGGTTTGGCTCCAGGGCCCTGAGCCTGTAGGGTGTGTAGGCCAGAGCTGTTTGGACAGTTGTCTGAAAACACAAACTCGGCTTATGTTTTGGGTCATAGGTATGGCAGGACTGATCTACAGACCATGAGGAGAACACTTCGGGATATGAAAAAAGGGCGAGTGTGAGGCTCTTGCTCAAGATTTTGTCTCTGGATATCGTGTCACTCATGGTCGTGAAATTGCCGGGTGACTTCATGGGAAATGGACGAGTCTTACTCTCTGGGGGTTCGGTCCCGTCCAAAGAGTTTGGGGTCATTCTGGGGATGGAAGAAGTCCGTTTTTTTGTTGTTGTCGATTTGTTTCATTTTGTTTTTCAACCTCAGATGTCCCACCAAATGAGGGATTCCAGAGTAGATCCCTGGGGTGGGGCGACTGGACAACCAGAAATCTGGTTAAAAATTGGGGACTAGGGATATGTCAAGCCCATTATGACATCTAATGGTCCAGCCACTGAGAGGACTTACTAGAGGACAGGACTCACGCTGAGGTCACAATGCGTGTTTATGCTCTCGTCGCACTCAAGAATGGGCGGGGCCTCAGGGTGAATGCTGGTTTCTCCTACACTGAACGTTGGACAACATGCCAACCACAAGGTTTCTTGCCATGGGTCAGGAAGAGTTCTGATTTCTGCATCACAGTCACCCGTGGGCAGTGATTGGAGATAAGGTCTAGGTTCTGAAGCCTGAAAACTGAGGTAGGGAAGAGATGATGACCTAAGGCCATGGCGGGTCTGATGTGCTCAGCGTGCGGTCAGCTGTCTGGGTGTTGGTCAGCAGGTCCGGGCTCAGGTTGTGTCAGACAGTGCATTAGTGCCCAGGTTAGACTATATAATTTGGGTACATTCGAGTGCCGTGTAGGTTTATCCTCATTTAAGCTGCCTGGGCTGCTCATTAGGCAATATATTTTTTCTAGAGGGCAGGCAGAGTGCTTCATTGTCGGTCCGGAATTGCCAAACTTGAGGGCTTCGGGGCCAGGAGAGTGAGGACAGAAGTCTGAGAACACAAGCTAGACTTCGGATTCAGGGTGAGGGCACGGCAGGTACCCCCTGCAGATCTGAACCAATATCTCATGCATCTGAAGTCAGGGCGAGGATCCGACGTTGGCTCAGGTTGGAGTTTCTGTGCATGACGGCCCCTTCATGAAGGGAGCGGAATCTCGAGGCCATGGAGGTTTTCCACGTTGGGAGATGTGGGACGTCCCCTTCAAGGATTCCTTCTGCGGGACAATTGAGACCTGTTGGACAGCTCCAGGACATCCCATATGGAATGAGTCCAGAGCACCGTTCCAGGATGGATGCCTGGGAAGTCCGCCTCGCCTTCCAATTGTCTCCTAGCAACAAGACAGTTTAGATCTAATGGATCTGCGGGAGCAACCGGGGTGGCTGAGTTGAAATGCACTTTCCAGAGGATGGGTCCTAACGTGTGTTTGTGTCCATGAGGGCCTTGGAATGGGGAGGTGGCACCGGGACCAAAAGTATTCTCCTAAGCTTTGGCATAGCTCCCATGCACAAGTTTCCTTGTGGAGACGAGATTTGTTCTGATGGGTGCCTCAGGAAATCCCCTCTGCTGGTATTGGAATCCAGGCTTTTGAGGAGACATGCCTGTAAACCAAAGCAATGGATCCGATAATGGCCTCGGGTCCTGTCTGGTTCAATCTTCTTGGTATGAGTGGAGGTAGATGAGTGGAGGTAGATGCTCAGCCGGTATCAACCGCCCTTTTTTGTCCCGGGCGACCTACACTATTGGGATGGCCTCAGGGACTTTGGAGGGTTCTCCTAATTTGTACGATTTTTGACAATGGAATGGGCAGAATTCCCATGGATTGGGTGGGGGCAGTCCTAATGTGTGGCTCCAGGGGCCCCAGCCTGGAGGGAGTGTGGCCCAGGACTTTGAGGACAGAAGACTGAAAACACAAACTCAGCTTAAGTTTGGGGACGTAGGTATGGCACGCCCGATCTACAAGTCATGAGAAGAACTCTTCAGGATATGAAGAATGAGCGAGTCTGAGTAGCTTGCTCAGGCTTTTGTCTCTGGATTTTGTTTCAGCGATGGCCGTGGAATGTTGGGGAGGTCTCATGGGCCATGGACGAATCTTCCTCTCTGTGGATTTGGCACGATCCCAATTGTTTTTCGTCAATCTGTGGGATGGGAGGACTGCTTTCAGGTTTGTTACCTCAGGTGTCCCACCAAAAGAGGAATTCCAAAGAGGAGCCCTGGGGAAGAGTGAAGGGACAACCCGAACTATGGTGAAAAATTGGGGCCTAGGGGCATGGCAAGCCCTATATGCTGTCTCTTCATATAGGTCCTGAGAGGCCTTACCTGAGGAATGGGCTCAGGCTGAGGGTTACAATGTGTGTTTGTGACCAATGTGGCCCGCAAGCATGGGCTGGGCCTCATATGCCACGCTTGTTTCAACTACACTGAACGTTGGACAACATGCCAACCACAAGGTTTCTTGCCATGGGGAAAGAGTTCTGATTTCTGCATCATTTTCAACCCTGGGCAATGGTTGGAGATAAGGTCTAGGTTCTGGAGCCTGAAAACCGCAGTTGGGAAGAGATGACGACCTAAGGCCATGGCGGGTCCCATGTGCTCAGTGTGCGGCCAGCTGTCTGGGTGGGACCAGGAGGTCCAGGATCAGGCTGGGTCAGAAGGGGAAATAGTGCCCAGGTCAGCCTATATGTTTGGGGTACAGCCGAATGGCGTGCAGTTTGATCCTCATTTGCGGTTTCGGGGTAGCCCTGAGGGCAATATTTCACTTCTGTAGGGCAGGCAGAGTGCGGCATTGTAGTTCTGGATTGCCCAACTGGAGGGCTTGTGGGCCAGTAGTCTGAGGACAGAGTCTGAGAACCCAAGCTAGGCCTAGGTTTCTGGGTGAGGATATGGCAGGCACAATCTACAGACCTCAATCGAGATCTCGTGCATCTGAAGTCAGGGCAAGGATCAGACGATCGCTCAGGTTGGACTTTCTGCCCTGATGGCCCTTTTTTGAAGGGGGTTGGATCACGAGGACATGGGGGTTTTCCCACGATGGGAGTTGTGAGAAGCTCCAAACTGCAAAGATTCTTCTGCAGGACAATTGAGACCTGTTGGTTGGCTCCAGGCCAACGATTCCGAGCAGGGTCCTACGGATGGATGGCTGGGTAGCCCACCTCGCATTCCAATGGTCTCCAAGCAACAAGACAGGTTAGATCTGCTGGATGTGGGGGGCAACCGAGGAGGCTGAGTTGAAATGGACTCTCCTGTGGATGTGTCCTAATATGTTTTTGTGTCTATGGAGACCTTGGAATGAAGCGGTGGCCCTGGGGCCCTGAAGGGTTCTCCTAAACAGAGTCTTTGACACAGCTCCAACGTGCATGTTTCCCATGTGTAGATGAGATTTGTTCTGATGGGTGAGTCAAGAAACAGCCATATGCTGGTATTGAAATCCAGGCCTCTGAGGAGAGATGCCTGGAAACCAAAGCAATGGATCCGATTAGTGCCTAGGGTCCTGTTCGTTGCTTTTTACCTCTGGGGACATCAGTCTACGGGTCTGAGTGCAGGTAGGCGCTCAGATGGGCTCAGATTGCCCCTGTTTGTCCTGGGAAGCCTCAACTATTGGGATGGCCTCAGGGACTTTGGAGGTTATCCTACTAGTAGGGTTGTGGCCATTGGAATGGGCACATACAATTCCCTTGGAGAGGGCAAGTACAGTCCTCAGGTTTGGCTCCAGGGCCCTGAGCCTGTAGGGTGTGTAGGCCAGAGCTGTTTGGACAGTTGTCTGAAAACACAAACTCGGCTTATGTTTTGGGTCATAGGTATGGCAGGACTGATCTACAGACCATGAGGAGAACACTTCGGGATATGAAAAAAGGGCGAGTGTGAGGCTCTTGCTCAAGATTTTGTCTCTGGATATCGTGTCACTCATGGTCGTGAAATTGCCGGGTGACTTCATGGGAAATGGACGAGTCTTACTCTCTGGGGGTTCGGTCCCGTCCAAAGAGTTTGGGGTCATTCTGGGGATGGAAGAAGTCCGTTTTTTTGTTGTTGTCGATTTGTTTCATTTTGTTTTTCAACCTCAGATGTCCCACCAAATGAGGGATTCCAGAGTAGATCCCTGGGGTGGGGCGACTGGACAACCAGAAATCTGGTTAAAAATTGGGGACTAGGGATATGTCAAGCCCATTATGACATCTAATGGTCCAGCCACTGAGAGGACTTACTAGAGGACAGGACTCACGCTGAGGTCACAATGCGTGTTTCTGCTCTCGTCGCACTCAAGAATGGGCGGGGCCTCAGGGTGAATGCTGGTTTCTCCTACACTGAACGTTGGACAACATGCCAACCACAAGGTTTCTTGCCATGGGTCAGGAAGAGTTCTGATTTCTGCATCACAGTCACCCGTGGGCAGTGATTGGAGATAAGGTCTAGGTTCTGAAGCCTGAAAACTGAGGTAGGGAAGAGATGATGACCTAAGGCCATGGCGGGTCTGATGTGCTCAGCGTGCGGTCAGCTGTCTGGGTGTTGGTCAGCAGGTCCGGGCTCAGGTTGTGTCAGACAGTGCATTAGTGCCCAGGTTAGACTATATAATTTGGGTACATTCGAGTGCCGTGTAGGTTTATCCTCATTTAAGCTGCCTGGGCTGCTCATTAGGCAATATATTTTTTCTAGAGGGCAGGCAGAGTGCTTCATTGTCGGTCCGGAATTGCCAAACTTGAGGGCTTCGGGGCCAGGAGAGTGAGGACAGAAGTCTGAGAACACAAGCTAGACTTCGGATTCAGGGTGAGGGCACGGCAGGTACCCCCTGCAGATCTGAACCAATATCTCATGCATCTGAAGTCAGGGCGAGGATCCGACGTTGGCTCAGGTTGGAGTTTCTGTGCATGACGGCCCCTTCATGAAGGGAGCGGAATCTCGAGGCCATGGAGGTTTTCCACGTTGGGAGATGTGGGACGTC
This sequence comes from Mustela nivalis, assembly GCF_964662115.1. Taxonomy (NCBI): domain Eukaryota; kingdom Metazoa; phylum Chordata; class Mammalia; order Carnivora; family Mustelidae; genus Mustela; species Mustela nivalis. The sequence goes on along the minus strand of NW_028136454.1, from coordinate 221,654 downwards.
CCCTTCAAGGATTCCTTCTGCGGGACAATTGAGACCTGTTGGACAGCTCCAGGACATCCCATATGGAATGAGTCCAGAGCACCGTTCCAGGATGGATGCCTGGGAAGTCCGCCTCGCCTTCCAATTGTCTCCTAGCAACAAGACAGTTTAGATCTAATGGATCTGCGGGAGCAACCGGGGTGGCTGAGTTGAAATGCACTTTCCAGAGGATGGGTCCTAACGTGTGTTTGTGTCCATGAGGGCCTTGGAATGGGGAGGTGGCACCGGGACCAAAAGTATTCTCCTAAGCTTTGGCATAGCTCCCATGCACAAGTTTCCTTGTGGAGACGAGATTTGTTCTGATGGGTGCCTCAGGAAATCCCCTCTGCTGGTATTGGAATCCAGGCTTTTGAGGAGACATGCCTGTAAACCAAAGCAATGGATCCGATAATGGCCTCGGGTCCTGTCTGGTTCAATCTTCTTGGTATGAGTGGAGGTAGATGAGTGGAGGTAGATGCTCAGCCGGTATCAACCGCCCTTTTTTGTCCCGGGCGACCTACACTATTGGGATGGCCTCAGGGACTTTGGAGGGTTCTCCTAATTTGTACGATTTTTGACAATGGAATGGGCAGAATTCCCATGGATTGGGTGGGGGCAGTCCTAATGTGTGGCTCCAGGGGCCCCAGCCTGGAGGGAGTGTGGCCCAGGACTTTGAGGACAGAAGACTGAAAACACAAACTCAGCTTAAGTTTGGGGACGTAGGTATGGCACGCCCGATCTACAAGTCATGAGAAGAACTCTTCAGGATATGAAGAATGAGCGAGTCTGAGTAGCTTGCTCAGGCTTTTGTCTCTGGATTTTGTTTCAGCGATGGCCGTGGAATGTTGGGGAGGTCTCATGGGCCATGGACGAATCTTCCTCTCTGTGGATTTGGCACGATCCCAATTGTTTTTCGTCAATCTGTGGGATGGGAGGACTGCTTTCAGGTTTGTTACCTCAGGTGTCCCACCAAAAGAGGAATTCCAAAGAGGAGCCCTGGGGAAGAGTGAAGGGACAACCCGAACTATGGTGAAAAATTGGGGCCTAGGGGCATGGCAAGCCCTATATGCTGTCTCTTCATATAGGTCCTGAGAGGCCTTACCTGAGGAATGGGCTCAGGCTGAGGGTTACAATGTGTGTTTGTGACCAATGTGGCCCGCAAGCATGGGCTGGGCCTCATATGCCACGCTTGTTTCAACTACACTGAATGTTGGACAACATGCCAACCACAAGGTTTCTTGCCATGGGGAAAGAGTTCTGATTTCTGCATCATTTTCAACCCTGGGCAATGGTTGGAGATAAGGTCTAGGTTCTGGAGCCTGAAAACCGCAGTTGGGAAGAGATGACGACCTAAGGCCATGGCGGGTCCCATGTGCTCAGTGTGCGGCCAGCTGTCTGGGTGGGACCAGGAGGTCCAGGATCAGGCTGGGTCAGAAGGGGAAATAGTGCCCAGGTCAGCCTATATGTTTGGGGTACAGCCGAATGGCGTGCAGTTTGATCCTCATTTGCGGTTTCGGGGTAGCCCTGAGGGCAATATTTCACTTCTGTAGGGCAGGCAGAGTGCGGCATTGTAGTTCTGGATTGCCCAACTGGAGGGCTTGTGGGCCAGTAGTCTGAGGACAGAGTCTGAGAACCCAAGCTAGGCCTAGGTTTCTGGGTGAGGATATGGCAGGCACAATCTACAGACCTCAATCGAGATCTCGTGCATCTGAAGTCAGGGCAAGGATCAGACGATCGCTCAGGTTGGACTTTCTGCCCTGATGGCCCTTTTTTGAAGGGGGTTGGATCACGAGGACATGGGGGTTTTCCCACGATGGGAGTTGTGAGAAGCTCCAAACTGCAAAGATTCTTCTGCAGGACAATTGAGACCTGTTGGTTGGCTCCAGGCCAACGATTCCGAGCAGGGTCCTACGGATGGATGGCTGGGTAGCCCACCTCGCATTCCAATGGTCTCCAAGCAACAAGACAGGTTAGATCTGCTGGATGTGGGGGGCAACCGAGGAGGCTGAGTTGAAATGGACTCTCCTGTGGATGTGTCCTAATATGTTTTTGTGTCTATGGAGACCTTGGAATGAAGCGGTGGCCTTGGGGCCCTGAAGGGTTCTCCTAAACAGAGGCTTTGACACAGCTCCAACGTGCATGTTTCCCATGTGTAGATGAGATTTGTTCTGATGGGTGAGTCAAGAAACAGCCATATGCTGGTATTGAATTCCAGGCCTCTGAGGAGAGATGCCTGGAAACCAAAGCAATGGATCCGATTAGTGCCTAGGGTCCTGTTCGTTCCTTTTTACCTCTGGGGACATCAGTCTACGGGTCTGAATGCAGGTAGGCGCTCAGATGGGCTCAGATTGCCCCTGTTTGTCCTGGGAAGCCACAACTATTGGGATGGCCTCAGGGACTTTGGAGGTTATCCTACTAGTAGGTTGTGGCCATTGGAATGGGCACATACAATTCCCTTGGAGAGGGCAAGTACAGTCCTCAGGTTTAGCTCCAGGGCCCTGAGCCTGTAGGGTGTGTAGGCCAGAGCTGTTTGGACAGTTGTCTGAAAACACAAACTCGGCTTATGTTTTGGGTCATAGTTATGGCAGGACTGATCTACAGACCATGAGGAGAACACTTCGGGATATGAAAAAAGGGCGAGTGTGAGGCTCTTGCTCAAGATTTTGTCTCTGGATATCGTGTCACTCATGGTCGTGAAATTGCCGCGTGACTTCATGGGAAATGGACGAGTCTTACTCTCTGGGGGTTCGGTACCGTCCAAAGAGTTTGGGGTCATTCTGGGGATGGAAGAAGTCCGTTTTTTTGTTGTTGTCGATTTGTTTCATTTTGTTTTTCAACCTCAGATGTCCCACCAAATGAGGGATTCCAGAGTAGAGCCCTGGGGTGGGGCGACTGGACAACCAGAAATCTGGTTAAAAATTGGGGACTAGGGATATGTCAAGCCCATTATGACATCTAATGGTCCAGCCACTGAGAGGACTTACTAGAGGACAGGACTCACGCTGAGGTCACAATGTGTGTTTATGCTCTCGTCGCATGCAAGAATGGGCGGGGCCTCAGGGTGAATGCTGGTTTCTCCTACACTGAACGTTGGACAACATGCCAACCACAAGGTTTCTTGCCATGGGTCAGGAAGAGTTCTGATTTCTGCATCACAGTCACCCGTGGGCAGTGATTGGAGATAAGGTCTAGGTTCTGAAGCCTGAAAACTGAGGTAGGGAAGAGATGATGACCTAAGGCCATGACGGGTCTGATGTGCTCAGCGTGCGGTCAGCTGTCTGGGTGTTGGTCAGCAGGTCCGGGCTCAGGTTGTGTCAGACAGTGCATTAGTGCCCAGGTTAGACTGAATAATTTGGGTACATTCGAGTGCCGTGTAGGTTTATCCTCATTTAAGCTGCCTGGGCTGCTCATTAGGCAATATATTTTTTCGAGAGGGCAGGCAGAGTGCTTCATTGTCGGTCCGGAATTGCCAAACTTGAGGGCTTCGGGGCCAGGAGAGTGAGGACGGAAGTCTGAGAACACAAGCTAGACTTCGGATTCAGGGTGAGGGCACGGCAGGTACCCCCTGCAGATCTGAACCAATATCTCATGCATCTGAAGTCAGGGCGAGGATCCGACGTTGGCTCAGGTTGGATTTTCTGTGCATGATGGCCCCTTCATGAAGGGAGCGGAATCTCGAGGCCATGGAGGTTTTCCACGTTGGGAGATGTGGGATGTCCCCTTCAAGGATTCCTTCTGCGGGACAATTGAGACCTGTTGGACAGCTCCAGGACATCCCATATGGAATGAGTCCAGAGCACCGTTCGAGGATGGATGCCTGGGAAGTCCGCCTCGCCTCCAATTGTCTCCTAGGAACAAGACAGTTTAGATCTAATGGATCTGCGGGAGCAACCGGGGTGGCTGAGTTGAAATGCACTTTCCAGAGGATGGGTCCTAACGTGTGTTTGTGTCCATGAGGGCCTTGGAATGGGGAGGTGGCACCGGGACCCTGAAGTATTCTCCTAAGCTTTGGCTTAGCTCCCATGCACAAGTTTCCTTGTGGATATCAGATTTGTTCTGATGGGTGCCTCAGGAAATCCCCTCTGCTGGTATTGAAATCCAGGCTTTTGAGGAGACATGCCTGTAAACCAAAGGAATGGATCCGATAATGGCCTCGGGTCCTGTCTGGTTCAATCTTCTTGGTATGAGTGGAGGTAGATGAGTGGAGGTAGATGCTCAGCCGGTATCAACTGCCCTTTTTTGTCCCGGGCGACCTACACTATTGGGATGGCCTCAGGGACTTTGGAGGGTTCTCCTAATTTGTACGATTTTTGACAATGGAATGGGCAGAATTCCCATGGATTGGGTGGGGGCAGTCCTAATGTGTGGCTCCAGGGGCCCCAGCCTGGAGGGAGTGTGGCCCAGGACTTTGAGGACAGAAGACTGAAAACACAAACTCAGCTTAAGTTTGGGGACGTAGGTATGGCACGCCCGATCTACAAAACATGAGAAGAACTCTTCTGGATATATAGAATGAGCGAGTCTGAGGAGCTTGCTCAGGCTTTTGTCTCTGGATTTTGTTTCAGCGATGGCCGCGTAATGTTGGGGAGGTCTCATGGACCATGGACGAATCTTCCTCTGTGGATTTGGCCCGATCCCAATTGTTTTTCGTCAATCTGTGGGATGGGAGGACTGCTTTCAGGTTTGTTACCTCAGGTGTCCCACCAAAAGAGGAATTCCAAAGCAGAGCCCTGGGGAAGAGGGAAGGGACAACCCGAACTATGGTTAAAAATTGGGGCCTAGGGGCATGGCAAGCCCAATATGCTGTCTCTTCATATAGGCCCTGAGAGGCCTTACCTGAGGACTGGGCTCAGGCTGAGGGTTACAATGTGTGTTTGTGACCAATGTGGCCCGCAAGCATGGGCTGGGCCTCATGGGCCATGCTTGTTTCAACTACACTGAACGTTGGACAACATGCCAACCACAAGGTTTCTTGCCATAGGGAAAGAGTTCTGATTTCTGCATCATTTTCAACCCTGGGCAATGGTTGGAGATAAGGTCTAGGTTCTGGAGCCTGAAAACCGCAGTTGGGAAGAGATGACGACCTAAGGCCATGGCGGGTCCGATGTGCTCAGTGTGCGGCCAGCTGTCTGGGTGGTACCAGGAGGTCCAGGCTCAGGCTGGGTCAGAAGGGGAAAGAGTGCCCAGGTCAGCCTATATGTTTGGGGTACAGCCGAATGGCGTGCAGGTTGATCCTCATTTGGGGTTTCGGGGTAGCCCTGAGGGCAATGTTTTACTTCTGTAGGGCAGGCAGAGTGCGGCATTGTAGTTCTGGATTGCCCAACTGGAGGGCTTGTGTGCCAGTAGTCTGAGGACGGAGTCTGAGAACCCAAGCTAAGCCTAGGTTTCTGGGTGAGGATATGGCAGGCACAATCTACAGACCTCAATCGAGATCTCGTGCATCTGAAGTCAGGGCAAGGATCAGACGATCGCTCAGGTTGGACTTTCTGCCCTGATGGCCCTTTCTTGAAGGGGGTTGGATCACGAGGACATGGGGGTTTTCCCACGATGGGAATTGTCAGAAGCTCCAAACTGCAAAGATTCTTCTGCAGGACAATTGAGACCTGTTGGTTGGCTCCAGGCCAACGATTCCGAGCAGGGTTCTAAGGATGGATGGCTGGGTAGCCCACCTCGCATTCCAATGGTCTCCAAGCAACAAGACAGGTTAGATCTGCTGGATGTGGGGGGCAACCGAGGAGGCTGAGTTGAAATGGACTCTCCTGTGGATGTGTCCTAATATGTTTTTGTGTCTATGGAGACCTTGGAATGAAGCGGTGGCCCTGGGGCCCTGAAGGGTTCTCCTAAACAGAGGCTTTGACACAGCTCCAACGTGCATGTTTCCCATGTGTAGATGAGATTTGTTCTGATGGGTGAGTCAAGAAACAGCCATATGCTGGTATTGAAATCCAGGCCTCTGAGGAGAGATGCCTGGAAACCAAAGCAATGGATCCGATTAGTGCCTAGGGGCCTGTTCGTTCCTTTTTACCTCTGGGGACATCAGTCTACGGGTCTGAGTGCAGGTAGGTGCTCAGATGGGCTCAGATTGCCCCTGTTTGTCCTGGGAAGCCACAACTATTGGGATGGCCTCAGGGACTTTGGAGGTTATCCTACTAGTAGGGTTGTGGCCATTGGAATGGGCACATACAATTCCCTTGGAGAGGGCAAGTACAGTCCTCAGGTTTGGCTCCAGGGCCCTGAGCCTGTAGGGTGTGTAGGCCAGAGCTGTTTGGACAGTTGTCTGAAAACACAAACTCGGCTTATGTTTTGGGTCATAGGTATGGCAGGACTGATCTACAGACCATGAGGAGAACACTTCGGGATATGAAAAAAGGGCGAGTGTGAGGCTCTTGCTCAAGTTTTTGTCTCTGGATATCGTGTCACTCATGGTCGTGAAATTGCCGGGTGACTTCATGGGAAATGGACGAGTCTTACTCTCTGGGGGTTCGGTCCCGTCCAAAGAGTTTGGGGTCATTCTGGGGATGGAAGAAGTCCGTTTTTTTGTTGTTGTCGATTTGTTTCATTTTGTTTTTCAACCCCCGATGTCCCACCAAATGAGGGATTCCAGAGTAGAGCCCTGGGGTGGGGCGACTGGACAACCAGAAATCTGGTTAAAAATTGGGGACTAGGGACATGTCAAGGCCATTATGACATCTAATGGTCCAGCCACTGAGAGGACTTACTAGAGGACAGGACTCAGGCTGAGGTCCCAATGCGTGTTTATGCTCTCGTCGCACTCAAGAATGGGCGTGGCCTCAGGGTGAATGCTGGTTTCTCCTACACTGAACGTTGGACAACATGCCAACCACAAGGTTTCTTGCCATGGGTCAGGAAGAGTTCTGATTTCTGCATCACAGTCACCCGTGGACAGTGATTGGAGATAAGGTCTAGGTTCTGAAGCCTGAAAACTGAGGTAGGGAAGAGATGATGACCTAAGGCCATGGCGGTCTGATGTGCTCAGCGTGTGGTCAGCTGTCTGGGTGTTGGTCAACAGGTCCGGGCTCAGGTTGTGTCAGATAGTGCATTAGTGCCCAGGTTAGACTATATAATTTGGGTACCGTGTGCCTACCGAGTGCCGTGTAGGTTTATCCTCATTTAAGCTGCCTGGGCTGCTCATTAGGCAATATATTTTTGCTAGAGGGCAGGCAGAGTGCTTCATTGTCGGTCCGGAATTGCCAAACTTGAGGGCTTCGGGGCCAGGAGAGTGAGGACGGAAGTCTGAGAACACAAGCTAGACTTCGGATTCAGGGTGAGGGCACGGCAGGTACCCCCTGCAGATCTGAACCAATATCTCATGCATCGGAAGTCAGGGCGAGGATCCGACGTTGGCTCAGGTTGGAGTTTCTGTGCATGACGGCCCCTTCATGAAGGGAGCGGAATCTCGAGGCCATGGAGGTTTTCCACGTTGGGAGATGTGGGATGTCCCCTTCAAGGATTCCTTCTGCGGGACTATTGAGACCTGTTGGACAGCTCCAGGACATCCCATATGGAATGACTCCAGAGCACCGTTCCAGGATGGATGCCTGGGAAGTCCGCCTCGCCTTCCAATTGTCTCCAAGCAACAAGACAGTTTAGATCTAATGGATCTGCGGGAGCAACCGGGGTGGCTGAGTTGAAATGCACTTTCCAGAGGATGGGTCCTAACGTGTGTTTGTGTCCATGAGGGCCTTGGAATGGGGAGGTGGCACCGGGACCCTGAAGTATTCTCCTAAGCTTTGGCTTAGCTACCATGCACAAGTTTCCTTGTGGAGACGAGATTTGTTCTGATGGGTGCCTCAGGAAATCCCCTCTGCTGGTATTGGAATGCAGGCTTTTGAGGACACATGCCTGTAAACCAAAGCAATGGATTCGATAATGGCCTCGGGTCCTGTCTGGATCAATCTCCTTGGTATGAGTGGAGGTAGATGAGTGGAGGTAGATGAGTGGAGGTAAATGCTCAGCCGGTATGAACCGCCCATTTTTCGTCCCGGGCGACCTACACTATTGGGATGGCCTCAAGGACTTTGGAGGGTTCTCCTAATTTGTACGATTTTTGAAATAGAATGGGCAGAATTCCCATGGATTGGGTGGGGGCAGTCCTAATGTGTGGCTCCAGGGGCCCCAGCCTGGAGGGAGTGTGGCCCAGGACTTTGAGGACAGAAGGCTGAAAACACAAACTCAGCTTAAGTTTGGGGACGTAGGTATGGCACGCCCGATCTACAAACCATGGGAAGAACTCTTCAGGATATGAAGAATGAGCGAGTCTGAGGTGCTTGCTCAGGCTTTTTTCTCTGGATTTTGTTTCTGCAATGTCCGTGGAATGTTGGGGAGGTCTCATGGGCCATGGACGAATCTTCCTCTCTGTGGATTTGGCACGATCCCAATTGTTTTTCGTCAATCTGTGGGATGGGAGGACTCCTTTCAGGTTTGTTACCTCAGGTGTCCCACCAAAAGAGGAATACCAAAGCAGAGCCCTGGGGAAGAGTGAAGGGACAACCCGAACTATGGTTAAAAATTGGGGCCTAGGGGCATGGCAAGCCCAATATGCTGTCTCTTCATATAGGCCCTGAGAGGCCTTACCTGAGGACTGGGCTCAGGCTGAGGGTCACAATGTGTGTTTGTGACCAATGTGGCCCGCAAGCATGGGCTGGGCCTCATGGGCCACGCTTGATTCAACTACACTGAACATTGGACAACATGCCAACCACAAGGTTTCTTGCCATGGGGAAAGAGTTCTGATTTCAGCATCATTTTCAAACCTGGGCAGTGGTTGGAGATAAGGTCTAGGTTCTGGAGCCTGAAAACCGCAGTTGGGAAGAGATGAAGACCTAAGGCCATGGCGGGTCCGATTGTGCTCAGTGTGCGGCCAGCTGTCTGGGTGGGACCAGGAGGTCCAGGCTCAGGCTGGGTCAGAAGGGGAAATAGTGCCCAGGTCAGCCTATATGTTTGGGGTACAGCCGAATGGCGTGCAGGTTGATCCTCATTTGGGGAATCGGGGTAGCCCTGAGGGCAATATTTTAATTCTGTAGGGCAGGCAGAGTGCGGCATTGTAGTTCTGGTTGCCAAAATGAGGGCCTGTGGGCCAGTAGTCTGAGGACGGAGTCTGAGAACCCAAGCTAAGCCTAGGTTTCTGGGTGAGGATATGGCAGGCACAATCTACAGGCCTCAATAGAGATCTCGTGCATCTGAAGTCAGGGCAAGGATCAGACGATCGCTCAGGTTGGACTTTCTGCCCTGATGGCCCTTTCTTGAAGGGGGTTGGATCACGAGGACATGGGGGTTTTCCCACGATGGGAGTTGTGAGAAGCTCCAAACTGCAAAGATTCTTCTGCAGGACAATTGAGACCTGTTGGTTGGCTCCAGGCCAACGATTCCGAGCAGGGTTCTAAGGATGGATGGCTGGGTAGCCCACCTCGCATTCCAATGGTCTCCAAGCAACAAGACAGGTTAGATCTGCTGGATGTGGGGGGCAACCGAGGAGGCTGAGTTGAAATGGACTCTCCTGTGGATGTGTCCTAATATGTTTTTGTGTCTATGGAGACCTTGGAATGAAGCGGTGGCCCTGGGGCCCTGAAGGGTTCTCCTAAACAGAGGCTTTGACACAGCTCCAACGTGCATGTTTCCCATGTGTAGATGAGATTTGTTCTGATGGGTCAGTCAAGAAACAGCCATATGCTGGTATTGAAATCCAGGCCTCTGAGGAGAGATGCCTGGAAACCAAAGCAATGGATCCGATTAGTGCCTAGGGGCCTGTTCGTTCCTTTTTACCTCTGGGGACATCAGTCTACGGGTCTGAGTGCAGGTAGGTGCTCAGATGGGCTCAGATTGCACCTGTTTGTCCTGGGAAGCCACAACTATTGGGATGGCCTCAGGGACTTTGGAGGTTATCCTACTAGTAGGGTTGTGGCCATTGGAATGGGCACATACAATTCCCTTTAAGAGGGCAAGTACAGTCCTCAGGTTTGGCTCCAGGGCCCTGAGCCTGTAGGGTGTGTAGGCCAGAGCTGTTTGGACAGTTGTCTGAAAACACAAACTCGGCTTATGTTTTGGGTCATAGGTATGGCAGGACTGATCTACAGACCATGAGGAGAACACTTCGGGATATGAAAAAAGGGCGAGTGTGAGGCTCTTGCTCAAGTTTTTGTCTCTGGATATCGTGTCACTCATGGTCGTGAAATTGCCGGATGACATCATGGGAAATGGACGAGTCTTACTCTCTGGGGGTTCGGTCCCGTCCAAAGAGTTTGGGGTCATTCTGGGGATGGAAGATTCCGTTTTTTTGTTGTTGAGGTCGATTTGTTTCATTTTGTTTTTCAACGTCAGATGTCCCACCAAATGAGGGATTCCAGAGTAGAGCCCTGGGGTGGGGCGACTGGACAACCAGAAATCTGGTTAAAAATTGGGGACTAGGGACATGTCAAGGCCATTATGACATCTAATGGTCAGGCCACTGAGAGGACTTACTAGAGGACAGGACTCAGGCTGAGGTCCCAATGCGTGTTTATGCTATCGTCGCACTCAAGAATGGGCGTGGCCTCAGGGTGAATGCTGGTTTCTCCTACACTGAACGTTGGACAACATGCCAACCACAAGGTTTCTTGCCATGGGTCAGGAAGAGTTCTGATTTCTGCATCACAGTCACCCGTGGACAGTGATTGGAGATAAGGTCTAGGTTCTGAAGCCTGAAAACTGAGGTAGGGAAGAGATGATGACCTAAGGCCATGGCGGGTCTGATGTGCTCAGCGTGTGGTCAGCTGTCTGGGTGTTGGTCAACAGGTCCGGGCTCAGGTTGTGTCAGATAGTGCATTAGTGCCCAGGTTAGACTATATAATTTGGGTACCTTGTGCCTACCGAGTGCCGTGTAGGTTTATCCTCATTTAAGCTGCCTGGGCTGCTCATTAGGCAATATATTTTTGCTAGAGGGCAGGCAGAGTGCTTCATTGTCGGTCCGGAATTGCCAAACTTGAGGGCTTCGGGGCCAGGAGAGTGAGGACGGAAGTCTGAGAACACAAGCTAGACTTCGGATTCAGGGTGAGGGCACGGCAGGTACCCCCTGCAGATCTGAACCAATATCTCATGCATCGGAAGTCAGGGCGAGGATCTGACGTTGGCTCAGGTTGGAGTTTCTGTGCATGATGGCCCCTTCATGAAGGGAGCGGAATCTCGAGGCCATGGAGGTTTTCCACGTTGGGAGATGTGGGATGTCCCCTTCAAGGATTCCTTCTGCGGGACAATTGAGACCTGATGGACAGCTCCAGGACATCCCATATGGAATGACTCCAGAGCACCGTTCCAGGATGGATGCCTGGGAAGTCCGCCTAGCCTTCCAATTGTCTCCTAGCAACAAGACAGTTTAGATCTACTGGATCTCCGGGAGCAACCGGGGTGGCTGAGTTGAAATGCACTTTCCAGAGGATGGGTCCTAACGTGTGTTTGTGTCCATGAGGGCCTTGGAATGGGGAGGTGGCACCGGGACCCTGAAGTATTCTCCTAAGCTTTGGCTTAGCTACCATGCACAAATTTCCTTGTGGAGACGAGATTTGTTCTGATGGGTGCCTCAGGAAATCCCCTCTGCTGGTATTGGAATGCAGGCTTTTGAGGACACATGCCTGTAAACCAAAGCAATGGATTCGATAATGGCCTCGGGTCCTGTCTGGTTCAATCACCTTGGTATGAGTGGAGGTAGATGAGTGGAGGTAGATGAGTGGAGGTAAATTCTCAGCCGGTATGAACCGCCCATTTTTCGTCCCGGGCGACCTACACTATTGGGATGGCCTCAAGGACTTTGGAGGGTTCTCCTAATTTGTACGATTTTTGACAATAGAATGGGCAGAATTCCCATGGATTGGGTGGGGGCAGTCCTAATGTGTGGCTCCAGGGGCCCCAGCCTGGAGGGAGTGTGGCCCAGGACTTTGAGGACAGAAGACTGAAAACACAAACTCAGCTTAAGTTTGGGGACGTAGGTATGGCACGCCCGATCTACAAACCATGAGAAGAACTCTTCAGGATATGAAGAATGAGCGAGTCTGAGGTGCTTGCTCAGGCTTTTTTCTCTGGATTTTGTTTCTGCAATGTCCGTGGAATGTTGGGGAGGTCTCATGGGCCATGGACGAATCTTCCTCTCTGTGGATTTGGCACGATCCCAATTGTTTTTCGTCAATCTGTGGGATGGGAGGACTCCTTTCAGGTTTGTTACCTCAGGTGTCCCACCAAAAGAGGAATTCCAAAGCAGAGCCCTGGGGAAGAGTGAAGGGACAACCCGAACTATGGTTAAAAATTGGGGCCTAGGGGCATGGCAAGCCCAATATGCTGTCTCTTCATATAGGCCCTGAGAGGCCTTACCTGAGGACTGGGCTCAGGCTGAGGGTCACAATGTGTGTTTGTGACCAATGTGGCCCGCAAGCATGGGCTGGGCCTCATGGGCCACGCTTGATTCAACTACACTGAACATTGGACAACATGCCAACCACAAGGTTTCTTGCCATGGGGAAAGAGTTCTGATTTCAGCATCATTTTCAAACCTGGGCAGTGGTTGGAGATAAGGTCTAGGTTCTGGAGCCTGAAAACCGCAGTTGGGAAGAGATGACGACCTAAGGCCATGGCGGGTCCGATGTGCTCAGTGTGCGGCCAGCTGTCTGGGTGGGACCAGGAGGTCCAGGCTCAGGCTGGGTCAGAAGGGGAAATAGTGCCCAGGTCAGCCTATATGTTTGGGGTACAGCCGAATGGCGTGCAGGTTGATCCTCATTTGGGGAATCGGGGTAGCCCTGAGGGCAATATTTTAATTCTGTAGGGCAGGCAGAGTGCGGCATTGTAGTTCTGGTTGCCAAAATGGAGGGCCTGTGGGCCAGTAGTCTGAGGACGGAGTCTGAGAACCCAAGCTAAGCCTAGGTTTCTGGGTGAGGATATGGCAGGCACAATCTACAGGCCTCAATAGAGATCTCGTGCATCTGAAGACAGGGCAAGGATCAGACGATCGCTCAGGTTGGACTTTCTGCCCTGATGGCCCTTTCTTGAAGGGGGTTGGATCACGAGGACATGGGGGTTTTCCCACGATGGGAGTTGTGAGAAGTTCCAAACTGCAAAGGTTCTTCTGCAGGACAATTGAGACCTGTTGGTTGGCTCCAGGCCAACGATTCCGAGCAGGGTTCTAAGGATGGATGGCTGGGTAGCCACCTCGCATTCCAATTGTCTCCAAGCAACAAGACAGGTTAGATCTGCTGGATGTGGGGGGCAACCGAGGAGGCTGAGTTGAAATGGACTCTCCTGTGGATGTGTCCTAATATGTTTTTGTGTCTATGGAGACCTTGGAATGAAGCGGTGGCCCTGGGGCCCTGAAGGGTTCTCCTAAACAGAGGCTTTGACACAGCTCCAACGTGCATGTTTCCCATGTGTAGATGAGATTTGTTCTGATGGGTGAGTCAAGAAACAGCCATATGCTGGTATTGAAATCCAGGCCTCTGAGGAGAGATGCCTGGAAACCAAAGCAATGGATCCGATTAGTGCCTAGGGGCCTGTTCGTTCCTTTTTACCTCTGGGGACATCAGTCTACGGGTCTGAGTGCAGGTAGGTGCTCAGATGGGCTCAGATTGCCCCTGTTTGTCCTGGGAAGCCACAACTATTGGGATGGCCTCAGGGACTTTGGAGGTTATCCTACTAGTAGGGTTGTGGCCATTGGAATGGGCACATACAATTCCCTTTAAGAGGGCAAGTACAGTCCTCAGGTTTGGCTCCAGGGCCCTGAGCCTGTAGGGTGTGTAGGCCAGAGCTGTTTGGACAGTTGTCTGAAAACACAAACTCGGCTTATGTTTTGGGTCATAGGTATGGCAGGACTGATCTACAGACCATGAGGAGAACACTTCGGGATATGAAAAAAGGGCGAGTGTGAGGCTCTTGCTCAAGTTTTTGTCTCTGGATATCGTGTCACTCATGGTCGTGAAATTGCCGGGTGACATCATGGGAAATGGACGAGTCTTACTCTCTGGGGGTTCGGTCCCGTCCAAAGAGTTTGGGGTCATTCTGGGGATGGAAGATTCCGTTTTTTTGTTGTTGTTGTCGATTTGTTTCATTTTGTTTTTCAACCTCAGATGTCCCACCAAATGAGGGATTCCAGAGTAGAGCCCTGGGGTGGGGCGACTGGACAACCAGAAATCTGGTTAAAAATTGGGGACTAGGGACATGTCAAGCCCATTATGACATCTAATGGTCCAGCCACTGAGATGACTTACTAGAGGACAGGACTCACGCTGAGGTCACAATGCGTGTTTATGCTCTCGTCGCACTCAAGAATGGGCGGGGCCTCAGGGTGAATGCTGGTTTCTCCTACACTGAACGTTGGACAACATGCCAACCACAAGGTTTCTTGCCATGGGTCAGGAAGAGTTCTGATTTCTGCATCACAGTCACCCGTGGGCAGTGATTGGAGATAAGGTCTAGGTTCTGAAGCCTGAAAACTGAGGTAGGGAAGAGATGATGACCTAAGGCCATGGCGGGTCTGATGTGCTCAGCGTGCGGTCAACTGTCTGGGTGTTGGTCAGCAGGTCCGGGCTCAGGTTGTGTCAGACAGTGCATTAGTGCCCAGGTTAGACTATATAATTTGGGTACATTCGAGTGCCGTGTAGGTTTATCCTCCTTTAAGCTGCCTGGGCTGCTCATTTGGCAATATATTTTTTCTAGAGGGAAGGCAGAGTGCTTCATTGACGGTCCGGAATTGCCAATTGAGGGCTTCGGGGCCAGGAGAGTGAGGACGGAAGTCTGAGAACACAAGCTAGACTTCGGATTCAGAATGAGGGCACGGCAGGTATCCCCTGCAGATCTGAACCAATATCTCATGCATCTGAAGTCAGGGCGAGGATCCGACGTTGGCTCAGGTTGGAGTTTCTGTGCATGACGGCCCCTTCATGAAGGGAGCGGAATCTCGAGGCCATGGAGGTTTTCCACGTTGGGAGATGTGGGATGCTTCCTTCAAGGATTCCTTCTGCGGGACAATTGAGACCTGTTGGACAGCTCCAGGACATCCCATAAGGAATGATTCCAGAGCACCGTTCCAGGATGGATGCCTGGGAAGTCCGCCTCGCCTTCCAATTGTCTCCTAGCAACAAGACAGTTTAGATCTAATGGATCTGCGGGAGCAACCGGGGTGGCTGAGTTGAAATGCATTTTCCAGAGGATGGGTCCTAACGTGTATTTGTGTCCATGAGGACCTTGGAATGGGGAGGTGGCACCGGGACCCTGAAGTATTATCCTAAGCTTTGGCTTAGCTACCATGCACAAGTTTCCTTGTGGAGACGAGATTTGTTCTGATGAGTGCCTCAGGAAATCCCCTCTGCTGGTATTGGAATCCAGGCTTTTGAGGAGACATGCCTGTAAACCAAAGCAATGGATTCGATAATGGCCTCGGGTCCTGTCTGGTTCAATCTCCTTGGTATGAGTGGAGGTAGATGAGTGGAGTTAGATGAGTGGAGGTAAATGCTCAGCCGGTATCAACCGCCCATTTTTTGTCTCGGGCGACCTACACTATTGGGATGGCCTCAGGGACTTTGGAGGGTTCTCCTAATTTGTACGATTTTTGACAATGGAATGGGCAGAATTCCCATGGATTGGGTGGGGGCAGTCCTAATGTGTGGCTCCAGGGGCCCCAGCCTGGAGGGAGTGTGGCCCAGGACTTTGAGGACAGAAGACTGAAAACACAAACTCAGCTTAAGTTTGGGGACGTAGGTATGGCACGCCCGATCTACAAACCATGAGAAGAACTCTTCAGGATATGAAGAATGAGCGAGTCTGAGGCGCTTGCTCAGGCTTTTTTCTATGGATTTTGTTTCTGCCATGGCCGTGGAATGTTGGGGACGTCTCATGGGCCATGGACGAATCTTCCTCTCTGTGGATTTGGCCCGATCCCAATTGTTTTTCGTCAATCTGTGGGATGGGAGGACACCTTTCAGGTTTGTTACCTCAGGTGTCCCACCAAAAGAGGAATTCCAAAGCAGAGCCCTGGGGAAGAGTGAAGGGACAACCCGAACTATGGTTAAAAATTGGGGCCTAGGGGCATGGCAAGCCCAATATGCTGTCTCTTCATGTAGGCCCTGAGAGGCCTTACCTGAGGACTGGGCTCAGGCTGAGGGTCACAATGTGTGTTTGTGACCAATGTGGCCCGCAAGCATGGGCTGGGCCTCATGGGCCACGCTTGTTTCAACTACACTGAACGTTGGACAACATGCCAACCACAAGGTTTCTTGCCATGGGGAAAGAGTTCTGATTTCTGCATCATTTTCAACCCTGGGCAGTGGTTGGAGATAAGGTCTAGGTTCTGGTGCCTGAAAACCGCAGTTAGGAAGAGATGACGACCTAAGGCCATGGCGGGTCCGATGTGCTCAGTGTGCGGCCAGCTGTCTGGGTGGGACCAGAAGGTCCAGGCTCAGGCTGGGTCAGAAGGGGAAATGGTGCCCAGGTCAGCCTATATGTTTGGGGTACAGCCGAATGGCGTGCAGGATGATCCTCATTTGGGGATTCGGGGTAGCCCTGAGGGCAATATTTTACTTCTGTAGGGCAGGCAGAGTGCGGCATTGTAGTTCTGGATTGCCAAAATGGAGGGCCTGTGGGCCAGTAGTCTGAGGACGGAGTCTGAGAACCCAAGCTAAGCTTAGGTTTCTGGGTGAAGATATGGCAGGCACAATCTACAGGCCTCAATAGAGATCTCGTGCATCTGAAGTCAGGGCAAGGATCAGACGATCGCTCAGGTTGGACTTTCTGCCCTGATGGCCCTTTCTTGAAGGGGGTTGGATCAGGAGGACATGGGGGTTTTCCCACAATGGGAGTTGTGAGAAGCTCCAAACTGCAAAGATTCTTCTGCAGGACAATTGAGACCTGTTGGTTGGCTCCAGGCCAACGATTCCGAGCAGGGTTCTAAGGATGGATGGCTGGGTAGCCCACCTCGCATTCCAATTGTCTCCAAGCAACAAGACAAGTTAGATCTGCTGGATGTGGGGGACAACCGAGGAGGCTGAGTTGAAATGGACTCTCCTGGGGATGTGTCCTAATATGTTTTTGTGTCTATGGAGACCTTGGAATGAAGCGGTGGCCCTGGGGCCCTGAAGGGTTCTCCTAAACAGAGGCTTTGACACAGCTCCAACGTGCATGTTTCCCATGTGTAGATGAGATTTGTTCTGATGGGTGAGTCAAGAAACAGCCATATGCTGGTATTGAAATCCAGGCCTCTGAGGAGAGATGCCTGGAAACCAAAGCAATGGATCCGATTAGAGCCTAGGGGCCTGTTCGTTCCTTTTTACCTCTGGGGACATCAGTCTACGGGTCTGAGTGCAGGTAGGTGCTCAGATGGGCTCAGATTGCCCCTGTTTGTCCTGGGAAGCCACAACTATTGGGATGGCCTCAGGGACTTTGGAGGTTATCCTACTAGTAGGGTTGTGGCCATTGGAATGGGCACATACAATTCCCTTGGAGAGGGCAAGTACAGTCCTCAGGTTTGGCTCCAGGGCCCTGAGCCTGTAGGGTGTGTAGGCCAGAGCTGTTTGGACAGTTGTCTGAAAACACAAACTCGGCTTATGTTTTGGGTCATAGGTATGGCAGGACTGATCTACAGACCATGAGGAGAACACTTCGGGATATGAAAAAAGGGCGAGTGTGAGGCTCTTGCTCAAGTTTTTGTCTCTGGATATCGTGTCACTCATGGTCGTGAAATTGCCGGGTGACTTCATGGGAAATGGACGAGTCTTACTCTCTGGGGGTTCGGTCCCGTCCAAAGAGTTTGGGGTCATTCTGGGGATGGAAGAAGTCCGTTTTTTTGTTGTTGTTGTCGATTTGTTTCATTTTGTTTTTCAACCTCAGATGTCCCACCAAATGAGGGATTCCAGAGTAGAGCCCTGGGGTGGGGCGACTGGACAACCAGAAATCTGGTTAAAAATTGGGGACTAGGGACATGTCAAGCCCATTATGACATCTAATTGTCCAACCACTGAGAGGACTTACTAGAGGACAGGACTCACGCTGAGGTCACAATGCGTGTTTCTGCTCTCGTCGCACTCAAGAATGGGCGGGGCCTCAGGGTGAATGCTGGTTTCTCCTACACTGAACGTTGGGCAACATGCCAACCACAAGGTTTCTTGCCATGGGTCAGGAAGAGTTCTGATTTCTGCATCACAGTCACCCGTGGGCAGTGATTGGAGATAAGGTCTAGGTTCTGAAGCCTGAAAACTGAGGTAGGGAAGAGATGATGACCTAAGGCCATGGCGGGTCTGATGTGCTCAGCGTGCGGTCAGCTGTCTGGGTGTTGGTCAGCAGGTCCGGGCTCAGGTTGTGTCAGACAGTGCATTAGTGCCCAGGTTAGACTATATAATTTGGGTACATTCGAGTGCCGTGTAGGTTTATCCTCATTTAAGCTGCCTGGGCTGCTCATTAGGCAATATATTTTTTCTAGAGGGCAGGCAGAGTGCTTCATTGTCGGTCCGGAATTGCCAAACTTGAGGGCTTCGGGGCGAGGAGAGTGAGGACGGAAGTCTGAGAACACAAGCTAGACTTCGGATTCAGGGTGAGGGCACGGTAGGTACCCCCTGCAGATCTGAACCAATATCTCATGCATCTGAAGTCAGGGCGAGGATCCGACGTTGGCTCAGGTTGGAGTTTCTGTGCATGACGGCCCCTTCATGAAGGGAGCGGAATCTCGAGGCCATGGAGGTTTTCCACGTTGGGAGATGTGGGATGCCCCCTTCAAGGATTCCTTCTGCGGGACAATTGAGACCTGTTGGACAGCTCCAGGACATCCCATATGGAATGACTCCAGAGCACCGTTCCAGGATGGATGCCTGGGAAGTCCGCCTCGCCTTCCAATTGTTTCCTAGCAACAAGACAGTTTAGATCTAATGGATTCTCGGGAGCAACCGGGGTGGCTGGGTTGAAATGCACTTTCCAGAGGATGGGTCCTAACGTGTATTTGTGTCCATGAGGACCTTGGAATGGGGAGGTGGCACTGGGACCCTTAAGTATTATCCTAAGCTTTGGCTTAGCTACCATGCACAAGTTTCCTTGTGGAGACGAGATTTGTTCTGATGAGTGCCTCAGGAAATCCCCTCTGCTGGTATTGGAATCCAGGCTTTTGAGGAGACATGCCTGTAAACCAAAGCAATGGATTCGATAATGGCCTCGGCTCCTGTCTGGTTCAATCTCCTTGGTATGAATGGAGGTAGATGAGTGGAGGTAGATGCTCAGCCTGTATCAACCGCCCATTTTTTGTCCCGGGCGACCTACACTATTGGGATGGCCTCGGGGACTTTGGAGGGTTCTCCTAATTTGTACGATTTTTGACAATGGAATGGGCAGAATTCCCATGGATTGGGTGGGGGCAGTCCTAATGTGTGGCTCCAGGGGCCCCAGCCTGGAGGGAGTGTGGCCCAGGACTTTGAGGACAGAAGGCTGAAAACACAAACTCAGCTTAAGTTTGGGGACGTAGGTATGGCACGCCCGATCTACAAACCATGGGAAGAACTCTTCAGGATATGAAGAATGAGCGAGTCTGAGGTGCTTGCTCAGGCTTTTTTCTCTGGATTTTGTTTCTGCAATGTCCGTGGAATGTTGGGGAGGTCTCATGGGCCATGGACGAATCTTCCTCTTTGTGGATTTGGCACGATCCCAATTGTTTTTCGTCAATCTGTGGGATGGGAGGACTCCTTTCAGGTTTGTTACCTCAGGTGTCCCACCAAAAGAGGAATACCAAAGCAGAGCCCTGGGGAAGAGTGAAGGGACAACCCGAACTATGGTTAAAAATTGGGGCCTAGGGGCATGGCAAGCCCAATATGCTGTCTCTTCATATAGGCCCTGAGAGGCCTTACCTGAGGACTGGGCTCAGGCTGAGGGTCACAATGTGTGTTTGTGACCAATGTGGCCCGCAAGCATGGGCTGGGCCTCATGGGCCACGCTTGATTCAACTACACTGAACATTGGACAACATGCCAACCACAAGGTTTCTTGCCATGGGGAAAGAGTTCTGATTTCAGCATCATTTTCAAACCTGGGCAGTGGTTGGAGATAAGGTCTAGGTTCTGGAGCCTGAAAACCGCAGTTGGGAAGAGATGAAGACCTAAGGCCATGGCGGGTCCGATTGTGCTCAGTGTGCGGCCAGCTGTCTGGGTGGGACCAGGAGGTCCAGGCTCAGGCTGGGTCAGAAGGGGAAATAGTGCCCAGGTCAGCCTATATGTTTGGGGTACAGCCGAATGGCGTGCAGGTTGATCCTCATTTGGGGAATCGGGGTAGCCCTGAGGGCAATATTTTAATTCTGTAGGGCAGGCAGAGTGCGGCATTGTAGTTCTGGTTGCCAAAATGAGGGCCTGTGGGCCAGTAGTCTGAGGACGGAGTCTGAGAACCCAAGCTAAGCCTAGGTTTCTGGGTGAGGATATGGCAGGCACAATCTACAGGCCTCAATAGAGATCTCGTGCATCTGAAGTCAGGGCAAGGATCAGACGATCGCTCAGGTTGGACTTTCTGCCCTGATGGCCCTTTCTTGAAGGGGGTTGGATCACGAGGACATGGGGGTTTTCCCACGATGGGAGTTGTGAGAAGCTCCAAACTGCAAAGATTCTTCTGCAGGACAATTGAGACCTGTTGGTTGGCTCCAGGCCAATGATTCCGAGCAGGGTTCTAAGGATGGATGGCTGGGTAGCCCACCTCGCATTCCAATGGTCTCCAAGCAACAAGACAGGTTAGATCTGCTGGATGTGGGGGGCAACCGAGGAGGCTGAGTTGAAATGGACTCTCCTGTGGATGTGTCCTAATATGTTTTTGTGTCTATGGAGACCTTGGAATGAAGCGGTGGCCCTGGGGCCCTGAAGGGTTCTCCTAAACAGAGGCTTTGACACAGCTCCAACGTGCATGTTTCCCATGTGTAGATGAGATTTGTTCTGATGGGTCAGTCAAGAAACAGCCATATGCTGGTATTGAAATCCAGGCCTCTGAGGAGAGATGCCTGGAAACCAAAGCAATGGATCCGATTAGTGCCTAGGGGCCTGTTCGTTCCTTTTTACCTCTGGGGACATCAGTCTACGGGTCTGAGTGCAGGTAGGTGCTCAGATGGGCTCAGATTGCACCTGTTTGTCCTGGGAAGCCACAACTATTGGGATGGCCTCAGGGACTTTGGAGGTTATCCTACTAGTAGGGTTGTGGCCATTGGAATGGGCACATACAATTCCCTTTAAGAGGGCAAGTACAGTCCTCAGGTTTGGCTCCAGGGCCCTGAGCCTGTAGGGTGTGTAGGCCAGAGCTGTTTGGACAGTTGTCTGAAAACACAAACTCGGCTTATGTTTTGGGTCATAGGTATGGCAGGACTGATCTACAGACCATGAGGAGAACACTTCGGGATATGAAAAAAGGGCGAGTGTGAGGCTCTTGCTCAAGTTTTTGTCTCTGGATATCGTGTCACTCATGGTCGTGAAATTGCCGGATGACATCATGGGAAATGGACGAGTCTTACTCTCTGGGGGTTCGGTCCCATCCAAAGAGTTTGGGGTCATTCTGGGGATGGAAGATTCCGTTTTTTTGTTGTTGAGGTCGATTTGTTTCATTTTGTTTTTCAACGTCAGATGTCCCACCAAATGAGGGATTCCAGAGTAGAGCCCTGGGGTGGGGCGACTGGACAACCAGAAATCTGGTTAAAAATTGGGGACTAGGGACATGTCAAGGCCATTATGACATCTAATGGTCAGGCCACTGAGAGGACTTACTAGAGGACAGGACTCAGGCTGAGGTCCCAATGCGTGTTTATGCTATCGTCGCACTCAAGAATGGGCGTGGCCTCAGGGTGAATGCTGGTTTCTCCTACACTGAACGTTGGACAACATGCCAACCACAAGGTTTCTTGCCATGGGTCAGGAAGAGTTCTGATTTCTGCATCACAGTCACCCGTGGACAGTGATTGGAGATAAGGTCTAGGTTCTGAAGCCTGAAAACTGAGGTAGGGAAGAGATGATGACCTAAGGCCATGGCGGGTCTGATGTGCTCAGCGTGTGGTCAGCTGTCTGGGTGTTGGTCAACAGGTCCGGGCTCAGGTTGTGTCAGATAGTGCATTAGTGCCCAGGTTAGACTATATAATTTGGGTACCGTGTGCCTACCGAGTGCCGTGTAGGTTTATCCTCATTTAAGCTGCCTGGGCTGCTCATTAGGCAATATATTTTTGCTAGAGGGCAGGCAGAGTGCTTCATTGTCGGTCCGGAATTGCCAAACTTGAGGGCTTCGGGGCCAGGAGAGTGAGGACGGAAGTCTGAGAACACAAGCTAGACTTCGGATTCAGGGTGAGGGCACGGCAGGTACCCCCTGCAGATCTGAACCAATATCTCATGCATCGGAAGTCAGGGCGAAGATCTGACGTTGGCTCAGGTTGGAGTTTCTGTGCATGATGGCCCCTTCATGAAGGGAGCGGAATCTCGAGGCCATGGAGGTTTTCCACGTTGGGAGATGTGGGATGTCCCCTTCAAGGATTCCTTCTGCGGGACAATTGAGACCTGATGGACAGCTCCAGGACATCCCATATGGAATGACTCCAGAGCACCGTTCCAGGATGGATGCCTGGGAAGTCCGCCTAGCCTTCCAATTGTCTCCTAGCAACAAGACAGTTTAGATCTACTGGATCTCCGGGAGCAACCGGGGTGGCTGAGTTGAAATGCACTTTCCAGAGGATGGGTCCTAACGTGTGTTTGTGTCCATGAGGGCCTTGGAATGGGGAGGTGGCACCGGGACCCTGAAGTATTCTCCTAAGCTTTGGCTTAGCTACCATGCACAAATTTCCTTGTGGAGACGAGATTTGTTCTGATGGGTGCCTCAGGAAATCCCCTCTGCTGGTATTGGAATGCAGGCTTTTGAGGACACATGCCTGTAAACCAAAGCAATGGATTCGATAATGGCCTCGGGTCCTGTCTGGTTCAATCTCCTTGGTATGAGTGGAGGTAGATGAGTGGAGGTAGATGAGTGGAGGTAAATTCTCAGCCGGTATGAACCGCCCATTTTTCGTCCCGGGCGACCTACACTATTGGGATGGCCTCAAGGACTTTGGAGGGTTCTCCTAATTTGTACGATTTTTGACAATAGAATGGGCAGAATTCCCATGGATTGGGTGGGGGCAGTCCTAATGTGTGGCTCCAGGGGCCCCAGCCTGGAGGGAGTGTGGCCCAGGACTTTGAGGACAGAAGACTGAAAACACAAACTCAGCTTAAGTTTGGGGACGTAGGTATGGCACGCCCGATCTACAAACCATGAGAAGAACTCTTCAGGATATGAAGAATGAGCGAGTCTGAGGTGCTTGCTCAGGCTTTTTTCTCTGGATTTTGTTTCTGCAATGTCCGTGGAATGTTGGGGAGGTCTCATGGGCCATGGACGAATCTTCCTCTCTGTGGATTTGGCACGATCCCAATTGTTTTTCGTCAATCTGTGGGATGGGAGGACTCCTTTCAGGTTTGTTACCTCAGGTGTCCCACCAAAAGAGGAATTCCAAAGCAGAGCCCTGGGGAAGAGTGAAGGGACAACCCGAACTATGGTTAAAAATTGGGGCCTAGGGGCATGGCAAGCCCAATATGCTGTCTCTTCATATAGGCCCTGAGAGGCCTTACCTGAGGACTGGGCTCAGGCTGAGGGTCACAATGTGTGTTTGTGACCAATGTGGCCCGCAAGCATGGGCTGGGCCTCATGGGCCACGCTTGATTCAACTACACTGAACATTGGACAACATGCCAACCACAAGGTTTCTTGCCATGGGGAAAGAGTTCTGATTTCAGCATCATTTTCAAACCTGGGCAGTGGTTGGAGATAAGGTCTAGGTTCTGGAGCCTGAAAACCGCAGTTGGGAAGAGATGACGACCTAAGGCCATGGCGGGTCCGATGTGCTCAGTGTGCGGCCAGCTGTCTGGGTGGGACCAGGAGGTCCAGGCTCAGGCTGGGTCAGAAGGGGAAATAGTGCCCAGGTCAGCCTATATGTTTGGGGTACAGCCGAATGGCGTGCAGGTTGATCCTCATTTGGGGAATCGGGGTAGCCCTGAGGGCAATATTTTAATTCTGTAGGGCAGGCAGAGTGCGGCATTGTAGTTCTGGTTGCCAAAATGGAGGGCCAGTGGGCCAGTAGTCTGAGGACGGAGTCTGAGAACCCAAGCTAAGCCTAGGTTTCTGGGTGAGGATATGGCAGGCACAATCTACAGGCCTCAATAGAGATCTCGTGCATCTGAAGACAGGGCAAGGATCAGACGATCGCTCAGGTTGGACTTTCTGCCCTGATGGCCCTTTCTTGAAGGGGGTTGGATCACGAGGACATGGGGGTTTTCCCACGATGGGAGTTGTGAGAAGTTCCAAACTGCAAAGGTTCTTCTGCAGGACAATTGAGACCTGTTGGTTGGCTCCAGGCCAACGATTCCGAGCAGGGTTCTAAGGATGGATGGCTGGGTAGCCACCTCGCATTCCAATTGTCTCCAAGCAACAAGACAGGTTAGATCTGCTGGATGTGGGGGGCAACCGAGGAGGCTGAGTTGAAATGGACTCTCCTGTGGATGTGTCCTAATATGTTTTTGTGTCTATGGAGACCTTGGAATGAAGCGGTGGCCCTGGGGCCCTGAAGGGTTCTCCTAAACAGAGGCTTTGACACAGCTCCAACGTGCATGTTTCCCATGTGTAGATGAGATTTGTTCTGATGGGTGAGTCAAGAAACAGCCATATGCTGGTATTGAAATCCAGGCCTCTGAGGAGAGATGCCTGGAAACCAAAGCAATGGATCCGATTAGTGCCTAGGGGCCTGTTCGTTCCTTTTTACCTCTGGGGACATCAGTCTACGGGTCTGAGTGCAGGTAGGTGCTCAGATGGGCTCAGATTGCCCCTGTTTGTCCTGGGAAGCCACAACTATTGGGATGGCCTCAGGGACTTTGGAGGTTATCCTACTAGTAGGGTTGTGGCCATTGGAATGGGCACATACAATTCCCTTTAAGAGGGCAAGTACAGTCCTCAGGTTTGGCTCCAGGGCCCTGAGCCTGTAGGGTGTGTAGGCCAGAGCTGTTTGGACAGTTGTCTGAAAACACAAACTCGGCTTATGTTTTGGGTCATAGGTATGGCAGGACTGATCTACAGACCATGAGGAGAACACTTCGGGATATGAAAAAAGGGCGAGTGTGAGGCTCTTGCTCAAGTTTTTGTCTCTGGATATCGTGTCACTCATGGTCGTGAAATTGCCGGGTGACATCATGGGAAATGGACGAGTCTTACTCTCTGGGGGTTCGGTCCCGTCCAAAGAGTTTGGGGTCATTCTGGGGATGGAAGATTCCGTTTTTTTGTTGTTGTTGTCGATTTGTTTCATTTTGTTTTTCAACCTCAGATGTCCCACCAAATGAGGGATTCCAGAGTAGAGCCCTGGGGTGGGGCGACTGGACAACCAGAAATCTGGTTAAAAATTGGGGACTAGGGACATGTCAAGCCCATTATGACATCTAATGGTCCAGCCACTGAGATGACTTACTAGAGGACAGGACTCACGCTGAGGTCACAATGCGTGTTTATGCTCTCGTCGCACTCAAGAATGGGCGGGGCCTCAGGGTGAATGCTGGTTTCTCCTACACTGAACGTTGGACAACATGCCAACCACAAGGTTTCTTGCCATGGGTCAGGAAGAGTTCTGATTTCTGCATCACAGTCACCCGTGGGCAGTGATTGGAGATAAGGTCTAGGTTCTGAAGCCTGAAAACTGAGGTAGGGAAGAGATGATGACCTAAGGCCATGGCGGGTCTGATGTGCTCAGCGTGCGGTCAACTGTCTGGGTGTTGGTCAGCAGGTCCGGGCTCAGGTTGTGTCAGACAGTGCATTAGTGCCCAGGTTAGACTATATAATTTGGGTACATTCGAGTGCCGTGTAGGTTTATCCTCCTTTAAGCTGCCTGGGCTGCTCATTTGGCAATATATTTTTTCTAGAGGGAAGGCAGAGTGCTTCATTGACGGTCCGGAATTGCCAATTGAGGGCTTCGGGGCCAGGAGAGTGAGGACGGAAGTCTGAGAACACAAGCTAGACTTCGGATTCAGAATGAGGGCACGGCAGGTACCCCCTGCAGATCTGAACCAATATCTCATGCATCTGAAGTCAGGGCGAGGATCCGACGTTGGCTCAGGTTGGAGTTTCTGTGCATGACGGCCCCTTCATGAAGGGAGCGGAATCTCGAGGCCATGGAGGTTTTCCACGTTGGGAGATGTGGGATGCTTCCTTCAAGGATTCCTTCTGCGGGACAATTGAGACCTGTTGGACAGCTCCAGGACATCCCATAAGGAATGATTCCAGAGCACCGTTCCAGGATGGATGCCTGGGAAGTCCGCCTCGCCTTCCAATTGTCTCCTAGCAACAAGACAGTTTAGATCTAATGGATCTGCGGGAGCAACCGGGGTGGCTGAGTTGAAATGCATTTTCCAGAGGATGGGTCCTAACGTGTATTTGTGTCCATGAGGACCTTGGAATGGGGAGGTGGCACCGGGACCCTGAAGTATTATCCTAAGCTTTGGCTTAGCTACCATGCACAAGTTTCCTTGTGGAGACGAGATTTGTTCTGATGAGTGCCTCAGGAAATCCCCTCTGCTGGTATTGGAATCCAGGCTTTTGAGGAGACATGCCTGTAAACCAAAGCAATGGATTCGATAATGGCCTCGGGTCCTGTCTGGTTCAATCTCCTTGGTATGAGTGGAGGTAGATGAGTGGAGTTAGATGAGTGGAGGTAAATGCTCAGCCGGTATCAACCGCCCATTTTTTGTCTCGGGCGACCTACACTATTGGGATGGCCTCAGGGACTTTGGAGGGTTCTCCTAATTTGTACGATTTTTGACAATGGAATGGGCAGAATTCCCATGGATTGGGTGGGGGCAGTCCTAATGTGTGGCTCCAGGGGCCCCAGCCTGGAGGGAGTGTGGCCCAGGACTTTGAGGACAGAAGACTGAAAACACAAACTCAGCTTAAGTTTGGGGACGTAGGTATGGCACGCCCGATCTACAAACCATGAGAAGAACTCTTCAGGATATGAAGAATGAGCGAGTCTGAGGCGCTTGCTCAGGCTTTTTTCTATGGATTTTGTTTCTGCCATGGCCGTGGAATGTTGGGGAGGTCTCATGGGCCATGGACGAATCTTCCTCTCTGTGGATTTGGCCCGATCCCAATTGTTTTTCGTCAATCTGTGGGATGGGAGGACACCTTTCAGGTTTGTTACCTCAGGTGTCCCACCAAAAGAGGAATTCCAAAGCAGAGCCCTGGGGAAGAGTGAAGGGACAACCCGAACTATGGTTAAAAATTGGGGCCTAGGGGCATGGCAAGCCCAATATGCTGTCTCTTCATGTAGGCCCTGAGAGGCCTTACCTGAGGACTGGGCTCAGGCTGAGGGTCACAATGTGTGTTTGTGACCAATGTGGCCCGCAAGCATGGGCTGGGCCTCATGGGCCACGCTTGTTTCAACTACACTGAACATTGGACAACATGCCAACCACAAGGTTTCTTGCCATGGGGAAAGAGTTCTGATTTCTGCATCATTTTCAACCCTGGGCAGTGGTTGGAGATAAGGTCTAGGTTCTGGTGCCTGAAAACCGCAGTTGGGAAGA
This sequence comes from Mustela nivalis, assembly GCF_964662115.1. NCBI lineage: Eukaryota > Metazoa > Chordata > Mammalia > Carnivora > Mustelidae > Mustela > Mustela nivalis. Next base: position 194,034 of record NW_028136454.1, on the reverse strand, counting down.
GATGACGACCTAAGGCCATGGCGGGTCCGATGTGCTCAGTGTGCGGCCAGCTGTCTGGGTGGGACCAGAAGGTCCAGGCTCAGGCTGGGTCAGAAGGGGAAATGGTGCCCAGGTCAGCCTATATGTTTGGGGTACAGCCGAATGGCGTGCAGGATGATCCTCATTTGGGGATTCGGGGTAGCCCTGAGGGCAATATTTTACTTCTGTAGGGCAGGCAGAGTGCGGCATTGTAGTTCTGGATTGCCAAAATGGAGGGCCTGTGGGCCAGTAGTCTGAGGACGGAGTCTGAGAACCCAAGCTAAGCTTAGGTTTCTGGGTGAAGATATGGCAGGCACAATCTACAGGCCTCAATAGAGATCTCGTGCATCTGAAGTCAGGGCAAGGATCAGACGATCGCTCAGGTTGGACTTTCTGCCCTGATGGCCCTTTCTTGAAGGGGGTTGGATCAGGAGGACATGGGGGTTTTCCCACAATGGGAGTTGTGAGAAGCTCCAAACTGCAAAGATTCTTCTGCAGGACAATTGAGACCTGTTGGTTGGCTCCAGGCCAACGATTCCGAGCAGGGTTCTAAGGATGGATGGCTGGGTAGCCCACCTCGCATTCCAATTGTCTCCAAGCAACAAGACAAGTTAGATCTGCTGGATGTGGGGGACAACCGAGGAGGCTGAGTTGAAATGGACTCTCCTGGGGATGTGTCCTAATATGTTTTTGTGTCTATGGAGACCTTGGAATGAAGCGGTGGCCCTGGGGCCCTGAAGGGTTCTCCTAAACAGAGGCTTTGACACAGCTCCAACGTGCATGTTTCCCATGTGTAGATGAGATTTGTTCTGATGGGTGAGTCAAGAAACAGCCATATGCTGGTATTGAAATCCAGGCCTCTGAGGAGAGATGCCTGGAAACCAAAGCAATGGATCCGATTAGAGCCTAGGGGCCTGTTCGTTCCTTTTTACCTCTGGGGACATCAGTCTACGGGTCTGAGTGCAGGTAGGTGCTCAGATGGGCTCAGATTGCCCCTGTTTGTCCTGGGAAGCCACAACTATTGGGATGGCCTCAGGGACTTTGGAGGTTATCCTACTAGTAGGGTTGTGGCCATTGGAATGGGCACATACAATTCCCTTGGAGAGGGCAAGTACAGTCCTCAGGTTTGGCTCCAGGGCCCTGAGCCTGTAGGGTGTGGAGGCCAGAGCTGTTTGGACAGTTGTCTGAAAACACAAACTCGGCTTATGTTTTGGGTCATAGGTATGGCAGGACTGATCTACAGACCATGAGGAGAACACTTCGGGATATGAAAAAAGGGCGAGTGTGAGGCTCTTGCTCAAGTTTTTGTCTCTGGATATCGTGTCACTCATGGTCGTGAAATTGCCGGGTGACTTCATGGGAAATGGACGAGTCTTACTCTCTGGGGGTTCGGTCCCGTCCAAAGAGTTTGGGGTCATTCTGGGGATGGAAGAAGTCCGTTTTTTTGTTGTTGTTGTCGATTTGTTTCATTTTGTTTTTCAACCTCAGATGTCCCACCAAATGAGGGATTCCAGAGTAGAGCCCTGGGGTGGGGCGACTGGACAACCAGAAATCTGGTTAAAAATTGGGGACTAGGGACATGTCAAGCCCATTATGACATCTAATTGTCCAACCACTGAGAGGACTTACTAGAGGACAGGACTCACGCTGAGGTCACAATGCGTGTTTCTGCTCTCGTCGCACTCAAGAATGGGCGGGGCCTCAGGGTGAATGCTGGTTTCTCCTACACTGAACGTTGGGCAACATGCCAACCACAAGGTTTCTTGCCATGGGTCAGGAAGAGTTCTGATTTCTGCATCACAGTCACCCGTGGGCAGTGATTGGAGATAAGGTCTAGGTTCTGAAGCCTGAAAACTGAGGTAGGGAAGAGATGATGACCTAAGGCCATGGCGGGTCTGATGTGCTCAGCGTGCGGTCAGCTGTCTGGGTGTTGGTCAGCAGGTCCGGGCTCAGGTTGTGTCAGACAGTGCATTAGTGCCCAGGTTAGACTATATAATTTGGGTACATTCGAGTGCCGTGTAGGTTTATCCTCATTTAAGCTGCCTGGGCTGCTCATTAGGCAATATATTTTTTCTAGAGGGCAGGCAGAGTGCTTCATTGTCGGTCCGGAATTGCCAAACTTGAGGGCTTCGGGGCGAGGAGAGTGAGGACGGAAGTCTGAGAACACAAGCTAGACTTCGGATTCAGGGTGAGGGCACGGTAGGTACCCCCTGCAGATCTGAACCAATATCTCATGCATCTGAAGTCAGGGCGAGGATCCCACGTTGGCTCAGGTTGGAGTTTCTGTGCATGACGGCCCCTTCATGAAGGGAGCGGAATCTCGAGGCCATGGAGGTTTTCCACGTTGGGAGATGTGGGATGCCCCCTTCAAGGATTCCTTCTGCGGGACAATTGAGACCTGTTGGACAGCTCCAGGACATCCCATATGGAATGACTCCAGAGCACCGTTCCAGGATGGATGCCTGGGAAGTCCGCCTCGCCTTCCAATTGTTTCCTAGCAACAAGACAGTTTAGATCTAATGGATTCTCGGGAGCAACCGGGGTGGCTGGGTTGAAATGCACTTTCCAGAGGATGGGTCCTAACGTGTATTTGTGTCCATGAGGACCTTGGAATGGGGAGGTGGCACTGGGACCCTTAAGTATTATCCTAAGCTTTGGCTTAGCTACCATGCACAAGTTTCCTTGTGGAGACGAGATTTGTTCTGATGAGTGCCTCAGGAAATCCCCTCTGCTGGTATTGGAATCCAGGCTTTTGAGGAGACATGCCTGTAAACCAAAGCAATGGATTCGATAATGGCCTCGGCTCCTGTCTGGTTCAATCTCCTTGGTATGAATGGAGGTAGATGAGTGGAGGTAGATGCTCAGCCTGTATCAACCGCCCATTTTTTGTCCCGGGCGACCTACACTATTGGGATGGCCTCGGGGACTTTGGAGGGTTCTCCTAATTTGTACGATTTTTGACATGGAATGGGCAGAATTGCCATGGATTGGGTGGGGGCAGTCCTAATGTGTGGCTCCAGGGGCCCCAGTCTGGAGGGAGTGTGGCCCAGGACTTTGAGGACAGAAGACTGAAAACACAAACTCAGCTTAAGTTTGGGGACGTAGGTATGGCACGCCCGATCTACAAACCATGAGAAGAACTCTTCAGGATATGAAGAATGAGCGAGTCTGAGGCGCTTGCTCAGGCTTTTTTCTATGGATTTTGTTTCTGCCATGGCCGTGGAATGTTGGGGAGGTCTCATGGGCCATGGACGAATCTTCCTCTCTGTGGATTTGGCCCGATCCCAATTGGTTTTCGTCAATCTGTGGGATGGGAGGACTCCTTTCAGGTTTGTTACCTCAGGTGTCCCACCAAAAGAGGAATTCCAAAGCAGAGCCCTGGGGAAGAGTGAAGGGACAACCCGAACTATGGTTAAAAATTGGGGCCTAGGGGCATGGCAAGCCCAATATGCTGTCTCTTCATATAGGCCCTGAGAGGCCTTACCTGAGGACTGGGCTCAGGCTGAGGGTCACAATGTGTGTTTGTGACCAATGTGGCCGCAAGCATGGGCTGGGCCTCATGGGCCACGCTTGATTCAACTACACTGAACGTTGGACAACATGCCAACCAAAAGGTTTCTTGCCATGGGGAAAGAGTTCTGATTTCAGCATCATTTTCAAACCTGGGCAGTGGTTGGAGATAACGTCTAGGTTCTGGAGCCTGAAATCCGCAGTTGGGAAGAGATGAAGACCTAATGCCATGGCGGGTCCGATGTGCTCAGTGTGCGGCCAGCTGTCTGGGTGGGACTAGGAGTTCCAGGCTCAGGCTGGGTCAGAAGGGGAAATAGTGCCCAGGTCAGCCTATATGTTTGGGGTACAGCCGAATGGCGTGCAGGTTGATCCTCATTTGGGGATTCGGGGTAGCCCTGAGGGCAATATTTCACTTCTGTAGGGCAGGCAGAGTGCGGCATTGTAGTTCTGGATTGCCAAACTGGAGGGCCTGTGGGCCAGTAGTCTGAGGACGGAGTCTGAGAACTCAAGCTAAGGCTAGGTTTCTGGGTGAGGATATGGCAGGCACAATCTACAGACCTCAATAGAGATCTCGTGCATCTGAAGTCAGGGCAAGGATCAGACGATCGCTCAGGTTGGACTTTCTGCCCTGATGGCCCTTTCTTGAAGGGGGTTGGATCACGAGGACATGGGGGTTTTCCCACGATGGGAGTTGTGAGAAGCTCCAAACTGCAAAGATTCTTCTGCAGGACAATTGAGACCTGTTGGTTGGCTCCAGGCCAACGATTCCGAGCAGGGTTCTAAGGATGGATGGCTGGGTAGCCCACCTCGCATTCCAATTGTCTCCAAGCAACAAGACAAGTTAGATCTGCTGGATGTGGGGGGCAACCGAGGAGGCTGAGTTGAAATGGACCCTCCTGGGGATGTGTCCTAATATGTTTTTGTGTCTATGGAGACCTTGGAATGAAGCGGTGACCCTGGGGCCCTGAAGGGTTCTCCTAAACAGAGGCTTTGACACAGCTCCAACGTGCATGTTTCCCATGTGTAGATGAGATTTGTTCTGATGGGTGAGTCAAGAAACAGCCATATGCTGGTATTGAAATCCAGGCCTCTGAGGAGAGATGCCTGGAAACCAAAGCAATGGATCCGATTAGTGCCTAGGGGCCTGTTCGTTCCTTTTTACCTCTGGGGACATCAGTCTTCGGGTCTGAGTGCAGGTAGGTGCTCAGATGGGCTCAGATTGCCCCTGTTTGTTTTGGGAAGCCACAAATATTGGGATGGCCTCAGGGACTTTGGAGGTTATCCTACTAGTAGGGTTGTGGCCATTGGAATGGGCACATACAATTCCCTTGGAGAGGGCAAGTACAGTCCTCAGGTTTGGTTCCAGGGCCCTGAGCCTGTAGGGTGTGTAGGCCAGAGCTGTTTGGACAGTTGTCTGAAAACACAAACTCGGCTTATGTTTTGGGTCATAGGTATGGCAGGACTGATCTACAGACCATGAGGAGAACACTTCGGGATATGAAAAAAGGGCGAGTGTGAGGCTCTTGCTCAAGTTTTTGTCTCTGGATATCGTGTCACTCATGGTCGTGAAATTGCCGGGTGACTTCATGGGAAATGGACGAGTCTTACTCTCTGGGGGTTCGGTCCCGTCCAAAGAGTTTGGGGTCATTCTGGGGATGGAAGAAGTCCGTTTTTTTGTTGTTGTTGTCGATTTGTTTCATTTTGTTTTTCAACCTAGATGTCCCACCAAATGAGGGATTCCAGAGTAGAGCCCTTGGGTGGGGCGACTGGACAACCAGAAATCTGGTTAAAAATTGGGGACTAGGGACATGTCAAGCCCATTATGACATCCAATGGTCCAGCCACTGAGAGGACTTACTAGAGGACAGGACTCACGCTGAGGTTACAATGCGTGTTTATGCTGTCGTCGCACTCAAGAATAGGCGGGGCCTCAGGGTGAATGCTGGTTTCTCCTACACTGAACTTTGGACAACATGCCAACCACAAGGTTTCTTGCCATGGGTCAGGAAGAGTTCTGATTTCTGCATCACAGTCACCCTTGGGCAGTGATTGGAGATAAGGTCTAGGTTCTGAAGCCTGAAAACTGAGGTAGGGAAGAGATGATGACCTAAGGCCATGGCGGGTCTGATGTGATCAGCGTGCGGTCAGCTGTCTGGGTGTTGGTCAGCAGGTCCGGGCTCAGGTTGTGTCAGACAGTGCATTAGTGCCCAGGTTAGACTATATAATTTGGGTACATTCGAGTGCCGTGTAGGTTTATCCTCATTTAAGCTGCCTGGGCTGCTCATTAGGCAATATATTTTTTCTAGAGGGCAGGCAGAGTGCTTCATTGTCGGTCCGGAATAGCCAAATTTGAGGGCTTCGGGGCCAGGAGAGTGAGGACGGAAGTCTGAGAACACAAGCTAGACTTCGGCTTCAGGGTGAGGGCACGGCAGGTACTCCCTGCAGATCTGAACCAATATCTCATGCATCTGAAGTCAGGGCGAGGATCCGACGTTGGCTCAGGTTGGAGTTTCTGTGCATGACGGCCCCTTCATGAAGGGAGCAGAATCTCGAGGCCATGGAGGTTTTCCACGCTGGGAGATTTGGGATGCCCCCTTCAAGGATTCCTTCTGCGGGACAATTGAGACCTTTTGGACAGCTCCAGGACATCCCATATGGAATGACTCCAGAGCACCGTTCGAGGATGGATGCCTGGGAAGTCCGCCTCGCCTTCCAATTGTCTCCTAGCAACAAGACAGTTTAGATCTAATGGATCTGCGGGAGCAACCGGGGTGGCTGAGAAAAATGCACTTTCCAGAGGATGGGTCCTAACGTGTGTTTGTGTCCATGAGGGCCTTGGAATGGGGAGGTGGCACCGGGACACTGAAATATTCTCCTAAGCTTTGGCTTAGCTCCCATGCACAAGTTTCCTTGTGGATATGAGATTTGTTCTGATGGGTGCCTCAGGAAATCCCCTCTGCTGGTATTGAAATCCAGGCTTTTGAGGAGACATGCCTGTAAACCAAAGCAATGGATCCGATAATGGCCTCGGGTCCTGTCTGGTTCAATGTTCTTGGTATGAGTGGAGGTAGATGAGTGGAGGTAGATGCTCAGCCGGTATCAACTGCCCTTTTTTGTCCCGGGCGACCTACACTATTGGGATGGCCCCAGGGACTTTGGAGGGTTCTCCTAATTTGTACGATTTTTGACAATGGAATGGGCAGAATTCCCATGGATTGGGTGGGGGCAGTCCTAATGTGTGGCTCCAAAGGCCCCAGCCTGGAGGGAGTGTGGCTCAGGACTTTGAGGACAGAAGACTGAAAACACAAACTCAGCTTAAGTTTGGGGACGTAGGTATGGCACGCCCGATCTACAAACCATGAGAAGAACTCTTCCGGATATGAAAAATGAGCGATTCTGAGGCGCTTGCTCAGGCTTTTGTCTCTGGATTTTGTTTCAGCGATGGCCGTGGAATGTTGGGGAGGTCTCATGGGCCATGGACGAATCTTCCTCTCTGTGGATTTGGCCCGATCCCAATTGTTTTTCGTCAATCTGTGGGATGGGAGGACTCCTTTCAGGTTTGTTACCTCAGGTGTCCCACCAAAAGAAGAATTCCAAAGCAGAGCCCTGGGGAAGAGTGAACGGACAACCCGAACTATGGTTAAAAATTGCGGCCTAGGGGCATGGCAAGCCCAATATGCTGTCTCTTCATATAGGCCCTGAGAGGCCTTACCTGAGGACTGGGCTCAGGCTGAGGGTCACAATGTGTGTTTGTGACCAATGTGGCCCGCAAGCATGGGCTGGGCCTCATGGGCCACGCTTGTTTCAACTACACTGAACGTTGGACAACATGCCAAACACAAGGTTTCTTGCCATGGGGAAAGAGTTCTGATTTCTGCATCATTTTCAACCCTGGGCAGTGGTTGGAGATAAGGTCTAGGTTCTGGAGCCTGAAAACCGCAGTTGGGAAGAGATGACGACCTAAGGCCATGGCGGGTCCGATGTGCTCAGTGTGCGGCCAGCTGTCTGGGTGGGACCAGGAGGTCCAGGCTCAGGCTGGGTCAGAAGGGGAAATAGTGCCCAGGTCAGCCTATATGTTTGGGGTACAGCCGAATGGCGTGCAGGTTGATCCTCATTTGCGGTTTCTGGGTAGCCCTGAGGGCAATGTTTTACTTCTGTAGGGCAGGCAGAGTGCGGCATTGTAGTTCTGGATTGCCCAACTGGAGGGCTTGTGGGCCAGTAGTCTGAGGACGGAGTCTGAGAACCCAAGCTAGGCCTAGGTTTCTGGGTGAGGATATGGCAGGCACAATCTACAGACCTCAATCGAGATCTCGTGCATCTGAAGTCAGGGCAAGGATCAGACGATCGCTCAGGTTGGACTTTCTGCCCTGATGGCCCTTTCTTGAAGGGGGTTGGATCACGAGGTCATGGGGGTTTTCCCACGATGGGAGTTGTGAGAAGCTCCAAACTGCAAAGATTCTTCTGCAGGACAATTGAGACCTGTTGGTTGGCTCCAGGCCAACGATTCCGAGCAGGGTTCTAAGGATGGATGGCTGGGTAGCCCACCTCGCATTCCAATGGTCTCCAAGCAACAAGACAGGTTAGATCTGCTGGATGTGGGGGGCAACCGAGGAGGCTGAGTTGAAATGGACTCTCCTGTGGATGTGTACTAATATGTTTTTGTGTCTATGGAGACCTTGGAATGAAGCGGTGGCCCTGGGGCCCTGAAGGGTTCTCCTAAACAGAGGCTTTGACACAGCTCCAACGTGCATGTTTCCCATGTGTAGATGAGATTTGTTCTGATGGGTGAGTCAAGAAACAGCCATATGCTGGTATTGAAATCCAGGCCTCTGAGGAGAGATGCCTGGAAACCAAAGCAATGGATCCGATTAGTGCCTAGGGGCCTGTTCGTTCCTTTTTACCTCTGGGGACATCAGTCTACGGGTCTGAGTGCAGGTAGGTGACAGATGGGCTCAGATTGCCCCTGTTTGTCCTGGGAAGCCACAACTATTGGGATGGCCTCAGGGACTTTGGAGGTTATCCTACTAGTAGGGTTGTGGCCATTGGAATGGGCACATACAATTCCCTTGGAGAGGGCAAGTACAGTCCTCAGGTTTGGCTCCAGGGCCTTGAGCCTGTAGGGTGTGTAGGCCAGAGCTGTTTGGACAGTTGTCTGAAAACACAAACTCGGCTTATGTTTTGGGTCATAGGTATGGCAGGACTGATCTACAGACCATGAGGAGAACACTTCGGAATATGAAAAAAGGGCGAGTGTGAGGCTCTTGCTCAAGTTTTTGTCTCTGGATATCGTGTCACTCATGGTCGTGAAATTGCCGGGTGACATCATGGGAAATGGACGAGTCTTACTCTCTGGGGGTTCGGTCCCGTCCAAAGAGTTTGCGGTCATTCTGGGGATGGAAGAAGTCCGTTTTTTTGTTGTTGTTGTCGATTTGTTTCATTTTGTTTTTCAACCTCAGATGTCCCACCAAATGAGGGATTCCAGAGTAGAGCCCTGGGGTGGGGCGACTGGACAACCAGAAATCTGGTTAAAAATTGGGGACTAGGGACATGTCAAGCCCATTATGACATCTAATGGTTCAGCCACTGAGAGGACTTACTAGAGGACAGGACACACGCTGAGGTCACAATGCGAGTTTATGCTGTCGTCGCACTCAAGAATGGGCGGGGCCTCAGGGTGAATGCTGGTTTCTCCTACACTGAACTTTGGACAACATGCCAACCACAAGGTTTCTTGCCATGGGTCAGGAAGAGTTCTGATTTCTGCATCACAGTCACCCGTGGGCAGTGATTGGAGATAAGGTCTAGGTTCTGAAGCCTGAAAACTGAGGTAGGAAAGAGATGATGACCTAAGGCCATGGCGGGTCTGATGTGCTCAGCGTGCGGTCAGCTGTCTGGGTGTTGGTCAGCAGGTCCGGGCTCAGGTTGTGTCAGACAGTGCATTAGTGCCCAGGTTAGAGTATATAATTTGGGTACATTCGAGTGCCGTGTAGGTTTATCCTCATTTAAGCTGCCTGGGCTGCTCATTAGGCAATATATTTTTTCTAGAGGGCAGGCAGAGTGCTTCATTGTCGGTCCGGAATAGCCAAACTTGAGGGCTTCGGGGCCAGGAGAGTGAGGACGGAAGTCTGAGAACACAAGCTAGACTTCGGATTCAGGGTGAGGGCACGGCAGGTACCCCCTGCAGATCTGAACCAATATCTCATGCATCTGAAGTCAGGGCGAGGATCCGACGTTGGCTCAGGTTGGAGTTTCTGTGCATGACGGCCCCTTCATGAAGGGAGCGGAATCTCGAGGCCATGGAGGTTTTCCACGTTGGGAGATGTGGGATGCCCCCTTCAAGGATTGCTTCTGTGGGACAATTGAGACCTGTTGGACAGCTCCAGGACATCCCATATGGAATGACTCCAGAGCACCGTTCGAGGATGGATGCCTGGGAAGTCCGCCTCGCCTTCCAATTGTCTCCTAGCAACAAGACAGTTTAGATCTAATGGATCTGCGGGAGCAACCGGGGTGGTTGAGTTGAAATGCACTTTCCAGAGGATGGGTCCTAACGTGTATTTGTGTCCATGCGGGCCTTGGAATGGGGAGGTGGCACCGGGACCCTGAAGTATTCTCCTAAGCTTTGGCTTAGCTACCATGCACAAGTTTCCTTGTGGAGACGAGATTTGTTCTGATGAGTGCCTCAGGAAATCCCCTCTGCTGGTATTGGAATCCAGGCTTTTGAGGAGACATGCCTGTAAACCAAAGCAATAGATTCGATAATGGCCTCGGCTCCTGTCTGGTTCAATCTCCTTGGTATGAGTGGAGGTAGATGAGTGGAGGTAGATGCTCAGCCGGTATCAACCGCCCATTTTTTGTTCCGGGCGACATACACTATTAGGATGGCCTCAGGGACTTTGGAGGGTTCTCCTAATTTGTATGATTTTTGACAATGGAATGGGCAGAATTGCCATGGATTGGGTGGGGGCAGTCCTAATGTGTGGCTCCAGGGGCCCCCGCCTGGAGGGAGTGTGGCCCAGGACTTTGAGGACAGAAGACTGAAAACACAAACTCAGCTTAAGTTTGGGGATGTAGGTATGGCACGCCCGATCTACAAACCATGAGAAGAACTCTTCAGGATATGAAGAATGAGCGAGTCGGAGGCGCTTGCTCAGGCTTTTTTCTCTGGATTTTGTTTCTGCGATGGCCGTGGAATGTTGGGGAGGTCTCATGGGCCATGGACGAATCTTCCTCTCTGTGGATTTGGCCCGATCCCAATAGTTTTTCGTCAATCTGTGGGATGGGAGGACTCCTTTCAGGTTTGTTACCTCAGGTGTCCCACCATAAGAGGAATTCCAAAGCAGAGCCCTGGGGAAGAGTGAAGGGACACCCCGAACTATGGTTAAAAATTGGGGCCTAGGGGCATGGCAAGCCCAATATGCTGTCTCTTCATATAGCCCCGAGAGGCCTTACCTGAGGACTGGGCTCAGGCTGAGGGTCACAATGTGTGTTTGTGACCAATGTGGCCCGCAAGCATGGGCTGGGCCTCATGGGCCACGCTTGTTTCAACTACACTGAACATTGGAAACATGCCAACCACATGGTTTCTTGCCATGGGGAAAGAGTTCTGATTTCAGCATCATATTCAAACCTGGGCAGTGGTTGGAGATAAGGTCTAGGTTCTGGAGCCTGAAAACCGCAGTTGGGAAGAGATGACGAGCTAAGGCCATGGCGGGTCCGATGTGCTCAGTGTGCGGCCAGCTGTCTGGGTGGGACCAGGAGTTCCAGGCTCAGGCTGGGTCAGAATGTGAAATAGTGCCCAGGTCAGCCTATATGTTTGGGGTACAGCCGAATGGCGTGCAGGTTGATCCTCATTTGGGGATTCGGGGTAGCCCTGAGGGCAATATTTTACTTCTGTAGGGCAGGCAGAGTGCGGCATTGTAGTTCTGGATTGCCAAAATGGAGGGCCTGTGGGCCAGTAGTCTGAGGACGGAGTCTGAGAACCCAGGCTAAGCCTAGGTTTCTGGGTGAAGATATGGCACGCACAATCTACAGGCCACAATAGAGATCTCGTGCATCTGAAGTGAGGGCAAGGATCAGACGATCGCTCAGGTTGGACTTTCTGCCCTGATGGCCCTTTCTTGAAGGGGGTTGGATCACGAGGACATGGGGGTTTTCCCACGATGGGAGTTGTGAGAAGCTCCAAACTGCAAAGATTCTTCTGCAGGACAATTGAGACCTGTTGGTTGGCTCCAGGCCAACGATTCCGAGCAGGGTTCTAAGGATGGATGGCTGGATAGCCCACCTCGCATTCCAATTGTCACCAAGCACCAGACAAGTTAGATCTGCTGGATGTGGGGGGCAACCGAGGAGGCTGAGTTGAAATGGACTCTCCTGGGGATGTGTCCTAATATGTTTTTGTGTCTATGGAGACCTTGGAATGAAGCGGTGGCTCTGGGGCCCTGAAGGGTTCTCCTAAACAGAGGCTTTGACACAGCTCCAACGTGCATGTTTCCCATGTGTAGATGAGATTTGTTCTGATGGGTGAGTCAAGAAACAGCCATATGCTGGTATTGAAATCCAGGCCTCTGTGGAGAGATGCCTGGAAACGAAAGCAATGGATCCGATTAGTGCCTAGGGGCCTATTCGTTCCTTTTTACCGCTGGGGACATCAGTCTACGGGTCTGAGTGCAGGTAGGTGCTCAGATGGGCTCAGATTGCCCCTGTTTGTCATGGGAAGCCACAACTATTGGGATGGCCTCAGGGACTTTGGAGGTTATCCTACTAGTAGGGTTGTGGCCACTGGAATGGGCAACTACAATTCCCTTGGAGAGGGCAAGTACAGTCCTCAGGTTTGGCTCCAGGGCCCTGAGCCTGTAGGGTGTGTAGGCCAGAGCTGTTTGGACAGTTGTCTGAAAACACAAACTCGGCTTATGTTTTGGGTCATAGGTATGGCAGGACTGATCTACAGACCATGAGGAGAACACTTCGGGATATGAAAAAAGGGCGAGTGTGAGGCTCTTGCTCAAGTTTTTGTCTCTGGATATCGTGTCACTCATGGTCGTGAAATTGCCGGGTGACATCATGGGAAATGGACGAGTCTTACTCTCTGGGGGTTCGGTCCTGTCCAAAGAGTTTGGGGTCATTCTGGGGATGGAAGAAGTCCGTTTTTTTGTTGTTGTTGTCGATTTCTTTCATTTTGTTTTTCAACCTCAGATGTCCCACCAAATGAGGGATTCCAGAGTAGAGCCCTGGGGTGGGGCGACTGGACAACCAGAAATCTGGTTAAAAATTGGGGACTAGGGACATGTCAAGCCCATTATGACATCTAATGGTCCAGCCACTGAGAGGACTTACTAGAGGACAGGACTCACGCTGAGGTCACAATGCGTGTTTATGCTCTCGTCGCACTCAAGAATGGGCGGGGCATCAGGGTGAATGCTGGTTTCTCCTACACTGAACGTTGGACAACATGCCAACCACAAGGTTTCTTGACATGGGTCAGGAAGAGTTCTGATTTCTGCATCACAGTCACCCGTGGGCAGTGATTGGAGATAAGGTCTAGGTTCTGAAGCCTGAAAACTGAGGTAGGGAAGAGATGATGACCTAAGGCCATGGCGGGTCTGATGTGCTCAGCGTGCGGTCAGCTGTCTGGGTGTTGGTCAGCAGGTCCGGGCTCAGGTTGTGTCAGACAGTGCATTAGTGCCCAGGTTAGACTATATAATTTGGGTACATTCGAGTGCCGTGTAGGTTTATCCTCATTTAAGCTGCCTGGGCTGCTCATTAGGCAATATATTTTTTCTAGAGGGCAGGCAGAGTGCTTCATTGTCGGTCCGGAATTGCCAAACTTGAGGGCTTCGGGGCCAGGAGAGTGAGGACGGAAGTCTGAGAACACAAGCTAGACTTCGGATTCAGGGTGAGGGCACGGCAGGTACCCCCTGCAGATCTGAACCAATATCTCATGCATCTGAAGTCAGGGCGAGGATCCGACGTTGGCTCAGGTTGGAGTTTCTGTGCATGACGGCCCCTTCATGAAGGGAGCGGAATCTCGAGGCCATGGAGGTTTTCCACGTTGGGAGATGTGGGATGCTCCCTTCAAGAATTCCTTCTGCGGGACAATTGAGACCTGTTGTACAGCTCCAGGACATCCCATATGGAATGACTCCAGAGCACCGTTCCAGGATGAATGCCTGGGAAGTCCGCCTCGCCTTCCAATTGTCTCCTAGCAACAAGACAGTTTAGATCTAATATATCTGCGGGAGCAACAGGGGTGGCTGAGTTGAAATGCACTTTCCAGAGGATGGGTCCTAACGTGTATTTGTGTCCATGAGGACCTTGGAATGGGGAGGTGGCACTGGGACCCTGAAGTATTCTCCTAAGCTTTGGCTTAGCTACCATGCACAAGTTTCCTTGTGGAGACGAGATTTGTTCTGATGAGTGCCTCAGGAAATCCCCTCTGCTGGTATTGGAATCCAGGCTTTTGAGGAGACATGCCTGTAAACCAAAGCAATGGATTCGATAATGGCCTCGGCTCCTGTCTGGTTCAATCTCCTTGGTATGAATGGAGGTAGATGAGTGGAGGTAGATGCTCAGCCGGTATCAACCGCCCATTTTTTGTCCCGGGCGACCTACACTATTGGGATGGCCTCGGGGACTTTGGAGGGTTCTCCTAATTTGTACGATTTTTGACAATGGAATGGGCAGAATTGCCATGGATTGGGTGGGGGCAGTCCTAATGTGTGGCTCCAGGGGCCCCCGCCTGGAGGGAGTGTGGCCCAGGACTTTGAGGACAGAAGACTGAAAACACAAACTCAGCTTAAGTTTGGGGACGTAGGTATGGCACGCCCGATCTACAAACCATGAGAAGAACTCTTCAGGATATGAAGAATGAGCGAGTCGGAGGCGCTTGCTCAGGCTTTTTTCTCTGGATTTTGTTTCTGCGACGGCCGTGGAATGTTGGGGAGGTCTCATGGGCCATGGACGAATCTTCCTCTCTGTGGATTTGGCCCGATCCCAATTGGTTTTCGTCAATCTGTGGGATGGGAGGACTCCTTTCAGGTTTGTTACCTCAGGAGTCCCACCAAAAGAGGAATTCCAAACAGAGCCCAGGGGAAAAGTGAAGGGACAACCCGAACTATGGTTAAAAATTGGGGCCTAGGGGCATGGCAAGCCCAATATGCTGTCTCTTCATATAGGCCCTGAGAGGCCTTACCTGAGGACTGGGCTCAGGCTGAGGGTTACAATGTGTGTTTGTGACCAATGTGGCCCGCAAGCATGGGCTGGGCCTCATGGGCCACGCTTGATTCAATTACACTGAACGTTGGACAACATGCCAACCAAAAGGTTTCTTGCCATGGGGAAAGAGTTCTGATTTCAGCATCATTTTCAAACCTGGGCAGTGGTTGGAGATAAGGTCTAGGTTCTGGAGCCTGAAATCCGCAGTTGGGAAGAGATGACGACCTAAGGCCATGGCGGGTCCGATGTGCTCAGTGTGCGGCCAGCTGCCTGCGTGGGACCAGGAGGTCCAGGCTCAGGCTGGGTCAGAAGGGGAAATAGTGCCCAGGTCAGCCTATATGTTTGGGGTACAACCGAATGGCGTGCAGGTTGATCCTCATTTGGGGTTTCGGAGCGGCCCTGAGGGCAATGTTTTACTTCTGTAGGGCAGGCAGAGTGCGGCATTGTAGTTCTGGATTGCCAAGCTGGAGGGCTTGTGGGCCAGTAGTCTGAGGACGGAGTCTGAGAACCCAAGCTAGGCCTAGGTTTCTGGGTGAGGATATGGCAGGCACAATCTACAGACCTCAATCGAGATCTCGTGCATCTGAAGTCAGGGCAAGGATCAGATGATCGCTCAGGTTGGACTTTCTGCCCTGATGGCCCTTTCTTGAAGGGGGTTGGATCACGAGGACATGGGGGTTTTCCCACGATGGGAGTTGTGAGAAGCTCCAAACTGCAAAGATTCTTCTGCAGGACAATTGAGACCTGTTGGTTGGCTCCAGGCCAATGATTCCGAGCAGGGTTCTAAGGATGGATGGCTGGGTAGCCCACCTCACATTCCAATGGTCTCCAAGCAACAAGACAGGTTAGATCTGCTGGATGTGGGGGGCAACCGAGGAGGCTGAGTTGAAATGGACCCTCCTGGGGATGTGTCCTAATATGTTTTTGTGTCTATGGAGACCTTGGAATGAAGCGGTGGCCCTGGGGCCCTGAAGGGTTCTCCTAAACAGAGGCTTTGACACAGCTCCAACGTGCATGTTTCCCATGTGTAGATGAGATTTGTTCTGATGGGTGAGTCAAGAAACAGCCATATGCTGGTATTGAAATCCAGGCCTCTGAGGAGAGATGCCTGGAAACCAAAGCAATGGATCCGATTAGTGCCTAGGGGCCTGTTCGTTCCTTTTTACCTCTGGGGACATCAGTCTACGGGTCTGAGTGCAGGTAGGTGCTCAGATGGGCTCAGATTGCCCCTGTTTGTTTTGGGAAGCCACAACTATTGGGATGGCCTCAGGGACTTTGGAGGTTATCCTACTAGTAGGGTTGTGGCCATTGGAATGGGCACATACAATTCCCTTGGAGAGGGCAAGTACAGTCCTCAGGTTTGGTTCCAGGGCCCTGAGCCTGTAGGGTGTGTAGGCCAGAGCTGTTTGGACAGTTGTCTGAAAACACGAGCTCGGCTTATGTTTTGGGTTATAGGTATGGCAGGACTGATCTACAGACCATGAGGAGAACACTTCGGGATATGAAAAAAGGGCGAGTGTGAGGCTCTTGCTCAAGTGTTTGTCTCTGGATATCGTGTCACTCATGGTCGTGAAATTGCCGGGTGACATCATGGAAATGGACGAGTCTTACTCTCTGGGGGTTCGGTCCCGTCCAAAGAGTTTGGGGTCATTCTGGGGATGGAAGAAGTCCGTTTTTTTGTTGTTGTTGTCGATTTGTTTCATTTTGTTTTTCAACCTAGATGTCCCAGCAAATGAGGGATTCCAGAGTAGAGCCCTTTGGTGGGGCGACTGGACAACCAGAAATCTGGTTAAAAATTGGGGACTAGGGACATGTCAAGCCCATTATGACATCTAATGGTCCAGCCACTGAGAGGACTTACTAGAGGACAGGACTCACGCTGAGGTCACAATGCGTGTTTATGCTGTCGTCGCACTCAAGAATAGGCGGGGCCTCAGGGTGAATGCTGGTTTCTCCTACACTGAACTTTGGACAACATGCCAACCACAAGGTTTCTTGCCATGGGTCAGGAAGAGTTCTGATTTCTGCATCACAGTCACCCGTGGGCAGTGATTGGAGATAAGGTCTAGGTTCTGAAGCCTGAAAACTGAGGTAGGGAAGAGATGATGACCTAAGGCCATGGCGGGTCTGATGTGCTCAGCGTGCGGTCAGCTGTCTGGGTGTTGGTCAGCAGGTCCGGGCTCAGGTTGTGTCAGACAGTGCATTAGTGCCCAGGTTAGACTATATAATTTGGGTACATTCGAGTGCCGTGTAGGTTTATCCTCATTTAAGCTGCCTGGGCAGCTCATTAGGCAATACATTTTTTCTAGAGGGCAGGCAGAGTGCTTCATTGTCGGTCCGGAATTGCCAAACTTGAGGGCTTCGGGGCCAGGAGAGTGAGGACGGAAGTCTGAGAACACAAGCTAGTCTTCGGATTCAGGGTGAGGGCACGGCAGGTACCCCCTGCAGATCTGAACCAATATCTCATGCATCTGAAGTCAGGGCGAGGATCCGACGTTGGCTCAGGTTGGAGTTTCTGTGCATGACGGCCCCTTCATGAAGGGAGCGGAATCTCGAGGCCATGGAGGTTTTCCACGTTGGGAGATGTGGGATGCCCCCTTCAAGGATTCCTTCTGCGGGACAATTGAGACCTGTTGGACAGCTCCAGGACATCCCATATAGAATGACTCCAGAGCACTGTTCCAGGATGGATGCCTGGGAAGTCCGCCTCGCCTTCCAATTGTCTCCTAGCAACAAGACAGTTTAGATCTAATGGATCTGCGGGAGCAACCGGGGTGGCTGAGTTGAAATGCACTTTCCAGAGGATGGGTCCTAACGTGTGTTTGTGTCCATGAGGGCCTTGGAATGGGGAGGTGGCA
This sequence comes from Mustela nivalis, assembly GCF_964662115.1. NCBI lineage: Eukaryota > Metazoa > Chordata > Mammalia > Carnivora > Mustelidae > Mustela > Mustela nivalis. The sequence goes on along the minus strand of NW_028136454.1, from coordinate 176,434 downwards.
CCAGGACCCTGAAGTATTATCCTAAGCTTTGGCATAGCTCCCATGCACAAGTTTCCTTGTGGAGACGAGATTTGTTCTGATGGGTGCCTCAGGAAATCCCCTCTGCTTCTATTGGAATCCAGACTTTTGAGGAGACATGCCTGTAAACCAAAGCAATGGATCCGATAATGGCCTCAGGTCCTGTCTGGTTCAATCTTCTTGGTATGAGTGGAGGTAGATGAGTGGAGGTAGATGCTCAGCAGGTATCAACGGCCCTTTTTTGTCCCGGGCGACCTACACTATTGGGATGGCCTCAGGGACTTTGGAGGGTTCTCCTAATTTGTACGATTTTTGACAATGGAATGGGCAGAATTCCCATGGATTGGGTGGGGGCCGTCCTAGTGTGTGGCTCCAGGGGCCCCAGCCTGGAGGGAGTGTGGCCCAGGACTTTGAGGACAGAAGACTGAAAACACAAACTCAGCATAAGTTTGGGACGTAGGTATGGCACGCCAGATTTACAAACCATGAGAAGAACTCTTCAGGATATGAAGAATGAGCGAGTCTGAGGCGCTTGCTCAAGCTTTTTTCTCTGGATTTTGTTTCAGCGATGGCCGTGGAATGTTGGGGAGGTCTCATGGGCCATGGACGAATCTTCCTCTCTGTGGATTTGGCCCGAACCCAATTGTTTTTCGTCAATCTGTGGGATGGGAGGACTCCTTTCAGGTTTGTTACCTCAGGTGTCCCACCAAAAGAGGAATTCCAAAGCAGAGCCCTGGGGAAGAGTGAAGGGACAACCCGAACTATGGTTAAAAATAGGGGCCTAGGGGCATGGCAAGCCCAACATGCTGTCCCTTCATATAGGCCCTGAGAGGCCTTACCTGAGGACTGGGCTCAGGCTGAGGGTCACAATGTGTGTTTGTGACCAATGTGGCCCGCAAGCATGGGCTGGGCATCATGGGCCACGCTTGTTTCAAATACACTGAACGTTGGACAACATGCCAACCACAAGGTTTCTTGCCATGGGGAAAGAGTTCTGATTTTTGCATCATTTTCAACCCTGGGCAGTGGTTGGAGATAAGGTCTAGGTTCTGGAGCCTGAAAACAGCAGTTGGGAAGAGATGACGACCTAAGGCCATGGCGGGTCCGATGTGCTCAGTGTGCGGCCAGCTGTCTGGGTGGGACCACGAGGTACAGGCTCAGGCTGGGTCAGAAGGGGAAATAGTGCCCAGGTCAGCCTATATGTTTGGGGTACAGCCGAATGGCGTGCAGGTTGATCCTCATTTGCGGTTTCGGGGTAGCCCTGAGGGCAATGTTTTACTTCTGTAGGGCAGGCAGAGTGCGGCAATGTAGTTCTGGATTGCCCAACTGGAGGGCTTGTGGGCCAGTACTCTGAGGACGGAGTCTGAGAACCCAAGCTAGGCCTAGGTTTCTGGGTGCGGATATGGCAGGCACAATCTACAGACCTCAATCGAGATCTCGTGCATCTGAAGTCAGGGCAGGATCAGACGATCGCTCAGGTTGGACTTTCTGCCCTGAGGGCCCTTTCTTGAAGGGGGTTGGATCACGAGGACATGGGGGTTTTCCCACGATGGGAGTTGTGAGAAGCTCCAAACTGCAAAGATTCTTCTGCAGGACAATTGAGACCTGTTGGTTGGCTCCAGGCCAACGATATCGAGCAGGGTTCTAAGGATGGATGGCTGGGTAGCCCACCTCGCATTCCAATTGTCTCCAAGCAACAAGACAGGTTAGATCTGCTGGATGTGGGGGGCAACCGAGGAGGCTGAGTTGAAATGGACTCTCCTGTGGATGTGTCCTAATATGTTTTTGTGTCTATGGAGACCTTGGAATGAAGCGGTGGCCCTGGGGCCCTGAAGGGTTCTCCTAAACAGAGGCTTTGACACAGCTCCAACGTGCATGTTTCCCATGTGTAGATGAGATTTGTTCTGATGGGTGAGTCAAGAAACAGCCATATGCTGGTATTGAAATCCACCCTCTGAGGAGAGATGCCTGGTAACCAAAGCAATGGATATGATTAGTGCCTAGGGGCCTGTTCGTTCCTTTTTACCTCTGGGGACATCAGTCTACGGGTCTGAGTGCAGGTAGGTGGTCAGATGGGCTCAGATTGCCCCTGTTTGTCCTGGGAAGCCACAACTATTGGGATGGCCTCAGGTACTTTGGAGGTTATCCTACTAGTAGGGTTGTGGCCATTGGAATGGGCACATACAATTCCCTTGGAGAGGGCAAGTACAGTCCTCAGGTTTGGCTCCAGGGCCCTGAGCCTGTAGGGTGTGAAGGCCAGAGCTGTTTGGACAGTTGTCTGAAAACACAAACTCGGCTTATGTTTTGGGTCATAGGTATGGCAGGACTGATCTACAGACCATGAGGAGAACACTTCGGGATATGAAAAAAGGGCGAGTGTGAGGCTCTTGCTCAAGTTTTTGTCTCTGGATATCGTGTCACTCATGGTCGTGAAATTGCCCGGTGACATCATGGGAAATGGACGAGTCTTACTCTCTGGGGGTTCGGTCCCGTCCAAAGAGTTTGGGGTCATTCTGGGGATGGAAGAAGTCCGTTTTTTTGTTGTTGTTGTCGATTTGTTTCATTTTGTTTTTCAACCTCAGATATCCCACCAAATGAGGGATTCCAGAGTAGAGCCCTGGGGTGGGGCGACTGGACAACCAGAAATCTGGTTAAAAATTGGGGACTAGGGACATGTCAAGCCCATTATGACATCTAATGGTCCAGCCACTGAGAGGACTTACTAGAGGACAGGACTCACGCTGAGGTCACAATGCGTGTTTATGCTCTCGTCGCACTCAAGAATGGGCGGGGCCTCAGGGTGAATGCTGGTTTCTCCTACACTGAACGTTGGACAACATGCCAACCACAAGGTTTCTTGCCATGGGTCAGGAAGAGTTCTGATTTCTGCATCACAGTCACCCGTGGGCAGTGATTGGAGATAAGGTCTAGGTTCTGAAGCCTGAAAACTGAGGTAGGGAAGAGATGATGACCTAAGGCCATGGCGGGTCTGATGTGCTCAGCGTGCGGTCAGCTGTCTGGGTGTTGGTCAGCAGGTCCGGGCTCAGGTTGTGTCAGACAGTGCATTAGTGCCCAGGTTAGGCTATATAATTTGGGTACATTCGAGTGCCGTGTAGGTTTATCCTCATTAAGCTGCCTGGGCTGCTCATTAGGCAATATATTTTTTCTAGAGGGCAGGCAGAGTGCTTCATTGTCGGTCCGGAATTGCCAAACTTGAGGGCTTCGGGGCCAGGAGAGTGAGGACGGAAGTCTGAGAACACAAGCTAGTCTTCGGATTCAGGGTGAGGGCACGGCAGGTACCCCCTGCAGATCTGAACCAATATCTCATGCATCTGAAGTCAGGGCGAGGATCCGACGTTGGCTCAGGTTGGAGTTTCTGTGCATGACGGCCCCTTCATGAAGGGAGCGGAATCTCGAGGCCATGGAGGTTTTCCACGTTGGGAGATGTGGGATGCCCCCTTCAAGGATTCCTTCTGCGGGACAATTGAGACCTGTTGGACAGCTCCAGGACATCCCATATGGAATGACTCCAGAGCACTGTTCCAGGATGGATGCCTGGGAAGTCCGCCTCGCCTTCCAATTGTCTTCTAGCAACAAGACAGTTTAGATCTAATGGATCTGCGGGAGCAACCAGGGTGGCTGAGTTGAAATGCACTTTCCAGAGGATGGGTCCTAACGTGTGTTTGTGTCCATGAGGGCCTTGGAATGGGGAGGTGGCACCGGGACCCTGAAGTATTCTCCTAAGCTTTGGCATAGCTCCCATGCACAAGTTTCCTTGTGGAGACGAGATTTGTTCTGATGGGTGCCTCAGGAAATCCCCTCTGCTGGTATTGGAATCCAGGCTTTTGAGGAGACATGCCTGTAAACCAAAGCAATGGATCCGATAATGGCCTCGGGTCCTGTCTGATTCAATCTTCTTGGTATGAGTGGAGGTAGATGAGTGGAGGTAGATGCTCAGCCAGTATCAACCGCCCTTTTTTGTCCCGGGAGACCTACACTATTGGGATGGCTTCAGGCACTTTGGAGGGTTATCCTAATTTGTACGATTTTTGAAAATGGAATGGGCAGAATTCCCATGGATTGGGTGGGCGCAGTCCTAATGTGTGGCTCCAGGGGACCCAGCCTGGAGGGAGTGTGGCCCAGGACTTTGAGGACAGAAGACTGAAAACACAAACTCAGCGTAAGTTTGGGGACGTAGGTATAGTACGCCCGATCTACAAACCATGAGAAGAACTCTTCAGGATATGAAGAATGAGCGAGTCTGAGGCGCTTGCTCAGGCTTTTGTCTCTGGATTTTGTTTCAGCGATGGCCGTGGAATGTTGGGGAGGTCTCATGGGCCATGGACGAATCTTCCTCTCTGTGGATTTGGCCCGATCCCAATTGCTTTACGTCAATCTGTGGGATTGGAGGACAACTTTCAGGTTTGTTACCTCAGGTGTCCCACCAAAAGAGGAATTCCAAAGCAGAGCCCTGGGGAAGAGTGAAGGGACAACCCGAACTATGGTTAACAATTGGGGCCTAGGGGCATGGCAAGCCCAATATGCTGTCTCTTCATATAGGCCCTGAGAGGCCTTACCTGAGGACTGGGCACAGGCTGAGGGTCACAATGTGTGTTTGTGACCAATGTGGCCCGCAAGCATGGGCTGGGCCTCATGGGCCACGCTTGTTTCAACTACACTGAACGTTGGACAACATGCCAACCACAAGGTTTCTTGCCATGGGGAAAGAGTTCTGATTTCTGCATCATTTTCAACCCTGGGCAGTGGTTGGAGATAAGGTCTACGTTCTGGAGCCTGAAAACCGCAGTTGGGAAGAGATGACGACCTAAGGCCATGGCGGGTCGGATGTGCTCAGTGTGCGGCCAGCTGTCTGGGTGGGACCAGGAGGTCCAGGCTCAGGCTGGGTCAGAAGGGGAAATAGTGACCAGGTCAGCCTATATGTTTGGGGTACAACCGAATGGCGTGCAGGTTGATCCTCATTTGGGGTTTCGGAGCGGCCCTGAGGGCAATGTTTTACTTCTGTAGGGCAGGCAGAGTGCGGCATTGTAGTTCTGGATTGCCAAGCTGGAGGGCTTGTGGGCCAGTAGTCTGAGGACGGAGTCTGAGAACCGAAGCTAAGCCTAGGTTTCTGGGTGAGGATATGGCAGGCACAATCTACAGACCTCAATAGAGATCTCGTGCATCTGAAGTCAGGGCAAGGATCAGACGATCGCTCAGGTTGGACTTTCTGCCCTGATGGCCCTTTCTTGAAGGGGGTTGGATCACGAGGACATGGGGGTTTTCCCACGATGGGAGTTTGAGAAGCTCGAAACTGCAAAGATTCTTTAGCAGGACAGTTGAGACCTGTTGGTTGGCTCCAGGCCAACGATTCCGAGCAGGGTTCTAAGGATGGATGGCTGGGTAGCCCACTTCGCATTCCAATTGTCTCCAAGCAACAAGACAGGTTAGATCTGCTGGATGTGGGGGGCAACCGAGGAGGCTGAGTTGAAATGGACTCTCCTGTGGATGTGTCCTAATATGTTTTTGTGTCTATGGAGACCTTGGAATGAAGCGGTGGCCCTGGGGCCCTGAAGGGTTCTCCTAAACAGAGGCTTTGACACAGCTCCAACGTGCATGTTTCCCATGTGTAGATGAGATTTGTTCTGATGGGTGAGTCAAGAAACAGCCATATGCTGGTATTGAAATCCAGGCCTCTGAGGAGAGATGCCTGGAAACCAAAGCAATGGATCCGATTAGTGCCTAGGGGCCTGTTCGTTCCTTTTTACCTCTGGGGACATCAGTCTACGGGTCTGAGTGCAGGTAGGTGCTCAGATGGGCTCAGATTGCCCCTGTTTGTCCTGGGAAGCCACAACTATTGGGATGGCCTCAGGGACTTTGGAGGTTATCCTACTAGTAGGGTTGTGGCCATTGGAATGGGCACATACAATTCCCTTGGAGAGGGTTTGGCTCCAGGGCCCTGAGCCTGTAGGGTGTGTAGGCCAGACCTGTTTGAACAGTTGTCTGAAAACACAAACTCGGCTTATGTTTTGGGTCATAGGTATGGCAGGACTGATCTACAGACCATGAGGAGAACACTTCGGGATATGAAAAAAGGGCGAGTGTGAGGCTCTTGCTCAAGTTTTTGTCTCTGGATATCGTGTCACTCATGGTCGTGAAATTGCCGGGTGACATCATGGGAAATGGACGAGTCTTACTCTCTGGGGGTTCGGTCCCGTCCAAAGAGTTTGGGGTCATTCTGGGGATGGAAGAAGTCCGTTTTTTTTTTGTTGTTGTCAATTTGTTTCATTTTGTTTTTCAACCTCAGATGTCCCACCAAATGAGGGATTCCAGAGTAGAGCCCTGGGGTGGGGCGACTGGACAACCAGAAATCTGGTTAAAAATTGGGGACTAGGGACATGTCAAGCCCATTATGACATTTAATGGTCCAGCCACTGAGAGGACTTACTAGAGGACAGGACTCACGCTGAGGTCACAATGCGTGTTTATGCTCTCGTCGCACTCAAGAATGGGCGGGGCCTCAGGGTGAATGCTGGTTTCTCCTACACTGAACGTTGGACAACATGCCAACCACAAGGTTTCTTGCCATGGGTCAGGAAGAGTTCTGATTTCTGCATCACAGTCACCCGTGGGCAGTGATTGGAGATAAGGTCTAGGTTCTGAAGCCTGAAAACTGAGGTAGGGAAGAGATGATGACCTAAGGCCATGGCGGGTCTGATGTGCTCAGCGTGCGGTCAGCTGTCTGGGTGTTGGTCAGCAGGTCCGGGCTCAGGTTGTGTCAGACAGTGCATTAGTGCCCAGGTTAGGCTATATAATTTGGGTACATTCGAGTGCCGTGTAGGTTTATCCTCATTTAAGCTGCCTGGGTGCTCATTAGGCAATATATTTTTTCGAGAGGGCAGGCAGAGTGCTTCATTGTCGGTCCGGAATTGCCAAACTTGAGGGCTTCGGGGCCAAGAGAGTGAGGACGGAAGTCTGAGAACACAAGCTAGACTTCGGATTCAGGGTGAGGGCACGGCAGGTACCCCCTGCAGATCTGAACCAATATCTCATGCATCTGAAGTCAGGGCGAGGATCCGACGTTGGCTCAGGTTGGAGTTTCTGTGCATGACGGCCCCTTCATGAAGGGAGCGGAATCTCGAGGCCATGGAGGTTTTCCACGTTGGGAGATGTGGGATGCCCCCTTCAAGGATTCCTTCTGCAGGACAATTGAGACCTGTTGGACAGCTCCAGGACATCCCATATGGAATGACTCCAGAGCACCGTTCCAGGATGGATGCCTGGGAAGTCCGCCTCGCCTTCCAATTGTCTCCTAGCAACAAGACAGTTTAGATCTAATGGATCTGCGGGAGCAACCGGGGTGGCTGAGTTGAAATGCACTTTCCAGAGGATGGGTCCTAACGTGTATTTGTGTCCATGAGTGCCTTGGAATGGGGAGGTGGCACCGGGACCCTGAAGTATTCTCCTAAGCTTTGGCTTAGCTACCATGCACAAGTTTCCTTGTGGAGACGAGATTTGTTCTGATGAGTGCCTCAGGAAATCCCCTCTGCTGGTATTGGAATCCAGGCTTTTGAGGAGACATGCCTGTAAACCAAAGCAATGGATTCGATAATGGCCTCGGGTCCTGTCTGGTTCAATCTCCTTGGTATGAGTGGAGGTAGAAGAGTGGAGGTAGATGCTCATCCGGTATCAACCGCCCTTTTTTTGTCCCGGGCGACCTACACTATTGGGATGGCCTCGGGGACTTTGGAGGGTTCTCCTAATTTGTACGATTTTTGACAATGGAATGGGCAGAATTCCCATGGATTGGGTGGGGGCAGTCCTAATGTGTGGCTCCAGGGGCCCCAGCCTGGAGGGAGTGTGGCCCAGGACTTTGAGGACAGAAGACTGAAAACACAAACTCAGCTTAAGTTTGGGGACGTAGGAATGGCACGCCCGATCTACAAACCATGAGAAGAACTCTTCAGGATATGAAGAATGAGCGAGTCTGAGGTGCTTGCTCAGTCTTTTTTCTCTGGATTTTGTTTCTGCGATGGCCGTGGAATGTTGGGGAGGTCTCATGGGCCATGGATGAATCTTCTTCTCTGTGGATTTGGCCCAATCCCAATTGGTTTTCGTCAATCTGTGGGATGGGAGGACTCCTTTCACGTTTGTTACCTCAGGTGTCCCACCAAAAGAGGAATTCCAAAGCAGAGCCCTGGGGAAGAGTGAAGGGACAACCCGAACTATGGTTAAAAATTGGGGCCTAGGGGCATGGCAAGCCCAATATGCTGTCTCTTCATATAGGCCCTGAGAGGCCTTACCTGAGGACTGGGCTCAGGCTGAGGGTCACAATGTGTGTTTGTGATCAATGTGGCCAGCAAGCATGGGCTGGGCCTCATGGGCCACGCTTGTTTCAACTACACTGAACGTTGGACAACATGCCAACACAAGGTTTCTTGCCATGGGGAAAGAGTTCTGATTTCAGCATCATTTTCAAACCTGGGCAGTGGTTGGAGATAAGGTCTAGTTTCTGGTGCCTGAAAACCGAAGTTGGGAAGAGATGACGACCTAAGGCCATGGCGGGTCGGATGTGCTCAGTGTGCGGCCAGCTGTCTGGGTGGGACCAGGAGGTCCAGGCTCAGGCTGGGTCAGAAGGGGAAATAGTGCCCAGGTCAGCCTATATGTTTGGGGTACAGCCGAATGGCCTGCAGGTTGATCCTCATTTAGGGATTCGGGGTAGCCCTGAGGGCAATATTTTACTTCTGTAGGGCAGGCAGATTGCGGCATTGTAGTTCTGGATTGCCAAACTGGAGGGCCTGTGGGCCAGTAGTCTGAGGACGGAGTCTGAGAACCCAAGCTAAGCCTAGGTTTCTGGGTGAGGATATGGCAGGCACAATCTACAGACCTCAATCGAGATCTCGTGCATCTGAAGTCAGGGCAAGGATCAGACGATCGCTCCGGTTGGACTTTCTGCCCTGATGGCCCTTTCTTGAAGGGGGTTGGATCACGAGGACATGGGGGTTTTCCCACGATGGGAGTTGTGAGAAGCTCCTAACTGCAAAGATTCTTCTGCAGGACAATTGAGAGCTGTTGGTTGGCTCCAGGCCAACGATTCCAAGCAGGGTTATAAGGATGGATGGCTGGGTAGCCCACCTCGCAATCCAATTGTCTCCAAGCAACAAGACAAGTTAGATATGCTGGATGTGGGGGGCAACCGAGGAGGCTGAGTTGAAATGGACTCTCCTGGGGATGTGTCCTAATATGTTTTTGTGTCTATGGAGACCTTGGAATGAAGCGGTGGCCCTGGGGCCCTGAAGGGTTCTCCTAAACAGAGGCTTTGACACAGCTCCAACGTGCATGTTTCCCATGTGTAGATGAGATTTGTTCTGATGGGTGAGTCAAGAAACAGCCATATGCTGGTATTGAAATCCAGGCCTCTGAGGAGAGATGCCTGGAAACCAAAGCAATGGATCCGATTAGTGCCTAGGGGCCTGTTCGTTCCTTTTTACCTCTGGGGACATCAGTCTACGGGTCTGAGTGCAGGTAGGTGCTCAGATGGGCTCAGATTGCCCCTGTTTGTCCTGGGAAGCCACAACTATTGGGATGGCCTCAGGGACTTTGGAGGTTATCCTACTAGTAGGGTTGTGGCCATTGGAATGGGCACATACAATTCCATTGGAGAGGGCAAGTACAGTCCTCAGGTTTGGCTCCAGGGCCCTGAGCCTGTAGGGTGTGTAGGCCAGAGCTGTTTGGACAGTTGTCTGAAAACACAAACTCGGCTTATGTTTTGGGTCATAGGTATGGCAGGACTGATCTACAGACCATGAGGAGAACACTTCGGGATATGAAAAAAGGGCGAGTGTGAGGCTCTTGCTCGAGTTTTTGTCTCTGGATATCGTGTCACTCATGGTCGTGAAATTGCCGGGTGACATCATGGGAAATGGACGAGTCTTACTCTCTGGGGGTTCGGTCCCGTCCAAAGAGTTTGGGGTCATTCTGGGGATGGAAGAAGTCCGTTTTTTTGTTGTTGTTGTCGATTTGTTTCATTTTGTTTTTCAACCTCAGATGTCCCACCAAATGAGGGATTCCAGAGTAGAGCCCTGGGGTGGGGCGACTGGACAACCAGAAATCTGGTTAAAAATTGGGGACTAGGGACATGTCAAGCCCATTATGACATCTAATGGTCCAGCCACTGAGAGGACTTACTAGAGGACAGGACTCACGCTGAGGTCACAATGCGTGTTTATGCTCTCGTCGCACTCAAGAATGGGCGGGGCCTCAGAGTGAATGCTGGTTTCTCCTACACTGAACGTTGGACAACATGCCAACCACAAGGTTTCTTGCCATGGGTCAGGAAGAGTTCTGATTTCTGCATCACAGTCACCCGTGGGCAGTGATTGGAGATAAGGTCTAGGTTCTGAAGCCTGAAAACTGAGGTAGGGAAGAGATGATGACCTAAGGCCATGGCGGGTCTGATGTGCTCAGCGTGCGGTCAGCTGTCTGGGTGTTGGTCAGCAGATCCGGGCTCAGGTTGTGTCAGACAGTGCATTAGTGCCCAGGTTAGGCTATATAATTTGGGTACATTCGAGTGCCGTGTAGGTATATCCTCATTTAAGCTGCCTGGGCTGCTCATTAGGCAATATATTTTTTCTAGAGGGCAGGCAGAGTGCTTCATTGTCGGTCCGGAATTGCCAAACTTGAGGGCTTCGGGGCCAGGAGAGTGAGGACGGAAGTCTGAGAACACAAGCTAGACTTCGGATTCAGGGTGAGGGCACGGCAGGTACCCCCTGCAGATCTGAACCAATATCTCATGCATCTGAAGTCAGGGCGAGGATCCGACGTTGGCTCAGGTTGGAGTTTCTGTGCATGACGGCCCCTTCATGAAGGGAGCGGAATCTCGAGGCCATGGAGGTTTTCCACGTTGGGAGATGTGGGATGCCCCCTTCAAGGATTCCTTCTGCGGGACAATTGAGACATGTTGGACAGCTCCAGGACATACCATATGGAATGACTCCAGAGCACCGTTCCAGGATGGATGCCTGGGAAGTCCGCCTCGCCTTCCAATTGTCTCCTAGCAACAAGACAGTTTAGATCTAATGGATCTGCGGGAGCACCCGGGGTGGCTGAGTTGAAATGCACCTTCCAGAGGATGGGTCCTAACGTGTATTTGTGTCCATGAGGGCCTTGGAATGGAGAGGTGGCACCGGGACCCTGAAGTATTCTCCTAAGCTTTGGCTTAGCTACCATGCACAAGTTTCCTTGTGGAGACGAGATTTGTTCTGATGAGTGCCTCAGGAAATCCCCTCTGCTGGTATTGGAATCCAGGCTTTTGAGGAGACATGCCTGTAAACCAAAGCAATGGATTCGATATTGGCCTCGGGTCCTGTCTGGTTCAATCTCCTTGGTATGAGTGGAGGTAGATGAGTGGAGGTAGATGCTCATCCGGTATCAACCGCCCTTTTTTTGCCCCGGGCGACCTACACTATTGGGATGGCCTCGGGGACTTTGGAGGGTTCTCCTAATTTGTACGATTTTTGACAATGGAATGGGCAGAATTCCCATGGATTGGGTGGGGGCAGTCCTAATGTGTGGCTCCAGGGTCCCCAGCCTGGAGGGAGTGTGGCACAGGACTTTGAGGACAGAAGACTGAAAACACAAACTCAGCTTAAGTTTGGGGACGTAGGTATGGCACGCCCGATCTACAAACCATGAGAAGAACTCTTCAGGATATGAAGAATGAACGACTCTGAGGCGCTTGCTCAGGCTTTTTTCTCTGGATTTTGTTTCTGCGATGGCCGTGGAATGTTGGGGAGGTCTCATGGGCCATGGACGAATCTTCTTCTCTGTGGATTTGGTCCAATCCCAATTGGTTTTCGTCAATCTGTGGGATGGGAGGACACCTTTCAGGTTTGTTACCTCAGGTGTCCCACCAAAAGAGGAATTCCAAAGCAGAGCCCTGGGGAAGAGTGAAGGGACAACCCGAACTATGGTTAAAAATTGGGGCCTAGGGGCATGGCAAGCCCAATATGCTGTCTCTTCATATAGGCCCTGAGAGGCCTTACCTGAGGACTGGGCTCAGGCTAAGGGTCACAATGTGTGTTTGTGACCAATGTGGCCCGCAAGCATGGGCTGGGCCTCATGGGCCACGCTTGTTTCAACTACACTGAACGTTGGACAACATGCCAACCACAAGGTTTCTTGCCATGGGGAAAGAGTTCTGATTTCAGCATCATTTTCAAACCTGGGCAGTGGTTGGAGATAAGGTCTAGGTTCTGGAGCCTGAAAACCGCAGTTGGGAAGAGATGACGACCTAAGGCCATGGCGGGTCCGATGTGCTCAGTGTGCGGCCAGCTGTCTGGGTGGGACCAGGAGGTCGAGGCTCAGGCTGGGTCAGAAGGGGAAATAGTGCCCAGGTCAGCCTATATGTTTGGGGTACAGCCGAATGGCGTGCAGGTTGATCCTCATTTGGGGATTCGGGGTTGCCCTGAGGGCATTATTTTACTTCTGTAGGGCAGGCAGATTGCGGCATTGTAGTTCTGGATTGCCAAACTGGAGGGCCTGTGGGCCAGTAGTCTGAGGACGGAGTCTCAGAACCCAAGCTAAGCCTAGGTTTCTGGGTGAGGATATGGCTGGCACAATCTACAGACCTCAATCGAGATCTCGTGCATCTGAAGTCAGGGCAAGGATCAGACGATCGCTCCGGTTGGACTTTCTGCCTTGATGGCCCTTTCTTGAAGGGGGTTGGATCACGAGGACATGGGGGTTTTCCCACGATGGGAGTTGTGAGAAGCTCCAAACTGCAAAGATTCTTCTGCAGGACAATAGAGAACTGTTGGTTGGCTCCAGGCCAACGATTCCGAGCAGGGTTCTAAGGATGGATGGCTGGGTAGCCCACCTCGCATTCCAATTGTCTCCAAGCAACAAGACAAGTTAGATATGCTGGATGTGGGGGGCAACCGAGGAGGCTGAGTTGAAATGGACTCTCCTGGGGATGTGTCCTAATATGTTTTTGTGTCTATGGAGACCTTGGAATGAAGCGGTGGCCCTGGGGCCCTGAAGGGTTCTCCTAAACAGAGGCTTTGACACAGCTCCAACGTGCATGTTTCCCATGTGTAGATGAGATTTGTTCTGATGGGTGAGTCAAGAAACAGCCATATGCTGGTATTGAAATCCAGGCCTCTGAGGAGAGATGCCTGGAAACGAAAGCAATGGATCCGATTAGTGCCTAGGGGCCTGTTCGTTCCTTTTTACCTCTGGGGACATCAGTCTACGGGTCTGAGTGCAGGTAGGTGCTCAGATGGGCTCAGATTGCCCCTGTTTGTCCTGGGAAGCCACAACTATTGGGATGGCCTCTTGGACTTTGGAGGTTATCCTACTAGTAGGGTTGTGGCCATTGGAATGGGCACATACAATTCCATTGGAGAGGGCAAGTACAGTCCTCAGGTTTGGCTCCAGGGCCCTGAGCCTGTAGGGTGTGTAGGCCAGAGCTGTTTGGACAGTTGTCTGAAAACACAAACTCGGCTTATGTTTTGGGTCATAGGTATGGCAGGACTGATCTACAGACCATGAGGAGAACACTTCGGGATATGAAAAAAGGGCGAGTGTGAGGCTCTTGCTCAAGTTTTTGTCTCTGGATATCGTGTCACTCATGGTCGTGAAATTGCCGGGTGACATCATGGGAAATGGACGAGTCTTACTCTCTGGGGGTTCGGTCCCGTCCAAAGAGTTTGGGGTCATTCTGGGGATGGAAGAAGTCCGTTTTTTTGTTGTTGTTGTCGATTTGTTTCATTTTGTTTTTCAACCTCAGATGTCCCACCAAATGAGGGATTCCAGAGTAGAGCCCTGGGGTGGGGCGACTGGACAACCAGAATTCTGGTTAAAAATTGGGGATATGTCAAGCCCAATATGACATCTAATGGTCCAGCCACTGAGAGGACTTACTAGAGGACAGGACTCACGCTGAGGTCACAATCCGTGTTTATGCTCTCGTCGCACTCAAGAATGGGTGGGGCCTCAGGGTGAATGCTGGTTTCTCCTACACTGAACGTTGGACAACATGCCAACCACAAGGTTTCTTGCCATGGGTCAGGAAGAGTTCTGATTTCTGCATCACAGTCACCCGTGGGCAGTGATTGGAGATAAGGTCTAGGTTCTGAAGCCTGAAAACTGAGGTAGGGAAGAGATGATGACCTAAGGCCATGGCGGGTCTGATGTGCTCAGCGTGCGGTCAGCTGTCTAGGTGTTGGTAAGCAGGTCCGGGCTCAGGTTGTGTCAGACAGTGCATTAGTGCCCAGGTTAGACTATATAATTTGGGTACATTCGAGTGCCGTGTAGGTTTATCCTAATTTAAGCTGCCTGGGCTACTCATTAGGTAATATATTTTTTCTAGAATGCAGGCAGAGTGCTTCATTGTCGGTCCGGAATTGCCAAACTTGAGGGCTTTGGGGCCAGGAGAGTGAGGACGGAAGTCTGAGAACACAAGCTAGACTTCGGATTCAGGGTGAGGGCACGGCAGGTACACCCTGCAGATCTGAATCAATATCTCATGCATCTGAAGTCAGGGCGAGGATTCCACGTTGGCTCAGGTTGGAGTTTCTGTGCATGACGGCCCCTTCATGAAGGGAGCGGAATCTCGAGGCCATGGAGGTTTTCCACGTTGGGAGATGTGGGATGCCCCCTTCAAGGATTCCTTCTGCGGGACAATTGAGGCCTGTTGATAGCTCCAGGACATCCCATATGGAATGACTCCAGAGCACTGTTGGAGGATGGATGCCTGGGAAGTCCGCCTCGCCTTCCAATTGTCTCCTAGCAACAAGACAGTTTAGATCTAATGGATCTGCGGGAGCAACCGGGGTGGCTGAGTTGAAATGCACTTTCCAGAGGATGAGTCCTAACGTGTGTTTGTGTCCATGAGGGCCTTGGAATGGGGAGGTGGCACCGGGACACTGAAGTATTCTCCTAAGCTTTGGCATAGCTCCCATGCACAAGTTTCCTTGTGGAGACGAGATTTGTTCTGATGGGTGCCTCAGGAAATCCCCTCTGCTGGTATTGGAATCCAGGCTTTTGAGGAGACATGCCTGTAAACCAAAGCAATGGATCCGATAATGGCCTCGGGTCCTGTCTGGTTCAATCTTCTTGGTATGAGTGGAGGTAGATGAGTGGAGGTAGATGCTCAGCCGGTATCAACCGCCCTTTTTTGTCCCGGGCGACCTACACTATTGGGATGGCCTCAGGGACTTTGGAGGGTTCTCCTAATTTGTACGATTTTTGACAATGGAATGGGCAGAATTCCCATGGATTGGGTGGGGGCAGTCCTAAAGTGTGGCTCCATGGACCCCAGCCTGGAGGGAGTGTGGCCCAGGACTTTGAGGACAGAAGACTGAAAACACAAACTCATCTTAAGTTTGGGGACGTAGGTATGGCACGCCCGATCTACAAATCATGAGAAGAACTCTTCAGGATATGAAGAATGAGCGAGTCTGAGGCGCTTGCTCAAGCTTTTGTCTCTGGATTTTGATTCAGCGATGGCCGTGGAATGTTGGGGAGGTCTCATGGGCCATGGACGAATCTTCCCCTCTGTTGATTTGGCCCGAACCCAACTGTTTTTCGTCAATCTGTGGGATGGGAGGACTCCTTTCAGGTTTGTTACCTCAGGTGTCCCACCAAAAGAGGAATTCCAAAGCAGAGCCCTGGGGAAGAGTGAAGGGACAACCCGAACTATGGTTAAAAATTGCGGCCTAGGGGCAGGGCAAGCCCAATATGCTGTCTCTTCATATAGGCCCTGAGAGGCCTTACCGGAGGACTGGGCTCAGGCTGAGGGTCACAATGTGTGTTTGTGACCAATGTGGCCCGCAAGCATGGGCTCGGCCTCTGGGCCACGCTTGTTTCAACTACACTGAACGTTGGACAACATGCCAACCACAAGGTTTCTTGCCATGGGGAAAGAGTTCTGATTTCTGCATCATTTTCAACCCTGGGCAGTGGTTGGAGATAGGTCTAGGTTCTGGAGCTTGAAAACCGCAGTTGGGAAGAGATGACGACCGAAGGCATGGCGGGTCTGATGTGCTCAGTGTGCGGCCAGCTGTCTGGGTGGGACCAGGAGTTCCAGGCTCAGGCTGGGTCAGAAGGGGAAATAGTGCCCAGGTCAGCCTATATGTTTGGGGTACAGCCGAATGGCGTGCAGGTTGATCCTCATTTGGGGTTTAGGGTAGCCCTGAGGGCAAAGTTTACTTCTGTAGTGCAGGCAGAGTGCGGCATTGTAGTTCTGGATTGCCAAACTGGAGGGCTTGTGGGCCAGTAGTCTGAGGACGGAGTCTGAGAACCCAAGCTAGGCCTAGGTTTCTGGGTGAGGATATGGCAGGCACAATCTACAGACCTCAATAGAGATCTCGTGCATCTAAAGTCAGGGCAAGGATCAGACGATCGCTCAGGTTGGACTTTCTGCCCTGATGGCCCTTTCTTGAAGGGGGTTGGATCACGAGGACATGGGGGTTTTCCCACGATGGGAGTTGTGAGAAGCTCCAAACTGCAAAGATTCTTCTGCAGGACAATTGAGACCTGTTGGTTCGCTCCAGGCCAACGATTCCGAGCAGGGTTCTAAGGATGGATGGCTGGGTAGCCCACCTCGCATTCCAATTGTCTCCAAGCAACAAGACAGGTTAGATCTGCTGGATGTGGGGGGCAACCGAGGAGGCTGAGTTGAAATGGACCCTCCTGGGGATGTGTCCTAATATGTTTTTGTGTCTATGGAGACCTTGGAATGAAGCGGTGGCCCTGGGGCCCTGAAGGGTTCTCCTAAACAGAGGCTTTGACACAGCTCCAACGTGCATGTTTCCCATGTGTAGATGAGATTTGTTCTGATGGGTGAGTCAAGAAACAGCCATATGCTGGTATTGAAATCCAGGCCTCTGAGGAGAGATGCCTGGAAACCAAAGCAATGGATCCGATTAGTGCCTAGGGGCCTGTTCGTTCCTTTTTACCTCTGGGGATATCAGTCTACGGGTCTGAGTGCAGGTAGGTGCTCAGATGGGCTCAGATTGCCCCTGTTTGTCCTGGGAAGCCACAACTATTGGGATGGCCTCAGGGACATTGGAGGTTATCCTACTAGTAGGGTTGTGGCCATTGGAATGGGCACATACAATTCCCTTGGAGAGGGCAAGTACAGTCCTCAGGTTTGGCTCCAGGGCCCTGAGCCTGTAGGGTGTAGGCCAGAGCTGTTTGGACAGTTGTCTGAAAACACAAACTCGGCTTATGTTTTGGGTCATAGGTATGGCAGGACTGATCTACAGACCATGAGGAGAACACTTCGGGATATGAATAAAGGGCGAGTGTGAGGCTCTTGCTCAAGTTTTTGTCTCTGGATATCGTGTCACTCATGGTCGTGAAATTGCCGGGTGACATCATGGGAAATGGACGAGTCTTACTCTCTGGGGGTTCGGTCCCGTCCAAAGAGTTTGGGGTCATTCTGGGGATGGAAGAAGTCCGTTTTTTTGTTGTTGTTGTCGATTTGTTTCATTTTGTTTTTCAACCTCAGATGTCCCACCAAATGAGGGATTCCAGAGTAGAGCCCTGGGGTGGGGCGACTGGACAACCAGAAATCTGGTTAAAAATTGGGGACTAGGGACATGTCAAGCCCATTATGACATCTAATGGTCCAGCCACTGAGAGGACTTACTAGAGGACAGGACTCACGCTGAGGTCACAATGCGTGTTTATGCTCTCGTCGCACTCAAGAATGGGCGGGGCCTCAGGGTGAATGCTGGTTTCTCCTACACTGAACGTTGGACAACATGCCAACTACAAGGTTTCTTGCCATGGGTCAGTAAGAGTTCTGATTTCTGCATCACAGTCACCCGTGGGCAGTGATTGGAGATAAGGTCTAGGTTCTGAAGCCTGAAAACTGAGGTAGGAAAGAGATGATGACCTAAGGCCATGGCGGGTCTGATGTGCTCAGCGTGCGGTCAGCTGTCTGGGTGTTGGTCAGCAGGTCCGGGCTCAGGTTGTGTCAGACAGTGCATTAGTGCCCAGGTTAGACTATATAATTTGGGTACATTCGAGTGCCGTGTAGGTTTATCCTCATTTAAGCTGCCTGGGCTGCTCATTAGGCAATATATTTTTTCTAGAGGGCAGGCAGAGTGCTTCATTGTCGGTCCGGAATTGCCAAACGTGAGGGCTTCGGGGCCAGGAGAGTGAGGACGGAAGTCTGAGAACACAAGCTAGACTTTGGATTCAGGGTGAGGGCACGGCAGTACCCCCTGCAGATCTGAACCAATATCTCATGCATCTGAAGTCAGGGCGAGGATCCGATGTTGGCTCAGGTTGGAGTTTCTGTGCATGACGGCCCCTTCATGAAGGGAGCGGAATCTCGAGGCCATGGAGGTTTTCCACGTTGGGAGATGTGGCATGCCCCCTTCAAGGATTCCTTCTGCGGGACAATTGAGACCTGTTGGACAGCTCCAGGACATCCCATATGGAATGACTCCAGAGCACCGTTCCAGGATGGATGCCTTGGAAGTCCGCCTCGCCTTCCAATTGTCTCCAGGCAACAAGACAGTTTAGATCTAATGGATCTGCGGGAGCACCCGGGGTGGCTGAGTTGAAATGCACTTTCCAGAGGATGGGTCCTAACGTGTGTTTGTGTCCATGAGGGCCTTGGAATGGGGAGGTGGCACCGGGACCCTGAAGTATTCTCCTAAGCTTTGGCATAGCTCCCATGCACAAGTTTCCTTGTGGAGACGAGATTTGTTCTGATGGGTGCCTCAGGAAATCCCCTCTGCTGGTATTGGAATCCAGGCTTTTGAGGAGACATGCCTGTAAACCAAAGCAATGGATCCGATAATGGCCTCGGGTCCTGTCTGGTTCAATCTTCTTGGTATGAGTGGAGGTAGATGAGTGGAGGTAGATGCTCAGCCGGTATCAACCGCCCTTTTTTGTCCCGGGCGACCTACACTATTGGGATGGCCTCAGGGACTTTGGAGGGTTCTCCTAATTTGTACGATTTTTGACAATGGAATGGGCAGAATTCCCATGGATTGGGTGGGGGCAGTCTTAAAGTGTGGCTCCATGGACCCCAGCCTGGATGGAGTGTGGCCCAGGACTTTGAGGACAGAAGACTGAAAACACAAACTCATCTTAAGTTTGGGGACGTAGGTATGGCACGCCCGATCTACAAATCATGAGAAGAACTGTTCAGGATATGAAGAATGAGCGAGTCTGAGGCGCTTGCTCAAGCTTTTGTCTCTGGATTTTCATTCAGCGATGGCCGTGGAATGTTGGGGAGGTCTCATGGGCCATGGACGAATCTTCCCCTCTGTTGATTTGGCCCGAACCCAACTGTTTTTCGTCAATCTGTGGGATGGGAGGACTCCTTTCAGGTTTGTTACCTCAGGTGTCCCACCAAAAGAGGAATTCCAAAGCAGAGCCCTGGGGAAGAGTGAAGGGACAACCCGAACTATGGTTAAAAATTGCGGCCTAGGGGCAGGGCAAGCCCAATATGCTGTCTCCTCATATAGGCCCTGAGAGGCCTTACCGGAGAACTGGGCTCAGGCTGAGGGTCACAATGTGTGTTTGTGACCAATGTGGCCCGCAAGCATGGGCTCGGCCTCATGGGCCACGCTTGTTTCAACTACACTGAACGTTGGACAACATGCCAACCACAAGGTTTCTTGCCATGGGGAAAGAGTTCTGATTTCTGCATCATTTTCAACCCTGGGCAGTGGTTGGAGATAAGGTCTAGGTTCTGGAGCTTGAAAACCGCAGTTGGGAAGAGATGACGACCGAAGGCCATGGCGGGTCCGATGTGCTCAGTGTGCGGCCAGCTGTCTGGGTGGGACCAGGAGTTCCAGGCTCAGGCTGGGTCAGAAGGGGAAATAGTGCCCAGTTCAGCCTATATGTTTGGGGTACAGCCGAATGGCGTGCAGGTTGATCCTCATTTGGGGTTTAGGGTAGCCCTGAGGGCAATGTTTACTTCTGTAGTGCAGGCAGAGTGCGGC
This sequence comes from Mustela nivalis, assembly GCF_964662115.1. Taxonomy (NCBI): domain Eukaryota; kingdom Metazoa; phylum Chordata; class Mammalia; order Carnivora; family Mustelidae; genus Mustela; species Mustela nivalis. The sequence continues at coordinate 156,446 of NW_028136454.1, read as the reverse complement.
ATTGTAGTTCTGGATTGCCAAACTGGAGGGCTTGTGGGCCAGTAGTCTGAGGACGGAGTCTGAGAACCCAAGCTAGGCCTAGGTTTCTGGGTGAGGATATGGCAGGCACAATCTACAGACCTCAATCGAGTTCTCGTGCATCTAAAGTCAGGGCAAGGATCAGACGATCGCTCAGGTTGGACTTTCTGCCCTGATGGCCCTTTCTTGAAGGGGGTTGGATCACGAGGACATGGGGGTTTTCCCACGATGGGAGTTGTGAGAAGCTCCAAACTGCAAAGACTCTTCTGCAGGACAATTGAGACCTGTTGGTTGGCTCCAGGCCAACGATTCTGAGCAGGGTTCTAAGGATGGATGGCTGGGTAGCCCACCTCGCATTCCAATTGTCTCCAAGCAACAAGACAGGTTAGATCTGCTGGATGTGGGGGGCAACCGAGGAGGCTGAGTTGAAATGGACCCTCCTGGGGATGTGTCCTAATATGTTTTTGTGTCTATGGAGACCTTGGAATGAAGCGGTGGCCCTGGGGCCCTGAAGGGTTCTCCTAAACAGAGGCTTTGACACAGCTCCAACGTGCATGTTTCCCATGTGTAGATGAGATTTGTTCTGATGGGTGAGTCAAGAAACAGCCATATGCTGGTATTGAAATCCAGGCCTATGAGGAGAGATGCCTGGAAACCAAAGCAATGGATCCGATTAGTGCCTAGGGGCCAGTTCGTTCCTTTTTACCTCTGGGGACATCAGTCTACGGGTCTGAGTGCAGGTAGGTGCTCAGATGGGCTCAGATTGCCCCTGTTTGTCCTGGGAAGCCACAACTATTGGGATGGCCTCAGGGACTTTGGAGGTTATCCTACTAGTAGGGTTGTGGCCATTGGAATGGGCACATACAATTCCCTTGGAGAGGGCAAGTACAGTCCTCAGGTTTGGCTCCAGGGCCCTGAGCCTGTAGGGTGTAGGCCAGAGCTGTTTGGACAGTTGTCTGAAAACACAAACTCAGCTTATGTTTTGGGTCATAGGTATGGCAGGACTGATCTACAGACCATGAGGAGAACACTTCGGGATATGAAAAAAGGGCGAGTGTGAGGCTCTTGCTCAAGTTTTTGTCTCTGGATATCGTGTCACTCATGGTCGTGAAATTGCCGGGTGTCATCATGGGAAATGGACGAGTCTTACTCTCTGGGGGTTCGGTCCCGTCCAAAGAGTTTGGGGTCATTCTGGGGATGGAAGAAGTCCGTTTTTTTGTTGTTGTTGTCGATTTGTTTCATTTTGTTTTTTAACCTCAGATGTCCCACCAAATGAGGGATTCCAAAGTAGAGCCCTGGGGTGGGGCGACTGGACAACCAGAAATCTGGTTAAAAATTGGGGACTAGGGACATGTCAAGCCCATTATGACATCTAATGGTCCAGCCACTGAGAGGACTTACTAGAGGACAGGACTCACGCTGAGGTCACAATGCGTGTTTATGCTCTCGTCGCACTCAAGAATGGGCGGGGCCTCAGGGTGAATGCTGGTTTCTCCTACACTGAACGTTGGACAACATGCCAACCACAAGGTTTCTTGCCATGGGTCAGGAAGAGTTCTGATTTCTGCATCACAGTCACCCGTGGGCAGTGATTGGAGATAAGGTCTAGGTTCTGAAGCCTGAAAACTGAGGTAGGGAAGAGATGATGACCTAAGGCCATGGCGGGTCTGATGTGCTCAGCGTGCGGTCAGCTGTCTGGGTGTTGGTCAGCAGGTCCGGGCTCAGGTTGTGTCAGACAGTGCATTAGTGCCCAGGTTAGACTATATAATTTGGGTACATTCGAGTGCCGTGTAGGTTTATCCTCATTTAAGCTGCCTGGGCTGCTCATTAGGCAATATATTTTTTCTAGAGGGCAGGCAGAATGCTTCATTGTCGGTCCGGAATTGCCAAACTTGAGGGCTTCGGGGCCAGGAGAGTGAGGACGGAAGTCTGAGAACACAAGCTAGACTTCGGATTCAGGGTGAGGGCACGGCAGGTACCCCCTGCAGATCTCAACCAATATCTCATGCATGTGAAGTCAGGGCGAGGATCCCACGTCTGCTCAGGTTGGAGTTTCTGTGCATGACGGCCCCTTCATGAAGGGAGCGGAATCTCGAGGCCATGGAGGTTTTCCACGTTGGGAGATGTGGGATGCCCCCTTCAAGGATTCCTTCTGCGGGACAATTGAGACCTGTTGGACAGCTCCAGGACATCCCATATGGAATGACTCCAGAGCACCGTTCGAGGATGGATGCCTGGGAAGTCCGCCTCGCCTTCCAATTGTCTCCTAGCAACAAGACAGTTTAGATCTAATGGATCTGCGGGAGCAACCGGGGTGGCTGAGTTGAAATGCACTTTCCAGAGCATGGGTCCTAACGTGTGTTTGTGTCCATGAGGGCCTTGGAATGGGGAGGTGGCACCGGGACCCTGAAGTATTCTCCTAAGCTTTGGCTTAGCTCCCATGCACAAGTTTCCTTGTGGAGACGAGATTTGTTCTGATGGGTGCCTCAGGAAATCCCCTCTGCTGGTATTGGAATCCAGGCTTTTGAGGAGACATGCCTGTAAACCAAAGCAATGGATTCGATAATGGCCTCGGGTCCTGTCTGGTTCAATCTCCTTGGTATGAGTGGAGGTAGAAGAGTGGAGGTAGATGCTCAGCCGGTATCAACCGCCCTTTTTTTGTCCCGGGCGACCTACACTATTGGGATGGCCTCGGGGACTTTGGAGGGTTCTCCTAATTTGTACGATTTTTGACAATGGAATGGGCAGAATTCCCATGGATTGGGTGGGGGCAGTCCTAATGTGTGGCTCCAGGGGCCCCAGCCTGGAGGGAGTGTGGCCCAGGACTTTGAGGACAAAAGACTGAACACACAAACTCAGCTTAAGTTTGGGGACGTAGGTATGGCACGCCCGATCTACAAACCTTGAGAAGAACTCTTCAGGATATGAAGAATGAGCGAGTCTGAGGAGCTTGCTCAGGCTTTTGTCTCTCGATTTTGTTTCAGCGATGGCCGTGGAATGTTGGGGAGGTCTCATGGGCCATGGACGAATCTTCCTCTCTGTGGATTTGGCCCGATCCCAATTGTTTTTCGTCAATCTGTGGGATGGGAGGACTCCTTTCAGGTTTGTTACCTCAGGTGTCCCACCAAAAGAGGAATTCCAAAGCAGAGCCCTGGGGAAGAGTGAAGGGACAACCCGAACTATGGTTAAATTTGGGGCCTAGGGGCATGGCAAGCCCAATATGCTGTCTCTTCATATAGGCCCTGAGAGGCCTTACCTGAGGACTGGGCTCAGGCTGAGGGTCACAATGTGTGTTTGTGTCCAATGTTGCCCGCAAGCATGGGCTGGGCCTCTTGGGCCACGCTTGTTTCAACTACACTGAACGTTGGACAACATGCCAACCCCAAGGTTTCTTGCCATGGGGAAAGAGTTCTGATTTCAGCATCTTTTTCAACCCTGGGCAGTGGTTGGAGTTAAGGTCTAGGTTCTGGAGCCTGAAAACCGCAGTTGGGAAGAGATGACGACCTAAGGCCATGGCGGGTCCTATGTGCTCAGTGTGCGGCCAGCTGTCTGGGTGGGAACAGGAGGTTCAGGCTCAGGCTGGGTCAGAAGGGGAAATAGTGCCCAGGTCAGCCTATATGTTTGGGGTACAGCCGAATGAAGTGCAGGTTGAACCTCATTTGCGGTTTCGGGGTAGCCCTGAGGGCAATGTTTGACTTCTGTAGGGCTGGCAGAGTGCGGCATTGTAGTTCTGGATTGCCAAACTGGAGGATTTGTGGGCCAGTAGTCTGAGGACGGAGTCTGAGAACGCAAGCTAGGCCTAGGTTTCTGGGTGAGGATATGGCAGGCACAATCTACAGACCTCAATAGAGATCTCGTGCTTCTTAAGTCAGGGCAAGGATCAGACGATCGCTCAGGTTGGACTTTCTGCCCTGATGGCCCTTTCTTGAAGGGGGTTGGATCACGAGGACATGGGAGTTTTCCCACGATGGGAGTTGTGAGAAGCTCCAAACTGCAAAGACTCTTCTGCAGGACAATTGAGACCTGTTGGTTGGCTCCAGGCCAACGATTCTGAGCAGGGTTCTAAGGATGGATGGCTGGGTAGCCCACCTCGCATTCCAATGGTCTCGAAGCAACAAGACAGGTTAGATCTCCTGGATGTGGGGGGCAACCGAGGAGGCTGAGTTGAAATGGACTCTCCTGTGGATGTGTCCTAATATGTTTTTGTGTCTATGGAGACCTTGGAATGAAGCGGTGGCCATGGGGCCCTGAAGGGTTCTCCTAAACAGAGGCTTTGACACAGCTCCAACGTGCATGTTTCCCATGTGTAGATGAGATTTGTTCTGATGGGTGAGTCAAGAAACAGCCATATACTAGTATTGAAATCCAGGCCTCTGAGGAGAGATGCCTGGAAACCAAAGCAATGGATCCGATTAGTGCCTAGGGGCCTGTTCGTTCCTTTTTACCTCTGGGGACATCAGTCTACGGGTCTGAGTGCAGGTAGGTGCTCAGATGGGCTCAGATTGCCCCTGTTTGTCCTGGGAAGCCACAACTATTGGGATGGCCTCAGGGACTTTGGAGGTTATCCTACTAGTAGGGTTGTGGCCATTGGAATGGGCACATACAATTCCCTTGGAGAGGGCAAGTACAGTCCTCAGGTTTGACTCCAGGGCCCTGAGCCTGTAGGGTGTAGGCCAGAGCTGTTTGGACAATTGTCTGAAAACACAAACTCGGCTTATGTTTTGGGTCATAGGTATGGCAGGACTGATCTACAGACCATGAGGAGAACACTTCGGGATATGAAAAAAGGGCGAGTGTGAGGCTCTTGCTCAAGTTTTTGTCTCTGGATATCGTGTCACTCATGGTCATGAAATTGCCGGGTGACATCATGGGAAATGGATGAGTCTTACTCTCTGGGGGTTCGGTCCCGGCCAAAGAGTTTGGGGTCATTCTGGGGATGGAAGAAGTCCGTTTTTTTGTTGTTGTTGTCGATTTGTTTCATTTTGTTTTTCAACCTCAGATGTCCCACCAAATGAGGGATTCCAGAGTAGAGCCCTGGGGTGGGGCGACTGGACAACCAGAAATCTGGTTAAAAATTGGGGACTAGGGACATGTCAAGCCCATTATGACATCTAATGGTCCAGCCACTGAGAGGACTTACTAGAGGACAGGACTCACGCTGAGGTCACAATGCGTGTTTATGCTCTCGTCGCACTCAAGAATGGGCGGGGCCTCAGGGTGAATGCTGGTTTCTCCTACACTGAACGTTGGACAACATGCCAACCACAAGGTTTCTTGCCATGGGTCAGGAAGAGTTCTGATTTCTGCATCACAGTCACCCGTGGGCAGTGATTGGAGATAAGGTCTAGGTTCTGAAGCCTGAAAACTGAGGTAGGGAAGAGATGATGACCTAAGGCCATGGCGGGTCTGATGTGCTCAGCGTGCGGTCAGCTGTCTGGGTGTTGGTCAGCAGGTCCGGGCTCAGGTTGTGTCAGACAGTGCATTAGTGCCCAGGTTAGACTATATAATTTGGGTACATTCGAGTGCCGTGTAGGTTTATCCTCATTTAAGCTGCCTGGGCTGCTCATTAGGCAATATATTTTTTCTAGAGGGCAGGCAGAATGCTTCATTGTCGGTCCGGAATTGCCAAACTTGAGGGCTTCGGGGCCAGGAGAGTGAGGACGGAAGTCTGAGAACACAAGCTAGACTTCGGATTCAGGGTGAGGGCACGGCAGGTACCCCCTGCAGATCTCAACCAATATCTCATGCATGTGAAGTCAGGGCGAGGATCCCACGTCTGCTCAGGTTGGAGTTTCTGTGCATGACGGCCCCTTCATGAAGGGAGCGGAATCTCGAGGCCATGGAGGTTTTCCACGTTGGGAGATGTGGGATGCCCCCTTCAAGGATTCCTTCTGCGGGACAATTGAGACCTGTTGGACAGCTCCAGGACATCCCATATGGAATGACTCCAGAGCACCGTTCGAGGATGGATGCCTGGGAAGTCCGCCTCGCCTTCCAATTGTCTCCTAGCAACAAGACAGTTTAGATCTAATGGATCTGCGGGAGCAACCGGGGTGGCTGAGTTGAAATGCACTTTCCAGAGCATGGGTCCTAACGTGTGTTTGTGTCCATGAGGGCCTTGGAATGGGGAGGTGGCACCGGGACCCTGAAGTATTCTCCTAAGCTTTGGCTTAGCTCCCATGCACAAGTTTCCTTGTGGAGACGAGATTTGTTCTGATGGGTGCCTCAGGAAATCCCCTCTGCTGGTATTGGAATCCAGGCTTTTGAGGAGACATGCCTGTAAACCAAAGCAATGGATTCGATAATGGCCTCGGGTCCTGTCTGGTTCAATCTCCTTGGTATGAGTGGAGGTAGAAGAGTGGAGGTAGATGCTCAGCCGGTATCAACCGCCCTTTTTTTGTCCCGGGCGACCTACACTATTGGGATGGCCTCGGGGACTTTGGAGGGTTCTCCTAATTTGTACGATTTTTGACAATGGAATGGGCAGAATTCCCATGGATTGGGTGGGGGCAGTCCTAATGTGTGGCTCCAGGGGCCCCAGCCTGGAGGGAGTGTGGCCCAGGACTTTGAGGACAAAAGACTGAACACACAAACTCAGCTTAAGTTTGGGGACGTAGGTATGGCACGCCCGATCTACAAACCTTGAGAAGAACTCTTCAGGATATGAAGAATGAGCGAGTCTGAGGAGCTTGCTCAGGCTTTTGTCTCTCGATTTTGTTTCAGCGATGGCCGTGGAATGTTGGGGAGGTCTCATGGGCCATGGACGAATCTTCCTCTCTGTGGATTTGGCCCGATCCCAATTGTTTTTCGTCAATCTGTGGGATGGGAGGACTCCTTTCAGGTTTGTTACCTCAGGTGTCCCACCAAAAGAGGAATTCCAAAGCAGAGCCCTGGGGAAGAGTGAAGGGACAACCCGAACTATGGTTAAATTTGGGGCCTAGGGGCATGGCAAGCCCAATATGCTGTCTCTTCATATAGGCCCTGAGAGGCCTTACCTGAGGACTGGGCTCAGGCTGAGGGTCACAATGTGTGTTTGTGTCCAATGTTGCCCGCAAGCATGGGCTGGGCCTCTTGGGCCACGCTTGTTTCAACTACACTGAACGTTGGACAACATGCCAACCCCAAGGTTTCTTGCCATGGGGAAAGAGTTCTGATTTCAGCATCTTTTTCAACCCTGGGCAGTGGTTGGAGTTAAGGTCTAGGTTCTGGAGCCTGAAAACCGCAGTTGGGAAGAGATGACGACCTAAGGCCATGGCGGGTCCTATGTGCTCAGTGTGCGGCCAGCTGTCTGGGTGGGAACAGGAGGTCCAGGCTCAGGCTGGGTCAGAAGGGGAAATAGTGCCCAGGTCAGCCTATATGTTTGGGGTACAGCCGAATGAAGTGCAGGTTGAACCTCATTTGCGGTTTCGGGGTAGCCCTGAGGGCAATGTTTGACTTCTGTAGGGCTGGCAGAGTGCGGCATTGTAGTTCTGGATTGCCAAACTGGAGGATTTGTGGGCCAGTAGTCTGAGGACGGAGTCTGAGAACGCAAGCTAGGCCTAGGTTTCTGGGTGAGGATATGGCAGGCACAATCTACAGACCTCAATAGAGATCTCGTGCTTCTTAAGTCAGGGCAAGGATCAGACGATCGCTCAGGTTGGACTTTCTGCCCTGATGGCCCTTTCTTGAAGGGGGTTGGATCACGAGGACATGGGAGTTTTCCCACGATGGGAGTTGTGAGAAGCTCCAAACTGCAAAGACTCTTCTGCAGGACAATTGAGACCTGTTGGTTGGCTCCAGGCCAACGATTCTGAGCAGGGTTCTAAGGATGGATGGCTGGGTAGCCCACCTCGCATTCCAATGGTCTCGAAGCAACAAGACAGGTTAGATCTCCTGGATGTGGGGGGCAACCGAGGAGGCTGAGTTGAAATGGACTCTCCTGTGGATGTGTCCTAATATGTTTTTGTGTCTATGGAGACCTTGGAATGAAGCGGTGGCCATGGGGCCCTGAAGGGTTCTCCTAAACAGAGGCTTTGACACAGCTCCAACGTGCATGTTTCCCATGTGTAGATGAGATTTGTTCTGATGGGTGAGTCAAGAAACAGCCATATACTAGTATTGAAATCCAGGCCTCTGAGGAGAGATGCCTGGAAACCAAAGCAATGGATCCGATTAGTGCCTAGGGGCCTGTTCGTTCCTTTTTACCTCTGGGGACATCAGTCTACGGGTCTGAGTGCAGGTAGGTGCTCAGATGGGCTCAGATTGCCCCTGTTTGTCCTGGGAAGCCACAACTATTGGGATGGCCTCAGGGACTTTGGAGGTTATCCTACTAGTAGGGTTGTGGCCATTGGAATGGGCACATACAATTCCCTTGGAGAGGGCAAGTACAGTCCTCAGGTTTGACTCCAGGGCCCTGAGCCTGTAGGGTGTAGGCCAGAGCTGTTTGGACAATTGTCTGAAAACACAAACTCGGCTTATGTTTTGGGTCATAGGTATGGCAGGACTGATCTACAGACCATGAGGAGAACACTTCGGGATATGAAAAAAGGGCGAGTGTGAGGCTCTTGCTCAAGTTTTTGTCTCTGGATATCGTGTCACTCATGGTCATGAAATTGCCGGGTGACATCATGGGAAATGGATGAGTCTTACTCTCTGGGGGTTCGGTCCCGGCCAAAGAGTTTGGGGTCATTCTGGGGATGGAAGAAGTCCGTTTTTTTGTTGTTGTTGTCGATTTGTTTCATTTTGTTTTTCAACCTCAGATGTCCCACCAAATGAGGGATTCCAGAGTAGAGCCCTGGGGTGGGGCGACTGGACAACCAGAAATCTGGTTAAAAATTGGGGACTAGGGACATGTGAAGCCCATTATGACATCTAATAGTCCAGCCACTGAGAGGACTTACTAGTGGACAGGACTCACGCTGAGGTCACAATCCGTGTTTATGCTCTCGTCGCACTCAGGAATGGGCGGGGCCTCAGGGTGAATGCTGGTTTCTCCTACACTGAACGTTGGACAACATGCCAACCACAAGGTTTCTTGCCATGGGTCAGGAAGAGTTCTGATTTCTGCATCACAGTCACCCGTGGGCAGTGATTGGAGATAAGGTCTAGGTTCTGAAGCCTGAAAACTGAGGTAGGGAAGAGATGATGACCTAAGGCCATGGCGGGTCTGATGTGCTCAGCGTGCGGTCAGCTGTCTGGGTGTTGGTCAGCAGGTCCGGGCTCAGGTTGTGTCAGACAGTGCATTAGTGCCCAGGTTAGACTATATAATTTGGGTACATTCGAGTGCCGTGTAGGTTTATCCTCATTTAAGCTGCCTGGGCTGCTCATTAGGCAATATATTTTTTCTAGAGGGCAGGCAGAGTGCTTCATTGTCGGTCCGGAATTGCCAAACTTGAGGGCTTCGGGGCCAGGAGAGTGAGGACGGAAATCTGAGAACACAAGCTAGACTTCGGATTCAGGGTGAGGGCACGGCAGGTACCCCCTGCAGATCTGAACCAATATCTCATGCATCTGAAGTCAGGGCGAAGATCCGACGTTGGCTCAGGTTGGAGTTTCTGTGCATGACGGCCCCTTCATGAAGAAAGCGGAATCTCGAGGCCATGGAGGTTTTCCACGTTGGGAAATGTGGGATGCCCCCTTCAAGGATTCCTTCTGCGGGACAATTGAGACCTGTTGGACAGCTCCAGGACATCCCATATGGAATGACTCCAGAGCACCGTTCCAGGATGGATGCCTGGTAAGTCCGCCTCGCCTTCCAATTGTCTCCTAGCAACAAGACAGTTTAGATCTAATGGATCTGCGGGAGCAACCGGGGTGGCTGAGTTGAAATGCACTTTCCAGAGGATGGGTCCTAACGTGTGTTTGTGTCCATGAGGGCCTTGGAATGGGGAGGTGGCACCGGGACCCTGAAGTATTCTCCTAAGCTTTGGCATAACTCCCATGCACAAGTTTCCTTTTGGAGACGAGATTTGTTCTGATGGGTGCCTCAGGAAATCCCCTCTGCTGGTATTGGAATCCAGGCTTTTGAGGAGACATGCCTGTAAACCAAAGCAATGGATCCGATAATGGCCTCGGGTCCTGTCTGGTTCAATCTTCTTGGTATGGGTGGAGGTAGATGAGTGGAGGTAGATGCTCAGCCGGTATCAACCGCCCATTTTTTGTCCGGGCGACCTACACTATTGGGATGGCCTCAAGGACTTTGTAGGGTTCTCCTAATTTGTACGATTTTTGACAATGGAATTGGCAGAATTCCCATGGATTGGGTGGGGGCCGTCCTAATGTGTGGCTCCAGGGGCCCCAGCCTGGAGGGAGTGTGGCCCAGGACTTTGAGGACAGAAGACTGAAAACACAAACTCAGCTTAAGTTTGGGGACGTAGGCATGGCACGCCCGATCTACAAACCTTGAGAAGAACTCTTCAGGATATGAAGAATGAGCGAGTCTGAGGCGCTTGCTCAGGCTTTTGTCTCTGGATTTTGTTTCAGCGATGGCCGTGGAATGTTGGGGAGGTCTCATGGGCCATGGACGAATCTTCCTCTCTGTGGATTTGGCCCGATCCCAATTGTTTTTCGTCAATCTGTGGGATGGGAGGAATCCTTTCAGGTTTGTTACCTCAGGTGTCCCACCAAAAGAGGAATTCCAAAGCAGAGCCCTGGGGAAGAGTGAAGGAACAACACGAACTATGGTTAAAAATTGGGGTCTAGGGGGATGGCAAGCCCAATATGCTGTCTCTTCATATAGGCCGTGAGAGGCCTTACCTGAGGACTGGGCTCAGGCTGAGGGTCACAATGTATGTTTGTGACCAATGTGGCCCGCAAGCATGGGCTGGGCCTCATGGGCCACGATTATTTCAACTACACTGAACGTTGGACAACATGCCAACCACAAGGTTTCTTGCCATAAGGAAAGAGTTCTGATTTCTGCATCATTTTCCACCCTGGGCAGTGGATGGAGATAAGGTCTAGGTTCTGGAGCCTGAAAACCGCAGTTGGGAAGAGATGACGACCTAAAGCCATGGCGAGTCCGATGTGCTCAGTGTGCGGCCAGCTGTCTGTGTGGGACCAGGAGGTCCAGGCTCAGGCTCGGTCAGAAGGGGAAATAGTGCCCAAGTCAGTATATGTTTGGGGTACAGCCGAATGGCGTGCAGGTTGATCCTCATTTGCGGTTTCGGGGTAGCCCTGAGGGCAATGTTTTACTTCTGTAGGGCAGGCAGAGTGCGGCATTGTAGTTCTGGATTGCCAAACTGGAGGGCTTGTGGGCCAGTAGTCTGAGGACGGAGTCTGAGAACCCAAGCTAGGCCTAGGTTTCTGGGTGAGGATATGGCAGGCACAATCTACAGACCTCAATAGAGATCTCGTGCATCTGAAGTCAGGGCAAGGATCAGACGATCGCTCAGGTTGGACTTTCTGCCCTGATGGCCCTTTCTTGAAGGGGGTTGGATCACGAGGACATGGGGGTTTTCCCACGATGGGAGTTGTGAGAAGCTCCAAACTGCAAAGATTCTTCTGCAGGACAATTGAGACCTGTTGGTTGGCTCCAGGCCAACGATTCCGAGCAGGGTTCTAAGGATGGATGGCTGGGTAGCCCACCTCGCATTCCAATTTTCTCCAAGCAACAAGACAGGTTAGATCTGCTCGATGTGGGGGGCAACCGAGGAGGCTGAGTTGAAATGGACTCTCCTGTGGATGTGTCCTAATATGTTTTTGTGTCTATGGAGACCTTGGAATGAAGCGGTGGCCCTGGGGCCCTGAAGGGTTCTCCTAAACAGAGGCTTTGACACAGCTCCAACGTGCATGTTTCCCATGTGTAGATGAGATTTGTTCTGATGGGTGAGTCAAGAAACAGCCATATGCTGGTATTGAAATCCAGGCCTCTGAGGAGAGATGCCTGGAAACCAAAGCAATGGATCCGATTAGTGCCTAGGGGCCTGTTCGTTCCTTTTTACCTCTGGGGACATCAGTCTACGGGTCTGAGTGCAGGTAGGTGCTCAGATGGGCTCAGATTGCCCCTGTTTGTCCTGGGAAGCCACAACTATTGGGATGGCCTCAGGGACTTTGGAGGTTATCCTACTAGTAGGGTTGTGGCCATTGGAATGGGCACATACAATTCCCTTGGAGAGGGCAAGTACAGTCCTCAGGTTTGGCTCCAGGGCCCTGAGCCTGTAGGGTGTGTAGGCCAGAGCTGTTTGGACAGTTGTCTGAAAACACAAACTCGGCTTATGTTTTGGGTCATAGGTATGGCAGGACTGATCTACAGACCATGAGGAGAACACTTCGGGATATGAAAAAAGGGCGAGTGTGAGGCTCTTGCTCAAGTTTTTGTCTCTGGATATCGTGTCACTCATGGTCGTGAAATTGCCGGGTGACATCATGGGAAATGGACGAGTCTTACTCTCTGGGGGTTCGGTCCCGTCCAAAGAGTTTGGGGTCATTCTGGGGATGGAAGAAGTCCGTTTTTTTGTTGTTGTTGTCGATTTGTTTCATTTTGTTTTTCAACCTCAGATGTCCCACCAAATGAGGGATTCCATAGTAGAGCCCTGGGGTGGCGCGACTGGACAACCAGAAATCTGGTTAAAAATTGGGGACTAGGGACATGTCAAGCCCATTATGACATCTAATGGTCCAGCCACTGAGAGGACTTACTAGAGGACAGGACTCACGCTGAGGTCACAATGCGTGTTTATGCTCTCGTCGCACTCAAGAATGGGCGGGGCCTCTGGGTGAATGCTGGTTTCTCCTACACTGAACGTTGGACAACATGCCAACCACAAGGTTTCTTGCCATGGGTCAGGAAGAGTTCTGATTTCTGCATCACAGTCACCTGTGGGCAGTGATTGGAGATAAGGTCTAGGTTCTGAAGCCTGAAAACTGAGGTAGGGAAGAGATGATGACCTAAGGCCATGGCGGGTCTGATGTGCTCAGCGTGCGGTCAGTTGTCTGGGTGTTGGTCAGCAGGTCCGGGCTCAGGTTGTGTCAGACAGTGCATTAGTGCCCAGGTTAGACTATATAATTTGGGTACATTCGAGTGCCGTGTAGGTTTATCCTCATTTAAGCTGCCTGGGCTGCTCATTAGGCAATATATTTTTTCTAGAGGGCAGGAGAGTGCTTCATTGTCGGTCCGGAATTGCCAAACTTGAGGGCTTCGGGGCCAGGAGAGTGAGGACGGAAGTCTGAGAACACAAGCTAGACTTCGGATTCAGGGTGAGGGCACGGCAGGTACCCCCTGCAGATCTGAACCAATATCTCATGCATCTGAAGTCAGGGCGAGGATCCGACGTTGGCTCAGGTTGGAGTTTCTGTGCATGACGGCCCCTTCATGAAGGGAGCGGAATCTCGAGGCCATGGAGGTTTTCCACGTTGGGAGATGTGGGATGCCCCCTTCAAGGATTCCTTCTGCGGGACAATTGAGACCTGTTGGGCAGCTCCAGGACATCCCATATGGAATGACTCCAGAGCACCGTTCGAGGATGGATGCCTCGGAAGTCCGCCTCACCTTCCAATTGTCTCCTAGCAACAAGACAGTTTAGATCTAATGGATCTGCGGGAGCAACCGGGGTGCCTGAGTTGAAATGCACTTTCCAGAGGATGGGTCCTAACGTGTGTTTGTGTCCATGAGGGCCTTGGAATGGGGAGGTGGCACCGGGACCCTGAAGTATTCTCCTAAGCTTTGGCATAGCTCCCATGCACAAGTTTCCTTGTGGAGACGAGATTTGTTCTGATGGGTGCCTCAGGAAATCCCCTCTGCTGGTATTGGAATCCAGGCTTTTGAGGAGACATGCCTGTAAACCAAAGCAATGGATCCGATAATGGCCTCGGGTCCTGTCTGGTTCAATCTTCTTGGTATGAGTGGAGGTAGATGAGTGGAGGTAGATGATCAGCCGGTATCAACCGCCCTTTTTTGTCCCGGGCGACCTACACTATTGGGATGGCCTCAGGGACTTTGGAGGGTTCTCCTAATTTGTACGATTTTTGACAATGGAATGGGCAGAATTCCCATGGATTGGGTGGGGGCAGTCCTAATGTGTGGCTCCAGGGGCCCCAGCCTGGAGGGAGTGTGGCCCAGGACTTTGAGGACAGAAGACTGAAAACACAAACTCAGCTTAAGTTTGGGGACGTAGGAATGGCACGCCCGATCTACAAACCATGAGAAGAACTCTTCAGGATATGAAGAATGAGCGAGTCTGTGGCGCTTGCTCAGGCTTTTGTCTCTGACTTTTGTTTCAGCGATGGCCGTGGAATGTTGGGGAGGTCTCATGGGCCATGGACGAATCTTCCTCTCTGTGGATTTGGGGCGATCCCAATTGTTTTTCGTCAATCTGTGGGATGGGAGGACTCCTTTCAGGTTTGTTACCTCAGGTATCCCAACAAATGAGGAATTCCATAGCAGAGCCCTGGGGAAGAGTGAAGGGACAACCCGAACTATGGTTAAAAATTGCGGCCTAGGGGCATGGCAAGCCCAATATGCTGTCTCTTCATATAGGCCCTGAGAGGCCTTACCTGAGGACTGGGCTCAGGCTGAGGGTCACAATGTGTGTTTGTGTCCAATGTTGCCCGCAAGCATGGGCTGGGCCTCTTGGGCCACGCTTGTTTCAACTACACTGAACGTTGGACAACATGCCAACCTCAAGGTTTCTTGCCATGGGGAAAGAGTTCTGATTTCAGCATCATTTTCAACCCTGGGCAGTGGTTGGAGATAAGGTCTAGGTTCTGGAGCCTGAAAACCGCAGTTGGGAAGAGATGATGACCTAAGGCCATGGCGGGTCCGATGTGCTCAGTGTGCGGCCAGCTGTCTGAGTGGGACCAGGAGGTCCAGGCTCAGGCTGTGTCAGAAGGGGAAATAGTGCCCAGGTCAGCCTATATGTTTGGGGTACAGCCGAATGGCGTGCAGGTTGAACACCATTTGCGGTTTCGGGGTAGCCCTGAGGGCAATGTTTGACTTCTGTAGGGCTGGCAGAGTGTGGCATTGTAGTTCTGGATTGCAAAACTGGAGGGCTTGTGGGCCAGTAGTCTGAGGACGGAGTCTGAGAACCCAAGCTAGGCCTAGGTTTCTGGGTGAGGATATGGCAGGCACAATCTACAGACCTCAATCGAGATCTCGTGCATCTGAAGTCAGGGCAAGGATCAGACGATCGCTCAGGTTGGACTTTCTGCCCTGATGGCCCTTTCTTGAAGGGGTTTGGATCACGAGGACATGGGGGTTTTCCCACGATGGGAGTTGTGAGAAGCTCCAAACTGCAAAGACTCTTCTGCAGGACAATTGAGACCTTTTGGTTGGCTCCAGGCCAACGATTCTGAGCAGGGTTCTAAGGATGGATGGCTGGGTAGCCCACCTCGCATTCCAATGGTCTCCAAGCAACAAGACAGGTTAGATCTCCTGGATGTGGGGGGCAACCGAGGAGGCTGAGTTGAAATGGACTCTCCTGTGGATGTGTCCTAATATGTTTTTGTGTCTATGGAGACCTTGGAATGAAGCGGTGGCCCTGGGGCCCTGAAGGGTTCTCCTAAACAGAGGCTTTGACACAGCTCCAACGTGCATGTTTCCCATGTGTAGATGAGATTTGTTCTGATGGGTGAGTCAAGACACAGCCATATGCTGGTATTAAAATCCAGGCCTCTGAGGAGAGATGCCTGGAAACCAAAGCAATGGATCCGATTAGTGCCTAGGGGCCTGTTCGTTCCTTTTTACCTCTGGGGACATCAGTCTACGGGTCTGAGTGCAGGTAGGTGCTCAGATGGGCTCAGATTGCCCCTGTTTGTCCTGGGAAGCCACAACTATTGGGATGGCCTCAGGGACTTTGGAGGTTATCCTACTAGTAGGGTTGTGGCCATTGGAATGGGCACATACAATTCCCTTGGAGAGGGCAAGTACAGTCCTCAGGTTTGACTCCAGGGCCCTGAGCCTGTAGGGTGTAGGCCAGAGCTGTTTGGACAATTGTCTGAAAACACAAACTCGGCTTATGTTTTGGGTCATGGGTATGGCAGGACTGATCTACAGACCATGAGGAGAACACTTCGGGATATGAAAAAAGGGCGAGTGTGAGGCTCTTGCTCAAGTTTTTGTCTCTGGATATCGTGTCACTCATGGTCATGAAATTGCCGGGTGACATCATGGGAAATGGATGAGTCTTACTCTCTGGGGGTTCGGTCCCGTCCAAAGAGTTTGGGGTCATTCTGGGGATGGAAGAAGTCCGTTTTTTTGTTGTTGTTGTCGATTTGTTTCATTTTGTTTTTCAACCTCAGATGTCCCACCAAATGAGGGATTCCAGAGTGGAGCCCTGGGGTGGGGCGACTGGACAACCAGAAATCTGGTTAAAAATTGGGGACTAGGGACATGTGAAGCCCATTATGACATCTAATGGTCCAGCCACTGAGAGGACTTACTAGTGGACAGGACTCACGCTGAGGTCACAATCCGTGTTTATGCTCTCGTCGCACTCAGGAATGGGCGGGGCCTCAGGGTGAATGCTGGTTTCTCCTACACTGAACTTTGGACAACATGCCAACCACAAGGTTTCTTGCCATGGGTCAGGAAGAGTTCTGATTTCTGCATCACAGTCACCCGTGGGCAGTGATTGGAGATAAGGTCTAGGTTCTGAAGCCTGAAAACTGAGGTAGGGAAGAGATGATGACCTAAGGCCATGGCGGGTCTGATGTGCTCAGCGTGCGGTCAGCTGTCTGGGTGTTGGTCAGCAGGTCCGGGCTCAGGTTGTGTCAGACAGTGCATTAGTGCCCAGGTTAGACTATATAATTTGGGTACATTCGAGTGCCGTGTAGGTTTATCCTCATTTAAGCTGCCTGGGCTGCTCATTAGGCAATATATTTTTTCTAGAGGGCAGGCAGAGTGCTTCATTGTCGGTCCGGAATTGCCAAACTTGAGGGCTTCGGGGCCAGGAGAGTGAGGACGGAAATCTGAGAACACAAGCTAGACTTCGGATTCAGGGTGAGGGCACGGCAGGTACCCCCTGCAGATCTGAACCAATATCTCATGCATCTGAAGTCAGGGCGAAGATCCGACGTTGGCTCAGGTTGGAGTTTCTGTGCATGACGGCCCCTTCATGAAGAAAGCGGAATCTCGAGGCCATGGAGGTTTTCCACGTTGGGAAATGTGGGATGCCCCCTTCAAGGATTCCTTCTGCGGGACAATTGAGACCTGTTGGACAGCTCCAGGACATCCCATATGGAATGACTCCAGAGCACCGTTCCAGGATGGATGCCTGGGAAGTCCGCCTCGCCTTCCAATTGTCTCCTAGCAACAAGACAGTTTAGATCTAATGGATCTGCGGGAGCAACCGGGGTGGCTGAGTTGAAATGCACTTTCCAGAGGATGGGTCCTAACGTGTGTTTGTGTCCATGAGGGCCTTGGAATGGGGAGGTGGCACCGGGACCCTGAAGTATTCTCCTAAGCTTTGGCTTAGCTCCCATGCACAAGTTTCCTTGTGGAGACGAGATTTGTTCTGATGGGTGCCTCAGGAAATCCCCTCTGCTGGTATTGGAATCCAGGCTTTTGAGGAGACATGCCTGTAAACCAAAGCAATGGATCCGATAATGGCCTCGGGTCCTGTCTGGTTCAATCTTCTTGGTATGGGTGGAGGTAGATGAGTGGAGGTAGATGCTCAGCCGGTATCAACTGCCCATTTTTTGTCCGGGCGACCTACACTATTGGGATGGCCTCAAGGACTTTGTAGGGTTCTCCTAATTTGTACGATTTTTGACAATGGAATTGGCAGAATTCCCATGGATTGGGTGGGGGCAGTCCTAATGTGTGGCTCCAGGGGCCCCAGCCTGGAGGGAGTGTGGCCCAGGACTTTGAGGACAGAAGACTGAAAACACAAACTCAGCTTAAGTTTGGGGACGTAGGCATGGCACGCCCGATCTACAAACCTTGAGAAGAACTCTTCAGGATATGAAGAATGAGCGAGTCTGAGGCGCTTGCTCAGGCTTTTGTTTTCTGGATTTTGTTTCAGCGATGGCCGTGGAATGTTGGGGAGGTCTCATGGGCCATGGACGAATCTTCCTCTCTGTGGATTTGGCCCGATCCCAATTGTTTTTCGTCAATCTGTGGGATGGGAGGAATCCTTTCAGGTTTGTTACCTCAGGTGTCCCACCAAAAGAGGAATTCCAAAGCAGAGCCCTGGGGAAGAGTGAAGGAACAACACGAACTATGGTTAAAAATTGGGGTCTAGGGGGATGGCAAGCCCAATATGCTGTCTCTTCATATAGGCCGTGAGAGGCCTTACCTGAGGACTGGGCTCAGGCTGAGGGTCACAATGTATGTTTGTGACCAATGTGGCCCGCAAGCATGGGCTGGGCCTCATGGGCCACGATTATTTCAACTACACTGAACGTTGGACAACATGCCAACCACAAGGTTTCTTGCCATAAGGAAAGAGTTCTGACTTCTGCATCATTTTCCACCCTGGGCAGTGGATGGAGATAAGGTCTAGGTTCTGGAGCCTGAAAACCGCAGTTGGGAAGAGATGACGACCTAAAGCCATGGCGAGTCCGATGTGCTCAGTGTGCGGCCAGCTGTCTGTGTGGGACCAGGAGGTCCAGGCTCAGGCTCGGTCAGAAGGGGAAATAGTGCCCAGGTCAGTATATGTTTGGGGTACAGCCGAATGGCGTGCAGGTTGATCCTCATTTGCGGTTTCGGGGTAGCCCTGAGGGCAATGTTTGACTTCTGTAGGGCAGGCAGAGTGCGGCATTGTAGTTCTGGATTGCCCAACTGGAGGGCTTGTGGGCCAGTAGTCTGAGGACGGAGTCTGAGAACCCAAGCTAGGCCTAGGTTTCTGGGTGAGGATATGGCAGGCACAATCTACAGACCTCAATAGAGATCTCGTGCATCTGAAGTCAGGGCAAGGATCAGACGATCGCTCAGGTTGGACTTTCTGCCCTGATGGCCCTTTCTTGAAGGGGGTTGGATCACGAGGACATGGGGGTTTTCCCACGATGGGAGTTGTGAGAAGCTCCAAACTGCAAAGATTCTTCTGCAGGACAATTGAGACCTGTTGGTTGGCTCCAGGCCAACGATTCCGAGCAGGGTTCTAAGGATGGATGGCTGGGTAGCCCACCTCGCATTCCAATTTTCTCCAAGCAACAAGACAGGTTAGATCTGCTCGATGTGGGGGGCAACCGAGGAGGCTGAGTTGAAATGGACTCTCCTGTGGATGTGTCCTAATATGTTTTTGTGTCTATGGAGACCTTGGAATGAAGCGGTGGCCCTGGGGCCCTGAAGGGTTCTCCTAAACAGAGGCTTTGACACAGCTCCAACGTGCATGTTTCCCATGTGTAGATGAGATTTGTTCTGATGGGTGAGTCAAGAAACAGCCATATGCTGGTATTGAAATCCAGGCCTCTGAGGAGAGATGCCTGGAAACCAAAGCAATGGATCCGATTAGTGCCTAGGGGCCTGTTCGTTCCTTTTTACCTCTGGGGACATCAGTCTACGGGTCTGAGTGCAGGTAGGTGCTCAGATGGGCTCAGATTGCCCCTGTTTGTCCTGGGAAGCCACAACTATTGGGATGGCCTCAGGGACTTTGGAGGTTATCCTACTAGTAGGGTTGTGGCCATTGGAATGGGCACATACAATTCCCTTGGAGAGGGCAAGTACAGTCCTCAGGTTTGGCTCCAGGGCCCTGAGCCTGTAGGGTGTGTAGGCCAGAGCTGTTTGGACAGTTGTCTGAAAACACAAACTCGGCTTATGTTTTGGGTCATAGGTATGGCAGGACTGATCTACAGACCATGAGGAGAACACTTCGGGATATGAAAAAAGGGCGAGTGTGAGGCTCTTGCTCAAGTTTTTGTCTCTGGATATCGTGTCACTCATGGTCGTGAAATTGCCGGGTGACATCATGGGAAATGGACGAGTCTTACTCTCTGGGGGTTCGGTCCCGTCCAAAGAGTTTGGGGTCATTCTGGGGATGGAAGAAGTCCGTTTTTTTGTTGTTGTTGTCGATTTGTTTCATTTTGTTTTTCAACCTCAGATGTCCCACCAAATGAGGGATTCCAGAGTAGAGCCCTGGGGTGGCGCGACTGGACAACCAGAAATCTGGTTAAAAATTGGGGACTAGGGACATGTCAAGCCCATTATGACATCTAATGGTCCAGCCACTGAGAGGACTTACTAGAGGACAGGACTCACGCTGAGGTCACAATGCGTGTTTATGCTCTCGTCGCACTCAAGAATGGGCGGGGCCTCAGGGTGAATGCTGGTTTCCCCTACACTGAACGTTGGACAACATGCCAACCACAAGGTTTCTTGCCATGGGTCAGGAAGAGTTCTGATTTCTGCATCACAGTCACCCGTGGGCAGTGATTGGAGATAAGGTCTAGGTTCTGAAGCCTGAAAACTGAGGTAGGGAAGAGATGATGACCTAAGGCCATGGCGGGTCTGATGTGCTCAGCGTGCGGTCAGCTGTCTGGGTGTTGGTCAGCAGGTCCGGGCTCAGGTTGTGTCAGACAGTGCATTAGTGCCCAGGTTAGACTATATAATTTGGGTACATTCGAGTGCCGTGTAGGTTTATCCTCATTTAAGCTGCCTGGGCTGCTCATTAGGCAATATATTTTTTCTAGAGGGCAGGAGAGTGCTTCATTGTCGGTCCGGAATTGCCAAACTTGAGGGCTTCGGGGCCAGGAGAGTGAGGACGGAAGTCTGAGAACACAAGCTAGACTTCGGATTCAGGGTGAGGGCACGGCAGGTACCCCCTGCAGATCTGAACCAATATCTCATGCATCTGAAGTCAGGGCGAGGATCCGACGTTGGCTCAGGTTGGAGTTTCTGTGCATGACGGCCCCTTCATGAAGGGAGCGGAATCTCGAGGCCATGGAGGTTTTCCACGTTGGGAGATGTGGGATGCCCCCTTCAAGGATTCCTTCTGCGGGACAATTGAGACCTGTTGGGCAGCTCCAGGACATCCCATATGGAATGACTCCAGAGCACCGTTCGAGGATGGATGCCTCGGAAGTCCGCCTCACCTTCCAATTGTCTCCTAGCAACAAGACAGTTTAGATCTAATGGATCTGCGGGAGCAACCGGGGTGCCTGAGTTGAAATGCACTTTCCAGAGGATGGGTCCTAACGTGTGTTTGTGTCCATGAGGGCCTTGGAATGGGGAGGTGGCACCGGGACCCTGAAGTATTCTCCTAAGCTTTGGCATAGCTCCCATGCACAAGTTTCCTTGTGGAGACGAGATTTGTTCTGATGGGTGCCTCAGGAAATCCCCTCTGCTGGTATTGGAATCCAGGCTTTTGAGGAGACATGCCTGTAAACCAAAGCAATGGATCCGATAATGGCCTCGGGTCCTGTCTGGTTCAATCTTCTTGGTATGAGTGGAGGTAGATGAGTGGAGGTAGATGCTCAGCCGGTATCAACCGCCCTTTTTTGTCCCGGGCGACCTACACTATTGGGAGGGCCTCAGGGACTTTGGAGGGTTCTCCTAATTTGTACGATTATTGACAATGGAATGGGCAGAATTCCCATGGATTGGGTGGGGGCAGTCCTAATGTGTGGCTCCAGGGGCCCCAGCCTGGAGGGAGTGTGGCCCAGGACTTTCAGGACAGAAGACTGAAAACACAAACTCAGCTTAAGTTTGGAGACGTAGGTATGGCACGCCCGATCTACAAACCATGAGAAGAACTCTTCAGGATATGACGAATGAGCGAGTCTGAGGCGCTTGCTCAGGCTTTTGTCTCTGACTTTTGTTTCAGCAATGGCCGTGAAATGTTGGGGAGATCTCATGGGACATGGACGAATCTCCCTCTCTGTGGATTTGGCCCGATCCCAATTGTTTTTCGTCAATCTGTGGGATGGGAGGACTCCTTTCAGGTTTGTTACCTCAGGTGTCCCAACAAAAGAGGAATTCCAAAGCAGAGCCCTGGGGAAGAGTGAAGGGACAACCCGAACTATGGTTAAAAATTGGGTCCTAGGGGCATGGCAAGCCCAATATGCTGTCTCTTCATATAGGCCCTGAGAGGCCTTACCTGAGGACTGGGCTCAGGCTGAGGGTCACAATGTGTGTTTGTGACCAATGTGGCCCGCAAGCATGGGCTGGGCCTCATGGGCCACGCTTGTTTCAACTACACTGAACGTTGGACAACATGCCAACCACAAGGTTTCTTGCCATGGGGAAAGAGTTCTGATTTCTGCATCATTTTCAACCCTGGGCAGTGGTTGGAGATAAGGTCTAGGTTCTGGAGCCTGAAAACCGCAGTTGGGAAGAGATGACGACCTAAGGCCATGGCGGGTCCGATGTGCTCAGTGTGCGGCCAGCTGTCTGGGTGGGACCAGGAGGTCCAGGCTCAGGCTGGTAGGAAGGGGAAATAGTGCCCAGGTCAGCCTATATGTTTGGGGTACAGCCGAATGGTGTGCAGGTTGAACCTCATTTGCGGTTTCGGGGTAGCCCTGAGGGCAATGTTTGACTTCTGTAGGGCAGGCAGAGTGCGGCATTGTAGTTCTGGATTACCCAACTGGAGGGCTTGTGGGCCAGTAGTCTGAGGACGGAGTCTGAGAACCCAAGCTAGGCCTAGGTTTCTGGGTGAGGATATGGCAGGCACAATCTACAGACCTCAATCGAGATCTCGTGCATCTAAAGTCAGGGCAAGGATCAGACGATCGCTCAGGTTGGACTTTCTGCCCTGATGTCCCTTTCTTGAAGGGGGTTGGATCACGAGGACATGGGAGTTTTCCCACGATGGGAGTTGTGAGAAGCTCCAAACTGCAAAGACTCTTCTGCAGGACAATTGAGACCTGTTGGTTGGCTCCAGGCCAACGATTCCGAGCAGGGTTCTAAGGATGGATGGCTGGGTAGCCCACCTCGCATTCCAATTGTCTCCAAGCAACAAGACAGGTTAGATCTGCTGGATGTGGGGGGCAACCGAGGAGGCTGAGTTGAAATGGACTCTCCTGTGGATGTGTCCTAATATGTTTTTGTGTCTATGGAGACCTTGTAATGAAGCGGTGGCCCTGGGGCCCTGAAGGGTTCTCCTAAACAGAGGCTTTGACACAGCTCCAACGTGCATGTTTCCCATGTGTAGATGAGATTTGTTCTGATGGGTGAGTCAAGAAACAGCCATATGCTGGTATTGAAATCCAGGCCTCTGAGGAGAGATGCCTGGAAACCAAAGCAATGGATCCGATTAGTGCCTAGGGGCCTGTTCGTTCCTTTTTACCTCTGGGGACATCAGTCTACGGGTCTGAGTGCAGGTAGGTGCTCAGATGGGCTCAGATTGCCCCTGTTTGTCCTGGGAAGCCACAACTATTGGGATGGCCTCAGGGACTTTGGAGGTTATCCTACTAGTAGGGTTGTGGCCATTGGAATGGGCACATACAATTCCCTTGGAGAGGGCAAGTACAGTCCTCAGGTTTGGCTCCAGGGCCCTGAGCCTGTAGGGTGTAGGCCCGAGCTGTTTGGACAGTTGTCTGAAAACACAACTCGGCTTATGTTTTGGGTCATAGGTATGGCAGGACTGATCTACAGACCATGAGGAGAACACTTCGGGATATGAAAAAAGGGCGAGTGTGAGGCTCTTGCTCAAGTTTTTGTCTCTGGATATCGTGTCACTCATGGTCGTGAAATTGCCGGGTGACATCATGGGAAATGGACGAGTCTTACTCTCTGGGGGTTCGGTCCCGTCCAAAGAGTTTGGGGTCATTCTGGGGATGGAAGAAGTCCGTTTTTTTGTTGTTGTTGTCGATTTGTTTCATTTTGTTTTTCAACCTCAGATGTCCCACCAAATGAGGGATTCCAGAGTAGAGCCCTGGGGTGGGGCGACTGGACAACCAGAAATCTGGTTAAAAATTGGGGACTAGGGACATGTCAAGCCCATTATGACATCTAATGGTCCAGCCACTGAGAGGACTTACTAGAGGACAGGACTCACGCTGAGGTCACAATGCGTCTTTATGCTCTCGTCGCACTCAAGAATGGGCGGGGCCTCAGGGTGAATGCTGGTTTCTCCTACACTGAACGTTGGACAACATGCCAACCACAAGGTTTCTTGCCATGGGTCAGGAAGAGTTCTGATTTCTGCATCACAGTCACCCGTGGCAGTGATTGGAGATAAGGTCTAGGTTCTGAAGCCTGAAAACTGAGGTAGGGAAGAGATGATGACCTAAGGCCATGGCGGGTCTGATGTGCTCAGCGTGCGGTCAGCTGTCTGGGTGTTGGTCAGCAGGTCCGGGCTCAGGTTGTGTCAGACACTGCATTAGTGCCCAGGTTAGACTATATAATTTGGGTACATTCGAGTGCCGTGTAGGTATATCCTCATTTAAGCTGCCTGGGCTGCTCATTGGGCAATATATTTTTTCTAGAGGGCAGGCAGAGTGCTTCATTGTCGGTCCGGAATTGCCAAACTTGAGGGCTTCGGGGCCAGGAGAGTGAGGACGGAAGTCTGAGAACACAAGCTAGACTTCGGATTCAGGGTGAGGGCACGGCAGGTACCCCCTGCAGATCTGAACCAATATCTCATGCATCTGAAGTCAGGGCGAGGATCCCACGTTGGCTCAGGTTGGAGTTTCTGTGCATGACGGCCCCTTCATGAAGGGAGCGGAATCTCGAGGCCATGGAGGTTTTCCACGTTGGGAGATGTGGGATGCCCCCTTCAAGGATTCCTTCTGCGGGACAATTGAGAACTGTTGGACAGCTCCAGGACATCCCATATGGAATGACTCCAGAGACCGTTCCAGGATGGATGCCTGGGAAGTCCGCCTTGCCTTCCAATTGTCTCCTAGCAACAAGACAGTTTAGATCTAATGGATCTGCGGGAGCAACCGGGGTGGCTGAGTTGAAATGCACTTTACAGAGGATGGGTCCTTTGTGTGTTTGTGTCCATGAGGGCCTTGGAATGGGGAGGTGGCACCGGGACCCTGAAGTATTCTCCAAAGCTTTGGCATAGCTCCCATGCACAAGTTTCCTTGTGGAGACGAGATTTGTTCTGATGGGTGCCTCAGGAAATCCCCTCTGCTGGTATTGGAATCCAGGCTTTTGAGGAGACATGCCTGTAAACCAAAGCAATGGATCCGATAATGGCCTCGGGTCCTGTCTGGTTCAATCTTCTTGGTATGAGTGGAGGTAGATGAGTGGAGGTAGATGCTCAGCCGGTATCAACCGCCCTTTTTTGTCCCGGGCGACCTACACTATTGGGAGGGCCTCAGGGACTTTGGAGGGTTCTCCTAATTTGTACGATTATTGACAATGGAATGGGCAGAATTCCCATGGATTGGGTGGGGGCAGTCCTAATGTGTGGCTCCAGGGGCCCCAGCCTGGAGGGAGTGTGGCCCAGGACTTTGAGGACAGAAGACTGAAAACACAAACTCAGCTTAAGTTTGGGGACGTAGGTATGGCACGCCCGATCTACAAACCATGAGAAGAACTCTTCAGGATATGACGAATGAGCGAGTCTAAGGCGCTTGCTCAGGCTTTTGTCTCTGACTTTTGTTTCAGCGATGGCCGTGAAATGTTGGGGAGATCTCATGGGACATGGACGAATCTCCCTCTCTGTGGATTTGGCCCGATCCCAATTGTTTTTCGTCAATCTGTGGGATGGGAGGACTCCTTTCAGGTTTGTTACCTCAGGTGTCCCAACAAAAGAGGAATTCCAAAGCAGAGCCCTGGGGAAGAGTGAAGGGACAACCCGAACTATGGTTAAAAATTGGGGCCTAGGGGCATGGCAAGCCCAATATGCTGTCTCTTCATATAGGCCCTGAGAGGCCTTACCTGAGGACTGGGCTCAGACTGAGGGTCACAATGTGTGTTTGTGACCAATGTGGCCCGCAAGCATGGGCTGGGCCTCATGGGCCACGCTTGTTTCAACTACACTGAACGTTGGACAACATGCCAACCACAAGGTTTCTTGCCATGGGGAAAGAGTTCTGATTTCTGCATCATTTTCAACCCTGGGCAGTGGTTGGAGATAAGGTCTAGGTTCTGGAGCCTGAAAACCGCAGTTGGGAAGAGATGACGACCTAAGGCCATGGCGGGTCCCATGTGCTCAGTGTGCGGCCAGCTGTCTGGGTGGGACCAGGAGGTCCAGGCTCAGGCTGGTCAGAAGGGGAAATAGTGCCCAGGTCAGCCTATATGTTTGGGGTACAGCCGAATGGCGTGCAGGTTGAACCTCATTTGCGGTTTCGGGGAAGCCCTGAGGGCAATGTTTGACTTCTGTAGGGCAGGCAGAGTGCGGCATTGTAGTTCTGGATTGCCAAACTGGAGGGCCTGTGGGCCAGTAGTCTGAGGACGGAGTCTGAGAACCCAAGCTAAGCCTAGGTTTCTGGGTGAGGATATGGCAGGCACAATCTACAGACCTCAATCGAGATCTCGTGCATCTAAAGTCAGGGCAAGGATCAGACGATCGCTCAGGTTGGACTTTCTGCCCTGATGGCCCTTTCTTGAAGGGGGTTGGACCACGAGGACATGGGGGTTTTCCCACGATGGGAGTTGTGAGAAGCTCCAAACTGCAAAGACTCTTCTGCAGGACAATTGAGACCTGTTGGTTGGCTCCAGGCCAACGATTCCGAGCAGGGTTCTAAGGATGGATGGCTGGGTAGCCCACCTCGCATTCCAATTGTCTCCAAGCAACAAGACAGGTTAGATCTGCTGGATGTGGGGGGCAACCGAGGAGGCTGAGTTGAAATGGACTCTCCTGTGGATGTGTCCTAATATGTTTTTGTGTCTATGGAGACCTTGGAATGAAGCGGTGGCCCTGGGGCCCTGAAGGGTTCTCCTAAACAGAGGCTTTGACACAGCTCCAACGTGCATGTTTCCCATGTGTAGATGAGATTTGTTCTGATGGGTGAGTCAAGAAACAGCCATATGCTGGTATTGAAATCCAGGCCTCTGAGGAGAGATGCCTGGAAACCAAAGCAATGGATCCGATTAGTGCCTAGGGGCCTGTTCGTTCCTTTTTACCTCTGGGGACATCAGTCTACGGGTCTGAGTGCAGGTAGGTGCTCAGATGGGCTCAGATTGCCCCTGTTTGTCCTGGGAAGCCACAACTATTGGGATGGCCTCAGGGACATTGGAGGTTTTCCTACTAGTAGGGTTGTGGCCATTGGAATGGGCACATACAATTCCCTTGGAGAGGGCAAGTACAGTCCTCAGGTTTGGCTCCAGGGCCCTGAGCCTGTAGGGTGTAGGCCCGAGCTGTTTGGACAGTTGTCTGAAAACACAAACTCGGCTTATGTTTTGGGTCATAGGTATGGCAGGACTGATCTACAGACCATGAGGAGAACACTTCGGGATATGAAAAAAGGGCGAGTGTGAGGCTCTTGCTCAAGTTTTTGTCTCTGGATATCGTGTCACTCATGGTCGTGAAATTGCCGGGTGACATCATGGGAAATGGACGAGTCTTACTCTCTGGGGGTTCGGTCCCGTCCAAAGAGTTTGGGGTCATTCTGGGGATGGAAGAAGTCCGTTTTTTTGTTGTTGTTGTCGATTTGTTTCATTTTGTTTTTCAACCTCAGATGTCCCACCAAATGAGGGATTCCAGAGTAGAGCCCTGGGGTGGGGCGACTGGACAACCAGAAATCTGGTTAAAAATTGGGGACTAGGGACATGTCAAGCCCATTATGACATCTAATGGTCCAGCCACTGAGAGGACTTACTAGAGGACAGGACTCACGCTGAGGTCACAATGCGTGTTTATGCTCTCGTCGCACTCAAGAATGGGCGGGGCCTCAGGGTGAATGCTGGTTTCTCCTACACTGAACGTTGGACAACATGCCAACCACAAGGTTTCTTGCCATGGGTCAGCAAGAGTTCTGATTTCTGCATCACAGTCACCCGTGGGCAGTGATTGGAGATAAGGTCTAGGTTCTGAAGCCTGAAAACTGAGGTAGGGAAGAGATGATGACCTAAGGCCATGGCGGGTCTGATGTGCTCAGCGTGCGGTCAGCTGTCTGGGTGT
Organism: Mustela nivalis; assembly: GCF_964662115.1. Taxonomy (NCBI): domain Eukaryota; kingdom Metazoa; phylum Chordata; class Mammalia; order Carnivora; family Mustelidae; genus Mustela; species Mustela nivalis. The sequence continues at coordinate 128,559 of NW_028136454.1, read as the reverse complement.
TGGTCAGCAGGTCCGGGCTCAGGTTGTGTCAGACAGTGCATTAGTGCCCAGGTTAGACTATATAATTTGGGTACATTCGAGTGCCGTGTAGGTTTATCCTCCTTTAAGCTGCCTGGGCTGCTCATTAGGCAATATATTTTTTCTAGAGGGCAGGCAGAGTGCTTCATTGTCGGTCCGGAATTGCCAAACTTGAGGGCTTCGGGGCCAGGAGAGTGAGGACGGAAGTCTGAGAACACAAGCTAGACTTCGGATTCAGGGTGAGGGCACGGCAGGTACCCCCTGCAGATCTGAACCAATATCTCATGCATCTGAAGTCAGAGCGAAGATCCCACGTTGGCTCAGGTTGGAGTTTCTGTGCATGACGGCCCCTTCATGAAGGGAGCGGAATCTCGAGGCCATGGAGGTTTTCCACGTTGGGAGATGTGGGATGCCCCCTTCAAGGATTCCTTCTGCGGGACAATTGAGAACTGTTGGACAGCTCCAGGACATCCCATATGGAATGACTCCAGAGACCGTTCCAGGATGGATGCCTGGGAAGTCCGCCTTGCCTTCCAATTGTCTCCTAGCAACAAGACAGTTTAGATCTAATGGATCTGCGGGAGCAACCGGGGTGGCTGAGTTGAAATGCACTTTCCAGAGGATGGGTCCTTTGTGTGTTTGTGTCCATGAGGGCCTTGGAATGGGGAGGTGGCACCGGGACCCTGAAGTATTCTCCAAAGCTTTGGCATAGCTCCCATGCACAAGTTTCCTTGTGGAGACGAGATTTGTTCTGATGGGTGCCTCAGGAAATCCCCTCTGCTGGTATTGGAATCCAGGCTTTTGAGGAGACATGCCTGTAAACCAAAGCAATGGATCCGATAATGGCCTCGGGTCCTGTCTGGTTCAATCTTCTTGGTATGAGTGGAGGTAGATGAGTGGAGGTAGATGCTCAGCCGGTATCAACCGCCCTTTTTTGTCTCGGGCGACCTACACTATTGGGAGGGCCTCAGGGACTTTGGAGGGTTCTCCTAATTTGTACGATTATTGACAATGGAATGGGCAGAATTCCCATGGATTGGGTGGGGGCAGTCCTAATGTGTGGCTCCAGGGGCCCCAGCCTGGAGGGAGTGTGGCCCAGGACTTTGAGGACAGAAGACTGAAAACACAAACTCAGCTTAAGTTTGGGGACGTAGGTATGGCACGCCCGATCTACAAACCATGAGAAGAACTCTTCAGGATATGACGAATGAGCGAGTCTAAGGCGCTTGCTCAGGCTTTTGTCTCTGACTTTTGTTTCAGCGATGGCCGTGAAATGTTGGGGAGATCTCATGGGACATGGACGAATCTCCCTCTCTGTGGATTTGGCCCGATCCCAATTGTTTTTCGTCAATCTGTGGGATGGGAGGACTCCTTTCAGGTTTGTTACCTCAGGTGTCCCAACAAAAGAGGAATTCCAAAGCAGAGCCCTGGGGAAGAGTGAAGGGACAACCCGAACTATGGTTAAAAATTGGGGCCTAGGGGCATGGCAAGCCCAATATGCTGTCTCTTCATATAGGCCCTGAGAGGCCTTACCTGAGGACTGGGCTCAGGCTGAGGGTCACAATGTGTGTTTGTGACCAATGTGGCCCGCAAGCATGGGCTGGGCCTCATGGGCCACGCTTGTTTCAACTACACTGAACGTTGGACAACATGCCAACAACAAGGTTTCTTGCCATGGGGAAAGAGTTCTGATTTCTGCATCATTTTCAACCCTGGGCAGTGGTTGGAGATAAGGTCTAGGTTCTGGAGCCTGAAAACCGCAGTTGGGAAGAGATGACGACCTAAGGCCATGGCGGGTCCCATGTGCTCAGTGTGCGGCCAGCTGTCTGGGTGGGACCAGGAGGTCCAGGCTCAGGCTGGTCAGAAGGGGAAATAGTGCCCAGGTCAGCATATATGTTTGGGGTACAGCCGAATGGCGTGCAGGTTGAACCTCATTTGCGGTTTCGGGGTAGCCCTGAGGGCAATGTTTGACTTCTGTAGGGCAGGCAGAGTGCGGCATTGTAGTTCTGGATTACCCAACTGGAGGGCTTGTGGGCCAGTAGTCTGAGGACGGAGTCTGAGAACCCAAGCTAGGCCTAGGTTTCTGGGTGAGGATATGGCAGGCACAATCTACAGACCTCAATCGAGATCTCGTGCATCTAAAGTCAGGGCAAGGATCAGACGATCGCTCAGGTTGGACTTTCTGCCCTGATGGCCCTTTCTTGAAGGGGGTTGGACCACGAGGACATGGGGGTTTTCCCACGATGGGAGTTGTGAGAAGCTCCAAACTGCAAAGACTCTTCTGCAGGACAATTGAGACCTGTTGGTTGGCTCCAGGCCAACGATTCCGAGCAGGGTTCTAAGGATGGATGGCTGGGTAGCCCACCTCGCATTCCAATTGTCTCCAAGCAACAAGACAGGTTAGATCTGCTGGATGTGGGGGGCAACCGAGGAGGCTGAGTTGAAATGGACTCTCCTGTGGATGTGTCCTAATATGTTTTTGTGTCTATGGAGACCTTGGAATGAAGCGGTGGCCCTGGGGCCCTGAAGGGTTCTCCTAAACAGAGGCTTTGACACAGCTCCAACGTGCATGTTTCCCATGTGTAGATGAGATTTGTTCTGATGGGTGAGTCAAGAAACAGCCATATGCTGGTATTGAAATCCAGGCCTCTGAGGAGAGATGCCTGGAAACCAAAGCAATGGATCCGATTAGTGCCTAGGGGCCTGTTCGTTCCTTTTTACCTCTGGGGACATCAGTCTACGGGTCTGAGTGCAGGTAGGTGCTCAGATGGGCTCAGATTGCCCCTGTTTGTCCTGGGAAGCCACAACTATTGGGATGGCCTCAGGGACTTTGGAGGTTATCCTACTAGTAGGGTTGTGGCCATTGGAATGGGCACATACAATTCCCTTGGAGAGGGCAAGTACAGTCCTCAGGTTTGGCTCCAGGGCCCTGAGCCTGTAGGGTGTAGGCCCGAGCTGTTTGGACAGTTGTCTGAAAACACAAACTCGGCTTATGTTTTGGGTCATAGGTATGGCAGGACTGATCTACAGACCATGAGGAGAACACTTCGGGATATGAAAAAAGGGCGAGTGTGAGGCTCTTGCTCAAGTTTTTGTCTCTGGATATCGTGTCACTCATGGTCGTGAAATTGCCGGGTGACATCATGGGAAATGGACGAGTCTTACTCTCTGGGGGTTCGGTCCCGTCCAAAGAGTTTGGGGTCATTCTGGGGATGGAAGAAGTCCGTTTTTTTGTTGTTGTTGTCGATTTGTTTCATTTTGTTTTTCAACCTCAGATGTCCCACCAAATGAGGGATTCCAGAGTAGAGCCCTGGGGTGGGGCGACTGGACAACCAGAAATCTGGTTAAAAATTGGGGACTAGGGACATGTCAAGCCCATTATGACATCTAATGGTCCAGCCACTGAGAGGACTTACTAGAGGACAGGACTCACGCTGAGGTCACAATGCGTGTTTATGCTCTCGTCGCACTCAAGAATGGGCGGGGCCTCAGGGTGAATGCTGGTTTCTCCTACACTGAACGTTGGACAACATGCCAACCACAAGGTTTCTTGCCATGGGTCAGGAAGAGTTCTGATTTCTGCATCACAGTCACCCGTGGGCAGTGATTGGAGATAAGGTCTAGGTTCTGAAGCCTGAAAACTGAGGTAGGGAAGAGATGATGACCTAAGGCCATGGCGGGTCTGATGTGCTCAGCGTGCGGTCAGCTGTCTGGGTGTTGGTCAGCAGGTCCGGGCTCAGGTTGTGTCAGACAGTGCATTAGTGCCCAGGTTAGACTATATAATTTGGGTACATTCGAGTGCCGTGTAGGTTTATCCTCATGTAAGCTGCCTGGGCTGCTCATTAGGCAATATATTTTTTCTAGAGGGCAGGCAGAGTGCTTCATTGTCGGTCCGGAATTGCCAAACTTGAGGGCTTCGGGGCCAGGAGAGTGAGGACGGAAGTCTGAGAACACAAGCTAGACTTCGGATTCAGGGTGAGGGCACGGCAGGTACCCCCTGCAGATCTGAACCAATATCTCATGCATCTGAAGTCAGAGCGAAGATCCCACGTTGGCTCAGGTTGGAGTTTCTGTGCATGACGGCCCCTTCATGAAGGGAGCGGAATCTCGAGGCCATGGAGGTTTTCCACGTTGGGAGATGTGGGATGCCCCCTTCAAGGATTCCTTCTGCGGGACAATTGAGAACTGTTGGACAGCTCCAGGACATCCCATATGGAATGACTCCAGAGCACCGTTCCAGGATGGATGCCTGGGAAGTCCGCCTTGCCTTCCAATTGTCTCCTAGCAACAAGACAGTTTAGATCTAATGGATCTGCGGGAGCAACCGGGGTGGCTGAGTTGAAATGCACTTTCCAGAGGATGGGTCCTAATGTGTGTTTGTGTCCATGAGGGCCTTGGAATGGGGAGGTGGCACCGGGACCCTGAAGTATTCTCCAAAGCTTTGGCATAGCTCCCATGCACAAGTTTCCTTGTGGAGACGAGATTTGTTCTGATGGGTGCCTCAGGAAATCCCCTCTGCTGGTATTGGAATCCAGGCTTTTGAGGAGACATGCCTGTAAACCAAAGCAATGGATCCGATAATGGCCTCGGGTCCTGTCTGGTTCAATCTTCTTGGTATGAGTGGAGGTAGATGAGTGGAGGTAGATGCTCAGCCGGTATCAACCGCCCTTTTTTGTCTCGGGCGACCTACACTATTGGGAGGGCCTCAGGGACTTTGGAGGGTTCTCCTAATTTGTACGATTATTGACAATGGAATGGGCAGAATTCCCATGGATTGGGTGGGGGCAGTCCTAATGTGTGGCTCCAGGGGCCCCAGCCTGGAGGGAGTGTGGCCCAGGACTTTGAGGACAGAAGACTGAAAACACAAACTCAGCTTAAGTTTGGGGACGTAGGTATGGCACGCCCGATCTACAAACCATGAGAAGAACTCTTCAGGATATGACGAATGAGCGAGTCTAAGGCGCTTGCTCAGGCTTTTGTCTCTGACTTTTGTTTCAGCGATGGCCGTGAAATGTTGGGGAGATCTCATGGGACATGGACGAATCTCCCTCTCTGTGGATTTGGCCCGATCCCAATTGTTTTTCGTCAATCTGTGGGATGGGAGGACTCCTTTCAGGTTTGTTACCTCAGGTGTCCCAACAAAAGAGGAATTCCAAAGCAGAGCCCTGGGGAAGAGTGAAGGGACAACCCGAATTATGGTTAAAAATTGGGGCCTAGGGGCATGGCAAGCCCAATATGCTGTCTCTTCATATAGGCCCTGAGAGGCCTTACCTGAGGACTGGGCTCAGGCTGAGGGTCACAATGTGTGTTTGTGACCAATGTGGCCCGCAAGCATGGGCTGGGCCTCATGGGCCACGCTTTTTCAACTACACTGAACGTTGGACAACATGCCAACAACAAGGTTTCTTGCCATGGGGAAAGAGTTCTGATTTCTGCATCATTTTCAACCCTGGGCAGTGGTTGGAGATAAGGTCTAGGTTCTGGAGCCTGAAAACCGCAGTTGGGAAGAGATGACGACCTAAGGCCATGGCGGGTCCCATGTGCTCAGTGTGCGGCCAGCTGTCTGGGTGGGACCAGGAGGTCCAGGCTCAGGCTGGTCAGAAGGGGAAATAGTGCCCAGGTCAGCCTATATGTTTGGGGTATAGCCGAATGGCGTGCAGGTTGAACCTCATTTGCGGTTTCGGGGTAGCCCTGAGGGCAATGTTTGACTTCTGTAGGGCAGGCAGAGTGCGGCATTGTAGTTCTGGATTACCCAACTGGAGGGCTTGTGGGCCAGTAGTCTGAGGACGGAGTCTGAGAACCCAAGCTAGGCCTAGGTTTCTGGGTGAGGATATGGCAGGCACAATCTACAGACCTCAATCAAGATCTCGTGCATCTAAAGTCAGGGCAAGGATCAGACGATCGCTCAGGTTGGACTTTCTGCCCTGATGGCCCTTTCTTGAAGGGGGTTGGATCACGAGGACATGGGGGTTTTCCCACGATGGGAGTTGTGAGAAGCTCCAAACTGCAAAGACTCTTCTGCAGGACAATTGAGACCTGTTGGTTGTCTCCAGGCCAACGATTCCGAGCAGGGTTCTAAGGATGGATGGCTGGGTAGCCCACCTCGCATTCCAATTGTCTCCAAGCAACAAGACAGGTTAGATCTGCTGGATGTGGGGGGCAACCGAGGAGGCTGAGTTGAAATGGACTCTCCTGTGGATGTGTCCTAATATGTTTTTGTGTTTATGGAGACCTTGTAATGAAGCGGTGGCCCTGGGGCCCTGAAGGGTTCTCCTAAACAGAGGCTTTGACACAGCTCCAACGTGCATGTTTCCCATGTGTAGATGAGATTTGTTCTGATGGTTGAGTCAAGAAACAGCCATATGCTGGTATTGAAATCCAGGCCTCTGAGGAGAGATGCCTGGAAACCAAAGCAATGGATCCGATTAGTGCCTAGGGGCCTGTTCGTTCCTTTTTACCTCTGGGGACATCAGTCTACGGGTCTGAGTGCAGGTAGGTGCTCAGATGGGCTCAGATTGCCCCTGTTTGTCCTGGGAAGCCACAACTATTGGGATGGCCTCAGGGACTTTGGAGGTTATCCTACTAGTAGGGTTGTGGCCATTGGAATGGGCACATACAATTCCCTTGGAGAGGGCAAGTACAGTCCTCAGGTTTGGCTCCAGGGCCCTGAGCCTGTAGGGTGTAGGCCAGAGCTGTTTGGACAGTTGTCTGAAAACACAAACTCAGCTTATGTTTTGGGTCATAGGTATGGCAGGACTGATCTACAGACCATGAGGAGAACACTTCGGGATATGAAAAAAGGGCGAGTGTGAGGCTCTTGCTCAAGTTTTTGTCTCTGGATATCGTGTCACTCATGGTCGTGAAATTGCCGGGTGACATCATGGGAAATGGACGAGACTTACTCTCTGGGGGTTCGGTCCCGACCAAAGAGTTTGCGGTCATTCTGGGGATGGAAGAAGTCCGTTTTTTTGTTGTTGTTGTCGATTTGTTTCATTTTGTTTTTCAACCTCAGATGTCCCACCAAATGAGGGATTCCAGAGTAGAGCCCTGGGGTGGGGCGACTGGACAACCAGAAATCTGGTTAAAAATTGGGGACTAGGGACATGTCAAGCCCATTATGACATCTAATGGTCCAGCCACTGAGAGGACTTACTAGAGGACAGGACTCACGCTGAGGTCACAATGCGTGTTTATGCTCTCGTCGCACGCAAGAATGGGCGGGGCCTCAGGGTGAATGCTGGTTTCTCCTACACTGAACGTTGGACAACATGCCAACCACAAGGTTTCTTGCCATGGGTCAGGAAGAGTTCTGATTTCTGCATCACAGTCACCCGTGGGCAGTGATTGGAGATAAGGTCTAGGTTCTGAAGCCTGAAAACTGAGGTAGGGAAGAGATGATGACCTAAGGCCATGGCGGGTCTGATGTGCTCAGCGTGCGGTCAGCTGTCTGGGTGTTGGTCAGCAGGTCCGGGCTCAGGTTGTGTCAGACAGTGCATTAGTGCCCAGGTTAGACTATATAATTTGGGTACATTCGAGTGCCGTGTAGGTTTATCCTCATTTAAGCAGCCTGGGCTGCTCATTAGGCAATATATTTTTTCTAGAGGGCAGGCAGAGTGCTTCATTGTCGGTCCGGAATTGCCAAACTTGAGGGCTTCGGGGCCAGGAGAGTGAGGACGGAAGTCTGAGAACACAAGCTAGACTTCGGATTCAGGGTGAGGGCACGGCAGGTACCCCCTGCAGATCTGAACCAATATCTCATGCATCTGAAGTCAGGGCGAGGATCCCACGTTGGCTCAGGTTGGAGTTTCTGTGCATGACGGCCCCTTCATGAAGGGAGCGGAATCTCGAGGCCATGGAGGTTTTCCACGTTGGGAGATGTGGGATGCCCCCTTCAAGGATTCCTTCTGCGGGACAATTGAGACCTGTTGGACAGCTCCAGGACATCCCATATGGAATGACTCCAGAGCACCGTTCCAGGATGGATGCCTGGGAAGTCCGCCTTGCCTTCCAATTGTCTCCTAGCAACAAGACAGTTTAGATCTAATGGATCTGCGGGAGCACCCGGGGTGGCTGAGTTGAAATGCACTTTCCAGAGGATGGGTCCTAACGTGTGTTTGTGTCCATGAGAGCCTTGGAATGGGGAGGTGGCACCGGGACCCTGAAGTATTCTCCAAAGCTTTGGCATAGCTCCCATGCACAAGTTTCCTTGTGGAGAGGAGATTTGTTCTGATGGGTGCCTCAGATAATCCCCTCTGCTGGTATTGGAATCCAGGCTTTTGAGGAGACATGCCTGTAAACCAAAGCAATGGATCCGATAATGGCCTCGGGTCCTGTCTGGTTCAATCTTCTTGGTATGAGTGGAGGTAGATGAGTGGAGGTAGATGCTCAGCCGGTATCAACCGCCCTTTTTTGTCCCGGGCGACCTACACTATTGGGATGGCCCAGGGACTTTGGAGGGTTCTCCTAATTTGTACGATTTTTGACAATGGAATGGGCAGAATTCCCATGGATTGGGTGGGGGCAGTCCTAATGTGTGGCTCCAGGGGCCCCAGCCTGGAGGGAGTGTGGCCCAGGACTTTGAGGACAGAAGACTGAAAACACAAACTCAGCTTAAGTTTGGGGACGTAGGTATGGCACGCCCGATCTACAAACCATGAGAAGAACTCTTCAGGATATGACGAATGAGCAAGTCTAAGGCGCTTGCTCAGGCTTTTGTCTCTGACTTTTGTTTCAGCGATGGCCGTGAAATGTTGGGGAGATCTCATGGGACATGGACGAATCTCCCTCTCTGTGGATTTGGCCCGATCCCAATTGTTTTTCGTCAATCTGTGGGATGGGAGGACTCCTTTCAGGTTTGTTACCTCAGGTGTCCCAACAAAAGAGGAATTCCAAAGCAGAGCCCTGGGGAAGAGTGAAGGGACAACCCGAACTATGGTTAAAAATTGGGGCCTAGGGGCATGGCAAGCCCAATATGCTGTCTCTTCATATAGGCCCTGAGAGGCCTTACCTGAGGACTGGGCTCAGGCTGAGGGTCACAATGTGTGTTTGTGACCAATGTGGCCCGCAAGCATGGGCTGGGCCTCATGGGCCACGCTTGTTTCAACTACACTGAACGTTGGACAACATGCCAACAACAAGGTTTCTTGCCATGGGGAAAGAGTTCTGATTTCTGCATCATTTTCAACCCTGGGCAGTGGTTGGAGATAAGGTCTAGGTTCTGGAGCCTGAAAACCGCAGTTGGGAAGAGATGACGACCTAAGGCCATGGCGGGTCCCATGTGCTCAGTGTGCGGCCAGCTGTCTGGGTGGGACCAGGAGGTCCAGGCTCAGGCTGGTCAGAAGGGGAAATAGTGCCCAGGTCAGCCTATATGTTTGGGGTACAGCCGAATGGCGTGCAGGTTGAACCTCATTTGCGGTTTCGGGGTAGCCCTGAGGGCAATGTTTGACTTCTGTAGGGCAGGCAGAGTGCGGCATTGTAGTTCTGGATTACCCAACTGGAGGGCTTGTGGGCCAGTAGTCTGAGGACGGAGTCTGAGAACCCAAGCTAGGCCTAGGTTTCTGGGTGAGGATATGGCAGGCACAATCTACAGACCTCAATCGAGATCTCGTGCATCTAAAGTCAGGGCAAGGATCAGACGATCGCTCAGGTTGGACTTTCTGCCCTGATGGCCCTTTCTTGAAGGGGGTTGGACCACGAGGACATGGGGGTTTTCCCACGATGGGAGTTGTGAGAAGCTCCAAACTGCAAAGACTCTTCTGCAGGACAATTGAGACCTGTTGGTTGGCTCCAGGCCAACGATTCCGAGCAGGGTTCTAAGGATGGATGGCTGGGTAGCCCACCTCGCATTCCAATTGTCTCCAAGCAACAAGACAGGTTAGATCTGCTGGATGTGGGGGGCAACCGAGGAGGCTGAGTTGAAATGGACTCTCCTGTGAATGTGTCCTAATATGTTTTTGTGTCTATGGAGACCTTGGAATGAAGCGGTGGCCCTGGGGCCCTGAAGGGTTCTCCTAAACAGAGGCTTTGACACAGCTCCAACGTGCATGTTTCCCATGTGTAGATGAGATTTGTTCTGATGGGTGAGTCAAGAAACAGCCATATGCTGGTATTGAAATCCAGGCCTCTGAGGAGAGATGCCTGGAAACCAAAGCAATGGATCCGATTAGTGCCTAGGGGCCTGTTCGTTCCTTTTTACCTCTGGGGACATCAGTCTACGGGTCTGAGTGCAGGTAGGTGCTCAGATGGGCTCAGATTGCCCCTGTTTGTCCTGGGAAGCCACAACTATTGGGATGGCATCAGGGACATTGGAGGTTATCCTACTAGTAGGGTTGTGGCCATTGGAATGGGCACATACAATTCCCTTGGAGAGGGCAAGTACAATCCTCAGGTTTGGCTCCAGGGCCCTGAGCCTGTAGGGTGTAGGCCCGAGCTGTTTGGACAGTTGTCTGAAAACACAAACTCGGCTTATGTTTTGGGTCATAGGTATGGCAGGACTGATCTACAGACCATGAGGAGAACACTTCGGGATATGAAAAAAGGGCGAGTGTGAGGCTCTTGCTCAAGTTTTTGTCTCTGGATATCGTGTCACTCATGGTCGTGAAATTGCCGGGTGACATCATGGGAAATGGACGAGTCTTACTCTCTGGGGGTTCGGTCCCGTCCAAAGAGTTTGGGGTCATTCTGGGGATGGAAGAAGTCCGTTTTTTTGTTGTTGTTGTCGATTTGTTTCATTTTGTTTTTCAACCTCAGATGTCCCACCAAATGAGGGCTTCCAGAGTAGAGCCCTGGGGTGGGGCGACTGGACAACCAGAAATCTGGTTAAAAATTGGGGACTAGGGACATGTCAAGGCCATTATGACATCTAATGGTCCAGCCACTGAGAGGACTTACTAGAGGACAGGACTCAGGCTGAGGTCCCAATGCGTGTTTATGCTCTCGTCGCACTCAAGAATGGGCGGGGCCTCAGGGTGAATGCTGGTTTCTCCTACACTGAACGTTGGACAACATGCCAACCACAAGGTTTCTTGCCATGGGTCAGGAAGAGTTCTGATTTCTGCATCACAGTCACCCGTGGGCAGTGATTGGAGATAAGGTCTAGGTTCTGAAGCCTGAAAACTGAGGTAGGGAAGAGATGATGACCTAAGGCCATGGCGGGTCTGATGTGCTCAGCGTGCGGTCAGCTGTCTGGGTGTTGGTCAGCAGGTCCGGGCTCAGGTTGTGTCAGACAGTGCATTAGTGCCCAGGTTAGACTATATAATTTGGGTACATTCGAGTGCCGTGTAGGTTTATCCTCATTTAAGCAGCCTGGGCTGCTCATTAGGCAATATATTTTTTCTAGAGGGCAGGCAGAGTGCTTCATTGTCGGTCCGGAATTGCCAAACTTGAGGGCTTCGGGGCCAGGAGAGTGAGGACGGAAGTCTGAGAACACAAGCTAGACTTCGGATTCAGGGTGAGGGCACGGCAGGTACCCCCTGCAGATCTGAACCAATATCTCATGCATCTGAAGTCAGGGCGAGGATCCCACGTTGGCTCAGGTTGGAGTTTCTGTGCATGACGGCCCCTTCATGAAGGGAGCGGAATCTCGAGGCCATGGAGGTTTTCCACGTTGGGAGATGTGGGATGCCCCCTTCAAGGATTCCTTCTGCGAGACAATTGAGAACTGTTGGACAGCTCCAGGACATCCCATATGGAATGACTCCAGAGCACCGTTCCAGGATGGATGCCTGGGAAGTCCGCCTTGCCTTCCAATTGTCTCCTAGCAACAAGACAGTTTAGATCTAATGGATCTGCGGGAGCAACCGGGGTGGCTGAGTTGAAATGCACTTTCCAGAGGATGGGTCCTAATGTGTGTTTGTGTCCATGAGGGCCTTGGAATGGGGAGGTGGCACCGGGACCCTGAAGTATTCTCCAAAGCTTTGGCATAGCTCCCATGCACAAGTTTCCTTGTGGAGACGAGATTTGTTCTGATGGGTGCCTCAGGAAATCCCCTCTGCTGGTATTGGAATCCAGGCTTTTGAGGAGACATGCCTGTAAACCAAAGCAATGGATCCGATAATGGCCTCGGGTCCTGTCTGGTTCAATCTTCTTGGTATGAGTGGAGGTAGATGAGTGGAGGTAGATGCTCAGCCGGTATCAACCGCCCTTTTTTGTCTCGGGCGACCTACACTATTGGGAGGGCCTCAGGGACTTTGGAGGGTTCTCCTAATTTGTACGATTATTGACAATGGAATGGGCAGAATTCCCATGGATTGGGTGGGGGCAGTCCTAATGTGTGGCTCCAGGGGCCCCAGCCTGGAGGGAGTGTGGCCCAGGACTTTGAGGACAGAAGACTGAAAACACAAACTCAGCTTAAGTTTGGGGACGTAGGTATGGCACGCCCGATCTACAAACCATGAGAAGAACTCTTCAGGATATGACGAATGAGCGAGTCTAAGGCGCTTGCTCAGGCTTTTGTCTCTGACTTTTGTTTCAGCGATGGCCGTGAAATGTTGGGGAGATCTCATGGGACATGGACGAATCTCCCTCTCTGTGGATTTGGCCCGAACCCAATTGTTTTTCGTCAATCTGTGGGATGGGAGGACTCCTTTCAGGTTTGTTACCTCAGGTGTCCCAACAAAAGAGGAATTCCAAAGCAGAGCCCTGGGGAAGAGTGAAGGGACAACCCGAACTATGGTATAAAATTGGGGCCTAGGGGCATGGCAAGCCCAATATGCTGTCTCTTCATATAGGCCCTGAGAGGCCTTACCTGAGGACTGGGCTCAGGCTGAGGGTCACAATGTGTGTTTGTGACCAATGTGGCCCGCAAGCATGGGCTGGGCCTCATGGGCCACGCTTTTTCAACTACACTGAACGTTGGACAACATGCCAACAACAAGGTTTCTTGCCATGGGGAAAGAGTTCTGATTTCTGCATCATTTTCAACCCTGGGCAGTGGTTGGAGATAAGGTCTAGGTTCTGGAGCCTGAAAACCGCAGTTGGGAAGAGATGACGACCTAAGGCCATGGCGGGTCCCATGTGCTCAGTGTGCGGCCAGCTGTCTGGGTGGGACCAGGAGGTCCAGGCTCAGGCTGTGTCAGAAGGGGAAATAGTGCCCAGGTCAGCCTCTATGTTTGGGGTACAGCCGAATGGCGTGCAGGTTGAACCTCATTTGCGGTTTCGGGGTAGCCCTGAGGGCAATGTTTGACTTCTGTAGGGCAGGCAGAGTGCGGCATTGTAGTTCTGGATTACCCAACTGGAGGGCTTGTGGGCCAGTAGTCTGAGGACGGAGTCTGAGAACCCAAGCTAGGCCTAGGTTTCTGGGTGAGGATATGGCAGGCACAATCTACAGACCTCAATCAAGATCTCGTGCATCTAAAGTCAGGGCAAGGATCAGACGATCGCTCAGGTTGGACTTTCTGCCCTGATGGCCCTTTCTTGAAGGGGGTTGGATCACGAGGACATGGGGGTTTTCCCACGATGGGAGTTGTGAGAAGCTCCAAACTGCAAAGACTCTTCTGCAGGACAATTGAGACCTGTTGGTTGTCTCCAGGCCAACGATTCCGAGCAGGGTTCTAAGGATGGATGGCTGGGTAGCCCACCTCGCATTCCAATTGTCTCCAAGCAACAAGAGGTTAGATCTGCTGGATGTGGGGGGCAACCGAGGAGGCTGAGTTGAAATGGACTCTCCTGTGGATGTGTCCTAATATGTTTTTGTGTTTATGGAGACCTTGTAATGAAGCGGTGGCCCTGGGGCCCTGAAGGGTTCTCCTAAACAGAGGCTTTGACACAGCTCCAACGTGCATGTTTCCCATGTGTAGATGAGATTTGTTCTGATGGTTGAGTCAAGAAACAGCCATATGCTGGTATTGAAATCCAGGCCTCTGAGGAGAGATGCCTGGAAACCAAAGCAATGGATCCGATTAGTGCCTAAGGGCCTGTTCGTTCCTTTTTACCTCTGGGGACATCAGTCTACGGGTCTGAGTGCAGGTAGGTGCTCAGATGGGCTCAGATTGCCCCTGTTTGTCCTGGGAAGCCACAACTATTGGGATGGCCTCAGGGACTTTGGAGGTTATCCTACTAGTAGGGTTGTGGCCATTGGAATGGGCACATACAATTCCCTTGGAGAGGGCAAGTACAGTCCTCAGGTTTGGCTCCAGGGCCCTGAGCCTGTAGGGTGTAGGCCAGAGCTGTTTGGACAGTTGTCTGAAAACACAAACTCGGCTTATGTTTTGGGTCATAGGTATGGCAGGACTGATCTACAGACCATGAGGAGAACACTTCGGGATATGAAAAAAGGGCGAGTGTGAGGCTCTTGCTCAAGTTTTTGTCTCTGGATATCGTGTCACTCATGGTCGTGAAATTGCCGGGTGACATCATGGGAAATGGACGAGTCTTACTCTCTGGGGGTTCGGTCCCGACCAAAGAGTTTGCGGTCATTCTGGGGATGGAAGAAGTCCGTTTTTTTGTTGTTGTTGTCGATTTGTTTCATTTTGTTTTTCAACCTCAGATGTCCCACCAAATGAGGGATTCCAGAGTAGAGCCCTGGGGTGGGGCGACTGGACAACAAGAAATCTGGTTAAAAATTGGGGACTAGGGACATGTCAAGCCCATTATGACATCTAATGGTCCAGCCACTGAGAGGACTTACTAGAGGACAGGACTCACGCTGAGGTCACAATGCGTGTTTATGCTCTCGTCGCACGCAAGAATGGGCGGGGCCTCAGGGTGAATGCTGGTTTCTCCTACACTGAACGTTGGACAACATGCCAACCACAAGGTTTCTTGCCATGGGTCAGGAAGAGTTCTGATTTCTGCATCACAGTCACCCGTGGGCAGTGATTGGAGATAAGGTCTAGGTTCTGAAGCCTGAAAACTGAGGTAGGGAAGAGATGATGACCTAAGGCCATGGCGGGTCTGATGTGCTCAGCGTGCGGTCAGCTGTCTGGGTGTTGGTCAGCAGGTCCGGGCTCAGGTTGTGTCAGACAGTGCATTAGTGCCCAGGTTAGACTATATAATTTGGGTACATTCGAGTGCCGTGTAGGTTTATCCTCATTTAAGCAGCCTGGGCTGCTCATTAGGCAATATATTTTTTCTAGAGGGCAGGCAGAGTGCTTCATTGTCGGTCCGGAATTGCCAAACTTGAGGGCTTCGGGGCCAGGAGAGTGAGGACGGAAGTCTGAGAACACAAGCTAGACTTCGGATTCAGGGTGAGGGCACGGCAGGTACCCCCTGCAGATCTGAACCAATATCTCATGCATCGGAAGTCAGGGCGAGGATCCCACGTTGGCTCAGGTTGGAGTTTCTGTGCATGACGGCCCCTTCATGAAGGGAGCGGAATCTCGAGGCCATGGAGGTTTTCCACGTTGGGAGATGTGGGATGCCCCCTTCAAGGATTCCTTCTGCGGGACAATTGAGACCTGTTGGACAGCTCCAGGACATCCCATATGGAATGACTCCAGAGCACCGTTCCAGGATGGATGCCTGGGAAGTCCGCCTTGCCTTCCAATTGTCTCCTAGCAACAAGACAGTTTAGATCTAATGGATCTGCGGGAGCACCCGGGGTGGCTGAGTTGAAATGCACTTTCCAGAGGATGGGTCCTAACGTGTGTTTGTGTCCATGAGAGCCTTGGAATGGGGAGGTGGCACCGGGACCCTGAAGTATTCTCCAAAGCTTTGGCATAGCTCCCATGCACAAGTTTCCTTGTGGAGAGGAGATTTGTTCTGATGGGTGCCTCAGATAATCCCCTCTGCTGGTATTGGAATCCAGGCTTTTGAGGAGACATGCCTGTAAACCAAAGCAATGGATCCGATAATGGCCTCGGGTCCTGTCTGGTTCAATCTTCTTGGTATGAGTGGAGGTAGATGAGTGGAGGTAGATGCTCAGCCGGTATCAACCGCCCTTTTTTGTCCCGGGCGACCTACACTATTGGGATGGCCCAGGGACTTTGGAGGGTTCTCCTAATTTGTACGATATTTGACAATGGAATGGACAGAATTCCCATGGATTGGGTGGGGGCAGTCCTAATGTGTGGCTCCAGGGGCCCCAGCCTGGAGGGAGTGTGGCCCAGGACTTTGAGGACAGAAGACTGAAAACACAAACTCAGCTTAAGTTTGGGGACGTAGGTATGGCACGCCCAATCTACAAACCATGAGAAGAACTCTTCAGGATATGAAGAATGAGCGAGTCTGAGGCGCTTGCTCAGGCTTTTGTCTCTGACTTTTGTTTCAGCGATGGCCGTGGAATGTTGGGGAGATCTCATTGGCCATGGACGAATCTTCCTCTCTGTGGATTTGGCCCGATCCCAATTGTTTTTCGTCAATCTGTGGGATGGGAGGACTCCTTTCAGGTTTGTTACCTCAGGTGTCCCAACAAAAGAGGAATTCCAAAGCAGAGCCCTGGGGAAGAGTGAAGGGACAACCCGAACTATGGTTAAAAATTGGGGCCTAGGGGCATGGCAAGCCCAATATGCTGTCTCTTCATATAGACCCTGAGAGGCCTTACCTGAGGACTGGGCTCAGGCTGAGGGTCACAATGTGTGTTTGTGTCCAATGTGGCCCGCAAGCATGGGCTGGGCCTCATGGGCCACGCTTGTTTCAACTACACTGAACGTTGGACAACATGCCAACCACAAGGTTTCTTGCCATGGGGAAAGAGTTCTGATTTCTGCATCATTTTCAACCCTGGGCAGTGGTTGGAGATAAGGTCTAGGTTCTGGAGCCTGAAAACCGCAGTTGGGAAGAGATGACGACCTAAGGCCATTGCGGGTCCGATGTGCTCAGTGTGCGGCCAGCTGTCTGGGTGGGACCAGGAGGTCCAGGCTCAGGCTGTGTCAGAAGGGGAAATAGTGCCCAGGTCAGCCTCTATGTTTGGGGTACAGCCGAATGGCGTGCAGGTTGAACCTCATTTGCGGTTTCGGGGTAGACATGAGGGCAATGTTTGACTTCTGTAGGGCAGGCAGAGTGCGGCATTGTAGTTCTGGATTGACAAACTGGAGGGCTTGTGGGCCAGTAGTCTGAGGACGGAGTCTGAGAACCCAAGCTAGGCCTAGGTTTCTGGGTGAGGATATGGCAGGCACAATCTACAGACCTCAATCAAGATCTCGTGCATCTGAAGTCAGGGCAAGGATCAGACGATCGCTCAGGTTGGACTTTCTGCCCTGATGGCCCTTTCTTGAAGGGGGTTGGATCACGAGGACATGGGGGTTTTCCCACGATGGGAGTTGATAGAAGCTCCATACTGCAAAGACTCTTCTGCAGGACAATTGAGACCTGTTGGTTGGCTCCAGGCCAACGATTCTGAGCAGTGTTCTAAGGATGGATGGCTGGGTAGCCCACCTCGCATTCCAATTGTCTCCAAGCAACAAGACAGGTTAGATCTGCTGGATGTGGGGGGCAATCGAGGAGGCTGAGTTGAAATGGACTCTCCTGTGGATGTGTCCTAATATGTTTTTGTGTCTATGGAGACCTTGTAATGAAGCGGTGGCCCTGGGGCCCTGAAGGGTTCTCCTAAACAGAGGCTTTGACACAGCTCCAACGTGCATGTTTCCCATGTGTAGATGAGATTTGTTCTGATGGTTGAGTCAAGAAACAGCCATATGCTGGTATTGAAATCCAGGCCTCTGAGGAGAGATGCCTGGAAACCAAAGCAATGGATCCGATTAGTGCCTAGGGGCCTGTTCGTTCCTTTTTACCTCTGGGGACATCAGTCTACGGGTCTGAGTGCAGGTAGGTGCTCAGATGGGCTCAGATTGCCCCTGTTTGTCCTGGGAAGCCACAACTATTGGGATGGCCTCAGGGACTTTGGAGGTTATTCTACTAGTAGGGTTGTGGCCATTGGAATGGGCACATACAATTCCCTTGGAGAGGGCAAGTACAGTCCTCAGGTTTGGCTCCAGGGCCCTGAGCCTGTAGGGTGTGTAGGCCAGAGCTGTTTGGACAGTTGTCTGAAAACACAAACTCGGCTTATGTTTTGGGTCATAGGTATGGCAGGACTGATCTACAGACCATGAGGAGAACACTTCGGGATATGAAAAAAGGGCGAGTGTGAGGCTCTTGCTCAAGTTTTTGTCTCTGGATATCGTGTCACTCATGGTCGTGAAATTGCCGGGTGACATCATGGGAAATGGACGAGTCTTACTCTCTGGGGGTTCGGTCCCGTCCAAAGAGTTTGGGGTCATTCTGGGGATGGAAGAAGTCCGTTTTTTTGTTGTTGTTGTCGATTTGTTTCATTTTGTTTTTCAACCTCAGATGTCCCACCAAATGAGGGATTCCAGAGTAGAGCCCTGGGGTGGGGCGACTGGACAACCAGAAATCTGGTTAAAAATTGGGGACTAGGGACATGTGAAGCCCATTATGACATCTAATGGTCCAGCCACTGAGAGGACTTACTAGAGGACAGGACTCACGCTGAGGTCACAATGCGTGTTTATGCTCTCGTCGCACTCAAGAATGGGCGGGGCCTCAGGGTGAATGCTGGTTTCTCCTACACTGAACGTTGGACAACATGCCAACCACAAGGTTTCTTGCCATGGGTCAGGAAGAGTTCTGATTTCTGCATCACAGTCACCCGTGGGCAGTGATTGGAGATAAGGTCTAGGTTCTGAAGCCTGAAAACTGAGGTAGGGAAGAGATGATGACCTAAGGCCATGGCGGGTCTGATGTGCTCAGCGTGCGGTCAGCTGTCTGGGTGTTGGTCAGCAGGTCCGGGCTCAGGTTGTGTCAGACAGTGCATTAGTGCCCAGGTTAGACTATATAATTTGGGTACATTCGAGTGCCGTGTAGGTTTATCCTCATTTAAGCAGCCTGGGCTGCTCATTAGGCAATATATTTTTTCTAGAGGGCAGGCAGAGTGCTTCATTGTCGGTCCGGAATTGCCAAACTTGAGGGCTTCGGGGCCAGGAGAGTGAGGACGGAAGTCTGAGAACACAAGCTAGACTTCGGATTCAGGGTGAGGGCACGGCAGGTACCCCCTGCAGATCTGAACCAATATCTCATGCATCTGAAGTCAGGGCGAGGATCCCACGTTGGCTCAGGTTGGAGTTTCTGTGCATGACGGCCCCTTCATGAAGGGAGCGGAATCTCGAGGCCATGGAGGTTTTCCACGTTGGGAGATGTGGGATGCCCCCTTCAAGGATTCCTTCTGCGGGACAATTGAGACCTGTTGGACAGCTCCAGGACATCCCATATGGAATGACTCCAGAGCACCGTTCCAGGATGGATGCCTGGGAAGTCCGCCTTGCCTTCCAATTGTCTCCTAGCAACAAGACAGTTTAGATCTAATGGATCTGCGGGAGCACCCGGGGTCGCTGAGTTGAAATGCACTTTCCAGAGGATGGGTCCTAACGTGTGTTTGTGTCCATGAGAGCCTTGGAATGGGGAGGTGGCACGGGGACCCTGAAGTATTCTCCTAAGCTTTGGCATAGCTCCCATGCACAAGTTTCCTTGTGGAGAGGAGATTTGTTCTGATGGGTGCCTCAGATAATCCCCTCTGCTGGTATTGGAATCCAGGCTTTTGAGGAGACATGCCTGTAAACCAAAGCAATGGATCCGATAATGGCCTCGGGTCCTGTCTGGTTCAATCTTCTTGGTATGAGTGGAGGTAGATGAGTGGAGGTAGATGCTCAGCCGGTATCAACCGCCCTTTTTTGTCCCGGGCGACCTACACTATTGGGATGGCCCAGGGACTTTGGAGGGTTCTCCTAATTTGTACGATTTTTGACAATGGAATGGGCAGAATTCCCATGGATTGGGTGGGGGCAGTCCTAATGTGTGGCTCCAGGGGCCCCAGCCTGGAGGGAGTGTGGCCCAGGACTTTGAGGACAGAAGACTGAAAACACAAACTCAGCTTAAGTTTGGGGACGTAGGTATGGCACGCCCGATCTACAAACCATGAGAAGAACTCTTCAGGATATGAAGAATGAGCGAGTCTGAGGCGCTTGCTCAGGCTTTTGTCTCTGACTTTTGTTTCAGCGATGGCCGTGGAATGTTGGGGAGATCTCATTGGCCATGGACGAATCTTCCTCTCTGTGGATTTGGCCCGATCCCAATTGTTTTTCGTCAATCTGTGGGATGGGAGGACTCCTTTCAGGTTTGTTACCTCAGGTGTCCCAACAAAAGAGGAATTCCAAAGCAGAGCCCTGGGGAAGAGTGAAGGGACAACCCGAACTATGGTTAAAAATTGGGGCCTAGGGGCATGGCAAGCCCAATATGCTGTCTCTTCATATAGACCCTGAGAGGCCTTACCTGAGGACTGGGCTCAGGCTGAGGGTCACAATGTGTGTTTGTGTCCAATGTGGCCCGCAAGCATGGGCTGGGCCTCATGGGCCACGCTTGTTTCAACTACACTGAACGTTGGACAACATGCCAACCACAAGGTTTCTTGCCATCGGGAAAGAGTTCTGATTTCTGCATCATTTTCAACACTGGGCAGTGGTTGGAGATAAGGTCTAGGTTCTGGAGCCTGAAAACCGCAGTTGGGAAGAGATGACGACCTAAGGCCATGGCGGGTCCGATGTGCTCAGTGTGCGGCCAGCTGTCTGGGTGGGACCAGGAGGTCCAGGCTCAGGCTGTGTCAGAAGGGGAAATAGTGCCCAGGTCAGCCTATATGTTTGGGGTACAGCCGAATGGCGTGCAGGTTGAACCTCATTTGCGGTTTCGGGGTAGACATGAGGGCAATGTTTGACTTCTGTAGGGCAGGCAGAGTGCGGCATTGTAGTTCTGGATTGACAAACTGGAGGGCTTGTGGGCCAGTAGTCTGAGGACGGAGTCTGAGAACCCAAGCTAGGCCTAGGTTTCTGGGTGAGGATATGGCAGGCACAATCTACAGACCTCATCAAGATCTCGTGCATCTGAAGTCAGGGCAAGGATCAGACGATCGCTCAGGTTGGACTTTCTGCCCTGATGGCCCTTTCTTGAAGGGGGTTGGATCACGAGGACATGGGGGTTTTCCCACGATGGGAGTTGTTAGAAGCTCCATACTGCAAAGACTCTTCTGCAGGACAATTGAGACCTGTTGGTTGGCTCCAGGCCAACGATTCCGAGCAGGGTTCTAAGGATGGATGGCTGGGTAGCCCACCTCGCATTCCAATTGTCTCCAAGCAACAAGACAGGTTAGATCTCCTGGATGTGGGGGGCAATCGAGGAGGCTGATTTGAAATGGACTCTCCTGTGGATGTGTCCTAATATGTTTTTGTGTTATGGAGACCTTGGAATGAAGCGGTGGCCCTGGGGCCCTGAAGGGTTCTCCTAAACAGAGGCTTTGACACAGCTCCAAAGTGCATGTTTCCCATGTGTAGATGAGATTTGTTCTGATGGGTGAGTCAAGAAACAGCCATATGCTGGTACTGAAATCCAGGCCTCTGAGGAGAGATGCCTGGAAACCAAAGCAATGGATCCGATTAGTGCCTAGAGGCCTGTTCGTTCCTTTTTACCTCTGGGGACATCAGTCTACGGGTCTGAGTGCAGGTAGGTGCTCAGATGGGCTCAGATTGCCCCTGTTTGTCCTGGGAAGCCACAACTATTGGGATGGCCTCAGGGACTTTGGAGGTTATCCTACTAGTAGGGTTGTGGCCATTGGAATGGGCACATACAATTCCCTTGGAGAGGGCAAGTACAGTCCTCAGGTTTGACTCCAGGGCCCTGAGCCTGTAGGGTGTAGGCCAGAGCTGTTTGGACAGTTGTCTGAAAACACAAACTCGGCTTATGTTTTGGGTCATGGGTATGGCAGGACTGATCTACAGACCATGAGGAGAACACTTCGGGATATGAAAAAAGGGCGAGTGTGAGGCCCTTGCTCAAGTTTTTGTCTCTGGATATCGTGTCACTCATGGTCGTGAAATTGCTGGGTGACATCATGGGAAATGGACGAGTCTTACTCTCTGGGGGTTCGGTCCCGTCCAGAGTTTGGGGTCATTCTGGGGATGGAAGAAGTCCGTTTTTTTGTTGTTGTTGTCGATTTGTTTCATTTTGTTTTTCAACCTCAGATATCCCACCAAATGAGGGATTCCAGAGTAGAGCCCTGGGATGGGGCGACTGGACAACCAGAAATCTGGTTAAAAATTGAGGACTAGGGACATGTCAAGCCCATTATGACAACTAATGGTCCAGCCACTGAGAGGACTTACTAGAGGACAGGACTCACGCTGAGGTCACAATGCGTGTTTATGCTCTCGTCGCACTCAGGAATGGGCGGGTCCTCAGGGTGAATGCTGGTTTCTCCTACACTGAACGTTGGACAACATGCCAACCACAAGGTTTCTTGCCATGGGTCAGGAAGAGTTCTGATTTCTGCATCACAGTCACCCGTGGGCAGTGATTGGAGATAAGGTCTAGGTTCTGAAGCCTGAAAACTGAGGTAGGGAAGAGATGATGACCTAAGGCCATGGCGGGTCTGATGTGCTCAGCGTGCGGTCAGCTGTCTGGGTGTTGGTCAGCAGGTCCGGGCTCAGGTTGTGTCAGACAGTGCATTAGTGCCCAGGTTAGACTATATAATTTGGGTACATTCGAGTGCCGTGTAGGTTTATCCTCATTTAAGCTGCCTGGGCTGCTCATTAGGCAATATATTTTTTCTAGAGGGCAGGCAGAGTGCTTCATTGTCGGTCCGGAATTGCCAAACTTGAGGGCTTCGGGGCCAGGAGAGTGAGGACGGAAGTCTGAGAACACAAGCTAGACTTCGGATTCAGGGTGAGGCACGGCAGGTACCCCCTGCAGATCTGAACCAATATCTCATGCATCTGAAGTCAGGGCGAGGATCCGACGTTGGCTCAGGTTGGAGTTTCTGTGCATGACGGCCCCTTCATGAAGGGAGCGGAATCTCGAGGCCATGGAGGTTTTCCACGTTGGGAGATGTGGGATGCCCCCTTCAAGGATTCCTTCTGCGGGACAATTGAGACCTGTTGGACAGCTCCAGGACATCCCATATGGAATGACTCCAGAGCACCGTTCCAGGATGGATGCCTGGGAAGTCCGCCTCGCCTTCCAATTGTCTCCAGGCAACAAGACAGTTTAGATCTAATGGATCTGCGGGAGCACCCGGGGTGGCTGAGTTGAAATGCACTTTCCAGAGAATGGGTCCTAACGTGTGTTTGTGTCCATGAGGGCCTTGGAATGGGGAGGTGGCACCGGGACACTGAAGTATTCTCCTAAGCTTTGGCTTAGCTCCCATGCACAAGTTTCCTTGTTGTGACGAGATTTTTTCTGATGGGTGCCTCAGGAAATCCCCTCTGCTGGTATTGGAATGCAGGCTTTTGAGGAGACATGCCTGTAAACCAAAGCAATGGATCCGATAATGGCCTCGGGTCCTTTCTGGTTCAATCTTCTTGGTATGAGTGGAGGTAGATGAGTCGAGGTAGATGCTCAGCCGGTATCAACCGCCCTTTTTTGTCCCGGGCGACCTACACTATTGGGATGGCTTCAGGGACTTTGGAGGGTTCTCCTAATTTGTACGATTTTTGACAATGGAATGGACAGAATTCCCATGGATTGGGTGGGGGCAGTCCTAATGTGCGGCTCCAGGGGCCCCAGAGTGGAGGAGTGTGGCCCAGGACTTTGAGGACAGAAGACTGAAAACACAAACTCAGCTTAAGTTTGGGGACGTAGGTATGGCACGCCCGATCTACAAACCATGAGAACTCTTCAGGATATGAAGAATGAGCGAGTCTGAGGCGCTTGCTCAGGCTTTTGTCTCTGACTTTTGTTTCAGCGATGGCCGTGGAATGTTGGGGAGGTCTCATGGGCCATGGACGAATCTTCCTCTCTGTGGATTTGGCCCGATCCCAATTGTTTTTCGTCAATCTGTGGGATGTGAGGACTCCTTTCAGGTTTGTTACCTCAGGTGTCCCACCAAAAGTGGAATTCCAAAGCAGAGCCCTGGGGAAGAGTGAAGGGACAACCCGAACTATGGTTAAAAATTGGGGCCTAGGGGCATGGCAAGCCCAATATGCTGTCTCTTCATATAGGCCCTGAGAGGCCTTACCTGAGGACTGGGCTCAGGCTGAGGGTCACAATGTGTGTTTGTGACCAATGTGGCCGCAAGCATGGGCTGGGCCTCATGGGCCACGCTTGTTTCAACTACACTGAACGTTGGACAACATGCCAAGCACAAGGTTTCTTGCCATGGGGAAAGAGTTCTGATTTCTGCATCATTTTCAAACTGGGCAGTGGTTGGTGATAAGGTCTAGGTTCTAGAGCCTGAATATCGCAGTTGGGAAGAGATGACGCCCTAAGGCCATGGCGGGTCCGATGTGCTCAGTGTGCGGCCAGCTATCTGGTTGGGACCAGGAGGTCCAGGCTCAGGCTGGGTCAGAAGAGGAAATAGTGCCCAGGTCAGCAAATATGTTTGGGGTACAGCCGAATGGCGTGCAGGTTGATCCTCATTTGCGGTTTCGGGGTAGCCCTGAGGGCAATGTTTTACTTCTGTAGGGCAGGCAGAGTGCGGCATTGTAGTTCTGGATTGCCCAACTGGAGGGCTTGTGGGTCAGTAGTCTGAGGACGGAGTCTGAGAACCCAAGCTAGGCCTAGGTTTCTGGTGAGGATATGGCAGTCACAATCTACAGACCTCAATCGAGATCTCGTGCATCTGAAGTCAGGGCAAGGATCAGACGATCGCTCAGGTTGGACTTTCTGCCCTGATGGCCCTTTCTTGAAGGGGGTTGGATCACGAGGACATGGGGGTTTTCCCACGATGGGAGTTGTGAGAAGCTCCAAACTGCAAAGATTCTTCTGCAGGACAATTGAGACCTGTTGGTTGGCTCCAGGCCAACGATTCCGAGCAGGGTCCTAAGGATGGATGGATGGGTAGCCACCTCGCATTCCAATGGTCTCCAAGCAACAAGACAGGTTAGATCTGCTGGATGTGGGGGGCAACCGAGGAGGCTGAGTTGAAATGGACTCTCCTGTGGATGTGTCCTAATATGTTTTTGTGTCTATGGAGACCTTGGAATGAAGCGGTGGCCTTGGGGCCCTGAAGGGTTCTCCTAAACAGAGGCTTTGACACAGCTCCAACGTGCATGTTTCCCATGTGTAGATGAGATTTGTTCTGATGGGTGAGTCAAGAAACAGCCATATGCTGGTATTGAAATCCAGGCCTCTGAGGAGAGATGCCTGGAAACCAAAGCAATGGATCCGATTAGAGCCTAGGGGCCTGTTCGTTCCTTTTTACCTCTGGGGACATCAGTCTACGGGTCTGAGTGCAGGTAGGTGCTCAGATGGGCTCAGATTGCCCCTGTTTGTCCTGGGAAGCCACAACTATTGGGATGGCCTCAGGGACTTTGGAGGTTATCCTACTAGTAGGGTTGTGGCCATTGGAATGGGCACATACAATTCCCTTGGAGAGGGCAAGTACAGTCCTCAGGTATGGCTCCAGGGCCCTGAGCCTGTAGGGTGTGTAGGCCAGAGCTGTTTGGACAGTTGTCTGAAAACACAAACTCGGCTTATGTTTTGGGTCATAGGTATGGCAGGACTGATCTACAGACCATGAGGAGAACACTTCGGGATATGAAAAAAGGGCGAGTGTGAGGCTCTTGCTCAAGTTTTTGTCTCTGGATATCGTGTCACTCATGGTCGTGAAATTGCCGGGTGACTTCATGGGAAATGGACGAGTCTTACTCTCTGGGGGTTCGGTCCCGTCCAAAGAGTTTGGGGTCATTCTGGGGATGGAAGAAGTCCGTTTTTTTGTTGTTGTTGTCGATTTGTTTCATTTTGTTTTTCAACCTCAGATGTCCCACCAAATGAGGGATTCCAGAGTAGAGCCCTGGGGTGGGGCGACTGGACAACCAGAAATCTGGTTAAAAATTGGGGACTAGGGATATGTCAAGCCCATTATGACATCTAATGGTCCAGCCACTGAGAGGACTTACTAGAGGACAGGACTCACGCTGAGGTCACAATGCGTGTTTATGCTCTCGTCGCACGCAAGAATGGGCGGGGCCTCAGGGTGAATGCTGGTTTCTACTACACTGAACGTTGGACAACATGCCAACCACAAGGTTTCTTGCCATGGGTCAGGAAGAGTTCTGATTTCTGCATCACAGTCACCCGTGGGCAGTGATTGGAGATAAGGTCTAGGTTCTGAAGCCTGAAAACTGAGGTAGGGAAGAAATGATGACCTAAGGCCATGGCGGGTCTGATGTGCTCAGCGTGCGGTCAGCTGTCTGGGTGTTGGTCAGCAGGTCCGGGCTCAGGTTGTGTCAGACAGTGCATTAGTGCCCAGGTTAGACTATATAATTTGGGTACATTCGAGTGCCGTGTAGGTATATCCTCATTTAAGCTGCCTGGGCTGCTCATTAGGCAATATATTTTTGCTAGAGGGCAGGCAGAGTGCTTCATTGGCAGTCCGCAATTGCCAAACTTGAGGGCTTCGGGGCCAGGAGAGTGAGGATGGAAGTCTGAGAACACAAGCTAGACTTTGGATTCAGGGTGAGGGCACGGTAGGTACCCCCTGCAGATCTGAACCAATATCTCATGCATCTGAAGTCAGGGCGAGGATCCGACGTTGGCTCAGGTTGGAGTTTCTGTGCATGACGGCCCCTTCATGAAGGGAGCGGAATCTCGAGGCCATGGAGGTTTTCCACGTTGGGAGATGTGGGATGCCCCCTTCAAGGATTCCTTCTGCGGGACAATTGAGACCTGTTGGACAGCTCCAGTTCATCCCTTATGGAATGACTCCAGAGCACCATTCCAGGATGGATGCCTGGGAAGTCCGCCTCGCCTTCCAATTGTCTCCTAGCAACAAGACAGTTTAGATCTAATGGATCTGCGGGAGCAACCGGGGTGGCTGAGTTGAAATGCACTTTCCAGAGGATGGGTCCTAACGTGTGTTTGTGTCCATGAGGGCCTTGGAATGGGGAGGTGGCACCGGGACCCTGAAGTATTCTCCTAAGCTTTGGCATAACTCCCATGCACAAGTTTCCTTTTGGAGACGAGATTTGTTATGATGGGTGCCTCAGGAAATCCCCTCTGCTGGTATTGGAATCCAGGCTTTTGAGGAGACATGCCTGTAAACCAAAGCAATGGATCCGATAATGGCCTCGGGTCCTTTCTGGTTCAATCTTCTTGGTATGAGTGGAGGTAGATGAGTGGAGGTAGATGCTCAGCCGGTATCAACCGCCCATTTTTTGTCCGGGCGACCTACACTAATGGGATGGCCTCAAGGACTTTGGAGGGTTCTCCTAATTTGTACGATTTTGGAAAATGGAATGGGCAGAATTCCCATGGATTGGGTGGGGGCAGTCCTAATGTGTGGCTCCAGGGGCCCCAGCCTGGAGGGAGTGTGGCCCAGGACTTTGAGGACAGAAGACTGAAAACACAAACTCAGCTTAAGTTTGGGGACGTAGGTATGGCACGCCCGATCTACAAACCCTGAGAAGAACTCTTCAGGATATGAAGAATGAGCGAGTCTGAGGAGCTTGCTCAGGCTTTTGTCTCTGGATTTTGTTTCAGCGATGGCCGTGGAATGTTGGGGAGGTCTCATGGGCCATGGACGAATCTTCCTCTCTGTGGATTTGGCCCGATCCCAATTGTTTTTCGTCAATCTGTGGGATGGGAGGACTCCTTCAGGTTTGTTACCTCAGGTGTCCCACCAAAAGAGGAATTCCAAAGCAGAGCCCTGGGGAAGAGTGAAGGGACAACCCGAACTATGGTTAAAAATTGGGGCCTAGGGGCATGGCAAGCCCAATATGCTGTCTCTTCATATAGGCCCTGAGAGGCCTTACCTGAGGACTGGGCTCAGGCTGAGGGTCACAATGTGTGTTTGTGACCAATGTGGCCCGCAAGCATGGGCTGGGCCTCATGGGCCACGCTTATTTCAACTACACTGAACGTTGGACAACATGCCAACCACAAGGTTTCTTGCCATAAGGAAAGAGTTCTGATTTCTGCATCAATTTCCACCCGGGCAGTGGTTGGAGATAAGGTCTAGGTTCTGGAGCCTGAAAACCGCAGTAGGGAAGAGATGACGACCTAAGGCCATGGCGAGTCCGATGTGCTCAGTGTGCGGTCAGCTGTCTGTGTGGGACCAGGAGGTCCAGGCTCAGGCTCGGTCAGAAGGGGAAATAGTGCCCAGGTCAGTATATGTTTGGGGTACAGCCGAATTGCGTGCAGGTTGATCCTCATTTGCGGTTTCGGTGTAGCCCTGAGGGCAATGTTTGACTTCTGTAGGGCAGGCAGAGTGCGGCATTGTAGTTCTGGATTGCCAAACTGGAGAGCTTGTGGGCCAGTAGTCTGAGGACGAAGTCTGAGAACCCAAGCTAGGCCTAGGTTTCTGGGTGAGGATATGGCAGGCACAATCTACAGACCTCAATCGAGATCTCGTGCATCTGAAGTCAGGGCAAGGATCAGACGATCGCTCAGGTTGGACTTTCTGCCCTGATGGCCCTTTCTTGAAGGGGGTTGGATCACGAGGACATGGGGGTTTTCCCACGATGGGAGTTGTGAGAAGCTCCAAACTGCAAAGATTCTTCTGCAGGACAATTGAGACCTGTTGGTTGGCTCCAGGCCAACGATTCCAAGCAGGGTTCTAAGGATGGATGGCTGGGTAGCCCACCTCGCATTCCAATGGTCTCCAAGCAACAAGACAGGTTAGATCTGCTGGATGTGGGGGGCAACCGAGGAGGCTGAGTTGAAATGGACTCTCCTGTGGATGTGTCCTAATATGTTTTTTGTCTATGGAGACCTTGGTATGAAGCGGTGGCCCTGGGTCCCTGAAGGGTTCTCCTAAACAGAGGCTTTGACACAGCTCCAACGTGCATGTTTCCCATGTGTAGATGAGATTTGTTCTGATGGGTGAGTCAAGAAACAGCCATATGCTGGTATTGAAATCCAGGCCTCTGAGGAGAGATGCCTGGAAACCAAAGCAATGGATCCGATTAGTGCCTAGGGGCCTGTTCGTTCCTTTTTACCTCTGGGGACATCAGTCTACGTGTCTTAGTGCAGGTAGGTGCTCAGATGGGCTCACATTGCCCCTGTTTGTCCTGGGAAGCCACAACTATTGGGATGGCCTCAGGGACTTTGGAGGTTATCCTACTAGTAGGGTTGTGGCCATTGGAATGGGCACATACAATTCCCTTGGAGAGGGCAAGTACAGTCCTCAGGTTTGGCTCCAGGGCCCTGAGCCTGTAGGGTGTGTAGGCCAGAGCTGTTTGGACAGTTGTCTGAAAACACAAACTCGGCTTATGTTTTGGGTCATAGGTATGGCAGGACTGATCTACAGACCATGAGGAGAACACTTCGGGATAGGAAAAAAGGGCGAGTGTGAGGCTCTTGCTCAAGTTTTTGTCTCTGGATATCGTGTCACTCATGGTCGTGAAATTGCCGGGTGACTTCATGGGAAATGGACGTGTCTTACTCTCTGGGGGTTCGGTACCGTCCATAGAGTTTGGGGTCATTCTGGGGATGGAAGAAGTCCGTTTTTTTGTTGTTGTCGATTTGTTTCATTTTGTTTTTCAACCTCAGATGTCCCACCAAATGAGGGATTCCAGAGTAGAGCCCTGGGGTGGGGCGACTGGACAACCAGAAATCTGGTTAAAAATTGGGGACTAGGGACATGTCAAGCCCATTATGACATCTAATGGTCCAGCCACTGAGAGGACTTACTAGAGGACAGGACTCACGCTGAGGTCACAATGCGTGTTTATGCTCTCGTCGCACTCAAGAATGGGCAGGGCCTCAGGGTGAATGCTGGTTTATCCTACACTGAACGTTGGACAACATGCCAACCACAAGGTTTCTTGCCATGGGTCAGGAAGAGTTCTGATTTCTGCATCACAGTCACCCGTGGGCAGTGATTGGAGATAAGGTCTAGGTTCTGAAGCCTGAAAACTGAGGTAGGGAAGAGATGATGACCTAAGGCCATGGCGGGTCTGATGTGCTCAGCGTGCGGTCAGCTGTCTGGGTGTTGATCAGCAGGTCCGGGCTCAGGTTGTGTCAGACAGTGCATTAGTGCCCAGGTTAGACTATATAATTTGGGTACATTCGAGTGCCGTGTAGGTTTATCCTCATTTAAGCTGCCTGGGCTGCTCATTAGGCAATATATTTTTTCTAGAGGGCAGGCAGAGTGCTTCATTGTCGGTCCGGAATTGCCAAACTTGAGGGCTTTGGGGCCAGGAGAGTGAAGACGGAAGTCTGAGAACACAAGCTAGACTTCGGATTCAGGGTGAGGGCACGGCAGGTACCCCCTGCAGATCTGAACCAATATCTCATGCATCTGAAGTCAGGGCGAGGATCCCACGTTGGCTCAGGTTGGAGTTTCTGTGCATGACGGCCCCTTCATGAAGAGAGCGGAATCTCGAGGCCATGGAGGTTTTCCACGTTGGGAGATGTGGGATGCCCCCTTCAAGGATTCCTTCTGCGGGACAATTGAGACCTGTTGGACAGCTCCAGGACATCCCATATGGAATGACTCCAGAGCACCGTTCCAGGATGGATGACTGGGACGTCCGCCTCGCCTTCCAATTGTCTCCTAGCAAGAAGACAGTTTAGATCTAATGGATCTGCGGGAGCACCCGGGGTGGCTGAGTTGAAATGCACTTTCCAGAGGATGGGTCCTAACGTGTGTTTGTGTCCATGAGGGCCTTGGAATTGGGAGGTGGCACCGGGACACTGAAGTATTCTCCTAAGCTTTGGCATAGCTCCCATGCACAAGTTTCCTTGTGGAGACGAGATTTGTTCTGATGGGTGCCTCAGGAAATCCCCTCTGCTGGTATTGGAATCCAGGCTTTTGAGGAGACATGCCTGTAAACCAAAGCAATGGATCCGATAATGGCCTCGGGTCCTGTCTGGTTCAATCTTCTTGGTATGAGTGGAGGTAGATGAGTGGAGGTAGATGCTCAGCCGGTATCAACCGCCCTTTTTTGTCCCGGGCGACCTACACTATTGGGATGGCCTCAGGGACTTTGGAGGGTTCTCCTAATTTGTACGATTTTTGACAATGGAATGGACAGAATTCCCATGGATTGGGTGGGGGCAGTCCTAATGTGTGGCTCCAGGGGCCCCAGCCTGGAGGGAGTGTGGCCCAGGACTTTGAGGACAGAAGACTGAAAACACAAACACAGCTTAAGTTTGGGGACGTAGGTATGGCACGCCCGATCTACAAACCATGAGAAGAACTCTTCAGGATATGAAGAATGAGCGAGTCTGAGGCGATTGCTCAGGCTTTTGTCTCTGACTTTTGTTTCAGCGATGGCCGTGGAATGTTGGGGAGGTCTCATGGGCCATGGACGAATCTCCCTCTCTGTGGATTTGGCCCGATCCCAATTGTTTTTCGTCAATCTGTGGGATGGGAGGACTCCTTTCAGGTTTGTTACCTCAGGTGTCCCAACAAAAGAGGAATTCCAAAGCAGAGCCCTGGGGAAGAGTGAAGGGACAACCCGAACTATGGTTAAAAATTGGGGCCTAGGGGCATGGCAAGCCCAATATGCTGTCTCTTCATATAGGCCCTGAGAGGCCTTACCTGATGACTGGGCTCAGGCTGAAGGTCACAATGTGTGTTTGTGACCAATGTGGCCCGCAAGCATGGGTTGGGCCTCATGGGCCATGCTTGTTTCAACTACACTGAACGTTGGACAACATGCCAACCACAAGGTTTCTTGCCATGGGGAAAGAGTTCTGATTTCCGCATCATTTTCAACCCTGGGCAATGGTTGGAGATAAGGTCTAGGTTCTGGAGCCTGAAAACCGCAGTTGGGAAGAGATGACGACCTAAGGCCATGGCGGGTCCGATGTGCTCAGTGTGCGGCCAGCTGTCTGGGTGGGACCAGGAGGTCCATGCTCAGGCTGGGTCAGAAAGGGAAATAGTGCACAGGTCAGCCTATATGTTTGGGGTACAGCCGAATGGTGTGCAGGTTGATCCTCATTTGCGGTTTCGGGGTAGCCGTGAGGGCAATGTTTTAATTCTGTAGGGCAGGCAGAGTGCGGCATTGTAGTTCTGGATTGCCAAACTGGAGGGCTTGTGGGCCAGTAGTCTGAAGAGGGAGTCTGAGAACCCAAGCTAGACCTAGGTTTCTGGGTGAGGATATGGCAGGCACAATCTACAGA
Organism: Mustela nivalis; assembly: GCF_964662115.1. Taxonomy (NCBI): domain Eukaryota; kingdom Metazoa; phylum Chordata; class Mammalia; order Carnivora; family Mustelidae; genus Mustela; species Mustela nivalis. Next base: position 96,537 of record NW_028136454.1, on the reverse strand, counting down.
CCTCAATAGAGATCTCGTGCATCTGAAGTCAGGGCAAGGATCAGACGATCGCTCAGGTTGGACTTTCTGCCCTGATGGCCCTTTCTTGAAGGGGGTTGGATCACGAGGACATGGGGGTTTTCCCACGATGGGAGTTGTGAGAAGCTCCAAACTGCAAAGATTCTTCTGCAGGACAATTGAGACCTGTTGGTTGGCTCCAGGCCAACGATTCCGAGCAGGGTTCTAAGGATGGATGGCTGGGTAGCCCACCTCGCATTCCAATTGTCTCCAAGGAACAAGACAGGTTAGATCTGCTGGATGTGGGGGGCAACCGAGGAGGCTGAGTTGAAATGGACTCTCCTGTGGATGTGTCCTAATATGTTTTTGTGTTCATGGAGACCTTGGAATGAAGCGGTGGCCCTGGGGCCCTGAAGGGTTCTCCTAAACAGAGGCTTTGACACAGCTCCAACGTGCATGTTTCCCATGTGTAGATGAGATTTGTTCTGATGGGTGAGTCAAGAAACAGCCATATGCTGGTATTGAAATCCAGGCCTCTGAGGAGAGATGCCTGGAAACCAAAGCAATGGATCCGATTAGTGCCTAGGGGCCTGTTCGTTCCTTTTTACCTCTGGGGACATCAGTCTACGGGTCTGAGTGCAGGTAGGTGCTCAGATGGGCTCAGATTGCCCCTGTTTGTCCTGGGAAGCCACAACTATTGGGATGGCCTCAGGGACATTGGAGGTTATCCTACTAGTAGGGTTGTGGCCATTGGAATGGGCACATACAATTCCCTTGGAGAGGGCAAGTACAGTCCTCAGGTTTGGCTCCAGGGCCCTGAGCCTGTAGGGTGTGTAGGCCAGAGCTGTTTGGACAGTTGTCTGAAAACACAAACTCGGCTTATGTTTTGGGTCATAGGTATGGCAGGACTGATCTACAGACCATGAGGAGAACACTTCGGGATAGGAAAAAAGGGGGAGTGTGAGGCTCTTGCTCAAGTTTTTGTCTCTGGATATCGTGTCACTCATGGTCGTGAAATTGCCGGGTGACTTCATGGGAAATGGACGAGTCTTACTCTCTGGGGGTTCGGTACCGTCCAAAGAGTTTGGGGTCATTCTGGGGATGGAAGAAGTCCGTTTTTTTGGTGTTGTCGATTTGTTTCATTTTGTTTTTCAACCTCAGATGTCCCACCAAATGAGGGATTCCAGAGTAGAGCCCTGGGGTGGGGCGACTGGACAACCAGAAATCTGGTTAAAAATTGGGGACTAGGGACATGTCAAGCCCATTATGACATCTAATGGTCCAGCCACTGAGAGGACTTACTAGAGGACAGGACTCACGCTGAGGTCACAATGCGTGTTTATGCTCTCGTCGCACTCAAGAATGGGCGGGGCCTCAGGGTGAATGCTGGATTCTCCTACACTGAACGTTGGACAACATGCCAACCACAAGGTTTCTTGCCATGGGTCAGGAAGAGTTCTGATTTCTGCATCACAGTCACCCGTGGGCAGTGATTGGAGATAAGGTCTAGGTTCTGAAGCCTGAAAACTTAGGTAGGGAAGAGATGATGACCTAAGGCCATGGCGGGTCTGATGTGCTCAGCGTGCGGTCAGCTGTCTGGGTGTTGGTCAGCAGGTCCGGGCTCAGGTTGTGTCAGACAGTGCATTAGTGCCCAGGTTAGACTATATAATTTGGGTACATTCGAGTGCCGTGTAGGTATATCCTCATTTAAGCTGCCTGGGCTGCTCATTAGGCAATATATTTTTTCTAGAGGGCAGGCAGAGTGCTTCATTGTCGGTCCGCAATTGCCAAACTTGAGGGCTTCGGGGCCAGGAGAGTGAGGACGGAAGTCTGAGAACACAAGCTAGACTTCGGATTCAGGGTGAGGGCACGGCAGGTACCCCCTGCAGATCTGAACCAATATCTCATGCATCTGAAGTCAGGGCGAGGATCCGACGTTGGCTAAGGTTGGAGTTTCTGTGCATGACGGCCCCTTCATGAAGGGAGCGGAATCTCGAGGCCATGGAGGTTTTCCACGTTGGGAGATGTGGGATGCCCCCTTCAAGGATTCCTTCTGCGGGACAATTGAGACCTGTTGGACAGCTCCAGGACATCCCATATGGAATGACTCCAGAGCACCGTTCCAGGATGGATGCCTGGGAAGTCCGCCTCGCCTTCCAATTGTCTCCTAGCAACAAGACAGTTTAGATCTAATGGATCTGCGGGAGCAACCGGGGTGGCTGAGTTGAAATGCACTTTCCAGAGGATGGGTCCTAACGTGTGTTTGTGTCCATGAGGGCCTTGGAATGGGGAGGTGGCACCGGGACCCTGAAGTATTCTCCTAAGCTTTGGCATAACTCCCATGCACAAGTTTCCTTGTGGAGACGAGATTTGTTCTGATGGGTGCCTCAGGAAATCCCCTCTGCTGGTATTGGAATCTAGGCTTTTGAGGAGACATGCCTGTAAACCAAAGCAATGGATCCGATAATGGCCTCGGGTCCTGTCTGGTTCAATCTTCTTGGTATGAGTGGAGGTAGATGAGTGGAGGTAGATGCTCAGCCGGTATCAACCGCCCTTTTTTGTCCCGGGCGACCTACACTATTGGGATGGCCTCAGGGACTTTGGAGGGTTCTCCTAATTTGTACGATTTTTGACAATGGAATGGACAGAATTCCCATGGATTGGGTGGGGGCAGTCCTAATGTGTGGCTCCAGGGGCCCCAGCCTGGAGGGAGTGTGGCCCAGGACTTTGAGGACAGAAGACTGAAAACACAAACACAGCTTAATTTTGGGGACGTAGGTATGGCACGCCCGATCTACAAACCATGAGAAGAACTCTTCAGGATATGAAGAATGAGCGAGTCTGAGGCGATTGCTCAGGCTTTTGTCTCTGACTTTTGTTTCAGCGATGGCCGTGGAATGTTGGGGAGGTCTCATGGGCCATGGACGAATCTTCCTCTCTGTGGATTTGGCCCGATCCCAATTGTTTTTCGTCAATCTGTGGGATGGGAGGACTCCTTTCAGGTTTGTTACCTCAGGTGTCCCACCAAAAGAGGAATTCCAAAGCAGAGCCCTGGGGAAGAGTGAAGGGACAACCCGAACTATGGTTAAAAATTGGGGCCTAGGGGCATGGCAAGCCCAATATGCTGTCTCTTCATATAGGCCCTGAGAGGCCTTACCTGAGGACTGGGCTCAGGCTGAAAGTCACAATGTGTGTTTGTGACCAATGTGGCCGGCAAGCATGGGCTGGGCCTCATGGGCCATGCTTGTTTCAACTACACTGAACGTTGGACAACATGCCAACCACAAGGTTACTTGCCATGGGGAAAGAGTTCTGATTTCTGCATCATTTTCAACCCTGGGCAATGGTTGGAGATAAGGTCTAGGTTCTGGAGCCTGAAAACCGCAGTTGGGAAGAGATGACGACCTAAGGCCATGGCGGGTCCGATGTGCTCAGTGTGCGGCCAGCTGTCTGGGTGGGACCAGGAGGTCCAGGCTCAGGCTGGGTCAGAAGGGGAAATAGTGCACAGGTCAGCCTATATGTTTGGGGTACAGCCGAATGGTGTGCAGGTTGATCCTCATTTGCGGTTTCGGGGTAGCCATGAGGGCAATGTTTTAATTCTGTAGGGCAGGCAGAGTGCGGCATTGTAGTTCTGGATTGCCAAACTGGAGGGCTTGTGGGCCAGTAGTCTGAAGAGGGAGTCTGAGAACCCAAGCTAGACCTAGGTTTCTGGGTGAGGATATGGCAGGCACAATCTACAGACCTCAATAGAGATCTCGTGCATCTGAAGTCAGGGCAAGGATCAGACGATCGCTCAGGTTGGACTTTCTGCCCTGATGGCCCTTTCTTGAAGGGGGTTGGATCACGAGGACATGGGGGTTTTCCCACGATGGGAGTTGTGAGAAGCTCCAAACTGCAAAGATTCTTCTGCAGGACAATTGAGACCTGTTGGTTGGCTCCAGGCCAACGATTCCGAGCAGGGTTCTAAGGATGGATGGCTGGGTAGCCCACCTCGCATTCCAATTGTCTCCAAGGAACAAGACAGGTTAGATCTGCTGGATGTGGGGGGCAACCGAGGAGGCTGAGTTGAAATGGACTCTCCTGTGGATGTGTCCTAATATGTTTTTGTGTTCATGGAGACCTTGGAATGAAGCGGTGGCCCTGGGGCCCTGAAGGGTTCTCCTAAACAGAGGCTTTGACACAGCTCCAACGTGCATGTTTCCCATGTGTAGATGAGATTTGTTCTGATGGGTGGGTCAAGAAACAGCCATATGCTGGTATTGAAATCCAGGCCTCTGAGGAGAGATGCCTGGAAACCAAAGCAATGGATCCGATTAGTGCCTAGGGGCCTGTTCGTTCCTTTTTACCTCTGGGGACATCAGTCTACGGGTCTGAGTGCAGGTAGGTGCTCAGATGGGCTCAGATTGCCCCTGTTTGTCCTGGGAAGCCACAACTATTGGGATGGCCTCAGGGACATTGGAGGTTATCCTACTAGTAGGGTTGTGGCCATTGGAATGGGCACATACAATTCCCTTGGAGAGGGCAAGTACAGTCCTCAGGTTTGGCTCCAGGGCCCTGAGCCTGTAGGGTGTGTAGGCCAGAGCTGTTTGGACAGTTGTCTGAAAACACAAACTCGGCTTATGTTTTGGGTCATAGGTATGGCAGGACTGATCTACAGACCATGAGGAGAACACTTCGGGATAGGAAAAAAGGGGGAGTGTGAGGCTCTTGCTCAAGTTTTTGTCTCTGGATATCGTGTCACTCATGGTCGTGAAATTGCCGGGTGACTTCATGGGAAATGGACGAGTCTTACTCTCTGGGGGTTCGGTACCGTCCAAAGAGTTTGGGGTCATTCTGGGGATGGAAGAAGTCCGTTTTTTTGGTGTTGTCGACTTGTTTCATTTTGTTTTTCAACCTCAGATGTCCCACCAAATGAGGGATTCCAGAGTAGAGCCCTGGGGTGGGGCGACTGGACAACCAGAAATCTGGTTAAAAATTGGGGACTAGGGACATGTCAAGCCCATTATGACATCTAATGGTCCAGCCACTGAGAGGACTTACTAGAGGACAGGACTCACGCTGAGGTCACAATGCGTGTTTATGCTCTCGTCGCACTCAAGAATGGGCGGGGCCTCAGGGTGAATGCTGGTTTCTCCTACACTGAACGTTGGACAACATGCCAACCACAAGGTTTCTTGCCATGGGTCAGGAAGAGTTCTGATTTCTGCATCACAGTCACCCGTGGGCAGTGATTGGAGATAAGGTCTAGGTTCTGAAGCCTGAAAACTGAGGTAGGGAAGAGATGATGACCTAAGGCCATGGCGGGTCTGATGTGCTCAGCGTGCGGTCAGCTGTCTGGGTGTTGGTCAGCAGGTCCGGGCTCAGGTTGTGTCAGACAGTGCATTAGTGCCCAGGTTAGACTATATAATTTGGGTACATTCGAGTGCCGTGTAGGTATATCCTCATTTAAGCTGCCTGGGCTGCTCATTAGGCAATATATTTTTTCTAGAGGGCAGGCAGAGTGCTTCATTGTCGGTCCGCAATTGCCAAACTTGAGGGCTTCGGGGCCAGGAGAGTGAGGACGGAAGTCTGAGAACACAAGCTAGACTTCGGATTCAGGGTGAGGGCACGGCAGGTACCCCCTGCAGATCTGAACCAATATCTCATGCATCTGAAGTCAGGGCGAGGATCCGACGTTGGCTCAGGTTGGAGTTTCTGTGCATGACGGCCCCTTCATGAAGGGAGCGGAATCTCGAGGCCATGGAGGTTTTCCACGTTGGGAGATGTGGGATGCCCCCTTCAAGGATTCCTTCTGCGGGACAATTGAGACCTGTTGGACAGCTCCAGGACATCCCATATGGAATGACTCCAGAGCACCGTTCCAGGATGGATGCCTGGGAAGTCCGCCTCTCCTTCCAATTGTCTCCTAGCAACAAGACAGTTTAGATCTAATGGATCTGCGGGAGCAACCGGGGTGGCTGAGTTGAAATGCACTTTCCAGAGGATGGGTCCTAACGTGTGTTTGTGTCCATGAGGGCCTTGGAATGGGGAGGTGGCACCGGGACCCTGAAGTATTCTCCTAAGCTTTGGCATAACTCCCATGCACAAGTTTCCTTGTGGAGACGAGATTTGTTCTGATGGGTGCCTCAGGAAATCCCCTCTGCTGGTATTGGAATCCAGGCTTTTGAGGAGACATGCCTGTAAACCAAAGCAATGGATCCGATAATGGCCTCGGGTCCTGTCTGATTCAATCTTCTTGGTATGAGTGGAGGTAGATGAGTGGAGGTAGATGCTCAGCCGGTATCAACCGCCCTTTTTTTCCCGGGCGACCTAAACTATTGGGATGGCCTCAGGGACTTTGGAGGGTTCTCCTAATTTGTACGATTTTTGACAATGGAATGGACAGAATTCCCATGGATTGGGTGGGGGCAGTCCTAATGTGTGGCTCCAGGGGCCCCAGCCTGGAGGGAGTGTGGCCCAGGACTTTGAGGACAGAAGACTGAAAACACAAACTCAGCTTAAGTTTGGGGACGTAGGTATGGCACGCCCGATCTACAAACCATGAGAAGAACTCTTCAGGATATGAAGAATGAGCGAGTCTGAGGCGCTTGCTCAGGCTTTTGTCTCTGACTATTGTTTCAGCGATGGCCGTGGAATGTTGGGGAGGTCTCATGGGCCATGGACGAATCTTCCTCTCTGTGGATTTGGCGCGATCCCAATTGTTTTTCGTCAATCTGTGGGATGGGAGGACTCCTTTCAGGTTTGTTACCTCAGGTGTCCCACCAAAAGAGGAATTCCAAAGCAGAGCCCTGGGGAAGAGTGAAGGGACAACCCGAACTATGGTTAAAAATTGGGGCCTAGGGGCATGGCAGGCCCAATATGCTGTCTCTTCATATAGGCCCTGAGAGGCCTTACCTGAGGACTGGGCTCAGGCTGAGGGTCACAATGTGTGTTTGTGACCAATGTGGCCGCAAGCATGGGCTGGGCCTCATGGGCCACGCTTGTTTCAACTACACTGAACGTTGGACAACATGCCAAGCACAAGGTTTCTTGCCATGGGGAAAGAGTTCTGATTTCTGCATCATTTTCAAACTGGGCAGTGGTTGGTGATAAGGTCTAGGTTCTGGAGCCTGAAAACCGCAGATGGGAAGAGATGACGACCTAAGGCCATGGCAGGTCCGATGTGCTCAGTGTGCGGCCAGCTATCTGGTTGGGACCAGGAGGTCCAGGCTCAGGCTGGGTCAGAAGAGGAAATAGTGCCCAGGTCAGCCTATATGTTTGGGGTACAGCCGAATGGCGTGCAGGTTGATCCTCATTTGCGGTTTCGGGGTAGCCCTGAGGGCAATGTTTTACTTCTGTAGGGCAGGCAGAGTGCGGCATTGTAGTTCTGGATCGCCCAACTGGAGGGCTTGTGGGCCAGTAGTCTGAGGACGGAGTCTGAGAACCCAAGCTAGGCCTAGGTTTCTGGGTGAGGATATGGCAGGCACAATCTACAGACCTCAATCGAGATCTCGTGCATCTGAAGTCAGGGCAAGGATCAGACGATCGCTCAGGTTGGACTTTCTGCCCTGATGGCCCTTTCTTGAAGGGGGTTGGATCACGAGGACATGGGGGTTTTCCCACGATGGGAGTTGTGAGAAGCTCCAAACTGCAAAGATTCTTCTGCAGGACAATTGAGACCTGTTGGTTGGCTCCAGGCCAACGATTCCGAGCAGGGTGTTAAGGCTGGATGGCTGGGTAGCCCACCTCGCATTCCAATTGTCTCCAAGGAACAAGACAGGTTAGATCTGCTGGATGTGGGGGGCAACCGAGGAGGCTGAGTTGAAATGGACTCTCCTGTGGATGTGTCCTAATATGTTTTTGTGTCTATGGAGACCTTGGAATGAAGCGGTGGCCCTGGGGCCCTGAAGGGTTCTCCTAAACAGAGGCTTTGACACAGCTCCAACGTGCATGTTTCCCATGTGTAGATGAGATTTGTTCTGATGGGTGAGTCAAGAAACAGCCATATGCTGGTATTGAAATCCAGGCCTCTGAGGAGAGATGCCTGGAAACCAAAGCAATGGATCCGATTAGTGCTTAGGGGCCTGTTCGTTCCTTTTTACCTCTGGGGACATCAGTCTACGGGTCTGAGTGCAGGTAGGTGCTCAGATGGGCTCAGATTGCCCCTGTTTGTCCTGGGAAGCCACAACTATTGGGATGGCCTCAGGGACTTTGGAGGTTATCCTACTAGTAGGGTTGTGGCCATTGGAATGGGCACATACAATTCCCTTGGAGAGGGCAAGTACAGTCCTCAGGTTTGGCTCCAGGGCCCTGAGCCTGTAGGGTGTGTAGGCCAGAGCTGTTTGGACAGTTGTCTGAAAACACAAACTCGGCTTATGTATTGGGTCATAGGTATGGCAGGAGTGATCTACAGACCATGAGGAGAACACTTCGAGATATGAAAAAAGGGCGAGTGTGAGGCTCTTGCTCAAGTTTTTGTCTCTGGATATCGTGTCACTCATGGTCGTGAAATTGCCGGGTGACTTCATGAAAAATGGACGAGTCTTACTCTCTGGGGGTTCGGTCCCGTCCAAAGAGTTTGGGGTCATTCTGGGGATGGAAGAAGTCCGTTTTTTTGTTTTTGTCGATTTGTTTCATTTTGTTTTTCAACCTCAGATGTCCCACCAAATGAGGGATTCCAGAGTAGAGCCCTGGGGTGGGGCGACTGGACAACCAGAAATCTGGTTAAAAATTGGGGACTAGGGATATGTCAAGCCCATTATGACATCTAATGGTCCAGCCACTGAGAGGACTTACTAGAGGACAGGACTCACGCTGAGGTCACAATGCGTGTTTATGCTCTCGTCGCACGCAAGAATGGGCGGGGCCTCAGGGTGAATGCTGGTTTCTACTACACTGATCCTTGGACAACATGCCAACCACAAGGTTTCTTGCCATGGGTCAGGAAGAGTTCTGATTTCTGCATCACAGTCACCCGTGGGCAGTGATTGGAGATAAGGTCTAGGTTCTGAAGCCTGAAAACTGAGGTAGGGAAGAGATGATGACCTAAGGCCATGGCGGGTCTGATGTGCTAAGCGTGCGGTCAGCTGTCTGGGTGTTGGTCAGCAGGTCCGGGCTCAGGTTGTGTCAGACAGTGCATTAGTACCCAGGTTAGACTATATAATTTGGGTACATTCGAGTGCCGTGTGTATATCCTCATTTAAGCTGCCTGGGCTGCTCATTAGGCAATATATTTTTTCTAGAGGGCAGGCAGAGTGCTTCATTGTCGGTCCGGAATTGCCAAACTTGAGGGCTTCGGGGCCAGGAGAGTGAGGACGGAAGTCTGAGAACACAAGCTAGACTTCGGATTCAGGGTGAGGGCACGGCAGGTACCCCCTGCAGATCTGAACCAATATCTCATGCATCGGAAGTCAGGGCGAGGATCCGACGTTGGCTCAGGTTGGAGTTTCTGTGCATGACGGCCCCTTCATGAAGGGAGCGGAATCTCGAGGCCATGGAGGTTTTCCACGTTGGGAGATGTGGGATGCCCCCTTCAAGGATTCCTTCTGTGGGACAATTGAGACCTGTTGGACAGCTCCAGTCCATCCCTTATGGAATGACTCCAGAGCACCGTTCCAGGATGGATGCCTGGGAAGTCCGCCTCGCCTTCCAATTGTCTCCTAGCAACAAGACAGTTTAGATCTAATGGATCTGCGGGAGCAACCGGGGTGGCTGAGTTGAAATGCACTTTCCAGAGGATGGGTCCTAATGTGTGTTTGTGTCCATGAGGTCCTTGGAATGGGGAGGTGGCACTGGAACCCTGAAGTATTCTCCTAAGCTTTGGCATAACTCCCATGCACAAGTTTCCTTGTGGAGACGAGATTTGTTCTGATGGGTGCCTCAGGAAATCCCCTCTGCTGGTATTGGAATCCAGGCTTTTGAGGACACATGCCTGTAAACCAAAGCAATGGATCCGATAATGGCCCCGGGTCCCTCTGATTCAATCTTCTTGGTATGAGTGGAGGTAGATGAGTGGAGGTAGATGCTCAGCCGGTATCAACCGCCCTTTTTTGTCCCGGGCGACCTACACTGTTGGGGACTTTGGAGGATTCTCTAATTTGTACGATTTTTGACAATGGAATGGACAGAATTCCCATGGATTGGGTGGGGGCAGTCCTAATGTGTGGCTCCAGGGGCCCCAGCCTGGAAGGAGTGTGGCCCAGGACTTTGAGGACAGAAGACTGAAAACACAAACTCAGCTTAAGTTTGGGGACGTAGGTATGGCACGCCCGATCTACAAACCATGAGAAGAACTCTTCAGGATATGAAGAATGAGCGAGTCTGAGGCGCTTGCTCAGGCTTTTGTCTCTGACTTTTGTTTCAGCGATGGCCGTGGAATGTTGGGGAGGTCTCATGGGCCATGGACGAATCTTCCTCTCTGTGGATTTGGCCCGATCCCAATTGTTTTTCGTCAATCTGTGGGATGGGAGGACTCCTTTCAGGTTTGTTACCTCAGGTGTACCACCAAAAGAGGAATTCCAAAGCAGAGCCCTGGGGAAGAGTGAAGGGACAACCCGAACTATGGTTAAAAATTGGGGCCTAGGGGCATGGCAAGCCCAATATGCTGTCTCTTCATATAGGCCCTGAGAGGCCTTACCTGAGGACTGGGCTCAGGCTGAGGGTCACAATGTGTGTTTGTGACCAATTTGGCCGCAAGCATGGGCTGGGCCTCATGGGCCACACTTGTTTCAACTACACTGAACGTTGGACAACATGCCAAGCACAAGGTTTCTTGCCATGGGGAAAGAGTTCTGATTTTTGCATCATTTTCAAACTGGGCAGTGGTTGGTGATAAGGTCTAGGTTCTGGAGCCTGAAAACCGCAGTTGGGAAGAGATGACGACCTAAGGCCATGGCAGGTCCGATGTGCTCAGTGTGCGGCCAGCTATCTGGTTGGGACCAGGAGGTCCAGGCTCAGGCTGGGTCAGAAGAGGAAATAGTGCCCAGGTCAGCCTATATGTTTGGGGTACAGCCGAATGGCGTGCAGGTTGATCCTCATTTGCGGTTTCGGGGTAGCCCTGAGGGCAATGTTTTACTTCTGTAGGGCAGGCAGAGTGCGGCATTGTAGTTCTGGATTGCCCAACTGGAGGGCTTGTGGGCCAGTAGTCTGAGGACGGAGTCTGAGTACCCAAGCTAGGCCTAGGTTTCTGGGTGAGGATATGGCAGGCACAATCTACAGACCTCAATCGAGATCTCGTGCATCTGAAGTCAGGGCAAGGATCAGACGATCGCTCAGGTTGGACTTTCTGCCCTGATGGCCCTTTCTTGAAGGGGGTTGGATCACGAGGACATGGGGGTTTTCCCACGATGGGAGTTGTGAGAAGCTCCAAACTGCAAAGATTCTTCTGCAGGACAATTGAGACCTGTTGGTTGGCTCCAGGCCAACGATTCCGAGCAGCGTCCTAAGGATGGATGGCTGGGTAGCCCACCTCGCATTCCAATTGTCTCCAAGCAACAAGACAGGTTAGATCTGCTGGATGTGGGGGGCAACCGAGGAGGCTGAGTTGAAATGGACTCTCCTGTGGATGTGTCCTAATATGTTTTTGTGTCTATGGAGACCTTGGAATGAAGCGGTGGCCCTGGGGCTCTGAAGGGTTCTCCTCAACAGAGGCTTTGACACAGCTCCAACGTGCATGTTTCCCATGTGTAGATGAGATTTGTTCTGATGGGTGAGTCAAGAAACAGCCATATGCTGGTATTGAAATCCAGGCCTCTGAGGAGAGATGCCTGGAAACCAAAGCAATGGATCCGATTAGTCCCTAGGGGCCTGTTCGTTCCTTTTTACCTCTGGGGACATCAGTCTACGGGTCTGAGTGCAGGTAGGTGCTCAGATGGGCTCAGATTGCCCCTGTTTGTCCTGGGAAGCCACAACTATTGGGATGGCCTCAGGGACTTTGGAGGTTATCCTACTAGTAGGGTTGTGGCCATTGGAATGGGCACATACAATTCCCTTGGAGAGGGCAAGTACAGTCCTCAGGTTTGGCTCCAGGGCCCTGAGCCTGTAGGGTGTGTAGGCCAGAGCTGTTTGGACAGTTGTCTGAAAACACAAACTCGGCTTATGTTTTGGGTCATAGGTATGGCAGGACTGATCTACAGACCATGAGGAGAACACTTCGGGATATGAAAAAAGGGCGAGTGTGAGGCTCTTGCTCAAGTTTTTGTCTCTGGATATCGTGTCACTCATGGTCGTGAAATTGCCGGGTGACTTCATGGGAAATGGACGAGTCTTACTCTCTGGGGGTTCGGTCCCGTCCAAAGAGTTTGGGGTCATTCTGGGGATGGAAGAAGTCCGTTTTTTTGTTGTTGTTGTCGATTTGTTTCATTTTGTTTTTCAACCGCAGATGTCCCACCAAATGAGGGATTCCAGTGTAGAGCCCTGGGGTGGGGCGACTGGTCAACCAGAAATCTGGTTAAAAATTGGGGACTAGAGATATGTCAAGCCCATTATGACATCTAATGGTCCAGCCACTGAGAGGACTTACTAGAGGACAGGACTCACGCTGAGGTCACAATGCGTGTTTATGCTCTCGTCGCACTCAAGAATGGGCGGGGCCTCAGCGTGAATGCTGGTTTCTACTACACTGAACGTTGGACAACATGCCAACCACAAGGTTTCTTGCCATGGGTCAGGAAGAGTTCTGATTTCTGCATCACAGTCACCCGTGGGCAGTGATTGGAGATAAGGTCTAGGTTCTGAAGCCTGAAAACTGAGGTAGGGAAGAGATGATGACCTAAGGCCATGGCGGGTCTGATGTGCTCAGCGTGCGGTCAGCTGTCTGGGTGTTGGTCAGCAGGTCCGGGCTCAGGTTGTGTCAGACAGTGCATTAGTGCCCAGGTTAGAGTATATAATTTGGGTACATTCGAGTGCCGTGTAGGTATATCCTCATTTAAGCTGCCTGGGCTGCTCATTAGGCAATATATTTTTTCTAGAGGGCAGGCAGAGTGCTTCATTGTCGGTCCGCAATTGCCAATCTTGAGGGCTTCGGGGCCAGGAGAGTGAGGATGGAAGTCTGAGAACACAAGCTAGAATTCGGATTCAGGGTGAGGGCACGGCAGGTACCCCCTACAGATCTGAACCAATATCTCATGCATCTGAAGTCAGGGTGAGGATCCGACGTTGGCTCAGGTTGGAGTTTCTGTGCATGACGGCCCCTTCATGAAGGGAGCGGAATCTCGAGGCCATGGAGGTTTTCCACGTTGGGAGATGTGGGATGCCCCCTTCAAGGATTCCTTCTGCGGGACAATTGAGACCTGTTGGTCAGCTCCAGTTCATCCCTTATGGAATGACTCCAGAGCACCATTCCAGGATGGATGCCTGGGAAGTCCGCCTCGCCTTCCAATTGTGTCCTAGCAACAAGACAGTTTAGATCTAATGGATCTGCGGGAGCAACCGGGGTGGCTGAGTTGAAATGCACTTTCCAGAGAATGGGTCCTAACGTGTGTTTGTGTCCATGAGGGCCTTGGAATGGGGAGGTGGCACCGGGACCCTGAAGTATTCTCCTAAGCTTTGGCATAACTCCCATGCACAAGTTTCCTTGTGGAGACGAGGTTTGTTCTGATGGGTGCCTCAGGAAATCCCCTCTGCTGGTATTGGAATCCAGGCTTTTGAGGAGACATGCCTGTAAACCAAAGCAATGGATCAGATAATGGCCTCGGGTCCTGTCTGATTCAATCTTCTTGGTATGAGTGGTGGTAGATGAGTGGAGGTAGATGCTCAGCCGGTATCAACCGCCCTTTTTTGTCCCGGGCGACCTACACTATTGGGATGGCCTCAGGGACTTTGGAGGGTTCTCCTAATTTGTACGATTTTTGACAATGGAATGGGCAGAATTCCCATGGATTGGGTGGGGGCAGTCCTAATGTGTGGCTCCAGGGTCCCCAGCCTGGAGGGAGTGTGGCCAAGGACTTTGACGACAGAAGACTGAAAACACAAACTCAGCTTAAGTTTGGGGACGTAGGTATGGCACGCTCGATCTACAAACCATGAGAAGAACTCTTCAGGATATGAAGAATGAGCGAGTCTGAGGCGCTTGCTCAGGCTTTTGTCTCTGACTTTTGTTTCAGCGATGGCCGTGGAATGTTGGGGAGGTCTCATGGGCCATGGACGAATCTTCCTGTCTGTGGATTTGGCACGATCCCAATTGTTTTTCGTCAATCTGTGGGATGGGAGGACTGCTTTCAGGTTTGTTACCTCAGGTGTCCCACCAAAAGAGGAATTCCAAAGAGGAGCCCTGGGGAAGAGTGAAGGGACAACCCGAACTATGGTGAAAAATTGGGGCCTAGGGGCATGGCAAGCCCAATATGCGGTCTCTTCATATAGGTCCTGAGAGGCCTTACCTGAGGACTGGGCTCAGGCTGAGGGTCACAATGTGTGTATGTGACCAATGTGGTCCGCAAGCATGGGCTGGGCCTCATGGGCCACGCTTGTTTCAACTACACTGAACGTTGGACAACATGCCAACCACAAGGTTTCTTGCCATGGGGAAAGAGTTCTGATTTCTGCATCATTTTCAACCCTGGGCAATGGTTGGAGATAAGGTCTAGGTTCTGGAGCCTGAAAACCGCAGTTGGGAAGAGATGACGACCTAAGGCCATGGCGGGTCCGATGTGCTCAGTGTGCGGCCAGCTGTCTGGGTGGGACCAGGAGGTCCAGGCTCAGGCTGGGTCAGAAGGGGAAATAGTGCCCAGGTCAGCCTATATGTTTGGGGTACAGCCGAATGGCGTGCATTTGATCCTCATTTGCGGTTTCGGGGTAGCCCTGAGGGCAATATTTCAGTTCTGTAGGGCAGGCAGAGTGCGGCATTGTAGTTCTGGATTGCCCAACTGGAGGGCTTGTGGGCCAGTAGTCTGAGGACAGAGTCTGAGAACCCAAGCTAGGCCTAGGTTTCTGGTTGAGGATATGGCAGGCACAATCTACAGACCTCAATCGAGATCTCGTGCATCTGAAGTCAGGGCAAGGATCAGACGATCGCTCAGGTTGGACTTTCTGCCCTGATGGCCCTTTTTTGAAGGGGGTTGGATCACGAGGACATGGGGGTTTTCCCACGATGGGAGTTGTGAGAAGCTCCAAACTGCAAAGATTCTTCTGCAGGACAATTGAGACCTTTTGGTTGGCTCCAGGCCAACGATTCCGAGCAGGGTCCTACGGATGGATGGCTGGGTAGCCCACCTCGCATTCCAATGGTCTCCAAGCAACAAGACAGGTTAGATCTGCTGGATGTGGGGGGCAACCGAGGAGGCTGAGTTGAAATGGACTCTCCTGTGGATGTGTCCTAATATGTTTTTGTGTCTATGGAGACCTTGGAATGAAGCGGTGGCCTTGGGGCCCTGAAGGGTTCTCCTAAACAGAGGCTTTGACACAGCTCCAACGTGCATGTTTCCCATGTGTAGATGAGATTTGTTCTGATGGGTGAGTCAAGAAACAGCCATATGCTGGTATTGAAATCCAGGCCTCTGAGGAGAGATGCCTGGAAAACAAAGCAATGGATCCGATTAGTGCCTAGGGTCCTGTTCGTTCCTTTTTACCTCTGGGGACATCAGTCTACGGGTCTGAGTGCAGGTAGGCGCTCAGATGGGCTCAGATTGCCCCTGTTTGTCCTGGGAAGCCACAACTATTGGGATGGCCTCAGGTACTTTGGAGGTTATCCTACTAGTAGGTTGTGGCCATTGGAATGGGCACATACAATTCCCTTGGAGAGGGCAAGTACAGTCCTCAGGTTTAGCTCCAGGGCCCTGAGCCTGTAGGGTGTGTAGGCCAGAGCTGTTTGGACAGTTGTCTGAAAACACAAACTCGGCTTATGTTTTGGGTCATAGGTATGGCAGGACTGATCTACAGACCATGAGGAGAACACTTCGGGATATGAAAAAAGGGCGAGTGTGAGGCTCTTGCTCAAGATTTTGTCTCTGGATATCGTGTCACTCATGGTCGTGAAATTGCCGCGTGACTTCATGGGAAATGGACGAGTCTTACTCTCTGGGGGTTCGGTCCCGTCCAAAGAGTTTGGGGTCATTCTGGGGATGGAAGAAGTCCGTTTTTTTGTTGTTGTCGATTTGTTTCATTTTGTTTTTCAACCTCAGATGTCCCACCAAATGAGGGATTCCAGAGTAGAGCCCTGGGGTGGGGCGACTGGACAACCAGAAATCTGGTTAAAAATTGGGGACTAGGGATATGTCAAGCCCATTATGACATCTAATGGTCCAGCCACTGAGAGGACTTACTAGAGGACAGGACTCACGCTGAGGTCACAATGCGTGTTTATGCTCTCGTCGCACGCAAGAATGGGCGGGGCCTCAGGGTGAATGCTGGTTTCTCCTACACTGAACGTTGGACAACATGCCAACCACAAGGTTTCTTGCCATGGGTCAGGAAGAGTTCTGATTTCTGCATCACAGTCACCCGTGGGCAGTGATTGGAGATAAGGTCTAGGTTCTGAAGCCTGAAAACTGAGGTAGGGAAGAGATGATGACCTAAGGCCATGACGGGTCTGATGTGCTCAGCGTGCGGTCAGCTGTCTGGGTGTTGGTCAGCAGGTCCGGGCTCAGGTTGTGTCAGACAGTGCATTAGTGCCCAGGTTAGACTGAATAATTTGGGTACATTCGAGTGCCGTGTAGGTTTATCCTCATTTAAGCTGCCTGGGCTGCTCATTAGGCAATATATTTTTTCGAGAGGGCAGGCAGAGTGCTTCATTGTCGGTCCGGAATTGCCAAACTTGAGGGCTTCGGGGCCAGGAGAGTGAGGACGGAAGTCTGAGAACACAAGCTAGACTTCGGATTCAGGGTGAGGGCACGGCAGGTACCCCCTGCAGATCTGAACCAATATCTCATGCATCTGAAGTCAGGGCGAGGATCCGACGTTGGCTCAGGTTGGAGTTTCTGTGCATGACGGCCCCTTCATGAAGGGAGCGGAATCTCGAGGCCATGGAGGTTTTCCACGTTGGGAGATGTGGGATGTCCGCTTCAAGGATTCCTTCTGCGGGACAATTGAGACCTGTTGGACAGCTCCAGGACGTCCCATAAGGAATGACTCCAGAGCACCGTTCCAGGATGGATGCCTGGGAAGTCCGCCTCGCCTTCCAATTGTCTCCTAGCAACAAGACAGTTTAGATCTAATGGATCTGCGGGAGCAACCGGGGTGGCTGAGTTGAAATGCATTTTCCAGAGGATGGGTCCTAACGTGTATTTGTGTCCATGAGGACCTTGGAATGGGGAGGTGGCACCGGGACCCTGAAGTATTCTCCTAAGCTTTGGCTTAGCTACCATGCACAAGTTTCCTTGTGGAGACGAGATTTGTTCTGATGAGTGCCTCAGGAATCCCCTCTGCTGGTATTGGAATCCAGGCTTTTGAGGAGACATGCCTGTAAACCAAAGCAATGGATTCGATAATGGCCTCGGGTCCTGTCTGGTTCAATCTCCTTGGTATGAGTGGAGGTAGATGAGTGGAGGTAGATGCTCAGCCGGTATCAACCGCCCTTTTTTGTCCCGGGCGACCTACACTATTGGGATGGCCTCAGGGACTTTGGAGGGTTCTCCTAATTTGTACGATTTTTGACAATGGAATGGACAGAATTCCCATGGATTGGGTGGGGGCAGTCCTAATGTGTGGCTCCAGGGGCCCCAGCCTGGAGGGAGTGTGGCCCAGGACTTTGAGGACAGAAGACTGAAAACACAAACTCAGCTTAAGTTTGGGGACGTAGGTATGGCACGCCCGATCTACAAACCATGAGAAGAACTCTTCAGGATATGAAGAATGAGCGAGTCTGAGGCGCTTGCTCAGGCTTTTTTCTATGGATTTTGTTTCTGCCATGGCCGTGGAATGTTGGGGAGGTCTCATGGGCCATGGACGAATCTTCCTCTCTGTGGATTTGGCCCGATCCCAATTGTTTTTCGTCAATCTGTGGGATGGGAGGACACCTTTCAGGTTTGTTACCTCAGGTGTCCCACCAAAAGAGGAATTCCAAAGCAGAGCCCTGCGGAAGAGTGAAGGGACAACCCGAACTATGGTTAAAAATTGGGGCCTAGGGGCATGGCAAGCCCAATATGCTGTCTCTTCATAGAGGCCCTGAGAGGCCTTACCTGAGGACTGGGCTCAGGCTGAGGGTCACAATGTGTGTTTGTGTCCAATGTGGCCCGCAAGCATGGGCTGGGCCTCATGGGCCACGCTTGTTTCAACTACACTGAACGTTGGACAACATGCCAACCACAAGGTTTCTTGCCATCGGGAAAGAGTTCTGATTTCTGCATCATTTTCAACCCTGGGCAGTGGTTGGAGATAAGGTCTAGGTTCTGGAGCCTGAAAACCGCAGTTGGGAAGAGATGACGACCTAAGGCCATGGCGGGTCCGATGTGCTCAGTGTGCGGCCAGCTGTCTGGGTGGGACCAGGAGGTCCAGGCTCAGGCTGGGTCAGAAGGGGAAATGGTGCCCAGGTCAGCCTATATATTTGGGGTACAGCCGAATGGCGTGCAGGATGATCCTCATTTAGGGATTCGGGGTAGCCCTGAGGGCAATATTTTACTTCTGTAGGGCAGGCAGAGTGCGGCATTGTAGTTCTGGATTGCCAAAATGGAGGGCCTGTGGGCCAGTAGTCTGAGGACGGAGTCTGAGAACCCAAGCTAAGCTTAGGTTTCTGGGTGAAGATATGGCAGGCACAATCTACAGGCCTCAATAGAGATCTCGTGCATCTGAAGTCAGGGCAAGGATCAGACGATCGCTCAGGTTGGACTTTCTGCCCTGATGGCCCTTTCTTGAAGGGGGTTGGATAACGAGGACATGGGGGTTTTCCCACAATGGGAGTTGTGAGAAGCTCCAAACTGCAAAGATTCTTCTGCAGGACAATTGAGACCTGTTGGTTGGCTCCAGGCCAACGATTCCGAGCAGGGTTCTAAGGATGGATGGCTGGGTAGCCCACCTCGCATTCCAATTGTCTCCAAGCAACAAGACAAGTTAGATCTGCTGGATGTGGGGGGCAACCGAGGAGGCTGAGTTGAAATGGACTCTCCTGGGGATGTGTCCTAATATGTTTTTGTGTCTATGGAGACCTTGGAATGAAGCGGTGGCCCTGGGGCCCTGAAGGGTTCTCCTAAACAGAGGCTTTGACACAGCTCCAACGTGCATGTTTCCCATGTGTAGATGAGATTTGTTCTGATGGGTGAGTCAAGAAACAGCCATATGCTGGTATTGAAATCCAGGCCTCTGAGGAGAGATGCCTGGAAACCAACGCAATGGATCCGATTAGTGCCTAGGGGCCTGTTCGTTCCTTTTTACCTCTGGGGACATCAGTCTACGGGTCTGAGTGCAGGTAGGTGCTCAGATGGGCTCAGATTGCCCCTGTTTGTCCTGGGAAGCCACAACTATTGGGATGGCCTCAGGGACTTTGGAGGTTATCCTACTAGTAGGGTTGTGGCCATTGGAATGGGCACATACAATTCCCTTGGAGAGGGCAAGTACAGTCCTCAGGTTTGGCTCCAGGGCCCTGAGCCTGTAGGGTGTGTAGGCCAGAGCTGTTTGGACAGTTGTCTGAAAACACAAACTCGGCTTATGTTTTGGGTCATAGGTATGGCAGGACTGATCTACAGACCATGAGGAGAACCCTTCGGGATATGAAAAAAGGGCGAGTGTGAGGCTCTTGCTCAAGTTTTTGTCTCTGGATATCGTGTCACTCATGGTCGTGAAATTGCCGGGTGACATCATGGGAAATGGACGAGTCTTACTCTCTGGGGGTTCGGTCCCGTCCAAAGAGTTTGGGGTCATTCTGGGGATGGAAGAAGTACGTTTTTTTGTTGTTGTTGTCGATTTGTTTCATTTTGTTTTTCAACCTCAGATGTCCCACCAAATGAGGGATTCCAGAGTAGAGCCCAGGGGTGGGGCGACTGGACAACCAGAAATATGGTTAAAAATTGGGGACTAGCGACATGTCAAGCCCATTATGACATCTAATGGTCCAACCACTGAGAGGACTTACTAGAGGATAGGACTCACGCTGAGGTCACAATGCGTGTTTCTGCTCTCGTCGCACTCAAGAATGGGCGGGGCCTCAGTGTGAATGCTGGTTTCTCCTACACTGAACGTTGGGCAACATGCCAACCACAAGGTTTCTTGCCATGGGTCAGGAAGAGTTCTGATTTCTGCATCACAGTCACCCGTGGGCAGTGATTGGAGATAAGGTCTAGGTTCTGAAGCCTGAAAACTGAGGTAGGGAAGAGATGATGACCTAAGGCCATGGCGGGTCTGATGTGCTCAGCGTGCGGTCAGCTGTCTGGGTGTTGGTCAGCAGGTCCGGGCTCAGGTTGTGTCAGACAGTGCATTAGTGCCCAGGTTAGACTATATAATTTGGGTACATTCGAGTGCCGTGTAGGTTTATCCTCATTTAAGCTGCCTGGGCTGCTCATTAGGCAATATATTTTTTCTAGAGGGCAGGCAGAGTGCTTCATTGTCGGTCCGGAATTGCCAAACTTGAGGGCTTCGGGGCCAGGAGAGTGAGGACGGAATTCTGAGAACACAAGCTAGACTTCGGATTCAGGGTGAGGGCACGGCAGGTACCCCCTGCAGATCTGAACCAATATCTCATGCATCTGAAGTCAGGGCGAGGATCCCACGTTGGCTCAGGTTGGAGTTTCTGTGCATGACGGCCCCTTCATGAAGGGAGCGGAATCTCGAGGCCATGGAGGTTTTCCACGTTGTGAGATGTGGGATGCCCCCTTCAAGGATTCCTTCTGCGGGACAATTGAGACCTGTTGGACAGCTCCAGGACATCCCATATGGAATGACTCCAGAGCACCGTTCCAGGATGGATGCCTGGGAAGTCCGCCTCGCCTTCCAATTGTCTCCTAGCAACAAGACAGTTTAGATCTAATGGATTCTCGGGAGCAACCGGGGTGGCTGAGTTGAAATGCACTTTCCAGAGGATGGGTCCTAACGTGTATTTGTGTCCATGAGGACCTTGGAATGGGGAGGTGGCACTGGGACCCTTAAGTATTCTCCTAAGCTTTGGCTTAGCTACCATGCACAAGTTTCCTTGTGGAGACGAGATTTGTTCTGATGAGTGCCTCAGGAAATCCCCTCTGCTGGTATTGGAATCCAGGCTTTTGAGGAGACATGCCTGTAAACCAAAGCAATGTATTCGATAATGGCCTCGGCTCCTGTCTGGTTCAATCTCCTTGGTATGAATGGAGGTAGATGAGTGGAGGTAGATGCTCAGCCTGTATCAACCGCCCATTTTTTGTCCCGGGCGACCTACACTATTGGGATGGCCTCGGGGACTTTGGAGGGTTCTCCTAATTTGTATGATTTTTGACAATGGAATGGGCAGAATTGCCATGGATTGGGTGGGGGCAGTCCTAATGTGTGGCTCCAGGGGCCCCAGTCTGGAGGGAGTGTGGCCCAGGACTTTGAGGTCAGAAGACTGAAAACACAAACTCAGCTTAAGTTTGGGGACGTAGGTATGGCACGCCCGATCTACAAACCATGAGAAGAACTCTTCAGGATATGAAGAATGAGCGAGCCTGAGGCGCTTGCTCAGGCTTTTTTCTATGGATTTTGTTTCTGCCATGGCCGTGGAATGTTGGGGAGGTCTCATGGGCCATGGACGAATCTTCCTCTCTGTGGATTTGGCCCGATCCCAATTGGTTTTCGTCAATCTGTGGGATGGGAGGACTCCTTTCAGGTTTGTTACCTCAGGTGTCCCACCAAAAGAGGAATTCCAAAGCAGAGCCCTGGGGAAGAGTGAAGGGACATCCCGAACTATGGTTAAAAATTGGGGCCTAGGGGCATGGCAAGCCCAATATGCTGTCTCTTCATATAGGCCCTGAGAGGCCTTACCTGAGGACTGGGCTCAGGCTGAGGGTCACAATGTGTGTTTGTGACCAATGTGGCCGCAAGCATGGGCTGGGCCTCATGGGCCACGCTTGATTCAACTACACTGAACGTTGGACAACATGCCAACCAAAAGGTTTCTTGCCATGGGGAAAGAGTTCTGATTTCAGCATCATTTTCAAACCTGGGCAGTGGTTGGATATAAGGTCTAGGTTCTGGAGCCTGAAATCCGCAGTTGGGAAGAGATGAAGACCTAAGGCCATGGCGGGTCCGATGTGCTCAGTGTGCGGCCAGCTGTCTGGGTGGGACTAGGAGTTCCAGGCTCAGGCTGGGTCAGAAGGGGAAATAGTGCCCAGGTCAGCCTATATGTTTGGGGTACAGCCGAATGGCGTGCAGGTTGATCCTCATTTGGGGATTCGGGGTAGCCCTGAGGGCAATATTTCACTTCTGTAGGGCAGGCAGAGTGCGGCATTGTAGTTCTGGATTGCCAAACTGGAGGGCCTGTGGGCCAGTAGTCTGAGGACGGAGTCTGAGAACCCAAGCTAAGGCTAGGTTTCTGGGTGAGGATATGGCAGGCACAATCTACAGACCTCAATAGAGATCTCGTGCATCTGAAGTCAGGGCAAGGATCAGACGATCGCTCAGGTTGGACTTTCTGCCCTGATGGCCCTTTCTTGAAGGGGGTTGGATCACGAGGACATGGGGGTTTTCCCACGATGGGAGTTGTGAGAAGCTCCAAACTGCAAAGATTCTTCTGCAGGACAATTGAGACCTGTTGGTTGGCTCCAGGCCAACGATTCCGAGCAGGGTTCTAAGGATGGATGGCTGGGTAGCCCACCTCGCATTCCAATTGTCTCCAAGCAACAAGACAAGTTAGATCTGCTGGATGTGGGGGGCAACCGAGGAGGCTGAGTTGAAATGGACCCTCCTGAGGATGTGTCCTAATATGTTTTTGTGTCTATGGAGACCTTGGAATGAAGCGGTGGCCCTGGGGCCCTGAAGGGTTCTCCTAAACAGAGGTTTTGACACAGCTCCAACGTGCATGTTTCCCATGTGTAGATGAGATTTGTTCTGATGGGTGAGTCAAGAAACAGCCATATGCTGGTATTGAAATCCAGGCCTCTGAGGAGAGATGCCTGGAAACCAAAGCAATGGATCCGATTAGTGCCTAGGGGCCTGTTCGTTCCTTTTTACCTCTGGGGACATCAGTCTACGGGTCTGAGTGCAGGTAGGTGCTCAGATGGGCTCAGATTGCCCCTGTTTGTTTTGGGAAGCCACAAATATTGGGATGGCCTCAGGGACTTTGGAGGTTATCCTACTAGTAGGGTTGTGGCCATTGGAATGGGCACATACAATTCCCTTGGAGAGGGCAAGTACAGTCCTCAGGTTTGGTTCCAGGGCCCTGAGCCTGTAGGGTGTGTAGGCCAGAGCTGTTTGGACAGTTGTCTGAAAACACAAACTCGGCTTATGTTTTGGGTCATAGGTATGGCAGGACTGATCTACAGACCATGAGGAGAACACTTCGGGATATGAAAAAAGGGCGAGTGTGAGGCTCTTGCTCAAGTTTTTGTCTCTGGATATCGTGTCACTCATGGTCGTGAAATTGCCGGGTGACATCATGGGAAATGGACGAGTCTTACTCTCTGGGGGTTCGGTCCCGTCCAAAGAGTTTGGGGTCATTCTGGGGATGGAAGAAGTACGTTTTTTTGTTGTTGTTGTCGATTTGTTTCATTTTGTTTTTCAACCTCAGATGTCCCACCAAATGAGGGATTCCAGAGTAGAGCCCTGGGGTGGGGCGACTGGACAACCAGAAATCTGGTTAAAAATTGGGGACTAGGGACATGTCAAGCCCATTATGACATCTAATGGTCCAGCCACTGAGAGGACTTACTAGAGGACAGGACTCACGCTGAGGTCACAATGCGTGTTTCTGCTCTCGTCGCACTCAAGAATGGGCGGGGCCTCAGGGTGAATGCTGGTTCCTCCTACCTTGAACGTTGGGCAACATGCCAACCACAAGGTTTCTTGCCATGGGTCAGGAAGAGTTCTGATTTCTGCATCACAGTCACCCGTGGGCAGTGATTGGAGATAAGGTCTAGGTTCTGAAGCCTGAAAACTGAGGTAGGGAAGAGATGATGACCTAAGGCCATGGCGGGTCTGATGTGATCAGCGTGCGGTCAGCTGTCTGGGTGTTGGTCAGCAGGTCCGGGCTCAGGTTGTGTCAGACAGTGCATTAGTGCCCAGGTTAGGCTATATAATTTGGGTACATTCGAGTGCCGTGTAGGTTTATCCTCATTTAAGCTGCCTGGGCTGCTCATTAGGCAATATATTTTTTCTAGAGGGCAGGCAGAGTGCTTCATTGTCGGTCCGGAATAGCCAAACATGAGGGCTTCGGGGCCTGGAGAGTGAGGACGGAAGTCTGAGAACACAAGCTAGACTTCGGCTTCAGGGTGAGGGCACGGCAGGTACTCCCTGCAGATCTGAACCAATATCTCATGCATCTGAAGTCAGGGCGAGGATCCGACGTTGGCTCAGGTTGGAGTTTCTGTGCATGACGGCCCCTTCATGAAGGGAGCGGAATCTCGAGGCCATGGAGGTTTTCCACGTTGGGAGATGTGGGATGCCCCCTTCAAGGATTCCTTCTGCGGGACAATTGAGACCTTTTGGACAGCTCCAGTTCATCCCTTATGGAATGACTCCAGAGCACCATTCCAGGATGGATGCCTGGGAAGTCCGCCTCGCCTTCCAATTGTCTCCTAGCAACAAGACAGTTTAGATCTAATGGATCTGCGGGAGCAACCGGGGTGGCTGAGTTGAAATGCACTTTCCAGAGGATGGGTCCTAACGTGTGTTTGTGTCCATGAGGGCCTTGGAATGGGGAGGTGGCACCGGGACCCTGAAGTATTCTCCTAAGCTTTGGCATAACTCCCATGCACAAGTTTCCTTTTGGAGACGAGATTTGTTCTGATGGGTGCCTCAGGAAATCCCCTCTGCTGGTATTGGAATCCAGGCTTTTGAGGAGACATGCCTGTAAACCAAAGCAATGGATCCGATAATGGCCTCGGGTCCTGTCTGGTTCAATCTTCTTGGTATGAGTGGAGGTAGATGAGTGGAGGTAGATGCTCAGCCGGTATCAACCGCCCATTTTTTGTCCGGGCGACCTACACTAATGGGATGGCCTCAAGGACTTTGGAGGGTTCTCCTAATTTGTACGATTTTGGAAAATGGAATGGGCAGAATTCCCATGGATTGGGTGGGGGCAGTCCTAATGTGTGGCTCCAGGGGCCCCAGCCTGGAGGGAGTGTGGCCCAGGACTTTGAGGACAGAAGACTGAAAACACAAACTCAGCTTAAGTTTGGGGACGTAGGTATGGCACGCCCGATCAACAAACCCTGAGAAGAACTCTTCAGGATATGAAGAATGAGCGAGTCTGAGGAGCTTGCTCAGGCTTTTGTCTCTGGATTTTGTTTCAGCGATGGCCGTGGAATGTTGGGGAGGTCTCATGGGCCATGGACGAATCTTCCTCTCTGTGGATTTGGCCCGATCCCAATTGTTTTTCGTCAATCTGTGGGATGGGAGGACTCCTTCAGGTTTGTTACCTCATGTGTCCCACCAAAAGTGGAATTCCAAAGCAGAGCCCTGGGGAAGAGTGAAGGGACAACCCGAACTATGGTTAAAAATTGGGGCCTAGGGGCATGGCAAGCCCAATATGCTGTCTCTTCATATAGGCCCTGAGAGGCCTTACCTGAGGACTGGGCTCAGGCTGAGGGTCACAATGTGTGTTTGTGACCAATGTGGCCCGCAAGCATGGGCTGGGCCTCATGGGCCACGCTTACTTCAACTACACTGAACGTTGGACAATATGCCAACCACAAGGTTTCTTGCCATAAGGAAAGAGTTCTGATTTCTGCATCAATTTCCACCCGGGCAGTGGTTGGAGATAAGGTCTAGGTTCTGGAGCCTGAAAACCGCAGTTGGGAAGAGATGACGACCTAAGGCCATGGCGAGTCCGATGTGCTCAGTGTGCAGCCAGCTGTCTGTGTGGGACCAGGAGGTCCAGGCTCAGGCTCGGTCAGAAGGGGAAATAGTGCCCAGGTCAGTATATGTTTGGGGTACAGCCGAATGGCGTGCAGGTTGATCCTCATTTGCGGTTTCGGTGTAGCCCTGAGGGCAATGTTTGACTTCTGTAGGGCAGGCAGAGTGCGGCATTGTAGTTCTGGATTGCCAAACTGGAGAGCTTGTGGGCCAGTAGTCTGAGGACGAAGTCTGAGAACCCAAGCTAGGCCTAGGTTTCTGGGTGAGGATATGGCAGGCACAATCTACAGACCTCAATGGAGATCTCGTGCATCTGAAGTCAGGGCAAGGATCAGACGATCGCTCAGGTTGGACTTTCTGCCCTGATGGCCCTTTCTTGAAGGGGGTTGGATAACGAGGACATGGGGGTTTTCCCACGATGGGAGTTGTGAGAACCTCCAAACTGCAAAGATTCTTCTGCAGGACAATTGAGACCTGTTGGTTGGCTCCAGGCCAACGATTCCAAGCAGGGTTCTAAGGATGGATGGCTGGGTAGCCCACCTCGCATTCCAATGGTCTCCAAGCAACAAGACAGGTTAGATCTGCTGGATGTGGGGGGCAACCGAGGAGGCTGAGTTGAAATGGACTCTCCTGGGGATGTGTCCTAATATGTTTTTGTGTCTATGGAGACCTTGGTATGAAGCGGTGGCCCTGGGTCCCTGAAGGGTTCTCCTAAACAGAGGCTTTGACACAGCTCCAACGTGCATGTTTCCCATGTGTAGATGAGATTTGTTCTGATGGGTGAGTCAAGAAACAGCCATATGCTGGTATTGAAATCCAGGCCTCTGAGGAGAGATGCCTGGAAACCAAAGCAATGGATCCGATTAGTGCCTAGGGGCCTGTTCGTTCCTTTATACCTCTGGGGACGTCAGTCTACGTGTCTTAGTGCAGGTAGGTGCTCAGATGGGCTCACATTGCCCCTGTTTGTCCTGGGAAGCCACAACTATTGGGATGGCCTCAGGGACTTTGGAGGTTATCCTACTAGTAGGGTTGTGGCCATTGGAATGGGCACATACAATTCCCTTGGAGAGGGCAAGTACAGTCCTCAGGTTTGGCTCCAGGGCCCTGAGCCTGTAGGGTGTGTAGGCCAGAGCTGTTTGGACAGTTGTCTGAAAACACAAACTCGGCTTATGTTTTGGGTCATAGGTATGGCAGGACTGATCTACAGACCATGAGGAGAACACTTCGGGATAGGAAAAAAGGGCGAGTGTGAGGCTCTTGCTCAAGTTTTTGTCTCTGGATATCGTGTCACTCATGGTCGTGAAATTGCCGGGTGACTTCATGGGAAATGGACGTGTCTTACTCTCTGGGGGTTCGGTACCGTCCATAGAGTTTGGGGTCATTCTGGGGATGGAAGAAGTCCGTTTTTTTGTTGTTGTCGATTTGTTTCATTTTGTTTTTCAACCTCAGATGTCCCACCAAATGAGGGATTCCAGAGTAGAGCCCTGGGGTGGGGCGACTGGACAACCAGAAATCTGGTTAAAAATTGGGGACTAGGGACATGTCAAGCCCATTATGACATCTAATGGTCCAGCCACTGAGAGGACTTACTAGAGGACAGGACTCACGCTGAGGTCACAATGCGTGTTTATGCTCTCGTCGCACTCAAGAATGGGCGGGGCCTCAGGGTGAATGCTGGTTTCTCCTACACTGAACGTTGGACAACATGCCAACCACAAGGTTTCTTGCCATGGGTCAGGAAGAGTTCTGATTTCTGCATCACAGTCACCCGTGGGCAGTGATTGGAGATAAGGTCTAGGTTCTGAAGCCTGAAAACTGAGGTAGGGAAGAGATGATGACCTAAGGCCATGGCGGGTCTGATGTGCTCAGCGTGCGGTCAGCTGTCTGGGTGTTGATCAGCAGGTCCGGGCTCAGGTTGTGTCAGACAGTGCATTAGTGCCCAGGTTAGACTATATAATTTGGGTAAATTCGAGTGCCGTGTAGGTTTATCCTCATTTAAGCTGCCTGGGCTGCTCATTAGGCAATATATTTTTTCTAGAGGGCAGGCAGAGTGCTTCATTATCGGTCCGGAATTGCCAAACTTGAGGGCTTTGGGGCCAGGAGAGTGAAGACGGAAGTCTGAGAACACAAGCTAGACTTCGGATTCAGGGTGAGGGCACGGCAGGTACCCCCTGCAGATCTGAACCAATATCTCATGCATCTGAAGTCAGGGCGAGGATCCCACGTTGGCTCAGGTTGGAGTTTCTGTGCATGACGGCCCCTTCATGAAGAGAGCGGAATCTCGAGGCCATGGAGGTTTTCCACGTTGGTAGATGTGGGATGCCCCCTTCAAGGATTCCTTCTGCGGGACAATTGAGACCTGTTGGACAGCTCCAGGACATCCCATATGGAATGACTCCAGAGCACCGTTCCAGGATGGATGACTGGGACGTCCGCCTCGCCTTCCAATTGTCTCCTAGCAAGAAGACAGTTTAGATCTAATGGATCTGCGGGAGCACCCGGGGTGGCTGAGTTGAAATGCACTTTCCAGAGGATGGGTCCTAACGTGTGTTTGTGTCCATGAGGGCCTTGGAATTGGGAGGTGGCACCGGGACACTGAAGTATTCTCCTAAGCTTTGGCATAGCTCCCATGCACAAGTTTCCTTGTGGAGACGAGATTTTTTCTGATGGGTGCCTCAGGAAAGCCCCTCTGCTGGTATTGGAATCCAGGCTTTTGAGGAGACATGCCTGTAAACCAAAGCAATGGATCCGATAATGGCCTCGGGTCCTGTCTGGTTCAATCTTCTTGGTATGAGTGGAGGTAGATGAGTGGAGGTAGATGCTCAGCCGGTATCAACCGCCCTTTTTTGTCCCGGGCGACCTACACTATTGGGATGGCCTCAGGGACTTTGGAGGGTTCTCCTAATTTGTACGATTTTTGACAATGGAATGGACAGAATTCCCATGGATTGGGTGGGGGCAGTCCTAATGTGTGGCTCCAGGGGCCCCAGCCTGGAGGGAGTGTGGCCCAGGACTTTGAGGACAGAAGACTGAAAACACAAACACAGCTTAAGTTTGGGGACGTAGGTATGGCACGCCCGATCTACAAACCATGAGAACTCTTCAGGATATGAAGAATGAGCGAGTCTGAGGCGCTTGCTCAGGCTTTTGTCTCTGACTTTTGTTTCAGCGATGGCCGTGGAATGTTGGGGAGGTCTCATGGGCCATGGACGAATCTTCCTCTCTGTGGATTTGGCCCGATCCCAATTGTTTTTCGTCAATCTGTGGGATGGGAGGACTCCTTTCAGGTTTGTTACCTCAGGTGTCCCACCAAAAGAGGAATTCCAGAGCAGAGCCCTGGGGAAGAGTGAAGGGACAACCCGAACTATGGTTAAAAATTGGGGCCTAGGGGCATGGCAAGCCCAATATGCTGTCTCTTCATATAGGCCCTGAGAGGCCTTACCTGAGGACTGGGCTCAGGCTGAAGGTCACAATGTGTGTTTGTGACCAATGTGGCCCGCAAGCATGGGCTGGGCCTCATGGGCCATGCTTGTTTCAACTACACTGAACGTTGGACAACATGCCAACCACAAGGTTTCTTGCCATGGGGAAAGAGTTCTGATTTCTGCATCATTTTCAACCCTGGGCAATGGTTGGAGATAAGGTCTAGGTTCTGGAGCCTGAAAACCGCAGTTGGGAAGAGATGACGACCTAAGGCCATGGCGGGTCCGATGTGCTCAGTGTGCGGCCAGCTGTCTGGGTGGGACCAGGAGGTCCAGGCTCAGGCTGGGTCAGAAGGGGAAATAGTGCACAGGTCAGCCTATATGTTTGGGGTACAGCCGAATGGTGTGCAGGTTGATCCTCATTTGCGGTTTCGGGGTAGCCGTGAGGGCAATGTTTTAATTCTGTAGGGCAGGCAGAGTGCGGCATTGTAGTTCTGGATTGCCCAACTGGAGGGCTTGTGGGCCAGTAGTCTGAAGAGGGAGTCTGAGAACCCAAGCTAGACCTAGGTTTCTGGGTGAGGATATGGCAGGCACAATCTACAGACCTCAATCGAGATCTCGTGCATCTGAAGTCAGGGCAAGGATCAGACGATCGCTCAGGTTGGACTTTCTGCCCTGATGGCCCTTTCTTGAAGGGGGTTGGATCACGAGGACATGGGGGTTTTCCCACGATGGGAGTTGTCAGAAGCTCCAAACTGCAAAGATTCTTCTGCAGGACAATTGAGACCTGTTGGTTGGCTCCAGGCCAACGATTCCGAGCAGGGTTCTAAGGATGGATGGCTGGGTAGCCCACCTCGCATTCCAATTGTCTCCAAGGAACAAGACAGGTTAGATCTGCTGGATGTGGGGGGCAACCGAGGAGGCTGAGTTGAAATGGACTCTCCTGTGGATGTGTCCTAATATGTTTTTGTGTTTATGGAGACCTTGGAATGAAGCGGTGGCCCTGGGGCCCTGAAGGGTTCTCCTAAACAGAGGCTTTGACACAGCTCCAACGTGCATGTTTCCCATGTGTAGATGAGATTTGTTCTGATGGGTGAGTCAAGAAACAGCCATATGCTGGTATTGAAATCCAGGCCTCTGAGGAGAGATGCCTGGAAACCAAAGCAATGGATCCGATTAGTGCCTAGGGGCCTGTTCGTTCCTTTTTACCTCTGGGGACATCAGTCTACGGGTCTGAGTGCAGGTAGGTGCTCAGATGGGCTCAGATTGCCCCTGTTTGTCCTGGGAAGCCACAACTATTGGGATGGCCTCAGGGACTTTGGAGGTTATCCTAATAGTAGGGTTGTGGCCATTGGAATGGGCACATACAATTCCCTTGGAGAGGGCAAGTACAGTCCTCAGGTTTGGCTCCAGGGCCCTGAGCCTGTAGGGTGTGTAGGCCAGAGCTGTTTGGACAGTTGTCTGAAAACACAAACTCGGCTTATGTTTTGGGTCATAGGTATGGCAGGACTGATCTACAGACCATGAGGAGAACACTTCGGGATAGGAAAAAAGGGCGAGTGTGAGGCTCTTGCTCAAGTTTTTGTCTCTGGATATCGTGTCACTCATGGTCGTGAAATTGCCGGGTGACTTCATGGGAAATGGACGAGTCTTACTCTCTGGGGGTTCGGTACCGTCCAAAGAGTTTGGGGTCATTCTGGGGATGGAAGAAGTCCGTTTTTTTGGTGTTGTCGATTTGTTTCATTTTGTTTTTCAACCTCAGATGTCCCACCAAATGAGGGATTCCAGAGTAGAGCCCTGGGGTGGGGCGACTGGACAACCAGAAATCTGGTTAAAAATTGGGGACTAGGGACATGTCAAGCCCATTATGACATCTAATGGTCCAGCCACTGAGAGGACTTACTAGAGGACAGGACTCACGCTGAGGTCACAATGCGTGTTGATGCTCTCGTCGCACTCAAGAATGGGCGGGGCCTCAGGGTGAATGCTGGTTTCTCCTACACTGAACGTTGGACAACATGCCAACCACAAGGTTTCTTGCCATGGGTCAGGAAGAGTTCTGATTTCTGCATCACAGTCACCCGTGGGCAGTGATTGGAGATAAGGTCTAGGTTCTGAAGCCTGAAAACTGAGGTAGGGAAGAGATGATGACCTAAGGCCATGGCGGGTCTGATGTGCTCAGCGTGCGGTCAGCTGTCTGGGTGTTGGTCAGCAGGTCCGGGCTCAGGTTGTGTCAGACAGTGCATTAGTGCCCAGGTTAGACTATATAATTTGGGTACATTCGAGTGCCGTGTAGGTATATCCTCATTTAAGCTGCCTGGGCTGCTCATTAGGCAATATATTTTTTCTAGAGGGCAGGCAGAGTGCTTCATTGTCGGTCCGCAATTGCCAAACTTGAGGGCTTCGGGGCCAGGAGAGTTAGGACGGAAGTCTGAGAACACAAGCTAGACTTCGGATTCAGGGTGAGGGCACGGCAGGTACCCCCTGCAGATCTGAACCAATATCTCATGCATCTGAAGTCAGGGCGAGGATCCGACGTTGGCTCAGGTTGGAGTTTCTGTGCATGACGGCCCCTTCATGAAGGGAGCGGAATCTCGAGGCCATGGAGGTTTTCCACGTTGGGAGATGTGGGATGCCCCCTTCAAGGATTCCTTCTGCGGGACAATTGAGACCTGTTGGACAGCTCCAGGACATCCCATATTGAATGACTCCAGAGCACCGTTCCAGGATGGATGCCTGGGAAGTCCGCCTCGCCTTCCAATTGTCTCCTAGCAACAAGACAGTTTAGATCTAATGGATCTGCGGGAGCAACCGGGGTGGCTGAGTTGAAATGCACTTTCCAGAGGATGGGTCCTAATGTGTGTTTGTGTCCATGAGGGCCTTGGAATGGGGAGGTGGCACCGGAACCCTGAAGTATTCTCCTAAGCTTTGGCATAACTCCCATGCACAAGTTTCCTTGTGGAGACGAGTTTTTTTCTGATGGGTGCCTCAGGAAATCCCCTCTGCTGGTATTGGAATCCAGGCTTTTGAGGAGACATGCCTGTAAACCAAAGCAATGGATCCGATAATGGCCCGGGGTCCTGTCTGATTCAATCTTCTTGGTATGAGTGGAGGTAGATGAGTGGAGGTAGATGCTCAGCCGGTATCAACCGCCCTTTTTTGTCTTGGGCGACCTACACTATTGGGGACTTTGGAGGATTCTCCTAATTTGTACGATTTTTGACAATGGAATGGGCAGAATTCCCATGGATTGGGTGGGGGCAGTCCTAATGTGTGGCTCCAGGGGCCCCAGCCTGGAGGGAGTGTGGCCCAGGACTTTGAGGACAGAAGACTGAAAACACAAACTCAGCTTCAGTTTGGGGACGTAGGTATGGCACGCCCGATCTACAAACCATGAGAAGAACTCTTCAGGATATGAAGAATGAGCGAGTCTGAGGCGCTTGCTCAGGCTTTTGTCTCTGACTTTTGTTTCAGCGATGGCCGTGGAATGTTGGGGAGGTCTCATGGGCCATGGACGAATCTTCCTCTCTGTGGATTTGGCCCGATCCCAATTGTTTTTCGTCAATCTGTGGGATGGGAGGACTCCTTTCAGGTTTGTTACCTCAGGTGTCCCACCAAAAGAGGAATTCCAAAGCAGAGCCCTGGGGAAGAGTGAAGGGACAACCCGAACTATGGTTAAAAATTGGGGCCTAGGGGCATGGCAAGCCCAATATGCTGTCTCTTCATATAGGCCCTGAGAGGCCTTACCTGAGGACTGGGCTCAGGCTGAGGGTCACAATATGTATTTGTGACCAATGTGGCCGCAAGCATGGGCTGGTCCTCATGGGCCACGCTTGTTTCAACTACACTGAACGTTGGACAACATGCCAAGCACAAGGTTTCTTGCCATGGGGAAAGAGTTCTGATTTCTGCATCATTTTCAAACTGGGCAGTGGTTGGTGATAAGGTCTAGGTTCTGGAGCCTGAAAACCGCAGTTGGGAAGAGATGAAGACCTAAGGCCATGGCAGGTCCGATGTGCTCAGTGTGCGGCCAGCTATCTGGTTGGGACCTGGAGGTCCAGGCTCAGGCTGGGTCAGAAGAGGAAATAGTGCCCAGGTCAGCCTATATGTTTGGGGTACAGCCGAATGGCGTGCAGGTTGATCCTCATTTGCGGTATCGGGGTAGCCCTGAGGGCAATGTTTTACTTCTGTAGGGCAGGCAGAGTGCGGCATTGTAGTTCTGGATTGCCCAACTGGAGGGCTTGTGGGCCAGTAGTCTGAGGACGGAGTCTGAGTACCCAAGCTAGGCCTAGGTTTCTGGGTGAGGATATGGCAGGCACAATCTACAGACCTCAATCGAGATCTCGTGCATCTGAAGTCAGGGCAAGGATCAGACGATCGCTCAGGTTGGACTTTCTGCCCTGATGGCCCTTTCTTGAAGGGGGTTGGATCACGAGGACATGGGGGTTTTCCCACGATGGGAGTTGAGAGAAGCTCCAAACTGCAAATTTTCTTCTGCAGGACAATTGAGACCTGTTGGTTGGCTCCAGGCCAACGATTCCGAGCAGCGTCCTAAGGATGGATGGCTGGGAAGCCCACCTCGCATTCCAATTGTCTCCAAGCAACAAGACAGGTTAGATCTGCTGGATGTGGGGGGCAACCGAGGAGGCTGAGTTGAAATGGACTCTCCTGTGGATGTGTCCTAATATGTTTTTGTGTCTATGGAGACCTTGGAATGAAGCGGTGGCCCTGGGGCTCTGAAGGGTTCTCCTAAACAGAGGCTTTGACACAGCTCCAACGTGCATGTTTCCCATGTGTAGATGAGATTTGTTCTGATGGGTGAGTCAAGAAACAGCCATATGCTGGTATTGAAATCCAGGCCTCTGAGGAGAGATGCCTGGAAACCAAAGCAATGGATCCGATTAGTCCCTAGGGGCCTGTTCGTTCCTTTTTACCTCTGGGGACATCAGTCTACGGGTCTGAGTGCAGGTAGGTGCTCAGATGGGCTCAGATTGCCCCTGTTTGTCCTGGGAAGCCACAACTATTGGGATGGCCTCAGGGACTTTGGAGGTTATCCTACTAGTAGGGTTGTGGCCATTGGAATGGGCACATACAATTCCCTTGGAGTGGGCAAGTACAGTCCTCAGGTTTGGCTCCAGGGCCCTGAGCCTGTAGGGTGTGTAGGCCAGAGCTGTTTGGACAGTTGTCTGAAAACACAAACTCGGCTTATGTTTTGTGTCATAGGTATGGCAGGACTGATCTACAGACCATGAGGAGAACACTTCGGAATAGGAAAAAAGGGCGAGTGTGAGGCTCTTGCTCAAGTTTTTGTCTCTGGATATCGTGTCACTCATGGTCGTGAAATTGCCGGGTGACTTCATGGGAAATGGACGAGTCTTACTCTCTGGGGGTTCGGTCCCGTCCAAAGAGTTTGCGGTCATTCTGGGGATGGAAGAAGTCCGTTTTTTTGTTGTTGTTGTCGATTTGTTTCATTTTGTTTTTCAACCTCAGATGTCCCACCAAATGAGGGATTCCAGTGTAGAGCCCTGGGGTGGGGCGACTGGACAACCAGAAATCTGGTTAAAAATTCGGGACTAGAGATATGTCAAGCCCATTATGACATCTAATGGTCCAGCCACTGAGAGGACTTACTAGAGGACAGTACTCACGCTGAGGTCACAATGCGTGTTTATGCTCTCGTCGCACTCAAGAATGGGCGGGGCCTCAGCGTGAATGCTGGTTTCTACTACACTGAACGTTGGACAACATGCCAACCACAAGGTTTCTTGCCATGGGTCAGGAAGAGTTCTGATTTCTGCATCACAGTCACCCGTGGGCAGTGATTGGAGATAAGGTCTAGGTTCTGAAGCCTGAAAACTGAGGTAGGGAAGAGATGATGACCTAAGGCCATGGCGGGTCTGATGTGCTCAGCGTGCGGTCAGCTGTCTGGGTGTTGGTCAGCAGGTCCGGGCTCAGGTTGTGTCAGACAGTGCATTAGTGCCCAGGTTAGACTATATAATTTGGGTACATTCGAGTGCCGTGTAGGTATATCCTCATTTAAGCTGCCTGGGCTGCTCATTAGGCAATATATTTTTTCTAGAGGGCAGGCAGAGTGCTTCATTGTCGGTCCGCAATTGCCAATCTTGAGGGCTTCGGGGCCAGGAGAGTGAGGATGGAAGTCTGAGAACACAAGCTAGAATTCGGATTCAGGGTGAGGGCACGGCAGGTACCCCCTACAGATCTGAACCAATATCTCATGCATCTGAAGTCAGGGTGAGGATCCGACGTTGGCTCAGGTTGGAGTTTCTGTGCATGACGGCCCCTTCATGAAGGGAGCGGAATCTCGAGGCCATGGAGGTTTTCCACGTTGGGAGATGTGGGATGCCCCCTTCAAGGATTCCTTCTGCGGGACAATTGAGACCTGTTGGTCAGCTCCAGTTCATCCCTTATGGAATGACTCCAGAGCACCATTCCAGGATGGATGCCTGGGAAGTCCGCCTCGCCTTCCAATTGTCTCCTAGCAACAAGACAGTTTAGATCTAATGGATCTGCGGGAGCAACCGGGGTGGCTGAGTTGAAATGCACTTTCCAGAGAATGGGTCCTAACGTGTGTTTGTGTCCATGAGGGCCTTGGAATGGGGAGGTGGCACCGGGACCCTGAAGTATTCTCCTAAGCTTTGGCATAACTCCCATGCACAAGTTTCCTTGTGGAGACGAGGTTTGTTCTGATGGGTGCCTCAGGAAATCCCCTCTGCTGGTATTGGAATCCAGGCTTTTGAGGAGACATGCCTGTAAACCAAAGCAATGGATCCGATAATGGCCTCGGGTCCTGTCTGATTCAATCTTCTTGGTAAGAGTGGTGGTAGATGAGTGGAGGTAGATGCTCAGCCGGTATCAACCGCCCTTTTTGTCCCGGGCGACCTACACTATTGGGATGGCCTCAGGGACTTTGGAGGGTTCTCCTAATTTGTACGATTTTTGACAATGGAATGGGCAGAATTCCCATGCATTGGGTGGGGGCAGTCCTAATGTGTGGCTCCAGGGGCCCCAGCCTGGAGGGAGTGTGGCCCATGACTTTGAGGACAGAAGACTGAAAACACAAACTCAGCTTAAGTTTGGGGACGTAGGTATGGCACGCCCGATCTATAAACCATGAGAAGAACTCTTCAGGATATGAAGAATGAGCGAGTCTGAGGCGCTTGCTCAGGCTTTTGTCTCTGACTTTTGTTTCAGCGATGGCCGTGGAATGTTGGGGAGGTCTCATGGGCCATGGACGAATCTTCCTCTCTGTGGATTTGGCACGATCCCAATTGTTTTTCGTCAATCTGTGGGATGGGAGAACTCCTTTCAGGTTTGTTACCTCAGGTGTCCCACCAAAAGAGGAATTCCAAAGCAGAGCCCTGGGGAAGAGTGAAGGGACAACCCGAACTATGGTTAAAAATTGGGGCCTAGAGGCATGGCAAGCCCAATATGCTGTCTCTTCATATAGGCCCTGAGAGGCCTTACCTGAGGACTGGGCTCAGGCTGAGGGTCACAATGTGTGTTTGTGACCAATGTGGCCGCAAGCATGGGCTGGGCCTCATGGGCCACGCTTGTTTCAACTACACTGAACGTTGGACAACATGCCAAGCACAAGGTTTCTTGCCATGGGGAAAGAGTTCTGATTTCTGCATCATTTTCAAACTGGGCAGTGGTTGGTGATAAGGTCTACGTTCTGGAGCCTGAAAACCGCAGTTGGGAAGAGATGACGACCTAAGGCCATGGCGGGTCCGATGTGCTCAGTGTGCGGCCAGCTATCTGGTTAGGACCAGGAGGTCCAGGCTCAGGCTGGGTCAGAAGGGGAAATAGTGCCCAGGTCAGCTTATATGTTTGGGGTACTGCCGAATGGCGTGCAGGTTGATCCTCATTTGGGGAATCGGGGTAGCCCTGAGGGCAATGTTTTACTTCTGTAGGGCAGGCAGAGTGCGGCATTGTAGTTCTGGATTGCCCAACTGGAGGGCTTGTGGGCCAGTAGTCTGAGGACGGAGTCTGAGTACCCAAGCTAGGCCTAGGTTTCTGGGTGAAGATATGGCAGGCACAATCTACAGACCTCAATCGAGATCTCGTGCATCTGAAGTCAGGGCAAGGATCAGACGATCGCTCAGGTTGGACTTTCTGCCCTGATGGCCCTTTCTTGAAGGGGGTTGGATCACGAGGACATGGGGGTTTTCCCACGATGGGAGTTGTGAGAAGCTCCAAACTACAAAGATTCTTCTGCAGGACAATTGAGACCTGTTGGTTGGCTCCAGGCCAACGATTCCGAGCAGCGTCCTAAGGATGGATGGCTGGGTAGCCCACCTCGCATTCCAATTGTCTCCAAGCAACAAGACAGGTTAGATCTGCTGGATGTGGGGGGCAACCGAGGAGGCTGAGTTGAAATGGACTCTCCTGTGGATGTGTCCTAATATGTTTTTGTGTCTATGGAGACCTTGGAATGAAGCGGTGGCCCTGGGGCTCTGAAGGGTTCTCCTAAACAGAGGCTTTGACACAGCTCCAACGTGCATGTTTCCCATGTGTAGATGAGATTTGTTCTGATGGGTGAGTCAAGAAACAGCCATATGCTGGTATTGAAATCCAGGCCTCTGAGGAGAGATGCCTGGAAACCAAAGCAATGGATCCGATTAGTCCCTAGGGGCCTGTTCGTTCCTTTTTACCTCTGGGGACATCAGTCTACGGGTCTGAGTGCAGGTAGGTGCTCAGATGGGCTCAGATTGCCCCTGTTTGTCCTGGGAAGCCACAACTATTGGGATGGCCTCAGGGACTTTGGAGGTTATCCTACTAGTAGGGTTGTGGCCATTGGAATGGGCACATACAATTCCCTTGGAGAGGGCAAGTACAGTCCTCAGGTTTGGCTCCAGGGCCCTGAGCCTGTAGGGTGTGTAGGCCAGAGCTGTTTGGACAGTTGTCTGAAAACACAAACTCGGCTTATGTTTTGGGTCATAGGTATGGCAGGACTGATCTACAGACCATGAGGAGAACACTTCGGGATATGAAAAAAGGGCGAGTGTGAGGCTCTTGCTCAAGTTTTTGTCTCTGGATATCGTGTCACTCATGGTCGTGAAATTGCCGGGTGACTTCATGGGAAATGGACGAGTCTTACTCTCTGGGGGTTCGGTCCCGTCCAAAGAGTTTGCGGTCATTCTGGGGATGGAAGAAGTCCGTTTTTTTGTTGTTGTTGTCGATTTGTTTCATTATGTTTTTCAACCTCAGATGTCCCACCAAATGAGGGATTCCAGAGTAGATCCCTGGGGTGGGGCGACTGGACAACCAGAAATCTGGTTAAAAATTTGGGACTAGGGATATGTCAAGCCCATTATGACATCTAATGGTCCAGCCACTGAGAGGACTTACTAGAGGACAGGACTCACGCTGAGGTCACAATGCGTGTTTCTGCTCTCGTCGCACTCAAGAATGGGCGGGGCCTCAGGGTGAATGCTGGTTTCTCCTACACTGAACGTTGGGCAACATGCCAACCACAAGGTTTCTTGCCATGGGTCAGGAAGAGTTCTGATTTCTGCATCACAGTCACCCGTGGGCAGTGATTGGAGATAAGGTCTAGGTTCTGAAGCCTGAAAACTGAGGTAGGGAAGAGATGATGACCTAAGGCCATGGCGGGTCTGATGTGCTCAGCGTGCGGTCAGCTGTCTGGGTGTTGGTCAGCAGGTCCGTGCTCAGGTTGTGTCAGACAGTGCATTAGTGCCCAGGTTAGACTATATAATTTGGGTACATTCGAGTGCCGTGTAGGTATATCCTCATTTAAGCTGCCTGGGCTGCTCATTAGGCAATATATTTTTTCTAGAGGGCAGGCAGAGTGCTTCATTGTCGGTCCGCAATTGCCAATCTTGAGGGCTTCGGGGCCAGGAGAGTGAGGATGGAAGTCTGAGAACACAAGCTAGAATTCGGATTCAGGGTGAGGGCACGGCAGGTACCCCCTACAGATCTGAACCAATATCTCATGCATCTGAAGTCAGGGTGAGGATCCGACGTTGGCTCAGGTTGGAGTTTCTGTGCATGACGGCCCCTTCATGAAGGGAGCGGAATCTCGAGGCCATGGAGGTTTTCCACGTTGGGAGATGTGGGATGCCCCCTTCAAGGATTCCTTCTGCGGGACAATTGAGACCTGTTGGTCAGCTCCAGTTCATCCCTTATGGAATGACTCCAGAGCACCATTCCAGGATGGATGCCTGGGAAGTCCGCCTCGCCTTCCAATTGTCTCCTAGCAACAAGACAGTTTAGATCTAATGGATCTGCGGGAGCAACCGGGGTGGCTGAGTTGAAATGCACTTTCCAGAGAATGGGTCCTAACGTGTGTTTGTGTCCATGAGGGCCTTGGAATGGGGAGGTGGCACCGGGACCCTGAAGTATTCTCCTAAGCTTTGGCATAACTCCCATGCACAAGTTTCCTTGTGGAGACGAGGTTTGTTCTGATGGGTGCCTCAGGAAATCCCCTCTGCTGGTATTGGAATCCAGGCTTTTGAGGAGACATGCCTGTAAACCAAAGCAATGGATCCGATAATGGCCTCGGGTCCTGTCTGATTCAATCTTCTTGGTAAGAGTGGTGGTAGATGAGTGGAGGTAGATGCTCAGCCGGTATCAACCGCCCTTTTTGTCCCGGGCGACCTACACTATTGGGATGGCCTCAGGGACTTTGGAGGGTTCTCCTAATTTGTACGATTTTTGACAATGGAATGGGCAGAATTCCCATGCATTGGGTGGGGGCAGTCCTAATGTGTGGCTCCAGGGGCCCCAGCCTGGAGGGAGTGTGGCCCATGACTTTGAGGACAGAAGACTGAAAACACAAACTCAGCTTAAGTTTGGGGACGTAGGTATGGCACGCCCGATCTATAAACCATGAGAAGAACTCTTCAGGATATGAAGAATGAGCGAGTCTGAGGCGCTTGCTCAGGCTTTTGTCTCTGACTTTTGTTTCAGCGATGGCCGTGGAATGTTGGGGAGGTCTCATGGGCCATGGACGAATCTTCCTCTCTGTGGATTTGGCACGATCCCAATTGTTTTTCGTCAATCTGTGGGATGGGAGAACTCCTTTCAGGTTTGTTACCTCAGGTGTCCCACCAAAAGAGGAATTCCAAAGCAGAGCCCTGGGGAAGAGTGAAGGGACAACCCGAACTATGGTTAAAAATTGGGGCCTAGAGGCATGGCAAGCCCAATATGCTGTCTCTTCATATAGGCCCTGAGAGGCCTTACCTGAGGACTGGGCTCAGGCTGAGGGTCACGATGTGTGTTTGTGACCAATGTGGCCGCAAGCATGGGCTGGGCCTCATGGGCCACGCTTGTTTCAACTACACTGAACGTTGGACAACATGCCAAGCACAAGGTTTCTTGCCATGGGGAAAGAGTTCTGATTTCTGCATCATTTTCAAACTGGGCAGTGGTTGGTGATAAGGTCTAGGTTCTGGTGCCTGAAAAACGCAGTTGGGAAGAGATGACGAAGTAAGGCCATGGCGGGTCCGATGTGCTCAGTGTGCGGCCAGCTATCTGGGTGGGACCAGGAGGTCCAGGCTCAGGCTGGGTCAGAAGGGGAAATAGTGCCCAGGTCAGCCTATATGTTTGGGGTACAGCCGAATGGCGTGCAGGTTGATCCTCATTTGCGGTTTCGGGGTAGCCCTGAGGGCAATGTTTTACTTCTGTAGGGCAGGCAGAGTGCGGCATTGTAGTTCTGGATTGCCCAACTGGAGGGCTTGTGGGCCAGTAGTCTGAGGACGGAGTCTGAGAACCCAGGCTAGGCCTAGGTTTCTGGGTGAGGATATGGCAGGCACAATCTATAGACCTCAATCGAGATCTCGTGCATCTGAAGTCAGGGCAAGGATCAGACGATCGCTCAGGTTGGACTTTCTGCCCTGATGGCCCTTTTTGAAGGGGGTTGGATCACGAGGACATGGGGGTTTTCCCACGATGGGAGTTGTGAGAAGCTCCAAACTGCAAAGATTCTTCTGCAGGACAATTGAGACCTGTTGGTTGGCTCCAGGCCAACGATTCCGAGCAGCGTCCTAAGGATGGATGGCTGGGTAGCCCACCTCGCATTCCAATTGTCTCCAAGCAACAAGACAGGTTAGATCTGCTGGATGTGGGGGGCAACCGAGGAGGCTGAGTTGAAATGGACTCTCCTGTGGATGTGTCCTAATATGTTTTTGTGTCTATGGAGACCTTGGAATGAAGCGGTGGCCCTGGGGCTCTGAAGGGTTCTCCTAAACAGAGGCTTTGACACAGCTCCAACGTGCATGTTTCCCATGTGTAGATGAGATTTGTTCTGATGGGTGAGTCAAGAAACAGCCATATGCTGGTATTGAAATCCAGGCCTCTGAGGAGAGATGCCTGGAAACCAAAGCAATGGATCCGATTAGTCCCTAGGGGCCTGTTCGTTCCTTTTTACCTCTGGGGACATCAGTCTACGGGTCTGAGTGCAGGTAGGTGCTCAGATGGGCTCAGATTGCCCCTGTTTGTCCTGGGAAGCCACAACTATTGGGATGGCCTCAGGGACTTTGGAGGTTATCCTACTAGTAGGGTTGTGGCCATTGGAATGGGCACATACAATTCCCTTGGAGAGGGCAAGTACAGTCCTCAGGTTTGGCTCCAGGGCCCTGAGCCTGTAGGGTGTGTAGGCCAGAGCTGTTTGGACAGTTGTCTGAAAACACAAACTCGGCTTATGTTTTGGGTCATAGGTATGGCAGGACTGATCTACAGACCATGAGGAGAACACTTCGGGATATGAAAAAAGGGCGAGTGTGAGGCTCTTGCTCAAGTTTTTGTCTCTGGATATCGTGTCACTCATGGTCGTGA
The DNA here is from genome assembly GCF_964662115.1 of Mustela nivalis. Taxonomy (NCBI): domain Eukaryota; kingdom Metazoa; phylum Chordata; class Mammalia; order Carnivora; family Mustelidae; genus Mustela; species Mustela nivalis. Next base: position 54,442 of record NW_028136454.1, on the reverse strand, counting down.
AATTGCCGGGTGACTTCATGGGAAATGGACGAGTCTTACTCTCTGGGGGTTCGGTCCCGTCCAAAGAGTTTGCGGTCATTCTGGGGATGGAAGAAGTCCGTTTTTTTGTTGTTGTTGTCGATTTGTTTCATTATGTTTTTCAACCTCAGATGTCCCACCAAATGAGGGATTCCAGAGTAGATCCCTGGGGTGGGGCGACTGGACAACCAGAAATCTGGTTAAAAATTTGGGACTAGGGATATGTCAAGCCCATTATGACATCTAATGGTCCAGCCACTGAGAGGACTTACTAGAGGACAGGACTCACGCTGAGGTCACAATGCGTGTTTCTGCTCTCGTCGCACTCAAGAATGGGCGGGGCCTCAGGGTGAATGCTGGTTTCTCCTACACTGAACGTTGGGCAACATGCCAACCACAAGGTTTCTTGCCATGGGTCAGGAAGAGTTCTGATTTCTGCATCACAGTCACCCGTGGGCAGTGATTGGAGATAAGGTCTAGGTTCTGAAGCCTGAAAACTGAGGTAGGGAAGAGATGATGACCTAAGGCCATGGCGGGTCTGATGTGCTCAGCGTGCGGTCAGCTGTCTGGGTGTTGGTCAGCAGGTCCGTGCTCAGGTTGTGTCAGACAGTGCATTAGTGCCCAGGTTAGACTATATAATTTGGGTACATTCGAGTGCCGTGTAGGTATATCCTCATTTAAGCTGCCTGGGCTGCTCATTAGGCAATATATTTTTTCTAGAGGGCAGGCAGAGTGCTTCATTGTCGGTCCGCAATTGCCAATCTTGAGGGCTTCGGGGCCAGGAGAGTGAGGATGGAAGTCTGAGAACACAAGCTAGAATTCGGATTCAGGGTGAGGGCACGGCAGGTACCCCCTACAGATCTGAACCAATATCTCATGCATCTGAAGTCAGGGTGAGGATCCGACGTTGGCTCAGGTTGGAGTTTCTGTGCATGACGGCCCCTTCATGAAGGGAGCGGAATCTCGAGGCCATGGAGGTTTTCCACGTTGGGAGATGTGGGATGCCCCCTTCAAGGATTCCTTCTGCGGGACAATTGAGACCTGTTGGTCAGCTCCAGTTCATCCCTTATGGAATGACTCCAGAGCACCATTCCAGGATGGATGCCTGGGAAGTCCGCCTCGCCTTCCAATTGTCTCCTAGCAACAAGACAGTTTAGATCTAATGGATCTGCGGGAGCAACCGGGGTGGCTGAGTTGAAATGCACTTTCCAGAGAATGGGTCCTAACGTGTGTTTGTGTCCATGAGGGCCTTGGAATGGGGAGGTGGCACCGGGACCCTGAAGTATTCTCCTAAGCTTTGGCATAACTCCCATGCACAAGTTTCCTTGTGGAGACGAGGTTTGTTCTGATGGGTGCCTCAGGAAATCCCCTCTGCTGGTATTGGAATCCAGGCTTTTGAGGAGACATGCCTGTAAACCAAAGCAATGGATCCGATAATGGCCTCGGGTCCTGTCTGATTCAATCTTCTTGGTAAGAGTGGTGGTAGATGAGTGGAGGTAGATGCTCAGCCGGTATCAACCGCCCTTTTTGTCCCGGGCGACCTACACTATTGGGATGGCCTCAGGGACTTTGGAGGGTTCTCCTAATTTGTACGATTTTTGACAATGGAATGGGCAGAATTCCCATGCATTGGGTGGGGGCAGTCCTAATGTGTGGCTCCAGGGGCCCCAGCCTGGAGGGAGTGTGGCCCATGACTTTGAGGACAGAAGACTGAAAACACAAACTCAGCTTAAGTTTGGGGACGTAGGTATGGCACGCCCGATCTATAAACCATGAGAAGAACTCTTCAGGATATGAAGAATGAGCGAGTCTGAGGCGCTTGCTCAGGCTTTTGTCTCTGACTTTTGTTTCAGCGATGGCCGTGGAATGTTGGGGAGGTCTCATGGGCCATGGACGAATCTTCCTCTCTGTGGATTTGGCACGATCCCAATTGTTTTTCGTCAATCTGTGGGATGGGAGAACTCCTTTCAGGTTTGTTACCTCAGGTGTCCCACCAAAAGAGGAATTCCAAAGCAGAGCCCTGGGGAAGAGTGAAGGGACAACCCGAACTATGGTTAAAAATTGGGGCCTAGAGGCATGGCAAGCCCAATATGCTGTCTCTTCATATAGGCCCTGAGAGGCCTTACCTGAGGACTGGGCTCAGGCTGAGGGTCACGATGTGTGTTTGTGACCAATGTGGCCGCAAGCATGGGCTGGGCCTCATGGGCCACGCTTGTTTCAACTACACTGAACGTTGGACAACATGCCAAGCACAAGGTTTCTTGCCATGGGGAAAGAGTTCTGATTTCTGCATCATTTTCAAACTGGGCAGTGGTTGGTGATAAGGTCTAGGTTCTGGTGCCTGAAAAACGCAGTTGGGAAGAGATGACGAAGTAAGGCCATGGCGGGTCCGATGTGCTCAGTGTGCGGCCAGCTATCTGGGTGGGACCAGGAGGTCCAGGCTCAGGCTGGGTCAGAAGGGGAAATAGTGCCCAGGTCAGCCTATATGTTTGGGGTACAGCCGAATGGCGTGCAGGTTGATCCTCATTTGCGGTTTCGGGGTAGCCCTGAGGGCAATGTTTTACTTCTGTAGGGCAGGCAGAGTGCGGCATTGTAGTTCTGGATTGCCCAACTGGAGGGCTTGTGGGCCAGTAGTCTGAGGACGGAGTCTGAGAACCCAGGCTAGGCCTAGGTTTCTGGGTGAGGATATGGCAGGCACAATCTATAGACCTCAATCGAGATCTCGTGCATCTGAAGTCAGGGCAAGGATCAGACGATCGCTCAGGTTGGACTTTCTGCCCTGATGGCCCTTTTTGAAGGGGGTTGGATCACGAGGACATGGGGGTTTTCCCACGATGGGAGTTGTGAGAAGCTCCAAACTGCAAAGATTCTTCTGCAGGACAATTGAGACCTGTTGGTTGGCTCCAGGCCAACGATTCCGAGCAGGGTCCTAAGGATGGATGGCTGGGTAGCCCACATCGCATTCCAATGGTCTCCAAGCAACAAGACAGGTTAGATCTGCTGTATGTGGGGGGCAACCGAGGAGGCTGAGTTGAAATGGACTCTCCTGTGGATGTGTCCTAATATGTTTTTGTGTCTATGGAGACCTTGGAATGAAGCGGTGGCCCTGGGGCCCTGAAGGGTTCTCCTAAACAGAGTCTTTGACACAGCTCCAACGTGCATGTTTCCCATGTGTAGATGAAATTTGTTCTGATGGGTGAGTCAAGAAACAGCCATATGCTGGTATTGAAATCCAGGCCTCTGAGGAGAGATGCCTGGAAACCAAAGCAATGGATCCGATTAGTGCCTAGGGTCCTGTTCGTTGCTTTTTACCTCTGGGGACTTCAGTCTACGGGTCTGAGTGCAGGTAGGCGCTCAGATGGGCTCAGATTGCCCCTGTTTGTCCTGGGAAGCCTCAACTATTGGGATGGCCTCAGGGACTTTGGAGGTTATCCTACTAGTAGGGTTGTGGCCATTGGAATGGGCACATACAATTCCCTTGGAGAGGGCAAGTACAGTCCTCAGGTTTGGCTCCAGGGCCCTGAGCCTGTAGGGTGTGTAGGCCAGAGCTGTTTGGACAGTTGTCTGAAAACACAAACTCGGCTTATGTTTTGGGTCATAGGTATGGCAGGACTGATCTACACACCATGAGGAGAACACTTCGGGATATGAAAAAAGGGCGAGTGTGAGGGTCTTGCTCATGATTTTGTCTCTGGATATCGTGTCACTCATGGTCGTGAAATTGCCGGGTGACTTCATGGGAAATGGACGAGTCTTACTCTCTGGGGGTTCGGTCCCGTCCAAAGAGTTTGGGGTCATTCTGGGGATGGAAGAAGTCCGTTTTTTTGTTGTTGTCGATTTGTTTCATTTTGTTTTTCAACCTCAGATGTCCCACCAAATGAGGGATTCCAGAGTAGATCCCTGGGGTGGGGCGACTGGACAACCAGAAATCTGGTTAAAAATTGGGGACTAGGGATATGTCAAGCCCATTATGACATCTAATGGTCCAGCCACTGAGAGGACTTACTAGAGGACAGGACTCACGCTGAGGTCACAATGCGTGTTTCTGCTCTCGTCGCACTCAAGAATGGGCGGGGCCTCAGGGTGAATGCTGGTTTCTCCTACACTGAACGTTGCACAACATGCCAACCACAAGGTTTCTTGCCATGGGTCAGGAAGAGTTCTGTTTTCTGCATCACAGTCACCCGTGGGCAGTGATTGGAGATAAGGTCTAGGTTCTGAAGCCTGAAAACTGAGGTAGGGAACAGATGATGACCTAAGGCCATGGCGGGTCTGATGTGCTCAGCGTGCGGTCAGCTGTCTGGGTGTTGGTCAGCAGGTCCGGGCTCAGGTTGTGTCAGACAGTGCATTAGTGCCCAGGTTAGACTATATAATTTGGGTACATTCGAGTGCCGTGTAGGTTTATCCTCATTTAAGCTGCCTGGGCTGCTCATTAGGCAATATATTTTTTCTAGAGGGCAGGCAGAGTGCTTCATTGTCGGTCCGGAATTGCCAAACTTGAGGGCTTCGGGGCCAGGAGAGTGAGGACAGAAGTCTGAGAACACAAGCTAGACTTCGGATTCAGGGTGAGGGCACGGCAGGTACCCCCTGCAGATCTGAACCAATATCTCATGCATCTGAAGTCAGGGCGAGGATCCGACGTTGGCTCAGGTTGGAGTTTCTGTGCATGACGGCCCCTTCATGAAGGGAGCGGAATCTCGAGGCCATGGAGGTTTTCCACGTTGGGAGATGTGGGACGTCCCCTTCAAGGATTCCTTCTGCGGGACAATTGAGACCTGTTGGACAGCTCCAGGACATCCCATATGGAATGAGTCCAGAGCACCGTTCCAGGATGTATGCCTGGGAAGTCCGCCTCGCCTTCCAATTGTCTCCTAGCAACAAGACAGTTTAGATCTAATGGATCTGCGGGAGCAACCGGGGAGGCTGAGTTGAAATGCACTTTCCAGAGGATGGGTCCTAACGTGTGTTTGTGTCCATGAGGGCCTTGGAATGGGGAGGTGGCACCGGGACCCTGAAGTATTCTCCTAAGCTTTGGCATAGCTCCCATGCACAAGTTTCCTTGTGGAGACGAGATTTGTTCTGATGGGTGCCTCAGGAAATCCCCTCTGCTGGTATTGGAATCCAGGCTTTTGAGGAGACATGCCTGTAAACCAAAGCAATGGATCCGATAATGGCCTCGGGTCCTGTCTGGTTCAATCTTCTTGGTATGAGTGGAGGTAGATGAGTGGAGGTAGATGCTCAGCCGGTATCAACCGCCCTTTTTTGTCCCGGGCGACCTACACTATTTGGATGGCCTCAGGGACTTTGGAGGGTTCTCCTAATTTGTACGATTTTTGACAATGGAATGGGCAGAATTCCCATGGATTGGGTGGGGGCAGTCCTAATGTGTGGCTCCAGGGGCCCCAGCCTGGAGGGAGTGTGGCCCAGGACTTTGAGGACAGAAGACTGAAAACACAAACTCAGCTTAAGTTTGGGGACGTAGGTATGGCACGCCCGATCTACAAGCCATGAGAAGAACTCTTCAGGATATGAAGAATGAGCGAGTCTGAGTAGCTTGCTCAGGCTTTTGTCTCTGGATTTTGTTTCAGCGATGGCCGTGGAATGTTGGGGAGGTCTCATGGGCCATGGACGAATCTTCCTCTCTGTGGATTTGGCACGATCCCAATTGTTTTTCGTCAATCTGTGGGATGGGAGGACTGCTTTCAGGTTTGTTACCTCAGGTGTCCCACCAAAAGAGGAATTCCAAAGAGGAGCCCTGGGGAAGAGTGAAGGGACAACCCGAACTATGGTGAAAAATTGGGGCCTAGGGGCATGGCAAGCCCAATATGCTGTCTCTTCATATAGGTCCTGAGAGGCCTTACCTGAGGAATGGGCTCAGGCTGAGGGTTACAATGTGTGTTTGTGACCAATGTGGCCCGCAAGCATGGGCTGGGCCTCATATGCCACGCTTGTTTCAACTACACTGAACGTTGGACAACATGCCAACCACAAGGTTTCTTGCCATGGGGAAAGAGTTCTGATTTCTGCATCATTTTCAACCCTGGGCAATGGTTGGAGATAAGGTCTAGGTTCTGGAGCCTGAAAACCGCAGTTGGGAAGAGATGACGACCTAAGGCCATGGCGGGTCCGATGTGCTCAGTGTGCGGCCAGCTGTCTGGGTGGGACCAGGAGGTCCAGGATCAGGCTGGGTCAGAAGGGGAAATAGTGCCCAGGTCAGCCTATATGTTTGGGGTACAGCCGAATGGCGTGCAGTTTGATCCTCATTTGCGGTTTCGGGGTAGCCCTGAGGGCAATATTTCACTTCTGTAGGGCAGGCAGAGTGCGGGATTGTAGTTCTGGATTGCCCAACTGGAGGGCTTGTGGGCCAGTAGTCTGAGGACAGAGTCTGAGAACCCAAGCTAGGCCTAGGTTTCTGGGTGAGGATATGGCAGGCACAATCTACAGACCTCAATCGAGATCTCGTGCATCTGAAGTCAGGGCAAGGATCAGACGATCGCTCAGGTTGGACTTTCTGCCCTGATGGCCCTTTTTTGAAGGGGGTTGGATCACGAGGACATGGGGGTTTTCCCACGATGGGAGTTGTGAGAAGCTCCAAACTGCAAAGATTCTTCTGCAGGACAATTGAGACCTGTTGGTTGGCTCCAGGCCAACGATTCCGAGCAGGGTCCTACGGATGGATGGCTGGGTAGCCCACCTCGCATTCCAATGGTCTCCAAGCAACAAGACAGGTTAGATCTGCTGGATGTGGGGGGCAACCGAGGAGGCTGAGTTGAAATGGACTCTCCTGTGGATGTGTCCTAATATGTTTTTGTGTCCATGGAGACCTTGGAATGAAGCGGTGGACTTGGGGCCCTGAAGGGTTCTCCTAAACAGAGGCTTTGACACAGCTCCAACGTGCATGTTTCCCATGTGTAGATTAGATTTGTTCTGATGGGTGAGTCAAGAAACAGCCATATGCTGGTATTGAAATCCAGGCCTCTGAGGAGAGATGCCTGGAAACCAAAGCAATGGATCTGATTAGTGCCTAGGGTCCTGTTCGTTCCTTTTTACCTCTGGGGACATCAGTCTACGGGTCTGAGTGCAGGTAGGCGCTCAGATGGGCTCAGATTGCCCCTGTTTGTCCTGGGAAGCCACAACTATTGGGATGGCCTCAGGGACTTTGGAGGTTATCCTACTAGTAGGTTGTGGCCATTGGAATGGGCACATACAATTCCCTTGGAGAGGGCAAGTACAGTCCTCAGGTTTGGCTCCAGGGCCCTGAGCCTGTAGGGTGTGTAGGCCAGAGCTGTTTGGACAGTTGTCTGAAAACACAAACTCGGCTTATGTTTTGGGTCATAGGTATGGCAGGACTGATCTACAGACCATGAGGAGAACACTTCGGGATATGAAAAAAGGGCGAGTGTGAGGCTCTTGCTCAAGTTTTTGTCTCTGGATATCGTGTCACTCATGGTCGTGAAATTGCCGGGTGACTTCATGGGAAATGGACGAGTCTTACTCTCTGGGGGTTCGGTCCCGTCCAAAGAGTTTGCGGTCATTCTGGGGATGGAAGAAGTCCGTTTTTTTGTTGTTGTTGTCGATTTGTTTCATTTTGTTTTTCAACCTCAGATGTCCCACCAAATGAGGGATTCCAGAGTAGATCCCTGGGGTGGGGCGACTGGACAACCAGAAATCTGGTTAAAAATTGGGGACTAGGGATATGTCAAGCCCATTAAGACATCTAATGGTCCAGCCACTGAGAGGACTTACTAGAGGACAGGACTCACGCTGAGGTCACAATGCGTGTTTCTGCTCTCGTCGCACTCAAGAATGGGCGGGGCCTCAGGGTGAATGCTGGTTTCTCCTACACTGAACGTTGGACAACATGCCAACCACAAGGTTTCTTGCCATGGGTCAGGAAGAGTTCTGATTTCTGCATCACAGTCACCCGTGGGCAGTGATTGGAGATAAGGTCTAGGTTCTGAAGCCTGAAAACTGAGGTAGGGAAGAGATGATGACCTAAGGCCATGGCGGGTCTGATGTGCTCAGCGTGCGGTCAGCTGTCTGGGTGTTGGTCAGCAGGTCCGGGCTCAGGTTGTGTCAGACAGTGCATTAGTGCCCAGGTTAGACTATATAATTTGGGTACATTCGAGTGCCGTGTAGGTTTATCCTCATTTAAGCTGCCTGGGCTGCTCATTAGGCAATATATTTTTTCTAGAGGGCAGGCAGAGTGCTTCATTGTCGGTCCGGAATTGCCAAACTTGAGGGCTTCGGGGCCAGGAGAGTGAGGACAGAAGTCTGAGAACACAAGCTAGACTTCGGATTCAGGGTGAGGGCACGGCAGGTACCCCCTGCAGATCTGAACCAATATCTCATGCATCTGAAGTCAGGGCGAGGATCCGACGTTGGCTCAGGTTGGAGTTTCTGTGCATGACGGCCCCTTCATGAAGGGAGCGGAATCTCGAGGCCATGGAGGTTTTCCACGTTGGGAGATGTGGGACGTCCCCTTCAAGGATTCCTTCTGCGGGACAATTGAGACCTGTTGGACAGCTCCAGGACATCCCATATGGAATGAGTCCAGAGCACCGTTCCAGGATGGATGCCTGGGAAGTCCGCCTCGCCTTCCAATTGTCTCCTAGCAACAAGACAGTTTAGATCTAATGGATCTGCGGGAGCAACCGGGGTGGCTGAGTTGAAATGCACTTTCCAGAGGATGGGTCCTAACGTGTGTTTGTGTCCATGAGGGCCTTGGAATGGGGAGGTGGCACCGGGACCAAAAGTATTCTCCTAAGCTTTGGCATAGCTCCCATGCACAAGTTTCCTTGTGGAGACGAGATTTGTTCTGATGGGTGCCTCAGGAAATCCCCTCTGCTGGTATTGGAATCCAGGCTTTTGAGGAGACATGCCTGTAAACCAAAGCAATGGATCCGATAATGGCCTCGGGTCCTGTCTGGTTCAATCTTCTTGGTATGAGTGGAGGTAGATGAGTGGAGGTAGATGCTCAGCCGGTATCAACCGCCCTTTTTTGTCCCGGGCGACCTACACTATTGGGATGGCCTCAGGGACTTTGGAGGGTTCTCCTAATTTGTACGATTTTTGACAATGGAATGGGCAGAATTCCCATGGATTGGGTGGGGGCAGTCCTAATGTGTGGCTCCAGGGGCCCCAGCCTGGAGGGAGTGTGGCCCAGGACTTTGAGGACAGAAGACTGAAAACACAAACTCAGCTTAAGTTTGGGGACGTAGGTATGGCACGCCCGATCTACAAGTCATGAGAAGAACTCTTCAGGATATGAAGAATGAGCGAGTCTGAGTAGCTTGCTCAGGCTTTTGTCTCTGGATTTTGTTTCAGCGATGGCCGTGGAATGTTGGGGAGGTCTCATGGGCCATGGACGAATCTTCCTCTCTGTGGATTTGGCACGATCCCAATTGTTTTTCGTCAATCTGTGGGATGGGAGGACTGCTTTCAGGTTTGTTACCTCAGGTGTCCCACCAAAAGAGGAATTCCAAAGAGGAGCCCTGGGGAAGAGTGAAGGGACAACCCGAACTATGGTGAAAAATTGGGGCCTAGGGGCATGGCAAGCCCTATATGCTGTCTCTTCATATAGGTCCTGAGAGGCCTTACCTGAGGAATGGGCTCAGGCTGAGGGTTACAATGTGTGTTTGTGACCAATGTGGCCCGCAAGCATGGGCTGGGCCTCATATGCCACGCTTGTTTCAACTACACTGAACGTTGGACAACATGCCAACCACAAGGTTTCTTGCCATGGGGAAAGAGTTCTGATTTCTGCATCATTTTCAACCCTGGGCAATGGTTGGAGATAAGGTCTAGGTTCTGGAGCCTGAAAACCGCAGTTGGGAAGAGATGACGACCTAAGGCCATGGCGGGTCCCATGTGCTCAGTGTGCGGCCAGCTGTCTGGGTGGGACCAGGAGGTCCAGGATCAGGCTGGGTCAGAAGGGGAAATAGTGCCCAGGTCAGCCTATATGTTTGGGGTACAGCCGAATGGCGTGCAGTTTGATCCTCATTTGCGGTTTCGGGGTAGCCCTGAGGGCAATATTTCACTTCTGTAGGGCAGGCAGAGTGCGGCATTGTAGTTCTGGATTGCCCAACTGGAGGGCTTGTGGGCCAGTAGTCTGAGGACAGAGTCTGAGAACCCAAGCTAGGCCTAGGTTTCTGGGTGAGGATATGGCAGGCACAATCTACAGACCTCAATCGAGATCTCGTGCATCTGAAGTCAGGGCAAGGATCAGACGATCGCTCAGGTTGGACTTTCTGCCCTGATGGCCCTTTTTTGAAGGGGGTTGGATCACGAGGACATGGGGGTTTTCCCACGATGGGAGTTGTGAGAAGCTCCAAACTGCAAAGATTCTTCTGCAGGACAATTGAGACCTGTTGGTTGGCTCCAGGCCAACGATTCCGAGCAGGGTCCTACGGATGGATGGCTGGGTAGCCCACCTCGCATTCCAATGGTCTCCAAGCAACAAGACAGGTTAGATCTGCTGGATGTGGGGGGCAACCGAGGAGGCTGAGTTGAAATGGACTCTCCTGTGGATGTGTCCTAATATGTTTTTGTGTCTATGGAGACCTTGGAATGAAGCGGTGGCCCTGGGGCCCTGAAGGGTTCTCCTAAACAGAGTCTTTGACACAGCTCCAACGTGCATGTTTCCCATGTGTAGATGAGATTTGTTCTGATGGGTGAGTCAAGAAACAGCCATATGCTGGTATTGAAATCCAGGCCTCTGAGGAGAGATGCCTGGAAACCAAAGCAATGGATCCGATTAGTGCCTAGGGTCCTGTTCGTTGCTTTTTACCTCTGGGGACATCAGTCTACGGGTCTGAGTGCAGGTAGGCGCTCAGATGGGCTCAGATTGCCCCTGTTTGTCCTGGGAAGCCTCAACTATTGGGATGGCCTCAGGGACTTTGGAGGTTATCCTACTAGTAGGGTTGTGGCCATTGGAATGGGCACATACAATTCCCTTGGAGAGGGCAAGTACAGTCCTCAGGTTTGGCTCCAGGGCCCTGAGCCTGTAGGGTGTGTAGGCCAGAGCTGTTTGGACAGTTGTCTGAAAACACAAACTCGGCTTATGTTTTGGGTCATAGGTATGGCAGGACTGATCTACAGACCATGAGGAGAACACTTCGGGATATGAAAAAAGGGCGAGTGTGAGGCTCTTGCTCAAGTTTTTGTCTCTGGATATCGTGTCACTCATGGTCGTGAAATTGACGGGTGACTTCATGGGAAATGGACGAGTCTTACTCTCTGGGGGTTCGGTCCCGTCCAAAGAGTTTGCGGTCATTCTGGGGATGGAAGAAGTCCGTTTTTTTGTTGTTGTCGATTTGTTTCATTTTGTTTTTCAACCTCAGATGTCCCACCAAATGAGGGATTCCAGAGTAGATCCCTGGGGTGGGGCGACTGGACAACCAGAAATCTGGTTAAAAATTGGGGACTAGGGATATGTCAAGCCCATTATGACATCTAATGGTCCAGCCACTGAGAGGACTTACTAGAGGACAGGACTCACGCTGAGGTCACAATGCGTGTTTCTGCTCTCGTCGCACTCAAGAATGGGCGGGGCCTCAGGGTGAATGCTGGTTTCTCCTACACTGAACGTTGGACAACATGCCAACCACAAGGTTTCTTGCCATGGGTCAGGAAGAGTTCTGATTTCTGCATCACAGTCACCCGTGGGCAGTGATTGGAGATAAGGTCTAGGTTCTGAAGCCTGAAAACTGAGGTAGGGAAGAGATGATGACCTAAGGCCATGGCGGGTCTGATGTGCTCAGCGTGCGGTCAGCTGTCTGGGTGTTGGTCAGCAGGTCCGGGCTCAGGTTGTGTCAGACAGTGCATTAGTGCCCAGGTTAGACTATATAATTTGGGTACATTCGAGTGCCGTGTAGGTTTATCCTCATTTAAGCTGCCTGGGCTGCTCATTAGGCAATATATTTTTTCTAGAGGGCAGGCAGAGTGCTTCATTGTCGGTCCGGAATTGCCAAACTTGAGGGCTTCGGGGCCAGGAGAGTGAGGACAGAAGTCTGAGAACACAAGCTAGACTTCGGATTCAGGGTGAGGGCACGGCAGGTACCCCCTGCAGATCTGAACCAATATCTCATGCATCTGAAGTCAGGGCGAGGATCCGACGTTGGCTCAGGTTGGAGTTTCTGTGCATGACGGCCCCTTCATGAAGGGAGCGGAATCTCGAGGCCATGGAGGTTTTCCACGTTGGGAGATGTGGGACGTCCCCTTCAAGGATTCCTTCTGCGGGACAATTGAGACCTGTTGGACAGCTCCAGGACATCCCATATGGAATGAGTCCAGAGCACCGTTCCAGGATGGATGCCTGGGAAGTCCGCCTCGCCTTCCAATTGTCTCCTAGCAACAAGACAGTTTAGATCTAATGGATCTGCGGGAGCAACCGGGGTGGCTGAGTTGAAATGCACTTTCCAGAGGATGGGTCCTAACGTGTGTTTGTGTCCATGAGGGCCTTGGAATGGGGAGGTGGCACCGGGACCAAAAGTATTCTCCTAAGCTTTGGCATAGCTCCCATGCACAAGTTTCCTTGTGGAGACGAGATTTGTTCTGATGGGTGCCTCAGGAAATCCCCTCTGCTGGTATTGGAATCCAGGCTTTTGAGGAGACATGCCTGTAAACCAAAGCAATGGATCCGATAATGGCCTCGGGTCCTGTCTGGTTCAATCTTCTTGGTATGAGTGGAGGTAGATGAGTGGAGGTAGATGCTCAGCCGGTATCAACCGCCCTTTTTTGTCCCGGGCGACCTACACTATTGGGATGGCCTCAGGGACTTTGGAGGGTTCTCCTAATTTGTACGATTTTTGACAATGGAATGGGCAGAATTCCCATGGATTGGGTGGGGGCAGTCCTAATGTGTGGCTCCAGGGGCCCCAGCCTGGAGGGAGTGTGGCCCAGGACTTTGAGGACAGAAGACTGAAAACACAAACTCAGCTTAAGTTTGGGGACGTAGGTATGGCACGCCCGATCTACAAGTCATGAGAAGAACTCTTCAGGATATGAAGAATGAGCGAGTCTGAGTAGCTTGCTCAGGCTTTTGTCTCTGGATTTTGTTTCAGCGATGGCCGTGGAATGTTGGGGAGGTCTCATGGGCCATGGACGAATCTTCCTCTCTGTGGATTTGGCACGATCCCAATTGTTTTTCGTCAATCTGTGGGATGGGAGGACTGCTTTCAGGTTTGTTACCTCAGGTGTCCCACCAAAAGAGGAATTCCAAAGAGGAGCCCTGGGGAAGAGTGAAGGGACAACCCGAACTATGGTGAAAAATTGGGGCCTAGGGGCATGGCAAGCCCTATATGCTGTCTCTTCATATAGGTCCTGAGAGGCCTTACCTGAGGAATGGGCTCAGGCTGAGGGTTACAATGTGTGTTTGTGACCAATGTGGCCCGCAAGCATGGGCTGGGCCTCATATGCCACGCTTGTTTCAACTACACTGAATGTTGGACAACATGCCAACCACAAGGTTTCTTGCCATGGGGAAAGAGTTCTGATTTCTGCATCATTTTCAACCCTGGGCAATGGTTGGAGATAAGGTCTAGGTTCTGGAGCCTGAAAACCGCAGTTGGGAAGAGATGACGACCTAAGGCCATGGCGGGTCCCATGTGCTCAGTGTGCGGCCAGCTGTCTGGGTGGGACCAGGAGGTCCAGGATCAGGCTGGGTCAGAAGGGGAAATAGTGCCCAGGTCAGCCTATATGTTTGGGGTACAGCCGAATGGCGTGCAGTTTGATCCTCATTTGCGGTTTCGGGGTAGCCCTGAGGGCAATATTTCACTTCTGTAGGGCAGGCAGAGTGCGGCATTGTAGTTCTGGATTGCCCAACTGGAGGGCTTGTGGGCCAGTAGTCTGAGGACAGAGTCTGAGAACCCAAGCTAGGCCTAGGTTTCTGGGTGAGGATATGGCAGGCACAATCTACAGACCTCAATCGAGATCTCGTGCATCTGAAGTCAGGGCAAGGATCAGACGATCGCTCAGGTTGGACTTTCTGCCCTGATGGCCCTTTTTTGAAGGGGGTTGGATCACGAGGACATGGGGGTTTTCCCACGATGGGAGTTGTGAGAAGCTCCAAACTGCAAAGATTCTTCTGCAGGACAATTGAGACCTGTTGGTTGGCTCCAGGCCAACGATTCCGAGCAGGGTCCTACGGATGGATGGCTGGGTAGCCCACCTCGCATTGCAATGGTCTCCAAGCAACAAGACAGGTTAGATCTGCTGGATGTGGGGGGCAACGGAGGAGGCTGAGTTGAAATGGACTCTCCTGTGGATGTGTCCTAATATGTTTTTGTGTCTATGGAGACCTTGGAATGAAGCGGTGGCCTTGGGGCCCTGAAGGGTTCTCCTAAACAGAGGCTTTGACACAGCTCCAACGTGCATGTTTCCCATGTGTAGATGAGATTTGTTCTGATGGGTGAGTCAAGAAACAGCCATATGCTGGTATTGAATTCCAGGCCTCTGAGGAGAGATGCCTGGAAACCAAAGCAATGGATCCGATTAGTGCCTAGGGTCCTGTTCGTTCCTTTTTACCTCTGGGGACATCAGTCTACGGGTCTGAATGCAGGTAGGCGCTCAGATGGGCTCAGATTGCCCCTGTTTGTCCTGGGAAGCCACAACTATTGGGATGGCCTCAGGGACTTTGGAGGTTATCCTACTAGTAGGTTGTGGCCATTGGAATGGGCACATACAATTCCCTTGGAGAGGGCAAGTACAGTCCTCAGGTTTAGCTCCAGGGCCCTGAGCCTGTAGGGTGTGTAGGCCAGAGCTGTTTGGACAGTTGTCTGAAAACACAAACTCGGCTTATGTTTTGGGTCATAGTTATGGCAGGACTGATCTACAGACCATGAGGAGAACACTTCGGGATATGAAAAAAGGGCGAGTGTGAGGCTCTTGCTCAAGATTTTGTCTCTGGATATCGTGTCACTCATGGTCGTGAAATTGCCGCGTGACTTCATGGGAAATGGACGAGTCTTACTCTCTGGGGGTTCGGTACCGTCCAAAGAGTTTGGGGTCATTCTGGGGATGGAAGAAGTCCGTTTTTTTGTTGTTGTCGATTTGTTTCATTTTGTTTTTCAACCTCAGATGTCCCACCAAATGAGGGATTCCAGAGTAGAGCCCTGGGGTGGGGCGACTGGACAACCAGAAATCTGGTTAAAAATTGGGGACTAGGGATATGTCAAGCCCATTATGACATCTAATGGTCCAGCCACTGAGAGGACTTACTAGAGGACAGGACTCACGCTGAGGTCACAATGTGTGTTTATGCTCTCGTCGCATGCAAGAATGGGCGGGGCCTCAGGGTGAATGCTGGTTTCTCCTACACTGAACGTTGGACAACATGCCAACCACAAGGTTTCTTGCCATGGGTCAGGAAGAGTTCTGATTTCTGCATCACAGTCACCCGTGGGCAGTGATTGGAGATAAGGTCTAGGTTCTGAAGCCTGAAAACTGAGGTAGGGAAGAGATGATGACCTAAGGCCATGACGGGTCTGATGTGCTCAGCGTGCGGTCAGCTGTCTGGGTGTTGGTCAGCAGGTCCGGGCTCAGGTTGTGTCAGACAGTGCATTAGTGCCCAGGTTAGACTGAATAATTTGGGTACATTCGAGTGCCGTGTAGGTTTATCCTCATTTAAGCTGCCTGGGCTGCTCATTAGGCAATATATTTTTTCGAGAGGGCAGGCAGAGTGCTTCATTGTCGGTCCGGAATTGCCAAACTTGAGAGCTTCGGGGCCAGGAGAGTGAGGACGGAAGTCTGAGAACACAAGCTAGACTTCGGATTCAGGGTGAGGGCACGGCAGGTACCCCCTGCAGATCTGAACCAATATCTCATGCATCTGAAGTCAGGGCGAGGATCCGACGTTGGCTCAGGTTGGATTTTCTGTGCATGACGGCCCCTTCATGAAGGGAGCGGAATCTCGAGGCCATGGAGGTTTTCCACGTTGGGAGATGTGGGATGTCCCCTTCAAGGATTCCTTCTGCGGGACAATTGAGACCTGTTGGACAGCTCCAGGACATCCCATATGGAATGAGTCCAGAGCACCGTTCGAGGATGGATGCCTGGGAAGTCCGCCTCGCCTCCAATTGTCTCCTAGGAACAAGACAGTTTAGATCTAATGGATCTGCGGGAGCAACCGGGGTGGCTGAGTTGAAATGCACTTTCCAGAGGATGGGTCCTAACGTGTGTTTGTGTCCATGAGGGCCTTGGAATGGGGAGGTGGCACCGGGACCCTGAAGTATTCTCCTAAGCTTTGGCTTAGCTCCCATGCACAAGTTTCCTTGTGGATATCAGATTTGTTCTGATGGGTGCCTCAGGAAATCCCCTCTGCTGGTATTGGAATGCAGGCTTTTGAGGACACATGCCTGTAAACCAAAGGAATGGATCCGATAATGGCCTCGGGTCCTGTCTGGTTCAATCTTCTTGGTATGAGTGGAGGTAGATGAGTGGAGGTAGATGCTCAGCCGGTATCAACTGCCCTTTTTTGTCCCGGGCGACCTACACTATTGGGATGGCCTCAGGGACTTTGGAGGGTTCTCCTAATTTGTACGATTTTTGACAATGGAATGGGCAGAATTCCCATGGATTGGGTGGGGGCAGTCCTAATGTGTGGCTCCAGGGGCCCCAGCCTGGAGGGAGTGTGGCCCAGGACTTTGAGGACAGAAGACTGAAAACACAAACTCAGCTTAAGTTTGGGGACGTAGGTATGGCACGCCCGATCTACAAAACATGAGAAGAACTCTTCTGGATATATAGAATGAGCGAGTCTGAGGAGCTTGCTCAGGCTTTTGTCTCTGGATTTTGTTTCAGCGATGGCCGCGTAATGTTGGGGAGGTCTCATGGACCATGGACGAATCTTCCTCTGTGGATTTGGCCCGATCCCAATTGTTTTTCGTCAATCTGTGGGATGGGAGGACTGCTTTCAGGTTTGTTACCTCAGGTGTCCCACCAAAAGAGGAATTCCAAAGCAGAGCCCTGGGGAAGAGGGAAGGGACAACCCGAACGATGGTTAAAAATTGGGGCCTAGGGGCATGGCAAGCCCAATATGCTGTCTCTTCATATAGGCCCTGAGAGGCCTTACCTGAGGACTGGGCTCAGGCTGAGGGTTACAATGTGTGTTTGTGACCAATGTGGCCCGCAAGCATGGGCTGGGCCTCATGGGCCATGCTTGTTTCAACTACACTGAACGTTGGACAACATGCCAACCACAAGGTTTCTTGCCATAGGGAAAGAGTTCTGATTTCTGCATCATTTTCAACCCTGGGCAATGGTTGGAGATAAGGTCTAGGTTCTGGAGCCTGAAAACCGCAGTTGGGAAGAGATGACGACCTAAGGCCATGGCGGGTCCGATGTGCTCAGTGTGCGGCCAGCTGTCTGGGTGGTACCAGGAGGTCCAGGCTCAGGCTGGGTCAGAAGGGGAAATAGTGCCCAGGTCAGCCTATATGTTTGGGGTACAGCCGAATGGCGTGCAGGTTGATCCTCATTTGCGGTTTCGGGGTAGCCCTGAGGGCAATGTTTTACTTCTGTAGGGCAGGCAGAGTGCGGCATTGTAGTTCTGGATTGCCCAACTGGAGGGCTTGTGTGCCAGTAGTCTGAGGACGGAGTCTGAGAACCCAAGCTAAGCCTAGGTTTCTGGGTGAGGATATGGCAGGCACAATCTACAGACCTCAATCGAGATCTCGTGCATCTGAAGTCAGGGCAAGGATCAGACGATCGCTCAGGTTGGACTTTCTGCCCTGATGGCCCTTTCTTGAAGGGGGTTGGATCACGAGGACATGGGGGTTTTCCCACGATGGGAATTGTCAGAAGCTCCAAACTGCAAAGATTCTTCTGCAGGACAATTGAGACCTGTTGGTTGGCTCCAGGCCAACGATTCCGAGCAGGGTTCTAAGGATGGATGGCTGGGTAGCCCACCTCGCATTCCAATGGTCTCCAAGCAACAAGACAGGTTAGATCTGCTGGATGTGGGGGGCAACCGAGGAGGCTGAGTTGAAATGGACTCTCCTGTGGATGTGTCCTAATATGTTTTTGTGTCTATGGAGACCTTGGAATGAAGCGGTGGCCCTGGGGCCCTGAAGGGTTCTCCTAAACAGAGGCTTTGACACAGCTCCAACGTGCATGTTTCCCATGTGTAGATGAGATTTGTTCTGATGGGTGAGTCAAGAAACAGCCATATGCTGGTATTGAAATCCAGGCCTCTGAGGAGAGATGCCTGGAAACCAAAGCAATGGATCCGATTAGTGCCTAGGGGCCTGTTCGTTCCTTTTTACCTCTGGGGACATCAGTCTACGGGTCTGAGTGCAGGTAGGTGCTCAGATGGGCTCAGATTGCCCCTGTTTGTCCTGGGAAGCCACAACTATTGGGATGGCCTCAGGGACTTTGGAGGTTATCCTACTAGTAGGGTTGTGGCCATTGGAATGGGCACATACAATTCCCTTGGAGAGGGCAAGTACAGTCCTCAGGTTTGGCTCCAGGGCCCTGAGCCTGTAGGGTGTGTAGGCCAGAGCTGTTTGGACAGTTGTCTGAAAACACAAACTCGGCTTATGTTTTGGGTCATAGGTATGGCAGGACTGATCTACAGACCATGAGGAGAACACTTCGGGATATGAAAAAAGGGCGAGTGTGAGGCTCTTGCTCAAGTTTTTGTCTCTGGATATCGTGTCACTCATGGTCGTGAAATTGCCGGGTGACTTCATGGGAAATGGACGAGTCTTACTCTCTGGGGGTTCGGTCCCGTCCAAAGAGTTTGGGGTCATTCTGGGGATGGAAGAAGTCCGTTTTTTTGTTGTTGTCGATTTGTTTCATTTTGTTTTTCAACCCCCGATGTCCCACCAAATGAGGGATTCCAGAGTAGAGCCCTGGGGTGGGGCGACTGGACAACCAGAAATCTGGTTAAAAATTGGGGACTAGGGACATGTCAAGGCCATTATGACATCTAATGGTCCAGCCACTGAGAGGACTTACTAGAGGACAGGACTCAGGCTGAGGTCCCAATGCGTGTTTATGCTCTCGTCGCACTCAAGAATGGGCGTGGCCTCAGGGTGAATGCTGGTTTCTCCTACACTGAACGTTGGACAACATGCCAACCACAAGGTTTCTTGCCATGGGTCAGGAAGAGTTCTGATTTCTGCATCACAGTCACCCGTGGACAGTGATTGGAGATAAGGTCTAGGTTCTGAAGCCTGAAAACTGAGGTAGGGAAGAGATGATGACCTAAGGCCATGGCGGTCTGATGTGCTCAGCGTGTGGTCAGCTGTCTGGGTGTTGGTCAACAGGTCCGGGCTCAGGTTGTGTCAGATAGTGCATTAGTGCCCAGGTTAGACTATATAATTTGGGTACCGTGTGCCTACCGAGTGCCGTGTAGGTTTATCCTCATTTAAGCTGCCTGGGCTGCTCATTAGGCAATATATTTTTGCTAGAGGGCAGGCAGAGTGCTTCATTGTCGGTCCGGAATTGCCAAACTTGAGGGCTTCGGGGCCAGGAGAGTGAGGACGGAAGTCTGAGAACACAAGCTAGACTTCGGATTCAGGGTGAGGGCACGGCAGGTACCCCCTGCAGATCTGAACCAATATCTCATGCATCGGAAGTCAGGGCGAGGATCCGACGTTGGCTCAGGTTGGAGTTTCTGTGCATGACGGCCCCTTCATGAAGGGAGCGGAATCTCGAGGCCATGGAGGTTTTCCACGTTGGGAGATGTGGGATGTCCCCTTCAAGGATTCCTTCTGCGGGACTATTGAGACCTGTTGGACAGCTCCAGGACATCCCATATGGAATGACTCCAGAGCACCGTTCCAGGATGGATGCCTGGGAAGTCCGCCTCGCCTTCCAATTGTCTCCAAGCAACAAGACAGTTTAGATCTAATGGATCTGCGGGAGCAACCGGGGTGGCTGAGTTGAAATGCACTTTCCAGAGGATGGGTCCTAACGTGTGTTTGTGTCCATGAGGGCCTTGGAATGGGGAGGTGGCACCGGGACCCTGAAGTATTCTCCTAAGCTTTGGCTTAGCTACCATGCACAAGTTTCCTTGTGGAGACGAGATTTGTTCTGATGGGTGCCTCAGGAAATCCCCTCTGCTGGTATTGGAATGCAGGCTTTTGAGGACACATGCCTGTAAACCAAAGCAATGGATTCGATAATGGCCTCGGGTCCTGTCTGGATCAATCTCCTTGGTATGAGTGGAGGTAGATGAGTGGAGGTAGATGAGTGGAGGTAAATGCTCAGCCGGTATGAACCGCCCATTTTTCGTCCCGGGCGACCTACACTATTGGGATGGCCTCAAGGACTTTGGAGGGTTCTCCTAATTTGTACGATTTTTGAAATAGAATGGGCAGAATTCCCATGGATTGGGTGGGGGCAGTCCTAATGTGTGGCTCCAGGGGCCCCAGCCTGGAGGGAGTGTGGCCCAGGACTTTGAGGACAGAAGGCTGAAAACACAAACTCAACTTAAGTTTGGGGACGTAGGTATGGCACGCCCGATCTACAAACCATGGGAAGAACTCTTCAGGATATGAAGAATGAGCGAGTCTGAGGTGCTTGCTCAGGCTTTTTTCTCTGGATTTTGTTTCTGCAATGTCCGTGGAATGTTGGGGAGGTCTCATGGGCCATGGACGAATCTTCCTCTCTGTGGATTTGGCACGATCCCAATTGTTTTTCGTCAATCTGTGGGATGGGAGGACTCCTTTCAGGTTTGTTACCTCAGGTGTCCCACCAAAAGAGGAATACCAAAGCAGAGCCCTGGGGAAGAGTGAAGGGACAACCCGAACTATGGTTAAAAATTGGGGCCTAGGGGCATGGCAAGCCCAATATGCTGTCTCTTCATATAGGCCCTGAGAGGCCTTACCTGAGGACTGGGCTCAGGCTGAGGGTCACAATGTGTGTTTGTGACCAATGTGGCCCGCAAGCATGGGCTGGGCCTCATGGGCCACGCTTGATTCAACTACACTGAACATTGGACAACATGCCAACCACAAGGTTTCTTGCCATGGGGAAAGAGTTCTGATTTCAGCATCATTTTCAAACCTGGGCAGTGGTTGGAGATAAGGTCTAGGTTCTGGAGCCTGAAAACCGCAGTTGGGAAGAGATGAAGACCTAAGGCCATGGCGGGTCCGATTGTGCTCAGTGTGCGGCCAGCTGTCTGGGTGGGACCAGGAGGTCCAGGCTCAGGCTGGGTCAGAAGGGGAAATAGTGCCCAGGTCAGCCTATATGTTTGGGGTACAGCCGAATGGCGTGCAGGTTGATCCTCATTTGGGGAATCGGGGTAGCCCTGAGGGCAATATTTTAATTCTGTAGGGCAGGCAGAGTGCGGCATTGTAGTTCTGGTTGCCAAAATGAGGGCCTGTGGGCCAGTAGTCTGAGGACGGAGTCTGAGAACCCAAGCTAAGCCTAGGTTTCTGGGTGAGGATATGGCAGGCACAATCTACAGGCCTCAATAGAGATCTCGTGCATCTGAAGTCAGGGCAAGGATCAGACGATCGCTCAGGTTGGACTTTCTGCCCTGATGGCCCTTTCTTGAAGGGGGTTGGATCACGAGGACATGGGGGTTTTCCCACGATGGGAGTTGTGAGAAGCTCCAAACTGCAAAGATTCTTCTGCAGGACAATTGAGACCTGTTGGTTGGCTCCAGGCCAACGATTCCGAGCAGGGTTCTAAGGATGGATGGCTGGGTAGCCCACCTCGCATTCCAATGGTCTCCAAGCAACAAGACAGGTTAGATCTGCTGGATGTGGGGGGCAACCGAGGAGGCTGAGTTGAAATGGACTCTCCTGTGGATGTGTCCTAATATGTTTTTGTGTCTATGGAGACCTTGGAATGAAGCGGTGGCCCTGGGGCCCTGAAGGGTTCTCCTAAACAGAGGCTTTGACACAGCTCCAACGTGCATGTTTCCCATGTGTAGATGAGATTTGTTCTGATGGGTCAGTCAAGAAACAGCCATATGCTGGTATTGAAATCCAGGCCTCTGAGGAGAGATGCCTGGAAACCAAAGCAATGGATCCGATTAGTGCCTAGGGGCCTGTTCGTTCCTTTTTACCTCTGGGGACATCAGTCTACGGGTCTGAGTGCAGGTAGGTGCTCAGATGGGCTCAGATTGCACCTGTTTGTCCTGGGAAGCCACAACTATTGGGATGGCCTCAGGGACTTTGGAGGTTATCCTACTAGTAGGGTTGTGGCCATTGGAATGGGCACATACAATTCCCTTTAAGAGGGCAAGTACAGTCCTCAGGTTTGGCTCCAGGGCCCTGAGCCTGTAGGGTGTGTAGGCCAGAGCTGTTTGGACAGTTGTCTGAAAACACAAACTCGGCTTATGTTTTGGGTCATAGGTATGGCAGGACTGATCTACAGACCATGAGGAGAACACTTCGGGATATGAAAAAAGGGCGAGTGTGAGGCTCTTGCTCAAGTTTTTGTCTCTGGATATCGTGTCACTCATGGTCGTGAAATTGCCGGATGACATCATGGGAAATGGACGAGTCTTACTCTCTGGGGGTTCGGTCCCGTCCAAAGAGTTTGGGGTCATTCTGGGGATGGAAGATTCCGTTTTTTTGTTGTTGAGGTCGATTTGTTTCATTTTGTTTTTCAACGTCAGATGTCCCACCAAATGAGGGATTCCAGAGTAGAGCCCTGGGGTGGGGCGACTGGACAACCAGAAATCTGGTTAAAAATTGGGGACTAGGGACATGTCAAGGCCATTATGACATCTAATGGTCAGGCCACTGAGAGGACTTACTAGAGGACAGGACTCAGGCTGAGGTCCCAATGCGTGTTTATGCTATTGTCGCACTCAAGAATGGGCGTGGCCTCAGGGTGAATGCTGGTTTCTCCTACACTGAACGTTGGACAACATGCCAACCACAAGGTTTCTTGCCATGGGTCAGGAAGAGTTCTGATTTCTGCATCACAGTCACCCGTGGACAGTGATTGGAGATAAGGTCTAGGTTCTGAAGCCTGAAAACTGAGGTAGGGAAGAGATGATGACCTAAGGCCATGGCGGGTCTGATGTGCTCAGCGTGTGGTCAGCTGTCTGGGTGTTGGTCAACAGGTCCGGGCTCAGGTTGTGTCAGATAGTGCATTAGTGCCCAGGTTAGACTATATAATTTGGGTACCTTGTGCCTACCGAGTGCCGTGTAGGTTTATCCTCATTTAAGCTGCCTGGGCTGCTCATTAGGCAATATATTTTTGCTAGAGGGCAGGCAGAGTGCTTCATTGTCGGTCCGGAATTGCCAAACTTGAGGGCTTCGGGGCCAGGAGAGTGAGGACGGAAGTCTGAGAACACAAGCTAGACTTCGGATTCAGGGTGAGGGCACGGCAGGTACCCCCTGCAGATCTGAACCAATATCTCATGCATCGGAAGTCAGGGCGAGGATCTGACGTTGGCTCAGGTTGGAGTTTCTGTGCATGATGGCCCCTTCATGAAGGGAGCGGAATCTCGAGGCCATGGAGGTTTTCCACGTTGGGAGATGTGGGATGTCCCCTTCAAGGATTCCTTCTGCGGGACAATTGAGACCTGATGGACAGCTCCAGGACATCCCATATGGAATGACTCCAGAGCACCGTTCCAGGATGGATGCCTGGGAAGTCCGCCTAGCCTTCCAATTGTCTCCTAGCAACAAGACAGTTTAGATCTACTGGATCTCCGGGAGCAACCGGGGTGGCTGAGTTGAAATGCACTTTCCAGAGGATGGGTCCTAACGTGTGTTTGTGTCCATGAGGGCCTTGGAATGGGGAGGTGGCACCGGGACCCTGAAGTATTCTCCTAAGCTTTGGCTTAGCTACCATGCACAAATTTCCTTGTGGAGACGAGATTTGTTCTGATGGGTGCCTCAGGAAATCCCCTCTGCTGGTATTGGAATGCAGGCTTTTGAGGACACATGCCTGTAAACCAAAGCAATGGATTCGATAATGGCCTCGGGTCCTGTCTGGTTCAATCTCCTTGGTATGAGTGGAGGTAGATGAGTGGAGGTAGATGAGTGGAGGTAAATTCTCAGCCGGTATGAACCGCCCATTTTTCGTCCCGGGCGACCTACACTATTGGGATGGCCTCAAGGACTTTGGAGGGTTCTCCTAATTTGTACGATTTTTGACAATAGAATGGGCAGAATTCCCATGGATTGGGTGGGGGCAGTCCTAATGTGTGGCTCCAGGGGCCCCAGCCTGGAGGGAGTGTGGCCCAGGACTTTGAGGACAGAAGACTGAAAACACAAACTCAGCTTAAGTTTGGGGACGTAGGTATGGCACGCCCGATCTACAAACCATGAGAAGAACTCTTCAGGATATGAAGAATGAGCGAGTCTGAGGTGCTTGCTCAGGCTTTTTTCTCTGGATTTTGTTTCTGCAATGTCCGTGGAATGTTGGGGAGGTCTCATGGGCCATGGACGAATCTTCCTCTCTGTGGATTTGGCACGATCCCAATTGTTTTTCGTCAATCTGTGGGATGGGAGGACTCCTTTCAGGTTTGTTACCTCAGGTGTCCCACCAAAAGAGGAATTCCAAAGCAGAGCCCTGGGGAAGAGTGAAGGGACAACCCGAACTATGGTTAAAAATTGGGGCCTAGGGGCATGGCAAGCCCAATATGCTGTCTCTTCATATAGGCCCTGAGAGGCCTTACCTGAGGACTGGGCTCAGGCTGAGGGTCACAATGTGTGTTTGTGACCAATGTGGCCCGCAAGCATGGGCTGGGCCTCATGGGCCACGCTTGATTCAACTACACTGAACATTGGACAACATGCCAACCACAAGGTTTCTTGCCATGGGGAAAGAGTTCTGATTTCAGCATCATTTTCAAACCTGGGCAGTGGTTGGAGATAAGGTCTAGGTTCTGGAGCCTGAAAACCGCAGTTGGGAAGAGATGACGACCTAAGGCCATGGCGGGTCCGATGTGCTCAGTGTGCGGCCAGCTGTCTGGGTGGGACCAGGAGGTCCAGGCTCAGGCTGGGTCAGAAGGGGAAATAGTGCCCAGGTCAGCCTATATGTTTGGGGTACAGCCGAATGGCGTGCAGGTTGATCCTCATTTGGGGAATCGGGGTAGCCCTGAGGGCAATATTTTAATTCTGTAGGGCAGGCAGAGTGCGGCATTGTAGTTCTGGTTGCCAAAATGGAGGGCCTGTGGGCCAGTAGTCTGAGGACGGAGTCTGAGAACCCAAGCTAAGCCTAGGTTTCTGGGTGAGGATATGGCAGGCACAATCTACAGGCCTCAATAGAGATCTCGTGCATCTGAAGACAGGGCAAGGATCAGACGATCGCTCAGGTTGGACTTTCTGCCCTGATGGCCCTTTCTTGAAGGGGGTTGGATCACGAGGACATGGGGGTTTTCCCACGATGGGAGTTGTGAGAAGTTCCAAACTGCAAAGGTTCTTCTGCAGGACAATTGAGACCTGTTGGTTGGCTCCATGCCAACGATTCCGAGCAGGGTTCTAAGGATGGATGGCTGGGTAGCCACCTCGCATTCCAATTGTCTCCAAGCAACAAGACAGGTTAGATCTGCTGGATGTGGGGGGCAACCGAGGAGGCTGAGTTGAAATGGACTCTCCTGTGGATGTGTCCTAATATGTTTTTGTGTCTATGGAGACCTTGGAATGAAGCGGTGGCCCTGGGGCCCTGAAGGGTTCTCCTAAACAGAGGCTTTGACACAGCTCCAACGTGCATGTTTCCCATGTGTAGATGAGATTTGTTCTGATGGGTGAGTCAAGAAACAGCCATATGCTGGTATTGAAATCCAGGCCTCTGAGGAGAGATGCCTGGAAACCAAAGCAATGGATCCGATTAGTGCCTAGGGGCCTGTTCGTTCCTTTTTACCTCTGGGGACATCAGTCTACGGGTCTGAGTGCAGGTAGGTGCTCAGATGGGCTCAGATTGCCCCTGTTTGTCCTGGGAAGCCACAACTATTGGGATGGCCTCAGGGACTTTGGAGGTTATCCTACTAGTAGGGTTGTGGCCATTGGAATGGGCACATACAATTCCCTTTAAGAGGGCAAGTACAGTCCTCAGGTTTGGCTCCAGGGCCCTGAGCCTGTAGGGTGTGTAGGCCAGAGCTGTTTGGACAGTTGTCTGAAAACACAAACTCGGCTTATGTTTTGGGTCATAGGTATGGCAGGACTGATCTACAGACCATGAGGAGAACACTTCGGGATATGAAAAAAGGGCGAGTGTGAGGCTCTTGCTCAAGTTTTTGTCTCTGGATATCGTGTCACTCATGGTCGTGAAATTGCCGGGTGACATCATGGGAAATGGACGAGTCTTACTCTCTGGGGGTTCGGTCCCGTCCAAAGAGTTTGGGGTCATTCTGGGGATGGAAGATTCCGTTTTTTTGTTGTTGTTGTCGATTTGTTTCATTTTGTTTTTCAACCTCAGATGTCCCACCAAATGAGGGATTCCAGAGTAGAGCCCTGGGGTGGGGCGACTGGACAACCAGAAATCTGGTTAAAAATTGGGGACTAGGGACATGTCAAGCCCATTATGACATCTAATGGTCCAGCCACTAGATGACTTACTAGAGGACAGGACTCACGCTGAGGTCACAATGCGTGTTTATGCTCTCGTCGCACTCAAGAATGGGCGGGGCCTCAGGGTGAATGCTGGTTTCTCCTACACTGAACGTTGGACAACATGCCAACCACAAGGTTTCTTGCCATGGGTCAGGAAGAGTTCTGATTTCTGCATCACAGTCACCCGTGGGCAGTGATTGGAGATAAGGTCTAGGTTCTGAAGCCTGAAAACTGAGGTAGGGAAGAGATGATGACCTAAGGCCATGGCGGGTCTGATGTGCTCAGCGTGCGGTCAACTGTCTGGGTGTTGGTCAGCAGGTCCGGGCTCAGGTTGTGTCAGACAGTGCATTAGTGCCCAGGTTAGACTATATAATTTGGGTACATTCGAGTGCCGTGTAGGTTTATCCTCCTTTAAGCTGCCTGGGCTGCTCATTTGGCAATATATTTTTTCTAGAGGGAAGGCAGAGTGCTTCATTGACGGTCCGGAATTGCCAATTGAGGGCTTCGGGGCCAGGAGAGTGAGGACGGAAGTCTGAGAACACAAGCTAGACTTCGGATTCAGAATGAGGGCACGGCAGGTACCCCCTGCAGATCTGAACCAATATCTCATGCATCTGAAGTCAGGGCGAGGATCCGACGTTGGCTCAGGTTGGAGTTTCTGTGCATGACGGCCCCTTCATGAAGGGAGCGGAATCTCGAGGCCATGGAGGTTTTCCACGTTGGGAGATGTGGGATGCTTCCTTCAAGGATTCCTTCTGCGGGACAATTGAGACCTGTTGGACAGCTCCAGGACATCCCATAAGGAATGATTCCAGAGCACCGTTCCAGGATGGATGCCTGGGAAGTCCGCCTCGCCTTCCAATTGTCTCCTAGCAACAAGACAGTTTAGATCTAATGGATCTGCGGGAGCAACCGGGGTGGCTGAGTTGAAATGCATTTTCCAGAGGATGGGTCCTAACGTGTATTTGTGTCTATGAGGACCTTGGAATGGGGAGGTGGCACCGGGACCCTGAAGTATTATCCTAAGCTTTGGCTTAGCTACCATGCACAAGTTTCCTTGTGGAGACGAGATTTGTTCTGATGAGTGCCTCAGGAAATCCCCTCTGCTGGTATTGGAATCCAGGCTTTTGAGGAGACATGCCTGTAAACCAAAGCAATGGATTCGATAATGGCCTCGGGTCCTGTCTGGTTCAATCTCCTTGGTATGAGTGGAGGTAGATGAGTGGAGTTAGATGAGTGGAGGTAAATGCTCAGCCGGTATCAACCGCCCATTTTTTGTCTCGGGCGACCTACACTATTGGGATGGCCTCAGGGACTTTGGAGGGTTCTCCTAATTTGTACGATTTTTGACAATGGAATGGGCAGAATTCCCATGGATTGGGTGGGGGCAGTCCTAATGTGTGGCTCCAGGGGCCCCAGCCTGGAGGGAGTGTGGCCCAGGACTTTGAGGACAGAAGACTGAAAACACAAACTCAGCTTAAGTTTGGGGACGTAGGTATGGCACGCCCGATCTACAAACCATGAGAAGAACTCTTCAGGATATGAAGAATGAGCGAGTCTGAGGCGCTTGCTCAGGCTTTTTTCTATGGATTTTGTTTCTGCCATGGCCGTGGAATGTTGGGGAGGTCTCATGGGCCATGGACGAATCTTCCTCTCTGTGGATTTGGCCCGATCCCAATTGTTTTTCGTCAATCTGTGGGATGGGAGGACACCTTTCAGGTTTGTTACCTCAGGTGTCCCACCAAAAGAGGAATTCCAAAGCAGAGCCCTGGGGAAGAGTGAAGGGACAACCCGAACTATGGTTAAAAATTGGGGCCTAGGGGCATGGCAAGCCCAATATGCTGTCTCTTCATGTAGGCCCTGAGAGGCCTTACCTGAGGACTGGGCTCAGGCTGAGGGTCACAATGTGTGTTTGTGACCAATGTGGCCCGCAAGCATGGGCTGGGCCTCATGGGCCACGCTTGTTTCAACTACACTGAACATTGGACAACATGCCAACCACAAGGTTTCTTGCCATGGGGAAAGAGTTCTGATTTCTGCATCATTTTCAACCCTGGGCAGTGGTTGGAGATAAGGTCTAGGTTCTGGTGCCTGAAAACCGCAGTTGGGAAGAGATGACGACCTAAGGCCATGGCGGGTCCGATGTGCTCAGTGTGCGGCCAGCTGTCTGGGTGGGACCAGAAGGTCCAGGCTCAGGCTGGGTCAGAAGGGGAAATGGTGCCCAGGTCAGCCTATATGTTTGGGGTACAGCCGAATGGCGTGCAGGATGATCCTCATTTGGGGATTCGGGGTAGCCCTGAGGGCAATATTTTACTTCTGTAGGGCAGGCAGAGTGCGGCATTGTAGTTCTGGATTGCCAAAATGGAGGGCCTGTGGGCCAGTAGTCTGAGGACGGAGTCTGAGAACCCAAGCTAAGCTTAGGTTTCTGGGTGAAGATATGGCAGGCACAATCTACAGGCCTCAATAGAGATCTCGTGCATCTGAAGTCAGGGCAAGGATCAGACGATCGCTCAGGTTGGACTTTCTGCCCTGATGGCCCTTTCTTGAAGGGGGTTGGATCAGGAGGACATGGGGGTTTTCCCACAATGGGAGTTGTGAGAAGCTCCAAACTGCAAAGATTCTTCTGCAGGACAATTGAGACCTGTTGGTTGGCTCCAGGCCAACGATTCCGAGCAGGGTTCTAAGGATGGATGGCTGGGTAGCCCACCTCGCATTCCAATTGTCTCCAAGCAACAAGACAAGTTAGATCTGCTGGATGTGGGGGACAACCGAGGAGGCTGAGTTGAAATGGACTCTCCTGGGGATGTGTCCTAATATGTTTTTGTGTCTATGGAGACCTTGGAATGAAGCGGTGGCCCTGGGGCCCTGAAGGGTTCTCCTAAACAGAGGCTTTGACACAGCTCCAACGTGCATGTTTCCCATGTGTAGATGAGATTTGTTCTGATGGGTGAGTCAAGAAACAGCCATATGCTGGTATTGAAATCCAGGCCTCTGAGGAGAGATGCCTGGAAACCAAAGCAATGGATCCGATTAGAGCCTAGGGGCCTGTTCGTTCCTTTTTACCTCTGGGGACATCAGTCTACGGGTCTGAGTGCAGGTAGGTGCTCAGATGGGCTCAGATTGCCCCTGTTTGTCCTGGGAAGCCACAACTATTGGGATGGCCTCAGGGACTTTGGAGGTTATCCTACTAGTAGGGTTGTGGCCATTGGAATGGGCACATACAATTCCCTTGGAGAGGGCAAGTACAGTCCTCAGGTTTGGCTCCAGGGCCCTGAGCCTGTAGGGTGTGTAGGCCAGAGCTGTTTGGACAGTTGTCTGAAAACACAAACTCGGCTTATGTTTTGGGTCATAGGTATGGCAGGACTGATCTACAGACCATGAGGAGAACACTTCGGGATATGAAAAAAGGGCGAGTGTGAGGCTCTTGCTCAAGTTTTTGTCTCTGGATATCGTGTCACTCATGGTCGTGAAATTGCCGGGTGACTTCATGGGAAATGGACGAGTCTTACTCTCTGGGGGTTCGGTCCCGTCCAAAGAGTTTGGGGTCATTCTGGGGATGGAAGAAGTCCGTTTTTTTGTTGTTGTTGTCGATTTGTTTCATTTTGTTTTTCAACCTCAGATGTCCCACCAAATGAGGGATTCCAGAGTAGAGCCCTGGGGTGGGGCGACTGGACAACCAGAAATCTGGTTAAAAATTGGGGACTAGGGACATGTCAAGCCCATTATGACATCTAATTGTCCAACCACTGAGAGGACTTACTAGAGGACAGGACTCACGCTGAGGTCACAATGCGTGTTTCTGCTCTCGTCGCACTCAAGAATGGGCGGGGCCTCAGGGTGAATGCTGGTTTCTCCTACACTGAACGTTGGGCAACATGCCAACCACAAGGTTTCTTGCCATGGGTCAGGAAGAGTTCTGATTTCTGCATCACAGTCACCCGTGGGCAGTGATTGGAGATAAGGTCTAGGTTCTGAAGCCTGAAAACTGAGGTAGGGAAGAGATGATGACCTAAGGCCATGGCGGGTCTGATGTGCTCAGCGTGCGGTCAGCTGTCTGGGTGTTGGTCAGCAGGTCCGGGCTCAGGTTGTGTCAGACAGTGCATTAGTGCCCAGGTTAGACTATATAATTTGGGTACATTCGAGTGCCGTGTAGGTTTATCCTCATTTAAGCTGCCTGGGCTGCTCATTAGGCAATATATTTTTTCTAGAGGGCAGGCAGAGTGCTTCATTGTCGGTCCGGAATTGCCAAACTTGAGGGCTTCGGGGCGAGGAGAGTGAGGACGGAAGTCTGAGAACACAAGCTAGACTTCGGATTCAGGGTGAGGGCACGGTAGGTACCCCCTGCAGATCTGAACCAATATCTCATGCATCTGAAGTCAGGGCGAGGATCCCACGTTGGCTCAGGTTGGAGTTTCTGTGCATGACGGCCCCTTCATGAAGGGAGCGGAATCTCGAGGCCATGGAGGTTTTCCACGTTGGGAGATGTGGGATGCCCCCTTCAAGGATTCCTTCTGCGGGACAATTGAGACCTGTTGGACAGCTCCAGGACATCCCATATGGAATGACTCCAGAGCACCGTTCCAGGATGGATGCCTGGGAAGTCCGCCTCGCCTTCCAATTGTTTCCTAGCAACAAGACAGTTTAGATCTAATGGATTCTCGGGAGCAACCGGGGTGGCTGGGTTGAAATGCACTTTCCAGAGGATGGGTCCTAACGTGTATTTGTGTCCATGAGGACCTTGGAATGGGGAGGTGGCACTGGGACCCTTAAGTATTATCCTAAGCTTTGGCTTAGCTACCATGCACAAGTTTCCTTGTGGAGACGAGATTTGTTCTGATGAGTGCCTCAGGAAATCCCCTCTGCTGGTATTGGAATCCAGGCTTTTGAGGAGACATGCCTGTAAACCAAAGCAATGGATTCGATAATGGCCTCGGCTCCTGTCTGGTTCAATCTCCTTGGTATGAATGGAGGTAGATGAGTGGAGGTAGATGCTCAGCCTGTATCAACCGCCCATTTTTTGTCCCGGGCGACCTACACTATTGGGATGGCCTCGGGGACTTTGGAGGGTTCTCCTAATTTGTACGATTTTTGACATGGAATGGGCAGAATTGCCATGGATTGGGTGGGGGCAGTCCTAATGTGTGGCTCCAGGGGCCCCAGTCTGGAGGGAGTGTGGCCCAGGACTTTGAGGACAGAAGACTGAAAACACAAACTCAGCTTAAGTTTGGGGACGTAGGTATGGCACGCCCGATCTACAAACCATGAGAAGAACTCTTCAGGATATGAAGAATGAGCGAGTCTGAGGCGCTTGCTCAGGCTTTTTTCTATGGATTTTGTTTCTGCCATGGCCGTGGAATGTTGGGGAGGTCTCATGGGCCATGGACGAATCTTCCTCTCTGTGGATTTGGCCCGATCCCAATTGGTTTTCGTCAATCTGTGGGATGGGAGGACTCCTTTCAGGTTTGTTACCTCAGGTGTCCCACCAAAAGAGGAATTCCAAAGCAGAGCCCTGGGGAAGAGTGAAGGGACAACCCGAACTATGGTTAAAAATTGGGGCCTAGGGGCATGGCAAGCCCAATATGCTGTCTCTTCATATAGGCCCTGAGAGGCCTTACCTGAGGACTGGGCTCAGGCTGAGGGTCACAATGTGTGTTTGTGACCAATGTGGCCGCAAGCATGGGCTGGGCCTCATGGGCCACGCTTGATTCAACTACACTGAACGTTGGACAACATGCCAACCAAAAGGTTTCTTGCCATGGGGAAAGAGTTCTGATTTCAGCATCATTTTCAAACCTGGGCAGTGGTTGGAGATAAGGTCTAGGTTCTGGAGCCTGAAATCCGCAGTTGGGAAGAGATGAAGACCTAAGGCCATGGCGGGTCCGATGTGCTCAGTGTGCGGCCAGCTGTCTGGGTGGGACTAGGAGTTCCAGGCTCAGGCTGGGTCAGAAGGGGAAATAGTGCCCAGGTCAGCCTATATGTTTGGGGTACAGCCGAATGGCGTGCAGGTTGATCCTCATTTGGGGATTCGGGGTAGCCCTGAGGGCAATATTTCACTTCTGTAGGGCAGGCAGAGTGCGGCATTGTAGTTCTGGATTGCCAAACTGGAGGGCCTGTGGGCCAGTAGTCTGAGGACGGAGTCTGAGAACTCAAGCTAAGGCTAGGTTTCTGGGTGAGGATATGGCAGGCACAATCTACAGACCTCAATAGAGATCTCGTGCATCTGAAGTCAGGGCAAGGATCAGACGATCGCTCAGGTTGGACTTTCTGCCCTGATGGCCCTTTCTTGAAGGGGGTTGGATCACGAGGACATGGGGGTTTTCCCACGATGGGAGTTGTGAGAAGCTCCAAACTGCAAAGATTCTTCTGCAGGACAATTGAGACCTGTTGGTTGGCTCCAGGCCAACGATTCCGAGCAGGGTTCTAAGGATGGATGGCTGGGTAGCCCACCTCGCATTCCAATTGTCTCCAAGCAACAAGACAAGTTAGATCTGCTGGATGTGGGGGGCAACCGAGGAGGCTGAGTTGAAATGGACCCTCCTGGGGATGTGTCCTAATATGTTTTTGTGTCTATGGAGACCTTGGAATGAAGCGGTGACCCTGGGGCCCTGAAGGGTTCTCCTAAACAGAGGCTTTGACACAGCTCCAACGTGCATGTTTCCCATGTGTAGATGAGATTTGTTCTGATGGGTGAGTCAAGAAACAGCCATATGCTGGTATTGAAATCCAGGCCTCTGAGGAGAGATGCCTGGAAACCAAAGCAATGGATCCGATTAGTGCCTAGGGGCCTGTTCGTTCCTTTTTACCTCTGGGGACATCAGTCTTCGGGTCTGAGTGCAGGTAGGTGCTCAGATGGGCTCAGATTGCCCCTGTTTGTTTTGGGAAGCCACAAATATTGGGATGGCCTCAGGGACTTTGGAGGTTATCCTACTAGTAGGGTTGTGGCCATTGGAATGGGCACATACAATTCCCTTGGAGAGGGCAAGTACAGTCCTCAGGTTTGGTTCCAGGGCCCTGAGCCTGTAGGGTGTGTAGGCCAGAGCTGTTTGGACAGTTGTCTGAAAACACAAACTCGGCTTATGTTTTGGGTCATAGGTATGGCAGGACTGATCTACAGACCATGAGGAGAACACTTCGGGATATGAAAAAAGGGCGAGTGTGAGGCTCTTGCTCAAGTTTTTGTCTCTGGATATCGTGTCACTCATGGTCGTGAAATTGCCGGGTGACTTCATGGGAAATGGACGAGTCTTACTCTCTGGGGGTTCGGTCCCGTCCAAAGAGTTTGGGGTCATTCTGGGGATGGAAGAAGTCCGTTTTTTTGTTGTTGTTGTCGATTTGTTTCATTTTGTTTTTCAACCTAGATGTCCCACCAAATGAGGGATTCCAGAGTAGAGCCCTTGGGTGGGGCGACTGGACAACCAGAAATCTGGTTAAAAATTGGGGACTAGGGACATGTCAAGCCCATTATGACATCCAATGGTCCAGCCACTGAGAGGACTTACTAGAGGACAGGACTCACGCTGAGGTTACAATGCGTGTTTATGCTGTCGTCGCACTCAAGAATAGGCGGGGCCTCAGGGTGAATGCTGGTTTCTCCTACACTGAACTTTGGACAACATGCCAACCACAAGGTTTCTTGCCATGGGTCAGGAAGAGTTCTGATTTCTGCATCACAGTCACCCTTGGGCAGTGATTGGAGATAAGGTCTAGGTTCTGAAGCCTGAAAACTGAGGTAGGGAAGAGATGATGACCTAAGGCCATGGCGGGTCTGATGTGATCAGCGTGCGGTCAGCTGTCTGGGTGTTGGTCAGCAGGTCCGGGCTCAGGTTGTGTCAGACAGTGCATTAGTGCCCAGGTTAGACTATATAATTTGGGTACATTCGAGTGCCGTGTAGGTTTATCCTCATTTAAGCTGCCTGGGCTGCTCATTAGGCAATATATTTTTTCTAGAGGGCAGGCAGAGTGCTTCATTGTCGGTCCGGAATAGCCAAACTTGAGGGCTTCGGGGCCAGGAGAGTGAGGACGGAAGTCTGAGAACACAAGCTAGACTTCGGCTTCAGGGTGAGGGCACGGCAGGTACTCCCTGCAGATCTGAACCAATATCTCATGCATCTGAAGTCAGGGCGAGGATCCGACGTTGGCTCAGGTTGGAGTTTCTGTGCATGACGGCCCCTTCATGAAGGGAGCAGAATCTCGAGGCCATGGAGGTTTTCCACGCTGGGAGATTTGGGATGCCCCCTTCAAGGATTCCTTCTGCGGGACAATTGAGACCTTTTGGACAGCTCCAGGACATCCCATATGGAATGACTCCAGAGCACCGTTCGAGGATGGATGCCTGGGAAGTCCGCCTCGCCTTCCAATTGTCTCCTAGCAACAAGACAGTTTAGATCTAATGGATCTGCGGGAGCAACCGGGGTGGCTGAGAAAAATGCACTTTCCAGAGGATGGGTCCTAACGTGTGTTTGTGTCCATGAGGGCCTTGGAATGGGGAGGTGGCACCGGGACACTGAAATATTCTCCTAAGCTTTGGCTTAGCTCCCATGCACAAGTTTCCTTGTGGATATGAGATTTGTTCTGATGGGTGCCTCAGGAAATCCCCTCTGCTGGTATTGAAATCCAGGCTTTTGAGGAGACATGCCTGTAAACCAAAGCAATGGATCCGATAATGGCCTCGGGTCCTGTCTGGTTCAATGTTCTTGGTATGAGTGGAGGTAGATGAGTGGAGGTAGATGCTCAGCCGGTATCAACTGCCCTTTTTTGTCCCGGGCGACCTACACTATTGGGATGGCCCCAGGGACTTTGGAGGGTTCTCCTAATTTGTACGATTTTTGACAATGGAATGGGCAGAATTCCCATGGATTGGGTGGGGGCAGTCCTAATGTGTGGCTCCAAAGGCCCCAGCCTGGAGGGAGTGTGGCTCAGGACTTTGAGGACAGAAGACTGAAAACACAAACTCAGCTTAAGTTTGGGGACGTAGGTATGGCACGCCCGATCTACAAACCATGAGAAGAACTCTTCCGGATATGAAAAATGAGCGATTCTGAGGCGCTTGCTCAGGCTTTTGTCTCTGGATTTTGTTTCTGCGATGGCCGTGGAATGTTGGGGAGGTCTCATGGGCCATGGACGAATCTTCCTCTCTGTGGATTTGGCCCGATCCCAATTGTTTTTCGTCAATCTGTGGGATGGGAGGACTCCTTTCAGGTTTGTTACCTCAGGTGTCCCACCAAAAGAAGAATTCCAAAGCAGAGCCCTGGGGAAGAGTGAACGGACAACCCGAACTATGGTTAAAAATTGCGGCCTAGGGGCATGGCAAGCCCAATATGCTGTCTCTTCATATAGGCCCTGAGAGGCCTTACCTGAGGACTGGGCTCAGGCTGAGGGTCACAATGTGTGTTTGTGACCAATGTGGCCCGCAAGCATGGGCTGGGCCTCATGGGCCACGCTTGTTTCAACTACACTGAACGTTGGACAACATGCCAAACACAAGGTTTCTTGCCATGGGGAAAGAGTTCTGATTTCTGCATCATTTTCAACCCTGGGCAGTGGTTGGAGATAAGGTCTAGGTTCTGGAGCCTGAAAACCGCAGTTGGGAAGAGATGACGACCTAAGGCCATGGCGGGTCCGATGTGCTCAGTGTGCGGCCAGCTGTCTGGGTGGGACCAGGAGGTCCAGGCTCAGGCTGGGTCAGAAGGGGAAATAGTGCCCAGGTCAGCCTATATGTTTGGGGTACAGCCGAATGGCGTGCAGGTTGATCCTCATTTGCGGTTTCTGGGTAGCCCTGAGGGCAATGTTTTACTTCTGTAGGGCAGGCAGAGTGCGGCATTGTAGTTCTGGATTGCCCAACTGGAGGGCTTGTGGGCCAGTAGTCTGAGGACGGAGTCTGAGAACCCAAGCTAGGCCTAGGTTTCTGGGTGAGGATATGGCAGGCACAATCTACAGACCTCAATCGAGATCTCGTGCATCTGAAGTCAGGGCAAGGATCAGACGATCGCTCAGGTTGGACTTTCTGCCCTGATGGCCCTTTCTTGAAGGGGGTTGGATCACGAGGTCATGGGGGTTTTCCCACGATGGGAGTTGTGAGAAGCTCCAAACTGCAAAGATTCTTCTGCAGGACAATTGAGACCTGTTGGTTGGCTCCAGGCCAACGATTCCGAGCAGGGTTCTAAGGATGGATGGCTGGGTAGCCCACCTCGCATTCCAATGGTCTCCAAGCAACAAGACAGGTTAGATCTGCTGGATGTGGGGGGCAACCGAGGAGGCTGAGTTGAAATGGACTCTCCTGTGGATGTGTCGTAATATGTTTTTGTGTCTATGGAGACCTTGGAATGAAGCGGTGGCCCTGGGGCCCTGAAGGGTTCTCCTAAACAGAGGCTTTGACACAGCTCCAACGTGCATGTTTCCCATGTGTAGATGAGATTTGTTCTGATGGGTGAGTCAAGAAACAGCCATATGCTGGTATTGAAATCCAGGCCTCTGAGGAGAGATGCCTGGAAACCAAAGCAATGGATCCGATTAGTGCCTAGGGGCCTGTTCGTTCCTTTTTACCTCTGGGGACATCAGTCTACGGGTCTGAGTGCAGGTAGGTGACAGATGGGCTCAGATTGCCCCTGTTTGTCCTGGGAAGCCACAACTATTGGGATGGCCTCAGGGACTTTGGAGGTTATCCTACTAGTAGGGTTGTGGCCATTGGAATGGGCACATACAATTCCCTTGGAGAGGGCAAGTACAGTCCTCAGGTTTGGCTCCAGGGCCTTGAGCCTGTAGGGTGTGTAGGCCAGAGCTGTTTGGACAGTTGTCTGAAAACACAAACTCGGCTTATGTTTTGGGTCATAGGTATGGCAGGACTGATCTACAGACCATGAGGAGAACACTTCGGGATATGAAAAAAGGGCGAGTGTGAGGCTCTTGCTCAAGTTTTTGTCTCTGGATATCGTGTCACTCATGATCGTGAAATTGCCGGGTGACATCATGGGAAATGGACGAGTCTTACTCTCTGGGGGTTCGGTCCCGTCCAAAGAGTTTGCGGTCATTCTGGGGATGGAAGAAGTCCGTTTTTTTGTTGTTGTTGTCGATTTGTTTCATTTTGTTTTTCAACCTAGATGTCCCACCAAATGAGGGATTCCAGAGTAGATCCCTGGGGTGGGGCGACTGGACAACCAGAAATCTGGTTAAAAATTGGGGACTAGGGATATGTCAAGCCCATTATGACATCTAATGGTTCAGCCACTGAGAGGACTTACTAGAGGACAGGACACACGCTGAGGTCACAATGCGAGTTTATGCTGTCGTCGCACTCAAGAATGGGCGGGGCCTCAGGGTGAATGCTGGTTTCTCCTACACTGAACTTTGGACAACATGCCAACCACAAGGTTTCTTGCCATGGGTCAGGAAGAGTTCTGATTTCTGCATCACAGTCACCCGTGGGCAGTGATTGGAGATAAGGTCTAGGTTCTGAAGCCTGAAAACTGAGGTAGGAAAGAGATGATGACCTAAGGCCATGGCGGGTCTGATGTGCTCAGCGTGCGGTCAGCTGTCTGGGTGTTGGTCAGCAGGTCCGGGCTCAGGTTGTGTCAGACAGTGCATTAGTGCCCAGGTTAGAGTATATAATTTGGGTACATTCGAGTGCCGTGTAGGTTTATCCTCATTTAAGCTGCCTGGGCTGCTCATTAGGCAATATATTTTTTCTAGAGGGCAGGCAGAGTGCTTCATTGTCGGTCCGGAATTGCC
Organism: Mustela nivalis; assembly: GCF_964662115.1. Taxonomy (NCBI): domain Eukaryota; kingdom Metazoa; phylum Chordata; class Mammalia; order Carnivora; family Mustelidae; genus Mustela; species Mustela nivalis. Next base: position 16,232 of record NW_028136454.1, on the reverse strand, counting down.
AAACTTGAGGGCTTCGGGGCCAGGAGAGTGAGGACGGAAGTCTGAGAACACAAGCTAGACTTCGGATTCAGGGTGAGGGCACGGCAGGTACCCCCTGCAGATCTGAACCAATATCTCATGCATCTGAAGTCAGGGCGAGGATCCGACGTTGGCTCAGGTTGGAGTTTCTGTGCATGACGGCCCCTTCATGAAGGGAGCGGAATCTCGAGGCCATGGAGGTTTTCCACGTTGGGAGATGTGGGATGCCCCCTTCAAGGATTGCTTCTGTGGGACAATTGAGACCTGTTGGACAGCTCCAGGACATCCCATATGGAATGACTCCAGAGCACCGTTCGAGGATGGATGCCTGGGAAGTCCGCCTCGCCTTCCAATTGTCTCCTAGCAACAAGACAGTTTAGATCTAATGGATCTGCGGGAGCAACCGGGGTGGTTGAGTTGAAATGCACTTTCCAGAGGATGGGTCCTAACGTGTATTTGTGTCCATGCGGGCCTTGGAATGGGGAGGTGGCACCGGGACCCTGAAGTATTCTCCTAAGCTTTGGCTTAGCTACCATGCACAAGTTTCCTTGTGGAGACGAGATTTGTTCTGATGAGTGCCTCAGGAAATCCCCTCTGCTGGTATTGGAATCCAGGCTTTTGAGGAGACATGCCTGTAAACCAAAGCAATAGATTCGATAATGGCCTCGGCTCCTGTCTGGTTCAATCTCCTTGGTATGAGTGGAGGTAGATGAGTGGAGGTAGATGCTCAGCCGGTATCAACCGCCCATTTTTTGTTCCGGGCGACATACACTATTAGGATGGCCTCAGGGACTTTGGAGGGTTCTCCTAATTTGTATGATTTTTGACAATGGAATGGGCAGAATTGCCATGGATTGGGTGGGGACAGTCCTAATGTGTGGCTCCAGGGGCCCCCGCCTGGAGGGAGTGTGGCCCAGGACTTTGAGGACAGAAGACTGAAAACACAAACTCAGCTTAAGTTTGGGGATGTAGGTATGGCACGCCCGATCTACAAACCATGAGAAGAACTCTTCAGGATATGAAGAATGAGCGAGTCGGAGGCGCTTGCTCAGGCTTTTTTCTCTGGATTTTGTTTCTGCGATGGCCGTGGAATGTTGGGGAGGTCTCATGGGCCATGGACGAATCTTCCTCTCTGTGGATTTGGCCCGATCCCAATAGTTTTTCGTCAATCTGTGGGATGGGAGGACTCCTTTCAGGTTTGTTACCTCAGGTGTCCCACCATAAGAGGAATTCCAAAGCAGAGCCCTGGGGAAGAGTGAAGGGACACCCCGAACTATGGTTAAAAATTGGGGCCTAGGGGCATGGCAAGCCCAATATGCTGTCTCTTCATATAGCCCCGAGAGGCCTTACCTGAGGACTGGGCTCAGGCTGAGGGTCACAATGTGTGTTTGTGACCAATGTGGCCCGCAAGCATGGGCTGGGCCTCATGGGCCACGCTTGTTTCAACTACACTGAACATTGGACAACATGCCAACCACATGGTTTCTTGCCATGGGGAAAGAGTTCTGATTTCAGCATCATTTTCAAACCTGGGCAGTGGTTGGAGATAAGGTCTAGGTTCTGGAGCCTGAAAACCGCAGTTGGGAAGAGATGACGAGCTAAGGCCATGGCGGGTCCGATGTGCTCAGTGTGCGGCCAGCTGTCTGGGTGGGACCAGGAGTTCCAGGCTCAGGCTGGGTCAGAATGTGAAATAGTGCCCAGGTCAGCCTATATGTTTGGGGTACAGCCGAATGGCGTGCAGGTTGATCCTCATTTGGGGATTCGGGGTAGCCCTGAGGGCAATATTTTACTTCTGTAGGGCAGGCAGAGTGCGGCATTGTAGTTCTGGATTGCCAAAATGGAGGGCCTGTGGGCCAGTAGTCTGAGGACGGAGTCTGAGAACCCAGGCTAAGCCTAGGTTTCTGGGTGAAGATATGGCAGGCACAATCTACAGGCCACAATAGAGATCTCGTGCATCTGAAGTGAGGGCAAGGATCAGACGATCGCTCAGGTTGGACTTTCTGCCCTGATGGCCCTTTCTTGAAGGGGGTTGGATCACGAGGACATGGGGGTTTTCCCACGATGGGAGTTGTGAGAAGCTCCAAACTGCAAAGATTCTTCTGCAGGACAATTGAGACCTGTTGGTTGGCTCCAGGCCAACGATTCCGAGCAGGGTTCTAAGGATGGATGGCTGGATAGCCCACCTCGCATTCCAATTGTCACCAAGCACAAGACAAGTTAGATCTGCTGGATGTGGGGGGCAACCGAGGAGGCTGAGTTGAAATGGACTCTCCTGGGGATGTGTCCTAATATGTTTTTGTGTCTATGGAGACCTTGGAATGAAGCGGTGGCTCTGGGGCCCTGAAGGGTTCTCCTAAACAGAGGCTTTGACACAGCTCCAACGTGCATGTTTCCCATGTGTAGATGAGATTTGTTCTGATGGGTGAGTCAAGAAACAGCCATATGCTGGTATTGAAATCCAGGCCTCTGTGGAGAGATGCCTGGAAACGAAAGCAATGGATCCGATTAGTGCCTAGGGGCCTATTCGTTCCTTTTTACCGCTGGGGACATCAGTCTACGGGTCTGAGTGCAGGTAGGTGCTCAGATGGGCTCAGATTGCCCCTGTTTGTCATGGGAAGCCACAACTATTGGGATGGCCTCAGGGACTTTGGAGGTTATCCTACTAGTAGGGTTGTGGCCACTGGAATGGGCAACTACAATTCACTTGGAGAGGGCAAGTACAGTCCTCAGGTTTGGCTCCAGGGCCCTGAGCCTGTAGGGTGTGTAGGCCAGAGCTGTTTGGACAGTTGTCTGAAAGCACAAACTCGGCTTATGTTTTGGGTCATAGGTATGGCAGGACTGATTTACAGACCATGAGGAGAACACTTCGGGATAGGAAAAAAGGGCGAGTGTGAGGCTCTTGCTCAAGTTTTTGTCTCTGGATATCGTGTCACTCATGGTCATGAAATTGCCGGGTGACATCATGGGAAATGGACGAGTCTTACTCTCTGGGGGTTCGGTCCTGTCCAAAGAGTTTGGGGTCATTCTGGGGATGGAAGAAGTCCGTTTTTTTGTTGTTGTTGTCGATTTCTTTCATTTTGTTTTTCAACCTCAGATGTCCCACCAAATGAGGGATTCCAGAGTAGAGCCCTGGGGTGGGGCGACTGGACAACCAGAAATCTGGTTAAAAATTGGGGACTAGGGACATGTCAAGCCCATTATGACATCTAATGGTCCAGCCACTGAGAGGACTTACTAGAGGACAGGACTCACGCTGAGGTCACAATGCGTGTTTATGCTCTCGTCGCACTCAAGAATGGGCGGGGCATCAGGGTGAATGCTGGTTTCTCCTACACTGAACGTTGGACAACATGCCAACCACAAGGTTTCTTGACATGGGTCAGGAAGAGTTCTGATTTCTGCATCACAGTCACCCTTGGGCAGTGATTGGAGATAAGGTCTAGGTTCTGAAGCCTGAAAACTGAGGTAGGGAAGAGATGATGACCTAAGGCCATGGCGGGTCTGATGTGCTCAGCGTGCGGTCAGCTGTCTGGGTGTTGGTCAGCAGGTCCGGGCTCAGGTTGTGTCAGACAGTGCATTAGTGCCCAGGTTAGACTATATAATTTGGGTACATTCGAGTGCCGTGTAGGTTTATCCTCATTTAAGCTGCCTGGGCTGCTCATTAGGCAATATATTTTTTCTAGAGGGCAGGCAGAGTGCTTCATTGTCGGTCCGGAATTGCCAAACTTGAGGGCTTCGGGGCCAGGAGAGTGAGGACGGAAGTCTGAGAACACAAGCTAGACTTCGGATTCAGGGTGAGGGCACGGCAGGTACCCCCTGCAGATCTGAACCAATATCTCATGCATCTGAAGTCAGGGCGAGGATCCGACGTTGGCTCAGGTTGGAGTTTCTGTGCATGACGGCCCCTTCATGAAGGGAGCGGAATCTCGAGGCCATGGAGGTTTTCCACGTTGGGAGATGTGGGATGCTCCCTTCAAGAATTCCTTCTGCGGGACAATTGAGACCTGTTGTACAGCTCCAGGACATCCCATATGGAATGACTCCAGAGCACCGTTCCAGGATGAATGCCTGGGAAGTCCGCCTCGCCTTCCAATTGTCTCCTAGCAACAAGACAGTTTAGATCTAATATATCTGCGGGAGCAACAGGGGTGGCTGAGTTGAAATGCACTTTCCAGAGGATGGGTCCTAACGTGTATTTGTGTCCATGAGGACCTTGGAATGGGGAGGTGGCACTGGGACCCTGAAGTATTCTCCTAAGCTTTGGCTTAGCTACCATGCACAAGTTTCCTTGTGGAGACGAGATTTGTTCTGATGAGTGCCTCAGGAAATCCCCTCTGCTGGTATTGGAATCCAGGCTTTTGAGGAGACATGCCTGTAAACCAAAGCAATGGATTCGATAATGGCCTCGGCTCCTGTCTGGTTCAATCTCCTTGGTATGAATGGAGGTAGATGAGTGGAGGTAGATGCTCAGCCGGTATCAACCGCCCATTTTTTGTCCCGGGCGACCTACACTATTGGGATGGCCTCGGGGACTTTGGAGGGTTCTCCTAATTTGTACGATTTTTGACAATGGAATGGGCAGAATTGCCATGGATTGGGTGGGGGCAGTCCTAATGTGTGGCTCCAGGGGCCCCCGCCTGGAGGGAGTGTGGCCCAGGACTTTGAGGACAGAAGACTGAAAACACAAACTCAGCTTAAGTTTGGGGACGTAGGTATGGCACGCCCGATCTACAAACCATGAGAAGAACTCTTCAGGATATGAAGAATGAGCGAGTCGGAGGCGCTTGCTCAGGCTTTTTTCTCTGGATTTTGTTTCTGCGACGGCCGTGGAATGTTGGGGAGGTCTCATGGGCCATGGACGAATCTTCCTCTCTGTGGATTTGGCCCGATCCCAATTGGTTTTCGTCAATCTGTGGGATGGGAGGACTCCTTTCAGGTTTGTTACCTCAGGAGTCCCACCAAAAGAGGAATTCCAAACAGAGCCCAGGGGAAAAGTGAAGGGACAACCCGAACTATGGTTAAAAATTGGGGCCTAGGGGCATGGCAAGCCCAATATGCTGTCTCTTCATATAGGCCCTGAGAGGCCTTACCTGAGGACTGGGCTCAGGCTGAGGGTTACAATGTGTGTTTGTGACCAATGTGGCCCGCAAGCATGGGCTGGGCCTCATGGGCCACGCTTGATTCAATTACACTGAACGTTGGACAACATGCCAACCAAAAGGTTTCTTGCCATGGGGAAAGAGTTCTGATTTCAGCATCATTTTCAAACCTGGGCAGTGGTTGGAGATAAGGTCTAGGTTCTGGAGCCTGAAATCCGCAGTTGGGAAGAGATGACGACCTAAGGCCATGGCGGGTCCGATGTGCTCAGTGTGCGGCCAGCTGCCTGCGTGGGACCAGGAGGTCCAGGCTCAGGCTGGGTCAGAAGGGGAAATAGTGCCCAGGTCAGCCTATATGTTTGGGGTACAGCCGAATGGCGTGCAGGTTGATCCTCATTTGGGAATTCGGGGTAGCCCTGAGGGCAATGTTTGACTTCTGTAGGGCAGGCAGAGTGCGGCATTGTAGTTCTGGATTGCCCAACTGGAGGGCTTGTGGGCCAGTAGTCTGAGGACGGAGTCTGAGAACCCAAGCTAGGCCTAGGTTTCTGGGTGAGGATATGGCAGGCACAATCTACAGACCTCAATCGAGATCTCGTGCATCTGAAGTCAGGGCAAGGATCAGATGATCGCTCAGGTTGGACTTTCTGCCCTGATGGCCCTTTCTTGAAGGGGGTTGGATCACGAGGACATGGGGGTTTTCCCACGATGGGAGTTGTGAGAAGCTCCAAACTGCAAAGATTCTTCTGCAGGACAATTGAGACCTGTTGGTTGGCTCCAGGCCAATGATTCCGAGCAGGGTTCTAAGGATGGATGGCTGGGTAGCCCACCTCACATTCCAATGGTCTCCAAGCAACAAGACAGGTTAGATCTGCTGGATGTGGGGGGCAACCGAGGAGGCTGAGTTGAAATGGACCCTCCTGGGGATGTGTCCTAATATGTTTTTGTGTCTATGGAGACCTTGGAATGAAGCGGTGGCCCTGGGGCCCTGAAGGGTTCTCCTAAACAGAGGCTTTGACACAGCTCCAACGTGCATGTTTCCCATGTGTAGATGAGATTTGTTCTGATGGGTGAGTCAAGAAACAGCCATATGCTGGTATTGAAATCCAGGCCTCTGAGGAGAGATGCCTGGAAACCAAAGCAATGGATCCGATTAGTGCCTAGGGGCCTGTTCGTTCCTTTTTACCTCTGGGGACATCAGTCTACGGGTCTGAGTGCAGGTAGGTGCTCAGATGGGCTCAGATTGCCCCTGTTTGTTTTGGGAAGCCACAACTATTGGGATGGCCTCAGGGACTTTGGAGGTTATCCTACTAGTAGGGTTGTGGCCATTGGAATGGGCACATACAATTCCCTTGGAGAGGGCAAGTACAGTCCTCAGGTTTGGTTCCAGGGCCCTGAGCCTGTAGGGTGTGTAGGCCAGAGCTGTTTGGACAGTTGTCTGAAAACACGAGCTCGGCTTATGTTTTGGGTTATAGGTATGGCAGGACTGATCTACAGACCATGAGGAGAACACTTCGGGATATGAAAAAAGGGCGAGTGTGAGGCTCTTGCTCAAGTGTTTGTCTCTGGATATCGTGTCACTCATGGTCGTGAAATTGCCGGGTGACATCATGGAAATGGACGAGTCTTACTCTCTGGGGGTTCGGTCCCGTCCAAAGAGTTTGGGGTCATTCTGGGGATGGAAGAAGTCCGTTTTTTTGTTGTTGTTGTCGATTTGTTTCATTTTGTTTTTCAACCTAGATGTCCCAGCAAATGAGGGATTCCAGAGTAGAGCCCTTTGGTGGGGCGACTGGACAACCAGAAATCTGGTTAAAAATTGGGGACTAGGGACATGTCAAGCCCATTATGACATCTAATGGTCCAGCCACTGAGAGGACTTACTAGAGGACAGGACTCACGCTGAGGTCACAATGCGTGTTTATGCTGTCGTCGCACTCAAGAATAGGCGGGGCCTCAGGGTGAATGCTGGTTTCTCCTACACTGAACTTTGGATACATGCCAACCACAAGGTTTCTTGCCATGGGTCAGGAAGAGTTCTGATTTCTGCATCACAGTCACCCGTGGGCAGTGATTGGAGATAAGGTCTAGGTTCTGAAGCCTGAAAACTGAGGTAGGGAAGAGATGATGACCTAAGGCCATGTCGGGTCTGATGTGCTCAGCGTGCGGTCAGCTGTCTGGGTGTTGGTCAGCAGGTCCGGGCTCAGGTTGTGTCAGACAGTGCATTAGTGCCCAGGTTAGACTATATAATTTGCGTACATTCGAGTGCCGTGTAGGTTTATCCTCATTTAAGCTGCCTGGGCTGCTCATTAGGCAATATATTTTTTCTAGAGGGCCGGCAGAGTGCTTCATTGTCGGTCCGGAATAGCCAAACTTGAGGGCTTCGGGGCCAGGAGAGTGAGGACGGAAGTCTGAGAACACAAGCTAGACTTCGGATTCAGGGTGAGGGCACGGCAGGTACCCCCTGCAGATCTGAACCAATATCTCATGCATCTGAAGTCAGGGCGAGGATCCGACGTTGGCTCAGGTTGGAGTTTCTGTGCATGACGGCCCCTTCATGAAGGGAGCGGAATCTCGAGGCCATGGAGGTTTTCCACGTTGGGAGATGTGGGATGCCCCCTTCAAGGATTCCTTCTGCGGGACAATTGAGACCTGTTGGACAGCTCCAGGACATCCCATATGGAATGACTCCAGAGCACCGTTCCAGGATGGATGCCTGGGAAGTCCGCCTCGCCTTCCAATTGTCTCCTAGCAACAAGACAGTTTAGATCTAATGGATCTGCGGGAGCAACCGGGGTGGCTGAGTTGAAATGCACTTTCCAGAGGATGGGTCCTAACGTGTGTTTGTGTCCATGAGGGCCTTGGAATGGGGAGGTGGCACCGGGACCCTGAAGTATTCTCCTAAGCTTTGGCTTAGCTCCCATGCACAAGTTTCCTTGTGGAGACGAGATTTGTTCTGATGAGTGCCTCAGGAAATCCCCTCTGCTGGTATTGGAATCCAGGCTTTTGAGGAGACATGCCTGTAAACCAAAGCAATGGATTCGATAAAGGCCTCGGCTCCTGTCTGGTTCTTTCTCCTTGGTATGAGTGGAGGTAGATGAGTGGAGGTAGATGCTCAGCCGGTATCAACCGCCCATTTTTTGTCCCGGGCGACCTACACTATTGGGATGGCCTCAGGGACTTTGGAGGGTTCTCCTAATTTGTACGATTTTTGACAATGGAATGGGCAGAATTGCCATGGATTGGGTGGGGGCAGTCCTAATGTGTGGCTCCAGGGGCCCCAGCCTGGAGGGAGTGTGGCCCAGGACTTTGAGGACAGAAGACTGAAAACACAAACTCAGCTTAAGTTTGGGGACGTAGGTATGGCACGACCGATCTACAAACCATGAGAAGAACTCTTCAGGATATGAAGAATGAGCGAGTCTGAGGCGCTTGCTCAGGCTTTTTTCTCTGGATTTTGTTTCTGCGATGGCCGTGGAATGTTGGGGAGGTCTCATGGGCCATGGACGAATCTTCCTCTCTGTGGATTTGGCCCGATCCCAATTGTTTTTCGTCAATCTGTGGGATGGGAGGACTCCTTTCAGGTTTGTTACCTCAGGTGTCCCACCAAAAGAGGAATTCCAAAGCAGAGCCCTGGGGAAGAGTGAAGGGACAACCCGAACTATGGTTAAAAATTGCGGCCTAGGGGCATGGCAAGCCCAATATGCTGTCTCTTCATATAGGCCCTGAGAGGCCTTACCTGAGGACTGGGCTCAGGCTGAGGGTCACAATGTGTGTTTGTGACCAATGTGGCCCACAAGCATGGGCTGGGCCTCATGGGCCACGCTTGTTTCAACTACACTGAACGTTGGACAACATGCCAAACACAAGGTTTCTTGCCATGGGGAAAGAGTTCTGATTTCTGCATCATTTTCAACCCTGGGCAGTGGTTGGAGATAAGGTCTAGGTTCAGGTGCCTGAAAACCACAGTTGGGAAGAGATGACGACCTAAGGCCATGGCGGGTCCGATGTGCTCAGTGTGTGGCCAGCTGTCTGGGTGGGACCAGGAGGTCCAGGCTCAGGCTGGGTCAGAAGGGGAAATAGTGCCCAGGTCAGCCTATATGTTTGGGGTACAGCCGAATGGCGTGCAGGTTGATCCTCATTTGTGGTTTCGGGGTAGCCCTGAGGGCAATGTTTGACTTCTGTAGGGCAGGCAGAGTGCGGCATTGTAGTTCTGGATTGCCCAACTGGAGGGCTTGTGGGCCAGTAGTCTGAGGACGGAGTCTGAGAACCCAAGCTAGGCCTAGGTTTCTGGGTGAGGATATGGCAGGCACAATCTACAGACCTCAATCGAGATCTCGTGCATCTGAAGTCAGGGCAAGGATCAGACGATCGCTCAGGTTGCACTTTCTGCCCTGATGGCCCTTTCTTGAAGGGGGTTGGATCACGAGGTCATGGGGGTTTTCCCACGATGGGAGTTGTGAGAAGCTCCAAACTGCAAAGATTCTTCTGCAGGACAATTGAGACCTGTTGGTTGGCTCCAGGCCAACGATTCCGAGCAGGGTTCTAAGGATGGATGGCTGGGTAGCCCACCTCGCATTCCAATGGTCTCCAAGCAACAAGACAGGTTAGATCTGCTGGATGTGGGGGGCAACCGAGGAGGCTGAGTTGAAATGGACTCTCCTGTGGATGTGTCCTAATATGTTTTTGTGTCTATGGAGACCTCGGAATGAAGCGGTGGCCCTGGGGCCCTGAAGGGTTCTCCTAAACAGAGGCTTTGACACAGCTCCAACGTGCATGTTTCCCATGTTTAGATGAGATTTGTTCTGATGGGTGAGTCAAGAAACAGCCATATGCTGGTATTGAAATCCAGGCCTCTGTGGAGAGATGCCTGGAAACCAAAGCAATGGATCCGATTAGTGCCTAGGGGCCTGTTCGTTCCTTTTTACCTCTGGGGACATCAGTCTACGGGTCTGAGTGTAGGTAGGTGCTCAGATGGGCTCAGATTGCCCCTGTTTGTCCTGGGAAGCCACAAATATTGGGATGGCATCAGGGACTTTGGAGGTTATCCTACTAGTAGGGTTGTGGCCATTAAAATGGGCCCATACAATTCCCTTGGAGAGGGCAAGTACAGTCCTCAGCTTTGGCTCCAGGTCCCTGAGCCTGTAGGGTGTGTAGGCCAGAGCTGTTTGGACAGTTGTCTGAAAACACAAACTCGGCTTGTGTTTTGGGTCATAGGTATGGCAGGACTGATCTACAGACCATGAGGAGAACACTTCGGGATATGAAAAAAGGGCGAGTGTGAGGCTCTTGCTCAAGTTTTTGTCTCTGGATATCGTGTCACTCATGGTCGTGAAATTGCCGGGTGACATCATGGGAAATGGACGAGTCTTACTCTCTGGGGGTTCGGTCCCTTCCAAAGAGTTTGGGGTCATTCTGGGGATGGAAGAAGTCCGTTTTTTTGTTGTTGTTGTCTATTTGTTTCATTTTGTTTTTCAACCTCAGATGTCCCACCAAATGAGGGATTCCAGAGTAGAGCCCTGGGTTGGGGCGACTGGACAACCAGAAATCTGGTTAAAAATTGGTGACTAGGGACATGTCAAGCCCATTATGACATCTAATGGTTCAGCCACTGAGAGGACTTACTAGAGGACAGGACACACGCTGAGGTCACAATGCGTGTTTATGCTGTCGTCGCACTCAAGAATGGGCGGGGCCTCAGGGTGAATGCTGGCTTCTCCTACACTGAACGTTGGACAACATGCCAACCACAAGGTTTCTTGCCATGGGTCAGGAAGAGTTCTGATTTCTGCATCACAGTCACCCGTAGGCAGTGATTGGAGATAAGGTCTAGGTTCTGAAGCCTGAAAACTGAGGTAGGGAAGAGATGATGACCTAAGGCCATGGCGGGTCTGATGTGCTCAGCGTGCGGTCAGCTGTCTGGGTGTTGGTCAGCAGGTCCGGGCTCAGGTTGTGTCAGACAGTGCATTAGTGCCCAGGTTAGACTATATAATTTGGGTACATTCGAGTGCCGTGTAGGCTTATCCTCATTTAAGCTGCCTGGGCTGCTCATTAGGCAATATATTTTTTCTAGAGGACAGGCAGAGTGCTTCATTGTCGGTCCGGAATTGCCAAACTTGAGGGCTTCGGGGCTAGGAGAGTGAGGACGGAAGTCTGAGAACACAAGCTAGACTTCGGATTCAGGGTGAGGGCACGGCAGGTACCCCCTGCATCTGAACCAATATCTCATGCATCTGAAGTCAGGGCGAGGATTCGACGTTGGCTCAGGTTGGAGTTTCTGTGCATGACGGCCCCTTCATGAAGGGAGCGGAACTCGAGGCCATGTAGGTTTTCCACGTTGGGAGATGTTCGATGCCCCCTTCAAGGATTCCTTCTGTGGGACAATTGAGACCTGTTGGACAGCTCCAGGACATCCCATATGGAATGACTCCAGAGCACCGTTCCAGGTTGGATGCCTGGGAAGTCCGCCTCGCCTTCCAATTGTCTCCTAGCAACAAGACAGTTTAGATCTAATGGATCTGCGGGAGCAACCGGGGTGGCTGAGTTGAAATGCACTTTCCAGAGGATGGGTCCTAACTTGTATTTGTGTCCATGAGGGCCTTGGAATGGGGAGGTGGCACCGGGACCCTGAAGTATTCTCCTAAGCTTTGGCTTAGCTACCATGCACAAGTTTCCTTGTGGAGACGAGATTTGTTCTGATGAGTGCCTCAGGAAATCCCCTCTGCTGGTATTGGAATCCAGGCTTTTGAGGAGACATGCCTGTAAACCAAAGCAATGGATTCGATAATGGCCTCGGGTCCTGTCTGGTTCAATCTCCTTGGTATGAGTGGAGGTAGATGAGTGGAGGTAGATGCTCAGCCGGTATCAACCGCCCATTTTTTGTCCCGGGTGACCTACACTATTGGGATGGCCTCAGGGACTTTGGAGGGTTCTCCTAATTTGTACGATTTTTGACAATGGAATGGGCAGAATTGCCATGGATTGGGTGGGGGCAGTCCTAATGTGTGGCTCCAGGGGGCCCAGCCTGGAGGGAGTGTGGCCCAGGACTTTGAGGACAGAAGACTGAAAACACAAACTCAGCTTAAGTTTGGGGACGTAGGTATGGCACGCCCGATCTACAAACCATGAGAAGAACTTTTCAGGATATGAAGAATGAGCGAGTCTGAGGTGCTTGCTCAGGCTTTTTTCTCTGGATTTTGTTTCTGCGATGGCCGTGGAATGTTGGGGAGGTCTCATGGGCCATGGACGAATCTTCCTCTCTGTGGATTTGGCCAGATCCCAATTGTTTTTCGTCAATCTGTGGGATGGGAGGACTCCTTTCAGGTTTGTTACCTCAGGTGTCCCACCAAAAGAGGAATTCCAAAGCAGAGCCCTGGGGAAGAGTGAAGGGACACCCCGAACTATGGTTAAAAATTGGGGCTTAGGGGCATGGAAAGCCCAATATGCTGTCTCTTCATATAGGCCCTGAGAGGCCTTACCTGAGGACTGGGCTCAGGCTGAGGGTCACAATGTGTGTTTGTGACCAATGTGGCCTGCAAGCATGGGCTGGGCCTCATGGGCCACGCTTGTTTCAACTACACTGAACATTGGACAACATGCCAACCACATGGTTTCTTGCAATCGGGAAAGAGTTCTGATTTCAGCCTCATTTTCAAACCTGGGCAGTGGTTGGAGATAAGGTCTAGGTTCTGGAGCCTGAAAACCGCAGTTGGGAAGAGATGACGACCTAAGGCCATGGCGGGTCCGATGTGCTCAGTGTGAGGCCAGCTGTCTGGGTGGGACCAGGAGTTCCAGGCTCAGGCTGGGTCAGAAGGGGAAATAGTGCCCAGGTCAGCCTATATGTTTGGGGTACAGCCGAATGGCGTGCAGGTTGATCCTCATTTGGGGATTCGGGGTAGCCCTGAGGGCAATATTTTACTTCTGTAGGGCAGGCAGAGTGCGGCATTGTAGTTCTGGATTGCCAAACTGGAGGGCCTGTGGGCCAGTAGTCTGAGGACGGAGTCTGAGAACCCAAGCTAAGCCTAGGTTTCTGGGTGAGGATATGGCAGGCACAATCTACAGACCTCAATAGAGATCTCGTGCATCTGAAGTCAGGGCAAGGATAAAACGATCGCTCAGGTTGGACATTCTGCCCTGATGGCCCTTTCTTGAAGGGGGTTGGATCACGAGGACATGGGGGTTTTCCCACGATTGGAGTTGTGAGAAGCTCCAAACTGCAAAGATTCTTCTGCAGGACAATTGAGACCTGTTGGTTGGCTCCAGGCCAACGATTCCGAGCAGGGTTCTAAGGATGGATGGCTGGGTAGCCCACCTCGCATTCCAATAGTCTCCAAGCAACAAGACAAGTTAGATCTGCTGGATGTGGGGCGCAACCGAGGAGGCTGAGTTGAAATGGACCTTCCTGGGGATGTGTCCTAATATGTTTTTGTGTCTATGGAGACCTTGGAATGAAGCGGTGGCCCTGAGGCCCTGAAGGTTTCTCCTAAACAGAGGCTTTGACACAGCTCCAACGTGCATGTTTCCCATGTGTAGATGGGATTTGTTCTGATGGTTGAGTCAAGAAACAGCCATATGCTGGTATTGAAATCCAGGCCTCTGAGGAGAGATGCCTGGAAACCAAAGCAATGGATCCGATTAGTGCCTAGGGGCCTGTTCGTTCCTTTTTACCTCTGGGGACATCAGTCTAAGGGTCTGAGTGCAGGTAGGTGCTCAGATGGGCTCAGATTGCCCCTGTTTGTTTTGGGAAGCCACAACTATTGGGATGGCCTCAGGGACTTTGGAGGTTATCCTACTAGTAGGGTTGTGGCCATTGGAATGGGCACATACAATTCCCTTGGAGAGGGCAAGTACAGTCCTCAGGTTTGGTTCCAGGGCCCTGAGCCTGTAGGGTGTGTAGGCCAGAGCTGTTTGGACAGTTGTCTGAAAACACAAGCTCGGCTTATGTTTTGGGTCATAGGTATGGCAGGACTGATCTACAGACCATGAGGAGAACACTTCGGGATATGAAAAAAGGGCGAGTGTGAGGCTCTTGCTCAAGTTTTTGTCTCTGGATATCGTGTCACTCATGGTCGTGAAATTGCCGGGTGACATCATGGGAAATGGACGAGTCTTACTCTCTGGGGGTTCGGTCCCGTCCAAAGAGTTTGGGGTCATTCTGGTGATGGAAGAAGTCCGTTTTTTTGTTGTTGTTGTCGATTTGTTTCATTTTGTTTTTCAACCTAGATGTCCCACCAAATGAGGGATTCCAGAGTAGAGCCCTGGGGTGGGGCGACTGGACAACCAGAAATCTGGTTAAAAATTGGGGACTAGGGACATGTCAAGCCCATTATGACATCTAATGGTCCAGCCACTGAGAGGACTTACTAGAGAACAGGACTCACGCTGAGGTCACAATGCGTGTTTATGCTCTCGTCGCACTCAAGAATGGGCGGGGCCTCAGGGTGAATGCTGGTTTCTCCTACACTGAACGTTGGACAACATGCCAACCACAAGGTTTCTTGCCATGGGTCAGGAAGAGTTCTGATTTCTGCATCACAGTCACCCGTGGGCAGTGATTGGAGATAAGGTCTAGGTTCTGAAGCCTGAAAACTGAGGTAGGGAAGAGATGATGACCTAAGGCCATGGCGGGTCTGATGTGCTCAGCGTGCGGTCAGCTGTCTGGGTGTTGGTCAGCAGGTCCGGGCTCAGGTTGTGTCAGACAGTGCATTAGTGCCCAGGTTAGACTATATAATTTGGGTACATTCGAGTGCCGTGTAGGTTTATCCTCATTTAAGCTGCCTGGGCTGCTCATTAGGCAATATATTTTTTCTAGAGGGCAGGCAGAGTGCTTCATTGTCGGTCCGGAATTGCCAAACTTGAGGGCTTCGGGGCCAGGAGAGTGAGGACGGAAGTCTGAGAACACAAGCTAGACTTCGGATTCAGGGTGAGGGCACGGCAGGTACCCCCTGCAGATCTGAACCAATATCTCATGCATCTGAAGTCAGGGCGAGGATCCGACGTTGGCTCAGGTTGGAGTTTCTGTGCATGACGGCCCCTTCATGAAGGGAGCGGAATCTCGAGGCCATGGAGGTTTTCCACGTTGGGAGATGTGGGATGCCCCCTTCAAGGATTCCTTCTGCGGGACAATTGAGACCTGTTGGACAGCTCCAGGACATCCCATATGGAATGACTCCAGAGCACCGTTCCAGGATGGATGCCTGGGAAGTCCGCCTCGCCTTCCAATTGTCTCCTAGCAACAAGACAGTTTAGATCTAATGGATCTGCGGGAGCAACCGGGGTGGCTGAGTTGAAATGCACTTTCCAGAGGATGGGTCCTAACGTGTGTTTGTGGCCATGAGGGCCTTGGAATGGGGAGGTGGCACCGGGACCCTGAAGTATTCTCCTAAGCTTTGGCTTAGCTCCCATGCACAAGTTTCCTTGTGGAGACGAGATTTGTTCTGATGGGTGCCTCAGGAAATCCCCTCTGCTGGTATTGGAATCCAGGCTTTTGAGGAGACATGCCTGTAAACCACAGCAATGGATCCGATAATGGCCTCGGGTCCTGTCTGGTTCAATCTTCTTGGTATGAGTGGAGGTAGATGAGTGGAGGTAGATGCTCAGCCGGTATCAACTGCCCTTTTTTGTCCCGGGCGACCTACACAATTGGGATGGCCCCAGGGACTTTGGAGGGTTCTCCTAATTTGTACGATTTTTGACAATGGAATGGGCAGAATTCCCATGGTTTGGGTGGGGGCAGTCCTAATGTGTGGCTCCAGGGGCCTCAGCCTGGAGGGAGTGTGGCTCAGGACATTGAGGACAGAAGACTGAAAACACAAACTCAGCTTAAGTTTGGGGACGTAGGTATGGCACGCCCGATCTACTAACCATGAGAAGAACTCTTCAGGATATGAAGAATGAGCGAGTCTGAGGCGCTTCCTCAGGCTTTTGTCTCTGGATTTTGTTTCAGCGATGGCCGTGGAATGTTGGGGAGGTCTCATGGGCCATGGACGAATCTTCCTCTCTGTGGATTTGGCCCGATCCCAATTGTTTTTCGTCAATCTGTGGGATGGGAGGACTCCTTTCAGGTTTGTTACCTCAGGTGTCCCACCAAAAGAGGAATTCCAAAGCAGAGCCCTGGGGAAGAGT